>NC_134052.1:4635246-5997731 GCF_965140245.1 Athene noctua | reverse complement strand
ACGGTGAGCCCGGCCTGCACTTGGCTGCCTGGCTCTGCTCTCTCACTCTTGCCTCTAGCTTTGGTTCCACCGCAGGCAGTCCAGACACAGGTCCTGCAGCAACTCTGGGTTTGAGTGTGTACAGCAGGGTCTGTTACCTCCTCCTGGAAGCATTTCCTCTATCTACAAAAGAGGCTTGGATTTGAACAGAGAAAACCCACAAGCAGTAGCTGACAGATGCTCCCAAGCCCTCATCTGTCTCACCGAGAAGCATTTTATAAAACAGTGAGCACTGGTGGATTTGAGGCACTCATGAAAAAATCTGCTAGAATATACTCTTACCTATACTTTCCAAATCATCCTGAAGAGAGGGATCTATTCCTGATTGAGCTCATGGCATTTCAGGGATATTGAGAGGGTGGTGGGCTGTGGGGTATGCTGCGGGGTGGAACAGGTCTGCTTCTGCTCTCATGCCTGTAGCAGTACCAGCCTGTTGACCCCTCACCTCCCTGCCCAGGGACAGATCACCATCTCCTGCGATATGCTGTCCTGCCCCGGGAGGTCGTCTGCACAGAGAACCTCACACCTTGGAAGAAGCTGCTCCCATGTGGCTCAAAGGTAAGGGTCAGTCCTGCTGCCTCGTTGGGCCACTCCCAAGGGAGCTGGGTCCCCGACAGCAATGCAGGAGCGTGCACTGGGAAGTCTCAGCAGGGTCTTTCTCTCAGTGGGAGCAGAGAACAGGCCTGGGGCAGAGTTTCTCCTTCTCTCCCTACAGGCTGGGCTTGCTGTGCTGCTGAAGGCCGAGCGCTTGTTCCACAGCAGCTACCATTCGCAGGCAGTGCACATCCGCCCCATCTGCAGGGTAAGCACGCGGCTCAGGGCTCCCTTCTGTAACACCTCCATGAGAAAATCCAAAGCCTTCCTGTGACACTGCAGGGTGACACACCAGTTTGCCCAGCTCCCCTGTGGGGGCTTCAGTGTGTCTTAACACAGCTGTCATCCTGCTTCTCTGGTCTCACCTGCGTCCCCAGGGGATTTTTGCAGTCCTGGTGGACTTCCAGTTCTATCCTGGTGTCCTGCCACTCCAGAAGGTGTGATCAGAGCCACTTGTTTCTCTCTTGTCCAGGATGCTTCCTGCCTGGCTGTGTCCTGGGAGCTCAGACAGACCCTCACTGTGGTCTTTGACACCTTTTCCAGTGGCCAAGGAAAGAAAGGTAAGCTCAGCAGCAGTGCACTGTAGTCCTGAAGTGCCCCCCACCTGCAGCACTTCACCTGCCACTGACTTTTCTTCCTGCAGACTGGTCCCTCTTTAAGATGTTCTCTCGCACACTTACTGACGCGTGTCCTCTGGCATCACAGAGCAAAGTCTACGTCGACATCTCCCCTAAGAACAAGGTAACGCTCATGGACCAGAGAACATCCCCTGCTCCCTCAGTTCAGCCACTTTGTGTGGCTCTGAAACATCCTCATCTCCACCCCGTGGCTGGCCAGGTGCTCCAGGAGCTCTCCAGCACTAATGAAGGGAGCTGTTTTCCCTCCCTCCCCTGAGCAGGTCTGTGGGGATGAGTGTGGTGGTGTTGGTAAGGGTGCTGGCAGAAAGCACAGGGCCAGCCAGAGGGGCTTTGCCCAGCACTGCCACTTAATTCAAGGGGTGCTTTTCTTTTTACGGTCCATTTGCTTTCTCAGGAAAAGGAGTTACTGGAAGTGACGCCCACTCCAGCATCTGTATACGAGGCTATTGTCCAGGGAGACAAGAGAACCTATGCTGTCTATGACCTGCTGAGCCCCTCGCTCTTCAATACGTCTCGCAGCCTTAATGTGCAGCTGAAGTGGAAGAGGCCCCAAGACAGCTGTGAGTGACCAGAACTTCACCTGCACCGCTGGTCAGGGCTCCGGGCCTAAAAATCACCTCGCACGGCCCACCACTCCTGTGTCCTTTCCTCTCTTGCAGCGGAACTGCCGACACCCATACTCCACGCTCAGCGCTACGTGAGTGGATACGGGCTGCAGACCGGAGAGATCAGCACTCTCATCTACAACACCCACCCGTACCGGGCCTTCCCCGTGATCCTGCTGGAGACTGTGCCATGGTATCTGCGACTCTATGTGCACACTCTGACTATCATCACAAAGGGGAAGGAAAACAAGCCAAGTGAGTAAACCCTCCTGGCCGCACATGCCACCCGATTCTCTTGGCACAAGCGGCTCATTCCAGAGATGGTTTAGTCTCTCCCTCAGGCCCCAGGGATCACTGGGTAACTGGACTGCAAAATAAAATATTTTAGGATGTTTTCGTAGCCTTCAGTTTAGCGCTCACAGCAGATGAGACTTTATTAACTCTGTTTCATGAGGCACATGGGTGGTGTTTCATAACCCAACAAGGGTCTAAACCAAAGTGAATTGATTTTTGTAGTAAAGGAAGCTTGATTTAAAACTGATGACTGGGTCTTATTTAGCATTTGTACCTTTCCTTATGACCACCTGACTTTCATGGGCTATCACCTCTAAAGACCAGTCAGATTTAGCCTTAATACATGCTTTTTGCTATCTGTGCATCTTCACTTGCCCAGAAAACCTTTCCCAGGAGTGTGGAAGCAAGAGCATCTGCCCTATGGGAGACGTTTAGGCAATGTGAGATTGGACAAGGTCCCCCCGGTGCCACTGATGTGTCTCTTTGGGGTTAGGTTACATCCACTACCAGCCAGCCCAGGACCGGAGACGCCCTCACCTCTTAGAAATGCTGATCCAGCTGCCTGCCAACTCCGTCACCAAGATCACAATCCAGTTTGAGAGGGCCTTACTGAAGTGGACAGAGTACACACCTGACCCCAATCATGGCTTTTACGTCAGGTAATGACATATCTGAGCTCCTCATCCCCTTCTGGGCCTTGCCTAGGAGTTGGTGCCCAAGTCTCTGGGGACAGGACAAACTCTTGCTGTCTCTCTGCTGGCAGGACTGACACTAGCATGTCCTTTGTCTCCTTAGCTCATCTGTGCTTAGCGCCCTGGTGCCCAGCGTCATTGCAATGAAGGACGTGGATGTGGAGCAGAGCCCTCTCTTCACCTCGCTGTGAGTGTGCCTGTGCTGGGGAGCGGGGCCGTGCCGCAGCACCTGGGGGCTACTGGCCGCTGTCATCCTGTCTGGTGAGCACAGAGTGGTGGTCCTGTGCGGGCTGACGCCCCCTTTCCTGTTTCCACTCTCCAGGTTTCCTTCCTCTGATGGCTCCAGCTATTTTGTGCGCCTCTACACAGAGCCGCTGCTGGTGAACTTGCCAACGCCAGACTTCAGCATGCCCTATAATGTCATCTGCCTGACCTGCACCGTGGTGGCAGTGTGCTACGGCTCCTTCTACAACCTGCTGACCAGAACGTTTCACGTAGAAGAACCAACCCGGGGTGGGCTGGCCAAGCGGCTGGCTAACATCATCCGCAAATTCAGGGGGGTGCCCCCGCTCTGAGAGAAACCAGGGCAGCCGGCACTGGCCACAGGGCTCTGGAAGCAGCCTGCTCCATTTTGCTGCATGGATCTCTCTTTGGGATTCAACAAGCTGGGAGACTGTTCCTGTCATTAAAATGGGAAATGGCTCTAAGCCCACTGACTACTGAACTGCGCTGCTGCAGGACTGGGAAAGGTGTAAGACTACTGTTGGGTAGAGGGGTAACTTATGTGCTGGGAACAATGCTGAAAGTAAACTTGAACTGTTTTGTACATTTGTGCTGCTCCTGGTTGGTTTTACTTACTCAACCCCACAGGCAGAGTTGACCCTGTAAGATGCTACCTGAGTCAGCTGGGAGGAGGTGCAGACATGATAAGGGGAGGGGGTGTGATCTGCAGCAAAGAGATGGGTTCATCTTTACCATTTCACCTCCCACAGCTGCCACGTTACACAGCTCCCTTCTGCCACACTTCACCACATTTGATCCAGTTTGCAAGTGAATCGTTGGCCATGGTGTATGTCTGCCCCCTCAGCCACGGAAAGGGTTTTTCTTTCTCAGGAAAAAGTTCTTGCTCCCAGCTTCTCTTGCAGCATTTTGAAACCCTTCCACCTGCTCACCCCTCTGCTGCAGCACAAGATCCTCCTCTGCCTCCTCGGTATCATTTCTGCATGTCTGCCCAATGGCTCCCGTGCACCCCCACCTGAGCTGTGGCCAGCTGGGCTCTGCTGGTGGGTGGCAGCCTCTGTCCTCCCCAAGCCCTGGTCTGGGAATGCAGGAACACTGGCACCACTATGCTCTGTGGTTATTTTCATAAAATACAAGGTACCACCTTGCTGTGGCTCACACAGAGTAGCAAGAGGACACTGGTGGTGGTGCTTGGCCTCTGGCAGGTTTTCAGAGGTATGTTTGCATCTTGGATGTGGCTTTTGTGATAGGAATAGACAACTGCCTAGAAGCAGCTAAACAAAGCACAAGGAAATCAATAGAAGAAATATTACCCAGAATCAAAGCAAAGCACAGCCAAAGGTCCTTTAAAAGCCCCTGCTTGAACAGAAAGACCACAAAACCCCTGCTGCCTTCTGTCCTGCACAGAACAGTCTGTTCCAGTTGGCTTGAGATTACTTTTCCTTTCCCTACCAGAGATGCCCTCTCTGCAGCTCCTTATGGATCCACTCCCCTGGATGGCTGCATGCAGCTGCAGAGCTGCTGAAATATGAAATATGTGAGTTTGGGATGATCCCTCTGTCCCTGCTTGATAATAAGGACGTCACAGGACTGGGAGCTCATGCTTCTTCCAAACACAGGACTGCTGCTACAGCTCTGCCAGACAGGATTCAAGTGCAAACCAGAATTTCTTTATAGAACTACTAAATAAAACCCAAGTGAGCACACAGCTCCTGCAGCAGCACAGGGGCAGGGGGACACAGCCAGGAGTCTCGGGCACAAGGGTCCATGTTGCAGTTTGCAAAAGGATTTGGAGACCTCAAGCTGCTTCAGGTTGGATCCAGGATAAATCCCGCAAACTGCAACCATCAGCACATGCCAGAGCAGCTCAGAGCAGCCAAGATCCCCCCAGACCAGCTCCCTGTGCTCCAGGTGTTAGGCGAGATCCAGCAAAGCCCCCCCGAGTGCCAAGGCCAGCACCCACAGACACAGCTGGCACTGCAAGCCAAACCAGCGCAAGAAACACAGCACTGCTGCAAACGGGATTGTTGCTTCTGCAGAAAAAAAGGTCCCTGTGCGGAGAATGATGAGGCCATCCTGTCCCAGGGCCAGCCGGGAGCTGCCACGGGCAAAGGGCACCAGAGCTGGCATCAGCCAAAGGCTCGGGGGCAATTCTCATGCAGTGCCATAAACCAGGAATTTAAACAGCCCATAAAGACATGAGCCTGGAGTAACCGCAGAGCAGGAGGAAAACCATCCTGGGCTGGATTCACACCTGCCGGGCCCTTGAGGGGGCCTGTCTTATCACATCCATCAAACGCAGGGGCTAGCCAAGCAGAAAACACTGTGAGAAGTGCAGGCAGCCCAGCAGTCACAGCTGGGTGGGTTTTAAGCAGCTGGGAAAACTCCAAATCTTAGTGTTTGGGGTATTTTTCCTGGGCTATTTCTCTCCCTTCCCTGTATGGCCTCCTTGGGAACCCAGCTGGAGCTGGTCATGGCTGAGCTGTGTGTGGTAACCTGCTGCTGGGTGTCTGCAGAAAGAAGGGCTGTACCTGAAGTGCTCATAGCAGCCTGGGCTTTGCTGCCAGACCAGTGACGCTTGGCCAGAGGGCTGCCAGCAAGCAGTGTCAAAAATAAAATGTTTAAGGCCATTGAGCTGTGACTGCTCTACCTCTCTTGAGATACAGCACAAAAAAGGGGGCAGGTGCCCACCCTACTGCAGCACGGAAAACTGGGACCCCTTGGGGCTCAACAGGGCTAAATCTGCAACATAAGTGCACTGCCGTGTGCGATGAGGAAGCAGCATGCAAGCAAGCCTAAAAATAGTACGTGACGGAATGCAAGAAAGCGCATACTCGACATGCCGCACAGCGCGAACCTGTGAGGGTGTGAACAGAGTGCAGTGGTGTGCAAGGACACGTGCCAACTGCGTGCGAAGAGAAGCCTGTAACCCGCATGCAACGGTATCTAGGAAAGCGAGCAAAGAGCAGGCCACCCTGCAGAGACTCACGCAAGCTGCAGGCAAAAATGCAGCTACCTGCACCCTGCAAGAACGCAGGCAAGCAGCGTGCCACACGGCGCAAAGCAGCACGCGGACAGCCGGCGAAAACCTGTCTGCACTGCGCGGCGCGCAGCAGAGCCGGGCAGAGCCGCGCAGCACCGCGCAACACGCCCTGCGCGGTGGGACAGCGGGTGCGAGCCCCCGGCAACGCCATGCAGAACTAGCCTGCGAGAAGCACGCCGCGCGGTGCGAAGAAGCGCCCAAACAGCACTTTAAATTTTTTAAAAATTACATAAATACATATAATTTCTTAAAAGGCAACGAAGCACTCGAGCACCTCCGGGGGAGGCGCACGCTCGGCGCCACGCGCATGCGCACTCCCACCGCCGCGCAGACGCAGTGCTCGGCCCCGGGGCTGCCCGCGGCGCTGCCGGACGGAGCGGCGCCGCCTGACGGAGCGGCGCCCACCCTCACCCCCGCGCTCCCGGTCACCGCCGCCGGAGCGCGGGCCCGTGGTGGAGCCACTGCGCGGCGGGGCCGGGCCGGGCCGGGCCGTGCTTGGGGACAGGCGGGTGGCGGGCAGCCGCGGCGGGGTCCTGGCAGGACGGCGGCGCCCTGTCGGGGCGCGCAGGCGGCGGTTGGGGGGCGTCCCCCGGGCGGCGCGGCCGGCTCCCAGGGCGGCCTCTCCCTTCCCTCCTCAGGGCGCGGCGCGGACGGGCCCGCGGCGGAGGCGGCCCCGCGATGGCGGCGTGAGGTGCAGCACCGCCGTGAGTACGGGCGGGGGGGAGCGGGCGAGGGGGGGCCGCCGAGGCCCAGGGCCGGCGGCGGCGCGGGGAGGGGAGAGGAGTCCCCCTGAGGCGATCCCCACTCGGCCCGGCCTCGGCGCGGCGTTGGCGCTGTCAGCGGGCGAGCGGAGGTCTGCCGGAGCTGGAGGTGACACTCGCCAACTTCAGGGACGGGGAGGAAGCGCTCGGGGGACTGGGGGGTGTCCCAGGGCGGTGACGGCAGGAGAGCCGCGCTCCCGTAGCCGAGCGTGCGTGGGTTATAAGCGTTCAGCCTGCCGTGAGCATGCTTCCATTATTGCCAACCTAACATGAAAATAACACCATATTCCCCCTCCTCCCCGACTTTTTCCTCCCTCTGTACCGCTGTTCTCAGTCAGGAACATCTCATAGCTCGCTCTAGCACCTTCCATAAGCAAACGCAGGCCCACTTCTCCCCAGAGCAAGACAACTCTTTGACATCCTTTTGTCCAGCAGAGAACACGGCACTCCGCAGTGCTGCTGTGCCCGGGGAAGGAGCCCTCCCTGCGACCCCGTGGACGCTTTGAGCTACTTGGCAAAGTGGGATTACAACCTGTTCTGTTGTACGAATGTTGCTTACATCCCCAACACGCGAGCGCAAGAGAAGATGAAAAATGGAGCTCTTAAGTGCAGTCCACAACACACCAGACTCTCTTATACTTCATTACCCCTGTACTGAAACATTACAGTTGAACTTGCAAATACTGTCATAGTGGAGTAATCTTTGCCTTTCCAACCTATATGTTATAACTGCCCAGAACCCCCTGCCAGTGCTGCTTTTTTGCCTCTCTTTACCCGAGATGCAGAAAACTGGCCTTTGTCAGGCTGTATTCAGACTTCTGAAGCCTGTCAAAAGCACAAAAGGTAGAGGAGATCTCCAAATTAAAACTAAAAATAATTATGTTTTTCAGTGAGCTTGGAATGGACCTGACATTTGTGATCTTTGGCAGTTAAACAAAGGCAGAGGGCAGGAATGAGAACCACTGAGAATTAATCAATTAGTACAAATGAGAGTAGCGATACTTCAAATGACAACTGTCGATGTTGACATCTCTTCCCACCACAGAGCTGTCTGACTTAAGGTTCTGCTCCTGTGATTTACTGTGCAGAGGAACACAGATCACACTGCTGCCTTCCTGCTCACAGGTAGAGGTTTATTCACCCTGGTGCTGTGAGTGCACTGCAGCCCAAGTGGAGTTGGCACTGCACTGCTGCTGGCCACAGGCTAATCAATCCCCCAGTTAGTAACAAAGCTGGGAGAGCAGCTACTGAGGTGATGAAAAGAGTGGCTCAACAGAGAGCCTCTGCTTGTCATGAAAGGAGTTGCTTTGGCTTGTCTCTAGCTTAAGAAATCAGAACACTTTGTAACCCCAAGGCTTGGTTAGTCAAGGATTTGCTGCTCTTTTGGAAACTGTTTGCAATTATATTGCACCATTTCTGAGTCTACATCAAGTGTTCAAGGCATGAACTTATAAAAGACTGGGATAATTCCTTTGCCAAAAATTTAAGACTCACTTTTTCCAGCTGAGTCATAGTGGCAGATAAAGCTTTAAAAAAATAGAAAAAATAGTGGCAAGACCAAAAAAACCCCCTGAAGTTAAATCCCTGATATGCAAATAGGTCTTAAAGTTTGAACAGTTACGGTTCTTGGGTTTTTTAAGAGAGAGGGTTGGCATCTAGAAAGCTGGTCTGCTGTTGCTTTTCTTAGCTGAACTCCTTAAACCCATCACTTGGTAGCTCTTTCACCTCTTTTTTTTTTTTTTCGCCCAGTGCTTTGGATATTGTGTATTTTTTAGGAGCTGTTTTGGGTGCTATCTGGTATTTGAGAGTTCGTTTTGAACACATGCTGGCAGCATGAAGTACTGCCCCCACACATCCATTCAAGTTACGTGACTGTGACAGGGTTTTTCGTTTAAACAGTTTTAAGCAAACTGTACTACAGGTAAGCCTTATAGGTAAGAAACTCAGTGCAAATCCCTGAGGCTTACTTTGAAGTTTATGTGCACTGTGTAACTTGAGAGATTTTTATCTAGACAATGTGACTTTTCACTCCCAAGCAGAAACTTTGGCTTCTGGGAAAGAGGGAAGTTGGCACCACCACCCAATAAAGAGGTTACTTGGTCTTTTATTGCAGATGTTCTGGCTGCCAGCCTGGGTGACTCTTTCTGTAGCATCTGCTGGGGAAGTTCCCTATGGACAGTACTGGCTTAATAGCAGCCTTAGTAAGGTCTGAACAATGTTACCTTTTAAATGCTTAGTAAAAGGCAGCTGATTATTCTCCCCATCAAGGTAAATAGACTGTTAAGGAATGAAAACATTCTTGAGAGAGGTACAGACTTGGTGTTGGCATACTGATGTATGAAACCTATAGTGTAGAAACACATCTCAGCCTCTTAATTGCTGAATTAGCTTGTAGAATGCCAAGGAACAACTTGCTAGCTCCTCAGGTGGATTTATTCTAAAATGTCACTGATGCATTGCAAAGCACTACAGACTTGTGCTGTGCTACTCACTTCTGACTTGTCATAATGAAAGTCCTGCTTCTGGCTGGGAAAGGCATGCCACTACCCTTGTACTAGAATTTGAAAATCCTCTCCACAAACATATACCAGTAGGACCTGCTGGTTTTGAATGGTCTTGGGAGGGAAGATGATAGAAGGAAGGGCTGTGAGCACTATGGAAGCTGATTAATAAGCATGTGGAAAGGTACTGGTGTTTGCTTACTAATGAGGGGTGCAGGGAACCTCCCCAGGCTGCTCCTCTGCTTGCAGGAACCAGCAAGGACGAGGCTCCAGCAGCACATGGAGATCGGACAGAGCAGCTGAGCGCTGACTGCAGGGAGAGCAGTGGGAGCATCGTCTGCTCTCTGCTGCTGAGGGGTCTGAAGGAAGGTCAGGAGGCTCTAAGAGCTGCAGAGGAGCAAGAAGAGTCAGTGGTGGTGTGATGAGTGTCTGCCAAGTCAGATGACTTGAGCAGGAGCATGAGAGCTGTCTTGAGGATAGCAGGACACCAGGGTGGCTAAGGAAAGATGAGTCAGGCAGGGGAGAACAAGAGCAACTGGTTGAGGAAAAGCAGGATGCAGTTGTGAAATATGGAGCTGGTAGAAATACTGTTGGGTGACGGGTTCTTATTTGCTCTGGGACATGGTAATCTTTAGCTTGGATCGTGAGGAGGGGACAAAAACAACAAGGTAGGAATTCTTCATTTGCAAGTTTCACCTTGCATGAGAACCTAGGCAAAACTGAATATTGTATGGCTTCAAGAAGGGACTGCCCATCGTGGGCCTCAGGGAGAGTGATACTTCCCTGCTCAGTAAAGAGTTGATAGCAGCAGACGCTGTTTCTCTTTGATCAATAGTGTGGAAAGAGAACTCAGTCTCATTGCCAGCTGTATAAAGGAACCTCCAGTGAAGAGCTAGGCAGAGTATGTGGGAAGTCACTTGAGGAAGATAGAGCTGCAGAAGTCTCTAGTAGTAGGTACTTTACCTAGGATGGGCTGTGGGATACAGCAGAAAAAGAGTTTTCAACCTTTAGCTGGTGGATAGTGGAGGGTCACACAACCATACGAGCAAACTGACTACAGATACAAGACTATTGGAATGTCTGCATTTCTTAGAAGTCCAAGAGGTTTGCAGGTTGAAGGGCACTGACACTGAAACTTCATAGTAAAAATAGTCACTATTAAATGGTTCTTTGTTCTGCAGCGGTTTCACTGATTGTTACAAGCAACTGGCTCTTGCAGGAAATACCGATATTTAGAAATGCGTAACTTGTTCTGAGATTGATTTGCCTGTTTAGATAATGCTTACATGCTTAGAATCAACTCACTGTTTGGAGCATTATCATTTAAATCTTTGCCATGGTGAGGAGGCCAGATTGTGGAGTGAAATGCAGCTACATCACGAATTATAGTTATACTCTTAAAGTGTAGTCATTTGTAAAGTTTGGGAGCTAAAGGCTCAGTAGTGACACGTGGCCTTATTGAAGCTGAGAGATTTACAACATTAGTCCTGGGAGATTCTAGAGCTTTGTTCCAGCCTTGTGCTCTTCTGACAGACAGTCTTAGATTGGTTTTTATCCATTTCTTTATTCTGGAGACAGAAAGCCCAAAGCAATTGTCTGTAGGCACTTTAAACTAAAGCCTCAAGAATGGGTGACCCAAAGACTGCTGCACGTGTCCAGCTACAGAAGTCAAGCTGCTGTGACTTCAGGGCTGGATCTAGCAAAAGTATGACATGATGTTTATGCAGAGATTTGTACTGCTGAATGTCTGGAGCACTTGGGAGAGACAGACTGTAGGAAACTTCAAGGAAGGAACATTTCCAGAGGATTCAGGCAGCTGCAGATCATTGATTTCATACAACTTTGTTCTATTTAATGCAGTCTGAAGTAAAGCTGGGTAGTTGGGTTTAATTACCTTTCTGTTCAAATATTTGTTGTTAAAACTTTTCTCTCCATTCTTCCCCTTGGAAAAAAGTTATCTAATATATCTGCAGTACTTTTACTCCAGAAACATCTAAGCAATTCACAAAGGCTAGCAGATAGCATGTTTTGTTATGAAACAGTCTTTATTTCCAGTTTATATATGAGGGAAACAGGCTTGGGACTGGGCTTGCCCTTAACGATACGAGTGAGTGACCTGCCTAAAACAGGACTAATGGTGGGAGTTTTATTCCTTTGACTTGACTCTATCCATGTTGCAATGTAAAATTAACTTCTTCCTTATTCTTTGGCAGCCTAACTGCAGCTTAGTTTTACTAATTGGACCCCAGCTGCCCTCCCTCTGCTGGAGAGTGGTCTCTTGCAGGAGCACCAGCACAACATACTTTCCCCAGATATCTGTTTGCCCTGGTGGTGATTTTGGCTTGCATTCTCTCTCACTAACTTTAAAATAGATCCTGCTGCTAAGAACACCGTGGATGGCAGCATGCTTCCTGCTTCTGACAACAGGGCCGGTTGGTACCTACGAGCTTACAGAGCTGTAAAACAAGTCTGACCTCAGTGGTTTTTTGGAAGAGAACCATGTGTGGTTTTCTCTTGGCTTTTCTGTGCAATCCCTCATTCTCCTTCCCTTTGCCAGGAAATCCCTTCTCCTGCCAACAGGAGCCAGTGGAATGTGCTGTTTGTTTACCTTCTCACTCCTTCATCCTACTAACCTTACCACCTCCCAGTTGTAATCCTAACAGGCTTGGCTCAGCCCTTCGTTCTTCTGACAGAGCACTACTCAGCTGAGTATTTTCAGATAAAAGGATTGCTTCAATACACCATTCTGACCATGCTCTGCTTAGTAGGGGTGAGGCTGTGGCGTTCTGCAAGGCTGGGGCTGTCCTCTTGCCTGTCTGTCTGTGCCCTGGCTAGCAGCTGCTTCATTCAGTGTTGCTGTGTGTCATTATGATGTGCTACAGGACAGCAGGAAAGAGCACCCTTCCCAAGCTTTTCCCTTTTCCAGCATTCCCCTGTGTGGTTTTGCCTTTTTGGAGTAATAAACTAGGAGTACTTTCTTCTCATGGATTCCCTACTGCATGAACTGAAGATTCCCTCCCAGCAATACTGGTACTTTCTAGCCTGACCTGCTGTTGCTATCCCAGACTGCTTAACTCCACTCTTCTGCCCCCTTTCAACAGTTCTGGCTCTGTAAAAACATCTGCAAGGCATTTATTATTTTTAAAGCCATCTGAAATTCCTGGATGAAGATGTTTGTACTGCTTAGAACAAAAAAACCCCCACGTGCTTAGAGTAGTTGATGAGCTTGCTAAAGGTAGAAGTGTGTTTTCTGGACTTACAGTGTGCTGCCATCCCTGATCAGAGAAGCCCTTAAAACTCACTATTTCCCCAGGGTTTTATAATAATCCAAGTGAGGAAATCCTGCGTTTACAGCACTTATGAAAATTGCCATTTTGAGACTGTCCCCTCTTTGATCTATTCACATACTTTGTCTTATCTGACTTTAGCTGATTGGCAAGGATTATAAATCCCTTAAGCAGGGACTGTGCTCCCCTTTGTTTTGCAGCCTGGACACTGTCGGGGCTTTCCTGGGGAGCTACATGGATAGATTGAATTTTATGCTGTCCTGCTGGAAGACTTTATAACAGGTCTGTGTCTGGGGAGGAAGCAGTTTGTGCTCTTGACGCTTCCAGCACTAATGCTTCCTTAACACTTCTCTGTAGCACCTAATAGTTTACCCCTCGGTTGCATTTCTTTATACCATCACTCAAATCTCTGCACAGTCTTGGATAAATATGTGTATAGGGAAGGCTGTGGCAGTTTGTTTTCCATTCTGTTTCCTCCTCTCCCTTTCTGTTTCTCTACTATGCTAAAGAAAAGGTCTCACAACTGTTAGCCTGGGTAAAAGCCTGAGCAACAGAGCACACAGCATCTACACCAGCAGTAATCATGTCCCCAGCTGAGTGGTTCAGAAAGCAGGAAACTTTCCACCAGCTCTGCAACACACCAGAATTTAGTACGGGGAGTTCAGGCATCAGCTATGATGCTTGGAAGTAAATGAAGCTGTATGATAAGAATGTCTGTTGACTGATTTGCTGTTTCTCTGACATTCTGATGCTTTACCCCTCTCTACAGAACAGCCTGCCCGCTGGAGTTGTTGCTGGAGACTCTTCTGGAGCACATCTGATTGCTGCTGCCCCGAGGCCCCAGCCAGCCAGCCACCATGTACTGCCTTCAGTGGCTGCTCCCTGTCCTGCTCATACCCAAGCCCCTCAACCCAGCATTGTGGTTCAGTCACTCAATGTTCATGGGCTTCTACCTGCTCAGTTTCCTCCTGGAACGGAAACCTTGCACGATTTGTGCCTTGGTCTTCCTGGCAGCTCTATTCCTCATCTGCTACAGCTGCTGGGGGAACTGCTTCTTGTATCACTGCACAGGATCCCAGCTGCCAGAATCGGCTCACGATCCCAGCATAGTGGGCACCTAAAAACCAATAATCTTCCAGTCTGCTGAGGGCTCTTGTTTTGCTTTTAAAAAGGGGGTGGGCTAGGGAGGAGGGAGGGGGTGTTAGGCATGTGACTGGAGTAAAAACAGCCTGTTTCCTGTAACTGTGTGTGGACTAGAGTGGTAAATTCCTCCCACTCTGCCTGTGAAATTCCACTTGTTTACTGTGTGAACTCTGGCAGCACCACCTGCTTTTTTAGAAGCAGAAATCTTTTTTCCTTCCCATATCATTGGGAATGGACACCAGCCCTCCTGAGAACCGGTGGAAGACCGTGCTGCTGGCCTCTGCCTGGGTGCTGCGCGGCAGTGGAGTTGTGTGTCACTTGTCTGCATTAGGCCAGTGGTCTGACTCGGGACTCGTGGCCCACTGATTCTACTCAAGTAGCTGCAAGATTCTCTTCATCTTCCTCTTCGTGGGGAGCCAGCCTTCCCACCTTGCTGATCAAGGGCAAGCTCAAGAGCTCACAGATGCACTTGGCCAAAAGCTGCTGGAGCCAGAGGCAGTTGAGTCATCTCCTCCTGCTCAGCCTGCCAAAGAGATGCGTGCACTGCCGAAGTGCTTTCTGAACTCCTTATGCTCCGAGATCATAGCCTGAAAGCCTCAGTTATGCTGCTGCTTTTATAAAGCCTCACAGGTAGTGGAGACTCTCTTCCCGTCCTCGTAGATTTCCAGGGTTTACCAAGGTATTGACTGTTGGGATAAAGAACCAGTATGCTGCAAGATGTGGGGTTTTGAAAGCTGCTGTGAACCTCACCTTATAAAACTCATGCTAGCCCAAAAAGCCAGCTGTGGGCAGGGCAGGAGAGGTGGAGGTATGGCTTGAAGCAGTAAATGCTTCAGCTGTTTTCAGTGATGGTGTTTTGGGGCCAGGGGTGACAGAAGGTGCTGGTGCTACTGACTGGAGAAGGCAGGAGGTGAGAGGAGTGCCTGGTGTCTCCATCTCCCCTGGCAGAAGGATGTCAAGAAGCCAGGGGTGTGTGTGTGTGGGGGGTGTGTGTGTCAGTCCTGCACATCACAGCTGTGCAGAGCTCCACACTGCATACATTACTGTGCAGCCATGGCTCTTGGGGAGCCCAACCTGGGGCAGAGGTTTGTGGGAAACCTTAGAAGTTAACACAAAATACTGTCTCTAAAGGGTTCCCTCCCCTTTGCCGTCTTCAGTCAGGTAGTGGAGAGCAGTAGAAGTGGCTGTTGCAGTCCCCAAGAAGCTCAAGCTATGAGGTTGTGAAACTTCCAGAGTATTGTTTGTTCATTGCACAGCTGTTCAAAATGTTTAATAAAGCTTTATAAACTTTGGTCTGTGGCCTCCTGCCCAGCATGATGCATTGGGTGTTCATTGTGGATGCCTTTGCCCAGCAGTCATGTGTCTGTGTTGTTCTGTTCCCAGCACAGAACCGGGGGAGTTTCCAGCAAGAGGCAGAGCCTGTTTGCCCTGTAGCTCCCGATACTGACTCTTCCCATTAACTGTTGAACCTGACCGTGGGCAGACTGAGAACCGTACTGGTGATTCCCAGACTCACACGCAGCACAGGTTTTATCTCTGCACTTACGTGACAGATTCGCCCTTTCCTTATCGCTTACGAAATTAAACCAGAGCTGCTATTAGTCCCCAACCCTGGCAGGAAAGGCGAGCCCATCGCAGGACACGGCGTCTTCCTGACCTGTTCTGCTGTGGGCAGAGACCGGGCAGCAACCCAGCTGCCCCCAGCCATCCCGGGGGAGATGTGGTTGTGTCAGCCCTTCCCCAGCCTTGGCTGTGACCCCATGCAGTACCGGGGGGACAAGGGGGACACATGCTTCAGCCAGACAGGGGACTTGGATCTGACAGCACCCAGGAGCACCTTGGAGAGTTAGCCAGTGCTGCTGGAGCTGAAAACGGCTTCCTTTACCCTTGCTGCAAGCCCTGAAGACCAAGTCCAAGTTGGAAAGTGTTCAGGTCATATCAGTGTTCACATGTTTTAAAAAAAGCATGTGCCACATCACCAAGAATAGGCATGATGGGTCTGTCACCTGTCAGGCCAAGGGAAATCCCAGTAGCTGTCATCAGCTCCAGCATAAATAAATAGAAAGGAGAGAGGAAGGCCTCTCATTTGCAAGCTATGGCAAGACTGTTGTCTGTGCTCTGAGCAACTTTTAAGTTTAAATTTATTCAAGCTAATGCAGTCCTTTTAAGAGTACATTTTTGCTGCTAACTAGCGAAATTGCACTCTACAGCAATTTAAATAAATCCTAGCCACAAAGCCAGACAGTTCTTTGGATGAGAGCAAGCCCTGGCTTTGTACATGTACAAGACAAGATGCAGCTGCAGGCTTCCCCTTCTGCAGGACCCAACTCGGAGGTAAAAGCACTTCAAAAGGGGAAGCTTCTGGTGTAGTGACAGGAGAGATCTCAGCAGACTGATGTGTAAGAAACGTACTTTTTACAGCTCTCCCACCTGAACTGTTGTTCAGGAGTGCTCTTTGATATACACACAGCCCTCACCAGCACAGTGTCTTGCCCTCTTTAGGGCACAGAGATACCATCTTCATTTTAAAGACAGAAAATTAAAGCAAATTCATCATGGTCAGACAAAGCCTCAGGCAGAGTGAGGAACCCAACCAGGTCCCACTTCTCATGCTAATGCCCTGCTTGTCCTTCTCTGTAGAGACACCATGAAAAACCAGCCTTCGGCTGCAGAACAGGTTGAACCTGATGGCATTTGAAAAGCAGCATCACAGCTTCTCTGCTTGTGCACGGCAAATTGGACTGAGCCCGTACAGACGCAGTACGTCTGCTCTCAGGCAGGCGTTTGCTGGCTGCACAGAAGGCGGCTCAGAGATGTTCTGCCCTGGTCTCAAGGAGCTTCTCTGCCAGAAGAGCAGTGGGGTTGCTCCATCCCCTGGTATCTTGGAGGCACTGAGGGGTCTCTGCCTGGGGACTGCAGTGGTGGGCAGGCATCCCCGGGGTGTATCTACACTAGTGACTCTGAAAGCAGTGGGGTTTATAACACAACTGCTGTGTTGTGCCAGGTCCCATAGAGCCTGGACACAGCCCGCAAGGGCTTTGGCACAGAGCTGTATTACAAAGTGTCCATCTGCCTGGTGCTCCCTAGATACAGGGAGCAGGAGCCTTAAGCTGTTCCTTTGTCTTTCCATTTGAAGGAGAGATAATTTTCTTTTCTAGGTCACGTAACAGATCAGTAACACATCAGGGTCAAGAAAGATTAAAAAAAAAAAAGCAAACAAACAGCCAAACAAACCCAGGCTCAGATCCCTAGAAACAGAGATGCAGCTTAGCTCAGGCAGACCTCAGGCTCCTCCCTGCAGCCTCAGGGTCTGGGGGCTTCTCACTCCCCTCCTTACCACTCCTCAGGGAGAGGCAGCATCCCCAAGATGAGCACTGGGACACCATGAGGCTTCCCATGGAGAAGCTTTGGCCATGACTACCAGGCTGGTATGGCTTTCTGAACCCTAGAGCTTCCAGACATCCATATCGGTGCATCTCATCTCAGGGGCTAGTGTTTGGCAGTTGAGCTCCCAGCACTGCTCAGGGTGCAGGCAGGGAACCAACTGTCAAGGGCCACCACGGCCACCAGCCCGCTCTCCCAGTGTCTGCCCCTCCATCCCTGGATCTTGTCGGTCAATTAGTGCCTCCTGCCTGCATGCTGTCCCTGCTACCCTGAGACAAGCGCACAGCACAGCCTTCCTAACTTCGCAGCAGACAGAGGCGAGACGTTGATCCCACTGAGGAGCCATTTGGGCTGGAAGCACCCCCAGCCAGCTCAGAGAGGCAGCCAAGTCCAAAGGTGCAGCCCTGCTGCTGGCTGCACTGGGTTTCTACAACGTCCAACCTTATCCTCTCATGTTGTTACCGTGGGTCTGGTCCAGCCAATCCCCCTGAGCCAGGGAAGGCACAAACATCACTCAGTGCCACAGAGCCCTGCCCTGCCTGTGCCCTTTGGTCTTACCTGTCTCTTACTCCTTGCACTGGAGCAGTTTCCTAGCCTTCAGCGACTGTGGGAGGTAAGATAGACGTCAGGTAAGGACTTCAGCCTTTCCCTCTGGAGCCTGGAGATTAACCCTTGGCAAGAGGGTTTTGCTACACTTCCAAGCAATTACAAATCCTCTGGTAGAAGAGCAAGGGAGGACGGGTGGCTTGGGTGCCACCCCAGCCTGCTGCTGGGGGTATGAGATCCAAGTGGCAGAGTCTGCAGGGGACAGAGGTAGGCTTTGTCTTCCGAGTCGATACATGCCAGCAGCCTCCCGTTCACCTCTTGTCACAGCGAGCAGCAGGCACAGTGGGGGCTGGAGCCAGACCCTGTCCCAAGAGCCTTTTTACTGGGACTGGGCTATGGAGAGACCCTCAGACCCAGAGCACAGCCCAGGGTTTGCTCTGGGGGATCCTCAGCACGCTGAGCAGTTCAGGGCTGCCCCCCACCTACTCACAAGCATTTATCCTTTCAGAGCCTGCGTCAAGAGCCAGCACTTGATGTGCTTTTGGGGTGCTACTACTGAGCTTTGGGGAAAGCAAAAGGGGATGTTCAGGCCAAACAACTCATCCTTGCCATTTTAGATGCCCATTGCCAGCACAAGCTGCCCAGCACAGGGCCCCCACCTCCTCGCCAGACCTGCTGTGGGGACAGTCACAGCCCCCACCCTATCACCCAAATCCTCTCCCAGGCTTACAGGGTGCAAGTGGGAAGCAAACAGCAAGGTTAAGTCCATTAAAGGAGGCATCTGGGCTAATCCCCAGGAGCATCTGCCTGGCTCAGGCTGAGGATGCCTGGCAGGGGGGGCTGTTGGTCTGAGTGGGCAGAGGTGGGGTGACTCCATGGCAAAACAGCCACCGAGCACAGCCAGGGTGGGATGCAGGTGCTGCCAAGTACCCCAAATATCCTTTTAAGATGCCCCAGCTTCCACTGAAGACTAGACACAGAGCAAAGGGGACAGAGAGAGGAGGAAACTAGCAGTGCTATAGTACCAAATCCAGCCCCCTCATCCCCTGGGCATGACCCACCACAGACATGCTCACTGCCCCAGGGCTCAGGCTGGACTGCAGCACCCCAGCCTACCCACAGCACCCTGACCTCCTCTGTACACCACCCCTATGGCCACCCTGCTCCCGAGCTGTGATGCCAAAGAGGCAAAGCCAAGGGCTGGAGGGTCCTCAGCCCCAGCTCCCATCCGAGAGTGAGCCCACTGACCCACTCCCAGCCCACACATCACACATGGACCAAGGGACTTGCCAACAAGAGATAATCCCTCAATCACTTAATTGCTTTAAAGAGAAGCAAAACACGAAGCATTCAACATTTAAGGTACCAAGACAGAGTCACTTACCAGATTGAGGAGGAAGCAGCCACACACCAGTATCAAGTAACCAGATCCAGAGACTTGGGGTATTAAAGCCACCCCAGACCATGGTGGTGATGAAGGAGGAGCAGCATCACCAAACCACCCATCTCTCAGAAGACTTGCTCCCCCCAACCCTGTGCTATAGATCAATTACTTAATCACCAAGTTAGGGATCCCAATCAGCACCGACTAATTATCCTAACAAAGCCGGCTTGCTTGTAGTTGCTGATGAAGCAGATTCTGCTGAAGGCAGGGCTGCCCTCTGTTCTGTCACCCCCAGCCCAGCTGATGGGGGTTGGCAGTTAGGTCTCCTGCCTGCTGGGCTAGGGGCAGCCGGCTGGCCCTGGCCCTCGGAGCAGGAGGGACACAGTGGATGAAGTTCCTCTTGCAGGAGCAGGCGCTGGCGCTGTGCTGGACCATGAACCTACATGGGGACACAGGAATAGCTCCAGCACCACAGGACAGAAGTGGTACCAGATCCCAGAAGCATCAGCCAGAAAAAGCCTCTGAGGCACCAGGAGCACCACACGGGCATTGCACGTGCTCCAGGAACCACTGACTCCTGTAACAGGGATGCTAAGAAGTCCTCTCATACATGAGCTACACTTTTTTTTTTTTTTTTTGTGAGGTCTGTTTGTATTTAATTATCAAACTGCAAAGTATTTACATTAGAGTTTCAAAGCATCTCCACCCCCCACCACCCACAAAACTGGACCTTTTCAGGTTTTTCTCCAAAGTTTTATTATTATCCAAAAAAAAAAAAAAAAAGCTAAATATTTTACTTAGACACCAAAAAAGGCAGGTGGGGGGAGAGGGGAGCTGGAGAGAGAGAGACAGATCCACATGTTCTCTGCATAGTCGGAGATCTTACAAAACACTGTTTAAAAAAAATGGTAACAGCAGTGAAGAATAACTTGTAGGGCGCTACTGGCCCTGGGAAGCCGAAGAGCATCCTTAGGTGGGGGCTCCCCTTTGAAGTTTATTGGCTTAAAAAATAAATTGGCAGACAACAATGGTGATGGAGGAGAGGCTCTTGATCCCTGGGGCGTCCTGGTCATGCCAGCTGCAGCGGTGAGTCTGGAGATGCTGGGTTGCACTGAAACCGCTGCACAGAAACATGGATGGACACACAGACATGCAGACACACAGCCCCAGCCCCGTGCTGGAGGGTTCCTTGAGAATTGCTCTACTGTCTTCTGCCCTGAAATGTCCCCAGCATGTCTCCTTCGTCAGAGCTTGCCAAAAGCCATGGGGAATTAAGCCAGCCTGGGGTGTTCCTTGTGCCAAGGCTGCGGTCCTGCTCTGCTGCTTGCCAGAAAGAGCCAGAAAATGAAACCGCTGGGTTAATCTCCTTCCCGTCCTGCTGCGCTCACGCAAGACCCTGTATGTGCTGCAGACAGCCAAAGGCCAAACCTTAACATGTCCACTTGCCTTCTCTCTCCCCAGCTTTCAGATCAAATCTAGCTCCCACATGTTAATTTTAAGAGGTTTCTCCTGGGGATGGGGATTTTGTATAATTTAGGCAGAGCTATGGCACAGGCCAGCCCTTGGTGGCCAGCTGCTGCGGGACAG
Organism: Athene noctua; assembly: GCF_965140245.1. NCBI lineage: Eukaryota > Metazoa > Chordata > Aves > Strigiformes > Strigidae > Athene > Athene noctua. Next base: position 5,976,993 of record NC_134052.1, on the reverse strand, counting down.
GGCTTCTTTGGCAGTGCCAATGGGGATACAGGAGCCATCTAGCCCAGGAATGGAAAGACACAGAATATCAAGGTTTGGAGAGCTCCTGCCCAAATGCTGGGCACAGTAAATCTGCTACAAAGTGGGGAGAAAAGTCTCCAAGTCCCAGAATGATTTTAAAAAAATCCATTAAACCAGTCGCTGTTCTCTAAACCAGCAGGCTCTCTCCATACTGCCGAAGAACCTGTTCAAGACGATTTCAAAGGTTTTACTTACTCAAAAGGAGCCACCAACCAATCAAGTGAGCACTTGGTTCATAAATAAGTGGCTAGGGAGCTGCAGGGGCAAGCAGGAGGCAGCAGCGTGCCTGGGCCCTGCTCCGGCGTTTGGGCTGCCCCCCTGCCCATACTCAGCTCCCACCCAGCTTTCACGGGACACCGGCAGTGCAGCGGGGGCTGGTGAAAGGTGGTTTGGGTCTGCTGTCTGCAAGGAGGCTGTGCCGGAGGGAAACCCCATCCCACAAGTGATGGGGAGGCAAAGAAAGCCCACTGCCCGAGGACCGAGAGGCGGGCGAAGCTGCTGGCTCCCCTCTTTAGGTCCTTCCCATGGGTGCGTGCCAGCACCCCTGTCCCACAGTACCCCCTCGAGCCCCCAACCCACCCCTGGCCCAGCAGAGCATCCAAAAAGCCCCAAGGTCTTTCTGAGCGAGGCTGCCTGGAACCCGAGAGGTGAGGGAGCAAAGCCGTGTGAGCCACCACGGCAAAGGGTTTCCAGCTGGGTACAGCTGCATGAGGGGGAAAAAATCAACACATGCAACTAATTCAATGTTTGGGAGGGCGCAGGGACCGCTCGAGGGCTATGTACAAACAGGTGCTGGGCGGGAGAGCACAGGGGCTGGGTGCTGCCCTGCTGGCCCTGGGTTCAGCTCCGTGGGATGGGTGTGGGGGCAAAGCTGGGCACAGATAGCCACCCACTGCTGAAACAGGACTGAGGCCTTCAGGAGCGAGCAAGGGAGATGAGGATGCAAACGTCTCCCGTGCAGCACAGCGCTTCCCAGGACTCTCCACCAGGATGGTGGCCCATGGTTGGGGATGCTCCCACTGCATGGGGACTGCGGCCCAGCAGCTGAGACAAAAAGGGTAGGGGGAAGGCAGCTAAAAACGTACTGGGTGAACAAAAGCATTTGTGAAAGACAAGTATTTTCCCCAGAATACTCCCACATCCTCAACAGCCACACATGCCATGCACCCAAGCCTGCGGTGGCACTGGATTTGGTGGCAGGGCCAGCCCAGGGCACTCTGCCGGTGGGAGAGCTGGTGGTGGAGCCAGGGAGGGTGGCTGGGGGGAGCTTCCCAGGGAGCTGGCTGGAAGACCAGGACTGGTTGATGGGAGAAGGTGTAGCTGGGGCAGTGGGGCTGGCAGCAGGCAGGGAGAGGGCTCTGCTGGCACCCCCCAGTGCCACTCCCAGGAGAGATGAGATGGGTCCCTTGTGGGGACAGATGCAGCTAGAAGATTCGAATGTGAACCCAGTTAACTCCCACGGGATGGTGTCAGTCACTGGAGCCATGAGCAGCCACATTTCCTGCTGCCAGTGAGGCTGCAGTGAGGCCAGAGAGACCACCAGCATTCCACTGCCACCCCACACTGGCACCACTGCTCCGGTGCATCGCCCCCTCCCAACCAGCCAGGGATTGTGCCTTCCCCATGCCAAAACATCTCTGCTGGCGCCCTCGGGAGAAGTGGAGCCAAGGGGGGGATGGCAGGGAGGGCAAAGGGGCAGGGAAATTTGTGCTGATTTAGAAAGGAGGTGCAAGAAACTGGGGCTGTGTGTCCAAGGCAGGGTGATGCTGTCCCCAAGTTCCTCCAGTCTCACCCCAGAGCTGCTGAGGGGGAAAGATCTCCCAAAAGCCAAGTCTCTCGGAGGGAGATGCTCCGCTCGCCCTCTCGAGCCGGCTCTACCGGTGCCCGCAGGCTCCTCTCGCCAGCGGGACGGCGCCACTTCATTAAACACAGGCCAGAAGTCTTAATGAGTGATGGGGGGACCCAGCACCTCCCCTGGCCACATCCGGAGATGATGCCCCATCCTGCTCCGGGTCTGCTCCACAAAAAACTGGCCCCTCGGCGGGGAGGCCAGCCCTCAGCGCCCTGCGGTGAGGACGGCAGCGTCCCTGGTGCCAGGAGGAGCTCCGGGTCTATAGGTTCTCGCCAGGCTGGTACTGGGGCTCTGTCGAGGTGAAGTAGTCCTCCAGAAAAGCCTGCAGGTACTCGAAGGTGGGTCGCTCCTCTGGGTCCTTCCGCCAGCACTGGCACATGAGGTCGTGCAGGGACTCGGGGCACTCAGGTGGGCAGGGCATGCGGTACCCCCGCTCCACCTGGTCCAGCACCTCTCGGTTCACCATCCCTGCATGTGGCCAGAGGAGAGTGGGCATTGATTAGAGCCCAGCCAGATCCTGCACTGCACCTTCCCCAGAGCGGACATCGAGGGCATCACACTGGGATGAGCCTTATGGCAACTCTGGTGACCCAGAGAGAGAGACACCCCCAGCCCAACAGCGCTTGTCCCTGTCAGCCCATATCCTTGCGCGAGGACTAGAGTGGGATAGGGTGGCTGTGACCCTGCATCCTGGTCGGGCTCTGCACAGAAGGGCAGGATTTAACCTGGGCAGGGGCAGCTCACCCCTGAGCCCATCCTCCCTACTCAAATTGCAGGAAAAACTTTGCATCAGTTTTCTCCTCCGCAAAGATGGCTCTGGGCACCACAGCGTGCCAGGGGCAAGCGCTGGGGCACCACAACAGGGATGGGACTTCTGCTGGCCGGTGCCAGCCCTCACCTGGGTACGGCACTCTGCCCTTGGTGGTCAGCTCGGTCAAGAGGATGCCAAAGGACCAGACATCTGACTTGATGGTAAATCTGCCGTACAGAGCAGCTTCAGGGGCTGTCCACTTGATGGGGAACTTGGCGCCTGGATGGAGAGGCAGGGTGAGGGGCTGCTCCCACCCCACATGCCCGGGGGTGCGTGGGGCTGTGAGTGCCTCCAGGACCCCCGTGCAAGCAGGGCCACATGCTGCCTCGGGATGCAACGCGCACCCCTGGGGACCAGTGGCCACCGCTCCAATGCTGCCTGCCTGGGCACAGTGCCGGCGGTGCCGGGGAGTGCTGGGCACGCACCTTGCCGAGCGGTGTACTCGTTGTCCTCGATGAGCCGTGCCAAGCCGAAGTCGGCCACTTTACACACCAGGTTTTCCCCTACAAGGATGTTGGCTGCCCGGAGGTCCCGGTGGACGTAGTTCATCCTCTCCACATAGGCCATGCCAGATGCAATCTGTGGAGACCAGCACATGGGGCACCGAGGCACCAACCAGGGGTGACACAAGGGTCCCTGGGGAGCCCACCTGGGGTGCAGGAACAGCCGGTTGCTCAAGAATACCCAGGGACAGCCGGCAGCAACAGGAAGGGGCAAAGTGATGGTTCCTGACTGCAACCCAGCTCTGGGCTGAGCACCCAGAGGGGATGGTGGCACCCACCCGAGTGAGGCTGCAGAGCACCCCGCCACCCAACAGATGACAGCCACGACAGCCCAGCGAGATGCTCGGGCAGCCAGCACCCTCGGAAGGGGATGTGAGAGGCCTGGGGATGCACAAACCCACCTGAGCCGCCATATCCACGAGCTGGGGCAACCGTAGGTACTTGCCCATCTCACCCTTCAGGAAGTCCAGGAGGCTCCCTGCGAGGAAGACCATGGTCACAGCAATCCGGCAGAGCAGAGCCCCTTGGCCACTGCCCCGGCATCCCTCCTGCGCTCACCCTTGCTCATGTACTCGGTGACGATGTAAATAGGCTCCTCTGAAACCACGGCATAGAGCTGAACCAGCTTCTCATGCCGGAGCTTCTTCATGACCTGGGCTTCCTGCAGGAAGGCCTCTGGGGACATGGTGCCAGGCTTCAACGTCTTGATTGCCACCCGGGTGGTGCCGTTCCAGGTCCCTGTGGCACAGGACACACTGCTCAGGACACATTTATGGGGCAGGAAGCCATGTCCCTCACCTGCTCCCCCACCCTACTGCAGGCTCCGGGCACCTGTGGATGGCCAGGGAGAAGATGCAGGTGGTGACACGGGGGGGAGCAGCGGGGTGGGAATGGTCCTTACCCATCCACACCTCTCCGAAGCAGCCCTGCCCCAGCTTGACCTCCAGCCGCAGTGATTCCCGAGGGATTTCCCAGGCATCCTTGGCAAGGCCTTGGGTCTGGGGCTTGGACGTGGGGCAGACGTTGGTGAGACGGTGGCACAAGCCGTCAGCGTGTTCTAGCACAGGAGGGGACAACACCAGGGTGACACTTGGACATTTAGGCACATGATGTCTTTACCCCACATCTTCCTTGCAAAACACCTCAGGGCCCTGTACTCAAACCCTCACCCTCCTCCCTAAAACCCAACCACCTTTTCCAGGGTCCCCCTGAGCTGGTTTGGGATCCCCCAGCCCCACACTGGCTTCCCAGCAGAACCTGCCCTGCAGTGAGGGCAGGCGCAGCATCCAGAGTGTCACCCAGACCCCAAGGGGACCCCAAGTGGCTACCCACTTGAGTAATAGGCCACCAGCTGCTGCAGGCTGTTGAACTGGGTGCGGGAGGTGATGTAGAAGCCGCCACTGTCCAGCTTGCGGATCTTGTAGTGCTTCACGTTGAGCCCCTTGGCGTTGTCGAAGTCAGAGACTGAGAGGCAGTAGGCACCTGTGGGCAGGACCAAGGGGCTGGGGGGAAGATGCACCGCAGACGGGTGCTCCCCAAGGTGTCCTAACAGGGGGTGGGTGTGGGGGCCAGGGTTGGGCATGCAGGCTTCTGCTTTCACCCAAAAGTAGAGGATGGGGAGCAGCTCCTGGCTGCACGAGCTGGCACCTCATGCCAGGGAGGGATGGCACGTACCCCTGGCTACAGCCACACCACGTAATCACAACCACCAGCACTGTGGGGATGGACTGTGCCCCCAGACAAGCACCGAGGAAGAGACCCTGCTGGGTTTAGGGGGGCCTAGCGAGCAAGAGAGTGAGCAGCCCCTGGACAGAGGGACAAACCCGGCTCTGGAGGCAAAGTGGGGATGCTGAAGCAGGGGAGAGGACCAGACAGGAGACTGCTGACTCACAACCCCAACATCTTGGCATCTCAGAGGGGAGCCAAGGGGTTGGCGGGCCCAACTCCCTGCTCCATAAATCCCACCATGGACATTGCTTTGGGTGCCTGTCTCTGCTCTGCCCACACAAGAGCAACACCGTGCTGCTGGGGCCACAGGTAATGAAAGGGAAGGTTTATGCTGCTGCTTGAGTGAAAACTTTTCACTGGAATAAAATAAATAATGGCAAGTTCAAAGCATCAAAACAGAAAGGAACATCAAGGAGCTTTTCTCAAAGGTGCATTTGGAGCCAAACTAAACTACATTTCCAGGTAAGAAACAGCATCCTCAGCAACCAAACCACAAAGATCAAAACTTGCACTTTCAGGAGACACAAGACAAGTATAAAGAGTCATTAGACTTGAAAGAAGGACCTAAAAATTCATCACTGCCTCTGCCTGGTTGCCCAGGAAGCACTTGTTCAAGATTTTACCACTACATAGGGACAATAAAAAAACAGAAAACACCTATTTGGGGGTGTGAAAAAAAACAAAAAGCCAGGAAAAAAGAGCATCCTGCCTGGTGGTCCTGCCAGAGAGGGTGAGTCACCCAGCTCCCACCCTGCCACGAGCTGAACCATCTCTTTGAAGGGTGACCACTGGGCAGGCAGCGGTGGGAGAGAAGCAGCTGCACCCCTCCAAGGGGGGAAGGTTTGTCAGTGTAATGGTGCCTTCGGCACAGAGATGTCACCCATGTGCATCAGCACCTGCTCCCTGGGGACCGGCACCAGCAGGGAGACCCCAGGAGGCTGCCCGTGCAGAGGGGCATCGCCCAGTGACCCCCAACAATGTCTTCTGTCTGCAGGGTACAAATCTTTTCTCCTTCTCCCTCCCCATGCACCTAAACTGGGGGAACTGGGACTGCACAGAGCGCACAGACTGGGGTCTCCACACAGATGTTCCCCCTCCTCCAACCCCTGGAGAGGGGCTCCCCCAGGCTGGCCCCCCCACCCCTGCTCACCTTTCGTGGTCTCGCTCTCCCGCACCAGGAAGGTGCCTCGGGGATTTTCGGGGTTGAGCAGCAGCCGCTCGGACTCCCGGCGAGTGATCTTCCCAAAATACCACCTGCAAGAGCAAGGCAGCGGCTCAGCGCCCAGCACTCGCCCACCCCCTCCATCACCTTTCCAAGCAGCGGGCTCAGCCCTGCCCCCCCCGCTGAAGATTTCAGACACCACAGGCTGTGTCTCCAGGCTTGGGCACCTCAGGGTCCACCATGCCCCTGTACAGCCCGGGCTGGGCATCACCCAAGGAGCACCCTGCACCACAGGCCACAAAACACCTTCACTCCAAAAGCCTCTCCAAACGAGGGCTCCGGGGACCCCTGAAGCCCCCCGAGCTGTTGCTGGAGGGGATGCCACACTGCTGACTGGGGACAGGGTCTGGGGACGTGGCTGGCACCTCCTGCTCTTGAACTTATGGCCAGCTTTGCCCCTGTCTGCTCTCCCCGTGTGACGGTCACCTCTGTGCTGAACCCGACCTACGCAGGCAGAGCCGGCAGCATCCTCACACACGGATGCGTGGTCATGAAGAAGAGTAAAAACCAGACCAAAAGCATCGGGTCCACCACGGCCCCTGCTACGCCACCACTCATCCCTCCACCACGCAAGCAGCCGCACCTCCGCACTTTATGGGCCTTAAAGAAAGGCTGGAGAATGTTCGACAGGTTTGCAAATTCAAAGGGAAAAAATAACAAAAAGGAAAAACCCGGAGGCCTCGAAGGTTTTGCCAAGGAGAGGGGCAGGGGGAGGGAGGGGCACTCAGGGTGTATTTGCTATTGCTTGTCTTTAAACTGTCTAAAAGATGGCAATTACTCTTCAGCCTGGATGGAGTCTGAGGGTGCGACATAGTTACTGGGGATGTAGCCCGTCTGTCCTGTAGTGAGGGAATGAGCCAGCCACCAGTCACCTTCCCTGCAAGAGAACCAAAACACACTCAGTGTGAAGCCAGGAGCCCCCCGGCCGGTCCCTCTCCGCCCGCAGGCGCCAGGGCCAGGGTGAGCCAGCAAAGAGCCCCGCTGAGAAGGGGTGCAGCCCCCACAGCCCCCAGCCCCACAGCAGGACCCCAGCCAGGAGGGCTCCTGCTGCCAGCCCCTGCCCATGGCTCTGTTTCGGCAAGCTGTCAGTATTAGGGCCACCCATCTGCATATGGGATGCTTTAAACTGTAATCAGGCAGGGCAGCCATCGAGCCAAAATACCTTCGGAGCCAACCTGAATGCAAAGGGGGCCTGGCTGGAGGTTGAGAGGCACTGGGGATCCAAGGCAGCAGGGCAGTGGGGGGCAACAGGCGAGGGGGGCGTGAGGGGAGACGGGGAAAAGCGACAGAACAATGGCAGTGATTAAAAAAAGCACCGGGAAAACCCAAGAGAGTTTGTTAAACACAGGCTGCAGAAAAGCAACAGGATAGGGCTGAGGTTTGGGCAGCGGGGGGTGAGACCTGCCCCGCAGTGATGCCCAGCCTGGATGCAGTGGGCTCCATCCAGCTCGGGTGCCCTGGGACAGGGACCCTGCACGGGCACAGCCCTGACCATAAGCTTCCCCACAGCCCCGCCTGCACGACTGCTCGCATGGAGCCACACTCACCCACGGCTCCGAGCACAGCTCTGCCCTGCGGGAGCCCCTCAGACACCCCCAAAAGTCTGGGGCTGACCCGCCATCCCTCCTGCCCTGGGCACAGTGGCCCCAAACACATCCCCAGGAGCTGGCTGGGCACGGGAGCCCTCTCACTGCTCTGTGCTCCTCCCTGCAGGCTCCTGCCTGGGATGAGGCAGGAAAGGACAATAAATAAAGAACAACAGGACAGTGGGAAGCAGCTTCCCCTTCCCCACAGGCAGCAGGGCTTCCTCCCACCACCTGAATCTTCTTGCCCATCAGATGGAGTCACCTAATTTATCCTGACCATGAGGGAGACGAGGCTATGGGAAAACTGCAAATTCGTGGGAACAGCACCACGAGGATGCAAGAATTTGGCAGGATGATCTCCACAAACACTTTACAGAAAAGCCTTAGCAACCTCAATCACCACTGAAAGACATCAGACCATGTCCAAACCCATCCCTGGCTCCTGCAGACATGTAAACCTCCATCCTTATTCCATCAGCTTGTCACTTTTGCTTGTCCCAGCTAAACCAGAGATGCTTCAAAATGGCCAGGGAAAGCTGGACACGGCCCCCAGTTCCCCACACGTGCCAGCAGGGCCAGGAAATGCAGGGACCCTCAGAGCATCTCCTCCCAACCACACAGCCAGGATCTGTTCCCCATCCCCAGCCTCGCAGCAGCCCCAGCTAGTATTTTAACTTCTCTTGGTCCTGGTGTGTCTCTTGGCAGGTAGCTTGGGCTCACCAGCCAGAGCTGCTGCCCCAGTCACCTTTACTGAGGTGGCTTTGAAGGGGACAGGAGGCTGGTTGGGCTCCTTTCCCACGGGACTGGAGAAAACATCTGCTTGAGAAATACCCAGCTTTTGACTTCTGGCTTTATTCCAGCTTGGGCTTCAAGCTGGGAATTCAGCAAAAACAAACTATTCCAAAAATGTCTCAAAAAAATAATAATCATCATCATCAAAACAAAGCATTTCAACAATTCCCTGCACAATCTTACCCAAAATACCCCACCACATCCCTGTTGGCTGCCAGCTGGCTGGGAGGAGACCTTCTCCCACTGAAAATAGTACCAGGAGATCCTTTCTGCACTGGGGTGGATGGGTTTGGCCTGTCCGGGAGGCCAAGGGTCACTGCAGACAGTTTGGGCTTTGCCAGGACACAGGAGCAGGGATGTGGGTGACATGGAGGCCTCTCCTCTGGCCCTACACAACCCCAGCCCTGTTAGAGCAGCCAAAAACCTGCAGCCACCCTGCAAAGCCACTGGTGGCCAGTTGTCCCCATGGCTGTGGGCTCCTGCTGCGCCCAGACCTGGCAGCCCTTCGTGGGCTGACCCCAAGCACCCTCCCCACAGCCCCAGGGCACCGACTGTGCCCTCCCAGGGAGCCCAGCGGGACGTCGCATGCCTGGCTTTTGCTGTCTTCAAAGTGCAGCAGCCCAAGCTGCTCCTGGACCATCAGAGCATCTTGGGCACTCAGTAAGAAGAGATTTAGCCTCTGAGCACTGCATAAACTGCACAGCTTTCTCCACCGTCTCTCCCCCTGTGGCCATCCCTCCCATGCAGCTGCAGCACACACCGGGAAGGTCAGCAGCTAGATCCTGCACTCCCACCGATGGGCTGCATCGCCAAAAAAAGCCCTTGTGCTCCCCAGGATGCTGCAGAGCCCATCGCACCCTGACTCTTCCCTCTAATGAGCCTTTGACAAAGGCAGCAGAGGAAAAAAAATATGGAAACTCCTGAAGTGATGTAAATTAGCATGAAGAAAAAACCCTCATATATCAGCCCAATTTGGAGCCACAACGGGCAGAGCTCACTTCATAACAGCCCAAATCAGAACCCAAAGCCTGGGGCTAGTATGCTGCTGAGGCTGTAAAATCAAGAAGCACCAAATCACCCAAATTCAGGCTTTTCCTGCAGCGCTGAAGCCCTGTACATCCTGGACTTAAACAAATCACCATTAATAAACAGCATTGGAACAAGGAGAACAAGGATTAAATTGAAAACATGTTTGTTTAACGCTGCCTGACCGTTGCAGGATAAATACCACCCCCAGGATGTTCCCTTATCTTTCCACCCTTTGACTCTGCAAAGCTGTTTTGGGTGCCCAGGCTGGACAGCCACAGCAGAGGGCCAGCGAGCACTGCAGACACTAGGGACCCCATGGCAGCCCCATGGCTGGGGACAGGAGGTCCACCAGGCAGGTTCCAGACTGTGTCAGGACAGGCCACACATGGGTTTAATACAGGATCATGTTTAGGAGCACCTTGCAGCTAGTCACACTGCCCTGCTCTACACAGCAAGTGATGGGTGTGCTGCTGTGACCAGGATGGAGATTAAACAAGAGGGAGTCAGACCCCTAGGGAAGTGCTTGAGTCCCCTGAGCCACACACAAAAAATAAAAATAAAATTAAAAGATGTAAAAATAAATGCAAAAAAGGCCAGGAGGAAGCTGAGAGCCAAGTGAAAAAGGACTGCAGAGAGATGCCAGGCATAGATTAGGAAAGCAGGCCAGGTTCAGAGCTCCTGGGTGCAGACACAGCTGTGGATGGAGAAGTTTCCTGGCATGGGAAGGGACTCCCCTGCTCTGTCCCAGTCGCTCAGGGAAGACAAACCATTGGGCAAACACAAAACCACTGGGGAACATCTCCCAGCCCTGCTCCACCCAACCTTACCCTAACATGGGCAGCAGACAGGCTTTTGCCATTTAATAATAATAGTAATAATCTGGAATACACACCTGACGTCCACTTTTCTTCTAAATGACAGCATGGCACAGAGGAGAGAAAAAAGAGTCAAGAGAGAAGCTGAGATCAGAGGCACCGAGAAAGCACAAGGGAAAGCTGAGATGTGTCCAGGCAAACGAGAGGGAGCTGAGCGCTGATGGGGACAGGGGACCGGCAGGGACGCAGCCCACGCTGCAGCAAGCAGAGGAGGTGGCTTGGTGACAAGGCTGCAGGGCAACAGTGACCAGCAGCAGGGCTGGGAGGGCATGGGGGCAGGCAAGTGATCGCCTGCAACGCTGATGTCCCCGGACAAGTCATTGCATCCGTGCGAGTTTTGGTGCATCCCTCTTCGAACACCCATCACCGGGGAGAGCTGGCCCTGCCGGGGCTGGGCTCAGGGGCTCTGCAGAGGGACAACGGTGGCAGCTCACCCATGTGGGCCTGGCTGCAGGGACAGGGACACTCACGTGTTGTTAACGATTTGCAGGCGCTCTCCTTTCTTGAAGGACAAGTCTGTTTCGGTCCGGGACTCGTAGTCGTAGAGGGCCACGAAGGTGGTGACTCCACCTGCAACAGAGAGCGCTCAGGCCAGGCACAGCCACGGGCACTGCCACAGCACAGTGCTGGGCAACCTCGCTGCGACCCTCCTCTCCCACCGTCCTCCCGCCAGACGATAAGACACTGATCTGCTCCTCCTCTAGCTCAAAACCAGAGTGCCTCAGAAGCAGGAGACCCCATCACCACAAGAAGCAGCTGGAATGAAACCCACAAAGACCCCTCCCTGCCCCGCCAAGCCCCAGCCCACACGGACCAGCCAGTGCCCCGGCACGCTGCGGTGAGGTGACCGTGTCGGAGGTGTTGAAGCCTCCAAAGAGCTTGGACTCGGCAGCCATGGTCCCGAAGGAGCGGCTGGGGGTGCGATGGGCGTCAGGAGCAGCCGCCTTGCTGGGCGTCTGCGAGGCTGGGTAGCCCCCGTGGTGGGTGTTGTCTGTGGGCTCCAGGCTGCGTCGGCGCTGGCTGGGGTCTTTGGGCTTGCTCTTGCTGCTCCCCATGGTCCTGGGCTGCAGGAGACAGGTACACAGAGGGCTTCTATTATTATTATTTTTTTAATTATTATTATTATTATTATTGTTAAGCTGCCTCCAAGGGCTTACACAAGTCTGCCTACTAGGAAACAAAACAACCTCTGGAGTCTGTTCAAGCTTCAGCTGCCAGAAAGTCTGGCCATCCTGTCCTTGCCCTGGGACAGCACTGCCCCTCATTAACGCTGAGCCACCTCCTGCGTGGCCGTCACAGCCAGAGAGATGCGGGGGGAGAGCTGCCAGGGCGTGCAGTGGGAGCGGAGGGAAGCATCCTCACCCGCGGGATTGTGGGGTGAGGATGTTGAGCACGGAGCCTGGACTGGTGCTCAGGAGAGTGGCTGCAGATGCCCCGGGGCCAGGCGCTCACTGTGGGATGTAGTTCAGGCCCCTACACAGTCAAGTTTCCTCCTACACGAGGGTTTCTACCAGGGTATGGACAGGAGAAGACAAGACCCAGACAAATATTCACAAGTTTGGATTCCTCCAATGGCAGAAATTTAGAGAACCCATAGCTGCATAGTTCTGCTTGCTCGGGACAGGGAATTAAATGCTGAGGATGTTCCTGTGAAGTCCAAAACGTGCAGCAAACAGGAAAAAAGTTTAAATCAGGAGCAGTTTCAGGCAGTTAGCGGCGAATGACCAAGGGATCCTGGCTTTATATATAGTCATGCCTTCCTTTCCACTCAAGATCATGCTCTATAAATACCTTCAAGGTAATGATATAAATGAAGGAAGGGAATTATTTGTAGTCTCCAAAGATGGCAGGATACCCAGCAGTGTCCTGAAGCTATGGAAGGAAATATTTAGGCTAGATCATGCATGGCAGGAGTGAAAAGGGAGGTGGAGACAACCAGGAAGAGTATCTCTGGTGAGAAAAAACAAGCAGGGAAGGAGCAGAAGAGACAGCCGCTGCTCACAGGGTGTGGATCTGGATGCAGCCACCCACAAGGCTTTGCCGAGGGCTCAGCCTCACCCAACAGATGGTTTTTCTCACCCATGTTTTGAGAGAAACTTGAGCCAAGCCCCCACGAGCAGGGCCAGAGCCACAGGGCAGCTCCAGCAGCCTGAACAGCCCCAGCGTCGGCAGGGCAGAGCCCCCCAGCTCCAGCCATGGGGAAGTTTAGGGGTGCCAGGCACAAGCTCTGCCCCCCTCCCACCTCCCCTCCCCACAGTGAGGGCTTTGCCTGACATCAGGGCTTATCTTTCAAAAGACTTAACATCCATCTACCATTTTCCATCTACTGTTTTCCAGCTCCCAAACTGCACAGAGGACCAGCAGCATCCCCCGTCCCACTTGCACACAGGTTTGTTTCAGCTGCAACCGTGCTGGTTGGATCAAACCGTGACAGGGTTTGGGAATCTGAATAAACTGATTTTTCAGACTGGGTATGGCTACAGGAGCCACTCCAGCAGGGAGCAGAGCCGTTCTTCCTCCTACGTATGCAGGCAACGAGGAGGGACCGATGCCTCTATCTGCCACAGGACTTGGCCCACGCATATCTGTGCTGGGCTTTGGGGGCCTCAGAGCAAAGTAAGGTCAAATATAAACTCTGCAGTTGCAAATCATCGCTGTTGGCAATCCAGAGGCAGATCCCACGGTGAAGGGGAGGGTGGTCATGGTCTGTCCCATAAATAAATGCACTTTTAAAAGCTTGGTGCAGAAGATACTAAAGCAGAACTGCGGGGGAAAGCAGGACCTTAGAAACGACAAGAAAAAACCCCCACCACTAAGGAAAGTGAACCTCCCCATCCCACACCAGCCCTTCTCTCACCTCCACCCGGGCTCCGGCACCCGCTGGCACTCCTGGGGTGGCAGCAAGAGCACAGGGAGGAAAGTGGGGGCACAGCGGGGCTGTGACCATGTGGCTTGTGACTGCCCACGCGACCGTGAGCCAGGGGCGCAGCTGCTCAGAGTTTCCCCTGGAAGCAGCACTTCCCCAGGCAGGAAAACACCCCAGCTGGGGAGGCAGATTTATCAGTACTTTGGGGACACAGTGTTCCCCCAAGCACACCCCATGGGGCTGCCAGCCTGGGTCGGCAACTGATTTTATCAGTGCACTGAGAAAAATTAGTGTAAAACAATCAATATGCCAGAAGCGAAGCACAGAAAGGGGAGAGTGGAACTCCCAGGCACTTCCCCAGTATCTCCAAAGCAGGGGGGTTCCTTGCCTTGACACCCATCAGCCTGCGGGCACAAAACATGCAACTCCCGGGCATGTCCTGACTGGGAATGCCACGGACTGTGAATTCATCCCTCCTTGCGCCGTGTTTTGGGGGAGGGAGAGCTCTCCGGCACACATCGCAAGCTCCCAGCTCGCGCCTGGGCACTGACCCTCCTTGGCAAGGGCTTTGCTGGGTCTGTGCTGGTCACCAGGACGTGCTGCTCTGACAGGGCCTGATCCAGCCATCACAGCTTTGGCTGCAGGAGCTGAAGATGGGAGTGGAGCAGGAGAAGGAAGAGGCACGAGCCTGCGGTCCCCTGGGGAAGGGGCTGCAGCACAGCAAGCCCTGCTCCAAGCTCTCCAGCTTTGCACCTCAATACCCGCACACACTTGCTGCGATTTGGCTAGTGCAAAATGTAGGCTGGCAACCCCAAAGCTGGCAATCACAACATCCCCACTCTGAGCCCCAGGTAACTCAGCCAACGTGACCATGCGGCTTTAGCTCTGCAGCTGCCCCAGGGAAGATGTTCCCCACCTGCCCCCAGGGAGGAGAGGGAACCCTGAGAAATCCCCCACCACCCTGCATTGCTGCCATGGCTGCCAGCGAGGAAAGGGTGTAAATTCCCCCCGGGAGGAGGCAGGGAGTTGTGCAAGACCCTGGCAGAGGAGTTATTAATGACAGCAGGAATGTGCTGTGCACTCAGGTCCCTGGGGGAAGAGGGGCCATGCACCAGCCCCACCAGTGGGGAGAGACCCCCCTGCCTCCAGAGCCAAGGGGCAGAGAAGGAAGGGGGTGAACCCACTGTCTGGCCATGCCAGCTCCCAGCACACCCCAGCAGCATCACTGGGAGCTGTAGGAGAGCATCACAGTGGCCAGATCGCAAAAAATACCCCCTGCCAGCAGCTATGCTGTATTTATGTCTAAAGTACGGTATTTCTACGTGTAACAGGCTGCAGGCATGCTCAGAGCCACCAACATCCAGCCAGGGCTCATGCCTGGCAGCGTATTTCCCTGCTCCCGTGCTTTTTGCAGCCGACAGCGCTGGGGTGGGATGGGGGGCTCAGCGCTGCTCCCCAGCCCAGCCGGTGCCTTGGCTTTCGGCAGGGCTTCCCCTCCCGCGGTCTGCGCGGCAGCAGCGGCGGGCTGGAGCGTGGCCAGTGTTCTTGGCGCTCGCCTCTGAGTGATGCGAGGCGGCGTATGGAGGCAGCTTTCCTGCGGCGGGGATTAGCACCCCGGGCACGTCGCAGCCTGCAGGAACTCCCCTGCTTTCCGCTCCCCGGGGTCAGTGCTGGCGGCACATCGCAAACCACATCGCAAACCACCGTGGTGCTGAGTTGCGAGGCCTCAGCTCTGCCCCCACGCACCAGCCACGCCGCGGGGAGCACCCGGGGGTGAGAAGGACTAAGGGAGGGCTCTGCCTTTTGCTCCTGCGCCCAGCACCCTACCCACCCAGGGACGCTCAAGGGACAAATCCGGCTGTTGCAGAGCACCCAATACCCCAGACCTGAGCCCCGCCATGGGGCTGGAGGGGTTTCCCTTTTCCCAGGTGGGTTCATTCAGCAAAGCAGCCTGGTCCCCCCTCCCCGGGCCGTCAGAGATGCCTTACCAGTGCTTTCTGGCTACAGCCTCACTGCGGGGTGGGGAGGGGCCGCCGGCGAAGTCAGCTCAGCTCCCGCTGCAGCCTGCGAGACAGAGGGGACGTCAGCACTCGCGGCAGCCGCCGCCGTCCCCGCACCCCGCCGCCCTCTCCCCCCGTGCCACGGTCTGGTGCCCAGGGCTGCCACTGCCTTCTTCTTCCTCCTCCTCCTCCTCCTCCTCGCCATCCCTCCAGCGCGGGGCCGGCAGCTCACACCCACTTGCTCTGATCTCTCATGTGTGAAGAGGGGACGATTCTCTGCTCTACTTCATCAAACCCACCCGGGGATGGGAGAGGAGGTGGCTGGAGCTGCCCCGAGCAATGTCGCAGGGCGAGAGGGGAGCACAGGCACCCCCAGCCCGCCGAGGCATTTTTTCAGGGGAGAAGTAGAGCCACTTTCCTCTGGACACAGCAGTGTTTTACAAACCCTGCCGCTCCACCTCCGGATGGCCGGGACCAGTGGCTGGGAGGGTTGGCCACCAACCAAGGACCTTGTCCCTTGGGATGAGAGTCACCAACCCCAGCAGCACAGATGTGCTATGGCATGAACCATGCACAAGGCATGGGACCACCTTGTGCTGCTCAAGCCCTGACTCAACTAGAAAAGCATGCTTTAGCCAAATTTTCAAAAAGGAGAGTTTCCTGTCCCAAGTGAACATGATGGGGCGACACCTGTCAGCAGCAGTGGCTCAGGGACAAAATGGTGGCTTTGGGACAAAAGCAGAGCAAGGCAGGGTCCTACAGAGCCAGAGCAGTCACTTGCCTGGCTCTGCCACCTGCTCTCAGCCCCAGATTCTGCAGGAATTGCCCCTTCTCCCCTCTCTCATACGGAAAAGGAAATCTCTCTCCAGCCAGCCCTGCTCACTCGGTGCTGGGCAGAGGCTTCAGCAGCCCCCGAGTGACTCCCGCTTGCCTGGAGGATTCAGCCCCTGCAGCACCCCCAGCTTCACAGCCCCAACCAGCATCCCAACAGGTTCCTGTCCTGGCTGGAGCCCAGGTTTTACTCTCATCCAGGGGAAACATTCCAGACAGATGGGGACATGGTGGGCAGCTTTTTGCTGCCCTGGCATCTAACCTGGCTGGCAGCAAGCCTGGAAGTCAGACCAGGCACAGCCTCCTGCCTTCACCCAAGGGCCTTCAGTCACGAAGGTGTAGTGAGGAGAGGGCTCAGACAGAGATGGCAAGAAAGGAAAAAGCTGCTGCTACCCCAGTCTCCTTCCAGCTGCTGCCATCACAGCCTCCTCTGCCCCAGCTGCCTCGACCTGACCTGCTCAGCCCATGCATTACCTGCACCACGGCGCACGGCCCCATGGGGTGCACACCAGGCTTGATACGTTGCAAACACCGTGGCATGATGGTGGAAACCACCAAGCAAACCTCTGTGGGGTCAGTGTAATGCTGGGCAGCCGCCCCATGTCCCTCTTGCTGGGTGGGCGCCTGGGGCAGTGGCTGCCACGCAGGGGATGTGCCACACTGCAGGTTTATTTTGATGGCCTCCCCTTCCTCCTGGTAATAAGTTTTGTCACTATTTTTAGTGCATTTGATTAGGATAATAAGCAGCAGCTGATTGACAGCTCTTTAAGATTTTGAATGGTTTGTAATTTGTACTTGACTAATATTCACCAGCAATAATTGCACAGCGGGATGGAAGGTGGGGGAAGCTGCAGTCTCAACTCCAGGCTGCAGCACATACAAATAAGGCTGCGCCGTGTACACACGTGGTGCCCGTGTCCCTGCCGCCCATGCACACTGTGCCACTTGGGTTCCCGGGCACATGCTGCGAGGCCACAGCCATGCTTAGATAAAATAGGACCAAAAAAACCACCAGGGAAACCCAAATATGCCTCAGCCTGGGGTCAGCCACACGCTGGGGTGGCGAGGTGCAAGGTCCTCTGAAGGGGAAGGGACAGGTCCCTGTGTGGCTGCCAGGCAGACGGATGCACGTACATCCCTCACGCTCCCAGATTTGGGTATTTGGTGGCTGAAAGCATCTGCTCTGGCAGAAGCCTGGCACAGCCCTGCTTTCTGCCCTGTAGCAGGGCTGTGATCCCAGCCAGCACATTGCCAGCATGGCCACGGCTGGGCTCAAGCACCCTCCAGCACTGCCATCCCCATGCGCTGCTGGGTTCTGTATTCAGGGTCTCCCTGCCCCCCCCAGACGCCCCCAGGCAGCGGCTGGGCTGAGCCGCAGCCAGAGGAGAGAGCACCAGGGCTGAGCCCCTCCGCATAACCTGCCCCAGCAAGAAGCCACCCCCACCCTCCTCTCTCCAAAAGCAATTAAAAATGAAGCACACTCAGCTGCACAACTCAGCTCAGATCAAATCATGGCACACAAGACAGCGGCACCCCTGTCCTCCCCCACCGGCGCTGGAAATGCCGCCCGACCTGCCCAGCATTCCTGCCCCTCTGACCCGCGTCCCCGCGGTTTCTACCCCCCCAAACTAACTGGCAAGTTGGGATGTGAGAAAAGGCTCGACCCACTGCCCTACCTCCCCACGGCAGAGATGCTCTTGGAAAGACAACAGCGAGGGGAACTGCTGCTCTCCAACAGGTCCCGCTCCGGCTGTTTTCCGCTGCTCCCCGATCACCCAAGGATACAATGGCCGTGGTAACGCCAGGCTGATAGCAGGGCTGGCGAAGGGGGAAGCGATCTTATCTTCTTTTCAAAGACACTAACAAAAGACACTGATTGGGAGCAGACAAAACACGGCAGTACGGCTTCTGCAAGGCAGAAGCAGAAACCTTGGGAAATGCCGCGACAGGCTGGGGCCCAACACCAGACACCAAGCTGTGGGGAGAGACACATCTCCAGCAAAACAAGACCTGTCCTTGGGGCTGCTCAGGAGGAGGGTGGGTGCTGAGGGGCACCTCCAGCAAAGGGGATGGGGAGGGTGTTGGGGGAAAGGTGGGCGAAGGGCTGGGTCACCAGCACCCACCCGCTGCCGGAGGGAGCCAAGCCACGTCCCTGGCTTGCAAAGCCCCAGTGAGATTAATAACTGCAACTGTCTCACACCAGACTGAAAAATGAAGCGTGCAGGACGGAGGGCGAGACAAAGCAGCCTCACAGCACCCAGCCCACAGCAGCAAGCACTGGGGATGGGAAGGAGCAGAGAGCAGCGATCCCAAACCCACCCCAGCCCACTCCATACCCCTTTGCGCAGAACCGGCTCCCTCCCAGCAGAACCGGGGTCCAGCTGGGGCAGATCTGTGCAGAACAAACAGAAGCTGCCTGCGAGATGTGTTGTTAAAGCCAGATCCCAGGTTGGAGGCAGGCAGGCAGGCAGCCGAGAGCCGAAGGGCACCTGGCCATCCCCTGCATCCCCCTGCACAGGCAGCACAAAGAGGCGGCAGCGCTGCCCCTGCGACAGCGGCACCCAGACAGCGGGGTCAGCACCCCAGCACTGCCACGGGTGACGAATTACTGCTTGGTCGGTGCTGCCGTAACCACTGCGAGGTGGTACCTGAACAGCCCACAGCCTGTCCCTCTCCCTGCATCGCCCCCTGCTCCCTCCCCACATTTTGGTAGGAAAAGCAGCCCCAGACACGCTCACAGTGGTTTCCCCCTTGGTCCCAGGGGATGCTAATGGAGTTTTGCCTTTTCCCATGGCAAACATCACAGCTGTAACAGCAGCACAGCCCCCAGCTCAGCCCACCATTGCCTCCTGACACCCAAATACAGCAGGTCACCCTGTTCCCCATGGAAAAAGCGATTCCTGTCCCCTGTCCCATGATAGCAGGCTTTGCTCGGTACAAGGGGAAAACATCGAGGCACGTCTCTGCTAGGCTGGGACCAGCCCTGCTGCAATGAGTCCCAAGGGCTGGTGAATAATGGGGAGCTGCTTCCCTGGCCCCACAAACCAGTTTGAAGCTGCAGACCCTCTCCCTGCCTGGCTGACGCTGTGAGGGCCCGGGTTGCGCCTCCAGCCCTTCTCCTCTTCAAGGACACTTGTTTCTCACCTGCACTGATTCCTAAAGGAGAAGGAGAGATGCACAGATGCTCACTTCATCTCTCACCTCCAGTTCAGGGACCAGGGAAGCCACAGGCAGCTGCCCCCATGTCTGCCCAAGACCCCCACTTTGCCCAGCGACTGCATGTCGAAGGCACATGAGTTAAGGCACCCCATCCCCCCGAGCTGACAGAACACTCTCCCAGATGACAGGAATCACTGGCAGAGGAGACGGGAGGGGCAGCACGGCTGCTGTGCAGGGGCCTGGCTCCACACTCCCCACATATGTAAGTCCCAGTCCCTCCCATCTGACCCTGTCAACTCCCGTTAAATTTAAAACCATCTTAATTAAAGCTCCACAGCCCAAGCTAGCAGGGGCCAGTGGGTCACAAAAGGGGAAAGGATAATTAAATCTGCCATCCAAATTTATCCCCCCAAGCATGGGGGAGAGTCGTGGTCCAGAGCAATGCAAAATGCCTCCAAAAAGATTTGACAAAACAGGGAGTTTAGAAGACCAAAACAAACCCCTGAGAACCCCAAAAGCAGGATCTGGATGGTAATCTGGCCAAGACACTGGGAAACACCAAACACACACACAGGGAGCTGTGCAGGGACCTCGAGCTCTCCCCACCATTGCGGGGCTGGCCCCTTGTGACAGGCAGATTTTGGCTGGCCGGGGCGATGGGCAGCAGCTCTGCCAACACCAGCGGCTGCACACAGCTGCAGGCAGTGCCCCCCGCAGCACCCCGAAGCCGGGTGAGGACAGTGGGCACCCCACATGCATCATCTTGTGTAAGACCGGCAAGAAAGTCACAAGCTTTATCTCCCTGAAATAACGCAAGCGGCTGCCTGGAGCGAGAGGGACGTGTGGCGAGTTGTGCTGCTTGGTGCCAAGCTGCTGAGCGCTCGGTTTTAAGCCTTTTTCTCCCCCAAGGGATGGGAGAAGGGAAGGTGGCCATTGCCATGCTGTGTCACATCCCCATCACCGCACTGCAGCAGACCTGGGTACCGATGGGGCCACGTCTTCAGATCCCCTGGTGTGGGGATGTGGGAATCCCGGGCTGACCCACGGCGATGCTCACCCAGAGCCCCACTCACCAGGTCCCTGGGAGCAGGCAAAGCTGTGTGCACTCAAAGCTTCCACCGAGGCAGTGGGATTTTAATGTACATCACTAAGTGGCATGGAGGGCTCTGGGGGGAGCTGGCAGCCACCCTTCCTGACCAGCACACGACTGAGAAAAGCTTGTGGGAGCTCCTGGCACAGCACTCCCCAGCATCCCCCACGGAGCCCTGCTGTGTGGTGGGTGGGTGCTGGGAACTGCAGCCCCTTGCAAAGGGCTGCACAGGGAGCTGCTGCTGCAACAAGGGAGGTGCCCCATCACCCCTTCTCACCCCCATGCAGCAACAAAGCCACCCCAAAAAACAGGGCTCTCGCAGCTCTGCCAGCCCCACGCTCTGGTCCAAGTGAGACCCCCCAGGTTCAGGGTGCTGTTAGAAAGCATTTGGGGTCAGGGAGGAAACAAAAGTCGACTGAAGGGTCCTGGAGCCCCTGCTGTCCCTGTTATCCAAGCACAAGCACTTTGGGAGAGCTTTGGGATGGAGAGCATACACACAGGTCCTGAAAACCCAGCCCAAGCCTGCTGCTTGCACACACAGAAGAAAGGGGAGCCATGGGGGTGAGGGGAGCACCTCACATCCCCCATCCCCTTCTGCACTGCAAGAGCATCCTGACAATTAGAGATGGGAAAAAAAAAGCTTTCTCAACACAAGGGTGGTCCAGTACAGGAACAGGGCTGGAGAGGTGGTGGGATCTCCAGCAGGAGATGCTCAAAGCCGGCCGGGTGCCGTGCAGCCCGACCTCGCTGGCACCGCTCCGCATCGGAGCAGGGATGATGCCTACCAGTGCCACCCAGCCCGACTCAGCCTGTGCTCCCAGAATTCCCACCAGGACACCAGCCAAAGCCAGGAATTGCCTAACCAGCTCCAGCAAATGCTTTCCAAGGGCATACAAAGCCTTTGGCCTGTGTTAACCTGAAGCCGGCTTCTCCCAAGCAGGTGATGAGGGCACCGCTCTCTTCCTGCCAAGTACGGGAGAATGAAACAGAAAGGAAATGCTTCCAAGGGCAGGAGTGCCTGCGGGGCCGGGGAGCACCGATGTCGAGCTGGGCCAGTACTAGGAGCTGGAGCTCCCCAGCCACTGGGATTGCCTGGAGCCACAGGGTGATGCTTCCCCAAAACAGCCCTCCAGCTCAGCACTGGGGGTTCAATGCCCCCCCTAAATGTACATTTTTAATACAAGCCCCTAGGCATGCTGGCATCCACGTGCTCCCACCCAATTCCCCAGCTTCCCATGGCCCATCACATTAACACTGTTCTGTCTTCCAGGCAAAGCACCAGGCTGAGGGGCCAGCCCTGCTGGAGGGGGGAGATGGGGACACTGTGACACAAGTTGACCTCTCAAGGAAGAGGGAGGATTTCTGTTCCCCATTTCTGCAGCACCTCTCCCAGTGCCGCCAGCCTCAGGCTCCAGGAAATGGAGTTTGCTTCTGCTTTCTGTAAAGGGACATCTGCCCTGGGTGCTCTCTGGGGATGGCCGTGGTGCAGCACCCAGCCCACCCTGTGCCCGGCTCCTGGGGAAGGGGCAGGTGGCAGTGAGAGGCTGATGTGACTCACGGGTGCCTCAGATCCAGCCAAAATGTTGCTGCCACCTGTGCGTGCCCCGGCTCGAGGGCTGCCGCACCCAACAGCACCCAGAGAGCCGCAGCAATCTCACCCCCCCAGGTGAGGACAGCAGTGCAGGCATGCGGCAAACCTCCAGGCCTGTGGGAGGAAGGGGGCAAGGAACACGCAGGAGGCAGAAAAGCTCCGGATCTGAGCAAGTTACAACCACCCCTGGCCACGCTGGCGTCACTGCTAAAACATTTCCACTTTCAGAGAAACCAGCCCATCCAGTCCAGTGAGGAGAGGAGCTCCCCGGGGCTCCACCAGCCCTCAGGGGCTGGAGCTGCAGCCCCACCGGCCCTGCAGAGGGGTCCTGCAGGACCCCCATGGCAGAAAACCTCCCAGCAACCCTCCTGACACAGAACAGGAACTGAAACACTTGCTGGTAAACAAGGGAAAATGCAGGGCGGGTATGTGCATCCTCAACACAAACCCCGTGGGGCTGGGCATCGCCTTGCTCCCGGCTGGAAGCCACAGGGACTCGGCACGACACGAGCCGGGGTTCACTGCAACGGGAGGGTATGAAGAAGCCAAGCAGAGGCCAAGGGTCACCCATCACCCATTTCCAACATTTCCCACTTTGCAGATCCCTGAACAGTTTCAAACGAAAAAGCAGGATCCCATGCAGCAAATTTATGCTCATTATCAGTTTATTTTCCCGGGTTACTATGGGATGCTGGAGCACGTGCGCAATGCAAGCCGTGTGCTCTGGGGAACCGTGGGGCCACCAACCCTAATGCACACATGCCACGGGGGCAGCAGGTGGCTGCAGAGCAAGGCTCGGTGACAAGGACCAGCCTCCAGCAATGTCCACTCGACTCCCACTTTCACCTGGATGGGACTGGGAGCAGCTCCCACAGCAGTGGGCACAGCCCGGGACTGTGGCTCTGGTCTCAGCACCATCAGACCCCACTTTGGTGGTGGAAGAGCGGCGACAGACGCTGGTCCCCACAGCCACTCCCATCTGCACCGCCAAAACAAAGCAGCTCGCTCAGGATGCGTCAGAGCAAACAACCAGGGAGGGTCTTGAGGGGCAGACGGTGATCAGCCAGCCCCAGACAGCATTTCCATACCCAAAAAGCTGCGTCAGATTCCCCAGCCGCTCCTGGGGTGAGCGGGATGCTCAGCAGCTCCGCCGGAGCTGCCGGGAGAGGAGCTGGCCAGGAGGTGCAGCCCAGACGGTGCTCGCTATAAACAGCCCGAGCAGATGAAAAACAAAGAAAAACGCTGAGCTGGTGTCTTTTATCCCTGCTGCTCCTGGAGGGGAGAGCCAGGCTCCGCACCCCTCCCGGCCCTGCACCGCTCGCTGCAGCGGTGCTGGGGAGCGGAGACGGGCTATGGGCGAGGTGGATGGGGCCAGCCCCGAGTGCGACACCAGCCAGTGGCGTGGGACGAGCCGCGTGTGGACCTTGTACCCTCCCATGGTATCTCTCCAGCCCTCGCTCGTGCTGCCCTTCCTACCCAAAATAACCACCCCGAGCCGGAGCTGCCCCCTCCTCGCCCTTGGGCAGAGCCCGCGGGGATGGGAGGAAGGGACAAAGGACAAAGGGATGAAGGGCATCTCCTCTGCTTTCCATCACCTGTGGCTCATGGCGGCTCCAGCACAGCCCACCCAGACCACGGCAGGAGAGCTTTCCCCATCCCAAAGCACCAAGAGCTCAGATTAGTGTATGTACACACACGTGCATGCACATGCACACACAGCTGTGCACGCATGCAGGCAGCTGGGGTGGGCAGGCAGCTGCCTGCAGCTGCCCCACGTGCTGCTCTCCTTGCCCAGCTCCAGGCACACACACCAGTCCCAGCACCCTGAGCCTTTCCACCCCACACACTTCCAAACTCAACTGCCCGTGATGTTGGAGCATGAAACTCATCCTGGTCACAGTGACTTACAGGTACCTGTGCACCCTTCCTCGTCCCACGACACCCTCCCTGCCCGGTGCAGCAGGTGCTCACTGGCAGCTCCCCCCCCAGCTGTGCCAAGGCTTCCCAATCCCTTCCCCAGCACAGTCAGGCCCTGCCAACGCTCACCCGATGGGCAGGGGAAGGAAAGGGCTTGACCGAACAGGGAGCGACTCCGACAGCTTTTTCATGGTGGTGCTTTTTTTTTTTTTTTCAGAAGTCACCAAGCACACGCTTACACCCTAGGAGCATCCAGAATCCCAAATGGCATCACTTGATGCTGCTGCCATCACAAAACCACCAAGTCACAAGGGCCAGTTTTGGCTGGGGAAATGAGTGCCCAGCCAGGCCATGGTCTGGGGAGGAAGCCGTCAAAAACACCATCTGGGAGGCTGCGGATGAGTGAGTGAGGAAGGTGACAGCACTTCATGGAGACCAGGCTGTATTTGCCTTGCCTAAGGGAGAGCTTTGTGCGTGGGGCGTGCGTGGCACAGGGCAGTGCAGCTGGGGCTGGTGACGGAGTGGCAGGAGGGGGAAACTGAGGCACACACTTGGTGTAAAGCCTCACCAACCTCCGGTGGCAGGTTCCCAGGTGCTCCCGAGGGAAACTGAGGCATGCAATGCTCCTTACCAGGTGGGGAAGCAAGGTGGAGCAGTGAAACACAGACACAGAGCTGCACCTCCGCCCCCTAATTTCTGCTAAAGCGTGCCCCAAGGTGAGACATTTTGAGGACCAATCTAGCACTGACCCAACCCCATCACACTGCCCCCAAACCAGGGCCCGGCGTGGGAAGGGGGATGCTGCATGGGAAGAGGGCATGTGGCTCGGGACAGGCTGGGCTTATTAACCTTACCCGTGGCAGATGGTGCAATGCAGCAGTGAGCTTTTGCCCTCATTGTGCAGGTTTTTGGTGTCTGAGATTGCCAAACACTGTCACGGAGGATGGGAGCAGCTACACCGGGTGGAAGCTATTTTTTGCAGCATGCAGTCAGGTTCTCCTCCATTCACCCAGCCCTAACACAGCGGGCTCAGGGCCAGCCAAAACCTCACGGTCATGGGAGCAAGACCACAACAGGTCAAGCATGGGATGGGGCTAGGAGACTCTGGGCTGGCCTCCGAGACTTGCAGCGTGGGGAAGGAAGCACAGTACAGCCTGAGCCACAAGTGTTCCTGCATCACCTGTGGGCAGAGGTGCTGCCCCAGCAAGGCTGCTCGCCCTTTGCTGTGGGCCCCAAAGCCACCCCGGTGCCCTCCTGGTGTGGGGGCCCACGTGTGCCAGGCTGCATGCCTTGCCCAAGCCTCTGCCAGTTCCCCAGCTGCAAGGCAAGCACAGGCTCGCTATGCATGTGCCCCCTTTCTTATATTTTTGCCTTAAATGCTCGGGCAGTTCTGTTCCCCAAATTCCTCCAAACGAGCCCACCAATACGGAACACCAGCCTATGCATATTACAGATGCTGTTTCTCCACTGAGACCACCTGGAGCCAAGGGGCTCAAGCAGATTTCTTTAAGGTCTGAATTAAAATCAACAACCAGCCTCGCCTTGCTCAGCAGCTGATGCCCTGCAGCAGCCCTGCCAGCCCCCAGCCCTCCCAAACACCTCCCTGCTCCCCAGCGAGGGCAGCCAGGAGATCCGTAGCCTGCAGGGAAGTCAGTGCAAAGACGCAGATTTGCAGGTCCTGGTTTCTGGCCCAGGTTCAAACCACATTTGTTCCTGAAATCTGTTTCAGGGCTTTATTTTCAAAGCATGTGTGTGCAGAGGCATGTGCAAAGCAGCACCAGTTCCTACTGCAGCCAGGGCCAAGGTCGCCTGTGCCAACACAGGGCCAAGTTGGGGGTCTGGGTGCCCCTGAGCATCAACTGCAGCCCATGCCAATGTAGCCATGATCAGCCAATTAATTGTATTATTTTTTTCCTTCCTAAGCACACAATATACTGGACCACTTCACAGCTTGCTGCCCATTTAAAAGATGAAGGACCAAAGCATTGCTATGCTCAGAAAAGGCCCACTTTAAAATAGCCCCGCTACACACTGCATATTTTTTGCTGATGAGCGGAAACTCCAGCAAGACACAAGCCCTGGGGGAGTTAGTCCACACCACCCGCAGCTACAGGCAGCTGAAGAGAGGAGTTTGGACTGGAAACAGCGGCAAGCCGTGCTCCTGTCCCAGGAACAGCCATGCAAGGATGGTTATTTCCATCCAGAGGTCCAAGCTGCTCTCCGGGCACCGGATTAAAGGGATCTCTCCTGCATGGAGCAGCGCGGGGCCATGGCACTGTCTGCTGAGGCTGTTTCCCACGGCCAATGGGGTGGACACAGGCGGGCTCTGGGGCAAGACGTGGAGCGCTGCAGAAGTGAGCTCTGAGGGGAAATTGTTCTGAGAGATAAAGGAGTAAGTTGGAAACCGAGCTGCAAAATAGACAGTACAGGAAACAATAGCGCTTCAGATAGGCTTTCAAATTTCCCCCAGCAATGCCAGGAGTATGGTGCTTTGTCCCAGTGATGCTCAGGGGTTTTTTTCCTCCCCTTAGACACGCTGGGAGGAAGCACACACTGTTTGTTTGCTCCTACCTTTTCTCTTTCAAGATGTTACAGGCATTTGCTGGTTATTAAAATGAGAAATTATGGACCAAGTCCTTCAGGTCTCATTAGATAAGAGTTTTAGCTCTGTGATGACTTCAAAGGCCAGGCGTGATCCTGGCACCAGTAGCAGGGAGAGGCAGATGTGATTTTGGAGGCACAGGAGCCCCACGGCCCACCCCCTCCTCACCTCGGTGATCCTGGTGAAACAACGCTGCTTCCTGGGAGCTGCCCACACTGCTAAAGGCCATCCCCGCCTCAGGACTGCTGATGTCCCCTCCGTGCCACCAAGGCAGCAAAGGAGCCTGTTGTCTCTGCAGCAAAGCCTCCACATAGGTCAGTCACCACGAGCAGCAGCTCACTCTTAGTCTCATTCCCCACCTCCCTGGCCAGGGGCTGGAACGGCCCTTTCTGCCTCCCTGTGGTACCTCCATGATT
Organism: Athene noctua; assembly: GCF_965140245.1. NCBI lineage: Eukaryota > Metazoa > Chordata > Aves > Strigiformes > Strigidae > Athene > Athene noctua. The sequence goes on along the minus strand of NC_134052.1, from coordinate 5,950,063 downwards.
TTTCCTCACTCTGGCACAAAGTCATTAAAGGGCAGAGCTATCGTTAGGGCATCTCCATCACACAGGGAGCACTGCAAGGCCACTAACGATCGAGACAGGGAACATTGGACTTCCCTTAGCTGCTGCTGCGCCAGCCCATAAATAACTCCGTCTCAAAAAAAAAAAAAAAAAAAAAAAAAAAAATCCATCGGGCTTCGTTTTGGTGAGGCCACCGAGGTGAGGTGTTTGGAGGAGCCTCTGCCCTGCTGCTCCTGGGTCAAAGCTTGGAACCAGGAACCGACCCTCGATCTTTCAAGCAAAGGTGCCCTTCTCTGCCAAAGGGGCACTAACTGGCTAATGATTACAGAGCCACGGCTCCCCAGGGAGCCGGCACACCAGCCTCATCTCAGAGACACGGAACGGCCCAGGTTTTGCTATGGGCTGGATCCTGAGCAAGTACGAAGTGGCACAGAACAGCTGTCTTAGCACAGGACAGCCCAGGATCCACCTCTCTAGCTGCAAAGGTGTCAGAAGCAGCTCCATAGAGGAAATAACAAAAAGGAAATTGCTTTAAAGTGCAAGACTGCTGATGTCCCCCTGCACAGCCCCATCCTCATGCCACCCTGGAGAGCCCTGTCAGTCCCCCGCCCTTGTTTGACCAACACGTGCTGCCCGGGGAGCTGGGCGTGTGTTCAGCTGCCTGGTGCTAGGGGGTTCTCCAAGCCTGGCAGGGACAAACAGGGTCCCACCATTACCGGCTGGACCTCGGGAGGGTTGGTTATGACTCAGTTCTCCCACCCGTGCACAGGTCACTGCTGGCAGTGGGTACTTCCTTGGCTGCGAGGAGAGCAACAAAGCTCTCCAGCTCCCTCCTGCCATACATCTCCTCCTCCAGGAAGCACCAGTCGGAGAGAAAGAAGAAAAAATCTTTTGTTGTCACCTTCCCGCAGCTCAGTTTGCATACAGCACTGCTAGGTACGTGCTGTCCTGTCCCTGTCCCCGCTGCATGGGCAGTGCCAGCCCCAGGCAGGAGCTCCCCCCAGGAACCCTCTAGGCTCTGCACCCTCCACTGCCGCCAGCTCCTCATGCCATGGGGTGGTGGGACCTGTCTTGGGGGACCCCCCTGGCTGCACTGGACTGTCACATCATGTCCCTTCCTTTGTGTCGCTCTGGGGAGTCAGAAGGATGGGTGAGTCAGTGGCACACACAGGGTAGCACAACCCACTCCCTGCCACATTTACCCATCGATGGCACTGGGACCAGGACCAGGACTGGGACCAGAGTCCCCTCCTGGCCCCAAGTCCAGGGGGCTGAGCCCTGGCACGCCACAGCAGCCGCCGGGGCGAGGAAGGGCCAGGGGAGGAGCGTGCTGTGCCGGGCCAGCAAAACGCGGGCAGATGCGGCAGATCCCCACTCGTTTCCAGCAGGTCTCGCAGGAGGCTGCGCAGCTCCCCGAGACAACACTCCGCACCAGACAGGACCGTGCCAGGGTCAGCGCCAGGAGATGCCGCCCCCCCGCCAGCCCCGGTCCCCGGCGCACACAGCCCTGGGAGCGGGCCCCAGCCCCGCAGGCTGCCCCCCACGCCCGTCCCAAACGACACCAAGACGCAGCACAGCCTGCCCGAGCTCCTGCGCAGCCCCCCGGGCAGCCAGCGGGGGTAAAAGCCCCTCCCGACCCCAGTGTGGCTTCAGGCAAACCCCACGATGCTCCACCGTGGCTCCGGGGGCTGTGACAGGGACAGTGGGGACACGCCAGTGCCACCGCTCGCAGTCACGCACGGGGGCTGCATCGCCCAGGCTGCCACGGGGGGACTTCTCGGCTGGTAAAGCCTTTAATCAGGCAACCCAGGGCTCTGCAGCCCCCCGGCAGCCTGGGGCCGGCCGGCCCCGGCGAGGGGCAGAGCGAGGAGCCCGCCGGACCCAGCCCTCCAGGCCCACCCGGGCTGGACACCAGCCCCAGAATTACCAGTGAGCAAACACGACAAGGGAAGCGGATCAGGAGACATCAAAGCAGGGGGGCGATGAATATTTCATGTCCTGGCCTACATACGGCCCGGCTCTCCCCGCCCTGCGCTCCCGGGGGTCCCCCACAGCCCCTGATCACAACAAAGGGGAGTTGCAGGCAGGCGGGGCTGCCCCGCCGGACCCCACGGTCGCCCCGCCGGACCCTCAGCGTCCCCGGCCGGGCCCGTTTCTGCCCCGCTAGGCAGCGGCATCCCCCGCCGGACCCACGGCTGCCCCACACCACCACCTGCACCCGCCGCTGGACCCGCAGCCGCCCCACCGAAACCCAGAGCCAGACGGCGAGCATCCCTGTCGGGACCCCTCGCCAGCTCACGGGGCTGCGGGCATCCCCCGCTGCCGGACACCCCCTTCCCCACCGCTGCCCCACCGGAGCCTGGACATCCTCGGCTGGACCCACAGCCTCCGCGCCAAACCGCCAGCAACCCCGATCCGACCCACACCCAGCTCACCCGACGGCGGGCGCCCCTCCCGCCGCACCCCGCGGCCGGACCGCGGGCATCCCCCCACCCCAGCCCGGACCCCGCGGCCGGACCGCGGGGCATTCCCCGTGTCACCCCCCGTCCCCGGACCCCACAGCGGGGCATCCCCCGCCGGCCCCTCGGCCGCTGCCCGCTCACCTCCCGCCTGCGCCGGCCCCGCCGCTCGCCTCCAGCGCTCGGCCCCGGCTTTGTCTCCGCGCCGGGGGCGCGGCCGCCGCCCCCCGCCGCCGCCGCGCTGGGTGCCCGCACCGGGCCGGGCCGCGCCGGGCGCTCAGGGCTCCGCCGCCGGCAGCAGCATCGCGCAGCGCCGCGGATCCGGCGCGCTGCTGCCTCGCCCGCCCCCGCTCACCCCTTCTCCGGGGCGGGGGGGGAAACCCACGGGGAGGGAAAAAAAAAAAAAAAAAAAAAAAAAAGAGGAATATGGCAGCAAACCGGAAACGGCGGATGGGGGAAAAAAGCAGCAGCCCCTCCCCTCCGTGTTTTTTTTTAAGGGAGAAGGCTCCGGGCAGCCGGGCTCCGCGGGGCGCGCAGCGGGCGAGTGGCCGCCCCCGCCGCGGGCTCTGCCGGCGCACCCCGGCCCGCGGCGGGGGGAACCGCCTGGTCGCGCCGGGGACACGCGTGGGAGCGGTTCCTCGGTCCCCGGGGCGCGTCTCTGTCTGCGCGGCCCCGCGGGTGAGGTGAGGGGCTGGGGGGGCTCCCCCGCGGCGGGGGGGTCGCCCACCCGAGTCCAGCGCTCCGAGCGCCGCCGGGCTGCGTGTTGTGTTTACCTGGAAGCCAGAGGTGGTAACAGAAAAGTGATTTTCAGGAGGTCAAAACTCGGCTGGTTTGGGGTTTTGCTTTATTAAATTGTTCTAACACCTGGAGAATAGCAGGGGGAAACGCTCTTTTGTCAGATTCTGTACTTGAATCTGTGCATCTCCATCCCCAGGAGGGACACCTCGCCATCCCAGGGGGCTGCAATCCACGTTGCCCTGTCTCCGAAGTCCGAAGGAAGCAAAACTTCAGCTTTGAGGAAACACAGGGAAAGATAAAGCACGTCCTGAACCTCCCTGGGGAGCTCCGGGGAGCTGCGAGGCCCTTTGGAGGCAGCCTGGCACGCAGGGGTGGCTGTGCCCCGCTGGGGCATCTGCCCCGTCCTGGGGTTAATACAGCCCCAGGTCGCCCCTGCAGCCGGTGCCAGGCTCCGAAAGGAGGCAGAGTGGAGCTGTGGGTGTTCCTGGGGTGCCCGGTGCCTGGCTGCCAGCAACACCCCATGCAGGGCTGGGTGAGGTGTGGGTCCCCCTGAGTCCCACTCAGGCGGCTGGGCACACGGGGACGGTTCCAGCCGTCCCTCCCCTGGCCCCTCAGGACTGGGCGAAGGTGGGAAATGCCCAGCTCTCCCCCGGTGCAGAGCGGTGCCGGGGCGCACACGCGGGCTCAGGGCTCGGCCAGACGCCCCAACTCCTGCACCCGTCAGGGCTGCCAGACCAGCTCAGCGGCACTGGCAGCCCTCCCACCTCCTCCATCAGAAATCCTCCACGGTGTTCGCTGTCACTTCATCCTTCAGAAAGAAATAGGATGAAGCAGTCTGCTCCTTAAACCCCCATTTATCTGGTTTATGAGGCACGCTCAGCTGCTGGCCGGCTCCAGTGACCCGTGGGCTGTATTTCCACAGCCAGCATCACCTCCGCCATCCCCTGCCCACCCCTCCGACCAGCCCTTGCAGCCACTCAGCAGGGATTTCTGAAAACCCCATTATTCAGAGCAAGACCTGACACTTCAGAAACAATTTGAGAAGTTAAGTTTCACAGAACTATGTGGCGGAGTTTTTCTTTCTGTTTCCCACCCCCCCCTGCCTTGTTCTTTTGAGTTATTAAAAAAATATTTCCCATGACACTGGCGAAGGCCAGCGAATCCATGAGTCACCAGGAACAAGGAGTCACGCACACACGGATCCATCACCCCTGGCCAGCACATTGCTGAGGGGCCCTTCCCTGGGAGGAGCCGCCCGCTGATAAGGTCCCTACAGCCGGGCAGGGCCTGACGCTTTCTCTCCTGCCTCCCGGCTGCCTCCCAGAGCTGGGAGAGGGTGGCTGCGCTCCACGCACACCCGTGGGGCGGCTGGAGATAGAGAGTGGCTGGGTTGGGGGTAGCAGCCCCACTTGCTCCTTGCTGGAGCATCAAACCACAGCCCGGTTTGTGCTGAGGCTTTTGGGGGTGTTCATAGCCCCCCCTCCGCTATCTGGCTGGCATGGGGATGTGTAGGGAGGGACTCCTCGACATAACGTCCCACGTGGACGTTAACCGCACGGCGTGGGGCAGCGCCAGGTACCGCTCTGCTCACACATACCTTAATGATTTGGACATACTGTAGGGCGAAGAGGGGTGCAGGTGGGTGTCTGGGTCCCCCATGCCTTCACCCCGCTGGGCCTGCACAGGGACACGGGGACAGTCCCCTCTCCCTCCTGATCCCGGGCACACCCGCTCCCGCAGTCCCGGGGCCGGCGTGAGGAGCCGCCGCCGGAGGGGAGAGCAGGGGAGAGCATCGCGGGGGAGCGGGGACCCGGCCCCAGCCCCGGCTGAGCTGGTTAGGATGACTCAGCCTCTACTGGATCCAGACCCAAAACTAAGATGCAATTATGACTTATAAATATTTGAATTTTGTTTTCCTCTTTTGCAATCAGCTCCTTTTCTACAGGCTGTTCCACAATCGTCGTTTTCATTTCTGGCGGTGCCGGCCTGTTGCTGGAAGGCAAACAGCAAAGGCACTGTGCCTTTTAACACGCCGGACCAAGTCCACGACATAATCTCTGCTTCGAAGAAGATGCCAACATGCAAATTTAAAATGGCAAATAGATACTCTCTAAACCCAGCCTCTTATCTTCTGGGCTTGGATTCAGGAATGTGCCCTCACAGGACTCTGACATTAAACATGCAGCACTGGCGATAATGCGATTTAAGCCCATGTAAGTTTAAGCAGCCCAGCACACCTCTGTGCATCCCCGGCTCAGCCGTGAGGTCCTCAGCCCAACAGACACCCCCAGCCGCCCGCTCTCCTTCCCCTTCTGCCCCACTCCCAGTATCTATCTTTAAACAGTCTAATCTACAATTTTTTCTTTTTTTACCCAACTAGGGATTTCAGTCTCTTCCCCGATTTTTTTTTTTTTTGAGATGATTCTTTCTCTTCACTTTTAAATAGCACTGATAACACCCCCCACCCCCACTCCCCCCAGGAGAGGAAGAGAAACCGAAAACCAGGTACTTTCAAATTAAAAAAATAGTTGCACAGAATATTTCTGGTGGCTCAGTTATTACAGCATGTCTTGAAATGATATTCTAACAAGAAATCAAGATGTGCTCAGGTATTTCTGTGCTTTCTTGCTGACCTTTATACAAGTTTCATCAGGAAGAAGAAGAATGAGAGTTACTACAGGCAGAGCGCTGTCACGCTCATGAGTAAGTATGTGGCTCCTTCCCCCTCTGGTGCACAGACCAGACTGCTCCATGGAGCTCCTGAACTCTTCCGCACAGTGTGAGGGTGCTTTTTTGGGTCCAGTAATTGATCTGAGTCCTGACCTCTCCAACATAGCTGTGGATTTACAACAAAACATCTATTCATCTCCAGCCAGATTTATTTTTAAGCATCCCCTTGGCAAGCATGAATAAGTTTTGTCTAATGGATTCTGTCCTGAGGCTAGCTGCATTTTGTTCACTGCAAATTCCAAATATATTTGCAAGAATTATTACTATTAATAATATAATGGTTGTGTTTGAGATGCTGGACAGACACAGAAGCAGCCACGGCTCTTGCCCTGATATTTTATAACCGTTGAGCTTTACAGCCCTGCAAATAGTGAGTGTGTGATGGCAAACAATTGGCACCACCAGCTCCGTTAGGGAAACTGCAGTTATGAGCTCAGGAGCTGATTTACTAAGGGGGATTGACCAGAATAACTCCTGCAGTACGAGCCATTTGGCAATATTTCATGGTAGAAATGCTAATTCTGGCCATTCTCTCCTGCACTGAGAATCAAGGCTGCAGGAGCCGAGCAGCAAGCACCAGCATCCTGCAGGCTGTAGGATAAAAAGGGGTGGCTGAGAAATCACCAGGAGGGCTCAGGACAGCTCAGGACCCATCGTGTCCCTCAGCGTGGTGACAATCTGTCATGCAAAAGGGACCCTTAACCTCAACACCGAGGCAGCCCCAGCCAGGAAGTGTCACTGTAAAATTCCCTGGGAGAAGGGACCACAGGGAAACCACTGACTCGGTGACGTGCAAATGTTTGATAAGGAGGCACCAAGTTCAACAGCTGGGAGGGTGGAATTATCTGCGTGCTCAACAGAGACACAACATTTCCCATCAGGTTTCTGACTGATAAAATACAACATTTTGATACAATCTGAATTAGGTACCTTGGAATAGCTCATTTGTGCAAAAATGACACTTTATGCTTTCTGCTTCTTGCCATAGCTCAGCAGAAAAGCCACATGCAAAATGTTAGCATTTCCCAGTGGTGGAAGTTCAGCTTTTTGGCCAGTCTTAGTATCAACAGAAAAGAGTGGTTTAGAAAAGCCCACAGAAACTTGTCCAGATGAGATTTATTGCCCTCACTCCGGCTTGCATTGCTAACAGAGCATCAGCGGGATGGCTGGCTAGTGCAAAGCTCTGGTAGCCACATCCAGGTGACCCTGCCCTGGGAGCTGTGGTGTTCCCTGGGCGGTGAAGGAGCCCCGGGCAGCCTCCCTGCCTGCACCCGGCTGCTCACCCGCCTGCGAGCGGCTGCAGCCTGTGCCAAGCGGAGCCGGAGCAGACACAAGGGTGTTTTCCCTTAATCATCCAGTCTTGGTCCTTTGAGCAAGGGATGGTCTAAGAGGCCAAAGTCTGAATCTGAAAAATTTAAACCATATGATGTCTGTATCCGTGCTCAGTTTGAAGTGAGCTAAAAAGGGGGGAGCAGAAATGGTTGCAGCTTTTCCCCTTCTCTCCAAAACTGCTTCCCCCCACGATTCCCTTCACCGCAGAGGCCTGACACTTGGGGACACCCGCTCCAGCCGCCCAAAGGAGCCGCCGTAGCTGCTCCATGGGGATCACAGCCATGAAGACACTCTCCTGCACAGACCCCACCAGCCGCGGCCCAGCCGTTGGACTGCAGCGTGGGCCCACCCAGCACACACTGAGGGGCTAGAGCTGCCCTCGGGGAGCCGGAGGGACACGAGCCCACAAGCCCCATGCCAGCAGCATGGCTCCAGCACAGCTCCTGCCTGTGCTGCCAGAGTGGGGGCACAAATAGCAGCTGGAAGCATCTGGAGCTGCTTCCCTGAGCGGAGGGAGCAGCTTTGCCCTGCGAGAGCTCGTCAGTGCCTGTTGGACTCAGACTGGCTCTTGGCAAAGGGAATTTGCAAGCTTGGGATGGGTTTTGCAGAAGCAGTGGCCAAGGGGAAGGCAGTAGGAAATAGCTTTGGACCCAGGGATACCTGGGTTGTAGCCTCAGCTTTGGAAAAATACAAGATGTCTCAGGCCAGTGCTGATACCTTCCGTGGCCCCACTCCATGAACTGGGGCTGGCTGAACTTGACACTTACAGGGGTGGCACGTGAGAGGCCTTCTGGCAAGAAAGAAGGAGACAGTCCAGAGGGCAGGTTTCACACATAAGGACTGCTGCATTTGGCATGTGGATAGGACTGCAAGACACTAGGGACACGGCTCCTTGCCTAGAACTGAAGTGAGAGCCCTTCAACCCCCTCCACCCACAGCGCCCCCCCTTGGGGAGCTGAGCTCAAGTGTGACAAGAGCCATCAGCCAGGCAACAGATGTTTTTAAAAAGCAAAGCAGATGTCACCCAAAGCAGGTTTACCTTGTAGCTACCAGCCAAAATGGCTGGGCTCGAGCCATGGAGGAACCTGTTGGCCTCTCTGCTCCAACCACCTGCTCTGTGTCGCTGCGGTCCTCGGCAGGACTGCGGTTTCCTGGTGCGTGCTGGCTCACGCCTCCAGCAAGCAGGGTGCAAGGAGCATCAAAGCCTCACCGGGGCCTCCAGGCACTAAATGCAACCAGGAAAGCTGGGAGGAGGAAAGTGAGCACTGCGAGAGGCTGGGGATTGCACAAGAAAAATCTGCGTGTGAGCAGGATCTGGGCAGGTGGTGTGAAGCACTCATAGCATCGTAGTGCTCGCTTATCACGAGAGCTCAGGAGTGTAATATCTGATCGTTTTAACTCCTCATGGCTCAGGGGTAGGCTGATGTGCACAGCACAGCTTCCCAAGGTATACCTGGGGCTCCCGAGGTGGAGAGCTGTCCTTTCCCAGCAGTTACATCTGCTGGTTTTAAAAAATGTCAGGGAAGAGAAACACACTGTTGGGACCAATTACAAGGGGTCAGCTCTCTCCATCCGGGGTGCTTCACCATGTGTTCTTTCTTTGTATCAGTCCTTGTGACAGCAGGTGATACCCACTGTCTGCCACTGACAGGTAAAATTTGGCTTCAAAGGCAGAAGAATGGCAATGAACATGAGTCTACAGGGTGGGAGCAACAAGAGGGGGCATGAGGGTGAATTATGGTGGCAGAAAAGCCACAAATTGGGAAGAATCAACATGAAATGGGAAAATCGGCCAAATTTCAAGAGAGAGGCAGGAAGCTGAGTTCATCACCCTGCAATTGCCATCCCCAAGCAAGAAACATTTAGACCATCTACTGCATGCTGGCCTGGCTACCAAAAGCCAGAAACCCCCACAACCAACCACTCAAAAGCCACAAACTGTCAGAGGAGAAGAACAGGATCTTGGACCTGCAGTAACTGACAATTTAAAAAGAAATGCAAACACTGATTACAGCCCATGTCTTGCTAGAGAGAAAGGGAATCCTCCCCAACCAAATCATCCCTTCTGGTTGGATGAGGAAGAGGAGGCGGGCCAGATTCCTTCCCAGTGCCAAAGCTGGCAACCAACCTAATCACCAAACAAGCACTGTACTCTGTACTCCAGCACTCTCCATTCATCATCCCATTTTCTTGCTGCAGTCAGTCTCCTATGCCTCATGAGATTAATAAACAAACAACTAAATCAATACAGTCACCTCGATCGCTGCAGGCCACAGGCTGTGAACAACGTAACTTCTGCCTGAAAGAAGTATCAGCACATGAGTCTCCCAAGAGAGAAGTCCAGCACCCTAAAAATCAGCTGTCCAAAAATTAACACACACAGGGGAACAGTTCAGCAGTACCCTGGGAAACAGATACTGAGCAGGCCCTCCCCTCCTACACCCTCCTGGTTTTCTCCTTGAGCATCATCAGATCCAGCCCTGACCCTCCCTGAAATCCAGCCATTGAAGGAATATTTTCACGTTCCTCATGGCAGGCTGGGAAATAATCTTAGCGTATTGACTCAACAAGAGGGCTGCTCTGCAAACATCAGTCCTCTTCAAAGATGGCCTCGGGCTCTTCAGTTCCTGTCAGTAGGGAACCTCACCAGAATCTCTCTGAAGCAGAGAAAAGCGTGTGTATGAGAATGAAAGTAAATTAGGTCTGAACAAGATTAACAGGGATTTAATTGAACTATGTGAACTGGAACTCCAGTCACGAGCTACTTATTAGTCCGTCTCAAGGGATTGTGCTGCTCGTGCTGGAGGAGCACAAGGATGCTTTGTGAGTGTGGGACAGCTCCAGGGGACGGTGACAGCCACAGCTGGGGAGGTGAGCGTGGCCAGAGAGCTGCTTGAGCACGATCAAAACCAAGCAAGGAATTCTCAACTCCCAGCCATGTGTCTTCAGAGCTGAGGCTCAGCCTGTTGACAGGAACTCTGTAATACCCATCAGCAGAGGAAACCCAGCTCTCAGCCCAGCTCCTGGGCTTTGGGTGGCAGAGCAAGGTGCTGTTCACCGAGGTGCTGCCTGCTGGCTGGGATCTGGAGACAGACCTTTGAAAACCTCTTCTTCAACAGAAGTGACTTAATGAGGTCTTCAGCTCTCTTTGGGATGTTAATTACAAAACAGTCTGGAGAAAAGTGCTTGGGAATTAAAGGAGTCACCACACTAGTCCTTCTCTGTGAGGGAACCAAAAGATGCTTGCCAAAGCTTGGCTACCAGGCCAGTCTCACTGCAGTCAAGAAGAGCCACCAGACAGCTCTGTGCTCCAGTCACACACCAGCTACAATCACAAACCAAGGGGCTACTGAAAATCCCCATTACCAGTCCACCAAATGCCCATTTAATCCCCTGCTTGTATTATTAACAAATTATGCCTTTACTGTTGTTACCTTCATGGGGGTTCTTGGAGCCAAAATCTCTCATGAGAGGCAAATTAATTTAGTCATCACATCACTTCCTCCTTCCTTCCAGGAAGGTGAAGCTGTACTGGGAAATAGTTTGCTACTTCCAAGCCAAACACAGGTACAGATGCACACATGCCCAACGGTATTAACTAACCGATTTCTCACAGATTAAAGGATCTGAAAGGCTTTCCCTTAATGGATCATTTTTTATGAATAGGTTATTTATGTCCCTGTGTTCCCAAAGTCAGAGAGTTCCAGCAGCTTTCACAGTGAACGCATGGAAAGAGGCAGCACAACTTTAAAAAAAGATTTCTTTTTAAACAAAGAGATTTTGTTTGTATTTATTACACATTTCAAGAGAAAATAAAATACATGGGATACAGATAATCTCTAAAAACATACTATAAGTTCAGATAACAAGACCATTGAAATAGGTAACAAGCTGTTAGGAACAGACTGGGAAATTTATCTTAATCCCTCTTCCCCCCAGCAAAACCAAACCCCAATATCCATGATTTCTACTTAGCAATGAGTAAGCCAGCCTGCAAATAGCTAGACACAGATGTTGATGTGTTGATGCAGTAGCCTGCTATTTCAGCTAAAAGCCACAGTGCTCATCTCTAACTGGTTCTTAGCTGTTCAAGAGCTTCTATGTTTCAGGTAGTGTGTGCTACACTTTCAATAGCTGCAATTCCGTTAAAGCATACCCCCCCTCACTTTAGGTAACCTGCAGAAAGCCAGAGTTGTTAGATAAAACAACCACCATCCTCATTTATTAAAATGGAAGAAGTGATCTGCAGTGCCCATCCAGGGCAGTGGCAATGCTTTTCTTTCCCTTGCAGATCACAGGCAGGAACACGGGTCCATAATGGAAACTTGTAGCACAATATTGTTACTTGTGTGGGAAATTTTTTTAATGTTTCTTTGTACTGAGAACTCAAAGCAACTTCAGAATGCTTGTCTCTCCTATGCTTTGTTCTGTCCTCCTAGAATCGCCTTTATGTAGACTCAAAAAAAAAAAAAAAAGAAAATGTTGAATTTAAAGCTGAACTCCAAGCTGGATTTTAAGCAGTGCAACTTGTGTCAGCATTCTGGTTAAGAGAAGCAGAGAGCCTGGAGCGGGGAAGCAGTGAGAGGTTACAATCACACTGGTACTGGGATCCATAAACGCAAGCAGAGAACATGGCTGTTCTTAACCCTGGTGGTTCCTGCCAATGTGCTGTTCAACTCCTGTTAGAGAACACGCGGCGCAGCACTGCTACCCTACCTGGGCTCCCAAGGCATTCGTGAATTGAGGATGGGAGTCTATGTATGCAAAAGGGATGGCAGACTTGCAGGCCTGCCAGAGAACCCTGTCCTTCAAAGCTGCTCTGAACCCTGGGTGCGCCTAAAAGAGCAGGTTCTCCTCCCATTGACTCATTTGTGATCAAACAAACCAAGATGTGAGCTGGCATCAGGAAGCTTGAGCTGCCCTACAGAGACTCTGTGGCTACGTCACCACCTATCTCTTTCCAGGCCTGTCTAGCCATATTTAAATCTAATACTAGATTGTCCCTGGGCCTGGAGACCCAGAGCCTGAAGGAACACTGTGTATGTCTCTTGCCATGTAGTCATGCTACACAGCCAGCTTGCCGCCCCTTGGATCTTAAAATACCCCATCTCCCCAGGCTGAGCTCCTATTTCACTTCAGGAAGAATGCAGCAAGAGGAGATGCAGCAGACTGTAGCAGGTAAGGCTGGGAGGGAGTTTGCAAACGCACCAAACCCGAGCTGTGTTGAAATGGAGCACAGTTAGGGCTCAGCCAGCTGACAGGAGGGTTTATCAACAGCACAAGGAGGCAGCACTGTTTGAACCATGCTCAGTGCAGCACTTCAACACTCCCGCCTCAGAGAAGCTTCTCTCCAACATGTAGTACCTGGTTTTCCCAAGTTTCCAAGAACACCCCACTAGCACAGGCATTAAATTCTGCACCTTCCACAATCCAACTGTTCCCTGTTTCTTGTAGTCACTGCAGTCCCCACACAGTCTCAACTCCCTGAAATGTACCTGCTTTCAAGGGTGGGAATAGAAAGGAAAAGTGCATGGGTGGGGAGTAAGAAAGAGGTAGTGACGCTGGGGAAATGAAAGCTTTCATCTACAGCAGTCTGGAATCTGATGCATTATTACCTAAAGAATTAAAGAATATGACAAAGACGTTATTATTAAGCCATAAAACGCAGCTATGTATTTCAGACTAGATGACAACAGAGATGAATACAAAGCTGTGTAGTGCAGTACCCTTGATCCATTTGATCCCTCTGCCTTCAAAAAATACAACACAAACCAGTATCCAAAGTAGCAAACCCATGCTCCACCTTCCACAGGGACTTTACTGCAAATCCAAGCCAGCATGGGGGAGCTAGGACAACAGGCCTCTCTACCCATCAGAAATGACAGAAGTTACTTTAACTGTGACTGACACATTAAATATGCCAAATGAAGTCCTGGACATGTGAAGTCCTCTTTGCTTGTAAGAAATCTATGGAAGAACCCCACCCCTTCCACTCTTTTAAGTTTCTTCTCCCTTGTCCCCAAAAGGTAAAGCATGGCAATGCCAGAAAACCATTTAATATAGTTAATTGCCTTTGATGTCATCTCCGAGGAAGCATGATTATAGGTGATTATTTTGTCTTTTGAGGCTCATCGGTCATGCCTTTATCGTTTCTTTTTGGTTTCCTTCTTGGGTTTCTTGCTTATTTGTGGAGCAGTTGCCTTTGGCTTCTTCACTGTCTCCAAATTCTTAGGCTCAAAACTGTCCGAGTCCTACAAGAATCAATTAAGAAACAGTCAGTAACTTTTTTTCTACAATTTGCTTCCCACTTGCTCACTTTGGGAATCTGAGTATAAGCCAAAGGAAGCAAGTGCTGGGTATCTCTGTGGGAACACATCTATATCAAACTGAGTCCACATTTAATGAGACTCAAGCAGCACCATCTCTGCTTTTTCCGCATGTGCTTTTTGATGAGTGTGAGTTTATGCATGGAAACAGCTTGTTACCAGAGAAGCCGTTAAAAGCTTAAGTGTCTAAAACTGGCTTTGGAGAAGAAAAACAAAACCAAGTTTAAAGGCAAGAAGAAAATCAACACTAAAGAAAAACTGTTTAAATTAGGAAAAGGAGAAAATACCATATCATCGCCAGTGTGCATGGAAATATTCAGCAGGTATTTCCGCCAAATGTTAATCATTATCATGTGCAAGACAAAAAAATATTCCCCAAAACAGTAGTAAGAATGTAAAGTTCAGAGCCTCTAAACCAAGCCCAAAATCCATGGATGGAATTGCAGGCAAAGCTTTCTTCACCTGGACTAACCAGGAATGCTTAGATATGCTGCTAGTTTCCTTCAGGCGAGATGACAGATAATATTTCAGCCATGAGAAATAAAGTCTAGTTATCTTGTAAAAACACAAGGGAACAGCGCCAGTCTCATCTGAGAAAGCGCACACATGCAGATTGCCTCCTTTCATTAAATGCATTTGAGTATAAATATTGCTTTAGCATCTTGGTTTCTATCAGTCAGAGCGTGCCAACTGGAAAAGGACACACAAAAAATGGCTGAGCAAGACGTGCTAGTTTCAAGCTTCCAAGAGAGCGCTCCAGATAATGGAGGGGGAGGCAAGCATCTGACAGTATCCTTTTAATCAAGGAGCTTGGTTCAAACGTCTCTCAAGTTACTGGGCTATTACAGTTCACATCTGTGTGGCTTTCCAAGGAAGGAGACTTGGCTGGCTTTCCAAAGGCTGTGATCGGCACATGGGGAGCTGGCAGGCTCTGGAGAAATGGAGCAACATATTACTCAGGGATGCAGTGTGCTGCTGCTGTAAAGTGAGCACTGCTGCCTTCTAATGTTCAAACCAAGGTAGACTTCAAAGCCTGAAGCCTCCAAGACAGAGAAGCTCCTCAATAGCCTACCCAGACTCAAGCATCATTCCCGAGATCTGGGGGGGTAGCCTCTGGTGTTTACGGTCTTGTAAATTAGTTATGTGGACAGTAAATCAAGAGGACAGTATACATATGGAGAAAATAAAAAGTAGAGCATGCAAGCATCAAAGCATGCTTGCAACTTAAAACAGTAACAGGTCCCTGAGCTTTATCATTTTAACTGGGGGCCTGGTCTTCAGTTTCCCACTTTGAACTAAAACTCTCACTCTTTTCAGCTTTCAAGAATCAGGCTAGTCAGTATTTATCAGGAGAAACCATGAACTCTGACAGACAGGTGCTGGTGGCTGCAGAGTAACGGTGCAAGACCTGCAATGTCACCACATCGTGACCAGCAGCCACGTGGTTCATCTCCCTGCTGCAGCTCCTGTAGCAGGACTAGCAGGAGGAAGCACGCACCCATGTCGGGGCAGCGTCACCGATCCAGGACATCAAAGCCACTTCACATCACACCCGCAGTTAAACGTGGAAGAGTTGGGTCATGAACTGCATCCTTCACACTGTACCTCACCCTCAAGCATTCCCTTCCCCACATACACTGAAAATTTCCGTGCTTCTTCTGCACAAGAGGGAGCAAACATGGCAATAAAGATAGCCTGAACACAAAACTTCCCATGCTGAGTTGTTACTGAAAATATACCATATGCATTTAGACAAAATCTGTATCAAAACACCAAACTTACAGCCCTACATCTGTCCCCAGCACCACAGGCACTACCAAGCACACAGAGCCCTTTTATCAGAAAAGCCAGGCAGATGCAGGTCATCCCACTGTGGCCCAGTCTAGAGGAATCGGAGTCCTGTAGCTCACCTCAACCTTCCACTTTAACCTTTTCCCCTACTAACTGCATCAAAGGACCCTCCACTTGCTGGCACAGAATTGGGTGTCTGTATTGAAAACTTCCTCATGTTAAAATATATTACAAATTTCACCTGTATCTTGTTTCCAGAAATCGCACACAAACTTGAGCCCAAAGTCATTTCCTGAAAGGCAGGTCCTGCAAAGGGGAGCCCTGCCTGGCTATTAATAAAGCAAATCAGCAGCAGGATGACAGTATGGTGTTGGGACTAAAGCTTCCTCGTGGGCAGTCAGGAACAGCATGTACATTCAGCACACCTTGCCAGTGCTCCAGGTCACTTTTGTCACTGATATTCACAGAGACCCTGACTCAGGTATTTGTTCCTGACTTTCTGATCTGGGGGTAAATCACTAGACAAAAGCTGGAGGTGGGAAAGCTAGAGGGAAGGAAAGAGGACAAACAATGAAACTGTCATCAATCCCAGGGCCAGACCACTGTGTCTCCATTAGCTACTCAAGGTTCTCTCCCATCCTGTTTCTCTGACTCTGCCCACCTATATCAATATTAAAGAGTACTGCTTACTGTCTTATGGGACTTTGAAACTGGCAGGATTATGGCTAGCACACAGATAAGCTGGAAAATGGCTCCAAAGA
This sequence comes from Athene noctua, assembly GCF_965140245.1. Lineage (NCBI taxonomy): Eukaryota > Metazoa > Chordata > Aves > Strigiformes > Strigidae > Athene > Athene noctua. Next base: position 5,933,908 of record NC_134052.1, on the reverse strand, counting down.
AGAGTCCGTAGCGTAGCACATTCTCCATGAATGTGGGCTCAGGGATTTCAGGTGGAGAGAAATCCAGCTCAGCAGCCATCCTGAGTGCACCCTTCTCCTCTAATGCTGTCAAGAAGACTGGTTACTACAAAAGGGGGAAAAAAAGGCAATTATTTGCATCATGCTTTCCAGAATTCACTTTCCATTATCAAAAACTGAAAGACTACCTCATGCAGGTTTTTTTAAGACACCCTTGATCTACAGATCCAATAACAAAGAAGGAAAAGAAAGTGCATTTTATTTGAATGCTTGTCTTTTACCATCTGCCTAAGAAAATAGTCCTCAAATGCTAGTATTAGTGCATTTTCAGGTGAGAGCAAGACAAACCAAATGTGAACAATATTCATTAAACAATAAGGGAAAAGCTTAATAAGCCAGGTATACTTTTCCCCCCAAGTTGATCATGCATGCAAGGTGACTGTTACTCACTTTTACCTACATTGTATATGTGGTCACAGCTTTGTTCTTTTAGATGGTGTACAAAACCAATTATTACTTAAACCACAGAGAAGGTAGATCTGTTGAAGGCAGAGGAAAGAGTTATGTGTTTCAAGTTAAGCATGGCTTTAGTGGCTGGTTACACCATGCAACGGTCACAGAGGTATTTTATGGCAGAGTTAAAACATTGATCTCCTGGGTCCCAAGCTAGGTTCTCAGCCACAAGACCATCCTTTCTTCCTTCCTTTGTCTTTTGCTAATGGAGTTGTCAATTCATTCTATGAATGACTAATAGCTTTCTACAATAACAGAACTCTCCTGCCACAATTGCTGGAGTATGCCACAAAGTCCCAAAAGGGAAATTCAATTAGTCTGAGATGCCATCAGAACTCAGTTGTGATTACCGCCTTACTCAGTTTTCCTCATCAGTATGATCTTAGTGTGTACTTACTGAATCAGCACTACTGACTGATATTTACAACTCTCTATATTACTGAAGCCTGGGTGTGAGATTGTGCTGCATGCATGTTTCAGTTGAATGGTAGTAATCTGCCTCCTAGAAATTATCTCCAAAGCAGGCTCTGTATTTCTCAGGCTAGGAGGAGATTTCTACAATCTGCAGATGTGACCCAGTTTAGAAAGATGGTAAACTTAAAGAGTATAATTTGAGTAAATTTAGTTGATAAATTTGAGAATCAATCAACATTGCATAAGAGGCAAATGTCATTTGGGGACATACTAAAAGGAGTGGTATATAAATTACAAGAAAAAAATTTTTTAATTCAGTTGAAGTATGGGATATTATTTTGAATTTTAAAAGACAAGAAAAATTCCTGACTGCACAGCCTGCCAGCCACTGGAATACAGAGACTGTGGAATCCCTGTTACTGGTGATTCAAAAGAGCAGATCAGATAAGCATTCCCCTGGGATGGGGTGTGAGTACACATAATCCTGCCTTTGAATCAGAAGATAAGAATAGGTGACCTCTTGCAGTCCCTTCCAGGTTTGTATTTCAGTGAAAGAAATTTTTTCAAATTTTGATTAAAATTCAGTAAGCAAGGGCTGCATGGGGCCTGTGCATGAAGCCAGAATACACGCTGGGCCACCCATGCTCAGCAAGTCACAATGCAGACCCAAAGGCTACACTGGTGTCAACAAAGCATGCATGAAAGTGGCTCATCCCTAATGGATTTTAACTTTTAAAATGCCCTTTCCTCCAGCCCACTAAGGCAGCAAGTCCTAAGCAAGAAACATAATCATAGGAAATTTCACCCCTGGATTGCATTTTATTTCCACTTCATTTTTTGGGATATCTTTTTCTTGCCCACCCCTTTCCTCAAACAGAGCAGGAAGGGATATTGCTTCATTCCTCACCTGGAGTTTTCTCAGGACAAACTCCTGCTGATAATCCTGATTCATATACCTGAAACACAACACAAAAAAATGAACCAGAAAAGGAAACTGATACAACGAAAACAAAAAATCTCCATCCTCACTTTCCTCCCTTCCCCTTTTCTGTTTCACCTCCTTTGACGGTATCAGTAATTTTCTAACAAACCCAGGTGACATGACCAGCATCAAGAGCTCTCATGCAAGCTGGTAGCAGCTGCCACTACCATTTTAAGCACTACCCCATGAAATATGCTCAAGAAGACCGGACATCATGCTCCAACTAGTCACAGTAAAGCATCCTCGCTTGCACAGTAGCCACCGCAGGCAACCCACATTTGGACCATTAGTTTTCCTGTCAGTGGAGCTGAACTAATATCAGCAAAATTATTCCGTTTTAAAAAACTCCAGTGGTTAACACAATGCCCAAACCCGCACACACAGGGAGGCTAAACCTTAGCCAAATGAGCAGGCCAAAGCCGAGCATTGGGGAACCAGGGCTCAGTGTCAGGCAGGCCACCTTCCGCACCACACAAAACTTGCAGTTTTCTCACGGAGAGCACTACCTCCTGACACTTTGCCTTGCAGCTAGTCCAACAGGTCCCTGGATAATGGAGTCTTCCTCCTTGTTCCCGAGAAGCTAACAGTTTCACCACCGCTTCCTTGGCTAACATCTCTTCTTCACCATGGATTATCAACCACCTTTTTCCTCGGATCACCTAAACTATGAACATCGCTACACTGAAACTGTTCTTAAATTGCATTTAAAGATTGGTACTCCTACTTCAGACCCTGAGAGGTAGCTCCTGCCCCCCACCCCACCAGCTTACTCATCTGGTTTAACAGCAGCTACTACCTCTCTCCACAAGCCTGGCCATCTCATTGGAACATAACTGCAGAAACAGGTCACAAACAGTTGCTCTGGAATAAAGTAACTGATTTTGACTATCTGTTCAAAAATATTCAGTCTTGTCTCTATTAACATTTTACAGCAAGCTAATGACCCCCCCACAAAAGGACGTGGCCCAGTAGCAAAGCCAGAGCTCTACCACAGAACCAGGGAAGGGCTACTCAGGGCTGCAGGGTCATGCTTTTGGTCAGTGACACCACTGCAAGATGATGTGGCTGCCCCCCTGGGCACAGCATCAGGCCCTACGATAAATAACCATGTGTTTTCAGGACCAGGGCCATAAACTAGCCATCTCAATAGAGCTAGGACAGGCTCAAACCTTTCTTTCTGCTGTCCTGTATTTCCCAACCGGCATCTTCAAGGCCTAGCACTATATAATTAGCATAGGACAAAGCCACAGGAGCAGTTCAAATAATATATATTAGCTTCCTCTTAGGGTGGAAATAGAGAGCAACAGTATCAGTGGACAACATGAAACTTCCATCAAAGGATGAGGCAAAAAAACCTCATGCTGGATTTCTGAAATGAGTTAGTAGGTGTTGGGACGGAGACTGGCCAACTCATATTGGCTCCAGGGGGATTTGGGCACGCTTAGCACCGCTGGAAACGTGACCGCTAGCGGGGCCGAGCAGCCTGCAGGCTCACGGGCCCGGTGCCAGGCTACCGGCTTTGCCAGCCGTGCCCGGGGCTGTAAGGAGAAGCAGCTGTGCAGCCCCAGAGCAGGGGACACCCAGCGTCCCTCCTCCCCTCTCGAGAGCAGAGCTCCCCGCAGGGAGCGGTGGCCAGCCCTGGCCGCAGCAGGGGGCGCGGGCCGCGGCGGGGCCGGCGAGGCTCCCCTGCACCCCAAGCAATGCCGCTCGCTTCCCGGGGGGGGGCGGAGCGGTGCTGAAGCCACCACTCCATCCCTCCCAACATACACCTTTCCAGCAGAGCCCCGCGCCGCTCCAGACCCCCCGAGAGCCCCCCGGCCCCCCCTCCCGGCGGCCCATCCCGCTCACCGCCCCTCACGGCCAGGCCTCGCCGCCCCGGAAGTGATTCCTGCGCGGCAGGAAGTGCGCCCCGCCCCGCCCCTAGCAACCGCCCGGGGCGCCGCGTTGCTAAGGGCGGCCTGCGGGAGGCCCGCTGGCCGGTGTAGCCGGGCGGCCGGGCTCCGCCACCGCCTTCGTCCCGAAAGGCTCCTGAGGCCGCTCGGCGTCACGCTGCCGCGGGCTCCGCCCCAGCTGCGGGCGCCTGTGGGTGCTGACGCCCAGGTAGTTCCCCGCGGCCAGGCCCGGGTCGGCCCCTCTGGCAGCGACGTGCCCTGGGCCTTTACACCTCAGGGTTAATGTACTCGCCCCCTCAGTGCGAGCATTTTAATCCACGCCATCAATAGTGTGGCCTTTCAGTCCTGGCGGATTTCTCTTTATCCATGAGGCTTTAATTTGTTCCCTTGAATTGCTGTGGTAGCAACAATTAAGATGCAAGCTTCTGACTTTGCTCTTGATGTTCTTTTTTTAATGTCCCGATTTGCTATCCAACTCTGAAATGGAGATGTCTTGATAAAATGACCTACAAAGGGAAAAATGGCTTATGCTCTGTTTTGCTCATTTGTGGTATTTAAAGAATCTGATTTGTTTTGCCCTTTTCCTAACCCTAAAATATCAATAGTGCTAGGTTAGTTTTGCTGCAGAGCTTTATTATCAGAGAGCCTAAATACTTTGGGGAAAACCTAATCGGTTACTTATCTATTGAGGGAGTAAGGTATGGCATTTGTAATAAAAGGATTTTATAGGCCGTTGCCAAGCATTTGAATTAAATGGGTATTAACGAAAACAATTTCAAAGGTTTTGAGCAATTGGATTAAAAACCTTTCATCTCTTAGTGCAGAAGACTTTACAGACAACTGGAGAATGTGCATGGCTGCGAGTTTCAGAGGCCAGAGATACTTGTACAAAGAAATTCTTATAGCATAAATGTCCTAAGAAAAAAATTACTTTTTTTATACTTTTTTTTTTTTTAATTTATATTTTAATAATTACCAGAGCTTTCACTGTCCCTGGTGAGTGGCTGTTCTGGCTAAGGGATAAACCCAGAGCTCAGGATCTGCGCTTTCCGCTCCCGAACACTGACTATTTAGGACACAAAAACACTGAGGAGGGAGAAATAATTCTTGTGAATGTCAGGAGAAATCCTATCAGTATGGATTAAACGGCCAGATTAAATTCTTCCCAATACTACCAGTACACTGAATTTGGTGGTGCTGCTGTCCACACACACACCTTCTCATGGGCTCTGATTCTCATAGTTTGAAGTTTGCAGGCGAACTTAGACTCTAACCAATACTGCATGTTTGTTTCCCTTTTCCTCCTCTCCCCCAGCAGAAGTGGCACTACTTAGTCTAAGGAAAAATAGACAGGTGAAATTTGCAGTTTTTATACAGCTCCTTCCCACTCCCTCCACCACTGTCCGGGCCCGGAGATCATCAGACCCTCGCAGAGCAGTGCCAGGCTCTGCACGGAGACACTCCGCCTTTGAACCACAAGCAGGTGGTGCCATCAGCCCGCTGTGGCTGCGTGCCTTTCACCAGCACCACACTGACCCATTCGTTTCAGCTGATTGTGAAATGATACAAAAGGGAAGATTTTTTCCAAAGCCTACAAGTTGTCAGTGTGTTTCACAGCTACAACTGATTCAACAAGCAGAAATGTCAATTTTGTCAGCACCCAAATCTAAGTAGACAGAGCTCAGGCATAAAGTCTTTCTCCAAATCCAAATCATCCTGAGCTTATTAAGCCCTTTCTACATTTCTCCTTTGATTTGCATTGCAGTATTTCCTGCATGTCTCTGCAGTGAGACCTGTTTATTACCATTCATGGTACATGTACCACATCCTTGTGCACCGAGGTCTTCTCATCCTCAGGTTGCATATTATTATTCAGTAGGAAAAAATTAGTAACAACTGCTTTCATTTTCCAGCCCTTACTGGAAAAGTGGCCCTCCTCACTCCCTCTCCATAAACTACATTTCACCTTCACGATACCAGTGACACATCTTCCTCAAATTCTGTTTTCTGTCAGAAGCTTTCAAAGGACTTTCCCAAGGAGAGCAGTAACAGCAAGATTTGGATTCTGATGGGAAACCAAGTCACAGAAAATATGTAGACTAATTCACAGCCTGCTCTGAGGGGAAGGGGTGTCACTAGAGCCCTCTGCACAGAGATTCACAGACCCCTTCCTATGCTGCCTCTCCATCCTGGAGTATGAAGGTCTCAGAGCTTCCAAACATCAGGAGTAGGGTCCCCAAGTGGGGTACCAGCAGCCGAAGAACCTTTGTGAGCCTGGTCACTGTGAGTTGGTGACAGGTTTAGGACTGAAGCCCTGTTCAGTGATTGTAGCTGCAATGTGCTGTGTAACTTTCTAGTCAAGGCTCCTTTCCTAACTGAGAGTACTAAGACCAAAGACAAAGTCCTTAATTACCAACATTCACTGCCAGCATCCAAGCTCTGGCTGTCGGGGTTGGAAGAGGAAGGAGATAGTATTTAGATAGCCAGAAATTCAGGAACCAGTACTTCTCAAACCTACAGCTGAGTGCAACATGCTGACATCTGGCTGAAACTCTTGGCGGTTCACTTGGGTGATGCTGAAACACTCCAGCAACTCTGCTAAGAAATAAACAGAGCCAGGCAGGTACGGGCTCTATAAATGGATCTTACCCACCGAGCTCATCAGGCCTCCTGACAGATACACATCTCGCAGGCTGGTGTCATTTGCTCTATTGTAGTCTCGGTGATACATTAATGTTTGAAGATTAAGTAGGCTTTTCAAGCAGGCTTTTAGTGCTATGAGACAGTCATTTCTGATAGCAATTCTTGCACATTTTGAATTACTGATTTATTTTGTCTAGTTTTAATCTGATCCCTTGCTTCAGACTCATTCTCATAGTGCAAACTGTGCTCTCATCCAGAGGGACTCCTTCCTTGAGATTATTTTGATAAATGTTTGTATTCAGCTTCCTACCAATCTGAATTCCTCAAGGGAAAATTCTGCTTAGGTAATCTATTGATGTTCAAAGGATTGAGTCTGGAGGATCTGAAGATCCAAATCTCAGCACTTTATCCTTTCAAGGTGGAGAAGCCAAGTCTTGTATGATTTTCTAATGGCAAGTCTCACCACACCTGCTGGGTTTAAGTTTTGGGTCCTTTGCTGCTTCTTTAGAAGAAACTGGCAACACAGGCCAAATCTTGTCTTTCTCGTCTCATTTTGGTTGCTTGCCATCCACAGAAATGATTGCATTTTTGCACAAAATTTAGAAATGAAAGTTACTGTATATGTACCAGTAATGGACAATGTAATTAAATGATTGATGATCAACTTATAGTGTGCCTTAGTTCTACCACTTGGGATAAAACATTTGAACCAAAACGTGTTCCATCTTACCTCTAAGATAGCAAATATAGGCAAAAAATATAACCTTTAATCCTGGGCAGTTCTGTTTAATTTACCATGAGGGAATTTGCGATAAGTTACCACTATCTCTGAAGTAAAAGAAAACCAGGGAGAACAGCTGTATGGGGCTCTCTCAGAAGTGGTGGAGATTGGAGAAACTGGGGACCAACAGCCACTGTCTGTGCCATTTTGGAGAAGTGCAGAAAAGCTTTTTTTGTCATTTGATGAGTTACTTACTCATCAGTACTGTCATTAGTTTCAACCTCACAAGGTGAGCAGGACCATTTCACATACTCCTCAGCTTATCTGAAGCTGTATGTTGTGCACCTGGAATAGACAGAGGCAATTTTTTAAAGCATGGCATGGAGACCGGAGGAGGTCCAGCTAAGAGGAAATCAATATCTGGGAAATTGCTGCAGGATCCTAATGCTGTGTCCTTTGTCAGCAAAGGATTGGCACTGAAATAAAACTAGCTGGCATGTGCTTCACCCAAGAACCCTGGGGAGGTTAGGTCTGCATGGATGTGACTCCAAAATCCAGCAGATCCAGCTGCAGAAGGTACCTGTGGCAGCTCATACCTGGCTGTAGACTCCATCGGACTTGCACTGGTGTAGGCTTTGGTTTAGGGAATAAATAGACAGTTACCCACTGCGTGGTGCTAACTTGAACTAATGATCTGTGGGAGGTAATTGAAGTGTTACATTCCTCATGTTTTGGGAGCCAGCTGCAGTAGGGAGGAGAGGTGGGTAGAAACCGGGAAGGTTCTAGGGACAAAGCAGGAGATATTCTAAAGAGAAAAAGCTGTTTGTTTTGCAAAACAAGTTTGTCATCTGTTGTGCCAAATTATTATTGATACTACCCCTAAAACAAAGTTCCCATGAGGAATACTGTCACACAACTAGTATGTTTAGACTTTGAATGCCACTGATACGCACAGAGCAGCTCTCGGGCTGTCAGGAGTGCAGAACTGCAGCCAGAGCCACCCTCCTGCATTGCAGGGGCTATCAGCTCTACCTGCCTGACTACCCTACCAAAAAAAATAACCATGAGAACAAAGACCACAGTTGCCAGCTCAAATGCAACATGGATGGATGCAAAAGTGACTCCAAACAACACTGGACCCTATCACAGTCTGTAGCATCTTTATCCAGAGACGTTAGCAGCCAGAGGACCCATCGTCGGACTCAAGCTGAGGCTGACCTGCCAGCAGTAGTGGGGATCACAGCCATGGGTGCTGCAGGGGAGGTGGCCGCATTAGCCGGATGGAGAGCTCAAGGAGTCTGGCAAAGGAGCTCCACAAATGACCCTTCAGCATCCTGGGAAGATACGAAGGTTTTGACTAAAGCTGGGACTGGAAATCCCAAGGACAGAAAAGCTGCTCATAAATAGACACTATTTCAGAACTCCTAAACTGGATACACCCGACAGAGCCTGGAGGGGTTTTAGAAATTTCTGCTGCCTCCTGCAATTAAGCTGAAGTCATAAAGAGAGCTTGTTGTGTGTGAGTCTTGCTGGGTCCAGCTGTGCATGACAGGAAGTCAACCCAGGCAGCGCAAGGAAACCCCTAGGACGCTGGAGCTTTATATAGCCTACTTTGAAAGCAGAACGCTTGAGATATGGATGCGAATCACAGCCCTCCTTATCCAAGCTGGGCAGCAGGCAGCTATAAACAAGTCAATTACAGACTGATTCTCCTTGATCTGAGATATTGCCCAGTATCTTACAGCAGCTCTGTGTAAGGCAGTAGGCCAGGCAGATAGTGAATTAGTTCAAAAGGATAACACCTTGAAATAGTGTTGGCTCTCAACTGGTTTAACAACACGGTCTGATTCATCTGTTCAGTCAGTGTAGCAACAAGACAGTGGAAGAAAAATAAGTCATGCTGAAAAATTGGTACAACCGGCCTCACACCTGAGAGAACATGAACAGATTGTTTCAAAAAAGCAAACAAAAATCCCTTTGCAGTTTACAGAGATAGCACACAGCTCTGTGCACTCCTACAGGGATTTTGGAAAACCTGCTCTGTGTTACCCAGACATCCCCTTCTCCAGTGTTCACGAGTAGATGAGACAAATGATAACACCTGCCTGATTTGCATAGCAGATCCTCTCCCCATGAACAGGCTGGTGCCATTTGTCTTTACAACTGGAGGAAGGTAGTAGTTCTTGCTTCTCCTCACATTGTTGTTCTGTTTCTGGATTCCATTAGAAGGGCCTTTGTCAGCTGCTTAGTTTAGGGTCAGCTCAAGCTCCTGCTTTGTTCAATTCTTTCTCATGATTTCTCTGCAAAGTTGCCTGGTCCTGATTTGATACCAAAGGGTACATGAGCACTCAAAGCAGGGAGAACCCCAAGGCGTTGGTACACATCTGTCTAGGTATAGAGCGACTGTTATTTAACATTAGAGTCATTTGGTGTGCTGAGCTTACTCAAGCCTTTCCAACTGTTGGGTTACTGCTTACTGAGAGCCCACAGTTTGGAAGGAGGATATTGCTTCACTAAGTAGTGAGCCATAATCACAGTGCTGATCTCTCACCTCAGTAAGAAGCAAAGGGGCAATGGCAGAGTTAGACCAGCACTGAATGCTTTTGACCCCCTGCACACACAGGCACCCATGTGCATGCCAGATGCACTGTCCTTCCCTACAAGCCTTCTCTGCCACAGAGAGCAGTGATGAGTGCTGTGGTGCAAGGTGAAGGTATTCAGCAGCAGACAGATATGAGTCATCTCAACTGCTGAAACTTCTTACCAGCATCGAGTCACACAAGCCCTGAGACAGGAAGGTCTGGGTCCCCATCAATTCTGGGCATTATAAAGCCAATACGAAAAATCTGGCAGGTGGAGCTCATGCTGGCACCTCATTTTTAACTCCTCTGAACTGTCTTGGTCTTCTTGGCACCAAGGCTATGTGTTCTTTTTAATAGAGTTTTCATAAACCTTGTTCCAGGAATGAAAACAGCTGCCAGCGCACGCAGCACCCCAGGGAAGACCCTTGCCTTTTTCCAGAGCGCATGAACGGAGCAGGGCTCTCCAGCTGCTTTGTGTGCTTGATGTGAAGCTGTGATGTTTGCGAGGGACTGAAGCATGAACTGCCCCGCTAACGCTAGCAGGTGTGAGTAACAAAGCAGAAGGAGGAAAAGGCTGATAATCAAAGTAAAAGAAAATAGCAAAAAGATAAACCCTCCTGAGCAGGCAGTGTGGGAAAGTATTAATGGTTAACTCACGCTCATTGTGGAGTAAAAAGAAAAAATGGAATTGCAAAGGGAAAGAGAAGTTTACCTTGCAAAGCAAATTTGTCATTCACTCTGCCAGACTATCGTTGTTGTTATTTGCCCTCCACTCTCTGAACAATAAAGGATGCAAATGACCCTCGACTACAGGCATAACCTTCTCCCCGCAACCTCCCTGCCTGCGTCCTTGCACACACACAAAAAAGAGGATGCTAAACACAGCCTTTGAAATTCAGGAGGATAATTGATTCTCTGACGCGTAGAAGCCCACAGGACTCCTGAGGGAGCACAGGTATAAAAAGAGGAGATGCACCTCTCTGGCAGCCAGAGGACAGCCAGGGGGAGATCCGAGAGTGTCCTCCCTGCCCAGCAGCGTCCCGCGTCCTGCCCAGGCACCGCGGCGGGGACGGACCCAGCAGGGCTCACAGAAGCAGCTCTAGAGAAGAAGTTGTATTTGCAACAGGGGAAGGGAACACCTGGGCAGGAGCTGATCTAGGAAGCACTTGTTTTCTAAGGGAACGGTAAGTGTGAGTCTCTCTATGTGCATTTAACAAGATAATATCTATTCAGAAATTGGAGACAATTAAATTACACTGAAATGCAATCAAAGCAGGTATCAGTAATTAGCTTTGCCAGGTACAATATCCTTTGCACCATACAAGATATGTTTTGTACCAAGTTACAGAATGAAACAATTGAACTATAGGATAAATGCAAATCAATAGAATTATAATATAGATGAGCCTTGTAAAAAAACATGTTGGATGTTTACTGGCTGTAGCACAGTCTTCCTCTTTTGCTATACTGATGTGAGTTCTTTTTACCTGGAAAATGAATGCTGTTTTACCCACTCATCAATAAAACTGTGTTTAAGCCAAACCAAAGTGTGAGGAGAAACGCAATGGGTCATTAGAGATAATGCAAAGCTGGCTACAACAAGGCAGAGTAAGGCACTTAAAAGGATTTCTGCTTTTCTAATGTAGTGTTTCATAGTATAAAAGTCTGAACTTTATAAAACAGCAGGCATGGAAAAAGCTCCGTTTCATCTACATAGTGGTATTTTTAAGACTGATTAGGTTAAGGTTTCAGAAACAGTAAGAGACAGTTACCCCATCTCTCCAACATCACTGTCACAATGCTGCTGTTAGTGTTGCACAGGATGGAATGAAGCTATTATGCTTTATCTGCTGAAATGGTGCTGAAAGCTCTTCATCTTAAGGGGAATTTATTTATTAATCATTTTTTCACATGCTGACAGAATGGAAAGTAAGGTGTCTCTCACCTCAGGAGAATTTTGAAGGTGACAAGGTTTTGCAGAGCTGTCAAGCTGCCTGTATGCAGGGTGACACTTCAATTCCCCAGCTTCTCTGAAATAGCAGACGCTTCTGGGAAGGGGTGTAAGACTTTCATTTCAGACTGCTTCCAAAGAGAAAAAGGGAGACAGAAATACCTAAAAAAGTAGGATGAGAAGCAGACTGTACTTAAGGGAGAGAAGATAAAGCAAGACGGAGGAAGAAAGGCAAAGCCAGAAACAAACAAAGAGTATTGCAAAGAAACTAATAGAGAATGAAAAAAAAAAAATCTCAGAGGGACAAAAAGTGATTCTGGAGAAGAAGCTAGCATTCAAAGAAGAGAAACCGGATACAAAAAGAAAGTGGTAATCAGGGCTGTATCCTAGGAAGAAAAAAGGGAAGCAGACAACATTGGGCTAGGTTTTCATTTACATTGATACTTAACTTCTCAGCTCACATAGCAGCTTTGCTGGCACTGATTAAATCTCCTGATTGGCACTTTCTATAGATGCTGGTGCCAGTCTTCTGGTACCCCCTCACAGATGCTTTAGATCATTTCCTCTATGTAGCAAGATCTGATTTGGGATTTGTCGTGGAGGTATTTAGGGGAGAAGCACAAAAGAGGCATACTTTTTTCATTCAACTGAAAAAAAACAAAAAGCATGCAATAAATTTGCTCTAAAACCAGAAGCCCTGTAAGTCTCTCAAAGTTACTTTTTTGCTTCTTCTGAGAATTCTTTGGCTCTCTGAGGGACCAGAGTGATTTGTAAGAGACCAGGTATCGGAGGTAGGGGATGCCACCCGTGAGTTCACAAGCAGCTCTGCTGGAGCCAGGAGCAGTGGTGCTGCTCCCGGGGAAGCAGTTGAGGAAACTGATGGTCTCCTGGCTGGGAGCACAAGCAGCTGGAAACAGGGACTGGGCTGAGAATGGGTTTGTGATAAGAAACGCCACTTTTTAGTGCACCATCTTTCCCCATGTCTGTCCATGCAGTTCTGACACTGCCACTAATTCTGTTATTAACTTCCACGGTATCAAGACTGGACCCACTTGCAAGACCTCCAGTCCTTAGCTAGCCTCCCCCCCCTCACTATGGTGACCTTTAGTCAGGAGAGTGGGCAGCTACGTCTGAACAATAAAACAGGTCACTGCTGATATTCTCCATCAGAAGGGCCCCCTCCTACCACCACTGTCAGTAAAACCCACTGTTTGAAAAGTTCACTTGGGCAATTAGAAGCCCAACCAAACCCTTTCCATTTGTGCAAGAGAGTATTGTTATACATTTGGAAGGGTTTTTTTTCCTCTTATGGAGATCAAACATCATTCTGCTCTTTTCTTGTGTAAAATAAGACAGGGAACAGGGAAACTTGATATTTTAAAGATTTCTATCCACATTCTTAAAGAATCTTTTTTGAACAAAAGATCAATAGCTTTCAATCAAAACTCAGGAAGAACGTTCACTGAAATACCTTCCTACTGTCCCTCGCTTCCAATGACAAAAGCGTGGCATTCAGCTCCCGAGGAGGGCAGCCTCAGAGGACTGTCCTGAGTCATTCGCAGCACTCAGCCAGCCCCAGGACACGAAGCACTGCAGCCGTCTGTCTGAGGGCAGACACACATGGCTCAAGTCCATCTCCCCTTCCACCAAAGCCGGTGCTCAGAGCAGTGTAGGCGCCTCGCTGAGCGGCAGGGGGGCTGCTCTCCACACAGGAGCAGTTCAGCTCTCCCAAAGAGACATATTTTGGTCCATCCCCCCTCTCCCAAGCACAATGGCTGAAGGAACAGTCTGTGTTTTGTTTGGCTAACCAAGCTCAGCACCGTTGCCTTTGATAAATGGGTTTGCCAGGATTACCTCTGGGCCAGTATTACCCCTCTGCCCAGGTATTTTATTTGGATTTCCCAGTCTCTGGACAGCCAGCAAGTCAGCTGTTAAGCACAGACCTGTGCTGTGAGCAGACACACGTCCCTGTGAGAGCAGAGAGCGGGAGAGATCCCAGGGGCTGGTTGCTGATGGGCTGGTTGCTGATGGTCCTGTGCAGGTGGTGAGGTTGCTTTTGGCAGCCCCTGCTAACTGCTGCCCTACAGCATCCAGGTGCTTTTCCAGCCCGTGCAGTGGTCCCAGGGGCTCACCTCAGCCCGAGAGCTCTCCTCCAACCACAGCAGTGGGACAGGGCAATAAGGGGTCCCACAGCATGAAGAGTTGCTGATCAGCCCTGCTTTCCAACCCAAGGGAGACACCAGCTCCCTGTGGGGTCACACACAGCCTCTGCCTCCAGGAATTGCACTCCCTGGGGAAGACTTTGCCACATCAATACACCCCTGCATTGGGAAACACCATAACCACACAGAGGCATGTTTCAAGTGTTGACACATGAGCAGAGGAACCAAAACCACAAAGGTGGCACTTGGCCTCCCCTCCTGGCCTGGAGCATCTCACTGCTGCTGACTCAGACTGCTCTGCCTTTCAGGTGCCTCCAAAGGCTGGAAGATGCTGGATAAGGCCACCCTGCTCTTGTTCCTGCATTTAGTGGCATGCTCCATCTCCTCTCCTCTCTATCCAGCTCTCAGGTAACCTACTGAGTATTTTATCCACACTGTCACTCCCTGCCTCATCTCTGACCTTGTGCAAAATAAGCACGTGCCAAATTAAGGCTGCCAGTGCTTCTGAAAGCCAGATGTATGTGCCTTGGTAAGCCTGTTTCTTTGCCCTGGCTTAATTTTCTGGGTACACTGCTAGCCTAGGGGTGGTTTCCAAAGAAGGCAGGCACCTGAGGGAATATTTCAGCCCAAACAGTTAGTTTTAGAATTGAACACTGGGTTCTATAAAGGGAAATCTGGCAATTGCCAGAGCAGGCCACACCTGCAACTCCATCACTGGTTAGAATTTGTGCCCTGCAGGCCACCTGCATTGCAGTCAGAACTGCAGAAATTCTAGTACATGAACTCAACAGCTGTTGAGTTCAAAATTAAGCTATTGAGTTCATGTACTAAATCCTAGTACACGGACTCAACAGCTTAATATTTCAGGTATTTCCTTGTTGACTGTTAGAATTTGTAATATTATTTCCTACCACTACAAATCGATGGAAGCACAAAATTGAGCACTGGGTTCTATAATGTGGATTTGCAGTGTCCTGTACAACATGCTTTAGCCTTGTGCTGAAGCCATGGGCCAAACGACACCTCAATTGCTGGAATTTTGCTCAAGGATGCTGAGATCTCAGCAGAGGAGCATGTGTGTTTTGAGGCAGCTTTATCAACCATCTTTTTATTGCTGAAATAGCATCTAGCTGGGGAGAGTTACAGGCAACACTTGAGTTACTGATGAGATGGGGATGGCAAAAGGAGAAAGAAAAAGCAGAACAGGGAGTAGTGGTCAAGAAGATGGATCTCTGACTGGCAACCGAGCACATCCTGCAGTATGCCTTGGCTCTGTCTTGCAGGTACAGTCCAGGACTGGTTGCTGGCAAGGCCATGAACTTCCAGCTACAGCACAGCAGCCCATTGCAGAGCCAGAACCCCTCAGCAGAGGAACAGGAGGAGGAGGAGGAGGGTTTGTTAACAGACTCAGCCGAGAAAAGGTTTGTACCTCATCTCTCAGCCCCGCTGCAGCAAGAGTACACTGGGTACGATCTTCCCCCAGCCCAGGAGCAGACCAGCAGGTCATTCAGTCCCACCAGCACCACAAAGTCCAGGCTCCAGGGAGAGAACCCAGCTGAGCCCTGCAACCGGAGCAGAAGGTTGGTACCGTGCCAGCTCTCAACATCACCCATGTCCAGGGCCGCATCCTGCTGTCCCCCAGCAGCAGGGAGGTACTGACAGGAGCAGGGTCACAGGCCCAGGGCTCCTGCAGGGATCAGAATTTTCCACTGAGCTTTGGGCATCCACCCACACAGTTGTTAGAGCCTCTTCTTTCCACCCCTGCCAAGAGATGGAGGATGATTTTGCCTGTCTGAAGCACAGAGGACTCATCCTTACAACAGTGGGACCAGCCAAGTGGCTTGTGTTTCCCTTACCTGTGGATTTTCAGGAGCCTTCAGCCTCCTTCCTCTCCTGAGGCTGGAGACCTGCTGGAGGCTTCTGTCAGCCCATCCCAGACACAGCACTCCCAGGAGGTGATGGTGCTGCAGCAGAGCACAGGAATGTCCCAACCCCAGCTTTGCCCTCTCTCAGCCTGTGGGAATCTTCCTCCTTTCCACTGGTTCTCTGACCTCACCGTTGGTTTGCAGGCACTTCTCTTTACTTGCCTTAGTGTGGATACTAATTAACAGACATTTTGCCTCCTGCCTCTGCATCAGGACTGAGCTCCCTCAAATCCTTTTATCCTCCAACACTAATGCATCCAATACCGAAAGGCGCTTGCTATGGTTACCTGCCTCTGATACCAGCAGTATTATATCTGGTGTGTTTTGTCATCTGAAACACCCATTTCTCACCTAGAACGTTCGTTGCTAGCTCAGATTGCTCACCTTGTGCTTGTCTTTCACCCCTAGGATGCAGCGCCATGCTGATGCCATATTCACTGACAACTACCGGAAATTCCTGGGGCAGATTTCCGCCCGTAAATTCTTACAGACGATCATTGGCAAGCGGCTCGGGTAAGCCAGTGTTTTGCTGTCCTAGGGCTAATGTGTTGCTTATTACACTGGGCAGTTTCTTCTGTGCATATAGCAGAAATAGCTGCCTTCCACTGCAACAGAAGCAATCCCTCCTGCTGTTCCACACCCCAAAGGGCATTCTGCATCTCTATGTCTTGGATCCCCCTAATTGCAACTATCATTAAGCACCCTAATTAATCCTTTCCTCCAAGGTTATAAGTGTCAGATCAGCTGAAAGCTCTACCTTAATATCAACAAGCAATAATATTTGCAAATAATAGTTGCAATGATCATTCACTGGTAGGAAACAGTTATGCCTGGCCTGGTTTGAACACACAAAACAACCTCTCCACTGCCACTTGGGTAGCTTTGGTTAGATCAGTGACTGCCACTAAATAAGACCAATTAGTCAGATGTGAGCCAGCTCCAATCCCTCTTCTGACACTGGAGCAGATACAGATGACCAATTTCTTACTGAAATTAAGGAGAATAGCCCTAGGCTCATACCCAGCAGGTTCCCTGGTGCTGCTCAGCCCAAGTCAAACTTTGAGCAAGGGACTAAAAAGCATCTCTGAAACAAAAATGTTTCTCATCTTCGCATAACAGAAGCGGTGAGAGCAGCCCAGGAGAAGGGGTGCACGAATTTCTGACAAGGCGCCAGTCTGACAGCATCCTGATGGACAGCCGCTACCACCAACAGATGGTACTAAGGGACTTCCTGGGAGCCATTCTGCAGAATCAAAGGTAGGCGAGAATCAGCTCATTATCTGCTCACTGCAGGAATAAGACAAAGTCCTTACTGCTGTCTGGCTTCCAGAGGTGAAGCTACTGGATTAAGTATCATCTTTCAGGTATGCTCAGGGAAAGAATTAAGCTCTTGCCTGAACCCCTAACCCAGCCCTTCCCTTATGTTGGCAAATAGGGTGCTGATAAGGAACAGCCTGTCCTGAGCCAGCCCACACAACATATAGTAGCACATCACTGTGCTGTCTTCTCAACCCCGTAATTCAGTAAAATAGCAGTGGAATAAAAGAATTAATCTCTCAATCTCAATTATGCCATCACTGTCCTATTCCTTTCTTGCACAGGCCTCAGGACATCAACAGCAGTCGGTTAGAAGGCTTTCCCAGCACCCTGGCTAAACTCATGTAAACACTTCTCCCTTTTTCATCTCCCTATGCTCTGGTGAGTACCATTCCCTGCTCAATTCTGTACATAACTGCTCAGGCGGTTTGAAGGCTCTCCTTCAGTGAAGTTAGCTCCCACTACTGCCCATGAAAAAGGGTGCTTGCTGCAATTTAAGGAAAAACAACTCCCCATCAATTTTGTCCAGTACCTAAAGTCCTGTTAGTCTGAACAGATAAGACCACGAGTGCTGTGGAGCTGCATGTGGATGTCTGGGAACAGGCTTGCAGCAACCAAAAGCAGCCTTGTAAAGCTATCTGAGATGGTGTGCCCAACAGACTAAAGTCTTTCCCCAGGAGCAGAACCTGCCTCTAGATCCCTGGGACGTTTCAGGTTTTCCCTGCACTGAATAGGAGAGGAAGTCTTACTGTTTTCTCTACCCCTCACTTCTGAAAGTAGTCACCTGGAACTTGAATTACACTCTTAAATCTTGCCAGCCCTGGGGAACTGAGAGTCCATCCTTGGGAATACCTTCACTCATACAAACATCAGTTGTCCTGTTTGAAACAACATCATCTTACTCTCTGTCCCATAGAGATTAAGCCTGTCCAACCCTAGTCAGCACAACATGAAGGGGTGTGGAGGGACCTGTGTGCATACTAAACTAAAAGGGGGCTGAGGAAGGGGGGGAGAGCAGAACTTTACATAAACCATGCCTATGGATTCAGCTGGGAGAACATAGCATTTCAGCATCTCTCTTGCCATGCTTTACCTTTCCACAAATAAGGTCAGCCAGGAAAAGCCTCCAAAGAATGAAAACCTGCATGTGCTCACAAAGTTGTCTTGTAATTCTCTTTTCCTCCTGCTTCTGTCTAGAGTAATTCAGAGCTCCTGGATCTAACTGTACAGTAAGCCCTTCAGAGCAATGAAGACATTCCTGGATGTGAGCAGCTGGAAACTGATGCACACACTCCTCAGATCTGTTTACTTCAGTCTTCACAATTTAACTTCCCTCTCTAATACTGGTCTGTGTACCAAATGAGAAAAAATACCTCCGTGGTTTAACCTCAGGCTGCTTTACATACAAAGACTAAAACAACCAGTACAGTTGTAATCCCAGGGACATACTGTCTACTAATTAAGGCTTTCGAATCATGAAGCATAGCAAAATTTCTGCCAAGTCATCAGTCTGTTTGAGGGCCTGATTAATAAACATGAGGCCACCAAAAGGTACCTTTAGGCAACTTAGTAAATTGATTACAGCCTCCTCTAAATAGATGCTGATGGCACAACCACACAGGCAGCTCAGATCAGGGCAAGGCAAGACACGAATCCACACATCTACCACCCATTAGAAACGCTGCTGTTGTCTAGCTCCTTGACACAGAGCCCTGGCAGCAAAACTGAACTCCAAAAAGCTCAGCTACAGTTACTGTTCAGCCTTGAGGTGTTCATACTGAAGCTCCAGCTCTGCTTGGCAAGAGTTAAAGGAGATCCCTGTGCATCAGATTGGGCTGTCACTATGTTTTAATTCAACGTGCCATCCAGTGGCTCTGAACTCCACCGTGGCTAGAGTTACAACTGTAAATGTTTTCAAAAAAGTAACTTATTAACCCAGTGATCTCATGCAGCTACTTCCTTCCCTATCACCCCAATTCTCCTATTGTTTGTGTAATAATTATGTCTTCAGAAATGTAAATAATGTCAAGATGGGGTCTGCTTTCCCATCATTAGCAGGAAATAAACGTTGTTCTAAATAAACCTGTCCAACAGCAGGTCAAGATGGCTCTTTGTTGAGACGCTAGTTTCTTGATTCTGGGCCCAGAATGGAAGATGTTGCTCAAAGACAGCAAAGTGCACTTAGGATGACTCAGAGCTGCACTAATGAAGGCACCAGGTCCAGTACTAATAATCTGATGCCAGGTTGGAAACAGTGGCATGCAGACATATATTAAAGCCTCTGAAATCATCCCTCCTTGCACCTGAACAATTCCCTGATAGTCTGCAGTAAATACCATCTCATTTTTCCTCATGTGACCATATTTCAGATGGTAGGTTTCAGTATGCATGGAAATTGATTCATACTTGCAACAGATCCCTACAGATTACATTCTCTCTGTTCAGATTTTACAGTTCCAGCACTATGAAAATATTACTGCCCAGTGGGATGGGAAACAATGAGGGGATGTCAAGAGAGATCAGTGAAGCTGACAGCAAGTGCACTGATGGGTAATCTGTTACCCTTCCACAGGCAGGGAGCTGTCAGTGAGATATCAGGCATCCTGCCTCACAGTACAGCTGTACAGAGAACGCACAAAAGAAAAAACCACCTGAGTAGGCCTGGTTCAAAATGTTTGTAAACCTGTTCTGTAACAACTAACACACTTGAAGCCATTAGGAGTTACTTGCTCCAAGGAAAGAAATTATATAAAACATGAAGTAGCTTCCTAAAGTAGTAAGTAAACACGATATCAAAAAACCCCCTATAATCATGTTAAGTGGCATGAAAGCTATATGCAAACCTAGACTGGATACTGCTAATAAATCAAAAGACCTATCAAAAAACTCTGGAAAGACTTAAGTCTGCATGATTAAACAGCTGGGTGAGTGCAGCTATCTGCAATAAAAGGGACTCCTCTGAAAGTTCAGTTTGCATCAAAATGAGGAAACGAACACTCAAACTCTGGGAGATTAAATACAAAACCAAATAAAGCAAACTAGAAAATGTCTGAGGAATAAAAGGTCAAAAGAATAAAAACAACCTTTCTTAACACTTAGCCAAGGAGGTAGAAAATCAACAGCAAGACACACAGCTTAGAGAAGATACATCACAGTAGCACTCCATGGTTTTCTTTTTGCATCTGTGCTCTCCTTGGATAACGTGCCAGAGCTCTACAGGCACAGGGGAAGCACTGTCCTAGCACCAGGGGGAAAAAATTAGTTATGAAACAAAGCTGATTAAGTGAGCAAAATATGAGGCTCAAAAGAAGGGTGAAGAGGAATTCCAGGGTAAAATACTACGAATAGCAGCTTAAACTATTTCTTGCTTAGAACTCCTTTAGTCCCAGAGGGCTGGAATGCAGCATGAGATCAGGTTTTTGAAGGAGTGCAGGAGGTGAAAGGAGTAGCTCATTAAAGCTCTAATGGCGTCCAGTGTAATGTTCACAGTGAACAAACAGGCAGGAACTATTACAGAGAACAGAAACAGTGAGCTAAGTGTGAACAACTGCAGTGGGGAAGAGGCAAGATGGCTTTTATAAAGTGGAGTCATGTCTCACACATGTGAAGTTCTCTGGAGGATTCAGCTCCACACCCTTCATCCACATGCTTGCTGGCTGATACAATTTTCTTGGATTTCCAAAAGATATTTGATAAAGTTCTTTTGCCAAAAAGCCTTTAAAGAAACTAGTCTGACACAGGACAAACAGGAGCCAACACAGAGATGCAGAGGAGGGAGAAACTGTTAAGTTTCCAAGTTGCTCATCAGGAGATGTTGGCCTTTGGTTATTACTGTCAGCATGTCCTTCAATAAAGCCCAAGTCTGCTGCCTCCACACTGCTTAGTGGTGCTGAAGGTAGTAATTAATTGAGAAGTTAGAGCTCAAGCAACTCAAATGTGGCCACATTGCAACCAGCAGATTCCTGGCATTTGGTTTCACAGAACAGAGGCAATAACCTCAATCAAAGTTGTATTTGGAGTGAAACGGCTACTTCCAGATGCTGGAAGGAAGTGAAACCCCTCAAGGGACCCACCAAACCTGCCAGGGTCAGCCACAGCCAGGCCCACCAGCACTGCAGCTGGCTCCCTGCAAGGGCCAGGCCCCCAGGACTCCTCCTGCCTGAGCCCCGCAGGCCCACAGCAACTCAGCACAGCCCAGCCTGGCGCCATCCTGAAGTCAGAGAGAACTGTCAGGAGCGGAGAAACGCAGATGACAGCGGCACACAAGGGACAGGCTAGGGTGGGAAGTCCTCCCCAATAACATGTCCCTCTGGGAAAGGACATGAAAGAACAGGAAGCTTCACACAGCAATGACTCACACAAAATTACCCACCAGAAAAAGCTCTTTTCATTCTCATGTGAGACCAACTTCCAATCACAGCCTCTGAGACAGCCAAAAAACAAAATTCAGGACCATTCTTTCCTCTTTATTCACAAATCTTGTAGGATAAGGAGAGGAAATCTGGGGAAAGGCAGAAATGTATTTTCTTCTTCCTCTTTTTTCTAAAGGAAATTCAAATGTCCTGCGAGAAAAAGGGGGTAGGATCCAGGGAAGAAAGGATTTTCTAGATCCATATGAAGTATGGAAGTAGCATGAACACAACGATGAAAATCAGGTTTTTAAAAAAGTATAACTGGCACCCTTTTGACTTAATATAAAAAAAAATTCTGCTTCTCCCTTCCTTCTGGTCTTACAGTTATTTAATCACTTCTGTTCTGAAGGCATTTGCTTTGTTTTTCCCCATTTCTTCCATTCTTCTGGTACTAGTGTGTCCTGGAAAGAAAAATAAAAAAAATTAACTCTTCCAGGCAACAAAGCACTTTCTTGTACAGTGTCCCCAGACCCCTCATTCTCTCTCAAAGGAACTTTGTCAGATAAGCTTCCTTTGAGAAGCTTATCAGGATGATAAAACCAGTACTGCAATGGAACTGAATTCAAGGATGGAAACAGTCAGACAAAATGAAGGTTAATTTCTGGTGCAAAAGGGATGAATGAGCCTTGTAAATTACAGAACTGAAGAAAAAAGCAGGGCTGAATGGAAAGCCTGCAGGTACCTTAACCACTCTTTTACTTTAAATTGGGCCAATCTATCCACTTGGAATCAGATGGTCCATGTAAACACAAAGAAAATACCTTCACATCCCCAGGAAGATGAAATATGCTAATGAGGGCACAGCAGACCCATCTTTTTGGGGTTCTCTTCCAAGATTCCAGACACAGGCATAGCTATGGGTGCTGAGCACCTGACAGTCCAGCACTAGAAGTTGGTAACAATACTGATGTATCTGTGGCATCAGAAAACCCAGCAATAAGGACAAATGCCTGTAACTGCACATGGCAGCAAAACTTAACTTACAGTTTGTGGATAAGTTATTTGCAAGATCTTCCAGGATTACTCACAGCCCAGAGGGAATTAAGCAGTTAAAATACAGGCTGAGAAACAGAAAACATAAAAGCTGTGGAGAACACACTTGTGAGGAATTTGGTAACAGGCCACTAAAAAGTTGAAAACCACTGGCCCAAAGCTGTGGTAAAAAAAGCATCCAAGGACCAGAACAGCACCAGCAAACGTGGCCAGGATGCAGCCAGCATTCACCTACTAGAACAAGCCACAGCCATCTCCAGTTACTCATCATAGCTTGCTCTGTGCCCGAATACCTCAAAACACTCTGAGGAGAGATGGTAACAGAGTGTTTTTCTATGGGACATGATGCCAAATTCTCCATAGGTAATTTTCATGAAACCATCCTTGATGCTATCTGATCTGCAGACAGGAGCTTACCCCACAGTGCATGCTGTTTCTGTGACGCAGCCACCCACCCTGGTTTTGTTTTGCACCACAAAAACCGAACTCTGTTCACCGCACTGTGTGTGTGTATAAAGCACTATGAGCATGAGACATGAGATGTACCAGTGCAGCACGTTGTACAGTGATTTCAGTCTCATCACAGAACTTGTCCCAGATGCTCTCTCCCTTCCCCATAATAAAACAGGGCACTGAATGAGGAATGAAGCCACACACACACACCTTCAGAACTGGGCAGCATGCAAAGTGGCAGGCAGTCCTCCTACACCACTGTGGACAGAGCAAACTGGGACCTTACCTGCTCAGAATGAAAGGAAACGAAGGGCTTTGCACTGGTAAGTGATAATGGAAACCTATCAGATGATTGTATTGAAGAGAGGGGGCTGGCTGCTACCACCAACGGAGTCACACTGACCAGTTCAGTCTAACGGGAGGGCGAGCCCTGGATTAGGTCATGTTCTCAGCTGAACTGAGGTGGTGCTGACCTGGCTCTGCTGCACACAGAGCTCTTGCCACCCCAAGAGAGGATGTAATTCAGCAGTCAGAGTGCCTGGCAGATGAATAACCAGAATACTGCAGATGGGGATAGGGAGTACCAACAGCAGGATGGGAACAGCCCAGATATCAGCCATTTTCATCATGTTCTCCTCCAGCCAACATTGCTAATAATTTACTACAGGAACAATACTGCTTAAACTAGGTTTATTTCATCACCTGATAGCTGCTTGGTGCCCAAGACAGCATACTCACATGTGCACATATTACCATACAGACTTCAGACGATTAAGGAACTCATACAAAAGCAATTTAGTGTCAGAGGACATGGACTGCTAATATGCAAATCCAACTGTAGCCAAGGACACCCAAGGACTGATTTAAAGCACAATAAGCAATGTTGGAAGGAAGCAGCTTCAGCTTAGATATCTTTGTACAAGGAGTGAGTGATGAAGTGAAATGAAATGGGTACCATGCCCAGGAAAGGCAAATTCCAAAAAGGCCCTTACTTCTAGAAGAGCTGGTCACTAGAAAAACCCCCTTTTACCGCAGCGTTCTATACTTTGCCAACCTACTGCTCTGCTCTGCAGCGATCCTGCCAAAAGGAGAGAGGGAGAAAGGTTCAGAGAAGATAGGAAGGAGGAAAGCAGCCCTGCTCCAGCAACGAGAGCCAGTGACAGAAATGCAAAAAGCAAAACCAGGCCTTCTGGTAACTTCTGTAAAATGATGGTTTATACAGTCCCCTTCCCACACCCACCAGCGGTCCCCATAGTGGAACAGCAGCTTTACCTCAAAGTGCAATCTAGTTAATTACCACTGCACTTCAAGATCTGAGACAAGCTACCAGTGCTTAACAAAAAGATGTCTTTTTGAACTTTAAAGTCATGTACAAAGGGTTTAACTTTAGCCTAAGGTAGAAGTTTTACTTTCAAATTTACCATTGTAGTTGCAGCTTCATGTCATTTACAGTGAAAAAGCACACAGACACCCCCTGCAGTGTTTTGAAATAGGAACCAACCACCTGCATTTATGTGCTAACAGAAGCCCTGGTTGAGCAAAGATGCTTAGAAGTAAGCTTCATTGTATTCTTTTTCCCCAAATCTGTATCCTAGGCAATCTGTAATTAATAATGATTTTATCATTACTCTTTAATTTAAAAAAGAAATATTATTAAATGACATAACATAGCCCCACTGGCAACAAAATCCCAGTAGGAACTGTTATGCTAACAAGAGAAAGCACCACAGTGGAGAGGGCTGGACACCCAAGGGAGCAAGGCTGGGAAAGCTGGGAGGATGGTATGACAAGGGTTGATTACAATAATCATCCTCCCTGCTACAGCCATGCAAGTAGAGATGTTTTAAAGCAAACATATCAGTGCAAAACCACTGAAAATCATATTCTTGTGGGTTTTTTACAGCTCTTGTTCTGGTTTTAATAATGTGTACTCAAAAAAGTGAGAACCCAGGGATACCTATGCAAACAGGTATGCAAGGATAAACAACTCCTAGTGGGTCAAAGAGGGGAAATTAAGAAAAGCGCAGGTTTGATGGCACAGCAAGTCAGTAAGATCATCTTCAAAGCCAAACTCTACATTAGTACAAAAAGGCTAAAACTGAAGTCTCACATGGAAACCCCATGTGGCAGAAGTGAAGGAGAGGGAACAGATCGACCTCTAATTAATGCACTGTACTAGAAGCTTGGGTCAAACTGCCTGCAGGCTGCCTAAGCCAGGGCACAGTCACAAGACACTGTGTGGCAGAAGACACAACTGTGCCAGTACAGAAACGAATGTTGTATCCCTAACATTTAGCAGAATCTTCCCTGGTTTTGCTTGCATGCATTGCCCTTTGTCTGTTGCTGCACACCTCCAATAAGCATCTGCTTCCCTTTGCTCTACAATTCCCCTTTAGGCAGGGGAAGACAGCAGTAAGACACCCCTGCCTTACCTTCCTCCTCTTAAAAATTTATCTCACAAGCACAGCTACATAAGAGTTGGGCCTCTTCTGTATTTATAGTGGCTTTTATTATCTAACAATACTGTAAGAGCTTGATATATCATGTAGTACAACAAATTTGTCAGTGAATGTGTCTCCAAATCTGGGTTTCTCCATGTCAAAGCGCACATACTCGCAATCCTTTGCTTTTTCTGTGTGCCTGATGGCTTCAGCCAGTGGCCACATGGACCATTCTCTCTGAAGGAGCAGTTAGCTGGATCTCAGAGAGAGCAGGTCATTGCCCTGTTCAGTTCATGCCCTTATTCTGAAAACAGGCACAAAAGTGGGACCGAGCAGCTCATCCCCACGCACCAGATCCAAGAACCAAAAGCAGCGTTTGTTACCGTATCAGTTACTGACACACAATAGCATCAATGTGATCTCCTCCCCACTGATTTTAAAAGCAGCTCCCACCAACACATCCGTCCCTGGCTTACCGTTTTACTGCTTTCTGAGCCAGCATCCTGTTGCCTGCCAGGAATGTGACACCACCCAAAATAGCCAAGTACTTCAGAGTCTGGAACATGTTAAGCTGAGTCCAGTAGACATACATGAGTCCCAACATTGCTGTGAAAAAAAAGACAAGAGCCCAGGGCTGAAATTACGTTTGAAAGACCAACCATTTGTTATTCTCAGAACAATTGTTATGTTGTACTGCCAGGCCTGAGCATTTGGTTTCTATCTCATCTCTGAAGCTCTAAAGACTATACGTTATTGCCAGGGGAAGAAGGCATCTGGGTCTCCATACTGGAGAAAAATGTGACACTGATGGCTTGCAACCAACCTTCTTGTGACAGAATTATGGACATATTATAGACATTAAAGGCTATTAAAATGAGGAGGATACTCTGGATTTCAATAGAGCATATTAACCTTTGCACATCTGTAGGAGTTTACAGCTTCATAAAGCTTCCAAGGAAAATGGCTTGGATTAAGCAACACACTGTCATTTGGGAAACAGTAGATCCAATGTTCTCCCAACCTGCTCTGCTTTTTAAAATTCTACTGAGTAAATAACTGTGCAACCAAGGGCACAATAAAACCGATGAAAAAAATTGGTCCAGCCAAAGAACAAGAAGAGCTTTCACAGGGAGAGCTTCAAAGAAAAGATGTAGTCTTTCAGTGTAGATGGCAGTCCCACAGGTTTCAATCCCCACCGAAACTCCCTGCTTACAAAGGATAAACATGCAATAAAGAAAGTGTGACCTCTGGAAATAAGAAGTTCTATTAAGTACAGATAAATGGTGTGAGAGAGGAGCCCAGATAATGACAGCTGTTATAAACTGATGGCCAAAACAGGTTTATCACCATATTAACAATCATGAAAAGCAGGAAGGCAGATGAAAACAAGAGAACAAATGTTATGCTATTATGTCATTATAGATAATAGACTGCAAGCCCATTAACCACCAGGGCTCTCATCTGTAACTCCCAGGTGAGAAGGTCAAACAAAGCAGAAAGCCTCTGACACTTACCAGCATGTCCCAGGTGAAAAACAATGGTGCTGGGAGCAAAGCTGAAGTTGGAGATGTTGGCCCCTATCTTTATCCACTAAAAGGAAAAGAAACAAAGCCTGAGTTACAACAGCCTTATAAACACAAGCTTTTATTTTAAACTTCAGTATCTTTCAAGCCTGTTTAAGTTCTTCAATGAATACAGTGTATTCTCTACAGAAGCACTTGTTTACTACTACAAGAGGACAGAGTACTAACTTTGCTAAAGACAGCACGGCTGGAACTCCTTTAGTGAAAATTTCTCCTGCTGCTTCTGACTGCCCAAATGCAGTCCCTCAATTATCTTTCTTAAAGTGATGAGAGGGTATTGCTCCAAATCTACATTTTCCAGAAAAATAAACAATGCTATTGCTATCCATGTGAATTAGTTACAATTAAAAAGACAAAAAAGGGTAAGGTTCTGGGCTTGGACTCAGCAAAAGAACAGCCACAGATAGAAGATCGTTTGCTCATAAAATCAACATCAGTTTTTAGAGTACAAAAGGGAAAGCTAAGAAGAATGGGAAACAGAAGCAGCAGCAAAGAGATTTTTCATTAAAGTGTGATCAACATGTATTGTGAACTCCAGAGAGCATTGGACACGACCAAATGCCAGCTTTCAGTGAGACTAGCTAATGGGAAATTACTGCCAAGCAGATAAGGGATCAATTTCATTGTCCAAATAAGGACTAATTTAATTTGACTAGATGAGATTTTGTATTGCATTAAGTTCAAAACACTGATTTGATGATACAGTGAGTAGCAGTAGATGTTTCAACTACAGACACAGAAATTTTAATTATGTCCATACATATATAGGAATCAGTCTGATAGGATTAAGTAACACAGATGTTGTGATTAAGTGCAAGACAGAATCACTGCTTTTTTATGTTTTCCTGTGGAAGTTTAATGTCAGTTATAACTTAATCTGCCCACTGTTATTCAACATCTCTAGCAGAAGCACACTGGAAAAACCCCACTTCTACTTGGCAGCAGTGTTTTTCTGTTTTGACTATAAACTCAACAACAGTTTAGGAAAGTGACAATACCAGACGAACATTCTGCACTGACATTTGCTATGACTCCAGCACTGCTGTGCTAGTCACAATTAATGGAGAGTTTTAGTAAGAAGTTTAGCTGGCCAACCTCCTAAGTCTGGACTTCAGTCTAGATAGGAAAAGATGTTCTTCTGTGGCCCAGTTCACTCACCAGAATGAGCAGCAAAAGCAGGGGGGAGAGAATCAATGCTGTGAAAGTATTAGATACCACAGTGGGAGGCCTCTTCTCAGGTTCCCTGAAGAGGTGCTGCAAACAAACAAAACCAACTCATAACCAGGAGTATTCCAACGGAGCAGCTTCTCAGCTCCCTGGAGGGCCAGCTGCAGCCCCGATGCTGTTCCCAGATGTTTCCCTGGATGATAAGCATTCCTCTTAAACCAAAGACAGACTCTTTAAAGTAGCATTTATTCCAGCCTCTGCACAGTGGATCTCTCGCACAGTGAACTTCCTGCGCTCACAGAAGTACCTGTTAGCTTGTCATCAGCACAGATGGCTGGAACGAAGCAAGAGAAATCTTCAGAAGCAGAGAGCTCTCTGTGGTGCTAACCTAGTCAAATTTTCATGTCTGAATCTTCTCAGTGACACCAGTTTCTCTCTCACAGGTAGGACACCCAGCTTATTTATTCATCCTCCAGAGGACTGCAACAGATTCCTTTCCATTAAGCAGTAACTCTGGTCTTCCTTTAATTACATTACTTACACAGTATTTTTTTTTTTTGAGAGATGACTTTTCAAAAATAAATTACGATAAGAACAAATAATACTAGTAGGACTAACCTCCCATCTCTGCACCTAGTTTTTGTTTTTCACTGTACCTGGATTTCAGGCTTGGGAACAAAGAGGTTCTTGGACTGGACTGTGGATGGCGCATCCTCTTCTGGGAATTTGATTACGACATCAGCCTGAAATGAAGCAGCCTCATGAAGTTTGATCTTAACATATTAAAAGTTTTATAAAACCTGTTCCATTACTGTGGCTTATTTCCTTATTTGTCAATCTACTACTGACATGATTTTTAAAGGAAACTAAGAAAAAAGCCAGCAGATTTTAAGAAGCAATTAAGAAGCAATGCCATTCACCCGTCACTAAGAATTGGACTTATTTCCAGCACAGCAAACACAGAAATGCTAAACCTTCAGGTGCTTGCTGTGAAATTACAATCAAACCTACAAAGATTCTGAAGTTGCTGTTTCACCACATGATGAAATGAATATTCACTTCAGTCTTACTTTGATGCTTACTTAAATACTTTAAATAAAACAGCAAACCTCAGAGCCCATAAATGGCCCAAAGGATTCTAGTTCCCTAGAAAGAACAAAACATTTGAGCTTTTTTCTTCCAAGCCTGTACCACACCCTCCTGTAAAACTGCCTGTAATCTCAAAACCACATCACCACACTTCCAGCTACATACCACATTCCACAAGATTGGATTTTCCAGAGTGGCATCTCCAATTATCAAGTAAAGAGTATAGGTACCAGAGGCAGAGTCAAATTCACTCTTTCTTTCAGATGTATCCAGTTCAAACTTGTATACATTCTTGCTATCTGGTTCTGCAACAAACACTACTTCCTGGCCAGTCTTTTGGTTATGAAGTCGGACAAAAGTCTGAAAGGAAAGATTGTTAGCATTTCTGGAATATTTCCTAGTGCGTTTACAAATGCCAGTGAAATGAGAGATTTACCCCCCAATCAAAAAAGCACCATGTTAACCAAAGTTGGAGTATAAACTGGGGGTTGGGGCGTACAGATCCCTGCAAATCAGCAAATTTCTATGTTTCTGTGAGTAACAACATTAACACAGGACCAGACCATCCAGTGGCCCACTTAGGGTACAGGGCAATACACTTGAGTGTTACTCAGCAAGGTATATGCAATAGCACACAACAGGGAGGTATGCATATATAGTTTTTGTTGTGTGGGGTGGTTTTTTTCCCCCTTTTTTTTCCTATTTTATACAGAAAAAAAGTTACAAAAAATATCTACATTTGAGGACTTTTTCAGCAAACAATTTGTATTAAAAAATCAGAAGTGTTCTTTAACAGTGCAGGCTATCTGCACTCATTTTAAGTTAAATAAGACACAGTACCAGAGTCTGAAGAGGCTTCATTTAACATACAGCCTAAATAAATGAACTGAATCCCCCTCCTGTCTACCAAGATCAGTCATTTTCACAGTCCATGTCAGAAGAATAAGCCTTCTCAAAACCTATCAAATCTTTTCAGGAGCAACTGTCACCTCAGATGCTTCAAGGTGGAACATCTTGGTGATAAAGCCATTACAAAAATTTGTCCTAACCTGGTGAGGGATGAGTTCAGCTCCACTGTTCACGTCTACCAGCTGGAAGGATAAAGCAAAATTCTGATGGCTGTCAGCAGTGAACGAGCCCTTGGCTTTTGCTGGGTAAGCTACCCTAGGAGGAAAAAAACCAAACACAACCGAGGTGATCTTCCAAGAGAAGGCCTGGTGTTCAAAGAAACCAAGGCATGCAAGCCTGTCTAGCAGTACTGCAGTCTACTCAGCATAGATGAGCTATTTTGTCAGAAAGACAGGTGAAAAACCATGTCTTTCTCTTCCACCATTAAGTTTCATTAAAAGAAATCAATGGAATTTTCTTAGTAGGATTTTTGTGAGCTACATACCTTGTCAAGTTTAAGTAAAACAGTTGTTTGTTATAAGGTTCAAAGAACTACCAGAAGAAGGTTTTGCTAATACTAGACCATACATTCCATTTAGCCAAGGCTATGCTATAACCAAAGGTGTGATGTCAGCAGAACAGAAAAAACAGACATTTAAACTTCAGCACAGGAAGGCTGTATCAACACACAGAGGGGCCTCAGTGAGGCTGTTAAACTCCATACATTATGTTCTGATGTCAGTTAAAAACCAGTGAAGTTCAAGTACACCTAGCAGTGGTAGAGCCACACCCCCAAATACAGAGTACATGTTGCTTTACAGCATCTCTACTGAAGCCCAATAATACCAGAAACATTAACACAATTCTTTTAACTTGCTTTTGCTATGGAGAGATGCCAACAAAGGAACAGAAGACTCAGGTTGCCTGGCTTCTGTTAGTACTTATTTCAGTATTAAGGAAAACCACCTATAAAAATCATGAGTATTCTCCTTATGAACTCACAGGTTTAAGAGAAACAGCATGGGTGTAACTCTGTATTACTCCAATACAAGACTCCTCTGTTTTAGCTGAAGTAGGTAAAGCTCAGAAGACCTCCAGTCCAGAGCCAGAGTTGCCCCTTAAAGGATCACACACACCAAGCCATTTTACCTGGTTGTTTTTGGCGCAATGCTCTGATCTTTATCCACAGTAGAAAGATCTACATTAGTAATCCCAACTTCTGTGGAAACTTTTACTTTCAGCTGCAACAAACCACAACAGAAAATTACTCACAGTACTCTGCGTATACTAATTATGGTCAAGTTCACTGCAGAAGCTTTAGTTCTTCTGTCCCCTTCCCCAAAAGGAGTCTTACACTAAGCCAAAGACAGAACCTAACAGGAGGATTTACAGCAACTGACCTTATGGCAAAACTCATGCACCAGTCACTAACCTTAACCCACCCCATTCCTCCCTGCACAAGCAGCCAGCTCTGAAGACACCAACTTCTCAGCCATGCTGGAGTTAGCTGCCCTTTGAAAAGCTGTCTTCAATGAAACAATTCAACTATCCAAATGAACTAGTTTTCCTTTTGAACTAGCAGAAACTAGCTATTAAAAAATCACATCACATGAGATACAACTTAAAATTGCATGTGCACACGTACTTCTGCTTACTGGATAGCAATCTGAGACAAGAGAGGTGTCTGGACAGCAACGAGTTATGCCTCTGTTGGCTCCTAAAGCCTAACAGGTTTCTGTTGATTTTATTACCAGCAGGCAAAAGCCAAAGCATTCCTTCAGACCTGCACTTTGTTCAGCAAACTCTCCTTCAGAGTCACAGCATTTATCACTTAGTGCAGGGCAGCCAGTAAGGCCCTGTCATTTATCACACTCCTCTGTGCTAAGTGCAGTATAAACCCCAAGCAGAGAAATGACTTCCTGCCCTCGCCCCAGTCCCAAACCACAGACCATCTAGGCAGTGAACCTTGGTGGGTTTGACTGATTTCAGCCCTCCTCTCAAACATAAGCAGTTACTGCAGTCTGTAGTTTTTAATTAGCACATTTGTTCTCACAGCTTGCAAATGCTCCCGATGAGAATTAAAGTTTCATTGCCAAGATATTTTTCATCTTATACTACAATTTGTTATTACAGGTTTGCTCATGTGAATCAGCCCCACAGCCTCACCCTGACAAATAATTCACAAGGAACCTGTGGGAAAAATATGTAGAAACACAAACCAAATTATTCAGGTCAGACTTCAAACACAACAATCTTGGCAGTTCCTTTACAACAGAAAGTGTAATGTAAGATAGAGGTTACCCCTGAAAATGGATCCATTAACATGTAGACTATTCAGGCTAACTTTAGTAAAGCCTTAGTTTGTTCCAAGAGGGGAGCAAAAAAGATGGACTAATGAAATATTAATTTTAAAAAAATTACGTGACGGCAACTCAGAGCTGTTGCAGAGCCCCTCCAACCGAACAGTACACAAACATCTCTCAAATATTTTAATGCCAGGAAATGTAGTCTCTGACGGAGTAATAACCCACTGGTTTAGCTCATTACTGTCAAAACGATGGTGCATTAAGGACAATTAATGCTAATAACAGTAAGGAAAAAAAGCAGCTCCCCCAGCAGTCCTCCCCCGTAACAATGTGTCTTATTAGAAGCGGTTCACAGAAAGCCGCCCCAGCGTTAATCCATTCCTACCCGTACCTCTGTGTGCCAGCAGCGAGCTTAAGCAGGACCAATCAATCCCCTTTTGACACTCCTAAGTGCCATTACTACTACAATGACAACATCAATTTGATACACAGGGTAAAGGTCAGCAGCTGTAAACAAGTGTCCTCCTCCACTCCAAGCTGACTATGTTGAAAGACTTTATAAGCTATTCCTTTCCTTAAGTAGGCAATTGAGGGCAAAAACTAACCCTGAGAATAGACATCTTTGGAGACGAGCATGCTCAGCTGTTGGTACCGGGATGACTGTATGAATAGTCACAGAGGTCACATTCTTTTCACTCTAACAAACTTGAGGAAAGTAAAACTCTGAGTGTTGATAAAGAATTCTTCTTTAGAAAGGTGTGGTATAACAGCTTTTGCCAACAAAAAGGTGTATGCATGTATGCGTGAAATGAAGACCATTTGCATTTGCTTTGGTCACTGTTTCTCTACTACAAAAGCATCACCATATACAGTTAGGAGATGCCAAAAGACCCCCCTGACTCTTTTCAAGGGCTCTAGAGCTTATACAAAGACAAAAACAAAAGCTCAGTATCCATACAGCAGGCAACCACCAGACAACTGCTAGCTAAGCCTTGAGATTTACAGACTCAAATTTTGAATGCTCTGAAGAACTGACACTCTCACTAATCATTTCTGCATAGCTACTTTGGGCTGCTATATAAACAGCCCCACTGTTAGCCTTTGTTCAGATGCTGTCAGATCAGCATCTAAGTGATAAGTCTGTTCCGAAATGTACAGAAATCTCTTTTGATCATATATTAATCTGGTTCCTGGTCATAATGCTGAATCAAAAAACAGAAAAGCATGAGACAAAATGCCATACAACTGGTAATATCCTGAACAGGTATAAATAAAAAGCTGTTTCAATGAATAGGCACAGAATTAAAATGCCATCAAAAAGCATACCCACCTCAACTTTATTAGCAATAAAACGCTTATCTCCATCAACACTGACAGAGAAATCATAATAACCACTTGCAGGTTTCACATTCATGAAGTTCAGTTCAAAGACATCCCTGTAACAAAAAAAGCAAGGTGTTAAGTATCCTCTAGGACACTAACAGCCTATAAATAGGTAACATGTTGCTACCAAGAAGTCTCCAAATACACTAGATTAAGCAGAAAAACGGAGAACAAAACTAAGATTGCTAAGTGCAGCAGGAAAAGCATTCTTCCAAGTTCCCCCAAAGTCAGAAAAACATTGCAATTTCCTACTCCCAATCAAAATAAAAAGCAACAGAAATTCACTGTCACTACCAAATGCGCTCAGTAACCCATTGCCAACAAAATGCAACTACAGCACTTTAAATTTTCCATCATAAAAACGTTTCTCTGGTGGAAGAACACCTAAGTCTAACACTGTTTAAATAACACCTGTTTGCCTTACAAACTGTAAAAATAATATTATTTTCTTACCCTGACAGAGAAAATGGTGTTTGTTGAAGGACAGTAGCTTTGCTAGACACAGACTTGGCATAGTCAAGTTTTACAGAAGCTTGAGTCAGTGGCTGGGACATAACATTGGTCACTTGCAGCTACAAGAAAAAAAAAAGAATTTCCATGAAACCCCTTGTCCCAGAAGGAATGCAGGAATACAGATGACTCACTACCCCTCTGTATTATACACCCAGAATTCTCCCCTGCTCAGCATCCCAGATTCATCTCATTCTTTCTAACATAACTGGGAAAGCTAAAGCCTGTGCCCAGCAGAGGTTCCCAAGAAGCACTTCATAAAAGCACTAAAAGCCCAGATCTATGGGAACCTGAGTCCTGGAGCTAAAAATCAAATATATCACCTTACATATTCAGTCAGTCCAGACCTACAATACTAAAGACTGAGCCACGAGTTAAGATTTTGGGCTGAGGACTCACCCTGAGTACAGGCTGATGGTGAGACACAGCTGCAGGCCCCTCGGGGACAATAATGACAGGCACGTGGTAGCGGTTCCGGGATAAAGAACCTGCAGCACAAGCAACACTGAAGGCCTCTGAGAGTGTCTCAAAGTTTTTCTTGCTAAAAATTGCATTCATCAACTGGATAATTTGATCCTGAAAAAGTAAATCACATATAAGCACCAGCAGCTTACCACAACATTGCAAACTGGCTCAGTATGTTATTAATAAAATCATCATTCATAAAGACTGTTTAATTTCCCACTTGCTTTAAAAATAACTAAAGTGATGAGGTAACCCAAAATTAGCTACCTTTTAGATGTTACATTAGCATTCTTACTCTTGGCTGGGAGGTTCCAACCACAATTGCTGTAATTGTGCTACAAACTTTCAAAACCAGAATTTGGATCTACCTTTTCAAACTGCGTGTTTCAGAATGGAAGGTACCATCAGCTCCTGTCCAGACTGTGTGCAGCTGCAAAATGACAATTTGGCTCCAGGAGCTGTACAATTGTCTCCATACAGTGGAGAAGGACCAGGCTAGGTGTCCTGGCTATCTGCCAAGCTGGGAAGGCCACGGAGCAGTGATGCAAAGCATCCTAAAGGCTCTGGAAGGAGCCAGTCTAGGCTCATGCAGGCTTATCCCCTTAGGCTCAGCAGTGTCCTCAAGCTAAGAGGATTAGCTTTAAAGCAGTACCACTAGGAGCACAGAGCCAGCTCTGGCCCTGGGATGTGCCAAAGCTAATTTGTCCTCTTCGAAGTAGGAGTGGGACTGCCTCCCCCAGCTGGTTCTGCAGTCTGGCTTTGCAGCGCTAGTGCGTCTGTGCCACACTCCGCAGGGTATGCCATATTCAGATTCTTCCATCACTCCCTGCTAGTCTGGAAAAGAGGGATTGGTTACCTGTACTTTGATCCAAGCAAAGGAGTGTGGGCTAAATTCTAATCAGAAATTAGAATAACCAAATACAATCCCTAATAAAGCAACAGGCATACAACTTAGTAATCCTCAAAGAACACTTCTGAATGAAATCCACTGCATCTCAAATTTTCACCCTTCTACTTGTATTAAAGCCCACCAGTGTGCATCACAACTAGAGAAAGCGTCCAGACAGATACTAGAGAAGTCCTGAGTAGTGCTAATTCTGCAGTGTTTTTCAGTTATATGGAGAGCATGGCATAACTCCAGATCCTAATCAGCAACTGACACTCTCATTTAAACTGTGGAGGGAGAAAAGGGAGCTATTATTTCAAATACTACATGTTAATTTTTAAAGAGAGTTTTGTGGCATTCTGGAGGCAACTCTCACCATTCACAAGAGATAAAGCTTTAAACCCCAACAATAGCCCTTCTGACAGCACAATTCTGAAGCAACACTAAACAATTTTCCTTAATTGGTCTTTTTTTAAACATCATTTGGACGCTGACAGTTTGAATTGTGTATAGCAGAATCACCACCTCAAAAATGACATCAAAATTACTTTGCATTAGTCTGTTTGGCAGCAGCGTGGAAGAGAGCCAGGAATGAACTCAGATGTCTTACACTGGCTTCTGTCTCAACCCTGCCACTTTGGCTTCTGCTTCAGGGAGCTGCCACTCTCAATCAAAAGTATATCCAACTCAGTTAACTTGTTGTGGAAAAATATTACTAAGTGGATAGCTTGCAGTAATGATTTCTAGCTTAATCAAGCTCAAAAGGAATTTCCAACAGTCTTTCATTTTAGACAAAAAGTTTTTGCATCTGGATTCCTGTAGGCGTATAGTACTACGGTTGTCTCCCTTTCAGGCACCCCAAACTAGGGTGCCTGCATTTCCTCACACATAAATAACATTTGCAAAACACTTTGAAATGCTGAGAAGTGCTAGACAAGTGCCAAATACCAGAACAAACTCTGAAACAAGAGGGGATTTTTTCCAACAGCTTGTCTCAATAAACAAAGAAAAACTAGGCCTCGCCTGCAATTTCCTTCTGTACATTTGAAAAAGAAATAACAAACCAAATTCAGCCTGTGATCTCGAAGGTGGAATTTCCTCCTAGATTCTGTTACTTAGCATTCCCCCAAGATGTCCCTTTTCACCGAGTGTGCTCATTATTTTTTCCAGTAGAAATTCTACCCAGTTATACCAGCCTCTTGCACTGCACAACAGGGATCAGGCAGATCCTTTTGTGAGCTACAGTGTGCAAGGGAGGAAAAGGCAGATACAGACCTCCTTCATTGCTGGCTCCGTACCCACATGGTCTGACAACTTATAGGCAGCAGCAACAAACAGTGCAGTAGTCTCAATTCCTTCTTCAAACTGCAGATAAACTCCACCCAAGTCATCCAGGCGAGCAACAAGATCCTGACAGAAAGAGTTATTAAAATTTAAATTGCATTCTAGAAGATCCACAGAAGCTAATACTACTGCTAGACCTGTAATCAAGAATATCTGTATGGGATCATTGATGTATTTTGTAATAGCCATTTAGAAACAGGAAGAAAAAGAAACCTTCAGCCTTTGGTGTATTTAAGTATATTTAAAAGTAATGACTTTTTGTGTTTCAGTCCACTGTGAAACAGTACAAGTTCAGAAGTATCTCCTTGAAAGGAAGAGTGAAGCCAACCCACACCATACAGGCAAAGAATTAGCCAGACTGGTTTTTCATTTTGTTACATATTAATACATCTTTTAGTGCTATGGAGGCTAACAAATTTCTGAATAATTAGAGAGCACAGCATGTTCCTACCTCTATCTCCTCAACAATGCCACTTAGATCTGCCTGCTGGGACAAGTAAGATGCCGTCTCCAAAGCCTGGATGGTTCTTAAACAAGAACAAACAAAACCAAACAATTGTATGATTTTTCCTTGCTTAAAAGCCAAACATAATTTAAATCAAAGCATCTACAGTTTCTATTCTGAATGAAGTATAAAACAGCTGTTACTGCATTCAGTTGATCTTCGATCTAAACTTTGATCCCTGCACAGCACAGGTCCCCAGACTTGCTACTGAGGCTTCCAGGAATCTGTGTTTTCCGTCAACAAAGCAAGTTCTAAAGTTTCTCTTTCTTCCCCTCCTTTTAATGAAAGCTCTATTCTCTCGTTTCACAGTACAATTACTTAATTCCTTGGTGATACATGCAAAGATTCCTTCTGCTTACTGGCACATTTTTTTCCACCTCACAGTACAGGCATCCCAACCTACAAACAACAGGGCTGAGGAAAATCAGCAAGTCTACTGCACCATAAATGACACAGAACCATGGCTGGTTATTAAATCAAGAATTTGTTACGAATCTTTTAAGAAGAGGTGGCTTCTTTGGGATATTTCCTTTTTACTGACCATTATTCTTGAACTAAACTGGATACATAAACTCATTTGCAAAATCACACTGAAAATAGCCCCAAAACATATTTTTGTTTCCCCAAAGGGACAATAATGAATTGGACAAATACATCAAATGAAAACACAGCACCTATTCTACTACGTCTATATTACAAAAAATTAAGGGTTAAAATACCCTTTACTCCAAATTCAACTGCCTAGAGGATAAACATGCAACAGTACATCATTTCTGTCTGAAAGACTTACGCCAGCACGTTTTCTTCTTTGCTAAGACGAGCAGTAAGAGCACTAAGTGCTTCCTGAGATGCTAAAGGAAGGCCAAAGCCACTCAGGGCCCCAACAGCATGGAAGATCTGGGTGATTGAGGAATCCTCACTGACGGCTGCCAGCAGCAGCTCCCTGGTCTCATTTGAAATGGTAACCTGAGGAAGAACACAGGGAAAACATTGATTCACACTTGAAAAAACAAGGCCTTATAGTCATCACCGATTTCTTCCTGGAACAACACACTTGACTGGTGAACTACCATAAGTTTTTGGGGATAAAGCCGTTTATCATTCATTAACTTCTAGTTTAATTAATTAAATCCCTAAGTTTTGCTGCCAACCATCGACTAGCCAGGATAACGCACAATTCCCATCTGTCCTGGCAACCTCCTATTGCTTTTCAGTTGGCATCACATCATTGTGCAGCAGCTGATGGTACTAATGAAAAATGAGTAACCCACCCACAACCCAGCCAGGGTGGCCTGCATTTGTACTGCTGCAGTGTTTCAACTCAGGGTTTACATCCAAGCAGTTTATCATCCACCCAACTTTAACCCTAGGTGTTTTTTTTTTTCCATTGCAAAAATAGTTCTGTCATGTATTACACCTCTAAGTGGGAAATCAACGGAAGACCCATAGCAAGAGCATGAGTTTCTCTTTACATTTGACTGACACAGCTGCTATGAATATTATTAGATTGTGCTGGCTCCTTCCTTCTTAGCCACCAATGTTTAATGAAGAAACATCCCCTTAGAATTACTCTGGACCAAATACTCACTCTGTATCTTTATACTTTGCTTTGTACTGAGTACTCCTAGATGTAAGTTATTTACCTAAGACACAACAGAGTACAACCCACTAAAAGAAAGTAAAAGTAGAAGTTATGCATAAAATAAATACAAGGAAAAGGTAAATATTTCCTTGGTAATATCTGTCTTCAGAACGCAGGGCTCCAAACTCACCTCACAGCCAGATAGGAGCCGGATGGACTGTGCAGCATAGAAGAGAGAATCAACGCTGCTGGAATCCACATGAGATTTGATGAAACTGCATGCAGCCTATCAAGAAACATAAATTAATGTACAGCAACAGCCTTGACTTAAGCCACTGAGAGGAAATTTAAATGATACTCTAAGACAATTTCATGTACACTGCTGTGCTAGAATGCCCCAGATCCTACTCTGCTAAGCACTACATAGAAACAAAGGTGGTTCCTGCTAAAAGAGATGTGATTTTCACATAAACTCTACGGCAACCAGAAATCAATTTTAAATTTAGTATAATTACAAAACCTATCAAAATAAAAGTCCCAGTGGGTATATTTAGTAGGGAAAATCTCCCAGGATAGAGAACAGATGAACAGAAACTCTGTGGGCGGGCTTCCTTCCCAGCTGTATATCACACACAATCATTAATGGATGCAGAATATAACATTTCAAAGCGTACAGAAAGAAAAGTTGGGTAAGCAGCTACAGTATGAAGGCAAGCAATAAGACTGCTCATTAATCTGTAGCCATCTTATTACTAATTGACAACTAGATAGATTGACCGTTAAGATTCCATTTTAACTGAAATATAACCCCAGACTTTCACTGCTCATACAAAACCCACTGATTTTGTATCAGTATGTGGAGCATAAGTCTTTTCAAGTAGGACAGGATTTTCATGCTGCAGTTACCTAGGAATATTGCTCCATGTTCAAGTGTTATGCCTAGGTATTATTTTTACTACCTTTTATGTTTAAAATAGTCTCACCCTGTGAAGAGGTACACTGTCCAGAAAAAAACAGTCTTATCACAAACTACAAGGAATAAATTACTGTTTACCTGCAGAAGCAAAGGCTGTACTATCATTGCCAAAACAAAAAACTATAAAAACCCCAGCCACACTGAGACAAACAAAAGCAGCAATTCCTTGCCTAGCCCACAGATGACCAGTAACCAGCCACAGCAAAGTGTGCGTGTGTGCAGTGTGGTGAACTGCAACATCTTCAGGAGCCTCACATGCGAAGAGTCTGTGGTGCAAACGCACAACACTCAGAAACTAATTCCAAATGGTTTAGAACCACTGAACCATGTGAACTCATGAGGAAAGCACAAACTTATGTTTACAGCTTAGGTGCACAGGTAAGCATGTAGGTAAGCAGGCGTGCCTATGTAAGCAGGCTGTTACAAGGACAACCTGCAACATTTAAACTAGAAATGCTTAAAGACATGAAAAGGCATCATGCTAATACCACAAAGCTTTGTTTCTAGTCCACACACAAGAGAACATATTTTATATACAAAAACAGTAAGATCATGTGACTTGGCTGGATTCAGTGTTAGAACTGAAGTGAAATGAGTGCTCTATTTAACAGGACAGCAAAGCAAACATGCCACAGGCAGAAAACGTTTTCACAAAACACTGAAATTGATAGCTACAGTAATGTCGCAACAGGCTGTGGAGGAGCAAGACGTGAAACACCATTTAGAGGCTGTAAGTGTAAGAGAGCCCGTGGCACATTAATGCCCTGGCAAGGACACAATTTATCCAAACAGCACACCCGAAGGATGGTCAGTAACTACCAGTTATTTGATCTGGTACTTGTTAAGACCGTAATGCACGTATGCTTCACCTTTTCCTCGCGGTCCCGTCAAAGCACAGCCCGCTAGATAAACTCACTATGCCTCATCTTTTGCTGCTGTGCTGCGCCTCCAGCTCCTCAGTACCGCAAAGGACCCCCGTGCGGAGCCGCCCGGCCTGGGGCGCGCAGGACAGGCGGCGCCAGCGGGGGAGGAGCGCGGGGAGGGGGCTGGGCCCCGCCGGGCCCGCAACCGCTCACCTTTTCGTCCGCCACACGCACCCCCAGGCTGCTGAGGCCCACGATGGAGTAGAAGGCGGCCTGCACGTCAGCGAAGGGCCGCTCCAGAGCCGCCCTCAGCCGGGCCAGGTCGCGGGCGGTGAGGCGGTGGCTGGGGGCCAGGGCCTGGGCACCCGCGAGGAGGAGGAGGCTGAGGGTCACCGCCAGACGCAGCCGCGGGCCTGCGGAGACACAAGGGAGTTACCCCGCGGCCCTCCCCCGCGGTCCCGAGTGCCGCGCCCACCGCGTCGCCCTCCTCCAGCCCCCTCCCCACCGCCGCCCGCGTCTCACCCGGCGCCGCCATGATGCCGCCCGCCGCCTGGGCCACGGCGCCGCTTCCGCCCCGCGCCCCGCCCCGGCCCGGCCCGCCCCATCGCGCCCCGGGGGAGGCGAGAGGGAGGGCGCGTTCTGCGAGGGAGCCGCAGCCCTCCGGGCGCCCGCTGCGGACACCGGGAAACTGTGGAAAACCAGCAGAGAGGGGGGCAGCGGGCGGGAGGGACGGGGCGGCCCGGGGAGCGGCGGCGGCTCCCCCGGGCGGCGGGAGTGGTACCGCCGGGGGCGGGGGCGGGCCCTGGCGAGGATGTGGGCTGCGCTGATTGGCCGAGCCACCCGCCGCGGCGCTCTGCGCGCCATGGCGCCTTAAAGGGGCCGCGGCGGGCGCCGTGCCCGTGCCGTGCCGTGCCGTGGAATTCTACGTCTCGCCATGCGCTGCTGTGCCACGCCATGTCACGTCGTGTGGTGCTGTGCCACACCACGCCACGGCCTGCCATGCGACGCCCCGCCGTGCCGTTTCACGTGGCGCCGTGCGGTGCCGTGCTAACCCACGCCTGTGGGAGCTCCCCGCGCCGCTGGGCACGGAGCCCCGGTCCCTGTTACCCCACCAGCTCCACACTCAGCATCTTCCCTGCAGCCGTGGGGGGAAGGCACTTACACCCCCGAGGGAAGGGCAGTGGTCTCTTGGGGTGTCAGCAAACGCCCTGGGACTCAACTGAGCTGCCACCAAGCAACGTGGGGCTGCTAATATACCCGGGTGGAGTTCCCTCTGCCACGCCGAGTGACCGGCGGCGCGGGTCAGCCTCTCCCGTCACCTCCTGCAGTGACCTCCAGCTCTTAATTACAGCTGACCGCCACAGCCAGCCTCCGGCAAAGCCACTGGCTCCTCGGCTGCTGCTTGCCAGAACACTTTTCCAGGGGGTGGGCCACCTCCGACAGCCTGGGGTGGGCATTTCTCGTGAGCTTCATCAGCAAGAGCCTGGGAGCGAGGCCCTCATTCCTGGCGTGGGGGTCGTGGGGAGGGAGGGAGCTCCGTGGGACAGCAGTGAGGCTTCAGGAGGGGTGTCTGCAAGTGAACAAGTAAATCTGTGCAGCGCTGCTCACGCAGATTCCTCCATGGAGGCACATGAGATTGAAGGGATCGTTTCAGCAAATCCCTGCTTGAAAGGAGCCTTATTTTCCATCTCTCCATTTTTTTCCCCTTGTTTTTCCCTAAGTACCAAATAAAAGAAGAGATGGAAAAGCAAGTGTAAGGTTAAGCCCCAGCTCTGATACACAAAACCCCAAACCTCTCAGTTAACCAAGCTGGATTTACCC
Organism: Athene noctua; assembly: GCF_965140245.1. Classification (NCBI taxonomy): domain Eukaryota; kingdom Metazoa; phylum Chordata; class Aves; order Strigiformes; family Strigidae; genus Athene; species Athene noctua. Next base: position 5,891,121 of record NC_134052.1, on the reverse strand, counting down.
TATAAATAAATAGCACTGCCTATTTGCCCCCTGTTGATTAATTCAGGTGACTCCTGGGAATGCCTACGGCCACGCTATGGGGGACCCCAAGCTCCTGCAGTGAAGCAACGTGCACATCAATGTGCAAAATGGCTTCTTCCCCCTGCATCCCCGTGGATGGGCAGGTGGGCCTCTGGGTCCCTGTCACACACTTGGCTTTTCCACCGGGGATAGAGCAAGCTGTGTGTGACAGATGCCCGTCCCGCTGCTCACTGCCCTCCTGGAAGGCCCCAAAATTTGGGGAAAAGGGCTGTGTTTCCTCCTGCAGAGGGCACTGGGAACTTGAGCTTTTTGCTTTAAGGGGAAAATCCCCTGGAGCTTGTGCAGCTCCGCTTTATACACCCATCCTACTGCCCCTCCGCCTCTACTCTCCTGCGGTTTTGGGCATTTGGTCTAACGTGGACAAGGCTCTTGGCCTCACTGGGGGAAAGCAAGAAGCCACGGAGCTACTTAATGTGGAAAGCCACCACCAAGAAGGCAGCTTTCTCTCTCCTCTGCCGAGCTTCTCTTGCTTCTCCCTCTGCATCAGAGTTGTGACGTGATGTTGGCTCATCTTTCGGTGACATCAGGATGTGGTTGGAACCGCTTTGCTGGTGGGTTTATAAAGCCCAACCAAGACGTGCTGCCTATCAGCTCTGTTTCAAAAGTGCTGAACGACCAATCTTGCCTAATTCCTCTAATTATTGAGCCTCAACATATTTGCCCGCCTCAATGCAGTAAATGCTCACAGCATGGATACGTATCTATATGAGGATACAGGCACCCATCTGTCATGGATGGTCATGACAGCATGAGGATAGAGGCGCCCACCTGTGCTGTAAGCATCTCCCATGCTGAGGATGCCACATTGCACTGGGTTACTTGTCTCCCATTTTCCCTTAGGAGATGTAGGGTTGCTGGGCATTGGAATGGGCTGCCCAGGGCAGTGGTGGAGTCCTCATCCCTGGAGGGGCTTAGGAGTCAGGCTGACATAGCGCTGAGGGATATGGTGTAGCTGAGGTCAGTGTAAGGTTAATGGTTGGACTAGATGATCTTCAATGTCTTTTCCAACCTAGATGATTCTGTGATTCTGTTTTGGGGCAGTGGTAAGGCTTCTCGCTGTCCCACTCTGTCTGTTATGTGTGGGTTTTGTTAGTGTTTGAATTAAAGTGATGTGTTTTTTTCTCTTCTTCCCCTAAGGGGTCTGTCTGTTGCCTGTAACCATAATGGGTAAGTCACCCCTCTCTGTCGTTCTCTCGATTCTTGAGCCTTTTGATTGTTTTTCTCCTTCCCAGCGCTTTGGGGAAGAGGGGAGCGAAGGGCTGCGTGGCGCTCAGTTGCCCTCTGGGCTCAAAGCACGAGAGCTGGCTGGCAGCAGGGTGCCAGAAAGAGCAGGACTCCTTGCGAGGGAGTGGGGTTTCCCTTGGGGGTGAGAAGCAGAAACAGCCCCAGCTTAGTCCTGCAGCCACCCTGGGCTGGGAGCGCTCAGCGACAACCTTCGGGCAGCAGAGCTGGGCTGGGGGATGGACCCACGGCCGGGCTGAGGCCCCGCCACGCAACCGCTCAGGGATGGGTGCTGGGGCAAGGGGGCACAAGGGATCTGCTCGTGACGCAGCTCTGAGACTCCTTGAAGAACCCGTGATGGCGGCAGGACTGCGCCCAACGCCCTCTTCAGTCAGTCCTATAGTTCAGCCATTCACTTCTATATTTCAGCACAGAAGTGTGTCTAATTCATCTCGAGGGCTCACGTAAAAATTCCCCCGCGTTTCCCATGAAGCTGCAGCCCCTTAAGGTGTTCTCACCCCCCGGCACAGCTGGCCCTGCAGCTCTGATGTCAGAGCCGTGGGATGTCACGGCCCGTGTTCCAGCTGCGGGTTCCAGTGCCTGGCAACGGGCACAACCCAAGCAGCCCTCTGCCCTGCCAGCAGCCCCTCTGCCCTGCTCCCAGCCCAGACCTTGTCCCCTCATCCCAACACCTCCAAGCACAACCCAGCCCTTCTCCCCTGCTCCCAGAGCCTCATCCCCGCCTGGGTGCTGCCATCTTGGGGGCACCCAAAGAAGAGAAGGCACCTGTGCTGCCGGAGCTGCGGGCGCGCTCCAGAGAGGTGGGCACCTTGCCACTGCCCGGGCAGTGCGGGGATGGTGCGGGGTGGGGACCCCTCTCTGGGGAGATCGGGGGGCCGGGAGCTTGGCTTGCGCTCTGCAGCCAAGCCTGCAAGGCCCCGGGCTGGGAGAAGCCCTTCTGGGCCGCTCATCCCCTGTGGAAATCGAGCCTCCCTGCCTGGGGGGACACATCCTCAGCGCAGTCCAGGGCGCCCGCCCGGGGCTTGTGCCGGAGCGATGCTCGCCAGGCGCAGCTGGGCTCCGCCTGGAGCCTGAGCCGGTGTCTCCTCTGCCCCTTTCCAGGCTACACCATGAGAGCTGTGCCCTGCCCGCAGAGCAGCACAGAGAGCAAGGGCTACTTGAACAGAGTAAGGAGCATCTGGGCGCCGAGAGAGGCGCGGGGACGGGGTCTGCGCATGGTGGGGCCGGGGTCTGTGTCCGGTGCCCCACGGGGCAGGGAGCAGGGCCGCTCACCCCTGCCCTCTCCCTTCCTGCAGATCCTCAAGCCACTGCCGCTTCCCAAGCTGCTGAAGCAGCACAAGCGCGAGGCTCACCGGCTGCAGCTGCTCATCCAGCAGGACCAGTAGGTGCCGGTGGCCAAGGAGCCGCCCAGCCTCCAGCCAGCTCCTCTGGGGCTGTGCCCAGCGCCCCATCGCCCCACGGCTCTCCCCGGGTGGCAAGAGGGGGCAGGGGTGCCGAGTCCCTGTCCCACAGCTCCGCTCAGCTGGCCGGGGCACCACCAATGGACTTTTCTGCTTGGCTTTCCACTTAGGGTCTGGAACCTTGTGCTGGAGGCTGCAGAAATACCAGCCCCCAGCAGGGAAGCGGAGCAGGAGATGGAAGTGGAGGAACGGGGGGAGGAAGCGATGGAGGTGGAGGAGGAGTTGGACAGGGGGATTGAAATGCAGATCAACCCCCCAGCAGCAGCCCAGGCACGTGCTCCCCATTCCCTGCCCGCAGTGGGGGGGGGCTGCTGCCTGCTGCCAGGCTGGGGCTGGGGAGAGTGGGCCCCGCTGCAGGGACACGGCGCTCGGTCCCCTCGTTCTGGTGGCACAACCGCTACCGCTGCGCTGCCCTGAGCACCCTTCTGCTTTGGGAAGCGAGCGATTCCTTAGGGCTGGGCAACCCAAGTCTAGCCCTAAATCCAGTCAGGACTTAGCGCTGGTGGCAGAGTCCCGCTCTCCCCAGCAGCATGTCCCAGTGTTGTGGCAAATATTTGACCATCAGCAGTCTACCTGTAACTACCCTGCCACTTGTTTTTCTTGCAGGGCACTTGGACACGCCGGCGGGGCTGAAGGAATATTGTATATACGTTTTGTCGTTTCATTGTTTTTTTATTATTGTTGTGTAAATATATTGTGTTGTTGTGTAAATATGTTGTTGTGTTGTTAGTTGGACTAGATGATCTTCAAGGCCTTTTCCAAACTAGACGATTCTGTGATTCTGTTTTGGAGCTGTGATAAGGCTCCTCACTATCCCACTCTGTCTGTTATGCGTTGTTTTTTTTAGGGTTTGAATTAAAGTGATGTTTTTTTCCTTTTCTTGCACTAATGCGTCCATCTTTTGTCCGTGACCATAAAGGGCAAGCCACACCTCTCTGTCCTTCTCTAGATTCTTGAGCCTTTCCATTGATTTTCTCCTTCCCAGCACTGCAGGGAAGAGGTGAACCAAGGGCTGCATGGCGCTCAGTTGCCCTCTGGGCTCAAAGCAGGAGAGCTGGCTGGCAGCAGGGTGCCAGAAAGAGCAGGACTCCCAGCGAGGGAGTGGGGTTTCCCTTTTGGGTGAGAAGTAGAAATAGCCCCGGGTTCATGGGCTGCCACTTGCCTCCTCCAAAGCAGTCCTGCTGGGAGGTACAAAAGATGGCAGGAGCCAAGTCTGGGTGGGATAGGAGAAGGTTACTGAAGTCTTCCAATCTCTTGCTTGCTTCCCCTTGACTACCTCAGCTACGAAGTGTGCCAATGCTTGTGGGCCCACGCCAGAGCGCAGGAGATGGTCCTCGACGCCCGGAGCTGGCCCTATGCCCCGGCCCTTGTGCAGCTGGGAGCCGCTCGGAGCATCCGCACGGCCGTCAGGATGAGGCGGTGGGGAGTGGGGGGCGGGCTGGCAGGTCCCCTCTGCCCACCCCGGTGTCCGGGGCTGTCCCCTGACCCCTTCCCTGGGCCCGGCCAGGCACAGGGGGGTGCCCGAAGCTGCCCCCCCGGGACTGCAGGGCTGGGTGCGGGGCTCACGAGGGGGAAGCCCCCTCCCAGCCGAGCCTGGGGCTGTGTCACCCTCCCAGGCTGATCCCTGAAGGGGAAATGCAGACGGGAACTGCTCAGCAGCGGGAATCTGTGACCCAGCAGTGACCAGGCACGGAGGGCAAGAGGGCAGGGCCGCCCGCTGCCACCCGGGGGGCACCGCAGGAGCAGAGATCCGTCTGCGGCCTGTGGGGGAGCCCCGGGACTCTGCGGGAAGAAGCAGCCCCCGCCCTCGCGGCTCGGCGCTGGCAGGACGGCAGCACCAGGGGGGACCCACGCCGCAGCATCTCGAGAAGAATGTGTCCCGTGGGGAGGACTCCCGGCGCGGAGAGTCCGTGGAGGACTGGCTGCCGAGAGAGGGACGCCTCGTGGAGCAGGGCAGTGCTCCCCGCCCCGGGAGGAAAGAGTGGCGCCCCGGCCGAAAACCCCCCGTTCCTGCCCCCCGCAGGCCGCTGGGGAGAGGAGTGTTGCAGAGGCTCTCCGATAAACAAACCACAGCCAAAAGTTACCAGTGTGTTACCAGCACAATTAACTAGCACCCCGCAAGCATTCATCAGCTTGTTGATTCCAGTGTCCGTGAGAGGAGAACAAAACCATCACCGCTCCCTCGGGTTTGACGACAGCCCAAACCGCCCTGTCACTCCCTAACAGATGAGGGCTCCCAACCTCGAGGACCTTCTTAGGGCAGCGTCCCGACCCATGGGAACCCCAAGGAGCTTCCCTGGGCGGCGTCCCGACCCAAGGGGAGAGTCCTTGACCGCAGCGTGCTGCTCCGGGGACCCTTGCTCAAAATGGCTGCCCCGGGGACTCCATTTACGCCCAGGCCGGGTCCGATCTCTGGTCAATACCGGCTCCTGTGGGCCCAGGGCCCCCGGTACCATAAAGCCCTGAGAACAAGGGTGCAGGGAAAGGAAATCAAGAGCCGCCACATGTCAGCAGCCAAGGAGCCCGATTTGCATCGGGCAGGGGCACCTGCCACGAGGAGGTGGAGATATCAGGAACAAAACTGAGCCCGGGAAGAAGGGAGGGCAGGGGGGGCGTGTTTCACTTTGGCCACACCAACCCCCAGCAGCGCTACAGGCTTGGGCAGGAGTGGCTGGAGAGCTGCCAGTCAGAGAGGGACCTGGGGGTGCTGATCGACAGCCGGCTGAACAGGAGCCAGCAGTGTGCCCAGGGGGCCAAGGAGGCCAATGGCATCCTGGCTTATGTCAGCAATAGCGTGGCCAGCAGGGACAGGGAAGGGATCTTGCCCCTGTACTCGGCACTGGTGAGGCCGCGCCTCGATTACGGGGTTCAGTTTTGGGCCCCTCACTCCACAAAGGACATTGAATGACTCGAGCGTGTCCAGAGAAGGGCAACGGAGCTGGTGCGGGGTCTGGAGCACAGGTCGTACAAGGAGTGGCTGCGGGAACTGGGGGGGTTTAGTCTGGAGGAGGCTGAGGGGAGACCTCATGGCCCTCTACAGCTACCTGAAAGGAGGGTGCAGAGAGCTGGGGATGAGTGTCTTGAACCAAGTAACAAGTGATGGGACAAGAGGGAATGGCCTCAAGTTGCGACAGGGAAGGTTTACACTGGCTATTGGGAAGTATTTCTTTCCAGAACGGGTTGTTGGGCCTTGGAATGGGCTGCCAGGGCAGTGGTGGAGTCCCCATCCCTGGAGGTGTTTAAGAGTCGGGCTGACATAGCGCTTAGGGATATGGGGTAGTTGGGAACTGTCAGTGTGAGGTTAATGTTTGGACTAGATGATCTTCAAGGTCTTTTCCAACCTAGATGATGCTGTGATTCCTATTGAATTGCATTGCAAAATCCTGCCACTGTAGCTTTCATGGGGGAAGGAAAAAATGTTCTGCATCCGAGTGTCTGATTTTGATATTCTGTCCCAGAAAGGGCTTTTGTGTTGCCAAGTTGGGTTTGCATCACCTTACTTTTTACAGGAAGCAAATGACACATTTTGGCTAGCTGCAATGGCATTTATGGCATATTTGTGGCATTTCCCATACTGTTGTCCTTTCTGGAGAGAAACTGGTCTGAGGGGAAGATTGTTTGCCCAGAACTGGAGCAAAACCAAACTAAAATGATCTCAAAATCCCTTGTGAGATGGCATTTCTCTTCTGTTCAGTCTATCCGATGAGTCTCTGACCTTGCTCTAGCCCTGCCTAGTCCATATCAGGAGATGACCACACCATCCCAAGGGGTGCTGGGGGGGGCACCTCCGAGAGACTGCAGGGTGGTTGACCACACTGCCACCCTGGGGAAGCTCCTGGAGCTGGTCAGGACTGAAACACCCCACGTGCACCAGCCTAGCCTCAAGAGGAGGCTGGAGTCCTGCAGCCAAGATCTGTTGTGACAGATGGAAATGGGAAGGGGTTTTTTATGAGATGAGAGAGAAAAAGCTAAAGGCCACTTTTGCAATTAAGTGCCTTAAATGTGGATTTTATTTCAGTGTAATGGGATGGTTATTACATATAAAAGAAGTGCCAGATGGTTGTTAAAACCACATTTACTAAGTTCTAATAACCGTGCATTTGACCTGTAGCCCATTTAGAGCTGCAACCCTTCATTATATAATAACTCAGGAGCCCTTGCCCCAGGCAGAGCCTCAGGCTGGTCCTTGCTGGGACCTTTGCACAGCAGCAGCACTCACTGTTCAGGGCAGGTCTTGGCCTGGTGGCATGGTTCTCCAGCCCAGGATGTTTTGCCTATCTCTATGTGAGCTTCAGTTGGTTGGTGATGGTGACAAGGACAGAAGGATGAGGAGGTGTGAAATAAATCCACCAGCTTGGGGAGAGGGACTAGGACCCCTCCATGGGGTGCAGGGCAGTGGAAGGTCTCTGCACGCCCCAGGGCAGAGCTCTCCTCTGCTGCCCCACCTGGTGCCACAGGGCTTGGAGGAGGGTGGAGGATGGGGGATGGAGTGTGCATGATGGAGGGTGGAGAGTGGAAGGTGAGGATGAAGGATGGAGAAAGGCCCTGGGAGGAGCAGGAAGCTGGTGTATGGTTCCTTCTTCTCCCCCATGGGAGCTTTGTTTAAAAATGTTCAGGTGCGGGTGCAGGCAGGGAAGGAATGGGATAAATTTACAGAGGGGACTGCAGGTCTTGTCCTCTGCTGCCTCCCTGCACCCTCTGCACAGGATCTGGGCAGCTCAGTCCCTGAAGCGGTCCTGAGGAGGGCAGTGCACAGCACCAGCCTCTACAACACCTCTGGGCTGGATCTGGCCCCCGTGTATTCAAGGAGAGCCCAGGACAAGGAGGGGGGAGTGAGCCCCCAAACCTGTGGGCTGTGCAGCAGCATCCCTCCCCTCAGATCTGTCTGCCAGCTGCACAGCCAGCCTTCCTTCTTTGGTAAAGACTCCAACAATTCCCTTTTTAGGCCTAATACCATCAATCCCAGGAAGGAATGGGAGCCCATTCCCCAGCCCCCAGCCCTGCTGGGGCAGCTCTGAGCAGAGGGGCTCTGAGCAGGGCTACAGCCCATGCTTCGGCTGCCTGCAAATGGCTTTTCAAGGCAGCCCCTTCTTCAGGGTGCTCCCTGCCCTGGCAGCTCCTGCCTCACTGGAGAGGCACCACTGGTCCCCACTCTGCAAGAGCTCAGCCGCTCAACCTTCTTTCCCAGGAGCACACCTCACCCCCGCCAGCACGAAGGTATTACTGCGCTGGCCGGGGTCTGCTTTCCTTATTATTACTCCTGGAAAGCTCTTACTGATGAATCCCAGCTGGGAGACTTTTTTTTGGGGGGGGGGGGTGTGTTTCAGTCTTATTAAATTGTTGATATATTTTTCTGCAGGGCTACTCAGCCTCCCCTCCCCATCCCACTTTGTGCCCTGCTGGCCCCCCTGGCAGCAGGAGTGAAGGACCTGAACCCGACCCTTCCCCTTGGGTGTCATACCCATGGGCTCCTCGGGCACCCTGTCCCCGGGAGCACTGCCCACTGTGGGGCTCTTCCAGTTAGCCCAGTCCCTACACTGGCAGGGTCTGGGGCTGGCAGTGTTTCCAGCATCCCCAGGGCATGGCCCCCAGGTGAGCCACTGCAGTATCATCTCCCATTAGCAAGATGATTTACTGACCCTCCCCACTCTGTGCCACCCCAGTGATGCGACCCACACCCCAGTACTACCGAGCCCTGGGCAGGAGGATTGATAGGGAGTTGGGAGCGGATGGGAACTCATTGAAAGGCTTCAACAGATGGGTTGCGTTTGCACCATTCCCATCATACATGTTGAAACTCTCCTGTTTTTGTGGGATGATGTCAGATCTGGGCTCCTCAGCCAGATTTCCTCTGCTGCTGCAAGGAGATGGAGTGGAGGAGGTGGGAGTGGGAGCGGAGGCCATGGGGAAAGGGAGGGGCCTGGCCGGGACATCCAGTGGGGTCCTACACTTCCCTCTCCATCTCATGAAAGATGGGATGAGGCAGACAGGTGAAATGCTACTGCTCCACCCACTGCTTTTCCTGGCTCCCGTTGGCTCTGACATGCCAAGGCATTTTCCTGGCAGCTTCACTCCCCCTGCAGACCCCACTGGGGCAGAGGGCTCATAAAATCCCAGATGAAGGAGCTGGCAGTAAAACCCACCTTGGGGGTCTGAAGTGATCAAAAGGGAAACATGTCCCGACTCATCTGGAGGCACTGGGTGGGTGGAGGTGCCTGGGAGGGAGCAGTGGGGGACCCTGCCTGCCTGGGAGTTGTCCCCCAGGTTTTCTCCTGCATTTGCCCAGCCTGTGTCTATGCCCAGCCCCGCTGGCAGTACGGCTGCTGCTTGGACCAGGGTGTTTTACCCCCTTAACATCACTGTGGCTTTAAGCTGTGCTGGAAGGGGATGAGCTGCCCCAAGGAGCTGGCAGAGTCTCCTCCTCACCTCCTGCTTTGTTGCAGCCTCGGGAGTGCTTTGCAAGTCCCAGATCCCACGGGGAGTGGCTTGGGGACCCCAGTACAGCCATGCTTTGCCTCGGAGGTGGAGGGGAGCACAGGATTTGGGAGGGATGGAGGAGTGCATGTAGATATGGAGAGCTCCTCAGTATGACCAGCATGGTATCGCCCTCGGGTTATATGGGATCTCTGCCGTTTGGAGGTCCCCAGGGCGTGCTGGAGGGAGGGAGAGGACACCCTAACCATGGGGGATGCTACGTGGGGTGGCACACGTCCCCCCACTGCCTCAGTCCAGCGTGCTGTGTCTGCAAACCGCTCCCGGTTGTCCAGGGCTTATCTCTCCAGGTGGCTCCGGAAGCATTTCCATCTGTGGGGCTGGGGGATGGGGTGGCCCTGCCTTAGGTCCTGGCCCCCAGGAAGAGGGGACTCATTCTCTCACGTGGCCTGCGTGGGACTGGCCCCGTGCAGAGTCGGCTGCTGAACACTTGACAGCTTGTTTAGATAGAAAGCAGGGGGAAATGATATGGCAAGTCCTGCCTCTGCAAGTCCACAGGAGGAAAGCTGCTGCAAGCTGCTAACCCCAAAAGCAGCAGCTCCAGCTCAGCCACCCCTGGGCCCTGGGGAAGCCCCTGCCACAGGCAGCCCCTGGCAGCTGCCTGGGGATGTATCCCACTCCCCAGGCCTGAAGATGTTTCCCACATGTTTGGTATGATGAGCCACACAAAACTCTTGGTATTGCCTCCTTCAGGGACAGTGCAAGCGGTCCAAAGCCATACCCTCGGCACAGGAAAGATTTCTCTGTTTTCCCCACCATGTTTCCCAGGATCAGCAACTGGACAGGCTCATGGGTGCTGTTGGAAACTTGTCATCACAAACTGCTCCCCTGATGGGCTGGAAATCCTGAGGCTTTGGAGCCAGAAAACACACCAAGAGGTAATGTTGGGGTTTGTGCTCTATCCGCTGAAACCGTGGGAGCAGCAGCTGCTGAGATGCAGCATCCTGGCCAGCCTGGTGCCCAGGCCTGCTGGGGCCAGGGGTACCACTGACAAGCAGCTCCAGGCTTCCCTCTGTCCTCCACACTGCCAGAGACAAGGAGTGTTAATAGATATTCCCTGGTCCTACAGCACTTTTCAGTAATGAAATCCTCAAGGGTGAGATTTTCTAACACATCTCTAAGTGACTCTGAAAGCCTTTTGGAAAGCCCTGTTTGCCAAGAAGGGGAAGCAGGCCATTACCTTGGGGAACAGTGATGGTTTAGTGTGGACTCCATGTCTGAAGACAACAGTGACGCTGTATCACTGGGGCGTGAGGCTTGTCAGCTTTGGGGATAGCAAGGCATTACCAGGAGGGGTCTGAAATCACCAGCATGGAGAAGCCTGGAGGTCACAACAGCACCAGTAAATATGGGATATTTGAGCCTGAGGTTTTCTCTCTATTGTAGAAAAGAATAAAGTCAGCACTGCCCCTTGCACTGCCTCCTGCAGTGGGTGGGCAGGTCCTTAATGGTGTCCTCTTGATGCCCCGAGAGCAGGAACATGGGCAAGTGAGAGGCAAAGCTTTGATGGTCATGCAGAGGTAGTGGCCAGGCCAGGGAAAGGAAGGGCTGCTGTGCTCCCCAGGGCTGAGTGATTGGAGGAAACCCTTTTCTGGGCTTTGGTAGTGTATGAGTGTGGGTGGAGGGTGGTGACGGGCATGGGGGAGGACCTGCCATGAAACTCCTGCATGTGGTAGAAATTCCAGCTTGGCTGATAATATTTCCCTTTTGTTCCAGCTTTCCTTGAGTCCCTAAATAAGAAAATAGGCCCCAGGGAGCACTCAGAGAAACTATTAAAAATAATTAAAATAAAACAAAATAAATAAGTGCAGAGAGATTGAAGAAATAAACCCCAGCTGCTCGAGCCTCGGCCTCCTGTGCTGCCTGTGCCAATGCTGCTGGCAAGGCAGGCAGGGCTGCGGCACGTTTCTGAAACACTGAGCCTGTTTGGGAACAGTTGCTTGGAGGTTTCCTCCTCTCCTGGCTGGATCATGATGGCAGGGATTTACCTTCACCCCTAGTAGCAGCGGCTGCAGCTCTCCCCAAGCCCCAGCTGTTTGCAGGCAGGGGAGCAACAGCTATTTCTTTGCACCACACTCATGCAGGGACAGCACTGAATTTTCCAGAAAGACCTTAGGAGCAGGATCCTGCTGAAGGAGATGAATATTTAGGGGCTGGAGCAGCAGTGGGGACATAAATCAGTGTCGCTGCTGTGCAGCCGCTCCAGGTTACACCAGCCCATCTTGGCCCTCTGGGGATGGAGCTGGCTGATGGGTTTTTCTGCTGCCTCCCGCCCCGCTGTCCTGGGGGATACACTGTTCCTGCCTCGCAGCCGGCGGGAAGAAACCAGTTCCCGACTCTTTTAGCAACTGCAAGTATCAGGTTCAGTTTCCTTTGATTCCCTGCGTTTGGTTTACTCTCCTACTTCATAAATATTCAACCACCAGATGCTTGAAAAAGTGCCTGCGAATCCCCCTGGCTCCCCACGTGTTGGTGGGAGCAGAGCCCACAGCCCCTGGCCCCATCCCGCCGGGATCTGGCCCCATGGCTAACACACAGGAGAGAGCCCACGGCCAAAGCCAACAGCTCGTAAACAAGCTGCGTGCCGAAACGCACTCCCCCAGCGTGCGGGTACCAGGCGGGTGACGCAAAACAGCTTGAGGGGGTGTGGGCCAGGAAATGGTGCCCCAAACCACAGGGGTGACTCCAGAGGGACATCCCTGGAGAGCAATGGGTGTGCAGCTGCTCCCTGGGAATTCAGGTTTTGTGTGTGCTTGCTTCCCCCAGCGTGCTGGGATGTGATGCACTGCCTGCCCCTCCCCGTGTGCTGCCCGAGGGCAAACCCAAGGGGATCCCCAGAGCCCAGGGGTGATGGGGTTAGAGGGAGGCTTTTTGCAGGGGAGCCTGATGTTTCCCTGCTCCCTTGCTCCCTTTCCCCCACAGATAGAGGCAGAGTTACTGATCCCACCTGCCTACTCGATCTGTCACCAGGCAGGGACACACACCTGCACTGCCAGGGTGCACCAAGTCTGCAGACCTCCAGGCTGCTGGACACTGCTTCACTGATGGCTTAGCCAGGGATGGAGGGATGATGATGAGAGAAAGAGGGGAAAAAAATCCCAACCCGAGAACCTGTATTACAGAGATTTTGCTTTTCAGCAGGGCAGTGCCCTGGTGAGGTCAGCACCAAGACGGACGGCAGTTTTGGGGTGTGGGGCTGGGGAGCACAGCAGCCCTGCAGCCCCCCCGGGTGCCTGCACAATCCTGCAAACCCCAGCTCCTGCTTAGCTTTCCCATTTCTTGCCAAAATCACTCCGGAGCATGTCAGCACACTGTCATGTAAGGAATCTAATTTCGGAGAGGCTTTTTTTCTCTCTCTCTTTTCCCCTTTAGATACAAACCAGACACAGCTACATTTTATTGGGTGTGAGGGCAGGGCTACCCGCATCCAGCCTTCCTCTGCTCCCTCCCCAAAATGATGCTGGAGTGGATTTGGAGAGCTTGCACTGTTTGTTTAGGACACTTTTCACTGCATGCAGGGACTATCTGCACACGGGTACTTGCGTGCAGGACTCCCCACCCCGTGCTGCAGAAACCCTGTATGGAAACCACCGGAGAAAGAGCCAAATTGCTCCGTGATGTGGCTTTGGTGCTGGTCGGGTGCTGCTTGCCGAGCCCTGGGGCCAGGCAAGCCTTGGAGGAGGGGGATGCTGCTTCTTCCCCTGCTGCATCATTATTTTGCAGCCTGACGCCCCATTCCCAGAGGAGCAGCACTCCCCATAAAGCCCCTGGGAGGTACTTGCACCCTCCTCTCTTAACCCTCATCACTCCAAGCCCCCTCAGTGAGGCCACAGTCCCTGCACATTCCTTCCTCTCTTATTCCAGGTGACAGCACAGACCCCAGAGCCCTTTACCTGCCTGACCCTGTGCTCCCATGCTCTGGGGATGGATAGTGATGGACAAGTCCTGGCCTGGATTCCCCATGCCCTTCTGATCCCCCCCCACCCCAGCCCTGTGGCAAAAGAGGTATTTCCCCTCTCCAAATAACTCCGTGTGGATGCCTGGGAGAGGCAAAGAGCAGCTCCCTTTGGCTCCAAATGCAGACTAATGGTGATCAGCAAGAGAATTAATTGGTTTGGATGGTATTTATGGGCATGGGGGTAATTTCACTGAAGTTTTGCTGATTTTAGCAAAGCTCCATGCCCAGGGCTGGCTGCCACCAGTGCTGAGACCAGGTGGGACCAGGACTCCTAGTTTAGCCCTGCACCTTTGTGCCAAGAGGGAAATTCCCCAGGTGGTGCCAGTGGCTCAAACACAGGGGAAATTCAGGCCCTGTGATGCCAGTGATTCTCCCAGCTGCTTTTTGCATGCTGTCATATCTGTGACAGGGCAGAGACTCCCCAGCAGTGCAAACACCTCCACAAAGACCTGTGTTCTCCAGGCATACTCTGCATGCCTTGCCCTATCCCACTACCACCTCGGGACCACCAGTCTCTAGCCCCTGAAAAATGATGGGGCTGAGTGAGACTTGCTGGGATGGAGAGTATTTGTGATGTCCAGTGAATCAGGGAATGAGAATTCAGAGCATCTCCCCAACCCTCTCCCCACCACTGCCTTCAATGGGCCAGGCAAAGCAGGGAATAGCCAGATATGACCCATGCAGGCAACAGGAAATATGTTTTCATAGGAGATTTTCCTGCTTGGATGTTATTCTTTCACTCCTCATCTCCTGCTCCTCTTGCTGCTGAGGAGCTTCCATCCATCTATGCACTGTGAGCCCCACAGCCTGCTTTGCACACCTGATGTCATCTTTCCTTTCTTAGATGCTTGGCTGGGAAGCAACAATAATCTGTTTAGGTCAGTGAAGGATTAAAATCTTCTCTTGGTCTTTTGAGCTGTTCACCTGCAGACCCACAGAGGGGGTTTTGAAGCCGGGGGCTCCAGTCAGACATGAAAAATTTGTCTCAAAAGTACTGTGAGAACCAGCGAGCCATGATGCCCCTGTGATGAGGGCACAGTGCCAAAGGGCTCTGGTCCTAGCTGGCCCTGCTGCTCTGTCTGCTTCTGCACAGGGAAAGCTGCCCTGCTGCCCAGCCATGAGGGAGCTGCGGCCTCCTGGGAGAGCTCAGCCCCACGGGCAAGCCAAGGGTGCTGAAATCAAATGGAGACCTTGAAAGGCTGCAGGTTCTGATGTTCCCAGAATGTTCCTCAAATGCCACTTGAGCCCAATTCCAGTCCTGCTCATAGCCTGTGCTGTGCCAGCTGGGACAGGGAGCTCTGTCCCCATCACTGCCTGGGACCGGAGAGGTGATGGATAGTGAATCCATAGAGATCCAGAACACAGGCGGTGTCTCTGCACAGCACCTCCGCTTGCTCCTGCATCAGCTCAGCCATTCCTGACCTCACCTCTCCCCATCTGCAGCACTGGCCAAAGTTATCCTGAGCAGGTTCTGCATCCCCAGGGAGGGTACAACCCCCTCTTCCAGGGAGCCCTGGCCCATATGGAGCCCAGCTTTGCAAATGCTCAAGAATTTGTTCAAGAGTTCACTGAAGTTTAAAGTGAGAGCTTGTCTCAGAAGCACCCTCTGTGATGCTTTTCCATCCTAACTCACATCAAATCATCCCTGGACATTTATTGTTTCTGGGCATGCTCCAGTTCCTCCAGGAGACAGCAATCAGAGGGCCTCTCACCTCCTTCTTCTCCTGCCATCCCCAGACTCAGCCCCATCCACCCTAGTTTCCATCCCTCAAAGCCTCCAAACTCAACACCCTCAAAGCCCCCACCAGGAGCTGGGCTGGATCAAGCCTCCAAAGGCTGAGGGCTCTTCATGTGCCTGGGGCAGCTGGTCCAGACCATGGTGCTTACTCTGGATGGTGGTAACAAGAGGGTAAGCAGTATTGGAAGGGCTGGCTGGGAGCAGAGCACTGCAATCTGGGGAGAGAGAGGAGGTGAGGAGATGTTGGAGGATGCCAGAATCCCTGCTGACGGGTGGTTGATGCTCCCTACTGCAATTTGAAAGCTGCTGCAGTCTCAGGATAAGGTTTCCAGTACAAATACTTGGAGGTTTTCACTCCAAGTTTATGTTCCAAGACTAATTTCTCAATATTCATTTAGGGAGTCTGCCTTTCTGTGGGTGTAAATTGGTGTACCTCCACTGCCTTGGAGAGGCCTGCAATGATTTATATCAGCTGAGACGCTGACCCCAAATTTGCAGTTTGCACAAATGTTCCTGCCAATAAAACTGTTATTTAAAGTATTCACAGAAAGTGAACCCAGGAGGCATGTGAACATGGTCCAAACAAATCTAATTAAAGCTTTCATCCAGAAAATTCTTCCTTACTATAGAACAAGAATCCATACATTAATACTTGTCCTCACTTCACTGGGGCTAAAAAACTCAGTTTGGAGGCCCAGGGTAACTGATATTTGTGCTGGGCTGAGCACTTGAAAATCCTGTTGGCTCCAGGACACCTTGGAGCTCCTTTGGTCTCCCTCTGCATCCCCATCCTTATAGTATCTTTCTGGATGGCTCTTAGCTTTGTAAAGAAGCTCACTGTTTAATTCAGACCAGTCCAGCCAGGCTGCAATAAAGCAGAGCCACATGCTGCTGGCTGTGCTGGGGAAACAGTTAAAGAAAACATCTTGGCAGGGGCTGACAGGAGCTGGGGAGGACAGAGGTGCCAGCGTCAGAGGAACTTGAGTGCCAGCAGCTCTCAGAAACATGCTGGAGCTAATCCAGCTGCTGCATCTCAGTGGTTGGGGTGCTGGCTTGGCAATGTGAATTCAAGCCCTTTCAGGCAGATCCTGTCTGATTTTAGTCCCTGATCACCTTGATCTGCATAAACTTTCACAACCTACCCGGGAGGAGCTAATCCAGCCCTTGCAGCAGCATTTCAGAAGTCTCCGTGTTACCCATGTACTCCCCAGGAAACTGGCTGCATACAGACACATCATGGCCAGTGCAGACGCAGCATCCATGACAAGCATTATTTTTTACTGCCTCAGTATCTAAACTTAATGGTGCTGTTACATCAACCCTCTCACCTTTCATCACCTGCACAGCCATGCTCACCTGCCACCCCAGTCCATGCTGCTCAGAGACAAAAATCCACCAGCAGCCTTGCTGGCAGATGAAATATTACTCCCTTGGCTTTGAAACCAGACAGTTAGAGACTCCTTTCCTCTCTTCCAGTGCTACCATGGAGGGGCTAAGCAAGGGCAGAGACTCCCCAGCAGTGCAAACACCTCCCTTGTGAGCTCAACAAGGGATAGAATATGGCAGGGATTGCATTTGCATCAAACTCAGCAGGACCATTGCAGACAGCAAAGGCTGGGAGAATCTGTTGCAGCTGCTGGGTATCCTACGGGGTATGGGCATGCATTGACCCAGGTCCCAGGCTGAGCTCTTTTCTAAGGGCATCACTCCCAGGACTTATTCTCACATCACAGCGATGGGGCATCCTATGGGGATGCTGTACTGGTACATCTCAGTCACAGGTGGGAGCCAAGGACCAGATAGATCTGCAGGAGGCCTCTCTGTTGAACTGAAGTCCAAAGAGTGGAGGCACACAATCCCTGGCTGGTCTTGCCTATTCCCATTTTCTCTACTCCTGTCTTTCTCTCCCTTGTTTTAGCTGACATTAAGTGGGAATCACCCCATCACTCACATTTTTCTTCCTCACTGCCTCTTCAAGAAGCTAAAAAAACAAGTCCAAACCCCCTGAGCTACCTTCATTTCATATGCCCTCCCAAAGCCCTGTGTTTTTCTGCAGGATTCCAGCAAGATGGCCCTGCAGGCGTTTTCCAAGACAGGAGACACTTCAGACAGCAACAAAAATGTGTAGAATTTGGCCTCTTCTGTTCCCTTACCTTTTGGTGACCTTCAGGGAGCTTTAGACAGGCAGCATCTTCCCTCGCTCCCTGGCATGCCCCAGGACAGCTCCTGCCAGCCCAACCCAGGCCGCCTGCTGGCGAACAAGCCATAGAAATGGAAAAACAAAGAATGAGACAGGTGGGGAGAAAAAGATGAGTTGACTGCTAATGTAAGAATTATTTCCGTGCAGATTCCTTGTGCAACCAGATGGCTGGAGCAAAATCTTTCTGTGCCAGGTGTGCTCCTCATCCCTGCTCTCACCCTGCCTGGCCCAGGGCTCTGCACATGGAGAGGTGGGCATTACTGATGAGTCTATGGTGGAAGCCAGAAGCTTCGCACTCTCCAGGGCCACAAGTTGTTGCTCTTTGGGCATGCACAGATGCTGAGGGAGAATGGCTGCTCAAGGGGACTCCTAAGTTTTAGATTTGTGTTTGTTGTATTCACCTAGGAGGTTTTAGCCACTGTACAGCTCAAGAAATGCAAAAAAAAAAGTCCAAAACAGAAGGCTTGACCTCAGTGGTACCCTTTGTTCCATCACATTGCCAAGGAATTGCCCAAGGGCACAGACATCCTCCATTGTGGGGAGCCAGGGCCAGATATCACAGGACAGAAAACTTGTCTGCTGTCACTGAGCCGAAGAGCAGCGCTGCACAGAGGGGACTGCTCCTTCTGTGGCACCAGGGCTGATAGCCAAACTCACTGCTGCAGTTCACCAGGAAAATCCCATACTTGGAGTAGAGGATAAAAAAATGTCAAAGGATATCTTCTGTGTGGCATTACAGAAGGATGTTGGGGCAACAGAAACTGCCCAGACATGGAGGATGCTCTTCCTCCAACTCTAGCCAGGGAAGCAGCTAGCTTTTGCTCAGACACGATGGGTTCCACGATGTGTCTGAGAGGAGCAACAAGCATCCCTCCGGATGGTCCAGGGAGTCATGGCTGGTCTATTTGGGGATGAGGTCTCTGAGGGGTGCAAAGCCCAGGACAGGGCCATCTGAGGGACAGATGCTCACAGAGCAGATTTCATTGCATTCCCACCCTGGCCATGACTTTAACCTTGACCAGGAGGGCTCTTACAGCAGGAGCCAATTCATTCCCTGTACTCAGCCTGGGGGACAGGGTACACTACAGAAGGGTCTCTCAAAGCCACTCAGGGGCTGTGGGGGACACTTGCATTGCCTGCAGGTACCACAGCTGTCCAGCTCTGTCAAGCAACCCGCTGGGTTCCCCCAGACAAGCAGGAAGCATAGTAGGACACACACACTTCCATCTCCTCTGTGAGAGTGTTTTACAAGCATGGCAGATGAAATAAAAGAGCAGGAGAGCTGTAAACAAGCTAATTTGAGTGTCTCCCTGGGGCCTTGTCAAGTCAGCTTCAGCTCCAGTCAACACCTCTCACATCAGCCAGAGCCCAGCCCAGCCAGCTGCCCTGAGGGGCTGGTGTGCTAATGGCTTTCAGGTGCTCTAGCAAGGCACGGAGGAAGAGCACAGGGAAGGCTCTCCCTCCTTCCCACCCTTGTCCCACATGAAGTCCCCTCAGCTGGCTCCTGGCTCTACTCTCAAACATACATTTCACTGCATGATGCTGATTTCTAGGCTACCCAGCACGCATTTCTAAGGAATGGTTCTTACCACAGTGGAAAAATATTCTTTCACCCCAATATTAAAGATCAGGGCCAAAAGCAAACAAAAGAGCATGAAGAGCGCCTGTCAAAATCAACTGAGCTTTTTAATAGACTTCCAGAGATTGTTTCCTGCCCAGGTCTCTTCTCCCCTGCTCGAGCTGAAGCCTTCCTCTGAGCCAGCATCCCACCTGTTTCTTAACCCAAAAGCTCCTGTGCCACATCTCCCAGCTGAAGTGATGAGGGATTCAATGGAAAAAGTAAAAGGTCAGGATGGATCCATGCCAGGACTGTAGAACACAGATACAGCTGGGAATGGACTTCCAGAAAATGTCCATCCTTCCCGTTGACAATCCTCAGATGTCCTAGAGATGATCACTGAATGCATCTTGCCAAGGAGGAGGAGTCCTTGCGCAGCTCAGGAGCCCAAGCATTACGGAAGAGGCAATGGCAGCTCCAAATGGCAACCAGGAAAAGTGAGAACCTGGTTTGCAAGTGCAAAGGAGCAAGAAATTAAGTAGCCAAGCATCTGATCTGTGACAAACTGGGCCACTGACACATCAGACAGGCAATGAAACAAAGAGCCAGTGATGAACCCGGCAAGCCATCATACAGCCAGCAGCAGATGTGTTCAATTAGCCCAAGAGCCAATATCCAACCAAACACCAACCTAGCCAGCAAAAAATAGACAATAGACTACTTGTTCCATCAAACAGCTGAGTTAATAGCAAAAACGTGCAGGGAGTGAGCAAGCAGCCAAAAACCCACGCCAGCCACTCAATAAGTCAATTAACCAAAGACCCACATAATCAACCACTTAAGTAGAGCCGAGCAAATAACTCACAATGAGTTATTTATCCATTGAATTTAGCCTCTAGTTTTGCTTGGGCCATCTCTGTGAGCACATGTCAAGTCCCCTCAATTGATTTTCAATTAATCTCATTTTGGCTTGTTTATTCTGTGCATGGCTGGCCAAAAGTTAACATTTGAACTGCACTCATTAGCTGTGATTGCCCAGGAAGATTACATGTTGTGCTTTAGTCTCAGATTAGATAAGCGCAGTTTTGCCAGTGAATCTCATTCCCCAAAACGCTTGAACGAGACTGCCGTTAAGCGGCCAGGACACGGTGGTCACATTATTCAAAGAAAGAGTTTGACACGCTCTTATTGAGCACTTATCCAGCCATCCAAGAAGTTCAACTAAATAGTCCCCCAGGAAGAAGGTTAGTGATGCTGCTCAAACAAGAATGGGGAATTGGAGGGTTTGGGTTTAGTGCCCTAAGGTTGATTCCCATTTCTGGGGATCTTTTCCATCACTGCAGGACAGCTGCTGAGGACACAGCTCTGTGAGCAGGCAAGGGTGGCCCAGCTCTGCAACTACAGCCCTTTGTCTGGGGGTTCCTCAGACCCTCCTGGGGTATTGCAGTACCTTCTGCAGGGCCTCCCAGCAGAACTCAGCTCCCGATTTCTTGTCAGTTGGAGAAGTTCCTTCATG
Organism: Athene noctua; assembly: GCF_965140245.1. Classification (NCBI taxonomy): domain Eukaryota; kingdom Metazoa; phylum Chordata; class Aves; order Strigiformes; family Strigidae; genus Athene; species Athene noctua. Next base: position 5,870,876 of record NC_134052.1, on the reverse strand, counting down.
GTAGCAAGCTCAGGGACACAGCCAAGCCAGCTCTTTCTGGCAAGGGCTGGGACATGCAAGGCTCTGATTGCATCTGGATGCTCCAAGCATCACCAGAGCATTAAAATAACGGCAACACCACACTGAAAAACCCAACCACCTGACTGAGAGCTGCTCAGAGGAAACATGGTGTTCCTCATCCCACAGGCCTTTGAGGAAAGGCCTTCATGGTGGCATGGAGTCCAGGGCTGCTGTTGTCTTCCTCCTGGTGCAGAAATGCCTCCTTCCTCTGCCCCACACCAGGCTCTTTCACTTGTTTCCAAGAGACCAAAGGTATTCCCATGCTAACGGTCAAACACAAACCCAGGAAAAGCCTTTGCTCCTGTGAAGCCATATCACAGCAGGATTAGGCCTGTGCCATACGTCACACTTGCACTTCACAGAGCCAGATCCTACCAAGCCATGGCTGTTTCTGCATCAGCGCTACGGATGATGGGGAAGGTACCATTCCTGGCCTTCTTCACCCCAAATTGGTCACGAAAAGAAACAAACCAGGCAGACTGGGCTAGCTCCAAGCACGGCCCCATGCAGCTAAAGGAGCTTTTATATCCCTCTCCTCCTGGGGCTGCCGTGAGTGCTTTGCATTCGGTGCTGGCTGGGGAGGAGGCATGTGCTGCCGGCTCAGCGCTGCCAAACCACATTGTCAACTGCTTCGCTGCTGCCTGTGAATCTTAATCCCGCAGGCAATATATAACCAGCAGGAACTACACCATCTTTGAAGTGCAAAGTGGAATATCAAGAGAAACACTGCTATCTCCTGCCTCTCCAAGAGGCAGTCGAAGGGACTGTCAGAGATTAGAACTAATAGTACTTAGCTCACTTCAGCAGCCAGCTGAATCAAATGATCCTTACATGCCCTTATGTCCTAATGAATCGCATCTGATTTTTCACCCAGCTCCTCGAGCATGGAGCAGCAGCACAGCTCAGACCTTGCTTCTTTCATACTCAGAGGGCTGTGCAAAAAATCACCAGCCTCATTACCCTTGCAAATCTGGTCTGTGTTTTTAATCTAGACAGCATCTACAGCTCCCACTGCAGATTCAGGTTTGAGCTCAATTTTCAAAGAGAACTGACGTCTCAAAATCCAAGCTCGGCTGCAAGCATTGAGCTTCAGCTTCAAGACCAAACAAAACCCACTGATTTCACATTATTTCCATACAAAGCTATAAATCAGCTAAGGCTTTGCTTGACTCTAGGCCAAGACTTGACTGAAAGGTTCATGAACCTTAAGGAATCTTTTGACAAGCTCAGTCTGAGATTCAAATTTGTAACGAAACCCCAAAACAGTGAATCTCTGCTAGTTCCATGTAATTTCAGGTTTTGTTGTGAACATTTCATGCAACTCTGGGGACATAGTTACACCAGTATAAACCCAGTTACTCCTTAAAAAGCAATAGAGCTGGCCTAGATTTATGCCGGTGTAAGAGCAATCAACCCAGCCCAGAAAAAGAGTTATTTTTATTCCTTGCCTTCTGTTTTGCTAGAATCCACCCAATAAAAGTTCCCAGCCTGAGTCCAGACTGTAGAAATGCAAATGCCAGTAGAGCATAAACCCCAGCGTGTGTCTGGAGGAATTCATGTAAATCAAGAGTTACACCAGCTGTGTGAGGCTGCTCGTCTCATGTGCAAGCTGATCAAGCTCAGTGAAAACCAACAAGAACCCAAGGATCCCCCTCCCCATCCAAACACTGAGGGGCTTCTGCGAGGAGAGACATTTACAGGACTCTTGTCCTGTGTGGTGACTGTTTCTGAAGGGCAGAAAAATCACTGTGCCCCATCAGACTGACCCCAGGACAGAGGATCCCACAGCCCTGAGAGGGCTGGCTCCTACTCCCCTGCTGCAGCGCTCAGCTCTCAGCAGGTCGCTCAGGCTTATTCCCACTGATTTTTCACAGAGCCCCAGCTCTAATAAGGCAAACTGAGCTTGTGTTCTGGAAGGAAAATGCTGTGGGGCTCAGGGGATGCTGTCCTCCACCCTTGCTCTAATTTTATAGCATATCTGCAGTGGTGGGTCAACATCAAATCGCTCCAAATGGGAGAACTGATGCGAAGTGCTGGGCCAAAGCCCATTTAGCTCCTCTCTGTCCCACATGTGAACCAAAATCTGCAGGTTCAGCTGGATGGCTGATGGGGTAAGGTACTTCTGCTCTTTTGCTCCCTGGCCTCCTGCTTGCACCACAGAGAAATCCTGGTGTCTGAAACCTTGTGCACAAGCAGAGCAGAACATGGAAGCCAGGTGATGAGCTCCTTAGGCCTGCAGTAACATCAGCCCTTTCAACAGAACTGCTCTGGATTGCATGCTGCCGCAGCTTTTGGCCTGGCACAGGTTACTGCTCCTTCATATGCCAAGCATTTCCCACAGTAAGACAGCAAACAGCAGGAATTCCCTATATTTGCTTATTTTAAAAACCTTCTTATTGCAAAGATTTAAGACCTGGCAGGAAGCTGAAGCTGTTTATTTACCCAGGGGCTCACAGCAGCTCCAGAGATGTAATGCAATGAAGTGCTCTTGCCTGCACCCTTTCTGCACCCCAGTCCTCCCCAAAGGCTGGCAGGCAGCTCTCCTTTCACAGCTCATTTTAGTACCCAGAAAGCCACTGGCTTTCCTAGACTAATCTCAGCCTGCCAGATCCTCCTGCCCTTGTTTTAATCCCACACCCACTCCCAAGGGCTAAAGTACTTTGATGCATGCTCCCTTCCATGCTTTGCGGAGGGAGGTCCTAATAAGGCAGCTGGGCCATTGCTTTGGCAGTCATTATCATCCTACCAGTACTGCTGAGAATCTGGCTTGGCCCTCTGCTTTCCCTGCTAGGCTCTTCAGAGGTGTTAAGAGGGAATTCTTCACTCCCTGGCAGCATCTTTCTGACCCTTCAGTGCACACGCACTGAGATTTAAGTGTTCATCCACATAGGAAAATCTATCCTCGATTTGCTGCCCCTTGATCTGAAAAAGTAATGGTGCCTGTCTCAGGGGGGCTTGATGTGTGATCAGTGGGACTTTGGGTGCTGATTGTGCCTGGCTGGCTCCCTCCCACATGCCCTGGGCAGGTTTGGAACAGGGTTTTGGAAGGGCTCTCTGCAGTGACCCTCTGTGCTGGGTCTTGGGCTCATTCCCACAAACACTGGGTTGTCCCTTGGCCATGTTTCCTGAGATATGGCCTTTACATTCCTGGGGATGCTGTGGGGTGAAGCGGCCAACATCACTGAAGGTCTGGTGTTCCCAGCCATCTTAGCCATGTGCTGAAGGTACCACACAGGGGGTCAGACACCTCCTGAGAGCACAAGACTCTGTCTCCTGTGGTCTTGCAGCACCTGCCCAGCAAGTCCAGCATATGCCTTAATGCATGGGCATAACTTAGTCCTCATGACAGCAGTTATGACACAATCCCAACCCATGTGCTACTTACCTGATGTTCATTTTGGAGCTTCCCTTTGGAAAGCAGAAAGCTTGCTGCGCTCACAAAATTAGGATTCCAAACCTTGGATGACAACTTGAGTTTTAAAGCAGCTTCATCCTACATCTGAATCTATCTTTAAGTAGACAGGAGTGTTAATGCTAAGGGGTACTACCTTATTTATCACTAATATTGCTACTTATTTGTACTTACGTTATAGTTTTCAGAAAAAAACTCAACAGTAAAGAAAATCTTAGCTCTTGTCCTACCAGGAATGAAGTCCAAGAGCAAGACGAATGATCAGGGAGGAAGCCACACTTCTCAGGAAGTAGCAAGAGTAGGACTGGGGTAAAGGATGAGCCAGGAGCCAAGGGTGATGGCAGCACAGGGAGTACCCACACTAATGGGATATAACCCTGCAGGCACCAAACGCAGCAGGTAGAGCTGGGTGCTGGTAGCACTGAGAGCCTCAGGGAGTGGTGAGCCACATCCAAGGTCCATACAGGAAGCCTAGTCAGGAGCAAAAGCAGCCTGAAACAAGACCAGAGATAATTTTTAGTACATGGCTAAGGTCTCTTCCAAAGTAAAATGCACACCCCCAGACCAGGCAGGGAAGGAATGCCCTGGGGATGAGCTTAAATAGAGTCTAGGGGCCATGGGCAGTGGTGTGGGTGGGGTCCCAGGTGAGGTTGGTCAGGGCAGTTGATGTGCACTGATGTTCACCTGAAGGTGCTTCATGGCACCAGGCAGATGTGGGTGCAATACTGCAATACAGAGAGGAGGCTAGCCCAGATGTTTAGAGGTGTTGAGAACATTGGACAATGGGGGATGGAAGCACTGGGATATAAATTTAGCAGAAGCCACTTGGCTAATTAACACCAGAGGATCTGTTAACCGTCCTGGTCCTGCCCAAACAAACCCCCTTCATACTGTGGGAGGAGATAAGGTCCCTGTATTACACACAGGGAAATGGCTGGGGAAGGCAGTGTGGATTGCTCCTCCCTTGGGAAAAGGCAAGCCCACTCGTGGGATTGTCTTTGCTCAGGGACCTGGATGTACTTGGTGGGTAATGCGGGAGGATGGGACTACTCAGTGTGTGCCTCAAGGACGTTTAACCTTGGGGGAAAAGTAATCTGTGAGGTGAGTTGTACGTTGCAGGAAGTGATGGAGGAAGTAGGAACCACAAAGAGTGAACCAGATGTGTGCAATGATGACCCAAACCTAGCCGGTGCTGGAGTCCAACAGTCAAACATACTTCTGCCCTGAACATCTATCTTGACAGATGGAAGCCAAGTCACTGAACATCTGAAGGAGTGAAGAAAGCTTATGGAATGGATAAATGAATATTATGTGGGACCTGGGCATAACGTAAATGGTATGGAATAAGGGGTGGAGACTATATGGGGTCTGCTGAGCTGGAATTGGATTTCCCCTATAGCAGCCCTCACGGTGCTGTGGTTTATGCTGGGAGCTGGCAGGGTGTTGATAGCACCCTGGTGTTGTGGCTGCTGCTGAGCAGTGCTTACACAGCACCAAGGCTCTTTCCCACATTTCCCCCAGTGGGACAGGGTGGGCAAGATCAGGGGAGGGGACACAGCCAGGACAGACGACCTGAACCGACCAAAGGGATATTCCATACCATATGACGTCTGCTCAGTATAAAGCTGGAAGAAAGGAGGAAGGGGTGTGTGTGTGTGTGTGTGTGTGTGACCCTTGGTCCTCCGAGGCAACCACTACGCGTATTGGAGCCCTGCTTCCTGAGAAGGCCCGACATTGCCTCTTCATGGGGAGCAGAGAACAAATCTGTTTTCTTTTGCTTCCGTGTGCGGACCTTTGCTTCATTTTGCTTATATTAAAACTGCTTTTATTTTACCCACAAGGGTTGGTTTACCTTATTTTCCTTCCCCTCTTTGCCCTGTTGAGAAAACAAGGGGAAAAAGGGGGGGAAGTGATAGAGCAACTTGGTGGATACCTGGCATTTAGCCAAAGTCAAACCATCACACAGGTGTTTGGAGGTACCTCTCCCCCCCACATCAATACCACAGAAGAAAATCAGTTTCCATCATTCGCCAACCTTCTTCTTAGGGCTGTGAACTAGTGTCAGGAAGATGGTGTCACAGCTCTGCTGTCGGTAGGGAGCAAGGCCAGCCTCTCTCCCCAGCAGCAACACCGAGAATCTGCTGCAGTAGGCCGGGGTTCCCACAGCAGCTATTCTGGCAGGAACCTGGACCAACGATCCCCACATTCAAGGGAGAGACTGCGGGTGTTCAATGCCTTGCAGCAGACATCAGGATTTGGTCCCTGAGTGGTATGCACGAGGGGAGAAAGCCCACTGGGGAATACAGTTATTCAAATTGGATGTGAGCTACATTTTATCTTATTGGAGCGGGTTCGGGGGTGATGTAATCACTCAGTGTGCTTGTACGTTTGGGAATGGGATGAGATGCTGTTTATCATGAGCTGACAAGTCAAGGAAGGATGCGAGAAAATGATCTGGGACTTCCCATGCAGGACTTGCTGGAGCTGTGAACCGGGGGAGACGTGACTGGAAGCTGTAAGGATTAATGGCCCCTCTGCTGCTGTACAAGGCGCGAATGAATGAAATTCTGTTCCCCTTACACAGGAATGCCATTAATTCAAGGGGAGATTAGTCCAGATTTTTCTCCAGTGTGATGAAAGCAGAATTTGGCCCTTGATCTTGCACAGAAAATGCCTGTCTAGCAACTTTTGAGGCTCTTTCTTTTCATTTCTCTTTTGATTTGATTACATTTTCTTATGTAGCAACATTTTTTTTCCAGTAAATGCAGAGAGAAGGAAATAGAGAGTGACAGGAAGGCAGGCAGGCAGGTAGAGGCACCAGCAGTCAGGAGGGAAGGAAAAATGACTGAACAGAGGGGAGCTGTGACTGGAACACAGGGAGCTGCTCCCCCCTGGGCAGTGGGGGGAGATACTGGGGTGTGAGGGGTGAAAAGCCTCAGGGGTGGGAGGTCTCTGGCACGTTTGTTGCCTCTTTGGTTGGAATTCATAAGTAAATACGGAGTTGACTGAAACTGCTCTGACTCTTCAGCAGCCGTCTTTGGCACTCAGTGGAATTTGGGGCGGGAGGGGGCCAGGTGGGGTCTGTGTTTGCTCACATTCCTCTTCATGTGCCAGTTTCGGGATGCTGGTGCAAAGCAGGGGACAGCAGCGGGGCGGTGTGTGTAGCTGGGAGGTGTGACAGGCTCCCTTGGCTTCTGGTGGCTTCATGCCCTGGTAGCTAGTCCAGGAGGGGGAGGCGATGCCACATGGGTGATGGGGAGCAGAGCACAGGGACAGGGTTTTGTAGTGCAGAGGACCAGGTGGGTGAGCTGGCACTGGAAGCTGGGCAGGGATGGGACCCCCAGCAGATGAGGCTGTGCCACCTCCTGGCAAGGCACTGGGTGCCCGTGGAGCATGAGGAAGCAGTGCTCACTGAGATCCTGCGGGCACATTAATGGAACAGGTCCTCTGCCCCAGGTGTGCTCAGTTCCAAGTGGCTGAGCATCCAGGAGGGATAAGCTGGCACACAGCTGCCCACCAGCCCAGCTGCACCCAGCCCCTCTCCTCTGAGCTGTGCCCCCACCAAATTTCCAGCCATGGGGTGCTCTGGGACCCTGCCAGAGTACACTTCACAAGCTATTTCTGCTCAAGCTCTCTAACCTGCAGCTTTGCTATCCATCACAGCAGGGAGCTTCACCTAATTCCCTAAATGAAGCCAGCAGAGGTTTTTCTTGCAGAGCAGCTGACACTGAGCCACTTTGCTGTGTGTCACCCAGAACAGTGGCAGGCTGAGCTCTCTGCTGAGCTCCACAACCTACCATGTAGCATCACATTTGCCACCCACGTCCTGCTTGGAGCTTCTCTCCGCTGGCAGGACACAGTGGTACAATCTACAAGCAGAAGCAGCAGATGTTTAAAAAAAAAAAAAAAAGGCAGTAATCCAGAATTTTGCTGATATAAACATAATACCAGCACTGAATACAACTGAAGGAAGACAAAAACATCCCAAAGACATAAAACATCAGGCCCCTTGGAGAACCTCCAGGCTACACGCACTGAACTCCATCAGCCTCGAAGAAATGAGTGCTTAACCCCTTTTCAATCTCTTTGGCAGTCCAGCCCTTGAAGATTTATAGTGGACTCTGAATGAGGGATCTTCTTTGACATGTCCTGCCCCTTTAATGATGGGAGAGAAAACTAACAGCTGCCCTTCAGACACCCGTCTGACCATCCCAATCCCCTCCCCGTGGGACGCGTGGCCCCTTCCTCGCCATCAGTCCCCACCACCTCTAGAGCCCCGCCAACACCTCGGGGACCTGTCACAGTGTGGGGATGCCCGTCTGCCAAACACCCGGTGCTCAGATACCCGCTGGTCCCTGTGAGCTGTGCCAGCAGTTTGCTCATCCCTGGGATGCTCTTTTAGGAGGTGGGTGCCCTGCTGCCATGCTCACCTGCCTGCACTGGTGACATGCCGCCGGGTGCAGGAGTTGGTGCAGGCCAGCGAGGGCAGGGCAGGCAACACGACCAAGCCGTGTTGCAAATTCCTCTCTGCCGGCGCCGCTCATTCCCAAGCCCTAATTACGGCAGTGCTGCAGGGACCAGCCTGGCGCGGCTGGATCCCGGGGTCAGGCCAGGCTCCGAGGGCCAGTCGTGCTCCAAAGACAGCACTGATGTATTTTGACAGGACTTAAGGACACCTGCTACTTTCAGAGATTTTTCTCTTTTGCTAGCAAGCTTTTGAATGAGTGTGTGTGTGTTGACAGGGGCAGATATCACTGGAGGGTGTTGAGGAGGGAGCAGGAGGGAAATCTCCAGAGAACGTGTCAGGAAGGATTTTTCTCGGCTGCTCACCCTACAGTGAGCGATGGGCACCGAGGAAGCAGTGCCCCATGTACCTAGCTTGCATGTGCTAGCTTCAGTTATGAGGTCCTACAATATTCTTCTTATCATCACTTTAAAGCCAATTAGTATCTTTAATTTATGGAGACCACACACATGCCCAACCCTTGTATTTATGCTGGATGGCTTCCATCTTGGAAACTTTCTTGGTTTCTGTCCATCCCCAGAATGTTTCTGGGACTCCACCTTCCCCTGCCCAGCCCTGTGGCCACAGGGGAGCCGGGAGGATTCATGGCCAAAGCACTGAGAGGGAAACCAAGCTACCAAACTTTTCTATCTATTGGAAGTGTCTCAAGCTGAGCAAAGTACGTGTTCCAGGCACAGGAGGGGGACTGTGTTCACTCATGAAATAAACGTGTTCTTGCATTGTAGGTGCAACACACAGGGACAAACTTCTTTCACGTCAGTGCCAGGTCCTGTGGACTGAAGCTGAGATACTGTACCCAATATATCTAGCAGTCTTGGTGGGTTTGCTCCAGACACTGGAAAGCAAAACCAGTTCTGTACATTCATTTCACCAGCTCCATTAGAATCATAGAATAGTTTGGGTTAGAAAGGACATTTAAAGGTCATCTAGTCCAACCCACCTGCAGTGAGCAGGGACGTCTTCAACTACAACAGCCTGCTCAGAGCCCCATCCAACCTGACCTTGAACGTTTCTAGGGATGGAGTAACCAGTGTTTCATGGCTCTCATTGTAAAAAATGCTTTCCTTGAAAATCACCCCCTGTCCTCTCCTCACCTTCAGTCCTGGTTTCCTTACTCTCCTTACCTAAGGGACTGCCAGACCAGTAGCCATCAAGTCCAGGCTTGACTCTCTCAGCCGCAGTTCTGCGGGGCACATCATCGGGGTGGCACTGTGCGGGGTTCCTGCTGCACAGAGGGCAGGGAAGGCAAGCCTGAGCTTCACCTGCCTGTGCAGGAGTGGGATGCGGGAGATCAGCTGCCTGCTTTAGCACAGACAAGTCCTTGGTGGGAGTGACTGGGAGCCCAGCAAGGACTGAAAGGTGTTTTTCATCTGGGAGCCACCATCCCACCCCACATGGTGCTACAGTGCAGAGCTCCCTACGGAAAGTGCTTGGTGAAATGATATAGAGCCATGTTGCCCAGATCTCCCTGTGAGTTTCCAGACACATTCTATCTATCTATCTATCTGCTGTTTTGCAGCCAGAGGGGCATGAAGGCTGTTCTCAGCCTTGTTCCCTTTCTGCACATTGTCCACACTCCCCCTTGCTGGCATTCACTGAACCCATTCTTGGCATGTATCAGAGGAGAAGCCAGGAATTCAGTAGGCAGTGAAGGTGCTCAGTGTCTTCTCAAACTGCTCCCCAGCCTCTCCAGGAGTTTTTTGCTGTGTTGGAATGGTGGGATCATGTGAGGAGGGCTGGAATGAGCATCACTGCACATCTTCCCCTGTGTCAGAGCCTCTCTGTCTGAGTGCTTTCATGTGCAAAAGGCAAAACAGAAATACACCTGACCTCTGAACTTTGGACAGGGCCTTTTACCACCTCAAAGTAGTTGACATTGTTGCTGTTTTACCTCCTTCCTCTCTTTGCTCCAAAACCCGGACACTTGTGCCAAGTCCAGTTCTCAGCACATCTGCTCTTTCAAAGAGTTGGGAGGTCCCAGGACCAGTCAGTCCCGGCATCAGGACTCTGACATCTGGTTCAGCCTTTTTTATGAGTCACTGGGGTAGCTTGAGAAAGTCATGAAACTATTCCTAGCCAGTGCAGCTGACTGCTGGGATGGCGCAAGTCCCACCCCCATGGGTCCCAGTTGGCTGCCCTTCTCCAAGTCTTCACCTGCAAGCACATGCCAAGCACCCTGAGCTCTTTTGTTGGAAAAGCCTCGCAAATGCCCCTGGTCTGATGTCCCATGATGGGAATATAGGTGTCCTATGCCAACAGTTCTCTGCCAACAGTTCTCTGGCAGCCCATGTCCAGAAGAGGAAGGTGCAGAAGTGCTCCATGTAGTCTTGCATAAGCTGTCAAGATTTCAACAGGTACTTTAGTATAATGCCATTTTGTGGGATTTACCTGCTGCTCCCCTTTGCCCTGTGGTCCACTCTACCCCACTCTTTTAGAGAGATTTCAACTATTGCATTTGCTTCTCAAGACCAAAGCCTGCTCACAGCCTCCTTGCTGTTGAGCTGCAGAAACACCACTAGTCCCAGCTTTACACCAAGGTTAACCGAGCAGAGCCTGGCCCCATGTGTGTTAAATGTTCACAGACTCATTATTGCCCTTCCCTGGTCTTTATTGTTTCCTTGGAGGGGCTGGGAGCTGTGGATCTCGTGCACACTTTGTCCCAAACAGAATAGCACTGCAGGAATGGGAGCTGGCAGCTCCCAGCCAGGGGTTGTTGTGGGGGATTTTTTTCCACTGCCTCTGCTGGGGCTTTGTTTTTCCATTGCCATCCAATGAAATAAACACTTTCACATGTTGCAAAGTCCTGCGGACAGAGCTTGGGAGCTTTGCTTTTGCTTTCCATGTCCTTGTGGAGTGGTTGTTCCCGCTAGCCTCCCCACCAGCCCAACTCTCTTGAGTGCTGTCTCCAACCTCCTTAGCTGAGCAGGACCACAGTACTCTCCTCCCAGGGACCCTGGTGGCACTTTTCCCTAAGGACACAATTCCCCTGGAGGGACAAAACCTGGTGGCTGTGGGACATGGTGCAGGAGCATCCCTGCTATGTGTGGCTGGGAGCAGAGATGAGCCTGATGCCTGGCTGGAGTGGTGCTGTGGTGGGACGAGGAGCCTGAGTGTGGCAGGAGGAGGGGACCCTTGCAGAGACACTCCTGGGACTCCCTGCTCCTCTCACCTTGAGACCTCAACTGTCCACCCTGGCTCCTCAGCCAGGCTTGAGGCTTCGTGCCCCTAAGATTCATCCAGACCTTTCCATGACACCCCTCTGCCCTTTCCTGAGAGCCCAGGAGCCATATGGGGAAGGAGGAGAGGGGGGCAAGGGGGAGAGAACATTTTTAGGCCCTGTTGTTTCTGCTCACAGACGTGGCAGTCCCCGCACACGCTGCAGCTCCAGCACTGGCAAGCACAGCCCAGGCTGCTTTTATGTTTCCTGCCTCTGCTCCCAGGCAGCCCTGGGACAGCCCAGGACCGAGGCACTGAGCTGGCTGGGACGCCCACTGAGCTGACTGCACTGGGTGGGATCTGTGAACCCCTCTGAGCATCACAGGATGTGGGCAGTGTGGGCTGAGAGCAGAGAAGAAGGGCAAGCCAGCCATGGGAAGAAGAAAATCTGATGTGGTCTCCCAGTGTCCCCTCTCCTGGTGTGGGCCAGGAGATGTTGACCAGTCAGGGTGATGCTACCACTTGCATTAACCCCTTCCACGGGGAGAGCCCAGGAGCAGGCCTGGGGCTTGCACTGGACTCCCTGACACTTCTGCTGTGATGATTTCCATCAGCACAGCCCAGATCCAGCCCTGATCCCATGGGGAAAGTCCTGCCCCTCCTGCCTTCCCCACCTGTGCTTGGGAGAGGTGGGGGTCCCTGGGGGAGGTTGCAGACCACAGCAGAGACATGGGAGTTGTGACCAAGGCTGCATGGGGCACTGTGTGCCCACAGCAGCACCCCACTGATCCCCAATGAAACTAGTTGTCCTCTGGAGCAAGCCGGGAGGGTTGCCTCTCCTGGGACACCCAAATTAGTGTCACCATCTGCAGCGGGTCACAAATCAGGCAGCCCTCTCTGCCCTCCACTGCTGTCACCAGAGAGGTCAAGTCTAACCTGCACCATACAAGAGAGGGTCAAACTCTCCTAAAAGTTGGGTCTGTTGTGATCTGGCTCTTTTGGGGTCTTTTGTTGCATCCCAGGCAGAACAGCTGCACTTACATATTGGGGGAATTCCTGCAGAATTAGGGTCTTCCCAAAAATGGGACCTGGGTGTCACATAAGATCCCTGGAGAAGGGAGAAGGCAGCTCCCCAGCAAGGAAAAGGCTGGGCTGGGAGTTGGTGAAGCTAGTCCAGTGTCCCCAGTAAGAGGCAGGCTGGTCCTTTTTTGGGTGCTCAGCCTTGAAGCCCAGTTTCTTGGAAAACCACACTTTTCGCAGCATCCCTGCCAGGCAGTGGGGAACCAGGCTGTAGCCCAGGTGGAAGCCTGCCGGCTCCTGTCCTTCCCTTCACATCCCCAAATCTGGCAAGTGCCACTGGCGAAATACAAAGAACAGACATTTCATGGCAGAGAGACACTCACGTCCCCATCGTGTTTGCAGCCCGGCTGCTTTTGCTCCCCCAAACAGGCAAGCCTGAAGCTTCCCCTCCACCTCTGTTGTGTTTCAGCTGCGCTTCTCTGATGTCATAAATGAAAGGCAGGACATAAATAAATAATAATAATAAAAATAAAAATCCCTGCACAAACACATAACAAATCAAAATGACCCTGTCTGTGAATGAAGGGAAAGAAAAGGCGGACCTTCCCTGGAAGTCTTGAGAGCTTCCAAAAATAGGCTGTGGCCCCAGCCAAGGCGAGCGCAGCCAGGGTTTGCTTGGTCAGCGCCAGCACCGGAGGGGAGCAGCAGTTTCCCAGACACTCCTGCCCTGCTCCAGTGCCCGTGGACAGATGGACCATGTCCCCCTCCCATGGGCACAGCAGCCAATTCCCCATGGTGCAGCAAATGGCAGTGTGGGTCAGCTGGTGTGAAATCCCTCCGTAATTCAGGGTGAAGTTTTATTTTCCTGCTTACAGCTGAACAAGCCATGGGCTGCAAAACACCTTATCCCAAAGGTTTTCCAGGATGGCAAAAAGGGTCCCATGAGCAAGCACACCTCAAATTTCAGTGCCCAGCTGCCTCCCAGCCCTTGTATGGACTGTTACACAGACCTGGAGGACTTATCCCATTTTCCCAGGAGTCTCCATGCTGTGCTTGGTAGATGCAATTGGATGCTTTCTGCCTCCAGACACCCCTGAGAGCAGTGGCTGCTGGGGGTGGGAGGGTGCTGGGGTGGCTGGGGATGGCAGAGGGACCGGGCCGTCCCCACAGCGTGGGGTGATGCTGGCAGCAGCCCCTCTCCCTGCTGTGCATCTCCCCAGGCTTCTAGCTTCTCCCAAGCTGTGCTACAGGAATGCTCCTTGTGCCAGCTGCTGCCTCCCACATCTGGGAACCCTGAGTGGAGCCATGGTGCTGGGGATGGAAATTTGGGCTTGGGCTCTATGGCTCACCTGTCTCAGCCCTGCATCCGGCCTGGGGGCTGCACAGAACCCCCAGCAGACTTTGGCACCCTTCCCCTTGTCAGAGGCACCTCACGTCTCCCATATCTGGGCAGGATCTGCCATTCCATTGGGTGCAGGCAGGAGAGGCAGGAGAGGGAGAGACAGAGCTGGAACTCCTGCTGAGCCGGCGGCTGTCTGTGCACGGGCGGCACGGCCTCCCCTCTCCTCCGTCCGGAGTCACATTCCTCTCTTAACCCGGCATGCCGCAGTTCAGCGAGTGTGTGCACGAGCGCACACGTCCTCCAAGAGCCCCAGCCGGTGGCCAAGAGACTCCAGATGCTGGAGGAGCTGTGCACAGCTGCCGGCCAGCAGCAGCAGAAGGGGAAATAAAGAAATAAAAGAATTGACACCCTTTCCCTTCCTTCTCCTTTTCCCTTTCCTCTTTTCCCTTTCCAACCCAGGACAGAAAGGAAGAGCAGCACCCAAGTCCAGGCTCCCCTTGCTGGCACCACCCCTGTCTCTGAGCTCTCTGTTCAGCAGTGGTGCTGCCTGACCCCAGCGAGACATTCCCGTGTCCCCTCCATCCTCCTCCGTCCATCCTCCAAGCTCCCAAGGCTGGGCTGTGCCTGCGAGGTCACCCCGGGCAGAGCTGCCTGCTTGGCTTGGCCAGGGGAACCAGCAGAGATTGTGGCATTACTGGAAAGAGAAAATCTCCACGAATAATTGAATGGGAGCCCAGTGAGCTGGGCTGTGAGGGGCCTGCCTGAGAAATGAGAGCATGGAGCAGGAATGTCAGGTATTTCCTTCTGCTCCCCAGCACTAGAGCAGCCCCAGGTAGCAGGCAAGGGCAGACGAAGGGACCAGTGCTGCTCTCCCACATCCCTTTGCTGCTGGGGAGGTCTGGGGTAACCTCCAAATCACAAGCAAAGCTGCAGGGGTGGAATCGAGACTGTGTCTTGCTGGTGAGATATGGATCTGATGCTGTCAGCTCAAATGGGAAAGGAAATGGAGAAAAAATGTGCAAGAATTGCAGGAGGTTTTATTCAAAGATTAGATCGATCGAAACATTTCTGCAGTGTGGGAGCTGGGCAGGAAGCTGCCTCAGAGAGGGCCAAGGTCTATATTTAAAATGGAAGCGTTTCCTGGGCCATCAGCCCAATGTGCCTGCAGGAGTGTGATGGGGAGGGTTTCACACAGGCACCAAAAACGCGGAGGCCCACAGACCCTCCCGTATCACCTCCTCCTCGGCAGGGCTGAACACCCCATGGGATATTCAGTGGGGATGAAGAGGAATCACCCCTCAAAAGTGAAGAGGAGGTGCAGGAATGGAGAAACACCAGACCCCAAAGTTGAATTCAGGTCACAGTCCCACTGCCCCTTGGTTTTGTTTCTTCCTTTGCGTGGCTTGCGGTTGAAACTCTAAACCGGCTCATCTGGCCGGCTGGCCGACTGGGAGCGGGGCTGCAGAGCTGGATCTTGGCGCAAGCCTCGCATCAGCTCTGCATAACCCCCAGCCATTTGCGCACGATGGAAAAGCACAGTAAAGCTTTTGCTTCCTAGTTTGCATAAGCATCGATGCCATTTCCAGAGAGGATGGGGAGGATAACAGGCAGCCGGCAGCTTTGAAGGCTGGGGTGGGATGGAGAGGGGCTGATGCAGAGGGGCAGAAGGGAGAAGGACAGCTGCAGCAAGGGGCTGTGCAAGCAACAGGGTTTTCATCCTGCTGAGAGCAAGGACCGGTGTGTTTTGCATACACAAACGCCACCGATGTGGAGCTCAGAGACAGTTCAAGCACCAGCAAAGACAGGAGTGTCCCTGTGCCTGCGTAGGGTTCCCCACTCAGAGCATGGCCAGTGTGGCTGCAGCCTGAAAATGTCCCCCAACTCCTCCGGTTTTCCTGCCCTAGTGTTTGCAAGCGTTAGGTGTGCAAACACAGCACTTCCCTGCAGCTGCACAGCAGATGAGCGGTTTGCTCACTTGTCTGGCAATGCTCTGCTCTGCCTGCAGACACTCCCTGGTTACACGTGGTCTTCCGAAATGCAACCAAGCAGCAAAAGAGACGAGCAGCTCTGTCCTTCCCTTCGCTAAACTCAGAGGCTGAAACATCATCACCTCTATTCTTATATCTGGGGATAGGGACAGGTCCCAGCTTTACCAGCTCCCAGAAGATGATGAAATAGAAATCAAAGGGAATAGAGCAAAGCAAGAAGATTACCCCAAACTTGAAATCTGTTATTTTGCTTTTACTTTCTTCTTCCGCCTTGTGTTTGTTTCTGAGCACCAATAGGAGGACTGGCTATGCCAGCTATCCCATATGTGAAATTTGGCTTAAACCAACAGAAATCCAGCTGCTTTCCATGAAGAATATTAAGTTTTTCTTAAAAAATTGCAGCTGAAACTTCTGAGTTTGGGACAATCCCCAAATCCCTCCTGGTGGCTTTGCAGGTCAGGGCACCCTCACCTCTTCCTGGTAAGGTCTGGTTGGGTGAGTCCCGCCTTGCCATTTCTTCCTGGGTCACCTGGAAAAGGGGACCCCAGAGAATTGGCCTCCTTGAGGACATCAAGGAGCTGTGACATCTGGAGGTGCTCTGCCCAGGACACAGCTCCTGGCTTCAGCTCTCACTTTACCTCATGCTTTACAACTCAACAACTCCCATTTTTTACGCTGTCCCAGACCTACACCTCCCTGGGTGTCAATCCTGCCCGTTGCAGGATGCGCCCATGTCCTCTGTGCTTTTATCAAGTTCCTCACCACTAGGCAGATGCTGGCAGGGCTGGTCCAACCTCAGACCTGGGGTCCTGTTGCCTCCCTCTTCCTGGCCCCTCCTGCTCGGCTGATATCCATATTGCTGTCTCTGCTCCGAGCTCCTCAAAGGCCATTTTCCTCTGCTTGTCTGTTCTAATTTGGGTGTTTGGCGGGACGAGTCTGTCTCCTTTCCGAGTGCGGATCCAGCCTGTGCTCGTGGCTGTGGCTTGGACCTGTCTGTGTGCGGCCGGGCTGCCTGGAAGCGGTCCCGGCTGGGGATGCTCTCCGTCCTTCCCAGGGAGAACTCCAAATCCTGTGGCAAGCACAGAGGTGGCAATTCAGTGCCCTTTGGCTGTGTCTGAGTGGGGACATGGTCCCCTGGGTCCTTGGGGGAGAGAGGGAGCCCCCAGTGCACCCACCATGCTCCAGCATGCATAGGGCTGTTGGGGTGTCCATGCTGCCCACCTGCCTTTTTGGCATGAAGATCCTTCCCCTCCTTGCAGCCGAGGCACATGGCTGAACGAAGAACATCTCTTGTTTGCCAGCACTGGCTCCCCTTGTGAGCAAGGCATCTCAGCAAGGACAGGATCGGCCTTCTTCCCCTAGCCTCTGTGATCAGGTGCTGTGGGAATGCCTGGTAACTCTACAGCCCGCTGAACTGTTGTAATTAGGGTATTGAATCATTTGCAGCAGGAAAACGAGGACAGAAAGCAGAGGAGGCGGTGCTGGTGCTGCAGGTGGACATGTACGTCCAGGGACAGGGAAAGCTGCGGTACTAGTTCCCCATGGCTCTCACCTTTGGGGGTCTTGTTGTCCCCCCATGGGTTTGAGAGGGTTTTTGTCAGTGGGAACACATATTTTGTTCTCTCTTTTTTCTCTGGCTGAAGGCACACAGGAGTTTTATCCTCCCAAGAGCTCTGCCCTGCTCCTGAGCTGCGCTGAGACTGAGTGACATGATGCACACACCTTGGCTGCTCCCATCAGGTAGACAGAATCAGACAAAATTAATTATCTGGGATGATTTCATTAAAGGAGGGGGAGGTACAGGAGAGAAAGGCAGTGGTTCTGGCTGGGAGCCCCCTCTCTACCCACCAGGTCCTGCCACCTTCTTCACAAAACTAGAAGCACTTGCCTTCCCTCCTACAGACTCTGGCTCTCACCCAGACTTGAGGAAGCCGTGTGATGCCAACGCCGCCGCAGCCAGGGCAGGAAGACATCCCGAGATGAACACAGAGAGGACCAGGACCACTGCTGCATTTCTGGGGGGAAGGGATGGTGCCTTTTTTTTAAAAAAAAACCCAGAAATGGGTACCTGCCAGGAAAAAAAAATCAAACATATTTTCCGTCATGTCTTGGCTGTGGAAGTGGGGATGTGACAGCTATGGAAAATGGGAGGGATTAGGTAATATGCTGGGATGTAAATAAATAAATAAAGGAGGGAGTGGAGGTGGGGGGAAGATCCCAGAGCAAAATCGACCCCCCCACCCTGTCATGCTCTTCCAGACCCAGCATGCCACCCAACCCACCCCAAGCCCCTGCAGTGCCGTAGGAGGAGGCTGCTCTGGGACACGTGCTGCCCCGCTGTGTGCTGGCACGAGCAGCATGTTTCAAACCACGGCGAGAGATTCTGGGAGCAATAAAAATTGGCTTCGCCTTTTTTTTTTTTTTTCCTCCCTTCGCTCCCCCCTCTTTTTTTTTTTTTTTTCATGTGCTGCATTTCCTACAATCTGATTTTCTTCTCTCCAGCAAATACAGGTTTCAGGTTCCCAAGCATGGGGCTGCGGTTTGAGAGGAGCAATGGAAACTCCCTTGTGGTGAGAAGGGGCCAAAGGCAAGGGAGTGCAGGAGGGGAAGGAAAAAGGGGCTGTTCTCACTGGGGTATGGAGGCTAATAGGGGCAAGGAGCTAAAAACCTTGTGCTGTGGTCCAGGCACATTTTTCATTCAGTCCATCCTGCCTGAGGCTGACAGTGATGATGCATCTGGAGCTGGTGCCATCTCCCATGCTGGAAGAGGAGACCTCAGAGGGTCCCATCAGTTCGAGGCCGCCCCAGACCCCACAGGTCACCCACAGGAGGAACTGAGTGGGGTTTGCTGGTGACCCCTACCCACTGCCACCTCCATTCCCTGCCTGTGCATACCCCACAGGGCACTCCCCTGCCTGGCTGATGGCCAATGCATTCTTCTTTCCCAGACAGCTGGGGGAGAAGTGAAAGTGCTTCTCCCCATTCTCGAGCAAGATCTTTATTTACAGGGACTTCAAATATTTATCTAAAGCGCAGGGCTGCAGCAGGGATGTTGGCACGCGGCAGCTGGGTCCCCCCATACAGCCTTCACTGGGTCTCTCAGCTCTGTCACCCCTCCTCACCCTTGAGCCATCTCCTGCTCTTTATTTATTTCCTTGAGGATATTCCCTGCAGTAAATCACTGTTGGCAGGGTTCGTCTGGGGATGATGGGATTCAGCTGCCCACTGGGATTTTGGCTGTGATCTGCAGGAGCACCTCTCCTTCTTCTTATGGGGACTGGATTAATCCTCCAAATGCACTGTGATTTCTGGAGACTATTTCCCTAGATTGGGGAGCTTTGAGGCAATTTGGATAAAACTTGGAAAGCCATCCTCTTTCCTCTGCCTCACACTTCCTGGGCATTTAATCCACCACCTGCTATGAAAGTATGATTGCACCAGTTGGGGCAGTCCCTCCTTGCCCAGTATCACCTTGAGGCTCCTTCATGCTCCTCATCCTGGCTCCTGAGGAAGCCATTTCAACCGGGGGCTTGCTTTCCAGTTAGCAAAGTATTATTTCCAGCCCTCTCCAGTGCCCAAACAAGCAGGACTTTTCCCATTGCTGCTTCCTCAGTGGCAGCTGCCAGTGTTTTGTTTCTTCATGGCTTCAGCAATGGCTGAGTTTGTAACCTGGGATCCAACTGCCAGGTCTGTGGCTGGAAATGGCACCCCTGGTCCCTTGTGTGAATGCTGTGGGAGAGAGAGGGTTCATGCCTTCTCCCACCCCTCAGCAGCCCCAGCCCCCCCCCAGCCCACTCTCCATCCTGACTCCTCAGCACCATCACCCTCTGTCAGGATGTCCCCCTGTGCCCTGGGTGTGCACCCCGGGTGTGCTCCCCATGCAGGAGCCAGTGGATGGAGACTCCTTCCCAGCTCCAGCCTCAGCTTAGTGGCACTTCTGGTTTTCATGTTTTCTCTTTTTTTTCTCTGACAGGGGGAGGAGAGGAGGAAAAGGTGCTTCGTGGAAACAGTCTCCCCCACACTGCCTACAACACAGCTCTCTGAGAGAAGACCCTGAGGAACCCATATTTCTCAGGAGTCTCTGTGTTCCTGGGGTGCAGCTGAGACTCACTCTGATCCCAGCCCTGGGAGCAGTGCCTGGTCCAGGTGGTACAGCCCCAGTGTGCAAAACCATCCAACATGCCTCAGTAAAACAGGGTGGGCTTCAGGAAAATGACCTTGGTGGAAGTCCCCAGAGGCACTGTGACCTCCATCTCAGTGGGGTTGCCCAGGGCACATCAAGGAGCATCACCCAAGTGGCCCGTTGCTGCTGATGGGCATCAGCTGGGCAATGTGGGGACAGGACCTCCTGGTGTCTGGTGGGTAGGTCCAGAGCTGGTCATGGGCTCATGAGGAATTCATTCTCAAATGAGTTTCTGAACGTGTTCCTATTTCCACCACCCATGCCGGCTCCTCCAGCAGGTACACTGTCTGAGAGAGGCTCAACCTGGCGGAGTCCAGGCTCTGCCGGCTCACCACAGCCTGTGCTCTCATCTGATAAAATATCCAATGAGAAAGAAAAATGAGTTTCTGGATTAAATCCTGGCATGAATAAACACTCGTGCTAGAATTTGCCAGTCTTTCAGGAACTGCAAGCATTTTCCCAGTGTCAAATGTTCATGCAGATAATGTATAAATAATGACCTCGATTATGTCAGATATTACAATGAGCAGAGCTCTGGGCTTTGGTTCATAACAGTATCTGCAAATCAGTGTCTTAACTTTTTGCTCTTCTTGGTAAATTCCTTATGCTCCAGTGCTTTGAGGCCAAACGCCTGTGTTTCTTCTGGACAGGGCTGCGGCAGCCTGCCAGTACCTTCCTTGCAGTGGGACCAAGCGGTACATCCCCATGAGATGGCAGAGGTGAGTGGAGTGGTTTTGGGAGAGGTGAGGGGGGGTGTAACCTCCTGAGGGGTATCTGGCCACATCCCGTGAGTCAGACAGCCCTGTCAAAGGCATCTCTGCAGGTCTCTGAGATGGAAAGCCCAGGTTGATCTGCACCTCAGGAGTTGCAACAGAGGGTGCTGGAACATCAAAGAGGGAGCTGGGTACGAGGTGTTCCTGCTGCGATTGGTCCAGGAGCGTTTCCCTGGGTGGGGGGCCAGGCAGAGCAGGAGCAATGTGGCAGCCAGTGGTTGAGCCTTTGGAGAGAGCTACATCGTTCCTGGGGCTGGGGGACTTGGGGGCTCCTCCTGCCCCCCACTCCACACCTCTGAGCCTCTTGGGGGATGGACCTGAGACAGGAGGGTGGCAGGTACCCAGGGGAGCTGGGGACACTCCTGGGTGTGATGAGCAATTAATGATCCCTGATTCCTCCTGGACCACATCTGGGGATCAGCCTCTGCCCCTGACCCCATTGCCTACAGGAGTGCCTGGCCCTTGCAGAAATAGCTCTTTTTCCCTCACCCTGGTCCCAGGAGCTGTTCCCCAGAGACACGGGTGACTGGGAGGAATTGTCTGCCCGAAGCACATAAGAGAACCAGGTCTGGGAGCTTTACTACTCCTCCAGCTAGAGAAATGACATCCACAGGCTGTGGGTGAGGACAGCACCAGTGGGAAATAGCGAGGCAAATGCAAACTGAAGCTAATCTGAGCCTGCTTTTTCTCCAGATTGCTCTATTTACTCACAGTCTTTCTTTGATAAAATTGGTAGAAAATCAGAGGCAACATACACCGCCTTCCAAATGCAAAGGGAGGGATAGAAAGAGAGCCAGGGAGAGAAGGCAGCTCCAGCAAAGAGTGTGATGCAGAGAGGCCATCTGAGAGGCATGAACAGAGTAACTGCACTCAGTTCAAGAGCCCGTCTCTCAGCAGCCTCCATTTGCTGCTCCTTCTGTGCAGGACTTTTTCATTAATGTCCAGTGTTTGAATCTGCAAATTTAAAAAAAAAAAAAAAGGAAAATAAAGACCTTTTGTTCTGAAGGCTTAAAGCAGCTGGACAATATCTCCCAAGATGATGGCTGCAAAGATGAAGCTGAAAGCAGGCACCAGCTTCATGTCAGCCTGGAGCGGTGCCCTGGAACTAGTGTCCTTGCCTCATGTCCCACTGTTCCTTCTTCCTCCTGCCCTCAGCTTGTCAGAAGCTGGCTGTGTGTTGCCCCCTTGGGATGCTTATAGGGTACAGGAGTGACTAATAGCAGGTGGGAAATGGGGATGATAGTAGGACTGCTTTGATTTTAACCAGAGACTGCCGAATGGGAGAGGATCTCCAAAAAAAAGGAAAAGAAAAGAAAAAGAAAAAAAAAGTGCGTTCTTACAAATTTTCAGCAATTTTTATTGTAGGTGGAACTAGTAACCCCACTTGTAATGAAAGTAGCCTGCTGTTTCCAGTTACAAGGCTCTGATTTCATTTGCCTTTAACTTTCTCAGACTCTAACCACTTGGCCTGAACTTCTCTGGTCTGGCTGCATATTAGCCAAAATAACACCACCATTCGCAAGCTCAGGGTTGAGGAAAAAGAAAAGCATTTTCTACACAAGAGCTCTAGCAGCCTTCTGCTCTGCCAGGGAGATGCACTTCACCCAAAGATGTGTCTGCTGGTGATGAGATGAAAAGCTACCCAGGTTATAACTTCTAGAAAACTGAAGTCTGGCTGGTACATATGGCAGAAAAAAAGAGAGACTGAATTTAAATTCATGTCTTTTATAGACTGATGTGAAAGGAAATGGTGCAGCCCTGCTCTGAGGCACTGAAGGTGTTAACTCTGAGCTCCAGCCCCTGTAAAGAAAGCAGAGCTTCTACTGCAATGTGGCAATACAATTGCTAAACTCCACACAGAAATTTACCCATCCAGTCCAAACAGGAGATCTGCTTTCTTTCTCTTTGCTCTCCCTCTTTGGGGAATTACATGCCAGGAGCTAGACCAGCCGACAACACGGGAAGCCTCCAGGACCCAGTGTCGCCTACCCCGGCTGTCCCGAGGGCAGCAGTGTCCTCTCCTGCCAAAAGCTTTTAAGAAAGTGTTTGCAATAATCAGTCACTCTGCTCTTTTATGACTTGCCAGAACAGCTTTTATCACGTGGCCTCGTGTGGATTGGTGTTTCAGAAGTGTCCAGGTATTGTTTAAAAGCCTGCTCCCATGCTTGGCTGCCTTGTCATCAGTGTGGGGCTGGGGGAGATGTAGGGACCCGGCCCTGGTCCAGGGCTCCCTGCTCACTGCTCTCCATGCAGGGGGAAGGAGGATGTTTTTCTCGATGTGCTTGGGGCTGGCATGGACACCTCAAAGGTTTTCTTCCAGTGGGTGAGGACCTGCCAGGCAGCAGATGTGGCAGAGTCAAGGTGATAGCCAGGGAGCTGTGGCCATGCTGGAGGTGGAGATTGTCTCAGCATCGAAAGGCAGCAGCAGGCACGGAGTTTGGGATGAGGGTGGCTGTGCAGGGGATGAAGGCCAACGATCTCCCACTGGCCAAGAGTGACTGGAGCTGGCCTGGCTCTGCCTCCTGCCTGCCCAGCAAGCCCAGCACAGCTGCTGGTGGGACCCACTATGTGATCTTGCTGGCTGTGAGGAGCTGGACCTTGCTGTGATGGGGTCTCAGGATGCAGCAGGTTCACCTTGGGTGTTTTCCTACAGCACTGCTCTCTCCTGCTGTCTCAGAGCGTGGAAAGCAGCTGATGGTCTCTGCACAGGTGTGCACCCCCATGTGCCCAGGGCAGGAGGATGGGCAGTGCTGCACAGCACCCCACCAGGCACCCTGTCCCTCCACGTGGGCCCCCCAAGGAGAAGGGGGGCAGGGGGTGCCTATGCTAGAAGTGCAACCTCACCGGGCCCCAGGGAGGGGGCTCAGGAGGGTGGGGAGCATTTGGCTGGTGGATCAGATGTCTCATTTTTCCTTGTGCCAGGGCTTGGCCAGCCATGCTCTGTAGAGAAGAGCACATAACACCCCCAAGCACATTTGCTGGGGTTCCTCAGGACTGGCATCTCCATGCAGCAACAAATTACCCTGCCTTTTGTGGGTATCCTGACTCCAGCAGATAGGATCTGTCCCGATTCAGCTCCACCCATCATTTTAAAAACTTGCTCACTTTCTTGCAGATAGATCAACAGCAAGGAAGGGAGTTTCTGTTACTTGTGTGCCAGTCCAGCTCTGACCTGTGGAAGAGACTGATTATTTGTGTCTGGGTAGCCAAACTGCTCCTCCTGCTGCTGCCTGGGGTCTGCTAGCATCAGGCAAAACCTCCTCAGCTGCAGGGCCAGCTCTGGGCTGGGATGTGCAGGCGGTCAGCATGTGGCCTGGACTGGCTGAGGAGCACGGGGGGAGCCAGGATCGCTGTGGTGACGCTAGAGAAAATTGCACCGTTAAAAACCTACGGAAGGAACAACGGGTAGATGCTCAGATCGGATCTTGGCCACGGCACCTGAGTTAGCCCCTTGCCCTGGCTGAGAGCACCAAGGTCTCCTTAGCAACCACACTTCAATATTTAGCACCAAATGCATGTGCCCAAATGACCTTCCAGGTCCTTTCCAGAGCGTTGCTGCTGATCCGGCTCCAGGAGCACGTCAGCAACAGTCACCGCCAGCTCAGGATTTCCTCTGCTTCTCCCAGATGAGCACTTACTGGGCTTGCCATGGCCTGGTCCACTCAGCACTGGTGAGCTCATGGCCAGGGAGGAGACTTCAGGAGAAACAAGGAGAGATGGCCCACTGGGCAAGTCAGAGAAGGTCAAAGCCCAGAGGGTCCGTGGAGAGAGACCATCCTGTTGTAGCTACCAGACGGAGAGGAGGGAGGAGTGTTTGGAGACACAATCTGCAAAGGGGTGGAAAACAACAGGAAAGCCTCAATCCCATCATTGTCATGACTCAGACAGGGGACTTGGTAGCTGATAAGCACCGGGAGCAGAGATGGGACCTGGGGAAGGTCCATGGGCAGACTGCAACATGCCCATGAGGACAGTGAGTCTGATTTGCAATACGGAGCTAATGGAAGCTGAGGGAGAGAAAGACACAGCCTGGAGACTGACTGCTCAGCCAGGACAGTGGGCAGTAGCGCCTGTGCTTGCAAAGGCTGGCACAGCAGAGACTCAAGAGAAAGCTGGCAAAACAGAGAAGTGGAGGTTGCAGGAGCTCAGCACTTAGACTACTAAGGAGTAGAGTGAGTGGTGTAGGAAGGGGATTTCTAAGGACATCTAGGGATGACACAAAGATTACAAGTGATCATGAAAACCACTTAGGGCTCTCAGTCAGGACTAGGCAGAGAGGAGATGGGGTGATATGCTGAGGAAGTATGTGGTCATGAAGTACTTCTAGGCTAAGGGCTTAGCTGGGAGGATGAGGGGGTTTTTTTGTGAGTGCATGTGAAAGTGAAAGTGAGAGCACCAGCATCCCTCTGGGCCCATTACAGAGCAAATTAACAAAGCTCAGGGGACAGAGATGGATCTTGCTGAAGCATTTCCACAATAACCTGGACAAAGAGTTTTTCATTAACCAAAATCTGAGGACTTTGAAACATGGGTTCATTTATTCTGGTCACCAAAGCTAGCAGGGGAAAAGACCTGAGGGCTTTCACCTGAGGCTTTGGGAGCCCAGCACCAACTCAAACCAATGTTTGCTGCTGACTTTCCAAGCTCCCAGACCCACAGAGGTTATAGTCATTGCTATCCCTCCTTCATCCATTTTAGCTATTGCTGTTTTGACTTTTGGTTACCACACTTCTTATGCCAGTAAGTGACTGCTTATTCCAGTTGTCATGAAAAGCAGGTCTGACACTACTGACACTACATGGTCTGAAACCATGGCTTTCCTTCCTTCCCTCCATCCATCCTTCCACCCATCCACTCACCCATCCCTGTAGTACCTAAGTGCTTCCAAAGCAAATTGTGTTTAGTTTCTACAGACTCATCCAGGAAGTCTTCACCTCCAAGCTCCAGGGGACTAAGGGGAGTGCACTGAGGCACACAGCCCCTAGCCCCCAGTTTGGAAAGGTTAGCAAAACCCATGGCTTGCTCCATCATGCTACACCTTGATGACAAAAGCAACCATGGTTTCAGCTAGCGCCATCCCTCTGTGGTCTCCAGCTTTTGGTGGACTCCTCCCCATGCAAAGAGGCACTGTATAGACATGCTGCTCTCCATTCTCATGAGCTAATAGTCCCCTGTACTAACAACATGAAATTCTGGGTGCAGGCTGCCCATTATCTCTTGATCTCAGGGTCAGCATGAAGTCTAGGTGGACCTCAGAGCTTGGGACCTGATGAATGCTCCAGCTTTGCCCCCAGCACTGCACCTGCCTTCAGCCTGGAACCTTCCCCTCTGTGCCTCTGAGCACCAGCGTGGAGTCACGGTGTGTGCACCAGGAGGAAACAACCCTGCCCTGAGCAGGAGGTGGGGGATGTTTCATGAGAAGCAGTTACAGCCATTCTTGGAGGACTTTGGCTCCGAGCCCCTCTGCCACATTCTTAGGAGAGATCATATCAAAAAAACTATTTTTACTAAAAATGTAGTGGTAACAGGCTCCAGATGTCTGTTGTTATGTAATAGGGTTTATTTTAATGGATCCGACTTCCAGATGTGCGGCTTGGACTCAAGGCGTCTGCTTGGTCCTCTGCGGAGCAGGAGGGAGCAGCCAGCTCCCCGTGCCGTGCGAGAGTGGGCAACTGCCTCCATCGCGGACAGGATCTTTCCTGGCTCGTGTGTGTGTGTTTCCTGAGCATTGCTTTTCCTTGTCCTTCTTTCCGGTACAGGGTTAGTCATTCTGGGCAGCTGTCTCAGGTCCCGCATCTCATTTTGGGAGCAGGTCAGTGAGAAGGGTGTCTGAGCACTGCTTTGCTCATCTCTGTGTAAGAAAGGGGGGGGCTCATGGGCAAGACTGAGGTAAGAAACAATTTCTGGGGAAGGCTGGGGTAAGAAACAGTTTTTGGCAGCACAGTGGTCTCCTGTGGGACTCACTGTCTGTAGGCATCACATCACCACCACATAGATGAGAACTATTACTTGTTTGGGGATTCACAGTAACCAGGGATTGAAGACTGGAAGCTAAAGGGAATTCAGGGACTGACAGGGTCTTGACTTCCCAGGGCCCATTTTATGCTTTCCCAGCTGTGAGAAAAACTCAGGCAGGATGGCTGCTAGGAGGAAGGAACCAGGCAAGGGTCTCCTCAGGCAAAATAATTTTGGACCTGGAAGTGGAGAGGCAAAATGGGGGGATCTGAGGAAAGAGACTACCATTTTCCCATTGAGCCTGTGGGAACAGCTCGATAAACACTGATGGAACCAGATCACATACCCTTCAGGACCAGTTTCTACAGTGCCATCGATGTTTTCCAGCTGAGCTGTTGCCTTGGTTCATCTTGCCTGGTAGAGGTCCACTTCCCTGCTAGGGACTGGCAAGGTTTTTGAAGGCGTTTTGAGGCATGGTGGTTTCTCCTTCCCTCAGTGCAGGTCTGGGTGCCACAGGCTCAGTGTCCCCCTTCTCCAGCACTGGATTTAGCTGGAAACACTGGCTCTTCATCCCTTTGTAGGAAAAGCTCCAAGTAGGGATGCAGGAGATGTCTGGATCCTCACTGCTGGGTGGACAGGGGGATGAATAGTGCATGCTGAGCTGAGGAGGATTTGAATTCAAAGTATGTGGCTCTGTGCCATTGCTATTAGCATCTGCTAATAAAATGCTAAGACTTATTAAGTGCCCAGATCCAGGGGGGAGATTTAAGGGGGATGCACTTGGACTGAAAGCAATAAGCTTAGGTGCTTTCTGGAGAGCACAGAAATGTGAGTGGCCAGGGGCCAGCTGTCCCAAGGAGCAAATGTAGCTGCTACCTGATAACAGAAAGCTGGAGAGGCAATCCTGACCCTATAACACTCCATGGGACAAGGAGGAGGAAAGGTTAGGGGGGCAGTGACAGATCTGCACCCTGTGGAGGGGAACCTAATCCTGTAAGATCAGTTCCCTGCTCCAACATCACTGACCTCCCGGGATGAGATTTCTGAAGGAGCTCAGGCAAAAGTGCAGGGAGAAAACCTTCCTTTGGGTTTGAGTCACAGTTTGAACATCCCTAGTGTCAAAAAGTAAACAAATACTAGTGGGACAAAATCACTGTTCAGCTGGAGCCTGGGAAGCCCAAGGGGGAAAAGAGCTGCTCTGGGTTTTCAGGTTCACATCCCGTCTTGTGCTTGATTTTATCTGCCATGAGACTTTGTGGAGCTAGGTTTGCTTTGCATTACAGCCACGTGCTTGTCTCAGCATTTTGATTTTCTCTCGCCTCTTTGCAGAGCAGCGCAAGGCAGGCTCCGGGGCTTTGCTGCGCACATGCAGGCTGCCTCGGCCATGGAGTCAATTGGAAAGCCATCTGCTCACACACGAATGAGGAGGTTTCCATGGTTTTATGAAAGAAAAAGACTCTTTTTTTTTCCCCCCTTCTTCCTACGATGAAGCCATACGTGCGCACAGATAACGGTGCCAGAAATGTGGTGTTTATCAAAGGTGTGTTCTCCACACTGCCACAGGACAGAGCCCCTGTGGAGGGGTGAGAGAGAGGGCAGGGAAGGGGAGAGCGGATGCAAATGCGTACCCAGCCCAGGGGACAGCAGTGGAAGGTGTGGAAATGAAGCTGGGCTGGGGAAGTGAATGAACGCTTCAGCCTGGACCCTCCCCCCAATCACGTCCATGTAAAATGTGGAGATTAGGTGGAAAATCCATATAGAGGGGAAATGTATGCCTTTAGCAGAGTGGGGCTCCAGACAGGCCAGCTAGCTGTTTTGAATGGATGTCCTGGCAAATAGAAAGTTCTCTCTTAGTTTCTTCTCCTGCTTCAGCCAGTGTTTCTGCTGTTAACTCTTCCTCCATGGGAAGACAGCGTGTGGGAGAGAGGCGACTGTCTCTACCCTGCTTATCCAGGGCAGCAACACCCAATCCCTCCAAAAGCTTCCAAAAGTCACAAGGTGGGAAAACATTTTGCAATGAGATGCGAGAGGTAAACATGTGGGACTATCAACAAACAGTCAAGGAGAAGAGGAAAGCGCTCTCTCACTTGTTTTCTGGCTAGATCCTGGACTGGCAGGGATGAGACATGGAGGAGACTGAATTAACTTCCAGGCTTAACCTTTAGTCATTTTTACAGTGAAAATGGATTTCTCCAAATACCTTTAACTGTCAACATCTTTGGGGGAAAGAAGCCTCATGTGGCATTCAGAGAAGGTGAATAAATGTGGAAAGATGAGCATGAAAGAGATGTCCAGGCACTTTGCAAACAGGAGATCACCTCTGCAAGTCATCTGTCCTGGGCACACTGGTGCAGATGCTTATCCCCAAGGCTTTGCCTTGAGCCACTCCAGCCCCAGGTATGGCCTTCGCACAAGATCCTTTGCATGGTAAGAGGGAGATGCACAAGGGGAAGAAAAGAGAAGAGAGTGTTGTTAAACGCGGGCTTAGACCAAGGTGAGGAAAACTGGTGTCCTGGAGGATGTTCTCCTGGGCCACATCAAACACCCAGCTCATCTGGGGTCACCAGTACCTGCAGCCTGAGTTGCTCAGAGCATCTTGGGAGGGGAGAAGGAAACATCTACATGATGGGAGAGCAGAGACCCCAAACGAGGGGCACTCGGTGCCCTGCTGTGGCAGGCAGGATTCCCAGTGAAGTCTCAGCATTGCATCTTGCTGGCAAAGCAGGGAGGGTGGGAAAGCCCAGCTCTTGCCCAGATCTGAAAGATCCATCAGTTTTCCCACCAGGGGCCATGGGGAGTCCTTCCAGCTGGCCTTGGCAAGGGCTGGGGAGCAGGGTATGGGCAAGCAGGAGGGCATGGGGTAGGACCCGCAGTCCTGCTATGGATCAGCTTCACAATCTCCGTGCAGCCTTTGGGGCAGGATTTCTTGCTGCGGTGCTGAGCTTCCAGCGAGGGTATCCCATGGCTGGGGAGATAATGAGATAATGATTGCTGACAACTACAGGCCACCAGTGATGGCTGGGAGCTGGATCCTCCAATGCAGGACCTAATCCTGTCCCCAGGTCTTCTCCTGGCCACCAGATGGGTTATGGCCAGGCACATCCCTGATCTGGCTGCCTCTAAACTGGAGGCTGGAGGGATGAAGGATCAGGAAGCCCTTATCTCCTGCTTTGCCATAACCATGATCAACACTTCTGTGACAGACACATTTTATAGCCCCCCCACCCTCTCACGTCCACAGACTGGGGGTCCTGGGAGATGCAGTAGCACGGGAGAGGAGGGCAGAGAACCGCGAAGGCTGCACACCACAGCGTGTTGAAAATACTACTGCTAATTACACAATGCGTTCCTTATGTTCCCTGGAAATGCAATATGCAGGAGGACTCCCAGCCAATTCATGTTATAGGACAAATCAAGGCAATATATTATTCAACTCAGCTCCTAAATTTGGTCATACTTTAGCTGGTGTTTTCAGACATTTGTGTGTTAGGTTGGCCAATGCCACAGAGAAAAGTGATGGGGCAATTATCCTAATTAGGAACAAATGCATTATTTCTGCAAGTTATTTGGTGCTTGGATCAAGCCCTCCCCATTGCGTGACTGCTTTGCATAGAGTTAACCCCTGCCAAGACCTCCTGGAGGTCATTTTTCTGGAAGATGAGAAGGAAATTCAGTGGCCATCAGATTGCTGGGGTTAAAAGCTGTGCAACGCCTGAAGCTTTCACAGAGGCCAGCTGCAGCCTCAGAGGCTTCACTGACACTGGGCAGCTTTTCCTCTTCACAGGAGCTGAGGACAGGCTGTGTGTCCTCCGGAGGGGTGAGGGACCAGCCCAGGGAAGCCCAGCTGCCTTTGAGCCTGGACCAGCATAGCAGCAATCCACCTGGGCAGCACGTGTTGGATAAGGCAGCATCTTCACCACACAGATGAGCAAGACTCCTCTTGCCCCATCCCTAAATCACAGCCTGCCGGTGATGCCATGTGCCTATGGCCCTGTTTTTGGGACCCTGGAGAAGAGCATGATGAGCTCAGCCAAAGACATGACCCTTCCTAGTCAGCCACTGGCTTTGTGGATTTGTCCCAGCATTGCAAACCCAGCACCCAGAGGGCTTCCTGCAAGAGTAAGGGAGCAGAAACTCCTGGCCCTCTTCACCCTCACATTTTGCCTTGTTTTCCCCCTTTTTAGCATCACCCACAGGTGATTTTAGGTACAGTGAGGACCGTCCTTCTTGCACAGACCACACAGGACTCACACCTGCACTCACTCACAGCAGCTCTTTCCTCAGCCCCGTCAGAGAGCCCATGGACCAGCGCTTTAACGAGGCATGTTCAGGGTCTCATGTGGCATCAGTCAATGAGGAGACAGAGCCTCATCCATCCCCTGGCCCCACTCCGGTCCCCATTACAGAGCTCTTAAACAGAACACCAGCCCTGTCAGCCCAGCATCATTTTGGGGCTCCAACATCTCGGCTGTGGCAGGCTGCTGTCTGCACAGCCGAGCATCTTGCGGTGAGGTGGGCTCCAGCACCTTGCTGCACCTCTCTGGCAAGCAGCCCTGTCCAAAGCCAGACCCACAGTTTCTGCACATCTACCTCTCCTCCATGTGAGCCTGTAGCTCACAGAGAGCCCCATTGCCTGTCTGAGCTCCATGAGAAAAGTCAGGGGGCTGACAAGGGACTTGCTCGGAGCAGGCACAACCTGGCAAACCCTTCCCTTCGCAGAATTCCCTGGCCTCATCCACAGTGGGTGCAGGGGCATAGGATGGAGGAGCTGCTTGACTCCAAATCCTTTTTGCTTTTGTATTTTGTCTTTCCTTCTTCTTTTTCTGCTTTCTCCAGAAGGGCCCAGATGCCTTTACTTTGGCTGGGCTCCCTTGGCCAGCAGCCCGCGGAGGCACCAGAAACGCCGTGTGTGAGTGTGTGAGCTTGTGTGTGCAATATTAATACACAGAAATGGAAGGCAACCAGCATATAAACATTCTTTACTGTTTGGGTCACAGCCCAGGGAGCTGTAAGAGCTTTTGTGCTGAGTTTTGTACACACAGACTAAATAGAGAGGGAGCAAGAAGGGCAGAGAAGATGGGAGGCTGGGAGAGACAGGGTGGGAGGATGAGAGGGAAGGAGGAGCAGGGAGGACTCTCTCTAGACTATGGGATCTGATGGGAGCACGTGGGGAAGGTGTTGGTGCAGGGCTGGGAGCTCCAGAGGACACCCACATCTGCTCCCCACAGAGGGCTGGGCTGGAGGTTGGGGGAGAGATCAGCTTGGGGCTGGTTATCATGCATGTATTTTTTTGCATTAAAGCAAAAGAGAAATAATAACGATAAAAGATAAATAATAACAACAAGCAGCTGAAGGCTGAAATAACCAGGATTCCTGTGCAAATCTCGTTAGAGGGGCTTAAGTGTCTTTTTGAGAATAAGAAGGAGGTGGCTATGCTGGAAGCATTTCTGCAGCCGCCAACGGGAAGGATGGTCTCTCCAGAGCTAACGAGACCCAGCTGGGTCCCGACTGCAGCAGAGAGTGTTAAATCAGAAACTATTCCGTCAACAGCCAGTTTGGCCAAATATGAAACATTTCCAGGGAATCAATGGCCGGTGCTTGTGACGCAGAAGCCAATAGTCCTGACTTCTTTTCCAGAGCCTCCAGAAATACACTCGTCATTTTGGACTTAAAGGGACAGACCGTGCTTTTTCCACCCATCTCATCAGCATTCAGCTGAGAAATCCACATCCCAGCAGTGAGAGCAATGGCTGGGCTGGTCTAATCCACTGGTTAATGCTTGTGAAGGGCCCCAGGGGCTTTTGGAACTGCCAAGCTGCTCCACATGATGAATCCGAACTGGACGAGTCCTCCCCAAATGTTTTCCATAGAGATGAGCTCAGATGGAGGACTCAAGATCTGCGCAGCTGAGCTCGGACCACCGTTGCTCTCCTCCTCTGCTGATGTCTGAGCTTTTGACCCTCACCTGTGCAGAGCCTGATGGAAACAAAATATTTGGGCGCTGTTCATGGGGATGCAGGAGGGCAGGGGTCACCAAACAACCTGGCACAGGCAGGGCTGACTGCTGTCCACCTTTGTGCTTGGTAAGACATATAAATCATTACAGTATAAAATAATAATCCCCGGTGATAAAACAGAAGGTGAAAAATTGACAAAAAAGAGTATCAAATAAATGTAAATTACTCAGACAATGGAACAGTAAGATCTGTGGAGCAGTATTTGCTGCAAATCAGCCTGTATTGCTATTGGAGCAATGCAAAACCTGCCCAGCTCTGAGCTTTGCAGTACACAATGCATCCATGTCCTTAGGCATCCTCCCCATCTCGGAGAGATCCTTCCTCATTCCCTTCTCTCTCCTGGTCATGTCCTCCATCAGAGGAGATCTGATTGTGCTCTTCCCCTCAGATGGCTGTATTTTAGTTGAGGGCATGCCCACATCTGCAGCTTTACGCTGTAAAAAGCTCTGAAACCAAACCCTCATCATGGCTAACCATGATTTTCCTCCACGTAGGCAAAAGCTACTGAGAGGTGCACACTGAAGCAAAGCTGCCCAGCTGCTGGGACAACAGTGACATGGTCTCGCTTTGCCCAGGGTGTGCTCAGACATACATGGGTGTTCTTGCTCTGCATGGCTCACAGCTCCAGCAGGTGAAGGGCACTCTGCATCCACAGCATCATTAGCTGAATGTGAATTCCCAGTTGTTCCTGGTTGGTGGTCTCCTCTGGTGAGTGTGGCTTTTATCGGTGGCCAGGGAGCTGGAAAAAGGAGCCAAGCATCTTGTTTCTCTTTCCCTGCTGTAGGCAGCCCACAATCCCACCAGCTGCTCCAGCCACAAAAATAAGCCTGGGAGTTCTCCTGTTAAGCAAATTTGGGGAAAAATCAAAGTAGATGAGGAGGTTAACCTGGGGTGGGGAGGGGTTCACCTAGAAGCTGGGTAAAATTAGAAGCAGAGGAGGGATGCATTCGCAGCTCCCCTGAGAAGAGGGCTCTGCTGGGACATGGCAAGTTGTTCCCATCACTTTGGGGGTGACAATGGAGTAACCTGTGTCTGGAGAGCACTGGGGTAACCTTGAGATGGCGAGGAATCAGCATGGCCCACAGGCTCCCTGGGGTGGCTCTGAGCAGGGCAAGAGCTTGGGATTTGGTCTTGCCCAGTCAGGGCAGAGCATTATCAAGGCGGGTCAAGCCAATGGCTGGAGAAGGAGCTTGTGGCCATGCTGAGAGGTAAACGGAGGATCTTCTCCATGAGCCATGTCCCAGCCCATCCCCTGTCCCCTGCACCCCACAGGGCCTGCACCTATCGCTCATGCTGACAGCTCCCCCTCCGCTGTGTTTCCAGAGGTACTTCCAGCATGGAAAGTTCTATTTAAAGGGCATTTTTCCTCTCTCTCTTTTTTCCTTTTGGATGAGAAGCCAAGGGGCTGTAAAATGCAGAGTTTCCCACCTAGCTGAACCAGAGGAAATGATGCTAACAAAAAGTTTAATTTACCCCATCAAAGCAGTAACAGGCATCAATTTTTGGAGATGGACAGAAAAGCTGGAGTGGACAAAGTGGACCTTGGATTGAGAGAAGAGGGGCTTGGCTCCCCCATCCCTTTTCTAAGCTGCACAGAAGGCAGACCTGGGGAGATCCAGGACGGGCAGAGCAAAGCTCTTCTGCTTCTGGTAGCTCCCTGGGTCAAGAGGGAGGCAGAACACCTCGTGTCTCTGGGCACTGGGCAGATCTTCACCGTTTGAGATGAGCATGCCTTGAGCTGAGCAGAGCATGCTGAAGCCATTGCACTTCCCATGGCTTCGGGTCACCTCTTCCCCACCTTTCTCCTCCCGGAATGTGGTTCTGGAAGGGTTGCCCATGCAGGGCACTTCAGCCCACAGAACCAGTTTGGGCAGATGAGGGCTCCTCCATCCTGGTGGGCTTGCAGCCCGCTGGCTCATGAAGCAGCCCCTGCGCATGCCCGATCAAACGCTGTTTGACTCGGCCCCGCATTCGGTGGGGAGGTTAATCAGCTCCTGGGAAACCTCTGGAAAAGCAGGCAGGGGGCAGGTCTGTCAAAGGCGCCGAGGGGGAGGGAAAAAGCATCATTATTTTTTTTATTTTCCTTCTCTCCCTGCTGGCTAGGAGTGAAGAGCTCTCATCAGAGGTCACCACTCTTGGGGGCAACACTGGGAAGTCACCGGGGTCCCTTGGCCAGGGGCTGCCCAGGACCCGCCAGTGTGTCTGGGATACAGCACGACCATGCACCATACATCAGGGTGATTCCCTTGGGGGATTAACCTTGATTAATGCTAATTCCTCTGCTCTGCAGCATTTTTTCATCCTTGCTGGCATGCTTGGTTTTAACACATGCCGTGGGACGCTGCTGTAATGAGGGGACAGTTTTCCTGGTGGGGCTGATGAATCTTTCCCACTATCCCTTGACATTGGGACAGCCACTTCAAGGGGTGCTTGGGTCTCAAAGTCACCCAGCCACCAGTAGATCATGAACAGGTACCAAAATGGGACAGGGAGAGCCCTGTGTCCCTCTGCTGCTGCTCCAAGCAGGCAGGGATCTGAGCATCAGGAGCACAAGAAACACCCCCATGTCCCTTCAGGCACTGAGAAAATTATGTGCATGGATGCAAAAGAGGTTAGGGGGAAGTCTCTGCTCCCAAGAGAAGGGAGTCAGGGAAATGGAGAGGTTTCAGGGACTTTGGCTCTCCTGAGAGCACAATGGCTGAAGGCAATGCCAGGTCTTGTGAGGGCAAGAGCTTCCCCACAGGACACCTGTGATGCCCTGCACCCCGTGGTGCTCCTGACCCTGGGCTTAGGCTGCTGAACGGGGCTGCCCAAACCCAGGGGGCTGGTCCCCAGCATGAAGAGCCCTGCTCCTAAGTGCTGATCTGGGGAGTTAGCCAGCTCCCACTGGGATCTTGATTTCTCCAAATGCAGCAGCATTAGCGAGACAGCAATACCCCTCAGCACTGGGTTGGGTTCTTCCCTAGCCCAGCCCAGCTATATGGCTTCTGCAGCCCTTGCCAGACCCCAGACCACTTCCATCATCAGGGCTGCAGTGAAAATGAGCCCTGAGGCCATCCCGTGCAGCAGAAGAGGCAAGCTGAGAAGTACCAATGCAAATACCCAGGGCAAGAGGCCAAATCCCGCTCTAGCTGGAGGTTCAGTTATGTTGGCACTGCCAAGGAGTACAGATCCTGGCCCTCATCTGGCTGCACTAGCCAGCAGGTAAATAAGAGGCATCCCCTGCTCCCTGACCCCTTGCCACTCCACAGCATTTGCAGGCAACAGGGTCTGACTAAATGCTGGAGGTCAGGACCTCCTGGAGTCACTCATTTCCAATTAACAAGTCAGCTGCACACCAAGATCTGCCAGGTTTTGCAAGAAATCATTCAGGGACACAGGCAGATTGGCTGTGCAAGCACTGCATACCTCCGCCATGGGACCTTGCCTCTGGCTGCAGCCAGGGAGTTCTTTCTGGGCCATGGCCAGGCTCCCCAGGGATACTCCAAAGAGCAGATGAAGATCCTGGACTTGTTTGCACCCTCCAAGTCAAGCACGCCAGGATCTTCCTCCTGCGAGCGAGCAGATGTACAATTACCTCTGCTTTGCTTTCATTCTGTGGCCTGGGTGGGTTTTGGGGTGGTGTTGTCTGTCCTCAGGGGTAGTGCAGGGCAGAGGAGTTCAGACCAGGACAGGTGCTTGGATGTTGTAAGCAGCTGCGGGGCTGGTGGCACACGGCAGCCTCAAGCTCTGACACTGCTGAAACTCAATGACTGTTCAAGGCAGCCTCAGTTTTGGGAAAATGCTGGCACTTGCCACTTGTGTCACCCTTGTGCTGTGCTCTTGCCATTCTAAGCTCAGCAATGGTCCTGTCACCCTCCCCAGCTCTCCTTTTTATTCAGAACAAAGCAAAAGAATGATCATCTTCGGGTGTTTTGGTTAATGGTACAACCTTGTTTGCTGTTGTCTTGGGTATGAGGGGCTCTGCTCTGGCTCTGCACCATCCTCTCTGGATGATGAATTAGATGCACCTATAGTGACAGTGGTAGACAAACAAGACCTCTCATGGGGCAGTATCCATCCTGGGGCCTGCAAACTGCCATCGTTTTGCACACCAGACCTCAGTGATGGAGACATTTGAATTCAGACTCTCCATGGTGAAGCCTGAAAATGCCTCAGCTCTGCCCCAGTAACTCCTCTAAATGCTGTGCTCTTCTAGACTATTAAATATTTAGGATCTAACTATGAGGAGCTTGCCTCCCCCCCAGATTCGGAAGCCACACCGGTCAGCCCAGCCGGCTTTGCACACTGCAACACTGGGAGAAAACGGAGATAAAAACATCCTGTAGGGCCTGAGCAGAATGGTGATTAATCCTTGGAAAAGGCTAACTGACATGACCATCAATAACTACAGTAACTTGTTATGGCTGCCTCATTCCAGGAGGATTACATGCCTGAACACTCCTTAAAACATCTAATGAATGTCATTTTGTTTTTACTCTCGGTGCTCATGCAAGTGAAGCACTCGACAGTGCTGGCCAGAACCATGGGGAGAGCCGTCAGGGCTGCTCCAGCTTCCCACACACCGATCCACCACACACCTCCCCGCTGACCTGAAATCTCCTCGCTGGGTGCTCCTGCCACCCTCCACCAGGATCCTCACAGCCAGCCAACTGCTGGTTCTCGCTGGCTTTAGGGGCCTTTGGGTCTTGCTGGAGGACACTGTGGCTCTTCCCAGTGACCTGAAAGCAGTGTTTTAGTCAAGCAGAGCATGGGTCAGGTTTTCCTGTCTGGTCCCTGTTTGGGGGAACTCAAGGAGGAAGATGGCAAAGGCATGAGCGCTGACACAAAATGTGTTTGTCTGCTCCACCTTCAGACTTCTCCTCCTTGTCCCTACTGAGAGAACAAACCTGCCATTAAAGGCCAACAGCCATGAGCCCTGCAGGCCTCAGTAAGCCAAGGGGAGGTGTAGCGTGTCCAGAGTTTCCCAGGCACAGCTATGTCTTGGTGTGCACCACCCCAGATATGCCACTTACCTGGCTCTCTGAAATCCATGCTAACTACAATTCCTCTTAATTTTGCTGAAGAATGTTCTTTAGAAGGGAAGAATAGAGGAAGCAAAGCTGCAAAAAGCATTTTTTGCACTGAAGGACCATGCCATTTTGCCTTTCTCGCACAGACAAGCCATGATGCACTGTGTCCTGTGGTGCAACCGTGGCAGGCTGGGGCTAGGAATCACTGTGGAGATGCTCAGCTGACGTGTGTGCATGGCACTTCAGGAGAGGGGGAGAGGCGGTTTTGGCAAGGAGTATGTACAGCCGAGGGTTACTGCTCTGCCTCGTTCATGCCGTACAGGGACATTATCACTGGCTGGGCCTGTGTCAACTTCTCCAAAACCCCACCATGAATCCATCAACATCAGGGAGGCCCCTGATTAAGAGTAGCTGACAGTGTGGTCTCTTATTTCACAGAGGACACAGGGGTAATTTTCAGCAACTGCGAGTCACTTGCCAGTAGCTGCTCCTGAGCATGTCCATGTCTAACGATCCCCTCTCAGACATGGCTCCAGGGAAAGTATTTTTATTTTCTACTGATAATGCTCTCTGGGTTCATACCAGGCTTGCTCCTGACCCCACATGATGGGCAGCCAGCAGTCCTGCCTCACCCTGCTACGGTTTCAGTTTTTCAGGGTGCTGGCAGCTTCTTGCCTGTTGATGCTGTGGAATACTTTCTGGGCCCTGAAAAAAGGCTCTCGAAAAGGTCTGGAGACGCTCTCTGGACTCGTGCTGCCTGACCCCAACGATAGTCTGAAGTCATCTGAAGAGAGACCTCAGCACTGAAGGGGACATCAAAGCAGGTCTGGCAGCCAGGGTCCCACCCTGCTCCTCCCCGCATCCTGCCAGTATAAGCGGCCTCCCCAGTTAGTTACTGGTTTTCCTTAAACATGAGACTGTCTGCAGAGACACAGCCTGAGCCCAGCCCTGTGCAGCAGCTCACACCTGACCTTCCCTGATTTCCTCAGCCCCGGACGGCTTGGCTTTTCCTATTAGCAGAGGACCTTTTTGCCGCTTCTTGTACTCTCAGCCTCATATTTCAAATTCCTTCAGAGCTGTATCTGGTTTTCATTTAAACATATTACATTTAGAGATATATATATAATACAATGAGAAAGGATTTTCAAGGTAATAAATGGAACATGCGAGCCTAATTATTCACGATGACCCAATGCAATTCAGTAACTCCAGCAAGTTGTTTATATTGGCAAGATGAGAACAAAATATCATTGGATATGGTCATTATTCTTCTAAGGTTTCAATATATATACATTGTCAGGAGTCCCTGAGTTATGAAGTCCTCCTTGCTGGAGGAATAAACATGCTGGGTAGTAATCCTGGAAGCAATCAAAATGCCTTCAGCTCGGTGCCTGCAGAGCCCCTCTCTCCCATGATGTCTGCAGTCAGCCCTGAGCCCGCAGGCTTCAGTCACAGCCCGGACTCACACAGTTTATCCCGCTCTGAGGCCATGGGCAGAGCTCGGTGAGTGAGCAGAGGCAGAAATAGGATTCTTGGCATTTCAGGTTGAATTACTGGAGCTGTCTGTGACCAGCCCCACTGGTCAAATAGGAAAAAATAACTTGAGGGAGCTGGCTTCACTCTCAATATGGCTGGAGGAGACTGAAGGGCGTCTGCTCCTGCATGCTGGCCTGGGAATGTCCTTCAGATGCTCTGGTTTTGCAGAGGCGGGACTGGCTGCTCTGCAGTTTGTTCAGGACATCCCACCTGGGGTGCTGCTGCCCCCATTCCCCACTCTGCTGAGCGTGGCGGGGTGGCAGCTCCTCTGGCTGTGGATGCAAGAGCAGGCTGAGGCTGCTGGGAAGGACATGGGGGAAAGGTCTGGCCTCTGTGCCCACCTCTTGTGCACTCCTTCCTGCCACTTGAGAAAAGCCTCCTGAGCATCCTTATGGCTAAAATCTGCTCCAGGGGAGCGGAGCACTGTGGGGCTGTGGGTCAGGGCAGCAGAGACAGCAGGTGCTAGCAATGCAACAGCAGCCCTTGGGCTACCATGAGAGGCCTCCAACCATATAGAAACCATTTTGTGATGGTGATGTACAAGCTCCTCCAAGAAACAGGAACAATGGCAGCTGAGCTGCACCCTCGCAGCTCCCGTTCACAGCCCTGGGTTTGACTCTCCTGGGACGCTGGGGACTGTCACAGGGTGCAGGGGCTCCGGGACTGAAAATGCTCAGCAAATCAAAGCACTGCCTATGCAGTGAGACACTGCCTACCCCATGCAGTTAAACCCCAGCTTGTTCCCAACAGGGCAGCCGGAAAAATCCTGGCAAGAGTTTCTGATGGGAAAAGGACCCACCCCTCAGCTGGTCCTGTGTCTGGGAGGTATAAATCAGCCCAGAAGACAGCATTTCTGTTTCAGGGAGAAGTTAACTTTCCACTGAATGCACTGAGCTGACAAGCAGTGAAGCCTTAGCTGTTTACCCCAGAGCCCAGGCGTCATGGTCTGCATGGCTGGAAGTCTCAGTGGGGCTCTATTCACTTTGATTTTACACCAGGGTTAACTAGACCCCGGTAATTATTCCCTTTTAACAAGGCAGTGTTTACACCTATGAGAAAGGGTCAGCTCCTGACTTGCTCACTGTGGCTGGAAGGAGAGTATTGCTCATGGCAGCTGGAAAAGTGAAGTGACCATAGGGGGGAAGGAAAAGATGGGAAGAAAGAAAGAAATGGAAATAGGAAAGGTGATCCTAAAGCTCAGATGAAAAATATCCCCCATGATCCTTGACTCCACAGCTTGCTCCCTCCCCATCACTTCTTCCACCCAACACGCTGTGATGCCGCCTCAGGATACACACAGAGATAGTTGGAAGCTGGGATAGGTTGATGGATGTCTTAGCTCCTGGGCTATTAAATGTCTGGACCAGCTAATTTTAAAGCAAACAAGCAAAGGCCAAATGACAAATTGTTTGGGAGGCCCTTCAGCAAGAGGATGGAGTTTTACGACCGCCAAGGGCACTGTTGCTGCCATTAAAGCTGTGGACATGGGGGAAAAATACGATCTGATTTATTTGGTGATGGTGAAAAATATTATCCAAGCTATAATTTATTGATCATTACATCCTCCTGGTCTTCAAGGCCTCCTTCTTGTGCATATGGAACATATACAT
This sequence comes from Athene noctua, assembly GCF_965140245.1. NCBI lineage: Eukaryota > Metazoa > Chordata > Aves > Strigiformes > Strigidae > Athene > Athene noctua. The sequence goes on along the minus strand of NC_134052.1, from coordinate 5,830,287 downwards.
ATTTTTCCTTGCATATGAGGCTGAACACATCGTTGCTCCTGCCTGTGAGGAATTTTTGCATGCTCTGATGGCCATGGCAATGCCGGCAGCCCCCACGGGGCAGCACTGGGGAACAGCTGTCTGCGGCGAGGGACAGGCCACCTCAGGGCTGGGGCTGCTCTTCGGCAAGGAGCTGTGTGCTTATGGGGAATAATTTGACACTGGCAGGAGCTGCTGGTCCTGTGGGGCTCATCCAGGTCCAACGTCTATCAGGATGTCCACCTCCTCCTTCCCACTGGACACCCATCACCAGATCACTGCCAGAGGCTCCTTCTGCTCCCATCCTGCTCCCCTCATCCTTGTGCCTGCCCTTCCTCCTGGTCCCCAAGGCATCTTGGAGACACTTGGGAGTAATGCTTTCCCTGGGGAAGGACAAATTGGTCCAAACTTCCTTCCACAGCCATGGTGAGGACAAAGAGGACCTTGGGGAAGTTTATTATTTGTAAATGAGAGCAGGAACACGCTGCTCTCCTGGTACAGCACTGCCACGGCTGCGTCGTACCCCCAAGCCATCGCCTCGCAGCAGCCCCAGCGCTCACCCCAAAGTGCCTGCAGCAACATTTCTCAACCGCTTTCAGCCACAGGCTGAACATGGTTTTCATTTCCCAAATCAAACAAGGGCTCGGTGCTTCCCCAAGCAGGGGCCCGCGGAGCCCAGCTGCCTCCGTTACCTGGCTCAGGGAGCAAGATTGCTTCCTGCTGCAAGCCCGGGTAGTGGGAGCAAAATTCAAAATGGCAAATGAAAAGAGGGCAGCCTTGGGCCCCCAGGAGCCTCGCTGGAGCTGCAGGCTCTCTAAGCCAGTCCATCTGGTGAGGAGAGAGCCGGGCTCTGCAGGGATAGCCGGAAATAACAGCAATTTATGCAGTTATGTTTCCAGATTTTTTTTCTCTAACCATCAAATAATACCACGAGGAAAAAAAAAAAAAAAAGGAGAAAGGAAATAGAAAAAGCAATATAGGGACCAGAGTTTTTAATCCTCCTTGCATTCCCAGAGAAATCCAGGGCCTCTTTCCACCCTTTAACTCACTCCTGCTCTCCGTTAGAGCCTCCTCCAGCCGACCTCGCAAGAGGAGCCCAACCACTCTGCAAGCAGTCTGGGGCATCTTTTGCCTGTGCAAAGCTATTGAACACAAAACATGATCCCTGCAGCTTTTGGAGGTGACTTTGGTGACCTTTTTGTGGCAAGTGCCCTTTGCAGAGCATCACAACCCTTCCAGCCTGGCAACCCAAGGGAAGTGGGAGCCAGGGCTGGGTAATCCCAGCTAGCCGAGGGCTGCTTCTGGAGCAGCACGGAGATCTTGGCGTCCTGCTCCGCCAGGATGATACTTGCTCCCAGTCAGATGCTGCATTTCCCCAGGGTGTCTCCAGGACTGACTCGCTAGCAGTTATCACCGTGGCCCTGGTGTGCTGTTGATCCAACGGTAGCTGCAGCTCCACATCACTGGGGAATTATGAGAAAACCAATTTCTGGGGGGAGGCAAAGCCTCCCAGCCTCCATGCTGGAGCTGCTCTCCTCTGAGCCCTGCACAGCCTGTGAATATTACAGTCCCTCCTAGAGCTCAGGACAGATTTTGGCTTGGAGCAGAGCCCTGCTCTCTCTGCAGTCACCCACCACTCACCAGCCATGAGCACCCAAGGTATTGGACAAAGGGGTGCAGTCCAAGTGCCAGATATGATGGCATGGAGACTCTCCAAGCTCCCAGACCAACCTCCTGCTTTGAAGAAGAGTGCAGGAGAAAAGCAACCAGGAGGTCAGCAAGGCAGAGAGCCCAGGGAGCACAAAGTGTGTTTTGCAATGTGGCTGTTGCTCATTTATTTTCCTTGATTTGGGGAGCAAAGGCCAGGGGCAAAGGTGGGTCGCTCAGACCACCCACAGCCCTTGGTGGTGACAGGGAGTGACAGGGCCAAGAGGCACCTGCCATCCCCCTCCCGCCAGAGCTGCAGCCTGGCAGGGAGATGCAAAGCTGATGAGCACAAGCCGCGGCGTGGATGCCCGCGGTGGTGCCCGGCTGCTCAGCTGCTGCTCCTGACAGCCCAAGGATGGGCAAGAGCCAGGATTATCCCAGACAGCAGGACTAAATCCGGCTGTGTGACAATACAATGCAGAGCCTATTTTTCATCTAGCATCTGGAAACAAGGTGAATAAAACATTTTTGAGTGGACTGAGATTTCCCATCACACCTATCCAGTTGGGAAATCAGGGAGAAGATCGATAGCTGCATCCTCCCACTTACCAGGTAGAAAATGAACAATGCCCAGAGAGCTGCTGGGTCTCCTACCTGAGATACAGATGGACCACAGTACAGGTGCCCACGCCCAAGTCTCCTCTTAGGAGACCAGTTGGGAATTTGCCTGAATGAACATCCCAATGAATGTCTCTTCCTAAGGCTCCTTTCTTGCAGGGGGAAGAGGTTGTGGTACCCAGCCAGGCTGTCACACATCAGCGGGAAGAGGGGGCCCTGGAAACAATGAATTCCTGCCTCACCCCTGAATTAAAACAGCAAATATTTTCTCCTTTTTTTTGGAACAAAGTGGGAAGAAGGTCATGCTGCTTCCAGGAGAGAGCAGCACCATTCAGCATGCTCATGCATCAGTTGGACTTGACACCCAAAGTGCAGTGTGGGGTTTCTCCCATTGCCCAGGCCCGCTGGATGGGGGTCCCAGGGGACAGACCAGGCTCGGGGTGAGCCAGCCCCTGTCAGCACAGATCCCCCTTGGCGGGAGCAGACAGAGGACATGCAGCCTCACACTGTGCAAACAGAAGAGGATCTTTCTTGCCACTGGAGCTGTTTTCCCTTCCCAGAGTAAAATGCCCAAGCACTTGCTATATTTAGACACTAGAGTTTTTCAGGAAACAGAAAGAGGCTTGTATGAAACTCTGTGCTCACCTCCAGAGATGGCTTCTAGCATCCTGACCAGGGTTGGCCCCAAAGACCATCACTGTATCAGTGCCAACCCTATGCATCCTCCCTGCCCTGCCAGCCCTTCCCGCAGGCATCAGGGGACCCCAAAATGCCCTTGGTCCACGGCAGGCTCTGTGGGCCCCAGCCAGCCCCCCTTTCATGTGGGGAAAGGCTTAGAAAAGCTGGCGGAGGGCCAGCACTGCAATGGGAAAGAGCAGTGGTGCTTGACTCCAGCTGCCACTGAGCCCTGGGAGAGAGGGCTGCTGGTGCTAGACGGCAGACGGCACTGAAGATGGTGAAGCCATCCCATAATAAGACTTCTCCAGCTTTCCTGATGCTTTTTCCCTGACAGTGAGAAAAAGAAAAAGGTTGCCTTTTTCACTGATTTATTGTTAAAGGCTTGCACTGCTCCTTGTGGTGCCCAGGCTGAGGTCCCTGTCCCTGCCACCCGCCTGCGGGGCAGCCCTGCCTCCAGCGCTCCCCTTTTCCAACTGGATGGCTTCCCAGCAAGGAGCAGCAGGAGAAATCTTGGCTTCTGGTGGGGAAATGCAGCCAGCTCTGGGGAAGGGTGGGGAGGGAAAGCGATGCATTTCCAATGCTCGAGCACACCATCCTCGCAAGCATCCCCGTAATTGCAGCCACATGCTGGATCTCACAGCCCTTGCCTCGCTCGAGCCCCACATCCCCTTCTCCACTGCTGGGGCTGCTGAACAGCCCCCCCCCCCCCAATCCAGACATGCCTTTCATCTCCTGCTTTAGGCCAAGAGAGAGCTGCACCCGTTCTGCATCATGGACTTGCAAACCCAGTGGGGCTGGCGGGGAATTTCCAACACACCCTTAAGCTGCAGAGAAAAATAATGGACCCTGGACTATACTGGTCCCCAGACCCTTCTCTCTCTTTCTTTCCTCCCTCTCTCCTCCAGCATGAATATTTATCCCCTTGCCTGGACTGACTATTTATCCCCTCGCCTGGGCTGCCTTCACGCTGGCGGTCGCCATCAGCATTCCTGCAGGAATTCCTCCTTCTCCCGCCGCTGAGTGCAGCCCGGGGCCGGGGCGAGGGGGAGGCAGCCCTTTTCATTTCCAATCCCCCCATCCTCAATGGAGAGTAAACATTGTTCCTCTCACAAAGGCGGGTATTGTAGCAGGACTGGGGAAAGGCGAGCGGGAGGAGGCGCGGGGGAGATGAAGTGCGAGCGGGAGGGAGGGAGGGCACAGGAGAGCCCCCTGAGAAGAGGGTGAACGGGATGTGAATATAAATTCTGTAAATATTTTCTTTAAGGTGCTGCATGTAATCCCAGGAAATAGATCCAGTTTCATGAAAGAGCAGAGGGAGCAGGACTGACTTTGCCACGGGTTTCTCCGTGTTGATTAAAACCCTGATGGAGAGGCGGGGGAAGCATCCCAGGCAGCTCAGGAGAGCACCAGAACTTCCCCCTGCCACCTTCCTGCTGCCCCCCAGGTCCAGACACCAGCCAGGCAGCACCTGGCCCCCCGTGCTGTCCCCACTTGCTCTCCCCGGGCCCTTGTCCTCCTGGATAATGCATGGCCAGGCTGGTCAAGAAAAGAAAAATGGGGTTTGAGTCCTGCTCTGAAGGGTTTACTGCACATCAGCAACATCAACCTGAGCAGGGAAAAGATCCTGAGTTGAGATGGGAGTATGTGGCACCCAAGGGAGGGTGCAGGGACAACTCAGGCTGGCCATCACATGATAAAAATCAAGCAAAAGGCTTGAGATTTGTCTAAAAGGGAAATCCCCAGTGATTAATATGGGCACTGCTGGTACAGCCAGCAGCCTCTGTGGCCATGGGACAGCCCCACTGGCTCCACTCCTGCCCAGGACCTGCTGTGTCCATCCTTCACCCACCCCTGGACCAGCTCCCCTTTGCCCAGGGAGAAGACGGGAGGCGGGATGCCCCGGACCAGCACTGGCCATGCCGTTGGGGAGGGCAGCTGCCTGTCTCCTGCTCGATGGGGCAGGGGCTTTCCCCACCCTCCCACACAGCAGTCCGGAGCAGATGAACTATTACCCCATTTCAGTTGGAGGAGCCGTTGTGTCTCCTTCAGGAAAGGATTACCAAAACATCCAATTATGCTTTCCTTTCTGCCTCTCTTGCCTCCTTTTGATGCTTTTTGGCACTGTATGAAACAACTGTGTCCAGAAGCCAGGATTTCCATGGACACTTGCCTTAATGGTGATTCTTCACTTGCCCAGCTCCATCCCAGGAGCCCCATTTACCCTCTCACAAACACAGCTGCTCTCCCCACCCCACAGCCTGCTTGCCTTTGGGCGTTGAGGAAAGCACTGGCTGCCGGGCAGGAGCTGGGCTCCCAGCATGGCTGGGGACCATTGCTGCATCCCATTACTCGTGCGGGAGCTCAGCCCGCATCCCTGATTGAGGCCTCTGGGGCAGGGGACCTCCCGATACCTTTGACACCCATGGCTATCCTGCAGCATCCTCCAATGAAGGGAAGAGGCTGGCAGGCCACCATGCCCCTACCTGCTCCCCAAGTCACATGTAAGCACAGAAATTCCTAATTCTAAGGCACTTCTAGGAATTCAAGTTACTCTCTATATTTCTTATTCTTTAGCCCACATATATTTTCTATTATTTTTTAGCTCACAGGGGATCCCTGCCATCACCAGTCAGTCCCCCCACAGTCCCAGGGGAACAGATGCCATGGCCATGGTCCCCTTTCACCCAGGGCACCATGAAATGTCACATTCACTGCTCGGGGTGATGGGGAGGTCAGAAGTATAACCACATTGCAAAAGAGATTAGAGCCATTCAGGGAGGTCCCAGGGGGCTGCGCTGCAGGCTGACCCGGAGGTGTGCCTCACCCTTTCACTGCCAGGAGGATCACTGCACACTTGCTCCATCCCTCCTTCCCCAGTCCTCATCACCGGCTAATGTCTGAGAGGGGACGTGGGGCTCCACAGACCTTTGATCTGCTCCAGCACAGCTGTTCCCAGACCTTTATGTCAGGGATGAGAAATGTGACTGAAATAACTGACAGAGTGAACAGAAGCAAGTGTGAAAGCCTATAAATAAATATGACACAATAACTGTGATCGCTGCTAAATAAGATTAAAATTGAATTGATGGTATAAATAGAGTTGAAAGCAAAGATGCCACCAGCAGGTGACGTGGATTTGAGGTGGGGCCTGACCAGTGTGATGCAGGTGCAAACACAGTGAGGCCCTGTGCATGTTCTAGTTGTTCTGCTCCATCCCTCCTGACTGTCAGCCACGGAAGTGGTTATTTTGCCTGTTCCTGGTCTGGAGGGGGAGATGAATTTGAAGTGGGTCCTCCCAAGGGTGACAGTGCTCATGAAAGGGGAGCTGGGTGCAGTGGGATGGGGAAAAGCCCACAGGACCCAGAGGCTCCCCCATCCTTCCAGTTCCCAGGTGCTCTCCCATCCTTACCTCCCCTCTGCCCCACCAGTCCCAGAGGAACCAGACAGGGTGGGATGTGCAAGCCCATCCCTCGAGGGGCATGAAGAAGGTCAGGTCCCAGTGGTGGCCTGGGCCCTCTTGTCATCCTCCCAGAGCCCACCTGGGCAGCTGGCAGCTTCATGTGTGGCCTCCAAGCAGCCATAAAATGGGCTTCGAATTTCTCTTTCTGTGTTTAAAATATTTTCTCCCTTTCCTTTCTTTCCCCAGCAGATGTGTTAACCCTGGCTCCAGCAGATCTTGGCCCTTCGCAGTGCTGTTTACAACCCTGTTTGCAGCAGGAACTGGGCACACATTGACTCCCTTGCTGGCTGATGCAGAAGATGTGTGAGATCCTTAAGCCAGTCACTTTGCACCTGCCCCTCATGTTGCAGATACCCAAATGCTCTAGACACCTCAATCCTGAACCCACACAAGCATTAAAGAGCTGCATCTAGTATAAGCCCTGCAGCTCCCATGTAACTAGGACACCACCTCATGTCCTTGGCCCTGAAATCAGGAGCAGAGCCCAGGAACCTGTCCCTCCAGCATCCCAAACTGCTGCCGCCGCATCACCTTGGCCGATTTGCTATTCTGGGCTCAGCCATTCAGCAACACTTCAGAGATGCTCAGCAAACATTGAATACTGAGATCAGCCACAGGAGATCCCTGTGGGGACGGTGGCGGTGCTGCTGCCTGGGCCGTGCCACGGTGGGGCTCACACCATCAGAGCCCCTCGGTGCCAGCGCAGGGTGCTGCCAGCACCACCATGCTCAGCAGCACGTGGGAGAGGACATCCCACCCACAGCTGGTGGGGCAGAGATCTCTTCTGATTTTACCTACAGAGAATTTGCCCAGCTTGGATTCTCAGCAATCCTGCCAGGACAGAGAACTTCCCACGCTTTTTCTCCCTCTTTTCCACCTTCCTCACTGTGGGTCCAAACCCAACCTACCTGCAGCAGTCTCCTTCCCGATTAATATTTGGGCAAACACCCCCTTGGTATGAGACCATCCAAGCTGGGTTCAGCTCGACGCAGAGGGCTGGAGCTGGGGGGAGAAGGGGGGAGTGTGTGGGAAGGGGCGAGGGGCTGCAGATCAGGGCTGATATGGCCTGTCATTTTGGCAGAATTTTCTAGGACAGTTTGTACAGTGTCTTCCCTATACAATGGTTATGTCTAGCCACCGCGCTGCAGCTCTCATTTCCATGAGCAAGGAATTCAACCGAAAAGTAAACAGGAAAAAACGTTACATCTCACAGTTTATAAATATATATGGAATTATTTAGGCAGTCAGGCCAATTTGCACAGATGCCGCATATATGCTGTGACAGATCTCGATGTTGTTTTGGAGCCACCCCTTGTGAATGGGAAACAGGGCTGGTTTCTCGCCATGTCTGCATGAAATATCGGTATCATCCTGCAAGCTGTCTGCCAGCAGCGAGTGCTACGGCTCTTGGGAACAGTACTATGAGCTGATGTGAGCTATTTGCACGTAGTGCTGAGAGACTCGAGCCCCCACGTTTCCAGCTTGGACTGCATGAGGTCTTTGAAAGAGGCAGGGGAGCTTTTCCTGGGGACTGCATGGGGATTCCAGCCTGGGATCTGTCAGGGTGATGGTGGGGTGGGGGCAGGACCTGCCCTGGAGCACACACCTCCACGAGGGCAAGGTGGCATTTTGGAGCCCCTGTTCCCTGTGTCCAGTGCGCTGAAACTGCTGGTTCCCAGTGCTTGGGGGCAAAGGGGGGTGCAGGCAGGGCAGACCTGCCTCCAGCTCCACACAGGGCACTGAAAAATTGCTGCCTGTGGGAATGAGGGACCTGAGCCCCCATCCCATCAACCTCCTCTACAGTGAGCATCCCAAGTCGCCCCAAGCCCAGAGCCACAATTCAGATCAAAATGACGGGACTGGGCTTTTCCCAACAACGCCCTTTCCTCCCCCTCTCACACCCGGCTTGAGCCCAGAAGTTTATTCAACCTGACAGCCGAGTGACTTGATCATTCGAAGTGACGTCTTAATTACAGGACGTCCTCCATGGTGTTTTCTGGCTGTGGCTAGTAAAAGAAACTTCTCTTCCCCGTCTCCCTCTGCCCCCCCATCTCCGCTGAGCTCCGCCGAGCTGCGAGAGCTGCTCAGACAGTGGGGATATTGTTTTGGCCATTGCCTGAATGGTCCAGCCTCCTCAGCTGTAAAATTACCTAGAGGATAACTAAACAAACCCCAGACAAACACTTCTTTAAAGGCACTGCTTACTTTGCAGCAGCCATTTCCCCCTGCCCGCCACATGTGCTCATGCTGGGTTTTCTTTTCCTCCCTCTCAAGGGCGACACAGTTGCAATGCCCTTGCAAAGCATTGCATGGGGAACGGGGGACGGTGAAGCATGAGGGGATATGGGGGATGTCGTGGGCTCTGCTGGACCAGGCTCTGCTCAGCTCCAGCCCCAGCTCAGGGCTGGAGACTTCATGAGGCAGAGGCACCAGGAGCAAACTGGGAGGGAGAGACAGCAACTCTTCGGGCTGGTCCATGTCAGAGCTGGGAGGAGGAATAGTGTTTCAAAGGGTTCAGCCCTGACCCTTTGCCTGAGTGGACTGGGGTTTTCCCTGAAAGAGCACTGCTGGTCCACAGGGAAACTGGTCACGCCAGCCTGGTCCAAAGTCCACTGAAGCCAATGGAAAAACTGTCCCGGTTTCCAGAATCGTGCAAAACCCAATGGGACTGCCGAGCTCCAGGGGATGAAATCAAGTGTTAAGTGACAATAAAGCCCCTCTGGACTGGGCTGGATGAGTGGGGAGGTCAGGACAAGTCCCCTCCAGGAGGTTTTGCCCTTTCCAACTATCCCTCATAAATAGGAGAAAAGTTCTGGCCAAATCCTCATTCAGAGTCAATCTAAGCATTTCCTGACTCGGTGTTGATTTCACAGATTAAAGCTGGTCAAAAACAACCCGCTCGAAATTCAGCCAGCATTAGTTTTTGGAAAAAGACCTTGAGGAATTTCATTCGAGTTTGTTCTGAGGGGAGGGGCTGTGCTTTTCCCACCCAGAAGCTTGTTTTCTTTTGAAATACGTGCAATAAACACATGGACGCCAACCCCCAGCTACAAGCAAAGAAGCTGCCTTCTGCTGCAAAGGCGTTATTTTTTGTAAGAGTGTGGGATATTAGTCAATCTGGGGTTATGCCTTTAATTCCAGGTCTGAACCACTAACCTGAAGTATTACAACTGCACCCAAGTTTCCATGTTCACATGAGGGCTGCAGTAACAACCTGGGGTTTGGCACAGGGAAGCAAGACAGGACTTCAGGATCAAAAATCTCACTGATCCCCCCCCAAAAAGGGGGGGAGGATGTTAAATAAAACCCTGTGTATCCCTGCCCCTCCTGTCAGAGGAAGGCTTTCCCTTCTGGTCTCGCTGACCTGTTCAGATAGAGCGTGCTCTCGCAAGGACAGGAGTGGAAGCCCAAAACACAACACCACAGTGTATGCTCTGAAAATATGTGCAGTCCAACTGAGGCAGATCCCAAATTTTGGCAGATTCCTAAGATCAGGAAATTCCTTGAGAGTTCGGGAAATTCTCCAAGACTGAACCCAAACTATTTTACTTGCAGAAGATATCAAGTTCTCCTCCTCTTTTTTTTTTTTTTTTTTTTTGGTGATGGGTCAGTGGGACCTTGGCGAGCACACGTTGCTGTACAGTGAGAAAGAGGATTAGCAAAACACTGCAGAAGGCCAAACACAGATGCAGGGCCCGCAGGAACAGCTGCTTGCAAAGGGAAGCCGGCGAAGCCAAATATCAGCCATGAGGTCCCAGCTCCAAGCAGGTCTGGAAGGAGCCCAAGCTGGTATCAGTTACACTTTCTTCCCTGCTCCTTTGCCTGTGCATAAATAACCACCCGTTATTTATGGCCATTCACATCACACATCCTACATGTGTGCCTGCAGGGTCACCTCAGAGGATGGGGCAGAGCTGGCTGCAGTGGGAAGGGCATGAAGGGCCCTTTTTAGGACTCAAAAATAACTTCCCCTCATCCCCCTGCCTCAAGCGACGTGGATAATGGCAGGGTTTCAGCCCAGCTGTTCCCACATTTGGTATATTGAGAAGTCACCCGGTGCTTGGGGATATGTGGGAGACATGCTGCCCATGGCTTGGAGCAAGCAGCTCCTGACTACAGCCAAGGAAAAGCAGCCCTGAGGTGTGGGAAACCTTCCTACTGCCCCAGGACCCCATCTCTGAGCAAAATGTCCACAGCTCGACAAAAATAGGCACAAAATAGAGAATCAAGTGTGTAGGATAACTTTACCCCAGGTGGGCTCATAGGGTTGATCTCCATCAGAACCCCAGAAACACACATTGTGGCTCCTGGCCCCAGAATGCAGGAGATGGGGGAAGACAGAGAACAACCTTCAGGCCACTACTTTGCAGAGCCATGCAGCATCCTCTGTGCTTGGCCATCGCCTCCTCAGGCCCACCACGTGCAGGGAAACCTGTATCTGCAGCTGCCTCTCAGGTCCATCTCTTCTGCTGAAGTCACCCCGGCAGACCTGACTCCTTGCCTTCACCATGCCTGCAGGAACTGGGCACCCGGGTGCAATGAGCCCTCCCGAGCATCTACAGCTCCAGCACTTCAATGCTGGGCAAACTCTTTGCCTTAAAGGAGTGCTGAAGACGGGGCACAAAGAGCTCAAAGGTTACAATTAGCTCAACTGTGCCGTGGTGCTGGGTGACTTTTAAAAAAAATATCAGCAAAGAGGTCAGTTTGTACTAACGTCCTTCAATATTCCCCAGGTCCCAAAAGAAAAGTATTTTCTTTCCGCTCTTGTGGTATTTTTCTTCCACTGTGTGCAGCAATGAGGTCACCGTGCAGAGGTTTTGTGGCTAAATCACTGGGTTGCTGCCATCATCCTGTTCCCAGGAAAGGCAGAAGTTGACCCAGCTGGATGTGCAGCCGAGGAAGAACATGGATCTTCTTGAAAGCTGGAGGCACAGCTCTGCAAAGGACCTGGCCAAGCCCTGCAGAGGCAATCAAACATACCCGTTCTAGGGACATTTCTTTAAACCAGCATGCCAGGCTGCTATTCTTTCCACTTCCAGTAAAACTGTTTCTTGCACCAAGGACAGTCCCTAGAGAAAGCGTTCATGCAGGAGAGATGGGAAGGACCAGCTGAAGTGTAAGTGCTGAACTCTGCAACAGCGTGGTAGTGACCGAATCATTTCAGTAGCACATGAGGTCATCTTCTCCTGCTGAAGACAACCTCCCCGCGGCCCTGGGGCATGCACCGGCTGGGGTGCAGCACTGAGCTGCTTTTGGGAGAGCTTTCCCCAAGCACGCCTGGCTTCAGGTCAGGCTGGCAGGTAGCCCTGAAAGCCACGCAACTCCCCCAGAGCCAGGGCTCCTCAGGCACTGCAGACAGCACTGCAGGAGAACATGGTGGCACTGGGGGATGAGCTGGCACCAAACCCCTCTCCTGGAGCTGTGGGATGGGCAGCTCAGACACCTGACTTCATAGCTGACCCCACTTCGAGCAGGTTGAACCAGGGACCCCCTGTGCCCTCAGCCAGGCTGAACAAGCCCATGATCTGCTGTCAGAACCCTCTCCAGCAAAGCCAGGAGGGACATGTACCTCTTTGCAAGGGGCCACGCTGGAAGGACCCCTCCTGCAAAAACTTCCCAGCTGCACCAGTACCTTCCCTCACAGCACACAGCTTGAGCCCTACTCCTGCCAGCACAGCTCTGTGCCTGACCCAGCCTCAAGCCACCACCTGAAGGCATTTTCCTCCTCTACCACCTTCCCTTGGCTTCCGAGATATCCTTGCAGGTAGGCAGGAACTGACAAACTTTTTTTTTTGTAATAGATCCCTCTGTTCACCCCAGAACTTCACCCGCCTCCAGAGCAGCCCTTCCTCCCATGCCCCGGTTAGGGAAACACACATCCCCCTTCCCTAGACATCACCTGCTCCTCACCCCCAGCCTCTCTAGCCCCAGACTTTTATAGCCTTCCCAGGCTCCTGCTCAGCTGAGCCCGAGCTGACAGGGACCAACTGAGATCAGGGCTGCTCCTCCCTGGGTTTTACAGGGCCAGCCCAGCCCAGTTGCAAAGCCTGGGTCCAGCAAGATTCCCAGTGCCCCACCATCAACATGCTGGGGTTTACTGGGCTGGTGTCACCTCCTCCCTTGCTCGGTCTTCATGCTCTTCACCCTGCATCCATGTGCTGCTGAATCCAGCTGGGGCTGCCCCTGGAGACTGCTCCTGCTCCATCTCCATGCCTGTTGCCTGGTAAAGCTCTCTAGTTCCTGGGGTCCTGACATGTCTGGGAAAGGGTTTTTCTAAGCACATCACGTCCTGCCTGCTCCTTGCCCTTGCTAAATCTCCTCTGCCAGCCTCTCTGTGCATTTTCCTGGAGGAAGGACGCTAACGGATATATAAATAAAGCAACCTGTGTATTCTTCTTCCCCCTCAGAGCTTGTGTAACCTGCAGTTGACCCCTTCTAGTCCTTCCCAAACCACAGCCCCAGTATGTGCTGCCTGCCGCCGCCGTCACTGCTGCTCTGGCATTTTTATGAATGGCCTTGAGCCCAGGGAAGAGATGTGAGTGTGGATTTGGAACAGCTCCATCCCTTCTACCGCACGCGCTAATCTTGACAAATGATCAGCGTGTGGCTTTCGAAACCAGAGATAAGGCTGTCTGACCACTTCAAGTCACTACACTTTCCCACGAAGAAAGGGATTTTGTTCTCAGCCCCTGGTCACAGCTTCCTCCGGAGCCTGGGCAAACCCAGGTGCCCCCCACCCCATAGCTTGAGGGGGAGACACACTGCAATCACACCCCTTGGGAGTGGGGCCAGGGTCTGATTCAGGACAAAACCGTGGCAACCTCCAAACAAGGCAGATGTCGTGACATTACCTGAGTTTCTGATGCTACTGGCTGGACCAGGGCTGCCTCCTGCCTGCACGCCTGCATCTCTTTCCTGTTGAAGCCAAAGGCAGAAGTGGTCCATGCCCAGCACGGAGCTGGGATGGGGCAGAAGCATGTGCTGGGAGCCAGCAAGAGCTTCCAGTCCTGCAGCTGAGCTATGACCATTCTGGTCTTCCTTGAGCTCAGTTTTAGCCGAGAACTGGAGTACCTGAAGGACTCCTGGCTCTACTGGGGTCACTGATGTCCTTGGACTGGTTTCCCACTGCACTGCTATGGCATTTGGGACATGCATCTTGCCTGTCAGTTTGGACAGCATCCCCGTTCCTCCCTGGGGCTGGGGAAGCAGCCATGGGGTAGCTGCAGTGTCTTCACAGCGACTCTAAAACGGCTGAGTGAGCCCTGGGTGGATCCTGCTGGATGTGCACCTGGGAAAGCTGGGCTTTCCAGAAGGCTCCCTCTCTCTCAGACACAGACCTGCTGCCAAGGGAAAAGGCCTCTGTGAGTGCCAATTCAAGGAATGCCTTTGATCCAGTGGGAATCGTTAGGGAGAAACTCTGCCTCTAAATTGAGCTGCTCTCTTGTCTTGCCACTTTGGGAAATGAATTTGTACTCGGAAAAACTTGGGCTGGGAGAGATCTTGGGAAGACATCCAATCCATTTCCCTACCCCAAATTTGTCCTGACAGATTTTTTTTTATCTAACCTTTCCTTTAAAATCTCCAGATGGCTCAATACAGTCTCCTCCAGGGCTATATTCATTTTACTACCAGGTATTTTTTTATTATTAATATCCAACTTAAATTTCCCTTGGTGCAATCTGCTCCTATCCCATGGCAACACAGAGGGCAACTGTCCTCTTACCACTGTACGCCGTGCACCCCACCCTGCCCAGCATGGTGGGTGCCTTTCCAGCAGTGGTACCTATTTAAAGCTCAGGATTAGGGTGGACAAGGCTGGTCCTGGCCATGAGCAGGCAGAGCTGAATAGCCCCTGGACTTTTCTGTCCTATCACTTTTCCTATTGCTACGCTGGCCCGCAGGAGGGTTTGGTGTACGAGAGTGCACACCCACTGTGCCCTGTGCAGGCACCAAACATCTCACCCAGGTGGGAATGGGAGGTCAGAGGCTGCTGGCTTGTTGACCCATGAAGGGAGGCCATTATTCAGCTGATGAGGCCATGCAGATGTTAATTAAAAAGCATGCGAAGCAGAACAGGTCACTGTTTGGTGTCATCCGCTCATGAAATTAGCCCTGTGGTAGTTCACTGAGCCCTCCCCGGGAGACAGAGCAGGGGAAGAGCTGCCTGTAGTACCTCTGTTCTTACTCTCATCTCCTCCAGCTGAGCTCCTATTTCTGGGTGCATCCTGGGTCCTGTACAATGTCTCTGCTTTTCATCCAACTCTCTGCTGGATCCTTAGTAGAGAAAACCTTCTGCTTGTTCATTCCTGGACTGGCCTGGAACATAGCTGTGCAGAGGTGAGAGGTGTAACCTAAATAATCAACTCCTGGCAGTGCAGGTGGAGAAACATGCTGAGCTGCTGCAGGAGGTGCTCACACGAGGACACTGATGGACACAGCCTCCTAGGCCAGGCACACCTGTGGGTGTCCCTTGGTAGGGTCCCAGGTTTCCCCAGCATCCAGATTTGATCATCATCAGCAGCTTTGATCTGATCCCCTTCACTCTCCAGCCAAGGCCAGGAGGGAAGGCAGAGCTTTCCTCTGGGAAGCACCAAGGGCCGGTGCTCCCTCACCCAAAGGCCACCAGGGAGCAGGTCTGCAGAGCCCTTCGGCAGCAGTTCAGGGTGGTGAAGCCCTTCCATTCCACTGGAGAGCTTGGCGCTCACCACGCACTTCACATCTCCGGGAGACGGGGCTTGGCATCACCTGTTAACCCCTGGGACATGCCCAGGTCAGGAGAATGCTCTGGTAGGAAGGAGTCTCCTGTTTCTTCTCCACATGAGCACTTCTCCAAAGCCAGGATGCTGTGCTAGGCTCCACATGGGCACCCTCCTGTGCCCGGCCAGAGCTCGCGCTGCGGTGGGGACCAGCAGCAGCACAGCTGAGCATCAAAGAATCAAACCCGAGCTGCTCCCTGAGAAGTGCAACTTAACAAATCCCAGTTTCCTGCCGCTCTGTCTCATGGTTGGATTAGCTCATGGCTAATAAGGCACATGAGAGTTTTTCCCATGGTTTGGGGCACTCATATTGGCTCTCTCCCGTGTGGATTCTTTGATGTCTTATAATAGAGTTGATGATGAATCCATTTCCTCAGTGGGGACCCAAGTTTGGCGCTCTCTTGTCTACCCAGATGCCTTTTTTCATAAAACAGTTAGACAATAGAACAACAAAATGGAATTCAGTCTCTCTGAGGATCCTGTCTTGCTATGAAATCTGGCAGAAAGTGACCCAGAGCTTCAAAAGTGAGGTTGGACAGCGGGGACAGGCAAGCACATAGACACACGCACCCACACAAGCACGATGGCTCCCACCTCCTTCCCTTCCACAGCCAGGCTAGCGAGAACAAATGAGCATGCTCTTAACTCTGCCCTGCCATGCCCGTTCACCACAGCGCAGGCTTGAAGGCCAGGACCAAGAGCTTTTTCTAAAACCATGCAACACCAGATGTTTTTTTCCTGAGGCCTCAGACACACACGTGCAGCACACTGTTATTAAAACTGGCTCATATTCCCTGCGCACGGGGAAAAAAAATTAAGGCTGCGCACAAGGTTAGTTCTCAACTTTGGCATCCAGCATTAAACCATGCAGGCTCGGTCGACTTTTGTTTGTTTTTATAGAGTTGCTTATAGACCATCCCTCCTGCAGCATCCCAGCAGAGTGGAACAATTTGATGCACCAGCTGGACAAGAAGTGCTTCATGTGCTGCCAAATATACCATGTAAAAACCATAATGCAGCCACCTCTGGGGTGCAGCCTGACAAGCGCATGGCAATTGCAGCAACACCCTGCAGCAGATTGAACCGAGAGGAGGGAGCCGCTTGAGAGGATGCACTGGTTCATTACACAGACTTCCTCCTCTTGGTTTTCCGCCTGGTCTTTCCAGCCTGCCTCCCCCAGCACGGCTCTCCTGTGGATTTTTCTTCTCCTGCTAATGTTTCTGTATTCACCTCAGACCGAGCCAAAGGCTCATTTTAGCTGAAAAAGGCCGTTTGTCTCAGTATCTTACCATCTCTATCTCAGTGTCAGCCCAAGCCTTGATGCCTCCTTCCCCCAGCAGCAGGTTTCACTCCCACATTTGGGATTCCACCCAGCCACCCTTTCTCAGCCACTTCGTATTTTCCTCCAAGAGTTTTGGAAAAGGATTGCACACCTCACTGTGGTGCTTCCCTGCCTGGGCTGGTTGGGGCTGGCCTCTGCCAGCCAAGGTGGGAGCCTCATCAGATCCCCAGTGTGTTCTCAGTGGGATGCCCAAGGGTCCAAGTGTCCTGGGGACAGCAGGATGCTCAGCCCAGGCTCTGCTTATATGATAAAATCTCCCGCTCCCTGGCTTGGCCTCGCCTCTGCAGGGCTGTGAGCTGACTTCCACTGGGTAGCACCAGGGATGTCACCTCCCTCCCAAACTGCCCAGCGCCCCAGTGGGGGTCCTCTCCCACTCACCCAACAGCAAAGGTTTCCTTGGCTCACACAAAGGTTCTTACACCGCTGTGGTGAATGATGCAGTGCCTGGGGCTGCTGTCGGGACAGGGTAGGGTGCTCAGCACCCAGCCGTGTGTGGGGACAGTGGGGTGCAGGTTAACAGGGATCTCTGCAGCGCAGGAGGCGTAGGAGACCCGAACCTGCCTTCCAAAACCGCCCGGGAGGAAATGTCCCTGGCTGTGGGAGATCCACGGGTCTGCGGGGAAAGGCAAGGGGTTCTCCCTCTTGCCCTGGAGCCAGGAGCCGAAGCCCAGATCTACCACGGAGGGCTGCGGTCAGCTCCAAAACGGCCCTTCCCGCACAACCCCGGCCCTGGGTTCGCCGGGCCCTCGTGGTGCTGGATACATCAGGCTGGTGCCAGCCAAATGACTGACAGCTGCCAACCTCCAGCAGCAAAGATCGCCTCGAGCCGATGCCCAAGGGAGGGAGCGAAGGTCCCTGCAGCCCTTCCCTTGGCCGGCGCTCCGGGGTGAGGCCGAGCCGGCGGGCTGGGGGGCGCCCCCGGGGCCGTGCGGGTACCCCGCGGCTCCAGACCCCGCTGCACCTGCTACCCCCGCCCGGTGCCCGGGGAGGGGATGGCGGAGACGGGGCGGCTGTGGGCCCGAGGCCGGGGAGGGCGTCCCCGACCCTGCCCCCCCCCCCCCCGCCAGCGCTCCCCTCCCGGGCTCCGCTGGGGGCTGCGCGGGATGAGCTTCAGCACCGCGGGGGCTGCGCGGGGTGGGGGGGGCGTTGGATGGGGGGGAGGAGGGGGAGGTCGGGGGGAGGGGGGGGCGCTTTGTCTCCCCGCCCGCGGGGCCGGGGGTCGGCGGCTGTGGGAGGGCGGGAGGAGGAGCGCGGCCCGCCCCGCCGCCGCCGTACAAAAGGGGTCGGGCGGGCGGCGGAGCAGCGTGTGCCGCCGGGCAGGGCAGGGCAGGGCAGGGCAGGGCAGGGCAGGGCAGGGCGCAGCGGGCGGCGCTCCGGTCCCCTCCGCAGCGCCGTCCCGGCGGGGCCCGCGGCCGCCCCGTCCCGCCCCGTCCCGTCCCGTCCCGCTCCGCCGCCGCCGCCGGGCCCGGGACCATGCGGCGGGCGCGGGCGCTGCGCCGCCGCGGAGCTCTGCTCGCCTGCCTCTCCCTGGGGACGCTGCTGGCCCTCGCCGACGCCAAGGGTGCCTTCTACCCCCCCGCCGCCCCCCTGCCCTACGGCGGCAGGTACAGCCTCTACACGGCCGGCTCCAGCCCGCAGCTCGGCCCCGGCAAGCCCGTGGGCAAGCACAAGTAAGCGACCCTCTGCGCGCCCCCCGTCCGCGGCCGCGCAACCCATCCGGCGGGCACCGGGAGACGGCGCCGCCCCCGGGCGTCCACCCCTGGGTACCGGCAGCGCGCCGGGGCTTTCCGGGCACAGCCTCCCGTCGGACATCCCTTACCGGGCGCAGACCGCGGGCACCGGCTACCGGCCGCGCGTCTGGGTTCTGCAGGCAGCAGCCCCGGGAGACCGGCCGCCGCGGGCTCCCCTTGGGGGGTACCCAACCCTCGGTACCGGTCATGGGTGCCGTCCCCCAGGGCTCGGCCGCGGGCATCCCTTGGTGGAGAGTGGTCCCTGGGTACCAGCCACGGGCATCCCTTGATGGCCAGCGGTCCCTGGGTACTGGCCGTGGGCACTGACTGCGGGCTGGCGTGCAGGGCTGGGGGGCCCTGTGCAGGGCAGGGGTGTCCCTCTATTTCGGTGCACCCCCCCCGTGTCGAGCGAGGCTGGGGGGCCCCTCTGCGCAGGGGTTTTGTTTCCAGGAGGGAGCGGGCTGGGTGAGGGGGGACACGTGTGTGCTGCAGTCCCGTGTGGGACGGGGCTGCGTGGCGGGGACGGAGTGCACGCGTGTGTTTGTGAGGTAGGTGCGTGTACCTGTCCTGCAGGACACGGGCGCGGGGCTGTGGTGTGCGGGAGGGGAGGATGGCAGTGCACAGACCTACGCATGGAAATGCAGACTGGTTTGGAGGGAATTTGCTCGTGTGCTTGTAAAGCACAGACTTACTAGAGTTTAAATATGTTTTCAAGTAACCTGGAAAGCTCAAGCAGAGGAGGAATGTAGGCTTTACACATACTATAGACTTTTTCCGCTCAATTGCAAAAAGGCTGTTACATTGGTGGGGGGCTCCCTTCCCTCCCTGCTTGTTTGCTAAGAACCGTTTCAGTCGGGCTTCTTTGAAAAGAGGAGGATGTGGTGTTATGAACAAGCTGAAATGAATAAAGTAACATTCGAGACGAACAATACTGGCAGTGCCAGTGAGCGCTTTCCAAAACCCGTAACATTTTCCAGCTGCTCACTCTTAAAACATCAGGCTGGAGCTATAAAACTGCTAGCCACAGGTGGGTGTGAGGGAAAGGGGTTTCTGCGAGGGAGAGTGAGCCAAAACCACCCTAACCCAAGTAGTCACAGGTAGGTAGTGTTTATTAGTAGTGGCTAGTAGGTCTGCTCGCGTTGGCTACTACAATAGCTTACTTACAGAGGGGGTTTGCAGTGTGTTTGTAAGTGAATCCTGGATTTATGGATAGACAGTGATTCTAAATTTCCACATGCACACGCACACATGATCTCCCTTCCCTCCAGCTAAGAAAAGTGGCTGGCCTTCGCTCTCGCGTGGCCCTGTGCACAGATAAATGACTCACTTCTGGAGCACGGATCCCTGCACACTCTGCGCCTGGCAGCTTCTCGCCAGGGCAGAGCTGCTTGGGTCTGGGCAGGCTGGAAATGCTGGTCGCTGCTGGGGGTTGTGGTGCCCATCCCAGGGGAGCAAAGATTGCCCTCAGGGAGGGGCTGGGGTAGAGGTGCCGGTGCTGCCCCTGGGGAGAGCGAGGGGGATGCACATGGTCAGGGGGTCCCTGCTGGAGGGAGCAGGGAGAGCCAGGGAGCAAGGGGAGGATGAGCCTGCTTGCACCTTGCTGCTTGACTGAGGGAGCTCCTGCCCCACATGGGCTGTTGGAGGTGGCGGAGCCTGCTCGGGGCCTCTGAACAGGGGCACTGGGGGGTTTATGGTGGTCCCTGGCATGGGCAGGGGATGTATTTTGTCTTCATGTGTTTGCCATCAGTGCTTGTTCCTTCTTCATCTATCTTTCCCCACTCAGGGTGAGCCAGAGCCCCTCTGCTCTGTCCCCAGAGGGTGACAGTGGGGGGCCTGGGGTGGGCTGCGCACACCCACCCCCCTGTGCGTGCACACTCACGCTTGTGCATGGTCACTCCCTCAGACAGAAGACACCACAGTCCTTCTCCCCAAACCCTTCTGCTCCATTGTGATTGTCCCTTCCCTTGCCTCCACCTGCCAGAGATGTCTCAATGGCATCCAGCCCATCCTCATGCCAAGCCCGTGGAGCTGGGCTGAGGCCCTGCAGCTCAATTCTCTGGTCAGCCCTGAGGCTGCTCTCTGCAGGCCATGCAATGGTGACCAGGGAGCTGCGGCTGCTTCCCAGCCTGTGGCCAGGCAGCCAAGCCGCAGCAACGGCAGCTCATGGGGAGAGCCACGTTCTCCCGCCTCACTGAACACCTCCCTGCACCTGCAGCTCGCGCCGGCCCATCTGCTCCATCCTGCTGACCCTCCATCTCCACTTCAGCTCTGCACTGTCTGCCTGTGCCCTCCTCTGCTCCCGCTCTGCCGTCTGCTGCATCCCTGTGCTCTTAATCCCTGCCTCGCCGCACATCCCTGCTGTCTCTGCCCCTGTGGACCTAGTCCATCTGCTCCTGCCAGCAGCCCTGCCTTCAGCTGGAACAGCCTTGGCCTCCATCTGTCCCACCAGTGCTCCCACATCCTTCCCATGCAGCCTTCCTCCTGGCCACCTCATCCTTTGTGCCTGGGTTTGCTGCTCAGCTCAGGAGAGGTCCTGTGCCTGGAGCTGGCTGGTATCCTGTGGCATCAAGCCGCAGCACGATGGCAGGAGGGAAGAGGCTCTGCTCCTTGCACCACCCATCCAAGGGATCTGAAGAGGTTTCCAGCCTCCATCTGGCTTGGGACCTGGGATGTGTCCCGGCCTCCATGGTAGAGGGAGCTGTGATGCTGCAGCCCTGTAGAGCGGCCAGCCTGCATCTCTGTAGCATCACACTTGGTCCGAGTGTGACAGTACCCACAGCAAGGTCTGAAGGCTTTTGGGCTGGCTCTGGCACTGGCAGCACTCCAGGAATTGCAGGACAGACCACCCCTGTCAGACACTGCTGGGGCTATTTCTGGGATGCTCCTCCCAGCCTGTCTCGCCACCCAGACCATGCTGTGCCAAGCACGGCCCAGCTCTGGGGCTGAGGCTCCAAGTGACCACAGCCCTGGTGACGATGTGGCCGTGACAGCATCAGCTGCGCTCAGCACCCAGCCTCCTGCAGCACGGTGGCACTGCAGACCTGCCTGTGGGGGCTTTGGGTTTCTTGCAGACAATGAAATTGCCAGTGAAAAATCGGCAGGCGAAGGTGCTCAGCCTGTTCCCAGCACCAAGACTGATTTCTCAGGCAGGGCTCAACTGTGGAGTGACCACAGCTGGGGGAGGACGGGGCAGCCACCAACTCGGAGGGCCATTGTGGGCCAGGCAGTGCCCGAGGCTGAGCGGAGAGCCCAGCACAGCTGAGGTGAGCAGAGCTGTGTTGAGGGTGCAGGGGTTCAGCTGCACCCCCTTAATGCAGAGGATAGATGCCAGCACCCACCCGGACTGAGGAAAAGCCTCCTTGTTGCTGGGTGCACCCTGGCACCCAGAGGGCAGGTAGCTGGGCTGGGCAGCGCTGGCTCCCGTGGAGGCTCTCGGAGCCAGTTGGGCGAAGGCAGGTGAAAGCCAAGGTGCCCACCAAGAGCAGGAGCCAACTCGCCCAGCACAGACGGACCGGGAGCGCCTGCCTGCCCCTTGCCTGTGCACCTGGCAGCAGGCTGGGCACTGGGGGACTTTGCTCCCTCCCCACTCCCTGCACTCCCCTGGGCCCCATGGCTGTCTCTGTCCCCAGTGGGTGGGGTGGGCGATGCCCCCTCCCTAGCAGCTGCACAAGTTGGGGGGTCCCTCCAGCTCCTGCCCCTCCCCGAGACCTTGCTGGCAGTGCCAGGCAGGGCAGGCTGACCTGCCTGGGGACTGGTTGTATAGCTGGGCGCTGGTGTCTGCGGAGCAGGGGGTGATGGTGTCTCACTGTGCTTCCCCCTAGGAGCTACTGTGCCTACGTGGTGCAGCGCAATGTGACGTGCACACTGCAGGATGGGGCCGAGAGCTACGTCAAGGCCGAGTACCACAAGTGCAGCTGGGGACCCAAGTGCCCAGGGAAAGTGCTGTGAGTACGGGGCACGTCGGGGCATGGCTCCCTTCCCCTCCCAGCTTCAGGTCGCAGCTCGGGCTCCCAAGCCCCCGTGCTACCCTTCTGACCATGAACCCCTGCTTTCCAGAGGGCAGTGAAGGGGGCTGAAGGGCTTTTGCTGGACAAGGCAGTCAATGGCAAGGGATCTGTCAGGAGGGAGCAGGAGCTCTATCCCTCATCAGAAATAAAGTAATGAGAAGCTGGGCGGGTGCATGTGTGCAGGGAAGCATTTTGTTGCAAACCTGCAGTTTGGCAGAAAGATGCCAGTTAGGTGAGAGCCTGACTGAGAGGAGGAGAAAATAGTTCATGGCCGGGGATGGCTTAGGGTTTCCTTCCCCAGGAAAATATTTGCAAAACTCTCTGCCACCTTGTCAGTGGTGGAGGGAAAGCCCCCACCATGCTGCAGCCCGAGATGCAGCCGGGGCAGGGCGGCCAACTGGGGCTTTGTGCTTCACCACCCTCAACAGCCCGCAGCCAGGGATGCTGCTCTGTGCAGAAACGCTGCTCTCCTCCATCCTCCCCGGGCCCACTGAGAGCAACAGAGCTGAGCACCGAGGAGAACCGGGCTGAGAGGGGCTTTTGTCAGAGCCTGGCACCCCTCCTGCGGCACCGGCACACGGCGCTGCAGCCGGCTGGGACTCACCACGTGCTGGCGGTGCCACGGGCTCCACACGCAGCCTCTCCCAGCAGAGACGGGCCATCGGACCCACTTGCTGACTTGTTCTTTCCTTTCTCCCATCACAAGTGCTTTAGCAGCATTTGGGGACTTCAGGATATCCTGCAGCTGCTGGTACCCGTGGAGGAGATCCCCAAAGCCTCTCCCATCTCCGTGGTGTCCTCTGCTTGGCCCCTCCAGCCCTTCAAACTAAACCAGGGTGTTTTCTGAAAGCAGCTGGACCTGCACAGCCTCAGATGCTGCATCCACACATGAGAGGGAAACATGATTTTTCCACCTGCTGGGGCTATCATCTAATGTTTGTGCAACTGCAAAAAATACTTCCCCTCATCACCCTTTGGAGCAGGGGGAGAAGGGTTCAGAGGTGCCGAAGGGCTGCAGGCTCCTGTGCAGAGCCTGGCATGACACAGAGAAGGTGCCCTGCCTTCTAGATGCCATCCTCATCCTCACTTCACCCCTGACAGTGGCTGCATGCAGCAGTCTCCTGCTGCGGTATGTCCAGGCAGGTTTCTACACACTTAAGACAGAAGGAAAGACCATAGAAACTCAGCAGCATCTGTAAAGAGGAATAACAAAAAGAAGAGCTTGTTTTGAAACTGTCCCATGCCTTTGGGAAATTGATGTTGAGAAATTTTGAAGTGATTCAAAGAACAGAGGATGTGGGTTTGCTTTCTCCTGCCCTGCGGTATGTACGGAGGTGGCTCTATTGCACTGGGAGTTGTGTGGAAGTGGCATTGCCTGGGGGCTGCAGCCTGGGCTGGGGGCACTGAGGATTCGGGCAGGGACACGGAGGACAGGGGCTTGGCCCCATGTGCTGCCCTGAGCGATGGGATACGCAAGTGCCTTACGCAGCCCCGCCGTGCGGCACGGACGGTTGGCCGCCTCCTCGGAGACCTGCTAAATATTCTGGAGAAGAACAAGGGCCCGATTGTGCGTGTTGTTGCAAAACAGCAAACTTCAGGATTTTCATGCCGTGGTAAATTCAGATTGGAAATTTCCAAAAGGCGGGTTGAAAGCATTGGGGTTTCAGAGGTGGTGACAAATGTGCTGTCTTCAGCCCTGCGCAGCTCGGCTGGTGGGGGGAGCACGGGTGGTGGCAGGGTCCTGTCCGCCCCCTCCACCTCACGGGAAGGTGCCACAAAAGAACTGGGAGTTGCTGAGTCCTCCCCGCTGTGCTGGTGGGGACCCCAGGTAGGGCGAGAGCAGAGAGGGAGGGTGTTAGTGTCCCGCTGGGCAAGGCAGTGGATTCGCACCCTTATTTGCTGTGTATGGGGGGAATCAATGTTGTTGTGCCCAAATGGGTGATGGAGAAACTCCCAAGGCATCCCAGCTAGAGGCAGGAGGAAGGGTAAGGAGCCATCGCTCTGTGCACACCGCACAGCACCGCCCTGGTAAACCTCTCCAGGGCTCTGCTGCCCCACTGCCAAAGCTCTCGCTTGAAAGGCCAGCCCAAGCCACTTAGGCTTCCCATCAAACTGATGCCTTCCACACATAGAGAAATACCTTTCCAAAGGTATTTCAACCCTCCTGGAGGCCTCAGAACAGGATTACAGTTGAGAAGAGGGGTTTTTTACCCCACTAAGAAATTGTCTAGGTCAATTCAAAATGCAAAAACACCCACAAGCAGCCCAGACCCCTCTTGGAAATGATCCGAGTTTGCAGGGGTTTTGGAATCACTTCCATAAGTTCATCTTGTGCTCTCCTGGGCCAAAAGTTGCTAAACTTTGTGGCATCTGTCACAGTGGTCATCTATCAGGCCAGAGACCAAAGCAATACACTTATAGGTGCTCTTCTAAACTAGCACATAGGAGTCTCAGGTTAAAAAAATACCCAGCAAAAAACCTCTCCAGAAACCACAAATACATAAATAACAGCTCTGCTCAGATAGGCCATCGTCACCCCTGGGCTGTTTCTCAGGCTTGTCTAGTTGTGTTACCACCTTGCTGGGTTGAACTGTTCTGTCACCATGTGCTGTCCCGCCTGCACCTCATGGTCCCGTCCTGGTCAGGGTGGGCACGTGTTTTTGGAGTGCTGGTTAATGAGCTGTGCCCCTGGACAGGCACTGTAATGCTACACTGAGCTCTGGTGTAGCAAGAGCTCTTGGAGGAGGTGGGTCACGGTCTGTAGGTGAGGCATATGGGTCTCAGCCAGGCTTTCCCGTGAGCCCGGACTTCCCACACCCAACAGGACCCATGATCCCGCTCTTCTCTATTGCTTGACATTGAGGTTGCTTCTCTAAACTGTCTTCTCTCTTCCTCCTCTCTCCTGGAAAGGTACCGCACCTTCTTCAGACCCAGATACAAGATTGGATACAAGACAGTGACCGAGCTGGCCTGGAGGTGCTGCCCAGGCTTCATGGGAGAAGGGTGCCATGACAGCCCGACCGACCAACCCGGCCTTCTGCCCCAACATCCCAGCCCTAAAATGCCTCCTGGACAAAAGATGTTTCCAATCCCCAGACTTCCTCCCTATCCAAAAAGCCACCCTGACCTGTTTCCAGGACCAAAGAAGAATCAGTATGGTGAGATCTCGCTCCTGCTTCACATCCCCAGGTTACCACACTACCAGCATGCTCTCAAACTTTCCACTTCTTTTTGCTCCAGGACAGGGCATG
This sequence comes from Athene noctua, assembly GCF_965140245.1. Classification (NCBI taxonomy): domain Eukaryota; kingdom Metazoa; phylum Chordata; class Aves; order Strigiformes; family Strigidae; genus Athene; species Athene noctua. Next base: position 5,804,780 of record NC_134052.1, on the reverse strand, counting down.
AATTTGACAAACCAATATGGATTTTTGAATTTGGGTGGTGTGCTTTCTGACTGGAGACCTGACATTTGACTGCTTTGAGGATCGCTTGGTTTTTCAATCTGGTTTCTTTCAAAACACGCTGCTTCAAAATTGTCTTTCCTCATTGCTTTAAAGAGTTTTTCCATTAATTTTGGGGTGTTGTGGTAAGGCATTAGCTGTCTTTTTCTGTCTGCTAAGCCACAGATGTGCGGCGTTCAGATCACAGCTAACCCCTGCAGGAGGTTAAAACCTTTGCGGGAACAAAAGCACAAACGCCAATATGGTGGCTGCTATTTGTTCAGTTTATTAACTGCGCAATTGCTTTATATACGCCTTTCTGTACATCGCGAGATCTTTAGTTCCCTGTTCTTTCTGTGCATTGCAAGATCTTTCATGTGCCTCTATTCTTCCCGTACATCGCGAGATCTTCCGAGCACCTCTCCCTACACTGGGGTTGATAGATTGTGTCTCAAGACAAAGGGCTGTGCTCATCACCTGCTGTTGAACTTGGGAGCAGAGGGCATCATCCCAAGAAGAAAGAGGGTTTCCCGATCAGCTTAAGAAGAGATGTAGAGGAAGGTAGGAAGGGTGGGCTGATAATTCGCTGAAATGGCAATAAGAAGAAGGCAGGAGCTAATGTTAGTATGGAAAAGGACTCAAATCTAGAAGATAGCCAAGGAGGGAAATTCAAGGAGCACCAGCCCTGACTGTGCCCTTTCTATTTCTTTCCCTGTGCAGGAAGGAAGCTACCTGGCCTCTTTGGGGACCGCCTGGATCGGCTGGAGGAGGAGGTGAGGCGCCTTTCCCAGTCCTACGACAGCCTGCACACCATGGTGAGTGGCCTGGGGGACCGCCTGCGACTGGCCATCCAGGAGGACACCACCAAGATGATCGGCTCCCTGATGAACAGCCCAGGCACGCCTGACTCAACGGTGGGCTTCGGCATCATTCCCGACGGCCTGGTGGATGTAGCAGACAAAGCTGACATCGCCACGTACCCTCCTGTGGGGGAGATCCTGACCAAAGTGACAGAGGTGAGCGACGTGCTGAAAACCAAGGCAGATTTGCTGCACGAGGTTCGTGGTATGGTCCTGGACCATGATGGGCAGATTAAACACCTGCTGGAGTCAGCCCGGCCCTCTCCCCTCACCTCCATTGACCTGCTGGAGGAGTATGTGGACACGCGGCTGAGCAACCTGCGTGGAGAACTGCTCGATGGCTTCGAGAAGAAGCTGGGGAAGATCCAGACCACATGTGATTTCCGGATCCAAGAGGTGCGGCAGCAGTGCGAGGAGGAAAAAGCTGCCAACCTGAGGCTGCAGCAGACGCTGGATGGGAAGGAGCTAGAGATCAAGAAAGAGATCTCCCAGCTGGAGACCCAGATCCAAGGGCTGACGGTGGTGGAAAGCTGCTGCAGCAACCTGGACTACCTCACCGATCGCATGAATATCCTCGAGAAAGGTCTTCACAGCATCTCTGAGTCCCAGAAGAACTTGCACTCACGGCTGGATGGAGAAATCTCCACTGTCACCCTAGGGAACCTTTTTGAAGGGCGCTTTGAGGACCTAGAAGCCAGACTCAATGCTACAGAGAGAGAAATGGGGAGCTGCTGCTCTGGTATAGAGGACAGTATGAGAGGCACAGTGGTAGCAGAGGTGGACGGCATGAGGACTGCCTTTGAAGATAAAATGCAGACCCTGGAGGACAGGTTCATGACCATCGTGGGGGAGCTGAACAATGTCAGTTCTCCTGTGGGCATGGATGGAGCGGTGGTGCCCGTGCTGGAGGGGGAGCTCGCCAGCATGAGGAAACGGACGGATGAGACGCTGGACGTGTTGCAGAATCGCCTCATTACGCTGGAGAGCACTTGTTCCCTGGGCTGCACCTCTGCCTCCAAAGACGTGGAGACCTTCCGGACAGAGATTGAAGACTGTCAGAACAAGAACCAGGACCTGCTCCTCCGGATGGACAGCAACTATGACCTCCTGCGCAAGCTGAATGCCACCATCCTGGAGATCCAGCGGCGAATCGAGGAGGAAGCATCGGGGGCTTTGCAAGGGGAGATCACCTTGCTAAAGATCAACCTGAACACCGTGAGCAAGTCTCTGACAGGGCTGAAGGACTCCGTCTCCCAGTACTCGGACACCATGACACACATCAACTCCTCGCTGGATGAGCACGAGCGGAAGATCGAGGATGAGGTCCACTCCATCCAGGAGAAGGTCAATGACCAAGGCTCCCAGCTCTTCTTCAGCAACCGGCGTGTCCTGAACCTCAAGGGAGACTTGGAGCGACTCAAAGCCAGGATCGTTAGTGACCTGAGCTCCTGCAAGGGTGTGGCCCATGACCTGCAGCAGGAGATTGCTCACTTTGATGACCGGGTGGCCCGGGTGGAGAGTGTCTGTGGCAGGTTGGGTGCCGTCACAGGGAGCCTGGACGGCATCAGGGACGAACTGGAGAAACACACGGGCAGTCTCTGGGACTACATGGACCACATGAATGGGACCCTGGCTGCCCACTCTCAGGAAATAACAGGACTGAAGGACAACCTGCTTGACTGCCAAGCCAAGGTCTCCGAGCTGGCGGAGCAGGTCGGCCACTTGGAAGAGCAGGCGGAGGGGAAGCAGCATTAGCTGCAGCGCCACGTGCGTCTTCCTTCTCCTCCCCATGAAGGACAGGATTAACTTATATCACACAGACTTGCTCCAATGTGACAACAGTTCTTGGGATAATTTTTTTTTTTAATTAAAAGATAAATTAAAAGCTGCTACAACCCCTTTTTTTTTTTTTTTTTTTTTTTAATCTTTTTGGCCCCACTTTTCCATAACTCTGCCATTACAGTACTCGCTTCCTGATGCTCAGCAGCTGTCCCAACCCTGGTGAAGCAGGGTTGCTGCCTCCTGACTGGGGGCGTTGCTTTGGCTCCTGGGCTGATGACTCCAGAAGGACAATTCAGAAGGAAGCTGGAGGCGGGAACATTTTTTTAATTTTATTTTATTTTTGTGGATTTATCACTTCTTGAAGAATAAAACCCTGTAGTTGTCAGTTGAGGAATAGAGTTTCTCTGACCTAAAGACCACCTGCGTCTTAATCCAGGGACTGAGCAGAGCCAGGGCTCCTTACAGGGAAAAAATCTCACCACAGGAATTGCAGATTTCAAAGAACACACGTATTCACACATCCCCCTGGGAACTGCCTTCCCCTCTCCGAGATGGCAGCCCTCCTCATGTATGGTAAATCCATTTATACTGCGTACTCCTTCATGCAAATGCTCATGCCTTACAGAGCGTATGAGGATATGCATTAGGAAAACACACATACGCGTATATATATATATATATATATGGTATGTGTATGTATATTTTTGAACAGTCCCCTGTCACGGTGCTCATCTGATTGCAGGGTTTCCTCTTTGTGCCCCCCATGTCCCTTGCTATATTCCGAAGAACCACACTGAGCAGCTACAAACTGCCACGGCAGCATTAGAAAGGGGGGCCCTGTGGCCTCTCAGGGCTGTCGTGCTTTGCAGTCCCACTTTGCTGTGCTCTCTGGTTACACCTGGGACTGACATGAAGGGTTATGGAAAATTTGTGTCTTCCCTAAAGAGATGTGTGTCCATAGGTCTCTGCAGAGACCAAGCGCGGCATGGAGCAGTCCTGTCCTCCAGCTCTGGTTCTGTTTTATTGCTTAAACTGTGAACGTGGTTTCCCTCATCTCATTCTGGGGCAGGAGAGCTGCAGCTGCTCCAGGGTGTGAGCATGAGACTTTCCCTGTCCGTCAACACGGGAGCAGGAGTCTGCGTCCTCCTCACATTCCTCTGAGCCCGCTGAGATGCCAACAGCCCTGGGGACCCGCACCAACATGGAACACGAGGAAGGGGGAAGCAGAGCACCTTTGAGAAGACCTCTTGAGACCTCTCCTCAGCTCAGCCTGGGAATGAGAAAACAATTTACTGAACTCGACTCTAGTTTCTCACAAACAGGCAGGCTGGAAAATGTTGTACATGTTCCTCAGCAACTCCAACCTTGCCCTATGGAGCAGGTGCCTGGACCATGCAGCTGTTGCACACAAAACCCACCTGTTCCAGGGAGCCCAGCGTGGGTGTCCTTCACTGCTCAGCCAACAGGGATTTCATTACCAGAAGGGATGAAGAACACATTAAAGAGCCTCTGTCTGACCAGCTCTGGCACTTTATAGCAGAGGAACATATTTTTCTATCAGCTCAGCATTGCAGCTCTGCAGCCTTCCACACCGGCTAGCCTTCAGCTCCCACCCAGTGCCCATCACCCTCCCCAGGGCACCCCTGCTCTTCTGCACCACAATTCCCCTCCCTGCTCCCCTCCACCCCACAAAGAAGCAGCTCTGTGCTCTGACCAGCACAAAGCAGCAGCAACTCCCAGCAGAGATGCATCTGTGTGCCTTTTCTCCTCCATTCTCTTCCATAAAAACTGGACAAGCTCCCTGGAACAGATGCTTCCAGGCTGGGGAGGACCACAGGGATCACCAAGTCCAGTTGGCTGCATCGTGTTACCCTGATGCAGTAGAAGCTCTTTCCCCTGACAGAGGAGCACGGGCCATCAGCTGTACATGCAGGGAGAGGTGACCTGGCCTCTCCACCTTGCTTAGCCTCTGCTGCTGCTGAGATACTTCTCCAGCAGAGGAGCAACCTCCAGCTGCCTTTGGGCATCCTGCAAAACCTGCTCTTAGACAGCAAAACCTATTTTCTTTCTCCCAACCCCTAAGAAGAATCTTAAGCCAGCCCTTGGCACTTCGTGAGGGGCCAGGGGAGCCCTCGCCCCAGCCCACTCCACATCCTCCCACATGAGGGAGAAAAAGGGCTGCAGCAACCAAAGAGAAAATGAAGCCAAGGGCCAGGCTCACCCCTTCCCAGGCCAGGGCTGTGAGAGAGCAGCTGAACAGCAACAGCGTCTTGCAGCACAGAGGGACCTAGGACAAGGAAGAAGTCTGACCTTCCAGAAAATGGTGCTATGTTTGGACTATTCCTGACTCATCACTTGAAGCTACAGAGATGTTCTATTTCAGTTCTCAGCTATTCATGTTTAAAAAGTGAAAGGAACTTTGTACAAAAGAGGGCATTTTAGGGTTTGGGTTGTTTTGGGTTTTTTTTTGCTTGCAGAGAGGGAAGGAGATGGTGCCTGTGCAGTTGTCCTTGCACAGGCAGCTTTCCAAGGCAGTCGATAACTGATCTTGTTAAAAGGCTGTGTTTTATTGTTTTTAAAACCTTGTACATTTGTTCAGATTTTAAAAGCTGAAACAGTGTTTGTACTGGAAAGTAAAAAAATAAAGTATTTCTTGCTGAGGTTTCCGGGATCAGAATGTGTGTGACTTAGACAAGCAGAGCTAGAGCTAAAGCATGGAGGCAGGCAGACAAGAAATAGATGATTTACACTTGCACACAGCAGTTAGGGCAGAAGGTGGTGGATGCCAGACTGGAGGAAGGAGCCCAGCAGTGCTCCTGCCTGTTTTATTTTGTGTAAAGCTGAGAGCTCCCAGCACAGGGCAGCAGGCTGGCTGAGCACACAGCAGCGTTGGGACAGCTGAGCTTTACTTGAATGCTCCAACACAGGGGCACAGGAATAAGCTCCTGCCCTGACACAGGACTGTGGCAGGCTACTGGTACAGGAGTGATTCACCCCCATACACACACACATAAAACCAGGCTTTGCTTCCTGTGTTAAATCAATTTTGCAATATTACCTCAAGGTAGTAGGAAAAAAAAAAAAAGTCCTTTTTTAGTGCAGCTGCTCCACAGGCTGAGGAAGCTGTAGGTCCTGCCTCCATCTCCACCAAAACCAGAGCCCCTTGGCAGGGCACTGCAGCAGGATAAACCCAAACATGTTTGTAAAAGGACACGGCTCCCACTTCCATGCACACAGCTACAGCAGACAAGAGGCAGCCTTTTATTAATTATTAAGGCACTATTTATTAATTATTGCTATTAGTGAAGAACACTCAAAACCCCAACAGCTTCCATCTGCTTTAATGAGTTGTTAAGCCACAGGACAGCTTCACTCCATCAGCTATCAAACTGCAGGGAGCTGTACTGTCTGGGAACACTGGTCATACTGGAGGTAACAATAGCTATGCCGGAGGCTCATCAATACATACAGTCACCCATTGCCACCTTCAAAAAAGAGCCAGGCTTTCAAGGTGTTAAGAACATTAAGAGACCCAGCTTAGAGGAATTTTAGTTTAGTAAACTGAGTTTTTGTGGAACCACTTTGGCCCTCAGAGAAGTGTTTCTAGTGCAGAACATAACCCGTATTATAAGTGCAAAATACCCGAGCTGCAAACAGGGAGGAGGAGATGCATCTAGAGCATCCAGTGCTCACAGAGGATGCCAGGAGAGCTCTGGGTCAGGTCTCCACACGTAATGAGGTCAGGAGAAGGCATCCAAGTCAATGTCAGGCAGTGGAGGTCTCCAGTAGGCAAAGTGGCTGTACTCTGGACACACAAGAGCCATGCTCCCACTCTGTCCCAGAGGAGGGAAGATCAACTCCACCAGCTCTGACAGCCGCTCATACCTACGTGGGTAAGAAAGAAGCTGCATTGGGGTCACTGGGGTTTTGTTTGCTTTTCTATCCCATGAGACGCTTCTCAGTTAAATCTAGGTTAACCTGAAAGTGCTGAGGAACAAGCACATCACTTACGTTGACTTGTGGTTCTTCGTGAGCTCCTGGATCAGCTCTCCCTTGGGGTTGACTGTGAATATGCGGCTCTCTGGCAGGCCCACTTGCTTGTAAGCATAGACATCCTGCCCAAGGAAGGCCAGCAAGGCATGAGAGCTGCAGGAATGCACCACCACCACTCCAGCCTGAGCCCTTCCTCCCTCCTCCCCAGGACACCCACTCACGCTGGCTCTGTTCCCAAAGGCTGCATAGAAGGGCACCTTCATGGCAAACAGGTTTTGGATGTCCATCAAGCAGGTTATCTTGAACACCTCTGGCTTCTTCTCAATCACCTCCCTGCAGCACAAGACACAGAGCAGAGGTCAGAGTGGCATCAGCTGGCCAGGACTGTGGCAGCCCGGCTGTGCGGGGCTCAGAGAAGTGATTTGAAGGGCACTTGTACATCTAGAGCTTCATCATGAAGCTCCAGGGAGGGCAGGCAGGCAGTTCCCCTGCTGCCTCCCATGAAAGCAATCCTGTACCAAGGAGGCCAGAAGCAGTTTCAGGCTGTGACATCCCTCAGCATTGAGCTGGGAAAGGGGGGTCCTGTCCCCAGGGACACAGGGCTGGGGAGGAGAGGACACAGTACCTGTGGAAGGCAGAGAAGAGACTGCTGGGGGCGAGCAGGATGGGGCCCTTGGGGAGGGCACAGCCTTGCTCATTGACCCATTTGAGGTAGCCTTTGGTGATGTGTGCCATGCCGATTGCCCTGGCTGAGCAGTAGAGGAACCTGTAGCCATTCCTAGAGAGAGCACAGGGAAGCCCTCTGAGCTGTGCCCTGCACAAGGCATCCTCCCACTCCTGCTCTGAGGTGGAGAAGGAGGAAGAGGGAGCATGAGGCTGAACACCTGACTTAAGCCCAAACCCTGTTCACCCCTTCAGCAAGGAAGATGGCTTCACAAACAAACTCGCCCTGAGACTCAGGGTAGAATGTATCCCCATCTGCCCCACTGCTGGGAAGCAGCACTGGAGGGGGACCCTCTCTCACCTTCCAGGCCTGCCCAGTAGCTGCACGCCCATCCCGGTTGCAAAGCACTCTTCACTGCTTGGTACCCACCACCCAGACAAGACCCCCAGTCCAGCACATTTATGACACGGGACTGGCTGCCTGTGGCTTGTGGGGAGGTGGACACAGCCTCTGCAGAGCCCCTGGCAGCCAGCACAGCTGGATGGGCAGCTCAGGCATCGAAGGTGGCAGGAGGCAGCCGAGGTGTCACCGAGGGTAGCCCCAGCCCTGCACCCAAAGCCCCCCGGGGAGTGGGAGCCCCCCGGGGCTGGGACAAGCCATCCGTGTGCTCACAGTGCCTCTTAGTGGCCACAGGTGCCAGGGACGGAGCTGAAGGCTGGGCTCCGAGGGGACCCACTGCCAGCCTCCACCGGGTTGACAGCATCGCACCCCAGGGGTATGGGAAGCTGTAGCTGGGCACCCAGGGAGGCAACCAGCACCCAAATTCTGGGTAGTCCCCTGCGCCACTGCTGCACAGCAATCCGAAGGTGTTTGTCTGTGCCCGTGGCCTCTCAGGTGTGACCCTGTGTGATCTCATCCCTTTAGGTGCTCAGCTGCATCTCCCCAGCAAAGTCTCCCCTGACACACACTCCTCCCAGGGAAGGCAATGCCAGCGTCTGCTCCCAGTGCCCACGGGAAACCCCCTGTTTTCACGCCCCCAGTGTCATCCAGACAGCACAGCTAGCATCAGCCACCGACAGCAGAAAATCAGGCTGTTTTGGCCAGCACCAGCGAGTAAGGAGCACTGACTGACTTCCACTCAGTCTCCCCATCTTCCCACTTCCCCTTGGCCTCAGTTGATCCGGTACCTACAGGTGGATTTTGTGGAAGAGTTTAGCAATTCCATGATGAGTCCAGTCTTTTCCCAGATGTGGCAAGATATGCCCAAGTGCGTCTGACCTAGAAGGAAAGGACACCAGGTGAGACTGATCCAACGTGGTGGGTAACCTGCCGTGATGGGGTTTGTGGTCCCTCCTGGCTGCTTACACAAGCCTTGAAAGTACAGTTTCCCGTAAGGTTGGGGTGCAAGGATGTGGGGTGGGAGAAAGGCCCTTTACTTGGTGATGGTGCCATCGATGTCCGAGATGACCACCTTGTCATCCCAGTTCCACAGGTAGATGGTGGCCTCACAGCGACACGTGCCCTGGTACTGAGTTGTCACGCTGAATGCCACGTCATTGGGGCCATCCTGCAGATTCAGCTTTCCCTGTGGCAGAGGCGGAACAAAAGTGTCACACTAGCACTGATTCATACCAGTCCAAGGTTTGCCAGAGGTCAGACTGCCACCTGGCCAGACCAGAGACTCCAAGCATCTGTGGGGTGGCCACTCAGGGCAAAATACTTGGATGCCCTATAAAAACATGAGGTGAGGAGTAGAAAAATCCTTGTTTCAGAGTTGTCTCAGCCCTACACACATAAGCAGGCATTGAAGGAGGAGTAGTAAAATACATACGATTTGTTCGGAGGAGAGCCGCAGGGATTTCTTGTAGGTTGGCAGGGATTTCTGTGCAGGGGCATCCATTGCCAACGTGTCCCCAGGGTGCAGGGCCTCATCACCACTGGATGACCCCTCTTCCTCCTGCCTATACAGAGAAGAGCAGAGCATGTTTGCTTTACTCTGCAGATCACAGATTTCCCCATTAGCACCAGGGCAGATCTGAAGGGGACCCAGGACAGCCCACCCACCAAGAAACAGCCATGAAGCTTGGCTGGGTCAGCCAGAGCCTTAAGAGAGATTTCTGCCCTTATACATTAGGGGAGTATGAATGTACAGAGCATGTACAGACTCCTAAAGGAAACGTGGGGCGGGGGGAGGCACTCACCTCTGCTGAGCAGAGTCAGGCTGCAGCGTCCCCACATTGGCTTCCCCTGGCCTTGGCTGCTGCAGGCAGAGAGTGGTGTCATTAGCACCTCGGTGCCAAGGGCAGGAGCAAGGCTGCCACTTGGAGCAGCAGTACCAGAAAAGAGGTCGCAGCACATCCCCCTGCCTTCATGAGGACACTGCCCCATGGAAGAGGAACCACAAGCTGACGCTGTGGCAGGGCAGGGAGACCAGTAAGCACACGTGGTGCCTGGGCTGTGGCATGAGGGGCACGTAGCAAGAGGTCTCACCATTATAATGTCCATGTTATCAAGTGCCGTTCTGCTGCTCAGGTCCCTCTGGCTGTCCTCATCCTCAGGCCATCCCCAGGACCCTGCTGCTCTCCTACCCCCACCCCTGCCAGCCACCAGAAAGGCACCTGTCCCCTGGGGACAGCCACTGCTGCAAACACACCTCCTCTGCTGGGAATTCTCTCCTCCTCCAGGAGAACCACCACCTTCTGCCTTTCTTGGGCATCTTCTCCTTCACCAGTTGGTCGATGGCACTCTGTGAACGTGGCAGAATGTTGGATAGAGTCAGTTCTCAGCCCAGGGAGGCTCATCTGCCAAGAGGCTAAGGAGACCCTTGTCCAAATTGCCTTTGGAAAATTATTCACAGGATAAGATGTGTGACCCCTGCCACATTGTGAGCTGAGATGGTTTTGCAGTGAAGGGTACAAAAGAACTCACTCAGCTTGAGGGGGGGGTGTGGGGGTGCGTGGAAATCTGAATGCCTCACGCAGACCAAATCCTCCAGACTGGCAGGGCCCCTGGCTCTGGCCAGACTTGCACAGATACAACCATCAGAATAGGAAATTTTGACAAGGAAATCTCTACTCTCCAGGTATCAGTGGTACCCAGTTATCAAAAAGCCACCCTGAGGTCCCTGCTGGGAAGAGAACAGACCTCAGGGTTTTTGGGCTGGAGTGATGTTCAGCTCTGTCCCAGACTCCCTGCAAGGCCCCAGATGGACAGCCTGGCCTCTTGCAGCCCCACTGCCCTCTTCAAGCCCTGCTGAGAAGCATGGCTAGTAAGTGTGTTATGCCACTGACCTCAGGAATGTTCCTCTGGAAAGCCTGCAGGGACAGGATCATGGGAGCAGCCACTGCCCAGTTGTAATACCTGAAAAAAAAGCAAGAGGAATGGGAACATCACCATCCTGCAGCATGGCCAGAAGGTCCCCTCCCACAACTACTGTGGTATAATCATTGTCTGGGATGGAGTCACACTCCTACAGGAGTGTTTTTGTGGGGACAAAAGTGCCACAGTGGTCATCTTGGGATGAAGCAGCAGGAAGAGCAGGCCACTCACTTCTTGTTGATCAGTATCACCAGGTTCGGGTCATCAATAAGTCCTGGTTTCTCAGCAAACTGCTGGTAGGAGACCATGTGCTCCATGAACTTTTCTGGTGGGATAGAGACTGTGTCATGCCACTGGTATATATAATGGATTTTGGAAGAGCAGAATATCCCCCTCTCCCCTCCCACCTACCATGAGAGATCTCCCTGCTGCCCCCCAGGCCTCCACATAGTGACAGGGCAATTGTGGGCATCAAATCAGATTCTGAGTCCGTGAGGCTGTCAGCAGGCAAGTCAGATGGCAGCTGGACACACAGAGGGTTGCTGGGGTCTGCAACAGGCTTTGAACTCTGCTCTATGTCACTACCAGCAAGAGAAGAAACAATGGCAACATCAGCCAATAGCTTTACACATACCTCCATTCTTTGCTGCAAGAGAACTGCTCAAGAAGGTCTGAGCTTGGCCAGCTGGGGCAACCCATACCTCCTGGGGAAATAGAGAGCCACCTGCTCCTCATCCAGGTTGGAGAGATCTTCCAGGTAAACATCACTGGGACCCAAGTGAGAACTTCTTTTGATGGATCCTCAATGTACAGACAGAAGGGAGAGAGCTTAGCTGAATCACCCTTCCAACCATCTCAGCATCTATTGAGAAAGCTAACAGCATTTTCCTCTATCATATTTGCATACCATATAAAGAGGGCATCTATTTTCCTACTTTAGAAGCTGCCTTAAATCAACAGAAGTACCTCAAGATACCTGAACTGGCATGAGACCACTTGCCAAGAGGACACAAAGGACAGGCCAAAGTCCTGCCGTGACAATCTGAAGGTGCCATTTGAAGTCAGAACCACACAGGACAACGCTTTGTGATCTCCCTCTTTGTACAGTGGGGAATCCTAAGCATCTCTTCAGGGAGACAATTTTGTTCTGAATTTACGCTGACTGGAGGAGTAAGGTTGGTTAGGACAGGTAGCAATATAAAAGTCGATAAATACACTGTCAAGGGAAACATACGCATGCATACATCATTCTGTGATTTTTTTCCACCTGACTTGTCATGCTTGGGATGAAGACAGTCAGGCCAGGTGCTGCCAGGCACTTCAAGTTAAGGTATGGTCTAGTCTGCTGAGAAGTCTAAGCATGCAAAAGCAGGGACATCCAAGGATGGACTTCAGGAAACATAAGGCAAGAAAGCCTTCCTGGGGACCTGGGTGGTCACTGAAAGGAGGAAACCTGAGGAATGTCTCTTCAAAGCAAAGGAGCTGGTGGCACGTGGAGAGGGCAAAGCAAACATGTCATACCTTGAACACCCAGGGCAGACATCAAGAAGTTACACTGAATGAACAACCCAGTCCCCCACCCAAGTCAGTCACATCTGCAGGCTCAAAGGCCACTTCCAGCAGCACCAGTCACCCACTCACCTTGTCTCCTCTGGCTTTCCAGCTGGGGCTTGGGGCCCTCCAAGCCCACATGCCTTGGAGCAGCAGCTCCCTCAAAGGGCTCCACATCTGGCTGAACCTCTGGTACAACACTCCAACCTCCCTCCTGTTTCTCTTGCAGGGCTGAGGAGGCCTCCAACAAGCTCTCTGCCCCCAGAGCACTAGGGATGTCCTTCAGCTTGGGTAGGCTGTTCTCACCCTGGGGTGCGGGTGTTGGCTCAACAGGCACAGCGGAGGAACAAGATACACTCTGAGGTCCTGCTGGGCTTGGACCTTCTCCAAGACCTTTGGAGGTGGCAACAAGATGAGTTGCCTCATCCACTGGGACTGGTGCCACAGAGACAGTGGTTGCTGCAGTAGCAATGGCCGTTGTGGACTTGGCTAGTTCAACTCGTTCCAATTTATTCACCTCAAGAAAGCAGAACAACAGGTTTGAGGATGGGAAGTTGCCCAAAGCATCAGGCAGAAGAGAACAACTCCTCTGAAACTGCCTGGCCACAGCTGCCCCTACTTTCTGCAGACCTTTCAGACATCCCTCTTCCACCAGCTGCTAGAGGAGAGCAAGAGCAGGGACTCACCTGAGGGAGCCTTCCCCAGCTCCACTGCATGTGGGATTCGGCTCCTAGTGCAAAACTCTCCTGCGGTCTGATCTCCAGCTCAGAGTCACTTTTGGGAGAAGACAGATGGCCCAGGGTGGGGCTACAAGAAGAGAAAGGAATGCAGACCTCATCTACCCTACAGCCCTATGCTTTCCTATTACTGCAAGAACATTTAAGGCTAAGAACCCTGTAAGGTTGGTTTCCCATAGAGTTAGTTCTGGCCCATAAAACTATCACTTACAAATGAGCAAGTCCTATGGGAAGCTGAGATCCAAGGAAGCAAAGTTTTATGCCACCAGCTGTCCAGAAGCAGCTCAGCAGCTGATGCAGGAGAGCCCTGCACACTCAGGCTTCTTGCATCCGTGACCACGGCCAGAAGTGTCCCTCACAGGCTCCAAGAGTTCCTCCAGCAACAATACATCAGGCCAGGACAATCCTCCTCTCCTGACACCCGCAAATCCCTTTTCCTTACCACCTTCCCAGCCACAAGGCACATCCCCTGCTCTCAGCAAAGCTGAGGAGATCACCTTGGCTCTGCCTGTTACCTGTCCACAGAGGCCAGCTCCCCATCAGAGTAAGGGTGCATCTCTGGGGACTCCAACAACCCAGTTTCTTCTTCAGGGAGATCAGTGAAGGAGAAATACACTGAATCACTGCAAAGGAGGAAAGAGGTCAGTTATACCACTCAAGCACGTGGAAAGCTGCCGATACTCAACTTCACCATTTCCACTGGCTTTCCACTCTACAGGAGGCTGGGCCCCAACTCAAAACACTATCTCCATGTTTCAGTGGTGCTGGGTGTCTCCAAGCAGACCTACAGCCTTGACTCACTGCATCACCCTGCTCAGACCGAACAGCTCACCTGGGGGCTGGCAGCTTGCACAGCTCCTCCACAGACATCTCACTTTTGGTCTCTTTGCAGGCTTCTAACTCAGAGTCCGACACCTCCTTCCACTTGGGCTTCCTCCTGCGCCGCCTTCTCTTGCGCAGGGTTGCTTCAGCGTTGGAGGCCTCCTGCTCGTGAGAGGGTTCAGCAACAACCTGCAGGCTCTCCTTCCTGGGGATAGGGGATGTGCAGAGGCAGGAGGGGATGCTGCCCTATCAATGAAAAAAAGCTATGAGAAGCCCATCAGCTCCAGCACCTTCCTTTTCAGCCTGGCAGCTCACGGCTCTCATCCAGGCGACATACACCACCAGGCCCTCAACATGGGGGTGGTTTTGTGGCTAGGCCCAAAGGAAAGGTTTTGTTCATACAACATGTGAATAAGAAAAGAAGCAGGGTTATCCAGCCACAAGCTAAAGACGTCTTTAACACAGTCAAGGAAAGGCAGGCAGGAGATGGCACCATGAGACCAGAATTACAAAGGCTGCAGATGGGATTCGGATCTAGAGCCCTCTCCCTGCTCTCAAACCCAGCCCAAGCCAGCAGCGACCACAAGTCAGCCTGGGAGAGAGCTGCCAAGATTTCTGGAAGCCACAACTAGTCCCATCCTGCTTCCCAGTGGAGTGGGCAGCCTGCCACAGCATCTGGCTCACTCTCATCCCTGTCACAAGATTCCCCCAAGAGGCCAAGCTCTGAGATATCTGCCTAGCTGGCCAGCAGCCATGCCCATTGATGGAGGCCAGTCTGGGATGCAGATATTTGGTCTAATGCTTCCTCAGAGTGCTCCAATAGTCAGATCCTCCATGCTGGTTGTAAGATCCTTCAAGTGGGAACCTTTCTGGACACACACAACAGAAGGAATAATGGAGTCACCCTGGGGAAGATGACCAGTCCAAACCCGGTTCTTCCACCTCAAGCCTGCACTTCCAAGCAGTCACAGGAGGACCAAGACCAGCAGTACTACTTCATTACCAACCTCATTCTCCTCTGATTCCTGAACAAAGAAGGCCTCTCCATTGTCACCCAGCTTCATGTGCAGGTCCACAGGCTCCCCATTGATTTCAATGTCAACCTGGCAAGGAGCAGAAGCAGCCTGTCCATCTGAACCCACTCACCCATCAGCATACAGCAAGGCACTTCCCCAGGGACAGGACAGGTTAGGGTCGTTCAGAGGGCTGACAGCCACCCCACCTTTGAGGCAAGGGACCCCTCCCAATTTTCCTAGGAAGCTCAGTCTTCTTTGGAAGAGTATGTGTTTCATTCAGAGGCATCCCTCAAAAATTTGGCAAGCACCCCTTTCAGCAGGGCTCCCAGTCCCTCAAACAAAGTTTTTCCATAACCTGTACGTTATGGAAATTCCTAGGTCTGAAGACACCAGAGAGGAAGCATAGTCCCAGGGCAGGCACCACTTACCACCTTCTCCTTGGAGCGCAGCACACCCAGCTTACCAAAGCGCACATGAAACGGGGAGCACTGGAAGGAGTTATCGGGCTGCCTCACCACGACCACATCGATGCAGCCCGTCAGGGTGGCAGGGTTCAGACCCCGGTACAGCTCCTTCACCGTGACAAAGACTGTCTCAGCAAGCTGCCCCACGTAGTTCATTGTTTGAGACTGCAAGTGAGAGACGGGAATAAACTCAGGTAGGAGAAGAGGGCTCCAGCAGCTAAACACAATGTGAGTTTAGAAGAATCATTTCACAGCTGCAAACACAGCCCCATCATGGGGACAACTAAGCCTCTAGGGAAACCGAGGCAAACACATAAAGGGCCTTGATGAAGATGAGCCAGGGCCTCTGTAAGCACCAGAAAACAGGACAGAAGCCAGAGCACTAGTTACTGCATCCAGCTTGGAGGAGAGACCTTTGCCATCAGGATGCACCATCACTTTTGCCCCTTGGGAGGGCAAATACTACCTTGCAACAACACTGCAATCAAGCTGTCAAGATCCCATTCAAACAG
This sequence comes from Athene noctua, assembly GCF_965140245.1. Taxonomy (NCBI): domain Eukaryota; kingdom Metazoa; phylum Chordata; class Aves; order Strigiformes; family Strigidae; genus Athene; species Athene noctua. The sequence goes on along the minus strand of NC_134052.1, from coordinate 5,789,025 downwards.
GAATTTAGTTGGCAGGAGACCTCCTGCCCTGCACTGTCCTTAAAAAAAGTGGAAAGACCGAGGAGCTGCTCAATACACCATGTGCTGACTTTGAACAAAATCCAAGCCTAACATTTTCCACTTGGAGGGGAAGGCATCCCACCTAGGCATTGCCAAATCAGCCAGACATGGTCCTTGTTAAAGCCAGAACTCCCCGGTCTCCATGCCTTGGCCTCTGCTGCTGTCATCCATCTTCCCAGGGAATCCCAGCACAGGGGCTGTGCTGCCTGGAGGACACCCGAACAGCTCTGCAACGCAGTTTTCACAAGGCACTGCTGCACTCTGAGGTTGCAGAGCTCCTGGTTTTCATTAGCAAGAAGGAAAGCCTTGCTTGCTGCTTGCTTCCTGCTCATCCTCTCGCCCACTCACGTCCTCCAGCTGCTCGCTCCCCAGGTGGGGCCAACTCCCCTCCCCTGTGCTGGAGGAGAGGCATGGCTGCAAAGGCAGAGATTCCCGTGGTCCACGGTGGGGCTCGCAGCACAGCCGTTCCTCCAGCCCCACGAGGTGCCACACAGGCTCCAAACAGCTCTCAGGCAGCCCCCCTTCCTGCAGCCCACCGTGGGCACTGCCTCCTGGTCAACACATTGAAATCCCTGGAGTATTTTCTTGCAGATCTATGTTGGGTTGCTGTGTGGTGGTCCCAGCCCCTGGGCCAGAGGAGCCCCTTGCTCCACGTGCTCAGCACTCTGTGTCAGCAGCACAGCAGCATCAGCAGGACAACAGTCTTGGTGTCAGCACATCACACCAGAGGCTGAGCCCGGCTTCCCCAGCTGCGAGCTCTGCACCCCACCTTGCCCCAAGGAGAGGACAAGGGCACAGGATGACCGCTTCAGAAGGGCCATGGATGAACTAAAGGAAACCTCTGGTGCTGGCAGCACCATCAGCGGATGGCATGGTGTCCCCAGGGGTTCTCAGGACAGCCCCCAGCACACACTGAACCCAAGGGGGGGCTGGTGAGAGTTGGTTCCTTACCCAAAGGGACGAGGACAAGCAGGTGCCACCCGATGAGCCCTCTGCCCCAGCAGGCACCCAGCCTCTTCGATCCGTTTTGCTCAGCCCCATCCTGTTCCCAGACATCCCTTCTGGAAGGCGTCTGCACAGGGAGACACAGTCCCCGCTCCATGTCCCGTCCCCCCACCTCTCCCTGACAGTCGGGAACAAGCCCAAAGCCCAGAGCCTCCCGGGGAGGGGGGGGGGGGAGGGCATGGCAGGGAAGCGCTAGCCGACTCCCGAAGCTTCGGTGCCTCCATCAGCTCTGCTGAGAGCGGGGCCAGGGTCACGGGGCCACCCATCAACTTGCTGAGCCCAGCTTTCCTGGGCATCACTGCCATTGTGGGCAGCCCTCCAGCTGCCTTCCCCACTGCACTGCAGGGCCTGGCAGCAAACGGGAGAGAGCTCCTCGCTGCAGAGGAGGGGATTTTCAGAAAGGAGGAACAATCAGGCTGGCCCCGATGCTCCCAGGGCAGCGCTGATGGGCTCCTGACTGGGGTATTCAGACAGACCTGAAAAGGGCACAGGGAAAATCCTGGGCAGGTAAACCTGCACAGCCCATAGGGTTTGGAAAGAGACCTCAGGAACAGCTCCACACTGAGTGGCACCTCCACAGTAAACATGAGGTGGAAGGGCTTATCACAGCGCTGCAGCCACCCAGGGAAACAGGCTGCTGAGCATCTCGTGCCAGGGTTACATCCCCTCTGCAGAGCCAGCGCTCCTCCCACGGGACAGGGGGCCCCGCTGCCAAAACGGACATCTGCCTGCATGCTCCTGGGGACACACTCAGCCCCAGAGCTTGGGGCAGCGGGAGGAGGATGGCTCTGGGACAGTTTTCGGCTCAGGGAGTTTCTGGGGAAGACGCTTGATTCCCCATGAACCCCCTATGGGTTTCACCCAGGACAGCTGGAGACAGGGAGGGAACAGAGACAAGAGGGTTAGGCTCCTCGCAGCTCTCAGCCCCACCGTGGGTGGAACAAGTCCGTTAGGGAGATGAACAATAAGTTACACTCTGGAGAGAAGCGGACAGGGCAGGAGAAAGGGTTTTCAAGCCACATTCAACAAACAAGCCCTACATAGGAATAGGGCATGCCCAACCCCTCAACTCCAGAAACGGGACGATCACGGCCCTTCGCCGCGTGTCTCTAGCAGAGGGTAAAGAGGACAACCCTCCTCTGTGGAGGAAACACATCTCACACCCACCTCTCCAGCTAAAAAGCCTCACAAAATAAGCCAGATATTTTGCTAACACCAGCCTGCTCAGCTCGTAGGCAGCAGCAAGCTGGGCCACCCCCAGCAGCACACTCTTCCCATGCACATCCACCCTCCCCAGGACCTTCCCCTTTACCTGGGCAGCAGCCGAACCTCAGCGCCTCCTCAACTTTAGAGCGCCCAGCCCAGAAACCCCAGGAGCTGCTCTCCTCCAGCAGTAACACTCGCTCACCCTCAGCTCCTCCTCTCCCGACGGCTTCCTTCCTCTCACCTGAGCAAGGGGAGGGCCCGTGGCCAAGCAGCGCACAGTCCCCAGCCGTGCCTCCCGCTGGGCCTGGGTGGGCCCCTGGGGGGCCGGTGGGTCTGGGTGGATCTGAGGCGGCAGCTGACACCTGCACGGAGCAGCTGGGCCTCATTACAACCAGCTCACAGGTTCATTGCAGCCGGCTGGTTGGCTCGGGCCTTGCACCGACACAGACCCTTCCTCCCTCCTTCCTTCGATCCACCATCCCACAAGGCCACTGCAGCCTGACCCAGCAGGCAGGCATTTCCAAAACCAGTCCTTCATTTTCCAGATCAGACCTCCCCACGTTTAACCCTTCAGGGCACAAACTACACAAAGCCCCAACTCTCAGGACCCCAGAAGAGCCTGAACCCTCTGAAAAAGGAGCTCACAGAGGCCCAGTGTTCAGCTCTGGGAGAGATCTGCCCTTTGCAAAGGCTGGAGAACATCCTCACGCAGTCGTGGCTGGGCTGAGGACAGTCCAGAGTGGAAGTATCTTGCTAGGGAGCCTACACCAGATGCTAATTCCTCCCTCCTCCATACGGCTATGGGGATTGCTATAGGGTCATAGGGACTAGGGCCATGAAGACTGGGTAGGGTGATAATTGTTGTGTTGCTCACTTAATGCTTCTGGATGTAAGACTGTGCACCTTGGCCAGGTTTGGACTGGGAAGAACGTGGAAGGTGCTGGTGTGTGGTGTTTGTAGGGGGGAAAAGGGCTTCGCCAGAACCCAAGGTTTTGGGGGATTTTGAGGGATAATTTTAGCTGCCCCTCAATAAGTGCAAACTTTGAAGGATTAATTTGGGTGAGTTTATTTCATTATGCAACCTAGGACTGGGACTAGACTGGGACACCAGGACCTCTTGGGCAAGCAGAGGAAGGCAGCGTTTTCTACCAGAGCAGCACCGGCTGAGACACAACTAATGTCACCCACACTCCTGCAAAATCCCCCAAGGCTGCTGGGGTGCCCTGCCATGTGTCACAAGGAGCCTGGCCTGCCCGCTGCGGTCACCCTCAGCACCCCTGTGTGCAGGGCTGGGGGCTGCACAGACCTGTCCCCACAGGGTGGTGGCTTTCCCTCCCCTTCCTCCCAGCGCCCCCCCCCCCCTTCGCCTGCTCCACAAAGTCCCAGGGTATGGGTACACTGTACCCCCCACCTGTGACCTTGTTTTACCTCTCCACCTCCATCATTGTAGCTTTCTGCCTTTTTGTTATGTTTGTGTGCGGGGTTTTCTTGTTTTTCTTTTTCCCCTGGCCTTTGGAAAGCTTTGGGACACAAGCACTGAGCATCATTTTACAGAGGCACCACCAGAGCCCACAGTGAAATCTTAAGACATAAAGGAAGGGAGTGGGTGGCCAAGCCCCAGGGACTCCTCTGCCCTGCATCATCTCCAGTGGCATGAGAAAAGTAAGCACCAGTTGAAAGAAAAGCACAGGCTTCAAGAAAACTGAGGCTCTCCACATCTCAATGGGCCTGACAGCAGTGGGGAAGCAATGTAGAAATAGCCAGGTGGACTCTGAGGTGGTGGGGTTTTTTGTGCCCCCAAAGAAATGCACTGGCTCCCACCAGACTATGACCCCCCCAAGGGCAGGGATGTGGCTGGTGTGGGCTCTGCCCCACAACCACCCAACCCGCTGTGCAGGTGATTCCCCATCCCCCTCTGTGCTGAATTTTGGAGTGACATGGATTGAGTGGCTGCAGCTTCTGGTCCGCAGGAGAGCTGGTGGCACTTTGGGGATGAAGGCTCTTCTGCTGGTATGTGCACAGGGTTCTCCCACACATCACTTTGTGGAGCTGACATTGCTCCGTGAGAGCAGGGACATACCAAAGCTGGAGGATGGCTTCTTGGGCTGAGGGCTGCTTAGGCCCTCTGTAGGGCCTCTGTAGGCCCCCCTGAGAAGGATCCAAACCACTCAGGTTAGTCACAGTTGATGGGTTGATCTGAAGAAATGCCACAGCTCATTCTCAGGCAAGCCCTTTACCTCCCTGTGCCTTGATTTGCTCAGCTGTGCCGTACTGGTAAGGTTGATGGCAGCAAGAGGCACAGAGATCCCCCCTGTGCCTGTGCAGCGTTGAGCACAGCCTAGACATGAAGTCCCAGACCCAATACGGGACCTTTCCTAAGGGCTGTGACAAACCAGCTAAGGATGGAAGCCTGTTTTCCAGCAGTTTAGTATTTCTGAGAGATCTACCCCTCGGTGAAATTGGACTGAAAGCAACTATTGTGGGTGGCCAGGCATGGCTGCAGTCCCTAAGGAAGGCGGCTGGCACCGGGCAGCACCGGCTGCTGACCCAGCGGGGCTCACAGGGAGCCTGGGGTGGGTGGCTGCCACCAAACCCCGCAGTCCACAGCCGAGTCACCAGGCACTCACACCCAGCAGGGAAGGAGCCCACCGCAACCTCAGTCTAGACACCTCGGGATGTGACACCTCGAGTGCTTTGTCCTTGTCACGACATCTTAGACTAGTGCTCAGTGATGTCAGTGGAGTGGGTCTCACCCAGGGCAGTGGTTTACACCCTGCAAACCCTGGGGCTGGAACACAAGAGCAAGCATAAATCTGGGCTGCAGATGCCTGGTGTCTGGTCAAAAATGCTGCAGAGGACATTTTAGCAGAGGACGCTGTTTCTCCCTCAACCAGCTGAATGCATCCTCAGGTGAGCATGGAGAAGGTAGGCAAAGCCAGCATGAGGACCGGGCAGCTCAGCCTTACCGTGGCTCTTATCCCCCATCCCCAGGACACAGGGATGAGCACTTAGCACTCGAGCACCCTGCGGACGTAGCTTCCCTCATCACTTCTCTCCAAGGCTCCTTGCTCAGCTGGTTTTCCCTGCTGGCCCTTATGCCTGACTCCCAACACACCGGGCTTTGCTCATCCCCCAGCATCCCTGCAGCAGATCCCTGGCTGTGCCATGGCTGCACTTGGTGATGTCAATCCCTCCCTCCGTGCTACCCTGTAATCCAGCACCGGGGTGTTTTACTTCCCTCTTCTTTCCTTCTTTCTCCTCCAAAAAGCTTAAAGCACTTTTAATTGCCATGGTAATCTTTTGCAAAGCCATACAATTATTCCTGGTTCCTCACAGCTGCTTTTCATACCCCCTCTTGCTTCCCCATCCTTCTTTTTTTTGGAAGGTAAGCCCTGCAGATCCATCACTCCTAGGGCTTGCAATGCTGAACACCCCAATTTCTCTGTGCATCCTCCCCCCAGGAGCTGCTCCAACAGGGAGAGGTTTCTTCCCCCTTTTGGGAACTCCACAACCCGCATATGTTTGCAATGAGCCTTTGCAAAACAAGATGACTTTTTTATTAGTCAACTGAGAGGCAATATTTTCAGCTCCTCGCATTCCACAAAGTTCACACCCGCATCCATCTTGGTGGCTTTCATCCTGCATCCCTGTCGCTCCCCACCCATCTTAGATCGCAGCCTTCACCCTGCATGGGACAGTGGCATGGTCAGCTGCGCTCTGGCCCCTCGCCGCTGCCTTGCAGCCTGTGCCATGCCTCTGCCAGCCAGCGGTGCTGGAAACCACGATCCTGCCGTTTCCAGTGCCTCACGAGAAAAACTCCATCCATCCACTTGGCAGTTGGGAGCACCCCAGGCACTCGCTGCCTGGGAGACTCCTAAATTTTACACTGTCCCAGAACAACAAATCGTGTCTTCAGTCGCAGGGTGGGAGAGGGGACAAGCCCTGTCAAAGACAGGCTTGTTTTTCCCCCTTTGTATTTCAACAGCTGCTGCAGACGAGCCAGGCCACAGTCAATTCTTCGGCTGCCTCCAAGGTGGGGGTTGATGGGGGTTTTGCCTCCTCCCTTGGTCATCACGTTACTTCTCTGCAATTTTCCCAGCTGCTTAAGCTCATCTTTGAGCACCCCAGCAGTCCCTCAGGATGCTTCTCCTTGGATCCCCCCCTTTGCGCCTGCTTCTTTGTGGGCCTGGGGTGAAGCATCTGGAAGGAGGACAGATGATCCAGCTGCAAGAAAGTTGGGAAGCCAGCAGGCCTGCCTGCATCTGTGCTGGCTGAGACCTGACACAGCTCAGCTCACCAGAGATGCTGCAGGGAGCAAGAAACTCTCCTGGACAGGAGGGGAACCGAGCTGACAGGAAAAGTCTGGCTTTGCTGTACACACAAGCAAAGCTGGGGCTGGGACAGGAGCAATCCTTCCAGCTGCGGGGCTCACTGGATAGCTGGGGACACCAGTACTGACGGCTGGAAGCCCACCTTGCCAAGCCACTTCCTGCAGCACCCAAATCCTCTGCCCACCCCTGAGCCAAGGAGCTGGGTTCTCCTGTCCCCTTCCCACACTGGAAGGATGCTCTGGGACCTCGCTGCTCTGGGGCATGATTTCCTGATGGCCTGGCTCCTTTCTCCCTGGCTCTGCTCAGACCTTTAGTTTCACCAGCATCCCCCTTACACTGGGGTTTCCTAAGAGGCTGGCAAAATCCAGGCAGCGGCACAGCTGCAGAGATGCCTCTTCCCGACTGCTGTGCACTGAGCAGGATGCTGCAAGTACCAACTGTCAGGTGAGAGAAGGCCAGAGCTGTTGAGTTTACTGGGCTGGGCAACTCAGACATGGAGCTGACAGTTGTCAATCACCCAGGGCCTCTGTGCCAGGCAGGTCCCTGGAGCAGCTCCCTGCTGCTGGCGGGGCTGCCACCCCTAACTGCCATCCCTCCACCATCACCCTCCAGGGAATCCCCACACGAGGCTGGGATGTGAAAGGGCTTCCCCATTATCACGGCTCCTTCTCCCAGCAGAGAGAAGCAGTCTTTTAAGAGAAGGAGGAGCAAAGGGAAGGCTGGCAGAGCTCCCTGCCCCTCTCAGCTGGCCGGGCAAGGGCTCCCATTTCCTTCCCAGGATCAACAAAGAGCACCAGAAGCTTGTGAAAGGGGTGATTCAGCAAAAGAGGATGAGAGGAGAGGCAGAAACAGCAAGTCAGCACAGCTGGGTGGGGTGAAAGCCCCATCCTGTGAAAGCCACAGGGAGCAAGGCTCAGGTGTCCTGCTCCTTCGGGGATGGGGGCAATTCCTGGAGGTACAGCTGTTCCCAGGAACCCGGAATACAACAGGAAAATAGTGGTGGTTGTTGTTTTTTTTTCTTTCCCATTCCCAGAACCGTCAGGTCAGACTGGCCTGGCATGTGATGGAGTGGGTGGGAAAGCCGTTTTGCCTGGAGAGGAGGAAATGCCATCCTCAGTTGCCAATCACAAACATTGAAAAAGCTGAATTACAGCCACAGGACTGGTTGAAAACCATCCATTCTGGCTTATAAACATGCTCTGCTGATTTGGCTCCTAGTTTCTGACCTGTTAAAAGTTCACATTTCTTCCATAAACACAAAGGGTTTGAGATTACTTAAAAAGAAAAACCAGGAAGCTACAATTCCCACACAGTTGCATGGCTCCAAGAGAAGGCTTGCAGAGAAATCCAGCCACGCTCTGAAACCAGGAGAGCTGAGAGCCCTGAGCACTAAACAGTCCTGAAAAATGAAGTCTCTGAATGCACTGAGAGCCCTTAACTTTTTTGCCCCAACTGCCGATAATTCAGCCAGGACTCAGTCTTTAAAGCCAACAACTTTAGATAAGCGACATCGTATTTACATCAATGTAACTGAGCAGAATCTGACCACCAGCTCCGAATCCAGGAAAAGCGGGATGACGTGCACATTTAGGCAGCTGGAAAAATCTTTTATCTTTTGTCCAAAGCTGGTGTCTTGTTTCAAGACAATGTTTCCAAGCCACAGTTTTTTAAAAAAATAGTTGGTGCTCTGTTCGATCCCCAACCTGCTCACAGCATGCTATTATCGAATGCTGCCGAAGTCCTTGGGGTGCAGCTTTCTGGCCACCCCGACAGCACCTCTCCAGCCCGGGGAGCGCAGCGCTGCCCGCGGCCGCTGGCTCTGCAGCTGGACCCCGAGAGCCCCCGGCCCGCAGCAGCCTCCGTCCTGCACCGGATGGCACAAACTCACCGCCCGGGGGGCCACGGGCCGGGAGCGGGAAGGGACAGGGCGCTCCCAGCCACGCCACCGCCCGGCCCAGGCTCCAGCGGCACAAGGCGGAGAGCTGCCCGCGGCCGGGCGGGTTTTCCCCGGCAGCCCCGGCCGTGCTCACGGGCAGCCTGCACGGCCCTCCCCGTGGCCCCAGGGGCGAGCCCCGCGCGCCGGCGGCAGGACGCGGGAGCCACGGGCCCGGCTCGGGCCGGCCGGCCCTGCCCGGGGTCCCCGCCGCTCCTCGCCCCCTCCCGCCCTCGGCGCGTTCCCGCCGCCGCGCGCACCCGCCGGCAACCTGAGCCGCGCGCAAGCGCGCGCGCGCCGCCCCGGTCCGGCTCCGGTGACGTCACCCACCCCCCCCCACCCCCCCGCGTTCTCCCCGCCCGGCGATGGAGCCTGGCTAATGCCGGTGTGTGTCGCGCCCGCCCGCCCCGCGCTCCCCCCGCCCATGCCTGGGCTCGGCGGCGCCCGCCCGGCCGCCCCGCTGCGCCGCCCGCCCCTCCCGCCCCGTGCTCGCCGCCGGGGCCGGGGCCTCCGCCGGACCGCGCCGAGCCGCGCCGCACCGAGCCGCCACGGCGGCCCGGGGACCTGCCGCGGGTGAGTGCCGAGCGCCCGGCGCGGCGGGGAGGGTCCCTCGCCTCGCCGCCGCCGTCCCGCCCGCACCCGCGGGACCTGCCCCCGGGGACCGCAGACCGCGGGCAGGTGCGGGGGGGGGGACGGGCGGGCCCCAGCCGGGGGTCGCAACACGCGTGTCCTTCCTCCCCCCCCCAACTCTGCCACCGCCCCGGTGCGTCCAGCCCGGCCGCGGGCCGGGGAGCCGGCGGGCTGCGCTGCCCTTTGCTGCGATCGGCTCGCCAGAAATTAAAATTTAAATTAAAATTCAGTTAGAAATCTACCGTCCGGCCGCTGTGGGAGCTCTGCGTGAGCGCCCGGCTGCTTGGGGCTGCCCCGGACCCGGCTGCCTCTCCCCCGGCGCGGTCTATGTTTTTGTTTTTGTTTTTTTCGTTTTTCTTCCTTTAGTCTGGGTCTTTAGAGGAAGAAAAGTCTTTTTTTTCCAGCCCTCGGTAGCACCTCGCTTCGGGGACTGAGGGGCAGCAGACCGCACTCGTGTCGCAGTTGGGGGTTAGGAGGGTTTGGACACGGGTGTCGGGGTTTTTTTTGTGGCTCCTGTGTTGCGATGCAGCCGGGTTTAATGTGCCCGGCCTTGGGACAGACCGGGATGCGAGCAAACGGCATCTGCCGCCTCACGCAGGTAGGAAGACGGAGCTGCTGCTAAGTGATGTGCCCGAGGCTGCGTAGGAAATCTGTGGCAGAGCTGAGACTAAACCCCAGATCGCTCCGTCCTAATTTCCCGTTCGGTGCTTTCTTTGCCTGGCTGGGGACGGTGGTTTAACCTCACACCCTCGGGCTGCCGGGGTAAAGTCCTGCCTGGGCTACGCCAGCTCCTAATCAGGGCTCCTGCGGTGGCAGCCGGTGCGTGGCCAGGTGCCAGCGGACTGAGGCCTCTCTGCTACGAGCAGTGGATTTGGGGAGCGGAGGCGTTTTGGTCAGGGGGATGCGGGTCCAAGGTGGAGGGCGGGTGTCACGTTTGCTTGGATGGCTGGTGTGTCTGAGGAGTGGCTGCGCAGCTTGTGCTTGGGGCTTTAGACTCTGTCCCCTGGTTCAGGGCATGTTTAGTCTGTGCCCGCAAAACTCGACGGATAAGGTTTTTCCAAGGGGTCCTCTTCTGGTTATGAGATGGGAAACTTTTTGGGGAGAGGTAGGTGATGCGTTTTGTTAGGCCGACTGACGTATCTGGAGAAAACCCATACACAAGCCCTTTTTGAGCTGTGTTTTCCCATTCCTGTGGGTTCTGCCCAGACATGGGCTCTCTCCTCGCCCAGCACAGGAGGGTGGCTCTGGACACGCAGGGAGGGTTTCGCTGCTCTTCTCCATGACCACCTCCTCTGGCTGCCGTCCCCAACTCAGGATCACGGTGTCTTGAGGAACGATTCTCCATGGATAGGAAGCCAGAAGTTTACTTCATGATCTGCAACAGCTTATTCTAAACTAATTTCTCTTTAAGAGATGAGAAGTAGGAAAAAAAAAACCCAGAAGATCAAAAGCATTTTATTTACCTTAGAAGAAAACTGCCATTTAATGATAACTTCTATTAACTAGGTTGGGTCCATGACCTTGATGTGTTTTATAACTTGGGATGCGTAGCTGAGAAGAGGGAGCAGACTGTTCCAGTCTGTTTATTGTTTCCTCTTAGTTTATCCCAGTAACTTGCAGAACGCAAATACCCACACAGTTTTGGAGCCCCGACCCACCTTTGGGGGTGGGAAAGAGGAGGCTGTTGGATTATGTTTTGCTTCAGATACAGCCTAATCTGTAGCTTGTGTTAATTATATTATAGATGGGTTGGGGTTTAGCACAGGTTTTTCTGACAGGGCTCAGCCTCCGCAATTCTTGCTACCGTAAGAAAGCCGTAGTAACTTGAAGCCTCAAAGTCACTCGCGGGAGCACATCTCTATCAATAAAACCCTTGTTGCAAAGTCAAGCAAAACCAGCCCCGTGGGGGCTGCTGGCTTTGTCAGGGAGGTGCAGGGCCCCACGCAGGCAGAGCTGACAGCCCAGAGCGAGGGTGCCTGGAGGAGGTGAGCCGGGCTGGTAGCAGGACCCATCTGGGCTGTCAGTGGGGGCAGATTTAAACAGCAGTGTGGCTCCGGTTCGCCTTTATATAAAAGTGTCCCCTTGCTCCACGAGAAGGTTTTCCTTCTATTGAGACCTCCTGTTCCTCCCCTCCAAAAATGTGGTGCCCTTGTGTATGTAAGCTTTATCATCTGCCTCGGTTACTATGGTGTTACTATGTAAAAGCAGCTCATCTCGTAGCTCCTGGAATTATCTACAACTTGGGTTTACAGTCCAAGTTTATGTCCGTCCCTTGTCAAGCCTTTTCCCATTTGTGAGGTGGGATGGCTCCAGAGCATCATCCGCAGGGCCCGGTGGTGGCTCAGTCCCCCCGGGAGCCTTCTGAGGGTGACGGGGCGCGAGGAGCCAGCACCAACATGCGAGGCTGTCGCGAAGGTGTGTCGCTTGCCGCGTCCAACTGTGGGGCCGTGTCAGTGATGAGCCTTGGAAGACCCACTCGTGTTCATCCCCTCCAGGCACTGGGCTGCCTTCTCCCTGCCAAATGCAGGTGGGGTGCTAGTTCCCCAGAAAACTTGGGAATGGAAACAAATAACTGAGGGTCTGTGGAAATCTGTGTAAGCAAAAGATGGGAGCAGACGCCCCCCCCCCCCCCCCCCCCCCATGCTACCATCCTGCTCAGCTGCCCCAGCTTGTGCAAGAGCACCCACTTTGCTGCAGCCAGTCCCTTGCTTCCCATCTCTTAATATTATTTTTTTTTCCTTTCTCTCTTTTCCACCTGATTTGCATGTAAAAAAAGCATGAGGGAGATTCATCCCCTGGAGAGGTCCTTGGTTTGCTCACACTCAGTGTAAGTTATTGTCACTCTTGTTCTTGCAGGGAGTTGGCATGGCCCTGAAATAGAGGGATTTGCTTGGGAGAGCAGGAGCCTCAAGCCACATCCATGTTCCCCTGACCCTGCTTGTCCTAAGGATAATTCTCCCTGTGCAGACTCCGAGGTGCCTCTCTCTGCATTAACTAAGTAGGAGCCCAGGATGATCATGTTTGCAACTTAGGCAGCTGTTCCAGGTGGAATGAGTCTAGTCCTGCTACCGAGGCTAATCTGGAGAAGGTCCTGCTTGTTGGTGCTTGAAGGTTTTTGTGGTGAAGGTCTGTAGCGTCTCTCCCTCTTGCAGCTGTGATGGCTTTTCTGCTTTGTTGAGTAGGAGAGGGGTGATGTTTCTAATTAAAAAGAAAAAAAGTCTTGTATTTCTCCCCTTCTTTGTTTTTTTTCTTTTTTTCTGGACAAATGTTCTAAATAACAATGCTTAAAATGCAAATGCAGTGAGTTTTCGTGAAGTCACTCGAGAAGCTCTGGTTGGATGAGGATTGCGGTGGAGTTAGAGGAGCTGGTGATGACACATGGCACAAGAGCAGAGCCGAAGTGGTTGGGTTGTCACCAGATGCAGTCACAGCCATTGCAGCCATGGCTCATCTCTGCATGGAGGATGTTCTCATGTGTTTTAAATACTGTGGTTTCTCTTTCCTCTCCTCTTTCAGAGGGACACTGTGTGAGGGTACCTTCTCTTTTTTTCTACGTGCATGATAGGGTGACGTTTAACTGAACTCCCCTTTTATCTACGTTCACTCCTTATTCCTACTTTATTTTTAGAAGCAGAAAAAATGGAGAATGAGCCTTCTAAACTATTGCAGTGATGACTTTTGTAATGTTCCTCGTACTTGAAGGCAAGCACTGCCCTTGCTGCTCCAGACAGGCCCCCCGTGTGTTCTAGCACTTGCTTGGGGAAAAAAATGAAATAAAATAGCATGGTGTTAGGGTTGCAGAAGTTTCCAGTACAGCTCCACCCAAACGCTCCTGCCCAGTAATGCTCAGAAAATTCAGTCTGGGTGATGGGGCTTCCCTGCCTGCTGGTGCTGCTGGGTTGCTCAAAGGGAAGGGGAAGAGATTTTTAGGTTTTTTCTTTTAATACAGAGATGCTTGAGAGGGCCATGTCTGAAATAGGGTGGGGAATAAGCCCTGGAATTTGGCTGGCAGAGTGTCCTTAATAAAGAGCCTGGATAGGACAGGTTTAAGTAACGAGCACTTAAAAATTCACTGAGACAAGAGGCAGATAAATGAGTTGAATGGGGCTTCCAAGAGGTGAGGTGACTCTGCTATTTGTGTCGGTGTCTTTTAACTCTTCTTCTTCTGAATAGTTGTCCTGAGGTTGTTTTCAGGTTGACTTTTTTGTCCCACAGGTAGAAAGGGGATCAGTTTGCTCCTGTGAGGATGAGGTGGGATCTAGTCACTCCTGGAGCCTGACTTGGCATGAAGGACGCTTGTGCATGCTCTGCTCTTGTGCTTCGATTAATAGGTTTTCATAAAACTTGTAAAACCTTCTCTTTTAGAAATAGCACAAGGAAATATTTATCTCCCCAAAGTGTCATGCCAGTATTGCACAAATACTTGAATGGGTAGTCATTTTATTTTTCTCTGCTTTCTTTATTTTTAAGCATATTGAGGACTTTTTCCAGTGCTACAGAGACACACACATTAATAACTGTATGTAATCGGTTCAGTCCGTCTCTCTTTCCATCTGGAAGTCTGTGCATCCCCTATGGACTCAGGCTCTAAAACTGCAGTGCTGTAAATCGGAAGCTGTGACACTTTTTTTTCTTTATATCCAGGTGCTTATCAGAAAACTGGGGAGGTCTATTTTGTTCTCCAGAGGAGTTCAGGTCAGCAGTGTGGTCAACTGCCTAAATCAATTTAAAAGCAAAACTCCTAGAATACAGCAAATCTTAACAAAATGGTCATACTGGTGGTTCACTTTCCTGTCCTGTAACCCCAGCTGTGATGTTGCTGGTGTCCCTCTGGAAAGTAAGTTGGTTGTCCCACAGAGTACAGTTACTGCTGAAGGCTTGTGCCCTGCTGTCTGATAGAGCTTGTTCTTCTGTCTTCCCAAATAATTAGGTATCGGTGTGTCTTCAAAGAGGGATTGAAAGTTCTCGTCTGCTCTTAAAATGGTAAGAGTTTAGTTTAAGAGGACAAAAATTAGGCCTGAGGTCTTGGGTAATTGATCCTGTAGCTCTTGAGATCTCCTCAGTGTAGGACTAGCAAGGGTCTGCAGTAGCACAACAGAGTGCTTGGAGTACACTTTGTGCAAGAGGATGCTCAAGGTGAGGTTGTCCTGGATGCTTTTTGATGTGTAGCATATTTAATGAGCTGAAGTCTTGGGTCTTTGCATTAAGGATCCAACCATATTGCTGACTCCTTGTGCCTGTGCTCAGGGCAGGCTTCAGTGACTGGAGACCTTCCTGGTGGCTCCAGGTCCTGCCTGGACAAGGACCATTTATCCTTCGATGCTAGCTGATGTGCCAGGCTTTCTCTTGCAGCCTGCATTGTGTCTTTTGGCTTTGATCAACATTGTAGAGGTGGTTGCCTCTAAACCAGCACCTTGAGCATAGCGCTCAGTGGCCTTAGAGACCATGATGTGGCACCAGTGGGGCTTCTTGACATGTTTTTCGGCAGCCTTGGCAAGACAGGTGCGTTTATTCTTTGCATTGAGGTTAATTGGCTCTTATATGTGTTCCTAGCTGTAGGGTGGTCGTTAGAGACAAGCCATCCTGAAACACATGCAGGAGATTATTTGAGCCTGTTGTGTTGTGCTTTGGTTTGTTAAGCACAATGTAAATGCAGACTCCACTTCTGAAATGTATCCTGCTCTTTCTTTGCTAGGAATTATTTCCATGTCGGAAAATATTTAAGACAAGGGGAGTGTCTCTGTTTTATAGAGGCAGAACTAATTTAAAAACAAAAATCCAGGCAAAAACCCGCTCAGCTGTGCTAGCAGAGGGGAAGCAGACTTGTGGTCTGGACTCAGAACAAGCAGATGAATGTGAATATTTCATTCAGACTATAATCCACCTGTTAGACTCCACTCCTCCAGTTGTGTGTGTACCGTGAAGTGCAGTGGATGTTTTAAATAGCAGCCTGCACTCCCTGCTCCTGTGTCTGTGGCATTTTCATGTTGCTTTACAGGCAGGAAGCATGGAGACCAAGGGTGATGTAGCAACCAGTGCAGGTTTGCAGGTTCTTTACTTTTAGCTTTTTTTCCCTCCACAGTCCATGTCTGTCTCGGTGGTGTGGTGTTGTCCTGCTCACCCAGCCCGGGTTGGTGGTGCTGAGATGCGTTTGCTCTGTCATGTGCTGACACCATTTCTGGAGACTGGAGATTTGGCCCTGGCATTGCTTATAAAAGCACTAGAAATTAAGATGCTTTGGACGAGACACCTTTGGAGCCAGTGTACTGGGGGTTAGTTGTGCAGAACTCTTCTCCAGTGAATAGACATTGCCATGTCCACCTGGACCTAACCCTTTCCCAAGCTTCTTTTACTACTCCATGCTCTCCAAATTTTGCCAGCATCTTCTTCTTGCTGATCTGCATGTCTGGATCACAGCAAGCCCCAGTCCCGCTCTGCCTTAATTTAGGAGTGCTGGCTCCACCGCCCCCCAGCCCTTCAGAGGTCGGGGGTTTCACCAGGCAGATGCCCACACCTCTGCATGTCACCCACGGGGACTCTGCGTCTTGGTTGATGCCCTCTCCAGCATCCCCCCTGGAGCTGGTCTCCTCCAGCCTCCCTGCCCAAGGGGGTCCTGGCCACCAGCCACAGCAGCAGCCATGTCCCCCCAGGGCTGGGTCTGCTTTCACCCTGTTCTGCCTGCCTGAGCTGAAAGTCCTGCCTGTGCCAGGGGAAGCTGAAGGCAGGGGCTGTTCTGCCCACCCACTGAGGTCACTGGGCTGAGCTGGGGGCTTTGGGAGTGTCCTCAATGCCAGGGTGTACCTCTGACTGCAAAATAAGCCTCCAACATGAGAGACCCTGGTAACCTGCCTGGCCTTGCTGCCAGTCCATGCCACTGCTTCATCATGGCTATTCTTTAGATGTGAAATTTTTTTTTTTTTTATTGTAGTTTTTAACAGGATGGTTGGAGTTGAGAGGGTGGGGGTGGGAAGGAGCCCTTGATTTCAGGGGTAACCACCAAATAACCAGTGCTGCAAAGCAGACATGAAGTCCCTTGTGTACTGAAAGACCTGGTGTTGACAATACTGGCAGGCATGCTTGCCCAGATGAAATGAAGTGGTAAATAATATTTGAGGTTCACGTAGCAAAATCAGGGATCTCTCTGCCAAGTACCTTCAAAAGAGGATCTCAATCAGGAACCTGCGCTTAGGTGGTAGACCTGATAGCTGGAGAACCCAGTCCTTGCTGGTAGCTGTCGTGGACAGGTGTTGTTCTGTCCCTCTCACTCTTCTGAGATGAGGACGAAGCCATCCAAGTCCATCAGAGCTGCTGATGGGGCAGGGGCCACGATGGGAAGCATCTGCTCCCCGCTCAGGCAAGCCCCAGTTCCTACCTCAGCACAGGCCTTTTGGCATTGTGGGAGTCCAGGGCTTGGAAATGGGGTCTTATTTCCCACCCGTGGGGAGGTTTTCCTTCTTAATTACAGATGTCGGCCAAGTGGAAAAGGGTATGGTTGGTGTGAGGCTGTGGAGGATGGGATGAACAACAGGGATTGATGAACATGGCAGGGTTGCGTTGCCTTCCCAAAATGTCTGCTCTGGAGATGTCATTGCTGCTCTGCCCTAAACGCTGCCTTGAGCATCTGTTCTGCTGGGCTTGAGTTTGTCAGGCCCTTGTAGGCATGAGACTTGGAAGAAAATTTTTTAAAAAATATGTTGAATTTAAAATGTCATTGATTTCTTTCTTTATTTTTTGGTATTTTTCTTCTAATTTAATCAATTCCCTACTGTGCTATAAATTCCAAATGTGAATGGAAAATAATCCCACCAGTACAATAATTAGCGTGTAACCAGCAGATGAAGAAAACCCAAACTGCTGAGCTGATTGGTGAATGCTGACTATTTTCCAAATTAATTTCAATAATCACATCTCCCATTAAAAAGAAGACAGGGCGGGGAGGAAGTCTTAAATTTTCCTCAAGCTCAGTGTAGCAAAAAATGGTATGTGCATTGTAGCTGTTCTCCATGTGATTATAAAAAAAAAAATGAGGGAGATTCTTGAAACAGAATTGCAAACACTAAGTATTGCTAGTTTTGCAACCAAGAAGCTCAATTTCAGTTGCTTTGGAGGGAAGGGGGGAACAGAAATTCTAAGTCAAATGTCCATAATTTTGTGTACGTGTGTGTCAGTAAATAGTCTACTGGAAGAATTATTCCCTTGCAGTGGTGCTTTGCTGCAGGATCCAAAAATAAGTCCGCTGGAGGCCATTGATAGTGAAATTTGTTTCTGTATTTACTGTGCATCCATCCAACTCCTGAATATTTTGTTGTGCTCTGAAGTGATGATGGAAGTCAGCATTTGGGAAGGGGGAATTTCAGAGCATCCAGGAACTGGGCACCCTCTTACCACAGGGATCTGCAGCTGTTTTCTGCCTTGCCTTTCTCCATTGCTTTTTTGGTCCAGTTCTGCCCCAAAGGTGGGTGGTCAGAGAAATCCTTTCTCTGCCTTGATACCTCCATGGTGTCATGTCCAGACAGCACCAGGAAAAGGCACCTCTGCAGAGCTGTACCTGGTAGTTCTGCGCCTGAATTCACATTCAGTATTAGCAGAGATGATTTTATCTCCTGATGGTTTTTCCCCTCCTAGAGCAGCCCCGGTCATCTCCTGGCTGTGTCCACCTTACCCTCAGGACTTTCCAACAGCAAAGCACGGGCGATGCTACCAGGTGTTGAACCAGAGCATCACTTTAGAGATGCTGTTTATTCCAGTTTAAATTTAATTTTAGCAACATTTACTAGGTTGTGATATAGCTTGGTGCTTGTAGGCCTAAAAATACTTTATTTAGAAGTGCAGAGGATGGTCTGTTGAAACCCTGGCCTTACAAGTGCTGCAATGAGCATACCACACTGTGCTGCAAAGGCAAGGAATCCCAGTGCGTTTGATTGAGCAACCTTTTTATAAAGGTGTTTGCAGGATTAGGGCAATTGGAGGCACCTGTGATGCGAAATGCTCACTCTGGCATCAAGCCAGTGGTCCGATGTGTCGCCCATTTCTGGTGTGGGGAATGAAAACTGCCCAGGATGACCCTGTGGTGTGACAACCAGGAGGGAGACCAGGTCCCAGCAGGCATCCCTGGTGTGTGGCTCTCGGGTCCTCTCTCTCCCAAAGGCTCAGGATATGGTGACATTGTCAGATGTTATTTTTTAAAAAAAATAAAATTAAAAAGTCAAGCCAGTCCAAATGCTTTGAAACAGTATTTATTATTTTATAAATTCAAGCCTGGCGCTCTGTGGGAAGGTATGCAAGCGGATCACTACGGTATTCTCCTTGCATATTTTCCTAATGTTAGAGACGATCTCAAAGAAGTATTGCATTGTTTCATTTCCCCTCCACACTTCATGTTTTTCTAAAAATAAAATCTAATGTCAACAATCCTACAATAACGAATGAGTGAACGTGCACGTCCTGCACCCGATTAATTTTTTTTTTTTTCTGGTGAAAAGCAAGATTTAGCTGGTAATCACATTACCAGCTATGGATAAAAATGTATCTTTTAAATCACCTCACTGATGGCTTTTTCTTTTTGCCTTTTTAAAACGCCATTAATCAAGTTAGAGGCTGAAAATACTCTCGCAAACCAGAGACCAAGAAAAGTCACTTGAGGTGAGTAAACAAGTTGGCTTTTTTTTATGAAAGCCAAAAAAATGGCCTGCTGCTGCTGTGTGTGTTAGGGGTACCTTAAATAGGAGTCTTCTTCAGTGCTGACAGGCATCCCAAACACCTTTTATAATAAACCCCTAATTATAGCTTAGTGACTCCATAGGTTCGCCAGATCAACTTGGGAATATTGCACCAAAAAACAGGGAGAATATTTATATTTTCTGTGACTGATGAGTGAACCAGATTTAGAGCTGGACCTGGTGAGTGTGGTACATAGTGATGTATTTATAGAGTATTATAGAGTTGTGCTTGCTGCTGCATGATACAGTTTTGGGGTTAAACTCTGCATTTTGGGAGCCACTTCCCAAGTGCATCAGTGTGGATTCCTGAATCCAGACCCCAGCTGAGCTGGTTGGAAAAGGGTTCGGCTGGTGGCCATCTCCTGCAGCCCATCACTATCTCCTGCTGTCTGACACTTGAATTAAAGCCCAGCACTCGGAACCAGGGACTACAGTGAAAATCTTGGATTTTTAAAGAGAAAAAGACCTCCAGAGCTTTGTGGTTATGAAGAAAAGCTGGAAAACAGGAATTCTTGGGCAGAGACGGTAGGGACATGCCCTCCTCTCACCACCCTGCGTTAGCCTGGTTATTTCCCAGTATCCCAGACTGCGAGCTGCTGCCATGGCATTTGGGGCTTGACTTAGGTTTTAGAAGTTGGCATGGCTGATAGTGGCAAGTTGATTCTTTTCTCCTCCGTTTATTTATTTCTTCCCCCCCTTCATTTTAATACTGTCTCCTGGGAGATTCCAGCTGAAATCTATTCATTGCTGAGATGTTTCTTTTCCCTTGCGCTGTGGATGCCGGGTCCTGTTTGACTGTGGTTTGTTTCTGGCACAGAAGGGAAGAGCAGCAGGGCAGAAGAGCTGTGCTTGCCGTTGGGTGTGCGTGTGTGTGTCCCTGCAAAGATACTCTATAGGTGTTTCACACTTGTGGGCTCAGCCTCTCTTCTACAGAAACAGCAAAGATCTCCATCCATGCTGCCAGGGCTTGTCCTCCTCCGTCAGGCCTGCACAACCCTTGGGCTTAGATGGACCTGCCTTGCTGTGCTACTCAGTCAGCGTGGGGTCTTATTTCCATTTATATTTCTCTTGCAAGCTGAAGTTAGAGGTTTGTGAGACAGCTGGTCTGGTCTGATGGTTAGGGATAAGAGCACACAGCTTTCTGCTGGTGCAGAAGCTCCTGGAGAGGTCTGGCACGTGCTAAGGGATAGGGAGAGACCACAGGGACAAGGATAGGGAGATGTGGGGTGTAAGGGAGAGCAGAGCAAGACCTCCTGCTTCTTTTTGGCAGGGTTAAGTGACTTGATCATGGACTCATACCCTGTCTAGGCAAGCAAAGCGCCCCTGTTCAGCTGAGCTCCAAAGCCTGTGCTTCCAGCCACATGGGACCTCTGTGGCTGCACTCTCACGTGTGTAACTGAGCACTGGCTGAAGAGCCCAGCCGCACTGGGGCGGCCGCTCACCCCTGTGTTTGCAAAGCGTTTGTTCTGGTGGTGCTTCCAGGGCCGAAGTTCACGGTGTGGTTCCCCCTAAAATATTCAGAAATCACCAGTGAGACACTGCAGAATCCTGAAGCTGGATCCAGTGATAATCCATCAAAGGTTCCTTCTGCTTGGCCATCAGTCCTTGAAATTCTGCATCATGTTACACTCCTGCTTGAGAGTTTTTCTCCAGAATTGTATCTAGACACTTATCTTCTTTTTCCTTTTTCCCTCTGATGAAATCTGAGGTTTTCATGACCCCAGGAGCTGAAGTTTCTCCTAGCTGATGCTCCCAGCAAGAGCATCTTTTCTTTCTCCAAATATTTTGAAGCTCATGATAAAATAGCATGGCTTTGGCAATGCCAGTTTGGGTGCTATTTATGTGCCAAACCCTGCTGAATACAGCTTTTATCGCAGATTTGTAACAGTAGCTGTTGGAGGGGGAGCTTCATGGTAGAAGTGCTTTCAGAAGAATGCTTTTATAAAGGAACACTGTCCTGCAAAAAAAAAAAAAGAAAAAGTGCCTTGCAGAGGGAAAAAAATCCCAAGCCCAACATTTTTCTTGTGTTCATGTTGTAAAATTTGCCCATTAATTTGGGTGAATAAGGTCTTGCTTCCATTTCTAGACAATTTTGTTTGTCTTCTTTGTACAAACAAGCCCTGTTGTGCTCCAGGCATTTTTTTTGGGGGAAAAAAAAAGACATTTGGATTCTGACTAAGAAAGCCAAAATCCTTGTTTTGTGTAACTCTCCCCAGGCTGAGCCCCAGCCAGGTCCCTGCAAGAGCTGGGACTGGGACTCAGCTGGCAGTTTGCTCAGACAGAGCTCATTCGTAGTGGGAAGAGCAGACCAGGAGGACCCATCTTTGGTCCACCTCAAGTAGAAGGAGAGTTTAAGGAGAAGCCAAGGCAATAGCGTTTCTGAGCAGCAAATAGTAGTAAGGGAGGATATATAGTCTCTGGAAGGGGGCTGAGGCATGCTCCGCTCTTACCTGCTCTGGGTCCCACTGACCTTCCCTTTGTGTCCACTGTTGTGTTGAGCTGTTTCTGGTCTCTACAAGAGCCAGTTATTTATCAATGGCAGAAACATAAGCTTGTTCTCCCACTTGCCTCACAATTAAAAATGCTTTTTCCTTTAATTTTTTTTATTTTTTTTTTTCCCTGGGAAAACCTGCTTTAAATTTTGGCTGCTGCATTACAGCCAGTTCCTAAGGATGCTCTTGCTGAGCATCCACCCCGAGGAGGAGTAGCACAGCACTTTGCTCCATTTTCATTTTCGGTTTGGATCATCATACCCTGTTCTTAAGTAGCCATTTATTCTCTTTCCTGTCTCTGGCAAAGGAGCAAGAGAATAAAACATTAAAAGAGGAATGTGATTATAATCCTGTAAAAATTGACAGAGGAATTTGGCAGTGGTTGCAGCCTATGAATGTAATACATAATATTTTATTAATTTTAAAAAATTATAGATTTCAGGATGACAGTTTAAATGACAAATCACCTTAAAAAGATATTGTGGACAGTGTAGAAACTCAGTGCAGTTTTTCTTTGCTAACTGTGGAGTTTGCAAAAAAACCTATAGCCAAGCTGTGTGCAGAAACTGAGAGCGATGAGGTCTCTCGTATTAATAATTTGTATTATAATAGTATTGTCACTGCTGGCTCCCAGGTTTTTTTATACCTGAGTTAATGACAGTGCTGCCCGTCCCAGCGTGCTCAGGGGAACTTATTTTGCTTTTGTTGTCCCTTTACTCCCACAAACTGTGAATGGGGCCAGTAATTGCATCTGGAAGAGGCTGGAGCTAAGGGCAGAGGAACTGTTCATGTGTTATTGAACGTATTGACTGTTTAGATATGTTATTCAGCATGGAAAGCAGATTCCAGGGGACTGACAAGAGTTCCCTATCCCAGAATATCCCAGCTCACAGCAGGAGCTGGAGCTAACGATGCAAAACTCTCCAGGCAGTGCAGGGACAGAGCCGCAGCTTCCCACGTCCTGCGGGATGCTGTAGGCTTGAGATTTTTGGATGAAAGTGAAACCGGTGCTCTTCTGTTTCAGCCAAACTGGATAATCACAGATGATCAGAGCCCTTTTAGGCCTTGTATAAAACATGTAGCAAAGTGATAATTTCTGCTCTCAAGTATTAGATAGTAAAATTTAGGTATTTGTGGTCCTCAAGGCATCCTTGTGGGCAGTGAAATGAAAATAAGAGGAGTGGGAGTCTGCTCTGTGGTTTCTTTTTCTTTGAGTGAGAAGCTGACTATCATTTGCTGAGCTTTAATGCTTGATGCTGTGTATACCTCTTCTAAATTCTTGGAGATTGGGCATAAAACTCATCTCTCCTTAGCTGAAAATAAACATCATGGAGTCGATAGGTGTGTAATGCAGAAGTCTGGGGAAGGTGTCCTCTTCTGCCTCTGGCAGGAGAGAAGGGAGGAGGTCCAGAGAGTTTTAACAAGATTGACTGGAGGTCTAGAAACTGCTGGTCTGAACAAACCTGTGTTGTTTGGCTCTAGATAAGAGGGAGGAAAGAAATACATCTTTAAGTGCCTAAAGGGAAAGTAGTGTTTGCTTTCTGCATTCACAGTGGATAGGACAAGACGTCACAGTCCTAAAATTGTAGAGAAAAAAATTCAGATTAAATATTGGGCAATGCTTTCCTTAAAAATAAGATTTGATGGGCTGAAGAGCTTGTGGAGCATCAGTTGTTGGAAGATAAAAATGGCTTGGAAATACCTTTCTAATATTTCTGGATGGTAATTCTTGCATGATGAAGGTGCAGTTTATTCTCCTGCAAGTGGGAGTTGTCTCGATGCTTTCCTGTGCTCCCTTCCTACAGTGCTGGAGTGGTGAGGCCACAAAGGGTTGTTTTCAGTCTAAAATAAGCAAGAGATGACAAATGATGTTCTGGGGCTTACATTTTCAGGCACTTAAAAAGATTGAAGTGACTAAAGATAATGCAAGTTTGTGTGCCTCTCTACAAAAGCAGATGTTAGCTAGAAATATTTTATGCTTTTTGATTCTAAAATGGAATGTTATGGATGTTAAATTGTATGACTTGACTCTCTCGATGATACAGCCTTTTCAGGACACTGGTTCACTTGAGTTGGTAGAGACAGAGGGCGCATGAGTGATGTTGCCTTTAGTATAGCTATTTCTCTGTAAAGAAATATCACTAAAGGCAAGTTCCTAGCTCTGTGTAAATACTGGAGAAATACAAACAGCCACTTTAGAGATCCTAAATGATAACTTGTCAGTCCTTTAATTGTACCTTGGGAATAGGAACCTTTTTAAAACAGCGTCCCACACGCCGTGGAGCCTGTGGGACTGGATGGTCTCTGCTGGGCTGACTCAGGAAGTCCCACGTGGTTGAGAAGTGCCTCCTCCATGCACATCCTTTGCAGGTCAGGACTGTGCTCTGCAGCATCCCCTGCACGCTTTTTCCTCCAAGAGTCTTATCAAAGATGCCAGTCTGACACCGTTTTTTTTCTGTAGGGAACAACTGTTTTATAGTCAAGAGCAGGGAGCAGATCTGTGCTATTGATTCACAAACAAGGTGCAAAATCTTAGGCCGGGTAAGAGAGTTCTTCCTTGGCCACAACTGTGCATCACTGCACATCACCTTTTTTGTTAGATCCACGCAAATCATCTCAGGTCTCTAGGTATAAATGAGCTTTTTACTCCTTTGCTAGATAGGAGTATTTTTAATCAACTTCAAGAAAATCTATGAGAACTGCTAAATCATAACTGTTGTAAACTGGACTGTAACACTCATTGAAGGGAACCAAAAGACTTGTTTTGTTGTGGCTGTTGGGCCATGGAGTGGCACAGTGATGAAACCTTGCTGTGTTCTTGGCTTTTGGGGCAGAAGGTCCCACGGACCACAGGAAGGTCCAGGGGGCACCACAGGAAAGGGCCCATCTCTGCCAGAGCTGGGGTCTTGCAGAGTGCCTGCACAGCTAAGCTATTTCCCAATCCTGGGAACAGCAAGAAAAGGTGAAGCATACCCTTGGGGGACTGACAGGCAGGGAAATTGTTTTTGTCTCTTTCTGTATCATTTTGCTCTTCCTCAGCCTGACTTCCGACGGGGCAGAGTGCCAAGAGCCGGGCTTGGGGCTGCCTTGTCTCCTTGTGTGAGTATCAGGTTGAACCAGGCTTTGCTCTGCAAGGAGGCTTTGTTCTGGGACAGTCTTGGTCCCTTTCCAGCCCCCCAAAAAAAACCACAGAAGGAGAGCTAACAGCTGTTAAATAAATAAATAAATCTGCGATGGGCTTGCCAGGTAAAAGGAAAACAGAATAAACTCTATTTTTGAGGCTTTGTAGCAGCTTTGGCTTTTAAATATGCAGACCCTCAGTGGCTCCCTGCACAGGGATGCTGTTGGGAAGCTGGCATTTCCCCCTCCCTTTTCACAAATCCACTGTCCCAGCTGTTTCAGGCGTTACGATTTTAAAGCCCCAAGTATATGAGCATGATTTATTCTCTGTGTCAAGTCTGATATTTGGGGAATATATTCTCCATTCTTGAACTGTTGCAGCTTTTGAGCCTCTCAGTCAAGCCTGAGGAAACCGTAGGACTTGGAAAGGATGGCGGTGGAATGGCAAATATGATCAGTGGCTCTGGCAGCCAGTGAAAATCCCCAAGACTGAAGGACCCTAGTGTATCGTGGCTGTCAGATGCTGGGATTTTAGTATCTGAAAAAAGTTAGGAGAAAAAGTGTGCCTTGGTCGTCCTTGTTGCTGTTTCAGTGATAAGCAGCTGAACTGTTTCCAAGTGCTGCTTGGAGGAAACCCCAACCCCTGCCCCCTCGCCCAAGCGCTCTCCTATATCATTTTACTTGAAACAGCAACTTCAGGCAATTCAAGGAGGAGCTGCCAGGGTAATAGTGGCTCACGGTGCCAAATTTGGAGGGTTTTTGCTCCGTATTTTAGAACTAGGTTTTGGGAAACTCAGCTTTTTCTCTGCCTCCAGCTCAAGTTTCTATTTAAACCACCTTTAATTTCAGGAAGCACGAAGTCGCTCTGACTGCTGTGATCAAGGTCACTCTTCTTAATTTAGGTACTCCAAGGATCACGAAATCTTGTCTGTTAAAGTCTTAGGCATATGTTGAATCCCTAAAGGAGTGTGTGAATGATATTAAACCTGCTGTAGCAGAGAGAGCTTGTATAATAAAGCAACAGGAGCAGTAATGTTACTGAAGGAGGAATGACAGATAAGCAGTCAGGGCTGTGCAGTTATCACTTCATTTGAGAGACTGCAGTGTTGTGCAAGTTGTTACAGGACATTTACACAAATTACTGGAATAAAAATTCACTCCATCAGCAGTCTAATATTTGTTTCTTATTATATGTTAAACTTTTTCTGGCATAGGAAAGATTGTCACCTGCTATGTCAAGGTCTCAGCATTCAACACTGGAATCATTCCAAGTGTGTTGAAACCTAATTGGTTCAGAATAAGCCTTCCCTTCATTTTAGGGAGGAAAAAAAAAAAGAAAAGGAAAAAAGCTGTGGCATCTAGCAGGCATTTAAAGCTTTTTTTTTTTTTTTTGTCCCTTGAACTCTTCTGATTTGCCAGACTTTGCTGAATTTTCCCCCAGTTTTGTGTTTCCTGTGAATTAAATTGGGAAAATAATATACATCAAATAACATATAGCTAATAACATACAGCAGCCAGCATTGCAGGTCTGGGGGGAGCCTTGTCCAAGCGTGGCTTTGCAGCAGGGAGCGCTGGAACACCTGAGTGCTTAGCAAGGGAAAAATCTTTGTACATCCTTCAACACTTGTCCAACTCCTTTGCCTGTTTGTTTGTTGGGTTTTTGTTTTTTGTTTTTTTTTTTTTCTTTTTTAACTCCTGCTAGTTCGGTCTGTGCCATTATAGCCCAAGTGGATGCTTCTTGTCTGTAGGATTTTGGATCAGGTCGGGGAGCACCTTCCCAAGTTGTTATGCATCTGTGCTAGTTATTTGTCTCTCCGTGCTGCTTATTTACTTATTTATTTTAATCAAAGAAACCCACTGGTTGTGTGCAAAGGGTATGGTCAGCAGGATCCAACCTGAGAAGCAGATCAGCAGGGCTTTGGCAGAGGACTTTATCCTGAGCACACACGCTGGCTGAGGCACAGGGACACTTGGGACATGTTACTGGGGAGGAGAACCTGTCACTGGCCATGCTCAGGCAGGAGCAGCAAACAAGTGTAAATTTTCCTTTACTCTGAAATCACAACATAATTTTATTTTTCATCGTTATTACAAGCTCTGGCTCACCTTTTTCCAGGGTGACTCTTTGTTTTTCAGTGTGCTGTTTTCTCCCCTGGTCTGAACTTAATCCCAGAAATCCACTTGGCTGGTTATCCCTTTAGATGGTTAAGTTTAGAAATTATGAAATACATCAGGCTGGCTCTGCTGCTTCTCCGGGGATGAGGGAACAGGGACTGGACGGCAGCAGAGGAAAATGGAGGGGAGAGAGGAAGCCCACAGCTACAAGCAAAGCTGGAGGTTATATATAGCTGCAGGCTGCGGCAGTGTCGGTCAGGGTGCTGTGATTGCTTCTTTAAATATGTTCTCAGCCATTGAAGTTTCCAGTCCTGGTAACAAACCAAGCCCCTGAGCAGTGGCTGAGAGCTGGGGAGCAGCGTCCCTGGTCTCCAGTATGCCGCAGCTGGGAGGTTTTTACTTTTACTGGGTCGAGAGCAGCGCAGTTGAGTGCTTGGTGATTAATTCAGCAAACTTGGTTAACTTCTGGTAAATGATGTCTTTGTTCATTGAGTGGAAAAAAAAATCAAGGATCTGTATTTCAGGATACTTCAGTGAGGATGTACTGTGCGAGCACAGCGGGGTGGATGGAATGAGCTAGGAGACACCTTAGACTGATCAGTGTTTTATTTTTACTTTTAGCCTTTACTAACCAAGGGTTGCCTTCTCCTTCAGAGGTGCAGCAGTAATTTTTGGTGTAACATCTTCTCTTCCAGCCCCGAATCCCGGCGCAGCTGAAGTGACTGCAGGCACTTTAAAGATGCGTGCGAGCGCGGAGGAGGAACT
This sequence comes from Athene noctua, assembly GCF_965140245.1. Classification (NCBI taxonomy): domain Eukaryota; kingdom Metazoa; phylum Chordata; class Aves; order Strigiformes; family Strigidae; genus Athene; species Athene noctua. Next base: position 5,761,649 of record NC_134052.1, on the reverse strand, counting down.
GGAGAAGGACAGGCCAAGGTCATGGTCCCTCGCACGGGTACGTTTCTGCTGCCCCCTCGGGCTCCATGTGCAATGGGCAGCACGCACCTCTCTGTCTTATGTCACTTGGGTGCAGAAATTTGGCGTATTTCAGGGTATTGCAGGATTCTCCTGTGAAGTCTGTTCTAGCCCAAGGGTTGAAGTAAGTGGTTGTGCAACAGTTTGTTCCGGTAACCTTTGAGCCCTGCTGTGTTCTATGGTCAGGACAGGTCTCGGGTTGTGCTCCCAGGACTCTCTGAAAAGGGGGGCAACTTTTTTTTTTTTCTTCTGAACATCATGCCTTGGACAAGACAGAGTTCAGATGTCCTGTGCATTTGTACTCTTCTCCTGGCTGGTTCTCCTCTATCTCTGTGCTAGACCACTAATTTATTTTTTTCCCCACCTCTAAAAAGCCATATAACTTAATTATATTCATCTGTCCCATCTTGTGGATGAGCGGTCAGGAGAGTGATGCATTTTCCCTTTGGCTTCTACGGATGGAAGAAGTGTGCTTGGAAATAAGACGACAGTTTTCCATTATGCCGTTCCAGGTTTTTGAAGAAGAAATTGGGTCTCATATCAGAGCAAAGCCATTTTATTTGTGAGAGGCGAAGCTCTATGGTTAAGCATTAGTGAGCAGACTGGTGGGGAATTCATTCACCCAGCTCTTGGCTGTGTGCTAAATGACAGTGTCCCCATGGAAGTGTGGATTTTCAAATCCTAGAGTGATTTCTACCCAGCTTGTGACATGCCTGGAGACTGCTTGTTTCTAGGCTTTATTAAATAATCAGCATTGGGAGTACAACTGGACTGATGCTGTTTGCTGTAGCTTTCCTGACACTCTTTGAGTTCTTCAGGCTAAATCCAGTCTGTTAAACTGGTAGGAATAAACTAATGGACCCTGCTGTAGCACGTGATGTTCTGGGATCCACATGCACCCTCAGCCTCCTGAGAGCTGTTCTCCTTGAAGCTGCTACAATTCAGTGCACATTAGGTGGGTTCTCAAAGAATTTATGGCAGTAATCTTGCAAATGCAGTGAATGTTGTTGCTCTCTGGGTTGTCTTACCGTTATAGATGGAGAATTTGGCAGGAGGAAGAGGGTAAAGCTTTTGTAGCTTCACTCTGACTTAGTAAACAGAGTTAGGGCCTCTTGGGAGGGAGAGTAGGGAGAAGGGAATTAAATTTTATATCCCTTGGTATTTGCCACTGAAAGATAGTAATAATGTATTTGGATGCTTGGTGTGGAAGGTCACTGGGTAAGTGGGAAGGATTCCTTTGTGTTACATCTGCAGAAAATAATGTCGTTTATTACTCAAGGGCTTGCACCCAGAGACAGATCATGGCATTGTAGCAACATGTGTCATCCTCCCTGCGTGCTCGCGGTCCTGCGCTGGCACACGGAGGCTTTCCAATATTTTCTTAGGGAGCTTTAAGAACCAAACTCAGGATCTCTGCTCTAGGACTTGGCCCCTTTCCCTCCACTCCTCCTTTCCCCCAACCCTCCTCTGGTGTCCTCTCCCTCCCAGTTCATTTGTTTAAATGATTGTGCTATTGTGTGCATCAATATGCACATAGCCTGTCTTGTTTTTCTTTTGGACTGAAAGTGCAAAGCAAATCTGTTTATGGTTTTGGTGAGCTAATTCTTCCCCACCCTAGATTTTTAAATAGACTCTTTCTTTACCAAGCTTGCAGAGTTTGCAGGATGTATTGAAGTAATGGGAAAAATATGTTGTGTGTTAACCTTCCTTTTTTGTAAAACTTTGTTTACAACACCCTATTCCTAGCAGTGCATTTGGGAAGTGCATGTCTGGATGCTGAAGCAAGCAGAAGACTTTGAAATAAGAAAATGGGAATTTAATGCATTCAAGGAGGAAATGTTTTGAGTTTTCAACTTCCAGTGCTTGGATTGTGGAGCAAAATCTAGTGAGCTGTGTTTAGCTGTCCCTTCAATTATTCAATTTCCCCTCCTGAAAATCCCAGTTCTCGGGCCTGGCTGTTCCCTGGGCTGCCTGTTGCCTTCAAACAGGCTCCTCCAAAGCCATTGTTGACTCAGACCTTACAGATGAAGGTAAGAGCAGCGAGGAATGCTCTTGGCCTGTAAATAGTCTGTTGGAGTAAGGGCTTGTTCTGTCACTGGTGTGTTGGAAATGTTATTTTTATGTCCTGATTTCATCCTTCCTATGAATCCATCTTAGACCTGTCTGTTTAGGTTAACAACATTTTCTACATCGTTGTGAGGGTTTGCAGAGCGCAGTCCTGCTCCATGCACAGCATTTTCACCAGGGTCTTTTGGCTGCTGAGGAGCAGAGCTGATCTCCCCTGTGGGAGCACTAGAAAAGCCCCAGGGACACCAGTGACCATGACGTCCTGCTGGTAGTTTTGCTGCCTGCACTTGTGCCTGCCCACGCTGCTGCTGCATCTCCTCTCCTCGAAACCTGGCTATTATTTATTTCTACTGTAAAACTATGAGCTGCTTGTGACTGGCCATGAGGTGGGAGCTCTACGTGGAGGTGGCCATTACATGTGCAAATGCTTCTCCAGCCCAGGCTTTCTAGGGCAAATGTTGGCTTGGCTGAGGCTTCTGGGTTCTCCCGTAACATAAATAAGCAGGAGTAGGATTTCAAAGCAAGCAAATTTTTGACATAGTTGATGTCACGCCTCTTCAGCCCTGTATTTGGGGCCCATGGATCTGGAGGCCCACGGCTGCTAGTTTGGTCTTGTTGCTAATAACCTACTGGAGGTGCTTCTGCTGAGCTGGCTCTTGCAGAACTGAGGGGTTTGTCCTGGTCAGACAGCGTAGTTGTACTGAAGATGGGACCCACGGTGTGAAAAGCGTCTGGTGCTTGCACAAAACCAGGTACTCTGCATGAAATCTCTGGTCCCAGCATACAGCATTGGATGTGCTCCTCACTGGTGTTTATGGTCAGGCGTTATGGACTGACAGGAAGGTCTTCTGGTGAGTAGCTTTAAAGCAAAGAAGGGCTGGGGCAGGGTTATCATACTCCTATGACTGTGATTAGCTATTCCACTGAACAGCTGCCTTTGCTCTGCCAGTAGAGGAGAGATGGGGAAAAGATACACTTAATTTCCCCACCTGGAGAGAGAAATTCTTCCTGAGAGCAAGTGTTCACCTGCAAATCTGCAGCAGAGTGCAAAGTAAAGAATTCCCTACTCAAAGGCTTTGCAAAGCAGAATTGTCCTTTATCCTTTTAATTTGTTTTTTGTTTTTCTTTTCTGTAACAGTCTTTAATGAATGCAGAGTTCTCCCTCTTCTCTCTTCCTGTTGAGCTGAAGGAGTTTGGTGCTCCCTAGGAAGGTGGTGGTTGGGGGTTATCACCGAATAACACTCATCATTCCCCAAGCAGGTGGCTCTAGCCCTGAGCATGGAGTTGTGAAGCTGTTCTGGGATTTGACCACAGTGGTCTACCTCTGCTTTCATTTTCATATCTCCCCAGTCAATATGTGTAACTGTAAAGTTTTCCCAACTTGCAGCTCAGACACCGTTTTACTGATGCCCTTGCATCCCCTTCCCTCATCCTTCCTTTCCTACTCTTATTTCTTATTGACCCATCTGCTTGGGACATGTATACAATACCAGTGTGACAAATTAATTTACTTGTATACAGAAAGATGAGGACACTGGATGCTTAAACACTGCATAAACTTATTGGCTAGACCTGTACTAACTGTTTTGACTGCCTTCCCTGCATCCTTGTATTGTGTGAAAGATTAATTCCATCCTGCATGACCCTCTCCAGGCCTTTTGCCCAACACTTTCACTATTTGTCATTGGCTGAGAATTATCTGAGCACTGTAGATACCCATGGATGGAGTTTGATTGTCTGTTGTATTAAAAATTGCATCTCTTTATCAGAAGGATTTGGGCTTTGCTGTTTGCATGTCCATGGGCTTCTCCCCATGCTGGGAGGTCAGAGGGGTTTGGGATGTGGAGCAGTGCTGCTGCCTGGGCTCTGCTGTTCCTCTGGCTCTGTGAGTGAGGCCAGCTGCACCCCAGGAAGGCATTGGGGTACATGGGGAGGTGGTACTGCTGGGGCTGCCACAGCATCTGTCCCCACCCTGCAGACTCACGGGAGCCACCGGCCTGGATGCCACTGAGATGCCTTCAACCAGCCCTACCTGGTGAGAGTACCCCGAGGGTATGGAAGGCTCCAGCAAAGGTCATTTCTAGTTTCTGTGAATGGACTGGGTTATGCTGAGAGATGCTGTAGGCAGATTTCCTTTAGGAAGGCAAAGAACTGTGCCATGGCCCATGAAAGCAGGGGTGAGGTGCCTTTGGTTGTTTTTGTAGCAACACAAACTGATGACACACCAGGTTCAAGGAGAGGCCTCGTGCGAAGCAAAAGGCTTTTTGATGTTTGGCTCAGTGCTAAGTCTGCAATATTCTGTTTCATCCAGAGGTATTTATGAATGAAGATGCAAATCCAAGGTGAAACTTGGGAACCGGTAAGCTCTTACTCACTGGAGGCCACCCTTCAAAACAAGCGATTAACTGTGGAGGAAAAACACCTCCTTATCTCCCAGCTTGATCTGGAGCCTTACAAGCGCTTTGGTGGTTCAGCTGTCTGCAGCGCTCGGGGAGTTGTCTGTTCCAGCACACCAAACATGCTGCAAGTTTTATTTTATTTCCAAAACAATCCTCTGAGCATGTTGAGCTGGAAGGGAAACTCATAATAGTTCTCTGTGCCGATATAATTCAGTATAATCTCTTGGCAGTGCTTTCGTATGCAAACTGAGAGGGTTTTTGACTAAAGGTGACACATTAAAAGAATGACCTCTGATAAATAACTAGAGTGGGGACTTGCAAGTCCTGGGTTCAATTACTTGCTTTGCTATAAGCTTCCTGTGACCTTGGGCAAGTTATTTAAAATTGCTCTATACCTCATTTCCCTTTCTGTAACGTGCCGGTGACAGCATTTCCCTTCCAGCCAGGAACTGTGGCAGGGGGAAAGGTGGTCTGTACTCTTTTCTATAGCCAGTGTGTGAAGAGCCTTGATGGATTAGAAAGCATGACCATCTCATGGGCCTGTCTTCTGTTCTCCTGGGGAAAACAGAACAGGATGATCTGTTTAAATGGCTTTACTCCCAGAGAATATGCTCTGTGAGATCCTGGGGCTCCCTGCATGACTGCAGACATGCACTAGCAAGGTGGTTTCTCCTTGAGCTGAGAAGCCTTCCTTAGCATTGCTTTCAGTACTTCCTTCAGTGTTAAATCAGTGGCCAGCTTGGGTAGAGCAGGTTTCTGGTGCTCCTTTGTCCTCGGCATGAAGTTTTCCTTTAGCATATTCTTCTGTGTTTGCTCCTGTGCTGCCTTTCTGCTTTAAACCCGGGTGGATGCCATGGAGAGGTGACGGCTTTGTGAATAAAGATGCTGGCACTTGGTGCTGCTCCCCACTGCAGCGTGCGGACGTACCTCAGACAGGTTGTTTCATCTCCTCCTGTTTTGATGTTCTCCTTCCCCGTGGGGGGTAACAGTGCTGACCACACCTTTTACCACTTCCTAAATGTCAAGAGAGGCTTTCCAGCGTCCCTGAAACATGCTAAAACCTCCCGGTTGGAAAGACAGACAAACTTCAAAGGGCAGGGGGCTTGCTGGCTCCCGTGTTGTGCTGTGAAGACTCCTTGACATTCCCGTGGGATAAATGCATGGGAAGCCTCCACATGACAGCCTCATCCAGGCACGGGCAGGAGCTGCCTCCAGCTGCCTGCGTTTCAGATGCAGCAGAGCTGCAGGTGTGATGCTGAACCCTCTTTGTCCTGATGGCATGCAGCTGCCGTTCCCTCTGCCAGAGCCTGATGGTCCAGGGGTGGATCTGGGAGAGCTGCTGGCCTGAGACCCCCTGCCCTGTGTCAGTGGTTGAGCTCCAGCCAGTGTGGGATGCTGTAGTTGAGTAGATGGAAATGAGCATCTTTGAGACATGGCAGAAAATCAGACCTTGTGATGTTTGTGGGTGGGTAAAAATGCTCCTGGGGAATATCTGACTCTCCAGAAATAATGAAAATAGAGATATCTGTATTTCCCTCTGGTCATATCGTTGGGTTCGATGGCTTGTGCAGGCTGTTGAGAAGCACACCAAAGCAGCTTAGCAGCAGAGTGTAAATTGGGGCCGCTCTTTCATCTTTGGTGTGAATATCTGTCATATGAAATTTTTATCACCTGTGCAAGAGGCATGGCCCAGCAGTTGGGAAAATCTGTCTCTTTTGGACAGAAGCTTTGCTTTCATCTCTGTTCTGTCCTTCCCTAAACCCCAAACGCTTTCCTCTTCAAGGTATCTTGAGTTATTTAATGGTGTGCTGGATGGGACGCTGCAAGGCTGGGCAGCTGGCAGCGTGTGCCATCCGGGGCAGGATAACAGCTTGGGGCTGCTTCTAGACTGGCGGTTGTAGACCTCAGATTTCAGGTAGGTCTGCCAGCTATTCCTTTAGACTCTGCCTCTAGACTTGGTAGCTGGAAACCCTCCCACAGTAAAACTGAGTCCTGAACAACAAGCCTAGCACTGGTAAAAGGGAAGAAATTGAATTGTCAGTATAGGGGATATGGTATCTTCAGTCACTTATCCTGTATCACCTCCTTCTTTACCCCTTGTGTGGTTTGTGTGATACTCATGCTGGGACAATGCACATTTAAGGCTGTAGGCTTTTCCCTAAGTTGTGGGTCTTTGAATCATTCAAGCCACTTTGTGCATTGAGGAGGGTGAGCTCCAGACTGGTGTGCATGTGTATGGAAGTTCACATGGACTTGTGGCTTCTGAGAGCCTTCAGAGTTGGCTCTTGGAGGCTCCTTAAAGGAGATGCTCTGGGGAGAGGCTCAGCAAGCATCCCTTGGGGAGAATCTAAAATGCCACGGAAATAACTGCTGACAGAGGAAGGGAGGGATGAGAAGATGCCAGGTGATGAGGAGGCTAGCAGCAGTTTCCTAATGTAGATGATCCCTGGTGAATGATTTCAGAACACCTTGTATGCTCTGGGGGACTTAAATCTCCTCCTGCAAGCAAAGCTTGTCTGGTGGGGAGCTGCAGTCCCGTGGGACCTTTCCCAAGGTGTAAACTAAAAGGTGACGGTATCTTCTTCTCTAGCAGTTTTTCACCACTCACCAGCACTTGCCAGGTGATGAGATTTGTGCCTGATTTTAGAAGGGGAGAGGATGAAGGGTACAGTTAGGAGCAGCTGGCCCTGAATTTTGGGTGCTGACCCTATCAGTTACTCAGTCCTTTTGATGTGAAAGCAGATGGTCTAGAAGAACCTCAAAAAGAGTGGCAGTATAGCTCTTTGGTGCTTTGGAGAGTGCTGCAAACCGCTTTCCCGCCTGTCACTTGAAGGTATGTACAGTTTTACAGCACTAATCCAGGGAGAGTTCACTTAACGAACCCTCTTGCTTGGTTGTTCTGCCTGATCCTGGCCACTTGGGTAAGCAGCTTGGCACAAGGATTCGTGTGATTGATCTTAAGAGCATTACCCTTGCAGGGTTTCACTACCTTCTTTTCAGCTACCCTGTCTGCTTCTGACTTGACTAGGGCCACATCCTGCAGACTGTGAACACTTCTTCCTCTTGCTCCTCTGACACTGTAGACATCTATTTACCTAATCTTTTGTCAGCAGGTGATTATGGGCTTGTGTATGGGGGGAGTTCCTGCTGTCCTGAGCTTTATCCAGCGTGACACGCTGTCATTTTAGTGCAATACCATTGAGGTGCTTCCAAGTCCAAGGAAGAAAGCAGGTGTCTGGAGGATAACGTTCTGCTAACGTGGCTATAATTTGGACTGCTGCCCTGGAAGTAAAAGGCTCCATCATGCCATTTCCAAGCCCCCAAGCCAGCCAGTCATCCCCATTCTTGTATTTGCAGGCTGCCTGCTGACACAGCATAAATGTTATTTTTACATTATCGTCCCCTGCGCTGATTCCTCCTGCAGTTTAGTTTAGCCTGCTGTTTTCTTAGTTATGTCAAACAGAGCTAATAATGTATACTGTGCCATTTACCCTGATGATGATGATGATGATGAATGTTTTAGACTGGTGTAATGAGACCACCCTTCATTTCTTTATGAAAAAGGAGGAGGAAGTCTTGATTTCTCTTTCTCTGAGATTATAATATAGGTAATGACACTTTTGGTGGTGTAAATCAGGAGTATTTCTGTTAGCCATGGTGCAGTTTGCAATGAGAACTTTTTCATGTTCAGTTGAAGGGCTGGGAAATTCTAGATTCCTGAAAGACAGTTTTTCTCCAGAGGTTTCAAGTTAAATCAGCTCTAATGAAATGAGAGCCTTCAAATAGGCAAACTGATTATTTTTTTTTCATTGACTCTTATTTCATTTCATTCCTTGGTTATTCCCTTATTCTCACAGAGGGATGTTGTTCCCATCCTGCTAGTCCTGCACCCAGTCTTGTCTAACTCACACAATTGCTTATGAAGGATGAAATGATTTCAAGAGGGCAAAATGCATCAGTTGGCTCTCCTTTAAGCGGTGTAATGATAGAAAACAGGCACATATCCTCTCCCCGTTTTCTCCCATTGCTCCCCTTTATGTCACCTATCTGCGTGTCTGATTTGGGCAAATAAACCAGCTATTAGTAAACTCTATTTGCTGTTAGCTCAAGAAGGGCCAGAAATCCTGGGACATGTCTACATTTATTTTGTAGTTTTTTTCCCCCTTTTTTTTTTTAGCAATTCATCTGGATTTTTGAAAGAAATATTACTCAACAGTCAATGTAAATTACACAAGTGGCCAGAAAGCTGTTCTGTACCCATGCAGCAGAAGGTTATAGGAAACAGGAGCTCCATACTGATAGGCAGCTTCACCCACCTGGTGAAGAATTGATGGAAGCTCTTTGCTGGAAGTGGGGGATTGGCCCAATGTCCTCCATCATTCCCTCCCAGCTTGGGTTGTTATGTGTTTCTGCGGCACCCACAAAGACCTAAATAGGCCGCAGAGGAGTCAAGCCAGCAATGCAGCTCAGCAGCGGCCTTAATTCTGCAGAGGGGGCTGCAAAGAGCTCTTTGGAAAAGCAAGTGGTGTCATTCTTTCAAGCTGAGCCAGCACCCACCCATGGCGACAGAACTGAGGTTTCTACCACGTGGGCTGAGAACTTGGGAGCAAGACCTAAGCACACGTGGCAGGAGCCCTTGGGGTTGGCACATCGCTTTCAAAACCCAGAGCTGCTGTTCTCCTCCTCAGGTCTGTCCTAAGCAGTCAGTGAGCTGGGATGGTGAGGTGGTACCAAGCCCCTTTGCGCTTGTATAAACATACAAAATATTTTAAAACTCATCTAATACAGCTGTTGGAGATGTACCAGTAACTTCACACCTGGCTGCACACACAGAAAGCAGGGATTTCCTTGGGTTGTAATTTCTAGGGGTGTATTTTTGAAGCCTATGGCCAAGACCTGAAGATAGGTTCGGTGTGGCTTGGCAGTTAATTGGGCAGTATGTGCATAATGATAGTAATTTCCTTGTTCTTATTTCCTAAATTTGGTTTACAAGACCATGCTGCAATGTGACTTAAAGCTGTAAGTATTTGTCTCTGTTGGCAGTTGGAAATGTAGTATTAGCTGTGACTCTTTGCTGAAGTAATTGTTCAGTATTGGAGCTAAATTGAATAATATGGTGGTGTTCGTATCTTAATCTTCCAAATGGCTCTCTTAAGTTTGCTACATTGATGTCTGAAAGGCTTAAAAATAATAAACTCCATTGTATAGAGCTTTGAATACAGAGTGGAGGCTTAGTAATTGCTGGCAGTTCATGGGTAGACTCGATAACACATGGCAAGGAAGCAATTCTCCCAGCATGCCTGAATTTTTAAAAAATAATCTCCTTGTATCAAGGCCTTGTGATCCACAAATTAATGAGTACAACAATATTGTGAATAAAGGCTTGCAGGAGACCTCAGTCCAAACCCCAAAACCTTGGGCTGTCATACTGTTTTAAGACACCTCTTGTCTTCCTTATGCATCTGCCAAAAGCTCTTTGCATCTCTCGGCTATTGAGCCGGGTAGGTGGAGTGGGCTGGTGAGCTCATCTTCCAGCCACCAAGAGACTCTACAGGCTGGGTGTTGTCAGAGAGCTGAAGTCCTGAGCCCTGTCCCCTGTAGGAAGGTAACAACCCAAGTCCCAACCTTCCACTCTTCACAGGAAGGGGAAAAAAAGCCAAATAACTTGTTTTGGTTTGGTTTTTTTTTAACGGTGTTAAAAAAAAAATGTCAGAGGGAGAGCTTTGCTGATTTTTCTCGGAAGATGTCTGTAGTTCCCCTGCATCCTTGTGAATGAATTTTTAATGAGAAATTGCAGAGGGCAGCTAAGGAAAAGGCTGGTTAGACCATCAGGCATGATTTAAAAAACAAATGAACAAAAAAACAGGAGAGGGAAAGGAGGAGAACATGATTTGTTTATCACAACTGTACTTGAAACTAATTTTAAATGTCTGTCTTCTGAGAGTAAGGAAATTCATTTAGCTTCCAGCAGTAAATAACTTGGATGCTTTCAGCTCACAGCTGACCTACAGAGTGAGTTTTCAACTAAAAAAATAATTGACTCTCCAGTAAGGACAATCCATTCCAAGTGTCACTGGAGGAAGTGAACAGCTGGAGGAAGAGTCCTGACAAGCATGGTTCATATCACAAATAACCCTTGAACTTTGTTCTGTATCTCTGCACACTGTCCAGAGTGGCCTGACAAATGGCTTTGAACAAATGCAGTTTTCAAACCAGAGAGCAGATGACAAGGGTTGCATTTGGCTGGGCAGGTGCACAATTTGGATGCCCGGACCTTGCCCATGGAAATCTCAAATGAAATCCCAGATCAGTTTTCATCTTACTGTCAATTCTAAAAGAAGTATTTTAGAGAAAGGGTGAAGGTTGTCTGTCCCCTGTGAGCTCTGGGTGGTTAGTGGATAAGTGTTTGGTGGTAGGGGTGATGTAGTTCTGCATACCTGCTCTTCTTGGCAGCTGAGTGTGGAGCACTTCATATTAACTGTGGTGAGGAGGACTTCTGAAGCTGGCCTTCTCATCAGGTGTACCTCAGCAAAAGGTTTGGTCATTAGGATGCTGAACCCTCTTAATGGTCTGCCTTGCTCTATGCCAGCAGGACCTATTGGGAAGTGGGGACTTCTGGAAGTCTGTCACTTACGTAGGTACTGAAAATGAGCTGGACTTCTTTGGAAAACAATGTTACAGCTGAAGGAGCTGAACACTTGCTGGTCTGACCATATGCTTCTGAAGTTCTTGTGGTTCAGTGCTTCAGGCCAGGGTGTTGTCCGTTTAAGGCAATGGAAGAAAACCCTGTGCCACTCTTACAGAGTAGGTATGCTCAACTGTAAGCATCAGGACCAAATGGTAGTTCTAGAATTAGATGGTGTCCCTAATTCCCCTGTTCAGTTTTAAGTGGATGCAGCATTCTTCACTTACAGTCTGAACTGTTGTGTTGCATTGTTGTATGGGGTTGAACATCTGCCCCTTCTAGCCACAAAAGTGGCTGTGTTCCAGTGGTGGGTGGTTTCTTTCTATTCGGGGATCCTCTGAGGCCTACTAAAGCTTCAATATTAGGCATGACATACGGTCAACTGTTGCAGATCCCCTTGGCTCCCCTCGTTTCAACATCTGCAAAGCCAGAGTTGGCCATCTTGGTTTGCCCATGCACCATGCGTAGCACAGAAAGACCCTGACCCTTCCAGCTGCTGCTGAACAGGGAGTGGGGCCTCACCAGGAGAACCTGTGATGCAACGCCAAAAACTTCTGGTCCCAGCCTCTGGAAACGGGGAAAGAAGATCCATCATCAGCTCCCTAGGGAGGGCTGTGTTGTTGGGACCACAGTGCTGGGGTCCTTCCTCACCCACAGCACCCTTGCTGGTGGCTGCGCATCCTCTCTGCAGCTCCACTCCAGTGGTGGTGTTCTGTGGCACGGCAGGGAAAGGAGCAGGTGGAGCAGCCGTGGCACCCAGCACACCCTGCACCGCATTAAAAATGGTTGGGATGCTAGAGCAGGGACAGAAACAAGGTGCCAGTCTCACGCAGGGTTCTCAGCCCAGTATTTCTTTCCCCCAGCATTGTTCTGGTGACTGACTGGTGTTCGCCTGGCAAAAGCTTTTTGAATATTCATTTGGCTGATGGGAGACGAGAGTACCGTAGCTCCTGGAAATCAGCTTAGATAGGGCAAGAAAATAAGTCTGCCTTTTTCTTGCTACTAGTGCTACTTGAACTCTCTCAAATGCATACTTCACATGGATAAATGATTGTGGAGACCTCAGCCTACCTAACAAGCCTGCTCTTGTAAAGCAAAAATTACAGTGCCTGCATACTTGCCATCCTCATTCAAAAGCCCATTCCTTATTAATATCACTTTATACATATTATTGCAGTTCAAAATGCCATTCCTCTTCTCCCCACCCATTTCCTTGACTGGCTGTGACATACAGGAACTACACCCAGTGCTTGACTCGCCTCTCCTGACCTTTTGTAACTTGGCTCAAACTCCTTTTTTTGGGTCTTTTGCAAAACACTGTCAGAAGGGAAAAATCCTTTGTTAAAACACAGCCAACTCCTGCCTCAACGTGGAACAGTTTGTTCTGCTGAAAGAATGAGCCAGTTCAGTGAGCAGAAAAACATTGCCATAAACCAGCGGACTCAATAAGCTGCAAAAGCCATCGGCTGCACACAAGGTCTGAAAGGACGACCTGAAGCAGGATCCACGGGGGAGAAAAAAAATCCATGATCCCAACCTGCCAAACCCTGTTCCCTCGCTTTCAGCTGAAGTATTTTGCAGTTGTCTTTTTGGTTATAGCAACTGTAAGTGGGGGAATGGGAGCTGATGCTGAGCCAGAACGTAACACAGCTCTTGAAGCTAGCATATTGCAAAAGGGCACAGTGGATGAAGTAATCCAACAATGCTCAGCTGGGAAGGGGCTGCAGCACTCTAACAGTCTTCAGTCTGTGCTGCAGATGATCAGCTCCAGCGCCCTACGCTTGCTGTCTGGTACTACTTAGTAGCTTGGTTTAATCCTTCCTACCCACATCTTGGTTTAAAGTTCTGGACACTATTTTTCCCTGGAATTGCTGCGGGTCTGTCCCTTACGTGGCCGCTCGGTAACTGGTGATAAGCCTGTCTTCAGCAAGCATTTCTTCGTTGCACAAGGGACTTGGATGCTCGGTGAGAAAACCATGTGAGCCTCTAGCAGGGTTTTGGGTTTGTGGCTCTGCAGTGGGATCGTTTTGGTGCTGATATAAAAGCTGATGCTGGTTTTCTTCTAACAGTGAATGTTGTGCTAGCATATAGAGCTGTGGTTCCCTAATTTGGGGTGATGACCCCCAAATAGGGTCACCCATATGGAGGTGGATGTCCAAACCTGGAATTGGGGTGAGCAGGAGTGCTTCAGACGGGCTAGGAGGCTTCCCCCAGAATGACTCCCTGGGACTGGGCAGGCTGCAGCAGCACTGAGAGCACAGTGGGCTTCTGTGCTTCATGTGCTCTGTTGTCATTAGGTGCTTGTGCCTGTGAACTTCTCACCAGCTTGGCCAGGTGTTTCCTACTGATTTTAAAGACTCAAGTGCCCTTATCAGAAATTTAACATGCACCAAGATCTACCTCTAGTTCTCATGTTGCTTTGGGAACTGGGAGTCTTTACTCCAGGCTCCCTGATAGTTTTTTGGCTTGGAGCCAGTTTAGGAATTTCAGAGAATAAAAATACAAAGAATTATGTTTTAGGTGTAACCTACCCTTTTTCAAATGCGTTCCAAAGGTCTGCACCTGCCAAAGCTGGCCTTGCCCTGTCTATATGGTGGTGCTTGGTAATAAACTCTAACAGTGGGATTGCAAGGCAGGTAGCAAGTCTGAATGTGGTGTGGCAGAATACTACTGACCTATGTGGGGCTGTTTGAGGTGTCTGTGATGAAGCTGCAATCACAAACAGATCCCTGACAATATAAATAAAAAGAAAACCTCCTAGAGAAAGCACAAAGGAGTGAAATCAGAGCTCCTGTGCATTTATAAACATGACCGATGTTCTCGTACTGTCTTGTTCAGGCACAAACCAACCCACTGGTATTCACCAGCTGAGCATGAGGTGATGGGAGACCCAGATATTGATGAGCTGAGAGACTTCTTGAAGCTCCACTAATGCTATCTGGTGTCCTCTGCTGGTAGTGTTAACCTCGGAGCTGGCTGTGTCAAGAGATGATTATCTGTCTGCTGGACCTTTTCCTTTGGGGAAGTGCCTGGAATATTTTGCAACATGGACAAAATGTGAGGATTGAAGCTATGGAGGTGGGTCCCTGGGATGCTGGGACTGTGAACCCTGCTAAGGTACTGTAACTCGGAGCAAATCTGTAATGAAGCCTCTGTGCCAAAAGAGATTATTATTTTTTTGGAAGATGTTAATGGTATGATTGCATAACATTTATTTTATGCTTGATCAAATGGATGAGGGCAGAGGAAAAGGAGTGAATTAATGTTAGTGATGTTCAAACAGAAGCATGCAAAGCTCCGAGGGATGATCAGTGGTTTTGTTTTGATGTGTGTTGTGTTTTTTTTTTTTTATTCTTGACATTCTCCTGAAATATAGCAGGCAGGCTTGTCTCTAAGGGGGGCACATTGCCAATAGTCTAAAGGTTATATTATCCTAGTGACCTATTTTTATACTCTAATCGCGTTCTGTTTCAGCTGCCTCTTTCTAGCCCTCCATCTTACTCAGTTTTGTGCTCATCTGAAAAAAAGCAGAGATAATTGCCATTAGTCCCCGAGTGCTAAGGCAGCAAGCCAGCCTCTACCCAGGTAACAACGACAAAGGAGAGTTACTGCTGTTATGGAAGCACGAGAGCAATCCGAAAACACAGCTCGTAAACGGGTGACGGCTTGAAACAGGATGATGAGGAGTGTTGTGGGGCAGAGGAGAGAGGTCTTCTCTTGAAGGCAAATTTAAAATGGAGAAGTACAGCAGTTTGTAGAAGGGTGAAATTTTAATGAATAGCTCTGTTTAACTAGCCTAAATGGAAAAGACGCTTTTCTACTCCAGGCCTGCCAAGTAATGGAGAATGAATACGATTGTTCGGTCAACCGGCTTCCACTGCCTTTAGACTGTACCCGTGTTTTCAAAGCCAGTCTTAAGCTACAAAGCACCCTGACCAGTTGACATAAAGACAAATTGTTCCTTAGTACAAACGTTGACTATGTGATGCTGCTTGAAGCTCAAAACTGCTGAAATTTGTGCGTGTGTTTGTACATTTGTGCGGTGCAAAATAATAAGATGCGAAGAGGCTTTTCTTGCCTGTGTGGCTTCTCTCGGGTTGCAGTTATTTTATTGCTGGTTGCTTTCCCTGTTCTTGTGGAGAGCACCTGAATTTTGAGTGCCTGCAGTGTTACTGCAGTAGCAATCTGCTCTGGAGGGAAAAATCTCATTAACTGTTTGCTCATGGGAACTTACAGTCCTGCATGGGGTTAAACCCCAAAGGAATTGTGTCATGACCTTGGTCTGGTTTATGGACCAGGGTCTAGGTGGCAGATGCTACCTATAGGTGCCAGTGCTAGGCAAGGGCATGGCGTGGGGATGTGCACCACTTGCTCTGCTGCTGGCGATGGTCCCATCCTGTGACTTCCCTTCCAGCTCCAGGCTTTGCAGAGTTACTCAGGGAGGATGCTGGGCCCCAGCTAGTCGGGATGCACAGCCACAGACCAGGAACAGAGGAGCTCAGCCCTGCCAAATCTTGCATTTTCTTTGCTGTTAGAGAGCTGTGCTGGCACAGCTAAAAGAGAGGTCCCGTCCACACCCAGGAAGTTGGGATTTGCTCTGAAGAGTTGGGCTGCTCACTCTGTTTGTATTGAACCACAGGGATGTAGCCTGGAGAGGTCTTTGCCGAGATGCCGGAGCGTGTCCATCCACACAGTGTGTCCCTGGGATGGATTAGCAATAGCTGCCCTGTTCCTGGCAGCAGGCTGTGTCCTTGAAGCCGGTTGGTGATGCTGCTGCATGGCCTCTCCCTGTGCTTTGTTATGCTTTTGTTGTAACCAAAGCTTGTGATTCCAAGTCCATGGTGGTGTCTGGCCCCCAAAGGTCTGGCCAGAGAAACAAGCCTTTGCTGCTTCTACCTTATTGTGAAAGTGCAGGAGTCCCCAGCCTTCCTCTCTCCTGCCAGCCCACACTGAGCACGTTTTGGCAAGAAGTTAATAAAACTAGTGAAACTCCTACATGACTTCTCATGAATGGACTCCAAATGCAGAATAAATGTTAATGCCCAACCAAAGAGAAAGAGTCCCAGGATTGCCGTGGCTGGTGACAGGGGCAGCCTGTGCTCATTGCTGCATGGGCCTGTCTTTGTTCCCCTCCCCAGCACCAGGTAAATGTACCCAGTCCCAGGCCACTAAGTTGACACCCAGCACTGCCCAGAGCAAACGGGGTGTCTGCTGTGCTGGGGGGGACCCACTGCAAAACATGATGGGTTTTCCCTCTCGGGTGTATGGTGGTGGGAAGGGGAGGGTGGGTCAGCTCTTGGATCTAGGTGCTGCAGAGAACACCTGCTTGTTGGTGCTGGCCACAAGGATCTTTTATTTACTGGTCTTTACTTGCTCATTACCAGTGGGGAGTTGGGAAGTCATCTGTGGTCTTCCCACAGACAGATGTGCATCTGTGCATCGAATGGGCCTGGCTGGAGGTAGAGCCTAAAGGGGAAATACAAAAACTCTCAAACATCAACTTTTTTTTTCTTTGATTTCTCCCCCCCCCCCCCCCCCCCCATTATGCTATCAGCCAGGGCCTGCAGAGTTTCAGCTTAACAACAAACCAGTGTTATTTAAAGTGCCAATATTGTGCTTGGCTTCATATGAGACAGAAACATCAACTTTGTCCCTGACCTGGGGAGTGTGTCTGCCTGCCTAGCAGGCACCGGAAGTGTTGAGAAAACTGTTATTTTACTTCTATTTTGGTGTTGATTTTTTTAAAAAAATTTTCTTTTAATTTTATTTTTTTTTAACCGAGCATTCACTCTTCAGCAGAGCTGCATCAAACACCAGAGCCTCCAGTAGAGTACGCAGCCATCCTGCATGTCTGCGTGGACCCTTGTCCCCAGTGAGTGCTGGACACCCAGGAGTTGGCTGGGCTGGGGCAGAGAAGGGCGACTGTCCCGTCATCCCCGTACCCGGGTCGTGAGACCGGAGCTGCTGTGCCCGGCTGCGCCCTGGCTGGCCAGTGATGCTGCCTGGTGGGTTTTCTGGTTGTTGTTTCTAGGCGAGGTTTGCAAAAGGTCACAAAAATTAATCTTCTAACTGGGGACCTTGGCACTGCACGGAATGAATGTTTTGCATTAACAACCTAACTCATTAATTCACTGAAACATTTAAAACCAAACCAGTTATATCCAGCCAAGCTGGAAAAAGCTGAAAGTTCATACTCAGCAGTGCAGATTTCGAAACCTCCCTTTGTTAATCTCTGCAGAAGTAAATTTTCTGAAATTTCTAAGCTTACTTTGACCAGTCTCGGCATTGTTTTCCTCAGTGGAAGCAAAGCTGCTCCGCAGAGGGTAGGCAGTGTGTACCTGGACCCGCTGATGGGGACGGGAAAGCTTCTGTGCTGGGGGGGACAGAGGGTTGGTACAGGAGGTGTTGCAGGAGGGGAATGTTCAAAGCACCATTGTAGGTTTTGTTCTGTCTCTATCAGAAATGCTGCATTGTTTCCATAGACGGGGATCCCGGATTTCACAGCTTCCATCCTCCTCCTCTGTTATTATTTTCTGAATTGCTAGGGGTAGCACGTCTCTTGGTGCTCCTTGTTTATGAGCTGGAGATGGGTTGCTTGTGTGTGGCCTTTGTGGGCCTCTTACACAGAGGAGAAATGGGCAGACCTGGGCAGTGCAGGAGCGAGCTCAGCCTGCGGCTCCCCTTGCCCTCGCTGCTGGCTCAGAGTACGGGGCTTGCCTCCTCTAGGTCACAGCCCTTGAGAAGTTGATGAGTGGCCACCAACCTGGCTGTCCCTATAGCCACAGCATGGTGACAACAGCGTAAAACTGCATCTACCAGTGGAGCAGAGCTTTCCCGTGATGATTTTTTAAACTGTTTTAAGCTGGGAGCTGTGCAGACAAGCAATCACGGACATACATCAAGGATGGGGAACCACAACCCAACCTAAGCCATTCACCTGGGTTCGTGCCTGCCTTGTGCAAAGGCCGGGCTGCTTGTCCCTGTCACAGGAGCGGAGTGTGCATGGTTGTCTTGCTGCTCTGTGAGCCCCAGAATCAGTTCCTGGTGCTTTAGATATGAGAAAGGTACCCCCAGCCCCGTGCTGAGCTGGGATCTGATCTGGCCAAAGGAGCCTTTGGGCTGCCTTTCCTTCCAGCACCAGTAGTATCAGGAGTATCACTGGGACTGAATGGGTTTAATGCTGCTTTAAGTCAGTTTTCCCTCAAATTTCCAATAGCAATGGCAGGTTAGGCGCACGGGTCAATTTGACCTGCTTACTCTGCTACCTCACTATTAAATTAGAAGTATAAATTAAATAGGAACCGTGAATTCAAGTACAACCTCTTTGTCTTTCTGGCTGCCAGGTAGCCATTTCATTCAGCTAATGTCTCTTTCCTCCAGTTAATCATAAAATAATACATAGGAAATAAAGTTCTTCTCACATGACTGTACAGATTGGTCTGAAAGGTTTGTGGTGGTGCTATACTGAGCTGTTGTAAGGCTGTTTTTTAATTGATTAATTTTTCTGCCATTAATTTACCCTGTCCATTAAAACAGCCTCACTTTAATGACAGAGAAATCAGTGAATTATCCGTTCTGTTATATATTAGTGGTATATTAAAGTATTAGTGCATTCCAGAAGGTGAGCAGTGAATAAAACATGCTCCGAACATGTGGTTATGCAACTGTTCCATGGAAATGAAACGGACAAACAGTACACTTGATTAATTTTTTTTCCCAGTAAATTGGCACTGTGATTCATTTCCAGCTAAATTTGCAATATGTGTTCTCAGGTGGCCTTAATATTGGAGCCCCAGCAGGAGAGCTGTGGTGGCTGGGGCCGCTTTGATTGCATTTTTAACAGAAGTTGTTGGAGAGAGCACGGAGCTTGATGCAAATGTGCTGGTAAATGAAATGCAGAGCTTTTAGGTTCTCTGTAGGTGGGGTCAGGCCATTCACATTTACCCAAAATAATAGTGACAGCATGCTCAGGAGAGGCACTCTGTCACCATGGCACAATGGGGGTCTTTGTGTATCTCTATTGCTCTGTATCAAATTTACTCTGTTGACAGATAAAAATCATCTTTTTGATATCTGTCGGCTCCATAAACACTAGGTAACATATGCCTGGGACTCGAGCTGTCTCAGTAATGGAGGCTCTGGAACTGGATCTCTAGCAGGAGTTTTCTGGAAACTAAAAAGCTTGCAAAGGACCCAGCAGTTTCTCCCTGGCCTGTGCGAGAGCTGCAGAATAAAATTAAATAAGAATTCCCTTTTACCGTTGCTTCCCTGACACGAAACTCCTTTCAGCCTTTAAAGCTCTATTTTGTAGGCTTCAGGCTGGTCGTATTGTTTTTTTCCTAATTGACTCGACTTGGAAAGGTCATCGTACCCTGCTAGATTGTGTAATATTTAACTTAGCATCAAAAATGAGGATCTTGGGATTGGTGTCAAATGGATGCTGTTCCCCTCTGAATAGCAAAGCCCATTCATAGTCATCCAAGTATTCGACTTGCTAATACTAATGAATAACTTTCTGGCCCTCTGCAGAGGGAAGGACTAACCATAAAAAGGTGGGATGAGAGTGACATAAAGCAGGTATTGAGAACATGCAATTCGCACTGACTAAATCCAGATCACAGCTTCAATACTTTTATTTATATATTTTTTTTTTTTAAGTTGTATTTTCTAGCTTTTCATGAAGCTTTAGCATAGCAAACAGTCTTTTCTGATGCCAAGTTCAGTGATGACTAACACTATTTACAGGACTGTTTTGTAATCTCAGATCAGCCCACATTAACGGGAAGTTACGTTTTCCCATCAGTCTTTTAAACGGTGCCTGAGAGTTGCTGAGGCCAGAGTTGGCCATCCAGGCTCTCCTGTTTGGAAAAAATGATGTCAGCTTTCAGAAATTTTTTTTTTTTAATTTCTAATAAAGTTAGGGAGGTCAAATGGTACTTCCTCCGTTTGATTTTTTGCATTAGGACCTTTCATTCCTCTGTTCTAAAAGCTACCGACAAAAATAAGCAGAGGAGGTATTGCATAAGCACCACCAAGTCATTTGCCCGATCTGCATTTCTCAGTGCATGAGATCAGCTCAGAATATCTGATATGAGAAAGCTACTGGTGCACAACTGCTGTAACTGATAGGAGTTACCTCTGTGAGTCATCTGGTAGGATGGTAAGTTGGTCTCTTTTTTTTTTTTTTTTTTTCAGTTCAAGTTTTATGAGTGTTTTTATAAAGCTCTTTTGCTGTTACTGTAAATCCCAGGAAAATCTGGCACAGAGTGTTTGTAATATGAATCAGTGCATCCATATGCTTCCAAGTGACCTTGCAATCTGGAAAAAAAAATGTTTTATCCCTGTGTTTAAAGGAAAAAGAAAAGCAGAGTTGCTGTAAAAAAGGTTGGCAGAGGGGTTAAGGCAGAGGTGTTCCTCCCTCATGTGTGCTCTTTCCTGTTATGGGAACTGTCACCAGGCAAGTGACACCTGGTGCCAGCTACAGCGGACAGCTTTACTGCCCTCAGGTCGTGATCTCAGGCACGGACCAGCCGCTGTGCAGATGGCAAAGCTACATCAGGCCAGGAATAAGGTTGTGGCTAATGCTCAGGGCAGCCCTGGTCTTCCACAGGCTGGAGCAGACTGGGAACTGCTTTAGCTTCAGAAAAAGAAAAAAAGATTCCTTTTTTTTTCTCTTTTTTTAAGTGATGGATTTCTGGTCACCCCACACCCAGAAAAATGGGCTTGTGTTGCAGAGAAATAGCATTTTCTTAGGAAATACCTGCAGTGCACTGAGTTGTGTGAATGCCAAAAGCTGCAAAGGTGGTGGGAGGGAAGGCTGGAAGCCAGGAGCCAGGAACATGTGTGTGATGCTGCCTTTGAGTTCTGAGGCTTTACCTTCTCTTGTAGCTCCAGACAAAGACTCAACAGGTGATATTGAAATGGCAACGAAGCGTGCACGGTGTGGGGAGAGAATCTCACAAATGCTTTGTGGTCTTGCTGAGCGAGAAGGGTTAAAATACGTCGCCCTGGCTACAGCCTTCCTGCTCCCTGCAGCGGAGCTCCAGGCGTCTCTGCAGGCAGAGGCCCTTGGCACCACACGGTGCTTTGAGCTGGCGAGAAACTTCCTGACAGGATGGCTGGAAAATGCCGATTTTGAAGAAATCAAAATGTTCTGTGGGGGATGTGTTGATTTTTCATCAGGTTTTTCTGATGGAAAACAGGCAGGTTTTCCAGGGTGACCCTGCCTGGTACAGGAGCTGGGAGCCTCGGCACACAGGGAGCCCAAGCACTGCTCTCCCCACCAAAACACTGGTGACGGCTCTTGGCAGAGCAGGGTGAGGGGAAATTTCAGTGGTTTTCCTCCTCAAATGAGAATTTGATGCAGGCTGTAAAAGAGGCATGTTTGTGTGTTTGTTTTTAAACAGGTTGTATGTGTGAAAATACAGTAAATCCAAGGTCAAGTTAAATTTTTCCAGTGAAAGAGTCTGAAATAATTTATCTAGTGAAAAAGTTAAATACCAGGATAGTTGTGCTTTGTCTAATGCCAAGGGAACTAACCCCTCCTCCGTCTCCTTGTCCTCAGGTTCAGTGGCAAATATGAACATTTGTCAACATCTGACAACAACTCCTTGGGACATCATGAATTTGCTGGAATCTAGACCACTGAGCACTTACAATAGTGTTTTTTAAATCTGAATTTAATTTAAATGAAAGAAAAATAATAATCTGGATCAATTGTAGTGATGGCTAGCAAAAGAAAATCCACAACTCCCTGCATGATACCAGTAAAAACACTGGTGCTTCAGGAGACTGAATTGGATGCTGTAGAAGATGATCGTGAAGGAACGCAGCAAGATGCTCCTGCGGAAGGGCCAGCAGCTAGTGATGCCGGTGCCAATAACAGTAATAATGGAGCTTTGTCTAATGGGCACCGCGGTATTGCTGATGGTGACACTTATATCTGCAAGTCTTGTGACTTTGGATCTCAAGACATTCATCACTTCTTTGGGCACTTGGACTCTGAGCACTTAGACTTTAGCAAAGACCCTGCCTTTGCATGTGTTGCTTGCAACTTTCTGGCAAATAGCCACGAAGGGCTCTCGCACCACAATGCAGAGTTGCATGCTGGTGAAACAAACTTCATCTGGAGAGTGGCTAAGCAGGACAATCGTACAACTGTGGAGCAAAGTCTCTGTGAGGCTGCCAGCAGCCACGACCTTCCAGGAGAGGTCCCTGAAGAAGGGGTGGATGGCCAGTCTGAAATTATCATTACCAAAACCCCCATCATGAAGATAATGAAAGGTAAACCAGAGGCCAAAAAAATCCACACGCTGAAGGAGAATGTGTCAAGTCAGTTGGGCAGTGAGCCAGAGGTGAAAGATGGAGAGCATTCATTCCCAAACGGGTCCGTGCCAGTCAGCCAGCCCACTGCGAGTTCGACAAAATCATCTCATATAGTGAATGGCTCCATCATAGGAAACGTGCCTGTTCTACAGGCGGGTGTTGCACAACTTGTGTCACTGCAGCAGCAACCCCCATTGCATCAACAGCTACCTACGTCCAAGTCCCTTCCCAAGGTGATGATCCCCCTGAGCAGCATTCCAACATACAACGCGGCCATGGACTCCAACAGCTTCCTCAAAAACTCTTTCCACAAGTTCCCCTACCCCACCAAAGCTGAGCTCTGCTACTTGACCGTGGTGACAAAGTACCCAGAAGAGCAGCTGAAGATCTGGTTCACTGCCCAGAGGTTGAAGCAGGGCATCAGCTGGTCACCGGAGGAGATCGAAGATGCCAGGAAGAAGATGTTCAACACTGTTATTCAGTCCGTGCCACAACCCACCATTACAGTTTTGAACACACCGCTGGTTGCGAATCCCGGGACCGTCCCCCATCTTATTCAGGCGACTTTACCGGGCCATGTGGTGGGGCAGCCGGAGGGGACGGGGGGTCTGCTGGTCACGCAGCCCATCATGGCAAATGGGTTGAAGGGCACCAGCTCCTCCTTCACCTTGGCGGTGACTTCTGTCCCCAAGCCGCAGCCAGCAGCACAGCATGGCACAGTGAGCTCCAGCAACACGTCGGGGGTGAAGGTGGTCAACAGTGGCCAGTCGCTGCTCACCGCCTGCCCAGCAATCTCCTCGCAGACCTTCCTGGATCCCAACGTGTACAAAAACAAGAAGTCCCATGAGCAGCTCTTGGCCTTGAAAGGCAGCTTCTGCAGAAACCAGTTCCCTGGCCAGGCCGAAGTTGAGCGGCTGACAAAAATCACGGGACTTTCCACCAAGGAGATTCGAAAATGGTTCAGTGATAGGAGGTACCACTACAGGAACGTGAGAGGCGGCCGGGCCGTCTTCCCTGGAGACAGCGCTCTTGATTCCCTGCCCGAAATAACCTTCGACGTCTCGGCCAGGGGAGCTGAGCTGAGCCCCGCGGCAGCAGCGCCCACACCAGCCCCTCACCACCCACCGCGGCGGCAGTCTTGGCATCAGGCGCCCGACTTCACACCGACCAAGTACAAAGAGCGGGCACCAGAGCAGCTGAAGGCCCTGGAGAGCAGTTTTGCCCAAAATCCCCTTCCTGCAGAGGAAGAGGTGAACCGCCTGAGAGGGGAAACAAAGATGACGCGGAGGGAGATTGATAGCTGGTTCTCAGAGAGAAGGAAGAAGAAGGTGGCAGAGGAAAATAAGAAAGTGGAGGAGGCGGCTCGGCAGGAGGAGGAGGAGGCGGAAAATGGCGGTGGGGAAGGGGAGGACTCCTCGGATGAGCTGAGGGCCGCGAGTGAAAACGGCTCGGTCGATGCCTCTGGCAACAACCCAAACTCAATGGAGCGGAAAGTGAGTCCCATCAAAATCAACCTGAAGAATCTGCGAGTGACTGAGTCCAATGGCAAAAGTGAGTTACCAGGGGCTGGTGCAAACGAGAAAGGGGACGTCAGCTCCAGCCGGCCACCCACCCCTCCGAAAACCAAACTGAACTTTAAAAAAACAGCCCAGCAGCGGCATCTGCTGAAGCAAATGTTCGTGCAGACCCAGCGGCCCACGAACCAGGAGTACGACGCCATCGTTTCCCAGACGGGTCTGCCACGGGCCGAGGTCATTCGCTGGTTTGGGGACAGCCGGTATGGCTACAAGAACGGGCAGCTGAAGTGGTATGAGAACTACAGGCGGGGGGTTTTCCCCCCGGGGCTGGTGGAGGTCAGCCCCACCGGCCGGGAGGTGCTGGAGGACTACTATGAGAAGCACAAGGGGCTGCGGGAGGAGGATGTGCCCAGCCTCTGCGAGCGCTCCCACCTCAGCGCCCAGCAGCTCAAGGTGTGGTTTGCGGTCAAGGTGGAGGAGGAGAGCCGGGGCGCCGTGCCTGAGGAGGCCAGCGCTGGTGAGACGGCGGGAAGCCGGAAAGGGCCATGTGAAGCTGGCTCAGAGGTGTCGGAGAGCAGCGAGTCGTGGGAGCCAGGTGGCCAGGAAGGCAGCGCCGGGACCCCCGACACCCCCGGCCCGCCGCCCGCCGCCCGGCTCGGTAAGGCCCCCGCCTCGGACAGGGCTGGCTCTGTGGGAGGGTTTGGCTGAGCACGAGTCACTGAGCATTTCCCATTTGGGAAGCTGAGGCTTTAGGGAAGGGTTTAGTGTCCAGTCCTGCTGTTTGGGATTTAACTGAGGAAGCAGTGAGGAAACCCCTGGGAAAGAGTGGGGCCAGGGAAAGAGGATGAGGAGGGTCTGGCAGGATGCTCTGAGTGCTCCTGCCTGCCCACACCTGCCTGCCTTGGTCACTGGATACTAGCTCCATTCTGAAGCTAAATCCTGGCTTTACTTTTAGCTTAAGTAAAACCAGTGGGAGTGTCTGGTCCCTTTACCTACACCAGGGAAAGTTGGCCCTTGGGTTTATTTATGAAGAAGATAGGTTTTGGAAAAAAAGGGACCTGACTGCTGTCCCCCATGCCACTGGCTGCTTCCATGCCTCCCCCTGGCCTCAGGCAGCAGACATAACCTGTGCCTGCCCGTGCAGGCAAGAGCCTCCTCCCCTCTCTTGCCGCCAGCTCTCCAGATGCGAACATCCTTCTTTGGCACAGGGCAAGGCTTGGGTGTTAAAGATGGAGGCTGCAAGGAGGGAGAGAACATGGAGGGTTGATGTTTACAGCTGCTGGCCCTACCCCTCCTCTAGGACTCACTTCTGAGAGGCATGTGTGTGTGTGTGTGTGTGTGTGTGAAGACGTGTGGAGGAGAGCAGAGGAGAGGTGGTTTCCAAGCCCTCTGTGGGCTCTTCAGAAATGCAGCTGGGGGCTGTTTCCTCCCTGGCGGGGTTCCCACCAGATGGGGATGGCCGAGCGCTTGCCCTGTCCCGCCACAGGCTGCAGAGCCCCTTGCCTGCTCCATGCATACAGCCCCTTGCTGGCGTGCTGGGCAGCTGGGATCTTCTCCAGCCCCACTGCCTTGCTTCGGAGCCTCCCACACACTTCTGCCATGGCTGCAGGCCTTATAAAAAAAAAAAAGAAAAAAAAATCCACTGAAATTCATTGCTTCCTTCCCCTGTGTAACGCAGAGGAGACAGAGTGTGGGTTTGAGTGGGCTCTTCTTGCAGCTGAGAGGTCTGGATGGGCGCTGCCTCCTGTGCTCTGCTGGGGAGCGGCCGCAGGAGCGGG
Organism: Athene noctua; assembly: GCF_965140245.1. Lineage (NCBI taxonomy): Eukaryota > Metazoa > Chordata > Aves > Strigiformes > Strigidae > Athene > Athene noctua. The sequence continues at coordinate 5,735,821 of NC_134052.1, read as the reverse complement.
CTGGGGAGGTGTTGCAGCAGCAGCAGTTTGAAAAAGGGTGGTGGATCAGCTTGTGTGCCTATGCCAGGGCGATGGCTGTGCCCCTGCTAGCACCTTCTGAGTGTCATTTTATGCCACCCAGAGAGAGACGGTCCTGTCACCCCTCATGGCACAGAGGCGGGAGGTGCTCAGTGAAGGTGCGAGGCTTTAGACCACTGTGGGCTGCGTCCTGCCTTAGCCTTGCTGCTGGCCAAAGCCCAGCTCTGCTCCCATGAGGATTTTGGGTTTCCTGGCCCCTCTAAATGGGGCTGGCCTTCCTCTGCAGCTGACTGCATCAGTGCTCCCAATTTTGCCCATCCCAAGGCACTCCTGCACCCCTTTCTCCCCATCCAGCACCCTGCCTGGGTTGCAGGCCCCTGCGGTGAGCTGGAGCATCCCTGACACCTCTGTTCTTTTTCAGAAACAGACTGAACTCAAACCACCAGCCCTGGAGGATCTGCTCTTACCCTTGAGAAGAAATTTTTGGTCTTTAAGAAACCCATGGGCCAGCCTGATCCAAACCTCAGGAGCAGAACGTGGTGATAAAGCACTGCCATAAATAAGACCTTTGAGCACAGCACACAAGAGAGCGCGCATGCAAAAACTGGGCACTTAGTGCAGATTTCTCAGTGTCCCAGCCAAGGAGATGGCTGAGAGCTGGCAGAGGCGGGGTCTTAGCTCGCACCCAGGAAATAGGATGCTCTTGTTTGCTTTCCAGTGGACAGACTTTCAGATTTCATATTCATATACCAATGCCTACAGCTGCCTATACAAGCATAACAAATCTCAGACATTGTGTAAACAAGGTCATTGCTTAGTTATGGACTATCATGGCACACTACTTTTTTCTTTTTTTTTTTTTTTTTTATCTGCTGTCCGTTAAGGTGTTTGTTCTCTAAAGGTTGGCATGGCTGCATATATCCTCTCCGACCTTTCTGGTCCTTGAGCCCTGGCAATGAAGGGCTTTGCGGGCCCACAAGTGTGTATGTGTGTGTTAGGAGAAGTATCCAAGAAGAAAACTGCCAGTCTTGCATTAAAGTCCAGTGGGAGCTGAGTGAGATTTTCATCCCTACGGTTGAGGTTAGATATTTAGCATTGCATGCTCTCCAATAAGTAGCAGATTCCCAGACCCATACAACCCAGGAGTTTGGTGTCATTTGTCCCTTGCTGGCTAGAATATTTTCCCTGGTGCTCCTGGAGACTGACTGTAGCAGGCTATTAAATCTCCGAGTCTCCCTTTAATCACTGATAACTAGCACATAATAATTTTTCCATCCTGACCTGGAATCCTTTTCATTGTTCAGAGAGAACAAGCTGTTCTTCAGAGAACAAACGCAGAGAATACACAGTATTGCTGTGAGTGGTTCAAGTCATTGTTGTCTCCAAGGGATCGGCGAGGCAGCAGCTCTTCTGCAATCAGGAAGTTTCCCTCTCGCAGCCCTACATGACAGATCCTCCTTCAGCAGCGCTGGTAACTTCAAGTGTTTGCTCCAGTCTTTTTTTTTTTCCCTGGCCTTCCCCCCCCCCCCCCCCAGTCTATCTGCAATAATTCTGGCAAAATAGCAAAATAAATTTCCCAGTTGACCTTCCTGTTTCCCAGTACCTGTACATTTTGAATGTGCCCATGTTGTCTTGGGTGTTTGCTGTATGATACAGCTACTTAAAAGATTTTTTTACTGTTCTTTTCTAATAGAAAACAAGATCTAGAAGGGAAACTCTTGAGCTGAATAGCCCAGCCAAATGCTGTGTCAGACCATTCTGTCACAAACTAAACAAATTCCAGCTCAAAATTGGTTCCATGTCTTGCCTTCACTTTTGCTCTTGGAAGGCTATTCCAGAACTTTACTGCCTTTGAATGGTTAGAAACTTTATTTAAATTTCTAGTTTGAATTAATTCATGGCTGGTTCATTCCTGGTTTGTTTTGGAGCCAACATTGTCCTTTAACTTAAATAGTTTTTGGTGTTTATCCGCTGATGTATTTATGGAGAGTAGTCATAGCTCCTTATTTTTGCCAAGCTAACTCAGCCAAGCTTTTTCAGTTGAAGGTTTTTATTTAGTGAGAGCTTTTTAATGTGGGAGACTTTATTGTTGGTGGTAAATGATATTTATTAGAAGGGTGGGTAGCAAGCCCCAAAGGATTGGATCCAGAGATTTACAAAAAAAATCTGGTTTAAAAACAAAAAAGCTCTTTCAGAACTTCTTCCAAAGATGGTGTCTGATTTCTACCTTCAATTGCTCTTGCTTTTCCATTTCTTTCTTCGTTCCCTCTAAGAGGCCACCTTGCTCAACTACTAGGAGGGGCTTTCTCTGCTCAGTGCTTTGCAAAAGAGAGGGCTTCCTCTCACCTGGCGGTAGGTGCCTAGGTGGTAGGTGCCTGTGCCTGAGCTCACATAGCTCCCCTGGCACACGGTCTAGCCCCCGTGGCTAAGTGTGAGCATCTGCTCCGGGAGGAGATGACCTGCACCCTAAAGAGAGCTGGGGTGACGTGCTCAGATGCAGACACCCACGCTGCAACATCCCTTAGCAGTCAGACAAACCCTCCCCCAAATGCTGCGAGCAGGGGTGGTGGCAGCCTGGAGCACGCCGCAGTGACACCAGGCTCCCTAAATTTCTTTCTCTTTAGAAGCACTATTTCTGGTCATGCCGTGCTTGGAGGCATAACCAGCAGCCGTCCCGCCTCGGCCTGGTGTCGGCTCAGCTGGGCAGGTCCCCGTGGCTCCCCTCCGGGACAGAACAGGCAGCTGCACGGCGAGGACAGCCCCAGGGGTTCACCCTTGTGGGTGCAGTCCTGCACCCCCCGAAATGTCACAGGTGACAAGAGAATCTGGGTGGGCCTAGAGCTGGAGGTAGCCGATCTAGGAGGTGTGTGGCCCGAGAGTATGAGTGTATGTATGGTGTTACCTTCAGAGAACAAATACAGGTAGGTCAATTTACTCTCTAGTGTCTATGTACATGCAGGTTTATTTAAGTACGCATATATACAGTTCAGATATGCCATTGATTCTTTATTGCATTAAGATGTACATTAAAAATGTACAATTTTACTAACTACTTGCTATATAAATATGTTGGAAGTGTGGTTTGCCCATTCAAGGTGATTTTCTGTGGGATTTTTGGTGTACACTTAAAGGCCTATGGCTAATTGGAAGAGTGATCCCCGCTCCATCTGCCGAATGCTTAAGGGCTATGGTATGAACTGGTCCCTTCAAACCATTTTTCCATGCACTCACTGAAATTTTTTGCACTTGGATTGTACTCGGCCAGTTTTCCAGAAAAATTGAAAAGAGAAGTCTTGTGAGCTAGAGGGAGAATTTCCCGGTGTACACAGAAAAAACAGCCTTGAGGGTTGGAAGCTGCTGAGTTTTTTGAGCTTTGTCTCCGTGCATTCATACAAGCACAGCAGGAGTTTTCTTTCTTTTGGGTTGGAGGAATTGTAAAAAGTGGTTCCATGCAGACTCCCCTCGGACACGGCGACGAGGCTGGCAAGCCCTGTTGTGTGGGGAGGGTAAGATTTAGAGAGAAAAAATCAAAAAGCAATCGAGTTCTCTTTCTAACTCCTACATTCCTTGTTATCTGCATTTTTTTAGTTGACTTGAAATCTCCATGAAAGTATAAGCTGAAAATTTTTGAATGTTTAGCTCTGTGGTCCTCTGTTTCCCTATTGCATCATTTTTGAAGCTGAGGAGAAGCAGGTGTCATCTCCAAATAGGCTCAGGTTTTGATGCAGAACGTTAGAAATGTGTTTGCATCTGAAACTGAAAGGAAAACTTGAGAGGTGACTCCACAGTCCCAGCAGCTCTTCTGGTGTTAAGAGAAAGTGTCACCATGTTTCTACACAGTGTGTGATATTTATCATCATCTAATCAAAGATGACTATCTTGACTTGAAAGGAGGGGTGTAAGATAGAGGTCGTGTAGCCAGCATCAGTAAGGAAGGGAAGTCCCCATCCGCTGTGTGTGAGCCTTGGCTTGACAGGAACAGCAGTAACCATCATTTTTAATCCATGTGAATCTTGTTACTTATGTCTCTGAGGCTGCTTAGATTAAGGGCACAATCCAATTGCTTAACAACCCAAAACCCTGATTTGTGCCACACCTGGATCGCTCATGTAAAGGGCTGCTGGTTCTCCTGATGCAGGGAACAGTTACTTTATTCATTATCAGTAGGCCCTGCTGTGATATTTCTAGACATGGCTCTGTGTTTCATTTGGGGAGTTTATTTTTCAGCTCCTTAATTAGTATCCTGGAAATCGTTCTTTTTTTTTTTTTTTTTTTTTCTTTTTTAGCAGAACACTAAACAAACAATGATTTACAGGCTCCAATTTCCACTTGCCTGAGAGCTGAGTGCTGCTGCACATCAGGCCCGCAGCCATGGCGAGAGGGTGGGCACAGGGGCTTGCTTCGATGCATGGCATGCAGCGGTCAGCGTGTGCCCACAGAGCTCCAGCCGCAGGGATTTAGTGCAGCCACATGTCCCCTCCCTGCCAGGGGCTTGTTTTGGTCACCACGAGAAACCACCAGCAAAAGCAGTAACTGCTGGCAGCTGTGATGAGAAACCCTGTAGCCAGCCCACAGCTGACTGCAGAACCTGGTGATGCTTGCACAGAACCTGGAGCTGCAAGATACCTGCTTGGTTAATTTTTGCTACATGTCCTGTCTGTTCAGGAGGTGAAGGAGGATGTGGAAGGCTGGTTTTCCATTTAGGGTTTTGGGTATATATATATATATATTCAATTTTTTTTAAATGAAAAGCAACAATTTTTGGTCACAGGTAGAATTGTTTGTATTTTGTCTTCCCTGCAGCCCCTCTCTCAGAGACATTACAGAGGCAACCTGATCAGGAGGTGATGTTTGGAAGCTGTGTCACTGGGAATTAGAAAGATGATTTTTAGCACTTAGGCACAAATTAGAAAGTGAATATGATGCTGCACCTTCCTGTCAAGTTGATAGTATTTAAAATGCTTGTAAACTTCTCTCTCCCGTTGCCCAGTTAATTTTGGATGTGCTCTTTTCAAATCAGTCGGTGGCCTGATGTGATTCAGCTCACTGCAGTAACCTCTGTTGTAATTTCTCAGTTGATCATAAAACCAGCAGGGTAAGATTAGGCAACACTACAGATGGAGGGAGGGATGAGACACTTGCAAGCTGTACCTTTTTTTTTTTTTTCCAAGTTTAGTTTCTGCTGTATATTTTACTGGCAGTGGTCACTGCCAGGAATGCTGGATTGGCATCACAAAACTGCAGAGCAAGGGAGCTCTGTTACCTAAGCAGTGGTTTATTTTTTTTTTTTCTTGTTATTGCCTGTTCCAGTAAAGAGTGCTGTTGGCTGACATTGGCCATGTTTTGATGGCACAGTTAAAGCCACTTTTTCCCTGTACTGATGGAGGGTGGCGTTAGGAGGCCTCTTGCTTACTGGTGCTAGTGAAGGTTGGGCTAGGAATCCATGGCATAGAAAAATTCTTGCTAAGATTGCACTTTCTCTCTGCCCCATCTGGCTCCTGGTGGTGTTATGGGTACGTGGCTGTGATTCCCCTTGCACATACTAACATTGCACTAAAAGAGAGACTTTGGAAACAGCGTGTTGATCACTTTGTTTCTCAGCAGACCACAAAGTCAGCCTAATGGGGTCTCTTTTTTTTTTTTTTTTTTTTTTAATTATTGTTATTTAGAAATCATGCTGGTGCTGAATGACCTGGAATTTTTGCTTGGATTTATCCAAAGGAAAATGTAATTGTAGCTGCAACGGGACCTTTCATAAGGGTGGCCGTGCAGCTAGGGAGCAGAGCAAGGGCTCTGCTCTGTAAACCGTCTTTGTACCGGGGAGGTGTGGGGTGTTCCAGTGGGGTTATTATTGTGTTTTTTTTAAGACCACAATTTTAGATGGTCACCTTGGCAATCGTGTGAGACAGGAAATAGTTTTTACTTTTGGTAAAGGTTTTAAAGAGAAAAAAAGTGAAGCTGCCTGTGATTGTGGGCTGTGGCTATTACTAGGGCTAGGGTAGCTTGTACCTGCTATGGACTTTACCTGCTCTTATTCTGAGGGCAAGAACTCCCTGTAGCAACAATGCCACTTCTGAGAAGTGAATGGCAAGTTTCCCTTCCTTTTGTATATGTGGATGTGAGGGTGGGCGAGGGGAAGAGCTTGCTTGTACAGTTTGTTGAAATGAAACCAGACATTTTTGGTTGTTCCTAAATAAAGAGCGTAAAAGACGAACATGAGTCGACTGGTGATTGCGCTCGGGACTGGGCAAGCCTGTGGGGTGCTGAAGTGCCCAGGGCTGCCCTATGCCCTGTGCCAATGCTGGGTGATGGCAAAAGCTGCCCCATGCAGGGGGATGATTGCTTGTCCAGGAGCAGGGAACGCTCAGTCACAGCCCTTGCGTTCATTTTAAAAGCCCAGCAGCAGTAATGCCGGGATACCTCTGTCCTAGGAGCCCTCCTGCAGCCTGGAGTCACTGCTCATCCTCAGACCGGTTCAGAAAAGCATGTAATACCCTTGTTTTACCCTTCTGAGTGAACATTAAAGCTCCAACTGTGTTGTGGTTTTTTTTGCTCCCCCGGTATCTGCAACCTCCCTAAAGCCAGGAGGAAGGAGAGAGCAGCGCAGCCCCCCGCGGCAGGGCTACACCCCAGCTCCCCCCGCAGCACCTGGCTCTGCAGGGGGGCACACCGCCAGACACCCGAGCCACCACGCGTGTAATACTGACGCTTTTATTGTCATTTAAAGCTAGAGCGGCCTTGTAAATGTCGAGTTTCACTACTGGACCCATAGGCAGTGGCTATACAGGTAGGTAGATGCGACGCCGCCAGGACAGAGATAGGTGCTGCCTTGGCTGCTGAAGTCCCCCCTTGCCCGGCGCGCTGGGAGCGGGTACAGCAAAGGATGGCTGCAACGGGCCTCCGGCAGCTGCGCAGAGCAGGATCTCCGGGAACACAGGCAGAGCAGCGACAGCAGAGGGCTGGTTGGGGGCTTTTTTTGGGTCTCTTTTCTTGCAATTATAGACAGTTTTGTCTCTCACCTCGGCGGCTGGCAGGCTGTACGCACCGATGCACTTCGTTAAGGGCTTGGTGGTGAAGGGTGGTGGGTGTTTGGGGTTGGTTAGGGTTTTTTTTTTTTTCCAATTTTTTTTTTTTTTTTTAGTTCTCCACTGGAACACACTTCAGCAGAGAAACTGGAAAAGCTGCCTGAAAGTAGGCCATAGCAGTGCCGTTTCCATAGAAACCAGTTCACAGCGTGCCGTGAGATTCACAAGCACTGGAGGTGCTTTCGCCCGCCGAGATGGGCTACAGCCGGTTGTCCCCGTTGACCCGGGTCCTCCGCAGTACCCTGCAGGGGAGCACAGAGGGGACACAGCTCAGGCTGACCAAGGGATGATCACGGGGAAATGCTCCCGTCTCAAAAGCCACACCCCAGGAGGAAAGCAGGGCCCAGCAAGTCCCCCATGCCAGGGCAAAGTGCCACCAGCTGCAGGGTGACAGCTCCTTGTCCCACCCTACTCCCACGGATCCCAGAGCAGCAACTCCCCCAAGGACTGGCACAACTTTCATAATGAAATTTAGGATTTTCATGCAGCAAACAAGGCTGCGGCTCTGCTCTGGGTTACTGGGAGGCTGCGTTTATCTGCCTCCACTGAGGAAGCTAAATGCTGGGGAGAGGCCAGGGGCGAGGGGGGCATGTCTCACACTGGGAAGAGCTCTACAAGCACTGGTGTACCTTCGCTCCCGGCTCTCGAAGTGGTCAGCTAGCTGCTCCTGTGATACACGGAAGTCTTCAAAGGGCTGCTGGTACCGTGACTCAAAGGACCCTTCTCTGCCTCTGCTCGCCAGCAGCTGATTAGAAGCATCCCCTGCTCGTTCCCGTAGGGCTGAAGCACTGAAGAGATTTATTTCGCCATTCTCCTGCTTGGATCAGAAAAAACATACAGTAGTAAAGGGCTTGGGCTTTCAGTCTTGTACTAAAGGCAGTCCTGGTGCAGGGCTCTGCTGCCCCATGAGCTGCCACTCAGGGTGTCCGGGGCTCACGGGGGTTTGCAACATGCAGCTGCTCGGTCTTTAACACCATCACTGGCTCCCGCCACCATCACTTTAAATGAAGAAATAAACATCTGTTTCTGAAGGAGCCCTGCCCTCGGTTTATGCCAACACAGAGCTGCATGCTTCCCATCCTCCCAGTTGTCTGTGGGCTACAGCGCAGTGCTGGAAACGCATCCGTCCTGCCCGCAGCACGGCCAGGCACCACGGAGCTCCGCTGCACCGACCCGCCAGCAGCACAGAGCCCTGCTGCAGGGGCAGGCACAGCAGCCTTTGCTCCTCAGCCCCGCGGCGCAGCCACCTTCTCAGGTGTGACCCAGCCTCACCTTGCTAGGGAAAATGTCGATCTTGACAAGTAGGGAAGCCAGCTCCAGGTTCTCACTGTAGTTGTTCTTCAGGGGTACAGCTCGGAAACCTACAGCAGAGACAGCTCCAGCATCACTGGCAGCATAGGCAGGGATGTGTCAGTCTCCCAGCACAGACCTCAAGGGGGTCTTCTCCAACCCCCCCAGCTCTGCCCAAGTGGCAGTCGGCCCTGATGGATATCAGCAAATGGCTCCTTGCTTCCTCCACCTGGCATGGGGACAGGAGGGACAAAGCCAGCCCAGGGCCTGACAGCATCCTCCCATGAAACTCAGCGTCTCCTTGGCTAATGATGCAATTAGCAAACTGTTGAGGACACCATGATATTGACCCCCCCCCCCGCCCCTGCTTCCCCGACCGCTTTACCTGTCTTCAAGCCTTTCACCAGGAAGGTGGCCTGAGCCAGGAAGTTCTCATCGCTGAACATGTCCTCCTCATACACCACGAAGCGGAGGAAGGCAAAATCAGGGTTGCTGACCTGAAAGTGGAACTGCTTCGGCGTCCAGAGTGGGTTCAGGCCGTTGTCCGCTAGTCAGAAGACACTGCTGTCAGTCGGGAGCCCTGTGCCCCCCACTGCCCCCCACAGCTGATGCTGAGCTCGGGGGCAGCCCCCACCCCAGGGCCAGGCTTTGCTGCAGTGCCCACGGCTCACACCACGGTCAGGAACAGTGGTGTGCCCCTCTCCCTTCCCTTCACTAACCCACGATCTCGGTTTTCTGCTTGGCGTTGTCGTACTCAGCCCCAGACACCTCCACCTCCACAAAAGGACAAACAATTCCCCTTCCGTTTTTGGGAAGGTGCCGGGCCCCCAGGACCTGGGCAGAGAGCAGGAGAGACTTGGTAAGAGATGGGAGCAAAGGAAAAATAATGTGTTTGCATACCAAGACATTTTCTTTCCAAATAAATCACCCTGGCTCTGCTAATTGGACAGAGAAGAGACACTGACAGCCAGCCCAGCCCAGCCTGCCTCTTGGAGAAAAACAGCTCCCACCCCTGGAAGCTGCTATGGTGTTACCAATCACCAATTTGCCTTGTAAGCCATAAAAAAAGACAGCTGAACTGCCCCAGGTTCCTGTCTGCCGCCTGCACAGCCAGGCTTGGGCCCACAGCATCCCTCCTCCAGCCTGCCAAGCTGGAGCTCGGCTGCTGAGCTGAGCAGCCTTCCCCTGCTTGGAGAGGGACTGGACACCCCCTTCTTTGCCGAAACTTCTCAGCTCTCCTGCTTGAGGATGAAAAGGAGCTGCTCTCCACTGCTGCTCTGCCTCCTGTTTGTAGCACAGTCTGTGCTCGATTCAAATGACAACCTGCTTCCTTGCAGGAGAAAGAAATCCCAGCTCCCTCTTCCCAGTGGCCATATGTCACTCCAGCGTGCTGTCGGCACGCTGCTGTTGCAGGGGAAGGACGTGCTGCCAACGCTGGATCATGTGCTTTGAGTCATGCTGGGCTCGAGACGGCTTCTCCATCCGTGAAAGCTGGCTTATGGTGGGGACATCGGGCAGTTTTGCCAGAGGACAAAAAGCTGAGCCCATCTCTTAAAGGAGACGGTGACAGGCTATGGCACAGTGATTCTTGACACCTGCTGGTTGCAGCTGTATCCCAGGACGTGGGAAGTTTGGAAAACAGACAGGGATTTTTAGGGAGACAGTGGCTATGGGGTGGATGGTGCAGATGGGACATGAGGTGTCCTCCTTGAGCAGGGCAGTGGCTCTCTGAGGCAGGATCACTCTGGTGAGAGGTGGCCTCAGCCGAGCTGCAGTTTGTGTGTGCTGTCAGACATCTGTGAGCACCTAAAGGCTGGATCTCTGCTGCCTCCTCCCCAAGGTCTGCTTGAGATTAAGGGACTTGCAGAGGACACTGCCAACCCATAGATAAATGCTGAGCTCGGCTCTAAGACCACTAGGGATGCCTGTACAGGCTAGTGGGACAGCCACTGGTCCAAACATGAGAGCAATCTGGTTTGGCACAGCCATGGCCTCCCCATCCCTCCAGCTTTGTCTGGTGAACTAACTATCCCTTACCCCTTCTGCTGTGCAGCTCCCTGAGCTGACACGGGAAGGGTCCAGCCATCTTCCCACCATCCGGGAAGAAAAAGATTCAACGAGCACCTGCAGTCCATCCTCCAGTACCGCCCACCAGCAGTCTCCCCACCCCCTGTCCTCTTATCACCAGCAGCATAACACAGAAATGGGCTGAATAGTCTGCTCCAAGCTCGAGCATCTTCCCGAGCAGGAAGGGGACACAGCAAGGTCGGTAATGTTGAGCCCAGAGCAACTCAGTGGCAAGGAAGGGACAAGACACAGCTCGGTACCCGGTTGGGGGCCATCCTGCGCTCGGGCAGTCCCGGCCAAGCTCCGGGGATAGGGATGCCACCTCTGCGGCTCGTGGATGCCACCTGCCGGCACTGGGCCCTGGGAGGGAGGGGTCCGGGGGGGAACACCCAGGGATGCTCCTGCTACTCCTCTCCCAGCACCCAGGAAGGTCGCTGGCACTTCCCTCAGCAGCACCCATGGGTCTCCCCCTTCAGTGAGGGCTCTCCAAGGACAGCTCTTAAGCAGGGGCTGAGGGGTTTGCTGAGGAGCTGTTGCAGACAGAAGCCAGGAACCCAGAAAAATCATAATATCACCCCGAGCTCAGTGGAACCGCCTGAATCTGACCCCACGCTGGGATGAGGTACTGACCTCAATGGAGATGGAGAGCGGCTCAACCCCCCGCAGCGTGCTCTTGTCGAAGGGGTCGAAGATGTCATCCCGCATGTTGGTTGGCTGCAAGACGTACCCACACTGGCCGCTGGACATGAACAAGGCCTGGTTCATCTGCATGGGCTTGTCTGGAGAGCACAGGCAGGAGATGGAGGGAGGAGACCCTGTGGCCTTTCCACAAGCCAGATCACCCACGTTATTGGTGCCTTGTGCGAACCCTTTGCAAGGGGACATGGCCCATCCCAATAACTCGTGCACCATGGCCTCACTGCAGCCTCTGCACATGCTGGGGCCATGGGGGGACTTTCTCATGCACGATCTGCTCAACTACCCAGTGCTCCATGGGTCACCCCCTTCTTTTCTTCCCTCTCCTTTCAGCTTTCTTTGTGCTGGCTCTGACATTTGCCAAACCACCCTGTGAGATGCTTGAATTCACAAAAGGAATGAAAAAAACAGCAGGAAAAAAGAGGCAGGTAGTTTTCTGGTAGATTGGTGAGCTGAACAGGCTCACAGCAGAGTTTGGCAAGGGCCAGGGAAGGGGGGAGACTGGACTGGAAGCTAGAAGCAGGAGTGGAAGCTGGAGAAAGGTGAGCAAAGCAGTGAGCTTGACTCAGGCCCTGCAACCAGCCCATGTCCCAGGGCTGGTGTTGCACCATCTCCTTTGGCACATCCCCTGCCCACCCTGCCTGCTGCCAGGGACCTTGTAGGAACTCCTGTTTCCTCTCCATTTCAACTTGTTCTCATGGCACCCCAACCTTCTGGCTCAGCCCAGGTCAATCCAGCCCTCCAGAGCACATCCCCCCTGCGGCAACAACCTGCCTGGACCTGCTGGGTGCTGAGTCCTGCTCCTTGCACCCAGCACAGAGACTCTGGACCCTCTCCTGGACCTCCTGGTTGCCAGGATGGAGTTAACAGGGGTGCAGGCAGGTGACTGGGAGAAGGTGCAGGATACCCCAGGAGCCTGCCCACCTTCCCTGCCTGCTGCCCTCACCTGGGGTCTGGAAGTTGAGTGCTACCAGCTGGCTGCCGCAGATCCACATGGGCAAGGGGTCATAGTTGGAGGAATCGAGGCGCTGGCCCTTGGGGTAGATGCGGGAAAGTTGCAGGCGGTTGTACTGCAGGAACTTCTTGCCTTTGATCTTGTTGACATACTTTTCCGCCTTGGTCTCGGGGAAGGAGGACATATCTCGGTAGCAGGCCCTCTCTGTGCCAATCTCTGGGAGGAGACAGCACAGTGTAAGCCAGGAGCACACTCCCTTTCCAGACGCTTCAACTGCCCTGGGCCCCTTCCTAACATCACCCTCTCCTCCCTTGGCTCAGCCACCATCAGGTAGTGCAGACCCTTGCAGGTGTTTGCTGGGTGCCCAGCACCAACGGCTGAAAGCATCAAAACTGCTCTCAGTGATCGGGCATGATGCTCCCCATCTCCACTCCCTCAGCAGCTGCTCCGGATGGTGACAGATCCCAGCCACAGAGGGATGGGGAAGGGAACTTCCACCCTCTGAACAAGGACAGTTCCAGAGCTCCAAGGTAAACTGGTTCAAACTTGCTTTGGACACCTGCCCTCTGCTGAGATCTAGCCAAAGCAGCACCTCGGGGCACACCACAGGGTTTGTAACGCCACAGTGACTGCCTGCGGAGGCCACAACTGGCAGATGCTCACTCTCTTCATCAAAGGGCACAGGTCGGCAATAGACCACCAGCTCTGAGAGCTCCAGGGCAATCTTCTTCCTCCTCTCCATCATCTTCCCTTCGGAGAGCTGCCAAGAGAGGAAGAGAGAGGTGTCAGGGCCAGGAGGGAGCAGTGGCATTGGATAACCCAGCTCACCACCCGTGGTCAGTGAGGGCAGCGCTGGCCTGGTGTGGCCGCTCCTGCCCACACCGTGGGAACCACTAGCAGGTCCGCTGGGTCTGCATGGGGGGGACACCACAAAAGCACCCGTGGGAAGGGTCCTTGGTGGGTCCTACCTCCTGCCTGGAGCACTGGTACCAGTGCAGGGCAGCTGTGGCCTTGTAGCTGAGCCTTGCCACCCTCCATGGATGGAAATCTCCCACCTCCCCGGGCTGCAACACCCTCCTGAGAGACCTATCTGCCCAAATGTCCAGTCTGAACCTCTCAAGCCACAATGCACGGCCACCACCCCTTGCTATAGTGTCCAAGATGACTCTGGCTCTATCATCTGAGTAACTGCTCTGCCAGTTGTCACAGGCTGCCATCTCACCACCCCCACCCAGGCTGCACCCGCTCCTTGGCATCTGGACAATCCAGGCCTTGGCAAGGAGATGAGTCTCCTGCCAAGGGCTCTCCAGACTCACCCGTGCGTCAGCCGTCTGGGCTGCCTCCCGGATCTTCTTCACCCAGTCCTGCAAGTCCTCGTGTGTATCGGCTGCCACATCAAGGGACAAGCGCGACACCGAGGCCATGCTAATGGAGAAGACGAAGAGGCGGTTGTTCTTCCCTTCAGGGCGGATGGCTGCATGGGGAGAGGGAGCAGAGGGCAAGGTCACAGCAGATGCTGAGCCCGGTCCTTCACACCACAGAGAAGGAAGGGAGAGGACAGATACTGAGGGACTCTCGTGGCTGCCCCAGGACTCCTCAGCTGAGAGGAGAAGCTCCCATTTCAGGTCACTGGGAGGCGACAGATGGAGTAGGCTGCCCAGGGAGGTGGTGGGAGTCCCCCTCCCTGGATGTGTTTAAGGTCGTTTGGATGAGATGTTGGGGGATACGGTGTAGGGGAGAACTTTGTAGAGTAGGGCTGATGGTTGGACTCGATGATCCCAAGGGTCTTTTCCAACCTGAATGACTCTGTGATTCTGAGCCTAGGAAGCGACAGGTGAGGATGCAGAGTGTATCCTATGGGGGCTGAGAATCCCTCTTCTGTTCCTGCATCTTCCTCCCATTCCTGCATCTTCTTTACTCTATGCCCTGAAGTGCCTAGGTGAGAGCAGCCACCTGGAGCACAAAGTCCTCTGGGCAGAGCGCTGCAGGCTGGACCCAGCTTGGCCAGGGCCCAGGAGCCCCAGAGCCTGTGGCAGCCTGGCAGGGAGGCTGGACCACATGTATGCGAGGGAGGACAAATCCTTGCAGAAAAGAAGGAGCCTACAAAATCAGTCTGAACTCCCTTGCCCATGGGGCAGCTGCTCCCTGAGATCAGGTTCAAGGCGTGCTGGAGTGGCTCCTGGGCACGACCCCGGGTACTCCTCGGCTGTACTCAGGCTGCAGGGACACACCTGAGCCCCAAACCCCAAGCCACCCTCTGTGCTCGGAGCAGCAGAGCGTGTCGCTGCACGGCAAGCACACACTGTAGACATGCATTCACTTGCAGCAGGCACAGGGGTGCCTAGAGACGGACAGAGACCAAAGCCCTTCGGCAAGAAGAGCTGCACATGGCTGTAACACCCCCCACTCCTCCATCCCTCCCTGGCACTCACCGATCTGGCAGGAGGGCACGTCCAGGACGCCCCCGAGCAGGTCTCCCAGGGGGCTGTTCTCATCCAGCTGCTGCTGGGAACGAAGCACAGGCAGGATGGCGTTGGGCACGGTGCTGGGCAGCGTGGCTGGGCACTGGGGGCTGCGCACACGCGCCCCTCCCCACCACCCCTCCTTGTTCTGCTCAGGCACAGGCTCACCTCCCGCTCTGGCTCCAGGCTGCTGGGACCAGTAATCTCCTCTACGTAGTTGGAAGGGAACCACAGCTGCTTCTTGCCGCCATAGTCTCCTCTCCACCTGGAAGAGGGGGAAGGGGCAGCGTCACCACCCACTGCAAGATCCCAGAGCATCCTGACTGGGGGTCATGGGTGACAGGCAGCTCCTCCATCATCTGCTTTTAGGGTCTGTGAGGCTTTGGGGCTGTGGAGCTTGTGGGCAATCCCCAAATGGACCTGACCCTAGAAGGGACACACCTTTGTATGGGTGGTGACACCAAGGCTTGACTGTGTCCCTAAGAGAAAAAGGAGGCTCAGGACCAACTCACCAGCCTCCTTCCTGTTTCTCCACATTCTGGATGATGGCATTTTTGGTGAAGGTGAGCTCGTCCTCCCGCTGTGCCTTGTAGTCGAACAGGGCTTTGACTGCACACTGCAACAAGGAGGGGTCCCGTGAGGCCAGCAGCAGATGGTCACACAGACAACAAGGCCACAGGATGAGAGGTCACCTCCCACTGCAGACATGTTTGCTGGGGGCTTTGTGAGGCACGTGGTGTGTAGGCAGCATCCAACCCTGCTGCCAGAGGCTGCCAGACCCTACCGACCCTTTCAGAAGAAATCAAGGCTCTCACTTATGCCAAACTAGAGGTCACAAGTCTGGCATGGCCCCACACAAGCACATTCCTTTGGGCTGGAGCCACTGATGGGTTTAGTTTGGACAGTTCAGAACAAAAGCCAGCCCAGCCTGGGAACCTACAGGCTCAGCCTAGAGCATGTCTTCCTACATAGTCTAGAAATGATCCTGCAAAATAATACAACTCTTGAAAAACAGAGACACTTGCTAAACACCCAGGTCCTGTGGGTTGTTTCATGCTGAGGATTGAGAGTGTACCTTGAAGGTGGGCATGGGGTTGGCTTCCACATAGAACCCGGGGTGGCGTCCCTCGTAAAGGGCTCCGTAGTCCGGCTCCTGTTGAAGCAAAGGGCCAGTGGTGACAACTGTGGCTCTGCAGAAGAACAGGTCCCCTACCATGGCAGAAGTAGGGAGAATGCCCCAGGGAAGGCACAAGACCAAAGATGATGCTGCACACAGCAAACAGATGCCCAAGCCCACACTCCCTGCTGACCTGGGTCACAGGGGCAGCAATAAATCTCACTCAAGCCAGTAAGTGCCTTCCAACAGGGCATGAAACCCCAAGAGGTGTGCACTGTGAGGCACAGAGGTGGCTCACACACCACCACTTCACGGCACCAGTTCAAAACGGACCTGTCCATCACCCTGTGGCTTAGCTCCTCCAGCAGCTGCCTACACTCACCGCTGTCCCTATCTTCTCCAGCGTCTCCTCATTGATGGGGTACCTCAGCTTCATCTTGCGGTACAGTGGGTGCTTTTCATAGTAGCTGATCAAGTCCACCAGGCTCTCGAACTCGGAGTTGCCGAGCAGCACGGTCTGGCCCTCCTGCTGCACTCGGCAGTGTTTGATCTTCCCTTCCGCCCTGGCAGGTGGAAAGACAGAGAGAAGCCACTTGGCACCTGGCAAGAGAGGGTCTCTGCCAAAATAAAGACACCCAAGCAAAAGGTACCCCCAGGCTGGCTGCTGAGCACAGCCATCTCCCATCAGGAGATGGAGGAGGAGCAGGGTCCTAAAGGCTCTCAGGGGGGTGGTAAAGTTTATCCAGGGCCATCCAGGAGTGAGGTGAGCTCTGGGAGGGCTCACATCAGGCCCATGGCCCCTCTCCTGCTCTCTCACACACTGCAGCATCCCAGCCCACCACCCTGCTCCTGGGGACGCACCGGAAGGAGATGGCGTAGGAGCTGGGCTCACTCCTCTTGCGCACCAGGAAGGCTCCATCACGTGGCACCCGCATCAGCATGTGCTCAGCTTGGGCCCGGGTGAGGTTGGCGTGGTACCACCTTTCAGGAAAGACACGTCACTGTGCACAGGTCTCTGTACATCCAGCTCATCCCACACCTCTACCATGCTGCACGGATTCCCCGCCAGCCCACAAAAGGCTGCCTGAATCCTCAAAAGGAGGACAGGGAGAAGAGATCATCATATATGTAACACTGCAACAGGGCTGTCTTCTTTCTGTGGGACAGGCAGGAACAGAGCCATCTGGTGACATGCGGCAGGGGCGAGGGCATCTCAACCAAGCCCAGTACCTCCTTTCTTTGCACTGAGCTTCCAAGACAACTAGCTCCATCAATAACAAAGCTGGCCAGTATGGCTGCTGTGACAGAGAGCCCCATGGGGAGCAAGTGGGGACTAGAGAGTCCCAGCAGGGCAGGAATGACTGCAGAGACCTGGGAGGTTTTCCCATGGGATCTCAGCTGCCCAGCAGACATGACCAAACACGCACTCACTCTTTGCTCTCATGGGCATTGGTCTGTGGCACCGGCTCCGTCAGCCTCATCTCAAACTCGTTGCACCTCAGCGGCACCTCCTGGTAGTGGGTGATGAGGTCGTAGAGGCTGTCGAACACCAGGTTGTCCGTCAGGAAGAACTTGGGGCTGCCAGCGTCCTGCCGCGAGTGGATCCGGCAGTGCTGCACCTTCCCATTGCGCCTGTGGAAGAGGGAGGGGGTAAATCAGGGTCATCTGGGGAGATTTTGCACTTGCCTCAGGCAGAGCTCCAGCCTGGACACAACACTCCTGCCCCACTGGAGACCCATCACACAAGGGTCCCAAGGGACTCGACCCTTCTGCACTGGGACAGTTTGTTGACACGATGCTGGGGCACAGAAAAAGAGGAGAAACCACTGGGGAAGGTGACCCCCCCACTGAAGACGGTGTCAAGATGAAGACCACCCCAGGAGCAACAGCGAGCAGTGGGCTGGTGCCTGTGGCCCTCACCAGAAGGAGAGGGTGTAGTCTCCAACAAAGGTCTCGCTCTCTCTGACGAGGAAGGAGCCGTCGGGGGCCCCCGTCTCGATGCAGTACTCCGTCAGCAGCCGCTCCGCGATGTGCCGCCCATCGCGGCCCGCTCCCAGCTTGCCGTGAAACCACTTCTCCGTGGAGTGAAGCTCAGTGCTGTTGCTCACCTGGCAGGGGGAAAATCCACCGTCTTGGGTTACTGAGGGCAGGCTTGAGATGCTGAAGTCTGCTCTGCTCAGGGATCTTCCAACCAGGACCAGGGATTTTCTGAAGCAGCTCCCACCCTTCCCACGGCAGGGTCTCCCCCTGAAGCCTGCTGGCAGTGGAGATGCTCAGCCCCTTGGACAGTCAAGTCCTTTCTCCAGGGGAAGATCTCCCTGTCATGCAAGGAAGCCCTCACCTCCTTTTGCTCTTCCTCATCCTCATTTCCTTGGTCACTGGTTGTCTCCCCAGAGTAATAGATCTTGCTGCTGGTCAGGACAAAATAATGTGGGTTCCACTCCTGCAAGGAAACAAACTCTGGGCAAAGAGACCCCCTGAGGAAGCACCAAGCTGGCCCACCACCCATCCGTGGCATCTTCCCTTCTTGATCAGCACAAGCAGTGAGGGGTGATCAGGTTTGTGAAGGACAGTCACTGACAACACTGACTTCAGTGGAGTCACAGGAGCTTCCAAGACATCTCCCAGATCCGAAGCATGGGTCTATCAGTAGCAAAAAACCAGCATGTGATAGGTCTTTACATACAAAGTGACTGCAGATCACACTGCAAACACCCCAGCACGTACTAAAAGAAAATGACCAAATGAAAAGCAAATCAATGCAAAAAGAAAACACTCTGCATGGATTCAGCATGGGGTCTAGCAGAGATGAGGACATGGGAAATGGTTATGAAGCTTTACCATTGCACTTTTCTATTTTCCAAAAACCTGTTTCATTCGCATGTGACTGCCTGACAGATCCTCAGCAAAGCAAAGCAGCTGAAGTAGTGAACTGTGTGTAAGTAAACGCACACAGTAACATGAATGCTCAGCACTTTACAAAGCAGAATGCTCATTTAGGTGTGTTAAGTGTGTAGGCACTTGGTAGGAGGCAGGCAGGTCTAGAAATGCAGGCCATCACTAGAACTTACTGCAGCAACAGATAACAGGCTATACGGATTACACAAGAGCAGCTGCAGTGCATCAGCCCAGAGCTCCCTCTAGCTCAGCCTTCTGCCTCTAACAAGGGCCAACAGGAGACGCCTAGGGAAGAGCACAGGAGAGAGCCAGCATAAAAACTCCTCCAGCCTTCAGAGACTCCTGAGGAACAGGATAGACCAACAGCCTCTTAGATCATTTGCACCACAGCCCTTCCTTCCAGCACCACACTGCCTCACGGAGTTACCATGTCGTTTATGGAGCCCAGAGAGGGGCCAGAGAGACATACGTGATTGATGGGGTCTTCCAGGTAGAGGATCCCGTTCTTGATGGAGTTGCTGATGTCATTCTCTGAATACATTACAGACGTGGGTAGCTCCTCGTAAGCACTGCCCTCTGCCAGCTTCTTGTGCTGTGGGATGAGAGAGTGGGTCAGGCACCTCGAGGGGAGCAGGCACCCAAAAACCAGCACTGATTACTTGGTGAACAACCCCAAAACTCCAGGTCTGCTGCACTGGGTTCCTCTGAACTAAAAGGATTCAGGCAAGACCCATGCCACAGAGATCACCAAATGGCACTAAAGACCCACCCTTTCTTCCCAGAAGTTATTTCTGCAGCAGAAACACCACCATTGCCCAGGCTCCCAAGGCAGCACACAGCTGCTAAGCTCATTTCCCAGCAGCTCCTCTCAAGCAAGAGAGCTCTTTGTCTCCACTTACACCTCATGCACTGTCAACCAACCCCTTCCAGAAGTAAGGGGCTCTCTTTGGTCCCATGCCCTCACCCCATCTGCCCCCATTCTCTCTGCTTAGAAGCTTCACTGGGGAAGAGAGTTCACCTTGATGAGAATCTTCCTCTTGAGCTGGTTTGGAGAGGGAAGACCATCAGCAGAAATATCTACTGGTTTGGTCAAGAGCATGTCCCCAAAGACCTTCTTGAAATTCTGAGCCATGTTCCTCTGCTGAGCAATGCTGCAGTGGTCCTCAATGGACAGAATGACAGGGAAACTGGGAGAAGGAGAAGAGCCGTCAGAACCAGCACGGTGTCTGGATGGAACCAGCACCTTCTGAGCTCTGTTTCAAAACCTGGCCTCTGTGCCCTCAAAGAGCAGTTTGCATGAACAGTGATCTGTTCTGTCTTGAGCATTCAATGTACCCCCCTACAGTGAGATGTCCCCACTGCTGGTGGCAATGCAGTCTGGAGAAGGACTGGCTTTAAACTTTGGGTTTACCCAAAGCCTTCCCTTCAGCAACTTCTGTTGGGGAGAAATCTCCTTTTGGCTGGGAGACACAACGACATGCTTTCTTCTCACTGAATCCCAGCTGTGTGGTCTTATGCGCATCTCTGGATAAAGGTGGGCTACACTCTACTACAGCCTTGGCTCTACTCACTCTCTGCCTTCCTGGCAGCTCTGCTAGCTGAAGTCCAGGTCCCTGCTGTACTCACTCGGAGGTGACAAAGGCATGTTCCTTGATAGTGACCAAGACGTCAGAGAACTTGATCTTTGTGGTTAAGGTATGTCCATGGTAGATGACCGGCATGCCATCGGGACCGTCCCAGCAATCCACTGAAAGAGACCCACAGGGGAAACTTAGCCCAAAGGCTGGAATACAGACAGGACAGGAAAATAGGATGGACTGAACTAAGCACTGCTGGGAACCACACTGGATGGCCATGAAGGAGCAAGGTGAAAGTCAAGATCTTTCTGGAGGACCAAAAGCTCAGGCACATACCACCCAAATCTACAAAGCAAATGACCCCAGCCCTTTCAGCACATCACGGTGACAATGCTGCCACTGGCATGTCAACCTTCAGCCTCCCTTCCACGCAAAGCCTTCCCCAACCCCTGCAAGCTATCATGACAACAGAGACAGAAGTGATGGCTCCAGGTACTCACACTCGATACAGCGGCATCCCATGCGCAAGCAGCGGGCGTACGCCTCCAGCGAGGACTCACTTGAGAACTGATCCCCCGTCAGGTACCTTTCATGTGAGAGAAGATATCAGCAAAGCAACATGTTCACCACGGGCACAGATGTCAGCTGGGACATCACCTGCCTCTGGGATATGAGGAATGGTGAGAGTGACTTTTCCCCAGACCTGCCATCTTCCCCAGACGAGGGGCTCAACTCTGCCCCTATGGCAGGGGGCTGCAGGCACTACTTTGAGGTCCAGTCTTGCTGCTGGCTCTTAAGATAAGCCTCAAAGAGTGGTATCAGCATTGGTGCCACAAAGAGTCCCCTATACCAGGCAGAAGCTGCCCAAGAGCAGCATCAGACCAGCTCTTGCAGGCAGACAGGAGCTTGCTGCCTGCCCTGCAGGCTGCTCAGCTGGCTTAGGCTCTCAGACCTTTAAATTTGGGCTAAGGTGTTGCCACTGCATCCCATGAATGGGGAGCAGAGACAGAACCTATCTGTCTGCAAAGAAAGCAGTTCCTGCAAGATTCTTCTAGCAGCAGAGAAGACAAATGGCCAATTTCAGTCTGACAGATTTTTATCACATCTGTCCTTAGAGGCTGTGGAAGATGATGTTGCTAATGGTAAGAAATCACCAAAGTGCCAGCCTGGGACCTGAAGGCACACTCTGTACAGATGTGTGCTGCTGACAACGTCTGAGCAAAACACGGATGGTTCAACGACGGAGGAAGGACTGGGGCACCAAGAGGAAGGTCTCTGATGTATTCACCCCAGTTTGGAAAAGCCTAACTGACCCACCACTGGGACCGGGCAAAATCAGGAGAATGCCACCCTGGCACAGGGGAAGAGTATGCTGGGAGTGGCTGGGTGGAGGGAGCCACCCCTCAGTCCTTACGTGTTGTGTGAGGAGGAGATCCAGTAATGGGAGAGGGGGTTGTTCATGTTCTCCAGACACACCATGTCCAGTTGTGAATTCCAGATGCTGTTCTCTTTGGAAAACAGGAAGGTGAGAAACTGCTCAGGAAGAAACAGAAGCGTGTTAATGATGCAGAGGAGCCAGGTGCTGTGGTTTAGCTTCACACACATCTTGTCCTCCATGTCAGCAGCTACCAAGCAGATAGCTATTTTCTAAGCTCAGCACAGGCTGACCAGAGGCAACCAATACAGCACACAAGCTACCTGACCCAGCATGCTTGAGTGACCACAGCTTAGACATTGCCACCTATCCTCTGAGCTGTGCCAGATATCTGTGTACAAATCCTTTGACCCAGCTGGAGACAAATTAATTGCTCTGTATTTTATTTTGCAGCTCACACAGCAGGCAGTAGCTCACTAAGGTCATGTGGATCGAGGGACCTCTGCATGGGAGTCAGTCCAGAGTGCCAGTGACATGGTCATGTCCAGTTGTTTTTATTCCTTTGTTTTCAGCTCTTGCTTTGAAAAGATCCTTACATGCCCCAAAGGGGCATTAAGCCAAATGCAGCCCTTTCCTCCTCCAAATGAACTGCCTGATGAGCACTCCCAGCTGCACACATTCAGCACAAGATGACAGCCCAAAAGTCATCCCCTTCACCATCCAGCTCTTGTGCAAGACGGTGACCCACCACACGTTCATCTCGTATCGCAATGCAGCTACAGGAGCTGTGATCCTTCAAGCACCGCCACCCCGCAGTGAAGACACAGACGGAAGAGCTGTCACACACAGCACACATCGCACTGGGGATGTCACACCCTATTCCACCCCGCTCCATACATGCTGGCATTCAAGGTGTCTTACTTCATCCAGGGAGAAATAAGGCTCATCGATCTCCCTCAAAGGGTCTCTCAGAAAGTTGAACATGAATTCCTGTACCTGAAGGGTATCTGCAGCCCAGAGCTCCTGCAAACCCCAAGACAGACATAAAAGAAAGAATCCATTTCAGAAAGTATTATCCAAAAGCACGTGCAGCTCATCCAGCTAGAAGCTTTAACCATTAAGGAGGCAGTTTTCAATGCGAGACCATCTCTGCCAGGAATTCAACTGTCAGCACAAACGCTGGATAGCATGCAACTGCAGAAATCTGTCCTGTTTCTAAGTGGTCTTAATTTTTCCAGCGCCATGCATTTTTCTCTCTGATAGCTCCTTTGCACACATCTGCCATCCCTCCTCCTTCAGCAGCAGAAGCCAACTCAGCTTCCTTTTGCTTCTCTCCCTGGGTGTCTTTCATTAGGCCATCAAAACGTCTGCGTCTCTTCACCGATTAACTCCCAACTCGCTGCAGACCATGGGAGATGGGAAGGACAGTGCAAAGCAGGAGGCCCCAGGCTCCTGTGCAAGACATGGCAGTGCTTTCGTAAGTCACCCCGGTCCTCTTGGAGAAAGAGCCCAGCAATGAGACAGGAGCCCAACAAGAGTCTATAAAATAAAGTGTCTGCACAGCCCACAAACACGCTGCTTGAGCCTGTGTGCATGTCCGAGTGTGCATGCTGTGCTTGCTGAACAACCTAAGATTGCTTTTAAATGGAAAGGTCAGCAATCAAATTCATCAGCTGCTCCTCAGAACCTGCTGAGCCCTCCTGAGGCCCCTCCTGCCAACCTTCAGTACTAGCTGAGGTCACAGGGACTGGGTAAATCTCCACGGACCAGTTCCTCCCTCCTGGGAGCTCCACTCCTCTCAGATCTTCCCCTCTTGGCCCCTTTTCTGACCAGGTGCCTGGCTGAGGCCAGCTTTACCCTCACCAGCACTTCCCCTGCATCATCTCCTGCTCCGGGAAGGATGTGCTCAGGCTGTGGCTGTGGCAGGCAGAGCATCCCAAGACAAATCATCCCACCTCCACGGCAAGGCTCCCCTTGGAGTACCAGATCCCTACTGACACTGGTGCCTTCCCCCTTGTCCCTCCCCTGTGCCTGTGTTGAGCTCACCCTCTGGTACTCCAGCAAGAACTTCTGCAACTCTAGCAGTGACACCCTGAAGTGCTCAGACCTTTCTCCACCCCTGAAAAGCAGAGAGAGAGAAGCTTCAGTCGCTCATGCAGCACATCACAACCAACTGTTACAGCATCATGGGAGATACCATCTGCAACCACCACAGCACATGCAAGTAAGATGTGCCCTGAGCAAACAGCACTGCAAGAACAGAGACCCAAGGAGGGCACAACAGTAAACACACAGTAGCTGAGATTGTAAGTCCACATCTCGGAGCCAGGGATTGCTCCGGGAGCAGTCAGGATGCACACCGCCAAGGGTACAATGTGGAACTCTGACATAGGGCAGCAAAAATCATCAGAAGGAGTGATTTGTAAAAAAATAGAGAGGCTGGCTTGTACAAGAGTGAAGAGAACTAAATAGGTGCAAGGCAGTCAAGGGGTGATTGTAGACAGGACAGAGCTACAGGTGTCCAGAGGACATGGACTGAAGGAGGCAGAGCAAGAAATGAAGGAGGGAATCATTTGTAGGTGATTATCTCAAAATGAACACACCACAATGGACAGCCAAGGGCCCTGCTGGGGACTAACACCAAAAAAACCAGAAATGGACTGGGCAGTGCTGGCTGCCCTGGGCAGAGGGATGAACCAGATGGTCTGCTGAGGTCCCTGCCAACTCTCTTTTCTATGGTTATAAGAAAAAAGAGAGGAAACCATGGGGAATTACCTGGATGAGTTAACAAGTCTTCCACTCTTTAGCTTCCCTGTCTAAATTCAAGCTCTTTTACCATGGCCGAGGTGCACACAGGGCAGGGAAGGGCATGGTTGGCAATAGCACCACAGGCACTGCCTGCACAGTCCCTGGCATTGTGGCCAACCAGCACCAACCATGAGGACAAGCTCTGGGAGATGGCTCAAGGTCTGATTACTTCACATAAACCAACGGACCATTTTTGGAGGTGGCTGACCTGAGGTAGATCTCAGTGGGATGACTGGGAGGACGAGAGCCCTTACTGAACTGAGCTGAAGCATCTAACAGCAAAGATGCTTATTCAGAGTGCAAAACCATAAGCAGTGTGGTGGCAAGAGGTACACAGCATGCTTCACCCCCAACATGCTGCTGCAGGCACCAAAGCGTGTTATGGAACAAAACAAAACAGCCCCTTCCCCAGAAAATACAGAGAATTATCCACCTTTCTAGGAACGGGACATCCATCTGCAAAAGAAGAAGCAGAAGCATTAGGTTTCCACTCGATCCCACCAATGTATGTGAAAGCACAAACTGATGAAGAAGGTAATGGGGACAGCAAACCAGCACTGTGCAGCTCGGCTTTCCTTTACAGCCATTGCTCTGCCACCGCCTCCCCCGTCCCCAGCAGCCCAAGCAGCTCTGTGCTAACCAGCCTAAAGCAGTAACTTCTTTACTCCCTGTCTTCCCTGGCCCAGAGGTAGGAGATAAGAGCTATTAGCTGAAGGCAGCAGGGTTACAAAGGCAATTAAGAGGAAATGGCCAGTAACAAATATGGTGTCTCCCATCCCTTCCCAGCCCTGGAGAATTCAGCTCTTACCATTTTCTGGGCACTGAACATCAGGCTGCGGTAGAGCTGTGCAAACTGCCCATACGTGATATCTCCATTCCTCTGCTCCACGTCCTGTGGCAAAAAAAATCCCAGAGATTTTAGAGGGGCCACAGGCAACTCTGCACGGCCTGAGGAGTGTCTCCTCCCACCAGGATTCTTGGGGGAAAAGGAGGGAAAAGCCAAAACTTGGCCAGACTTTGTCTCCTACCTTTGCCCACCTCTGCTAGTGCCAGTGGGGCCTAGTAATGCCCAGGACACAGGCACATCCTCAACCAAGTCACACGATTCCCCAAGCTCACTCACATAAAGGCATCACAGCCCCAGTAAAAGCGTTACTGCTTACTTGAATAGTTACAAAAGGATCATTTTGATTTTTTGTTTGCAGAGAGCACCTCAAGTGTCTGGGAACTGTAAGACCCAAAGCATATGCTCTCCTCTGGCCTTGGAGTTCAGTGCTGGTGGAAGTGGCTGCTCATGCCGAGACGACCCTTCGTCCCTGGGTCTGCAGCGATGCCGGCAGAGCCAGCCGCCTCTCACTCGGTGGCAGTGGGTTGCAGGACCCGGGATGCGGGAGCCACTGACCTCGCTGCCTGCCCTCCTGCACTCCACCCCACCAGGGCAAAGCCCATGATGGAGCCAGGAGCAATGTGGGGAGCGGGGGAGGCAGGGTGGGGCGAAGAGAGGGTGCTGGCCACAAATGGGCCAGGGTGCGGCACCCAGTGGGAGCTGGCACCTCTTCAGTCGCCACCGTGGGTGGGGGCCCTCCTGGGAAAGGCTGGGAGCCTCTGCAATATGCAAACGCGCTGTGCGAGTTTAACCACCACCGGGTTTTGCTCAAAGGCAGGAAACAGGCTGCTGAGGGTCCCCGGCACGAACAAGGAGAGCAGAGGGGCCACACACTCACCGTGAGTCTCTCCCGCAAGAACCTCATGTTGGGGACTCGGTAGTTGACCTGAGAGAGCATGTTCTTGAGATCCTTGGCAGAGATCCTGGCTCGGCAGGGGAAAGAGGTAAAACAAGTTCAGGAGGTCTGGGATGGAGGGGTCTCATTCTGGGACCGGGACACCACATGCACGGAGTGGCTGTGCCTGAAGAGGATCAGCTGTGACACGCAAGGATGGATGCACAGCCCCTGGGGCTGGGACCAAAAGCAGAACAGAAGAACATTTTCCACCCTAAATGAACTCTGCATCTATGCTGCACGTGGGGAGCAGAGAGAGGTACTTGCATCCCAGTGGGAACTGCAAGCACCCCTCCTGCAAGCTCCTAACAGGGCAAGGGCAAGGTCCAGCACCCTCAGCCCACTCGAGCTGATGCACACTGGGCACACAGCACCTACTGCTTTATGGGAATGACCAGGGAGAAGCATTTTTCAAGTATCTGTGCCCTAACATGAATGCTGGGTGACCAAGTCCCTTCCAAACCCATTCCCTGACCTGGGGAGGGAGCTGGAGGAGGGCAGGCTTTGCAAGTGGTTTGGACCTGGCTGATTTTATCCTAAAGAGAGGAAAAAAAGCCATTTTCAGTGTCTAGCCACAGGCACAGCGCTGCTCTGTCGTGCCCAGCTGTGCTCCCCCAGCCACTGCCACACACACTGCTGGCACGGGGCAGCCAGCACGGCTGCCCTCCCCCCAAGGCCCTTCACACCAAACATGCTGGTTCCAGGAGGGCTCTGGTGCCAACCCCGAGTGGGATCCCGCACCCAGACGGGCAGAGACAGGCAGCAAAGAGCCCTGGTCTGCCCCTGCCTGCTCCCGCGTTGTTCCCCCATGGGGCGGCAGCAGCCTTGCAGTGAGAAAAAACGTGGATGTCTCCCATCTGCAGGATTTAAGAAGCCGAGAGATCCATATGCAATCATTTCCTGGCAGCTCCTGCCTCAAAAGCAAGTCCTCTGAGTCCACCCCAGCAATCGCAAATGCTGCTTTTGTCTCCCACTGAGCAAGTGGGAGCTCAGGACCCTACAGGATGCTCCCCCGCCCCACAAAGCATAGGGTAGGTCTGACCCTGGGAACGCCCATGGCTTTGGGGAGCAAATATGAATATGCCAGGGAAGATGTCCTGTGCAGGGGTCATGCTGTCATCTGCAGCAATGTGGAGAAGCAGTGTGAACCATGTCTCTTTTATACTTTGCCCTGGAAACGGGGTGATCTCAAATGACACAGAAAAGAGGAGAGATGGAGGGAGCCCCAAAGAGAGGGAGAAACTGGCTTGTGTCAGACACTGCAGAGATGAGGGCTGCTGCAGCCGGTGGGACACAGAGAGCCCTTGTTTCTGGGCTCAGAGCCACGGGGGACTGGGATGCACGCACAGCCAGAGCAGGACCTGGCCCGGCTCCCGTGCTGTGCCCAAAGCCAGCACCCGGCCAGCCTAGGACTGTGCAGGCAGCATCCTGCCACTTGCTGGCAGGACAGGAAAAAAAAAAAAAGCTGACAAATGGCACCAGCCCCTCCCAGCTGTATGAGCTACAGAGCCAGCACCACGCTCTCGGCAGGAGCAACAGCTTTGGTATCTCCCCCCTGCACCTCCACCTTCTCTAGCCACAGAATTTACCCCTGGAGCTCAGGAGGAGTGTTTTGGGGAGGGGAGCCTGCTCTTCCCCTCTGCAATGCACCCAGCATCCGTGGCCACATGCAGGGTGCTGTGCAACCCCCAGGGCAGGAGTGTCCCAGTACGGGGTCCTTGGGTGACAGGGAAATGAGGTGATGTGGAGGGGGAGCAAGCCAAGAGCACAGTGGTGACCCTGAGAGATGTCCTCATGCATCAAGGGCCAGAGCAGGCAGCAGCTCTTGTGGGACCCCCGACAGGACACCCAGAGTCCCCAGGGCAACCCAGCAGCAACACCGCCTTGGTGAGAGGCTGGGACTGCAAAGAAGCTCTTGGAAAAAGAGCAGAAGGGGCTGAGCAGCAGGACCAGCAGTAGGCATCGGGCTGGAGACCTGCTGGAACCAGCGCCTGGCTCTGGTGGTGCTGGACTGTGGACCACAGCACCGCTCCTCAATGCGGCAGCACCAGGAGAGGTGAGAGCAAACGCTGTAAAAGCTGTGACTAGCACTTCCCTCTCTGCTTCGGTAGGAGGATGGGGTAATGAAAGGCTTTTATTTACTGTGTGTTATTAAAGTGTTGGAGAGCTTGGATAAACAGCTTGGTACTATTTTGAGACTAGAAAGTAAAAACCAAATAAACAAACTAATTTCTTATACGGAAGTTTTTTAAGGGCTTATGACAAACAGGCCAAAGGAGAGATCCGGCCCTCTCACAGGGGATCAAAACGTTCCCCAGTGCTGTAACTCTGCTCCCAGCCACAGGCAGCTCTCCTAGCCAGAGGTGAAACAGTCTCCTCTGCAGCAGTCAGGAAAAAAACCCCAGCATCCTGTTATCCTCCTCTTTCCACCTAACCTCCCTTGGAAAAACAAATACCCAAAGGCCCGGCAGCCAGTGAAAACAGCCAACATCTGCCGGCGTGCTGGAAGGTTTGCACAGGCACCCAGCCGGGAGACGGCGGAAAGGAAAGGGCTCCGGCACAGGAGGCTGGGGTGCAGAG
The DNA here is from genome assembly GCF_965140245.1 of Athene noctua. Lineage (NCBI taxonomy): Eukaryota > Metazoa > Chordata > Aves > Strigiformes > Strigidae > Athene > Athene noctua. The sequence goes on along the minus strand of NC_134052.1, from coordinate 5,707,112 downwards.
CGAGCACAGGGTACACGGACAGGGAATGATTTCTTCAGCTGCCAAAAAACTGCTCGTTCTGGAAAGAACCAAAGATGGTTTGCAAAAGAAGTGGTTTTAAAAAAACCACAATGCACTGTTCCCTTTTCAAACCCTTTTCCAGGCTGAAAAGCAAACGCAAAGAGCCCAGCGACACCAAAGTTAGTGCTAACAACACCTCATAAGGGCAAAGATTTCATCCAAGAGACGTATATGCCCCATAACTGTTGTCTCTACTTTGAGGAAAACAAATGCTTGTAAAATGGGGCAACCCAAAATCTTTTCACATTCCCCCTCTACTTCCATTTTGCTCCTTTTGCTACCTGGGCTGGACCAGCAGCTCTTCCAGTGAAGCAGTTTGCATTGAACTCCCTTCCCTGGATTGACAGGGAAGGAACATACTGCATTTTGCTGGCTTAATTCTAAATGCTATCAGGAAAGATGATGAAATGACAAACAACAGGAGAGATGTAACAGGCTGGCTTTCAGCTCTGCTGAACATACCTTGGGCAGACAAATCTATATATTCAATCTCTTTTGTCCTGTTGGGATGTCATTTCATCAGTTTTACTGTACAAGCAGATGAGAAAAAGGACCACCTTTTTCCATTTCTGCTGTATTCATGCTCCAAACCCCCCCCACAGCCACCCCTGCACCTGCCTCAGTGCTCTCCACTGCCCAGTGAGGAAATACTACTCCCAGACACCGCTGAAAACCAGTACACTGTGTATAAACCCCAAGCTTGGATTTGAAAGGTGTGTGGCATACGCAGAGCAGCTGCAACAGATTAAAGGCACCTCTCCTTCCCTTTCTGCCTCTGTGAGGGTTTATCCTTCCTCTGCAAAAATCCCTGTGCACCCAACGGCGCTCTCACCATGCCACAATATAAATCATTGCAAAGGCAAAAATGTCCAATGCACGGGATTTCCCCCAAGCAACACACTCCTGTTCCCCTCTGAGATGCAGACAGGTTGAATTTAACCCCTGGCTGCCTGACAGCGGGTCGTCTGCCTGTCCTGGCTGGCACGGGCCACACGCTGCGGCTGGGGGGGAGGGACACAGCAGTGGGGACCAAAGCGGGATGAGAGGACCCACTCGCTTCTCCTGATGAGTACGGAGTCATGGTTTTCACCTGCCGATCCACAGGCCTGACCTGTCTGACTGTGGTCACCCACGGCTCCCCAGCAACACGCTTCTGGCACAGCCAGCTTTATTATGGGGTGAATTTCTTGGCAGGAGCTTGCTGCAGGGATGAGGACTCCAGGGCTCAGCATGAAGCATGGAAATCGGTAGCAGTGTGAGATCAATGGTGCTGGCAGGGACCAAGTGGAGGGTGCTCTGGAGCCCACAGGTCTGCCCGGTGCTCTGCAGTGAGCCCTGCCAGGACACCCGGGCACACAAAGGGGGCAGGTGGGGTCTGGGTGCTCCACTGCAGCCAGGAGGCACGAGCCGATGTGTGAGCGATGTCCCAGCACTGCCCTCTCCAGAACAGGACTGGAGGAATCCCCCTACCCAGGGGAGCACAGTAACGCGGAAATCAGTGCAGAAAGATTAAGGGATTCAGTTAACATCACAGGGGAAAAAGTGTCCCAGGGACAAAAGGAAGCGAGTAACAGCCCCTCGGGAGGAGGAGCCTGGCAGCCAGCATGCGGCCAGGGAAAGAAGGCGACAGCAGCAAACAGAACGTGGTGGAACTTGCCTCCTCGACAGGGAAACATCCCTCCCCTTATCTCCTCGTGATGGGTCATGACTCAGGTCCCTTCCCCTGTTTTCTCATGACAGGTTCAAGCGTGACATTTCACCTGCTAGGACATCACTAAGCATTCACCCAAGAACCCCACAAGTAGTGGCCCTGCTGCAGCCCATCAGCCTAGAGGCCAAGCAGTGGGATGATCCATGGCCCCACGGACCTCAGAGGAGAACAATAAAGCAAATAGGGTGGAGAGTGACAAACACAACCAAGTTCAGCCCTGATGGGGTGGCCACAGCCATTTATTGGCTCTTTGGTGTCTGCCTCCTCGGGTGATGCCAGCTGGGGATGAAGGTGTTTCACAGTTACGGGCTCTCAAGTCTCTAAACAGCTGGAAAATCGGTCAAGGAAACAAGACAATTTTTTGAAGCTTCTTTAATTCGGTGAAGATCAGTCAGGGAAGTATTGGGACTTGAATTAAGGTTCATTGTAAATGAAAATGAAAAACCTAAAGAACCCAACAAAAAATCTAAAGCAAAGGCTGGGGTTTCAAGTCAAAGGTAAACATTCCCATCTCAAAGCCTTCTATGAGTGTGCACGCCTGCGCAAGTGAGGGTTTTCTCTCATCCTACCTGTCTTCCCGGTTGCGATCCAGTGAGTAGAACTGCTTCCGGAGCCACCTAAATGCAAAGGCACAAAAACACATACACTTAGGCCCAGCTCCTCAAGAACAAGCCCCTTTGGTTTGCTGCTGTCTCTGGAAGATGCTCAATGTCATGCCGTCCACTCCCACAGCCCTCCTGCCCACCAGAGAACTTGGCTCTGCTCTCCTTCCAGAGGCAACCTACCCTATTTTCATGCAGGCAACCTGCCCCCCCTTTAAAACTGTCTCTGCCTGAAAGTGAGTCCACAGATAAGACAAAAAACAAAGGTATGCTCTTCTACATGCCCCTACACTGAATTGCTACAGATAATACAGGCCGGGCACACATAAAAACATCTGTTTCGTGGTAAAGCTCCTTTTCCCTGCAAGCATGTAAGATCAAACTCTGACCATAGACGATGTAGCACAGTGGGTCAAGGGGATGAAGCCTCTCAAGTGCAGAGGCAGGAGTGCCAGGTCAGCACAGCTCAGAGGGAATGAGATGTTGTCACTGTGCTCACCTTTTTCTGTCAAAAAAGGACAGGGGGGGGGGGAAGAAAACAAGTGCAGGACAACGACAAGTTCCTCACCTTTCAATCTGCAGGGGGGTGGCAGCCCTTAGAGTGTCTGCCACCAGCCAGTTCAGCCCCTTGATCCACATATTGACCTCGTCCTCGGAAGTGGCTGTGGAAAGTGCACAGGAGAAATAGGAGGAAGGGATGTAGAGGCTGATCACCACCCCAAACCTCTTGGGACTATCCCCAGCATCTTACATCCCCTGTTCCTTCCTTCACCCCCTTTCTGATAACAGCCCTCTCCTGTGCAGATGCTCTGGCCAGCTCCTCTCCCTGCCAGGCTCCTGCTCCCCTCCCGTGGAATGTCCTCGGCTGGCTGGACCCCTTTCCCCTGCATTTCACTCCCCTTTCAGTTCCCAAGAGCTGGGGGCTATCTTTGTCCCCAAGCAGTAATGCTCTGGCTGGCCTGGGTGACAGGGAACGTGTGCCACTCCTCCATAACCTCCCTGCCAGCAGCTCCATCCTTCCCGAGGGCAGAAGTGCTGTCCCTGTCCCCGTGTCCCGCAGCACTAGCCAGAAGGCAGGTTTGCCATGGACATTAAGGAGACAGCATGACTGCCTGCCTCCATCCGTGCTCATCTACGTGGGTTTAACGAGACACAAGATTGAGTACTGTTTCCAGAAAAAGATATCATCCATCAGCTGAACTGCAGCCAGTGATTCTGGCCCTGTCCTCTGTCTGAACAGGAGGAGACTCAACAGCATAACACCCCCCCCCCCTCTTTCAATAGCAAAACATAAGGTTAGGTGCTTCAAGTCCAGCTTAAGTCAACAGACAATGAGTTGAGGAAAGCTGAGACCACACCTCAGAGTCACTGAGGCTTTGTGAATTACCGTTTGCCACTGGCAGCGTTTTCTCAGAATTGCAAAATAGGAGTGAGTGAGATTTTACCACTTCGTGCATGGGGCCAGTTACCACAATGCAGCTGATGAACGCCAACATGCCAAGCTGAGATAAAACACTTGATTTCGAGCACACATTTGAACTACGGACTTCAGTTCACCCAACTTTTGGGTTTACTGGGCAAATTAACTGACTTAACTAGGGGTAGAATGTCTACCCTTCAGGGAACTGGTGTCACCTTCTTCCAAACACACTTCCTCAGTGTGGTGAAAAAAGCACCTGCCCAGGGACATGTTCCAGCTCACTCATGGAAGGTTGCATCAGAAGTTTGGGTCCTGCACAGTCCTGCACTGCCCTGCCCTGGCCAGCCCTGGGGCCACGAGTGCTTTACCTTGCAAGCTGAGGGTCTTCAGCCGGAATTCTGTGCCATACAGGACAACGAAACAGTGAGAGTGGTCCGGTCGGAAACATGGATCCTCCTGGTACCGGTCAAAATCACGTGAGTTTTTTCCTGGACGAATCTCTTTGATTTCACGAATATCCACTAAGAGAAAGGGAAAACAAAAGGGGAGTTCAGTAAATAGCTTGAAATTCCCATGAAGATGGAGAAGGGCGGGCATGGATAAAGCCGTTTCAGTCATTTGAAGAGCTGGATGGCCACCCATTACATGTTGGCAGACCCAGGCGGCCTACGGCACTGCGGTATGAGGCTCTGAAGAGTAAACTGTGTTTCCCTGGATATGCTGGCAAGACAGGATGAGACGACTGCCCTGGCCTAGGCAGAGAGCTGCCAGACATCCAAGGAGAGTGGACCAGTGCTGGGGATGGTGCCTTGTAGAGGGACTCACTGCATTCAAGCAGCAAGTGACCACAGCAGCCTCCCAGTCCCCTCCTGCCACCACTAAAGGCACGGGCTGAAGAGGCACCATAGCTCTAGTACAGCACCGCCAGTCTGGTCCTCAGCACAGCCACAGGGGCCCAGGTCCTCCCAGAGAAGTTGCCCACATTTCTCACCTTTGACAAGCCCCTCAAGAGCCCCAGCTTGCTCCTCAACCTTTCAAAGCAGCACAGAGGTCTTACTACTTATCTCGCACATCTCTTGCCGTGCACACGTGGTTGTGCACACACACCAGCCTGTAAGCACAGCCCCTTCTTCCCGGTTCCCTAGGAAGCCTCCCCAGCCACCACCACCCTATTCACCTCTGTGTCCCCCAAGAAGGGTTGGGTGTCCCACCCGCAGCAATCCCCAGGCACAATGAACAGAGGGCAGTGCCACCGCTACTGCAAGCTCCTTCACCCTTTAGCTTCACACCTCATGCTTTCCTCTTCCTCTACCCAACACACATCTGCAAACTTCACTATTTTTGTCTTTCAAGATAGCAACTTTTTTTTTTTTTTAGAGAAAGCTTTTCTACATAGGTGAACCCTCTGAGAGCGCAACCTCCTGCCCAGCTGGATGAAATCCTGTTTGCAGATACTGCATCCTACAAACACCATAGATTTAAGATTCACTCCTCTCCAAATTCAAGTTAGTTATGGAAACCTGAGTTGATTCTTGCTTTAAACAACCTGATGATGCCCCTGCCCCCCACCTCCCCACTTTCACCCTATGTCTGCATTTTCTGGCATCTCCACCCTGCCCCATTAGCATCCTCCCAGCTCCTCTGAGCACTACCAGGTGCCAAGGGCAGTCCCTTTCTTCATACACACACTATCTTCAGTAAGAAAACTCTGTCCTTCCCTAGCTGAAGAGGGATGAAATGTTTATCACCCCTGCGTGATGTTCAGAAGGCCACAGATGAAAGCACAGTGCAAGGATCAAGCAAGCCCAATCTCTGGAGATCCAGTTATGGTGGATCTGTAACAGCTCTGGAGCAGAATTGACTGCAGCAACCCCCCTGTGCTTTCAGGCAGAATACCCCTCCCCATCTCACAGCCAAACACCTTCCAGAGAGAAAACATTAGAAAAATTATGAAAACTGCCAAATCTCTGCAGATCATTTGAATAACAGATACCACCAGGGAGCTGTGCTATCAACAGCCAAAACATATGCAAGGTGCTGGTCAGAACTAGAACTGAGGGAGGTGGGATAACAGCTCAGGGCTCCCACCTCTCACAGTTTTGTACAGAACATGTAAAACAGGTTCCACAGACTTTATTTTAAAAAACTCAACCAGTTTATTTTTGAACCTGTGGCAGTGGCAGATGGGCGGTATTGTCAGGAAGCAAGTCCACGTTGCAGAGGAAAGCTCAGAAAGTTGTACTTCTTGCCAGATGGGAGATGGCAGGGTCCTGGGTCATGAAGCTGGTAATTCAGTTGGACAGCATGATACCCTGGCCACGGCTGGGGCTGGTGACTCCAAGGAGCTGTGCTTACGTTTATTATCCTCATGCACATCCCAATGTTAACATGCTTCCTCCAGGGAATGGCTGAAGAGGGCAAGACGAACAGCAACCAAGCCATGGTCAAATGAAGCCCCCAGACAGTGACCACCAAATGGTGTCTAGGGCAGGGCAGGCAGCAGCACCATCACATCAGGCTTCTGAGACACAGGGACAGCATCGTTCTGAGGATATTCCTTAGGTTATAGGGCTGGAGGCACACCTCAGCAGCTGTCCCTGGTGGCCCAGAGGCCAAGCATAAGGCAGCAGTGTGACCATAAGGGACAGCCCAGGGTGCCAAGGGCTGAGCCAGGCGGGTCCTGGCAGCGAATGGCAGGAGAAATCCAGGCGTGGGGCAGGCGAGGAGGCAGATCTGCCTGGCTACATGTGTGGGTGGTGAGTCCAATGGTGCAGCTACAACATCATCCTGGCAGCTTCAGCTGTGGCTCATGGAGAAGAGGAGCAGATAACTCTAACCAGCTACCCTGGGGCTGTGCTCCTCTGCGAAGGGCAGCTGTGAGTGTGCCGGAGCACTGAACACCAAGTGAGGAGAAGGAGCTGAAGAGATGCTGGTAAAGGAGCATCTCACAGCCTCCCTCCCCAGAGGAAATTCTGGGAAAGGACTCTCATTGCCATAAAACAAAGAGAAAACAACAACAGCAACAAGAAAAAAAAAACCCAAACCCAAGAATCTTTGCTTCCTGGAAAAATAGTTTCTTAAATGCTCAGGGGAATCAAATAACATTTCTGAGTCACATTTCCAAAGCAGATGATGCTTCTGAGCAATGCGGGACGGAGATTACTGCAAACCTGGCATGTAATTCATCCCAATTAAACTCCACTTACTGCACTCACTGTGGATCGACTTGCCTTTCATTTCAATTTACTGCAGTTTAAAACTAGACAGAAATGCGATCCGTTCATCACCCGCAGCAGCAGCCGACAGCACTGAACTGCATCGCAAGAGATGATGATCGCTCCAAACGAACACCACGGCAAGCCAGGCACAGGGCTTGGCTTTGGGGAGACTTGCGAACTTTACACGAGGAACGTGGGATCCTCTCTTGGCAGGATACGCTGTGCAGCACCGTGGGCGCGCATCTGGAGATGATGGCAGCCTGCTCGTTGCCTGACACAGGACATACCCACTGACCACTGCAATAACCCTCCAAAGCTCATCAACTCAGGATAAGAGCACAGAAGGGCTCAGTTCCTTGGGGCTGCAAAGGAAGGACAGACAAGCTCCCTAAAATAAGCAAGGGTGTGACTTTTTAAGGCATCACCTACCCTTTGGAAACGAGCTGGCTCGAAGTTCAAATGTTAGCGTGCCCTGCCATAACCTGCCTATATGCTCACATCCTTAGTGACACAGCATGTTATTTCAGTCCTTAAAAAAACCATATCACAGTTAATTTCTTTGCATCCAGGACATGCCCAGCAGGGCTGAAGACTAATCCTGTCTTTGAAAGATGCAGGGCTTGACCAACGCAGTGGGAAAGAACTGGCAGATGGGTTTTCATGGTAATTTACCAAGCAAGAACTACTTAAGGGAGGTGCCAAAATATTAATGGCCCTCCTTTGCATCACACTGCCAGTGTCTCTGCGCTTTGGGAGGCTGCAGTGTGCTGTGCCCTGCACTCACCTCTCATTGCGTGGAGCGCTGGCAGGGGTTAGTGAGTAAGTAGTAAGGCAGAGCTATTGTAACAAACTGCATACCTAAAATCCACGCAATGGAGAGAGCCCCGGAGCAGGTGAGGCGCTCATCAAAGACAGAAGCAGGCAGGGAATTCCTAGGGCGAAGGGCAGCCTCTGCGAGGACTGAGCACCCGGAGGCAGCGGGGTAAAAACCTCCAGCCCACGCATGCTTGCAGCTGCTTGCTCGGCTCTCTCATTCTCCCAGGCATGCCTGCATGTGCCGGGGAGAAGGCGGTTTAGGGTTTGGTTTGCACAGCCCTCTTCTTGCTGCACAGCAGCAGATCAGCCTCTTGAACCCTGCTGTCTCTACTGACTCAAACACCTTCCCGACCCCCTTGCAGCATGGAAGGAAATGACTCTTAGCAGGAAGCACAGCAAGCACAAATGCCACCATCCCGACCAAGCAAACGCCGAAACACTGCTTCCCTGCACCGGCCCCTGTCTCCATCCCACCCCAGGCACCCTCCAGCAGCCCTCTGCCAGCGCAGAGCCAGGAGCCACCGTGCATGGGGGAAAGAGAGAAAAAGACATCCGCCACAGGCCAGGCCTCGCTGGGGTTTTCTCTTGCTGATTTGGCTTGTGTCAGCTCCGTGACTTGCTGCAGCTCGTGGGGGTAACCCCAGCTTCGCACAGCTCCAGCCAGGGCCCGCTATTGCAGGAGAACACAGCTGAGCGGTGCAAAACCTGCCCCGGGTGGGTTCTGCCGCCTGGGCTGAGCACTGCTCAGCCTCAGCTTTGCTACCAGCAGAAAGGCTGCAGGCAAGCTTGGGACCGGCCTGCGGGCCTGCAGGCAGAGCCTACAAGCCCCATCTTCCCCTGCCCTCCCCCGGCCCACACTAACTCCTCTCTCCCACACCGGGTGACACTCTCTCATCTTTCCACCTGCCCCCACCACCAGGCACATTATTCCAGACAATAAACCAAACTCCAGCCTGTAACTATTTCCACTGCAGCATGCAAGAGCCCCAAGTCAAACACCGCCATCTCCGCACACCCCAGCCACCCTCCTGCTGGTAAACAGGAAACCCAGTGCCCGTGGCAGCCTCCCTGCCCTCCCAGGCTTGGCCACCTGCTGATCCCGCGTACTTGGATCTGCTCTCCAGCGCCTGTGTTTACTCAGGCAGAGCCCTGAGGCTTTGCAAACCTGCAGGGAGGGTTGTGGGGGGAGCCCAAACCCCCAGGTCAGGCAGCCAGCCTTGAGCAGGGAGTGAAAGTTGAAAAGGAGAAGGCAGATGAGTGGAGGTGAGCTAGAAGCACAGCAGAGGTTCCTCACGAGTGTAATGAACGGAGAATGGCAGAGCACACGGTGGAAATGACATCTAACCACTGCTCCACCGCCCTCAGCGCCAGCAAGCGCCCCAGGTGGGTGGTGGCGTGGGCTCAGTGACAATGGCCCATGTGTCCCACCATGGGTCTGCACCTTGGGTCCTTGCTGGGAAAGACCTACCAGAGATGTGGCCAAAGACTAGGGGATGGGTGTCTGGTATGGCCCCAGCACCGTGGGTCATGCGCATGCCTGCACAGAGGAACAAGCGGCAGGTAATCCAGGATGAGCCCTTCAAAGGCAAGTACCCTGTCACCAAGGTGAGCCATATCTCCTCCTCCCCAAGCCACCCTCTCCCAGAGCATGCTGTGGAAGGCAGCAGTCACTGCAGAAGGTAGAAACTGGTCTTCATCCCATGTGGACAGAGGCAAAAGGAGGAAGAACTTGATGCCACAGCAATGGCAGAGGTAGAGGGAAAGCTCTCTGCTGGAATATAAACTCCAGTGCAGTCTGGCAGGGCTGAGATGTCTCAGAGCAAGGACCAGCAGCAAGCAGGGACAGATGAGCAGTGGATGAGATGGGAGGTCTGGAGCATGCCGGCGCCTGGAGGACGCTCCAGCCCTCCCAGGCAGGCGTGCAGGCAGCAGCCAGGAGAGGCTCTGGGAAGGAGGCAGCGAAGCCCATCCAGCCCAGAGATGCTCTAAGCCCCTCACAGGGTTCCATGCTGCACATTGAGCTGTGCCACAGCCCTGCAGACAAGTTGTGCCCTTCACACCCTCCCAAACTTCCCCCCAGGCTACCATCAGCAGAAAGGCCTGGACATTCCACTTATAAAAAGGAACATGGTCATATTTCTGGGCGAAGAACCTTCCCTTCAGCAGGAGTGGGTTGCATCAGAAAGAAAAAGCTGACCCCAGAGCCAACCCCCACACCATTTAAGAAAAAAAAAAACACAAAACCCAAACAACCAAATTACCCTCTGGTTACACGAAAACCAGATCCACCCTTAAAGTCATTTAAAACTGAAACTTCATCCAAGCCTCATTTAACCACTGATGGATAGGGTGTTGTAACATGTAAGGATAAGGACACCCTTGAACGGGCTCCAAGGGTTGCAAAACCTCCACCTTCAGTGGATTTTTTGGAAAGATCTAAACCTGATTAAATAATAATAAAAAATAGAAGCTGACAGAAAGAGTGTTTAGCTCAGATTACCTTCCAGGATGGATTTATCAGGGACAGCCTCCAAGAGAACTCCCACCCCTTCAACAAGCATTGCTCAGTGTAGTGTCTCCTCAGGGACAAACGGTGCAGTGACAGGCACATGGTCACTCCCAGCCCTGCCTGACCTCAACTGGCTGACACAGACTGATCTTGCTCTGGGGCAGCAGAAAAGTCTCCACACTACTCACTCTGGCAAAGAAAAAGAGTTTTAAAAAGAAAGTCTTCCTGCTATTTAACACTGTGGATCCCACTGAGCACAATCCTGTGGTCATCCCTAGGCTTCCCATCACTGGAAGGGGTACTGGGCAGTCAGGCCTGCAGGGAGAAGCTGCCAAGGGAGAAAGAGGAATAAAAGAAGTGACTTGTGTGTGCATGTGGGTAAAAATAAGAGAAATCTATTATGCAACAGCATGGAGAATAAACTAGCGCCATCTCCCTCTTTATATTTCAGTGGAAGCCCCCTGAAATGGGTATTCAGGCCAGTGCTAGGTATCAGAAGCTTCAGGAGCCCAGAGGACTGCAGCCCACCTTCTCGTGCCGGCATTATCACCCCATGAGCAACCCTGCCCAGCCTGGGGCTGCTCTTCACCCACTCAGCGCTTCAGATTTGCTGACTGCAACCCAACACCGCTCAGCAAAATAAAAAACCCGACCAAAAATCCCCCATGACTTCAGGGGAACCGACGAGTGTGTGTTAAGTGCTTTGCTGGACAGGGGCCAGAGCCTTCAGCACCTTGCAGTCTGGAGCTCCATCACCCGCCCTTGCTATTTATCAGGCCCCTTCCACCTGCAAAGCTCTGGGTGAGCCCCGTTTTTTTCCCTGCACGGACACATCCCCACATGCACCAGGGCTGTTGGAGGAATTGGGCAGACAGTAACTATGCGAGCTTGAATTTGGTTGGACTGCAAAAATTAAGGTAGATCTTACAAAACACACGTTGCACCAAGAACGAATGCAAAAAGCAGGATCTTGCACTGTACATCCCCTCCACAAGAAGCAAAGCAGCGACCCCAACCAATCAGAACCACGTTTCAGTGAGAAGAGTTGTGCGTCTCTCAATAGTACAGGTTTTCAGAGTGACAATAGCTCAGCCTCTCAACCCCCACAAGCTTCCCTTAATCGATGAGACTAAAGCAGACAGTGTAACGGTGAAGTAAATGTCTCTGCACAGAAAAGCAGCGAAGAGGTTACTGCATCCTCCTCCCCGCTGTGCTCGCTGCCGTGCCTGCCATCAGCGCTGCTGTGCATCAGCTATCAGGTTTCTGAAGGACAACCTCATGCCATTAACAGATGGCTTATCCAGATAGGACAAGAAACCAGCTGAGGCCTCTAATTTGACCTTACTAATTTTTCTGAGGGCAGGAGGCTGAGGCATCTGTGGAGGCCAACGTAAACACCAAAGCAGCAGTACCCTGTGCCCCAGCAAATCCCTCATCCCCTATGAATGAAGAACAGCCATGCTGCCCTTTTACTGAGGCTCCAAAACCCCTGTAAAAAGCTCTCTCACCCCCACTACTATCTGAGGGATGCAGCCACCCTGGTGCTCAGAGACCCTTTGGGTCCCACTGCCCTTGTTGCTGCAATGTGTAGGTACTTCTCCTGACTCAGGAGAAGATGCAGGCAAAGCTGTTTTCCCCTCCAGACTCAGCTCAGTTGTGTCTACAGTTGCTCCAGCAAGTTGCTTCATCTCACCTGCTACCTGCACCAGCAAACAGCAATTTTTGCTCCAAGACACTGCATTTTGCTATGAAGCAACTGTTGCATTAGCTCTACCCCAGAAGCAGCAACATTCATGCAGAGAGCACTTCGGGGGAGAAGATGCTGGGAAAAAAAATAGCCCAGTGGGCTGGAGGTGGGACAGGGAGCTCCCAATTAGCCAGGATGACTGGGACTAGCCTGGATCCCGAGTCGGATCCTGGCTCCCCTCTCAGCGATCTCCATCAATCAGCGTGGAGCAGGAGGACTTGGCAGAAAGCTTAAATGCCGCCCTGGGAACCGGCACCTCTGCCCAGGCGCCAGCAGCGCACACCAGCAGCCCACACGGGGCACGCAGGGACGCGCCGGCTGCTCTGTGGGCACCGGCGTTTCCTGCCCAGGCCTCCGACTGCCGCTGCCTTTGCTGCGCTCCTGGGCCACGTGTCCTGTGGCTTCTGAGCTCCAGTTCCTCCCTCCCCTGTGCCCCCCTCAAAATCCTTATCAACTGCAGAGGAAACTAGAGGAGATGCACAGGGAGATTAGGAGATGCTGAACAGCTGCATTGCTCTGCAGGTCAGAGGAGAGGATGCGAGGAACCGCCCTTCACTCCTCCATCCCACAAACACACATTATGGGCTGGAGCAGGGAGGCAAAGGTCCTGCCCAGACATCCTCTGCTCCTACAGGGCACTGCGGACCGCTCCCCAGGCTGACCCAGACCTTGCTGCTCCGCCAGCTTTAGCCTCACGCAGCTTCCGAGAGCTCACAAACATCCTCCCGATGCTAGAAGCAGAGGTAGCTGTGGGCTGGCAGCACCTATCCTGTATTGCCAGCACATCGCTCCGGCTTACTCTCAGTTACAAGAAAAAATGAGTTAAAAAACCAAAGCTGATCCGCCACGTGAGCAAAGCAGCCTCTGCCCACAGCCCAGCACAGACTGGAGATGTAAAGACTGGCAGTTGCCACTCTGCTGGTTTCAGCCTCCCAGGGTAAACCTCACGCTCACCCAGCCTGAGCCACCCCCCTAGCAGCGCTGCCAGTGTGTCCATCACCACCACGTGGCCTCAGCACCACTGAGAAGGTGGCACCAGACCCATCTCTACCTCTGGTGGGCTGTACAGCCACGGGCAAAGCACTTCAGCTCCTTCCCCAGCCTCTGCTGCACAGCCCCTGGTTGTAGCCCTGGGGCCGTGGAGAGTGTGTCACCAGGGGAGCGCATCAGCCCAGACCACCTGCTACAATCACCACACAGGTATGTCCATCCCAGAGCCAGACAAGAAACCACAACAGCAAATAAAGCAAAGGAGCAGAGGTGGGACACTGATCCCGAGATACGGTCACTTGCAGTCATAGCCCAAGCCCCTGAAGAAGCACCAGGAGCTCCCCCCAGTCCTGAAATCCTTCCATGGCCCAGGAGCAGCCCTGCCTCTGGGCACCTGCAGTCAACACCTTCCCAATGGGGAGAGGGAGGAAGGGAGGCTTGGGAGAAATGGGGCAGGATGCATTGGTCTCTTACCCAATGTCAGCTAATGGCCAGCAGTTAATTAGCAGGGTTATTGCAGGGAACACCTCCACACACCCCCGGAAGGACCGGCTCTCCAGGTTGGTCTCTGCCCTCAGGCTGTTCTGCTGCTGTCACAGCCTTTGGCAGGGGTGTTTGCAGGGCACATGGCGGGGCTTGCTGATGTGAAAAGCAAGCATTGGCCCAGGCCCACAGCCAGGCTTCCCTCTCTGAGAGGATGAACAACTTGTACAGGATGCTACGCTGGCTCTCCCAGTCTCCTCCAAGCCCTCTCCCATGTCACTGGATACGGAACATCCCATGCAAGCTGGTCACTGTGGCTACCTTTGCAGTCCAAGGAGCGACAGGCACTTCAGCCCAACCCTACACAGGCGTACAAGGTAGAGACTTCTCAGGAGACACATCTCCTGTCCATGACTACTGGAGAGAGCACATCTGGCCCACACCCCACCTCTGGGGCGGCCAGCAGGGAACAAAGAACAGGGCGAGCTCATTTGACGTCTCCCTCCAGATACCCTCCCACTAGCCAACACTCTGCAGCTTGGGAGCTCTCTTAGAGATTATCTTATCTGCCTACAGCAGGGTGCAGGTGCCCAACTTTAGGACAGACACTATGCTGAGACGTGAACCCCAAGCAACACGAATAGTCTGCAAAGTATGAAAGCGGAGTCACACTTCATGGTGCAGAATTCACCCAGCTCAGTGCTGGGTCTGGGAAGCACAAACTTCCTCCTTGCTGGCCACTAGAACCCTGTCCCACCAGCACGGCCCTGCGAGGGCAGGGGTGGGGAGCTGAAGGAGACAGGCAGATACATGGCAAACACCAGGCGAGGGCTGCAGCAATCACCCTCCTGGGATGCTTCGGGGCTCCCTCTTGTCCTCCACAGATATTTTGTCTGCATGAAATTACGGAGTTTTGTACCAGGATTTTGTGCTGGGCATCCAGGGCTGCCGGCTGTATTCACTCCCATGTACAAAGCTGGCACTTGTTGCACCTTCACCAAGCAGGACACAGAAGAACATTTTCACCCCAAATAGAAGCAGAGCTGATGCAGGTAGGGTAAGCCCCAGTTTTCCCTTGCACAGACACTGCTCTGAAGAAGTCCATGTCCCTTCCCCAGATGAAATAAGGCCGGTGGCAGCCTGAGAGCCACCCTTCAGTCATCAGCCTGGTCTGTTTGAGAGGCACAAGCTTCCACTGACTCAAACGGAAAGGGGAAGCTCGGCACCGGTGCTTCTGGACAGTCTGTCTAGGCACGGCTCTGAAAGCCACCCCCAAGGTGACCTTTTTCCTTCGTGGCATTGAGGGTTCCATCCCCCTCAGCCCTGCCTAGGCAAGAAACGTTATGACCTTACAGGAGCATAATAAAATGGTGGGAGGATGGGGGAAGCTGAAGACCTCGAGTACAGCTCCTCCGCCTGCCTTGCCCGCTCGCCCTCCCTCCAGGCAGACGCGCAGCAGTAAGGAGATCTGAGAGGTATCGCAGAGGGCAGGGATGGATCGATGGGGCACCCACACTGTGCTGTGTCTCGGCACGGAAAGAGGTGAGATGCTCAAGAAAGCTGCTCCCTGTGCAAGTGTCTCCTACCAAAGGGCCAAATGGGGAACATTTCTGTGCAACATCTCTTCCCTCTCCTTGAGCTTACAGGGTCACTGATGTCCCCATACTCACAGCCAGCTGGAGGACTCCTACCCACTGCCAGCGCTGCCTGGGAGGCAAAGGGACCAAGCAGACTGGCAAAAACCAAGCAGGAAAGGAGGGCAGACAAGGCAATCCAGCTCACAACGTGACAGCCAGGAGCTTCACAGGGCCAGCAAAGAAGCCATGGCAGAGGTGGATCTGGGGACCTGGGTGTTCAACAGCAGCAAGCTTACCTTGGAACTCTTTGGGGATTTTTGCACCTATGTTGGGTGCCCCCACCACAAAGCAAATGGAGACAAGAGTGACCACATACTGTCCCCAGGACAGGACACAAAAGCAAGGAGTGAAAACTGAGGGACAGATAATATTTGTCACACTGGCAGAAAATGCCAGTGATGTTCAGATGCCATGACTCAGTTTTCATCCATCCCACCAGACAATGCAATCAAGTTTCCGTGACAGTGATTTAACAGCAAAGATGACTGCTGGCCAGGACATTCAATGTTAGCAGGGAGATGGCTCGTTCCCGTCCCTACCACGGCTTGAGCTCTTCAGTGTCAGGGTAATGTTGGGAAGAGAAGGTTCCCATCTGCTTCTGAGCTGTTCGAGGTCACCACAACAGCCTGACCTCTTCCCCCACCATGCTTAACTCAGAAGCTGTCAAGGACTGAGTTTTCACTAAAGCACAGATGTGATTTCCAGATGTATACCCTCCCCTGCATCTCCCTGTGTGCCATTATCTGCAGGAGAGGCCCCAGAGGGCTGTACCGTCTCCACTGACAGCACAGGGAGCAGCTGAGGCACCTCCTCAGGCTCTCCATGCGAGTCCCTTCCATGCCATGAACCAGAGAATGAGGCAGAGTTACCAGAGCAGCTGCTGGTGAAATCAAACCTGCTCTGTCCCAAAGCGGTTAAAAACGGAAACAATTTATCTCCTCTTCTCTATTCACCAGTTTTGTTCTATCTGCACTAACCATGATGGGAGCACTGATGGTGGGGGCTTCACCTTCCATTGCCAAGGCAGGAGTACGGTTGATAACCAGTCCATGGCTTCTTGTTACAGCACCATCCAACTGAAGATCTCCAGGCACTGAGCAGATACTACCTAAGCCACACACCGCCCTAGCAGGAGACGTTATCTTCAGTTTATGTGGGAGAAGCACGTAATGGTCTTCACACCAGGGTCCACTTGGGCTTGTTTTTTTTCTTCATGACCTCACTTGGGATTTACAGAATCATCTAGGTTGGAAGAGACCTCAAAGATCATCTAGTCCAACCATTAACCTTACACTGAACTCAACTACACCATAACCCTAAGTGCTATGTCAGCCCGACTCTTAAACCCCTCCAGGGATGGGGACTCCACCACTGCCCTGGCAGCCCATTCCAAGGCCCAACAACCCGTTCTGGAAAGAAATACTTCCCAATAGCCAGTGTAAACCTTCCCTGTCGCAACTTGAGGCCATTCCCTCTTGTCCCATCACTTGTTACTTGGTTCAAGACACTCATCCCCAGCTCTCTGCACCCTCCTTTCAGGTAGCTGTAGAGGGCCCCGAGGTCTCCCCTCAGCCTCCTCTTCTCCAGACTAAACAACCCCAGTTGCCTCAGCTGCTCCTTGTAAGACATGTTCTCCAGACTCAGGATTTATTTGGTCCCCAGAACTGGAGACCTCCTCCTGCTTGCACACTGACTTGTCCCATGGGATGTGCCAATGCTCCAAAATTTCATGCCCTCATCTCTACGTCTTTTCATAGTATGCCCCAGAGCCTGAGCTGTATTAAGTGACATATGAGACACTGCAGAGAGAGGAAAAAAGAGGGAAAAAACCTCCAACCCCTGTTGCTTTTCTGGGATGTAGAGCCAAGTTGTGTCCCAGCAGAGCCAACGCCCCACTGCCCAGCAAGCCTGGGGAGCCTGGCACTGCTCGGGCTCTGCTCTGGGACCTGGGACAGCTTTTTGGTCCTCTGAAGTTGAGGAGGGCTGCAAGATGGCAAGGATTACCAGGACAAGAACTGCAGGATAAAAGGAGAACGGCACTATCCAAAATACCTGGGGATCCTGACCAGAGGAACCAGAGGTGGATGAGTGACGCCTGGCAGAGGTACTGAGCACAGCAGCTCAGAGAGAGGAGGCAGAAGGTGCTCGCTTCTGCTCTCATGCAGCCCAGGAGCACGAGAGCCTTGCTCTCTGCTCACGCCAAAAAGGGCCACACCAGGGAGCACCCAAATGCTCAGTAAACCAAGCCACCCCCCATCCCGCCTCTCTGTCAGCTGGAAAGCAGATTTATGGGGTGCAGATTTACAGGGCAGGGTACCAAGGGGGTTAAAGTCCTCTTGGACTGCCAAGCCCCCACCTGCAGCCACCCCTGTTCTCTGACCTGGCTTATGGGCTGGGAACTGACGTGCAGAGACACCCCCCAGGGAGGGTGAGGAGGAGGGATGAAGGATGCACAGGCACACACAGGAGGGATGTCCTTTAATCACCACACCACCCAGCACTTCTGGGAGCAAGTAAACAGGAAAAAGACTCTCAAGCAGCTGCTCTATTCAGTGTCCCTGTGGCGCACAGCCTGCTGCAACAGCCTTCCCTGACATCCCCTCTCAGTGACGATTTCCAACCCTGTCCAGCCCGGCCCTAGTGCAGATAGATGCTCACATGGAGCAGGATGGGGCCCTGCATGGCGCAAGCCCAGGACGAGAGAAGCGAGGTGCAAGCTGGGGAAGCTCCTTCAGTGACAGAGCAGCTCACGGTGTCACAGAGCAGCCACAGCATCACTGTGTGCCACAGGCGTGCTGCGGCCCTCCTGCACCCATCCTGCCAGGATCACGGAGCCTGGAGGTGATCGCACACCCAGCTTCTGGGTGATGGGCTTTGAACTTACATGGCAAAGGCAACTGGAGGCAACCTCAGTCCCTGAGGACGAGTCACCCACGGGTCGCTCCCCCAAGGGCCACTGGTGGGAAGGCAGCAGCAACCACATCTGTGGGAAGGCAGCAGTCCTGCACACACCCCTCTATGGGTAAAGGCTGGGGGTGAGCGGAGAGTCAGAGCTGCAAACACGAGGCAGCACAGCTCTGGGTGTGATAATTTCATGTGTCAAGGCAGAAACAAAACGGTCATATTCCAAGAAAAAAGAAAATAAATAAATGCATCTGTAATGGCCTGGGGAGAAAAAACAACCCATAAGGCACAGCCCTGCCCCTTCTGCCATGGCTGTTAGCCATTTCAACCTCAAGGCCAGCAGGCTAAGTCAGCTCAGCAAAGCATCCCGTCCGTGGAATCTCGTGTGCTGGACCACAACCTTCATCGGGACAATTTTTAAACAACGATGTGGGTTTGCCTGTCTGCAGGCAGCCAGGCACGCACTGGGGCACTGTATTAACAGCACAAGATGACACAATTGACCAAACCCTCAGAACCACAAGTGTTTGCAAACAGAAGGTAGGAGCTGCAGAGGAAAGCAAAGGAGAGGTCTGTTCCGACTCTGGAAGACTTTCCACAACTCAGCAAGAGAGCTGAAGAGCCACCAGACCACACAGGCAGCAGAGACGGAGCTGAAAAGCAGTCTGAAAATTACAGAATCATAGAATGGTTTGAGTTGGAGGGGACCTTAGAGATCATCTAGTTCCAACCCCCCTGCCGTGGGCAGGGACACCTTCCACTAGCCCAGGTTGCTCACAGCCCCGTCCAACCCAGCCTTGAACCCTTCCAGGGAGGGGGCAGCCACAGCTTCTCTGGGCAACCTGTGCCAGTGTCTCACCACCCTCATGGTAAAGAATTTCTTTCATGTATCTAATCTAAATCTACCCTCTTTCAGTTTAAAGCCATTGCCCCTTGTCCTGTTGCAACAGGCCCTATAAAAAGTCTGTCCCCATCTTTCTTAAAAGCCCCCTCTAAGTATTGAAAGGCCACAACATCTCCCCGAGCCTTCTCTTTTCTAGGCTGAACCACCCCAACTCTCAGCCCATCCTCCCAGGGGAGGTGCTCCAGCAGAGACTTTCAGAGCATGGGCTGTCAGTGCTGTAAAGCTCTGCTGACTTCTATAGATTTAGAGTTGCCAGCTTCTGCTAGAGATGCCAGCCCTTGGCCTTTTGGGTGCTCAGGGTGCTCCACAATTATGTGTCCTCCCGCCATCTGTTGTATCAAGGTGTTTTCGATGTGACAGGGATATATCAAGAGACAGCCCAGAGATAAGGAGAGCTGGGACATGAGGGATGAGCCTGGCACAGCCGTCAGGCAGAAACAGACAGCCCTGCCTGCAGCTCCAAGTGCTGGGGGATCTCCAGAAAGGCAGAAAATTCTCAGAAACAAGGAAGTTTCTCATTTGAATCAATGTCAAAAAACTTTTTCCATGTAAAACAGCTCTTTGCGCAGCATAAAAGTCCTAAAAACTGAAAGATTAAAACCATTTCGAAGGAAAGCCTTCTCCAGCACTGCAGAGTCCCTCTGGGAATGGCTGCTGTCACCTGAGGGCTCTCCCAGGTCTGGGAGACACCCTCCTGCTGCTGCCTGATGTAACACCTCTGGTAGAGAAACCACACTCAGCGGAACAGATGAGCAGGGACGTCGGAGCTGAGGAAAAGCCATGAGATCACCCACCCACCCCTGTGCATGGCAGGATATAGTCACCGCACAGGGGACGTGCTAGATATTGAAGTGATCTCACAGGCAATGCTGGCAGGAGAGCCAGCAGTAGCAAACGCCACGACCAAGTGAGTCCACAAGCCGCATGGGTACGTGTTTGCTGGGACAGGCACAGCGCTCTGAGAGCATCCCTGGCTGTCAGATACCAAATCGTGTTCTCCATACAGCTGCAGGTATATGCTGAACATGCAAACCTCTCTTCTTTTGTCTTCCTCTAGACAGGTATTCTTCCAGTTGTTCTATTTCAGCATCATCTTCCACCACCCACTCTCCAAGATGTTTGGCCAAGGGGAAGGAGGGAGGATGTGGGGTGTAACTTTTCAAAAGCATTCTAAGGACTTTAAAATTTACTGATTTCCCATTTCTACTGCCCTTAAGCCTCAGAGCAACAAGAAAAGAAAAAAAAAATCTTCTCCACTGACTTCAGACATTTCCTTTTATTGTATAACAAGGTTGAGCTGATGGTTTAAACTCAGAGCTGCATGGGGTTTGTGTGATGGAAGCCCCACACCTCCTCACTGCAAGCTCTTCCTGGACTCCCCGCACCCCTCCTCCATCATGTGCTTTACACCAGGTCCTACCAACCCGGCCGCAGCCAGGCCACCCAGCTCCGAGAAGCAGTCACACACTTCCAAACCCAAACCACCAGCCCCACTTTTGGTTGGCCTGCCATTAAGCAGAGACTATCGCTGTTGGCCCCTTCACCTAATGAACTATGGCCCACCAACAGCGTGGTCCTGCTGTATTTCTACAGTCTCACAGGAGTGACAATCACCATGCTCGAGAGCAGGCTGATCTGAAGAAGTGTCGCAGCTCCTGCCAGCCAGTTTCATGGCCTGGATGAGATGCTCAGCACAAACCGTTTGCAACAACCAGCCCAGCAGGCACAGAGGAGATGGACACAAAACCAAATGTGCTGCACTTCCAGCAGCTTCAGGAGTTACCATCCACGGGCTGAGCTGCTGCAGCTGGTCAGAGCAGGACAGAGGCAGAAGCTTGTGTGATGTAGCCAAAACCATAAGGCAGTCTCAACTGAGCACTTGTACTCACAGAGCTCCTGCTCCATCCCACGTGTTGGTAAGTTTTACATCCCAGCTAGACTGCCCATCACAGTGCAGCAGTGTCACTTGGGCCACTTCATAAGGGACACAAGAGTCCCAGTGCTCTCTGGAAGCTGGAAGTGGTCTCAGCCAAAGAGCAGTGCCCAAGTTCCCAGGATCACAAAAACTAAAACAAAGGCTGCACCCCCAGGGCAACTCGGTGGTCAAGCCTGCTCTACCACACACCACACTTGGGGATGGGGACCTTTGCCCTGCTCAGGGATGGGGACTTTAGCATGGACTCACCCCCCCAGACTCCTGCTGACACTGCAGGCAAGCCTCCTCCATCTGCAATCTCCAAGATATGCAGAAGGTCACAGGCCTGCTGGCACAGGGACAGGCAATGGGCATCGCTAACAGCCCGCACGTCTTCAGGATGTTCACAGTGCACACCACTGCGATTAGATAACAGAGCTGAGCAAACGCTTTGCTGATAAGGACGACCACCCCCGCTGTGCAGTCAAGGGAGCTAAAACAAAGAGCAGTAAAAAGATCACAGATTGGGCTCAGCAACTGCTGGCTCAGCTCGGAGATGGGGCACGTTAAAACTCCTGTACGAAATCCCATGACAGAACTGCCCCCAGAGATGGGAGGTGACAGCACTGAGCACACGAGGTGCCCCTCTACAAAGCCAGATGTTCAGATCCAGCTTACTCAGATGCTCTCACCACAGACGGTGCCCAGCCAACACAGCTGCCTGCAGGCAGGAAGAAAGCCAGTCGGCATTGCTTCTGCCCTGAAAAACCTGGAGTGCTCAGGCCCTCGGTGTAGGTGAGAAGTAATCGGTCCGACACTGTGCAAAACCTCTCCAGCACGTTTTAATTAGTGGGCTTAAAACCCGTAAGCCAATACCTTCCACGTGGCTGACTGGCAAATGAAGGAAGCCGACGGGTGGACGACGTGGGTGCAGGTCTCGCAGCTGGCTAACCTCCAGCAGCTCTCTAGGGTGCAGAGAAGCATTTGAGATGCTGAGGGAGGAGGTAAGTTGTGACTCCTGCCCGAGTAGGGGCTTTCTAACCCCTTCCTCCCAGAAGATGGTACCAAGAAGAGAAAGGAGATGACAAAGGGATGTAAAGCGAGGGGAAGAGGCTGTTTCAGTATGGAGGTGAAGGCAGAGCAGAGCTCGTTCGCTTTACCCAGTTTAACACAAATATCCTGGTAAGCAGGAAGGGGACTGGTAATGACACAAAAAACCCCTTCACTCAAGAAACTCCCACAGCAGAGCTTCAGCAGGGGAAGCTTTAACCATTACAATGGTCACAAGCCATGCTCTCAGCTTCCCACACCAGCAATTTCGGCACCCCCCTACTCAAGGTACCTCGGGAGCGAGCTCCCCTCCTCCCAGCCCCTGCCCACCGGAGGGGCCCCGTCCGGCAGCCGTGAGGTGGAGGAGCAGGAGGGGGACCTGCCAGTGCAGGAGCCATCCTGCACCCCAAGAGCATCCAACTCTGAAGTCTGTTTATGCTTGAAAGCCATTCCGGTGTGCTCACTTCTCCAGAGCTCCAAACACCTTGGCTTACTCAGCCTCAAAAAAATAAGTTTAGAAAAAGCTGTGCCTCAGTGGACTAACAAAAGAGGCAGGTAGTTGGAAAGACTGAGGTGAGTACAAGCCACTCTTCAGAGTCACTTTGTATTAATATTTGCCAGTTCCTGCCTTTTCTTTTACACAGGCAACAGCTTTTCTCCACCTCCACGGGACTGAGCTCATTTCACTGAAAGCAAGAACGTAACCAGGGTTTTTTTGAGGTGTTTTTTTCCCCCCTCTCTCTCCCCTATAAAACAAACATCTGCTCCAGATTTTCAGCTCACTCTCTGAGCAAACTCTAAATTTCCTGACGTGTTTCAAGGCAAACAGATCAATTAGAAGCTGGCCTATAACCCCCCAGCGTGTGAAGTTATGAATGCAAGACCCTTTTATATTAAAAAAAGAATTACGTAACACAGGAAGTTTAAAAAAAAATGCATAAAAGACAACTGACTGGAGGGATTAGCTCTACTTTGCTTTGGGTGATTAACAAAAAGAATAGAAAATTATTAGAGCTCTTCCCATCGCAACAGCCAGGCCCTCTGCAGAGATGATTAGCAATAAAGCAATCCATTGGTAATTAGAGCTGGCTGAAACTCTTCTGGATGAAAACAAATATTAATTGAAAAACATTACTTTTTCTTGCACAAACCAGGATTGCGTTTTGCACAGTTTCAGCTTTGAAAAAGTACAAGAGAAGGAGGTGACTTCTTTTCAAAGCAAAAGGCTTCCCGCACAAGACAAGTTTGCCCCCTCCTCCCCGTTCCCAGCTCATTGAGGTCCTGAGCTCCTTCTGCTCATTGAGAGCCTCAGCACTCTGGAGCGAGCTGAAGAGTTTAACAAGGAGCAGGAGATGGGTCCTTTCCAACAGAAGAAGTTCTTCAGCTGGGAGCCCAGCTGGCCGGAGCCCCTGCTCTGCCCGCTGCTGAGTCAGAGCGGCTCACAGAGGGGAGGAGCAGGGGACACACACGCTGACAATTAACACACAAGGTCACTCTTTATGCGACGCTCACAAAGCGCTACACAAGGGTCACAAAGCAAGGGGACGAAGAAGAGGGCTGTCACACCACCAAGGGCTCCCCCCTCCTCTCAGCACCAACGTGCCATGACCCCAACACCTCCCTGGGCAGTTTAATGGTGGTCAACGAGGCCTGAACAGCACCAGCGTGTGCAGTGATGCCACCCAACCCATCACACACAGGCTGCTCCCCAGTCAGCACCCCCCTGGTCCAGTCTCACCGCTGGGAAGAGATGTTGCTCAACACTAGGGGCTTGTCCTTATGTGCCAAAAGCTCCTTCCAGAGGCCAGCTCAGATCCCGCTCGCTTCAGTAAGTAACTTGAGATAAAAGATGTCCCATCGCCTCCAAGTGCAAACAGGGTGGCCAGTGGAGCTGGCAGCCACACACCCTTTCGGTCAGGGAGAAGCTGTCATGCCGACAGCACACCGCTGCTGAGGCATCGAAGGCACGAGGGATGGACCCTTCCCTGGCCCTTCCCGCAGGCGTGCTCCTCCCCAGCATCGGGGTGACCCGGGGCCTGCTCAGGCTCTGCTCCCCTGTAAGCCCCAGGGCAGCAAGCACCAGCAAGCCAAGCACCACCAAAACGTACTCTTCATGAAGGTGAAGGCGAACAATTGGTTGACTGCTGCAACCACCCAGAGTTCAGAGGAGATCAGAAGTACTGACAGACAAGCACCCACAGATCCTGGGAAGGCAGCAGCTCCACAACACCACCCACAGTGATGTCAAAGCTCTGAAACAAGTGGCACCACGCCAAGTAATGATGACTGTGACTGTGCCCAGAAGCCCTCTCCTCCCAGCACACGGCAGCTTTAGCCTATGTGCCTGAGGCCATCTGGAGATGAGCCATCTGCCCCTCTGTCCCCTCAAGCACTGCCCACCACAGCACAGGAGGCTTCCCGGGGCTGTGCTCTTCTCGAGAGGGTCAGTAATAAGGCCAGGTTCTCTAGCCCTGCCCATCCCTCTCTGGGACAAATATACTTCTCGATTTCTGCAAAACTCACCAGGTCCAGAGAAAGGAGCACAGGTCCTCCATGCTGGGGTGTTCAGGGAGACAGCTACCTCTCCAAAACACAGACATCTACACAGACGTGCTCTGAGTCCAAGACCTCAGTATGTGATATATTGTGGATACTCACCTGTTATAAAATAGTTAAAAACCCAGGATTGTTCCTACTTAGACAACTAACTTGTGTCCAGGAAGGTCTGAAGTTCCTTTCTGGTCTCCGTAACTCAAGAAACACAAGAATATTCATTACCAACCCATGAACATATCAGTCTTTGACCTGTACACCCCCAGGCATTGTCTGATGGAGATGCTGTTCCATGTGAAGAACATCTCACCTCCCGACAGCTGGCTACTCTCCTCTGCTCATGGCTTCACTCATATTGCAAGTTAGGGCCAAACCAGTCCCACCACAAAAAGCAAACCCTAACCTTCCTGCCAGCCCCAATCCTCTGCTCCCCACGCCCGTATGGCTTGTCTTCACGGGGAGAACTGGGCCAGTCACTGCTCATGGTTAAAACCACCCTGCACTGAAAGTGATTAGCCTGACTCCAGATCACTTCTCCCTCTGGTTCCCATGTGAAGGCTGTGCCAGTAAAGGTTGGTCTTCAAGGAGGGGAACACATCAGTGTATTTGCCACATGAGGTGGAGCTGTCATACACCTGGGTTTTCCTAGGCACGCTTTTTCCTCCCAGAAAGCACATCCAGATAAAAATAGGGAAGTTGGCCAACAACCTAGTATTGCTGGCCATTGATCGCGTGGCTTTGCCTCGCCTCCCTAGATACACAGTCACTATTTGTGTACACAAGCCGATACTTCCACCTGGAGCTCCCACGCTTCTGTCCAGGAAGCATTAAAGCAAAGCTCTACTTCTCATCCCTGCGAAGGAAGAGGGGTGAGAAGATGGGTGCTGCTCAGGATGCTGGGTGACACCAGAGGAGGGGACTGAGGATGGGGTGAGATGTGCAGGTGCAGCGAGGAGGCCACGGGGAAAGTATCTAGCATCAGAGAGATGAGGCTGAAGATACGGCAACTCTTCAGGCTAATGTTCTCTCTCTCCAGCACGGCCCATCTTGCCTCTCGGGAGGGCTGCACGCACTGCGGGAACACCATGTGCGTTGGTAGCACACGTCAGGGAGCCCAGAGCTTGTGGCCACCAAGGCCCACGGCATAGCACAGGAGCCCCAAGTGATTTTCCACTGTGACGTTTAAAGGAACACGAGGGAACTGGCTGTCCTGTGTTCCCCAACTCTTGCTTTTCTTTCACTAAAAACCTGTGTATTTTATTATTTTTTAAATTTGATCATCTTGGTCCCTGGGACACACTCTCTGCTTTTACTAATTAGCTCTTGGCTGCCTGCACAGCACAAGAAGTCCTCACAGCCACAGCATTATCATCGTTACCACCACAGTTTTGGTACAGAAGTTGAAGTTCTCTTACACTTCCCTGAAGCTGAGGTCCCAGCCTCACAAGGACTGCAGCACATGCTTAGGTCTCCCCACAGGAACAATCACCCCTGTAGACATCATCGGGGACCTCTGTCCCACCACGGGCCACGACATGGGCTGTAGGCACCTGCCAGAAACCAGCACCTCACCAGCAAAACAAACGGGTGCTTTGGTTTGAGAACAACCGAAACCCAGGGCCAACAGCACACTGTGCTCTCCTCCCTCTCCCACTGCCTCAAAGCTCCTAGAGGCCACTCTGGGAGAGGTATGAGGGAGCTTCACATCCTGACAGAGCCCGAGGCTCCTTCCAGACCTGCCTGGAGACGCCACTGGGCAGAAGTTAGAGTACTCCAAGGGTCTAGGGTCTTACGGCAAAGCAAAGACCCAGATTGGAAGCACAAGCATTTCGTGGTCCTGCCACAGAGACGTGACCATCATTCTCCACCTCCTTTCTTCACCTGAGCCCTCTGGCAACACTAACAGCATCCAACCTTTCCATCCTGGCCCAGCAGCACTTGCCAGGAGGCGACCACCCCTGCACGGCCTCGCCGCGTCCCAGTCGCATCCCTTAAGGCGGGGAAGGCCAGTGCTAATGCCAAGGCCAGCGCCAGGACTTACGTCACGTCGCCTTCGCGCGTCCCCTCTTCCTCGCCTCCAGCATCGAACAGAGACACTGTCCTCGCTGGTGCGTGTGGGGGTGGGAAAGGTAATTTAAGAGAAACAGCAGTAACCTAGGAAACCAACGCCGAGGTTAAAAGTTTCCCAGTGCGGGGCCTCCCTACCCTCTCCCCCTTCCCACTCATCTTTGTGGTTTTACACTCACATTTCCTACGTGTCTTTTCCCCTGCCCCCCCTCACGCCAGGGGAAGCCGAAGCCAGCTCTGCCCGTGCCCGCGGCTGCGAACGGTGGGACCCGGCCCTACCCTGACCCTGCTCCACCTGACCCTGTGCCACCGCCCCTGGGCAGATGCGCAAAGGGGAGAGGAGGGAATTACATTACAACATTTTGGGTTGTTTTTCCTACTTTTGGCCTCTTCCCTTTCATCTCATCTGTTGCTCCGACATGCAACCCCAAGAAGGCTCGAACTAACCCTGCCTCCTTTTGAGGCTCCTTGCGGCTTTTAGGTGCTGTTACCCAAGGTACCACCCGCGAAAAGGCTCCCAGAGTACCCGGGGGGGGGCTGATGCCGAAGGGGGATGCAGAAAGTTGGGAGGCGGCGCCGGGGGCGGCCATGGCGGTACCGGCCCGCGCATCCCCCGCGGCCGCCGCTCACCGTGCGGCCCCGGGCAGGGAAACCGGACACCTCCCGCGCCACCCCGAGCTGCTGCCCGGGGAGATGCCGGGCACAGAGAGGCTGGCCTTCATTATTTATTCAGTTATTTATTTATTTTCCCTTCCTCCTCCCCGCCGAGCCCCACGCCGCTTTCCGAGCCGGCGAACGGCGGCTCCCGGGACGGCTCCGGCCGGGCCCGCCCCGCACCCATCGCCCCGAGGGATCCGGAGCCCTTTTCCTCCCCTTCCCGCTCGGGTTTCCCGGCCGGCCGTGTGTGCGTGTGTGTGTGTGTGTGTGTCCCCGCACTCACCGGCTCCCTCGATCTTCTCGGACCCGCGGCTCCAGGTGACCTGCCGCGTCTCCAGCTTCACCTGGAAAGTTTTCCGTTCGGGTCGCTGCGACTTTTTAGAGTAGAAGAGGGTCATGACGGTGCCCACCTCCAGGCTGCGGCAGAGGTGCGCTGCCTCCGCCTCGCTGGGCGCCCCGGGGCCGCTGCCCGGCCCGGCCGCCATCAGCGCCGCGAACAAAGGGGAGCGGGAGCGCCCGGAGCGCCCCCGCCGCCACCGCCGCGCTCCGCGCCCGCCCGCGGGGGGAGGAGGAGGAGGAGGAGGAGCGAGGAAGGAGGAGGGAAGGCAGGCAGGCAGGGAGGGAAGGGAAGGGGCGGGGCGCGGCCCCTCGCCGTGGGGCGGACACGGGACACGCCGCCGCCCCACGCTTGGGGTCCACGGGGGTGCGCACCCCCGGCACGGCGCACCCCGGGGGTGACCGGGAGGGCCGCGCACTGCCCCTCTGTGGGGTCCCGGGGTGCCAGCGCGCACCCCCGCGGCGTGACACGCGTGGGGGGGGTGTGGAGTGCGCCCGGGGGCCCAGCGCTCCGCACCCCACAGCGCGCCCGGGGTACCGGGGGTACCCCGCACCCCACGCGCATGGCACACGTCGGGCCCCTCTGTGCCACGCACCCCACAGCGCAGTCTGCGTGGGGCCCTGGCACCCCACAGCACAGTGCGTGGGTCCCGGGTGCGCAGCACACCCCATGGTGTGACACGTGTGGGGTGCCAGGGGTGCTGCATCCCCCAGCACCGTGTCTTCATGCGCCATCACCCCAGTGCGTGGCCGTGGTGCCGAGGGGCTCAGCCCCCCCCGAGCCTCCCATCACTGCCACCCCTTCCTCTCGTGGCCACCGTGGGGGGTGAGCGGGCACATGCAGGGACGTGGAGGTGAGCGGGGCATTGGGCCAGGCCGCAGCTGCCCCCGGGAGCTGCTCTCCTCTCCCTGCCCTCCCGCGGACACCCCAGCCCCGCTGTGCTGGCACAGGCCAAGCGGGGTGGCTTTTCCTGGGGACAGTCCCCTCCATCTGGCTGCCCCGGCACTGTGGCTCCTTGCCAGAGCCAGGCCTGCGGCTGCCGCAGCTTCCTCCCCGTAAATCACAGCCAGACCCGCGCCGGCAGGGACAGCGGGACGGGGTTTGTGGGGCGGCTGGTAGCATCAGGTCCCCGGGGGCTGTGTCGGGAGCCGGGGGTCGTGGGAGGCCCCAACGGGAGACCACACAAAAGCGGGGTTAGCGAGGGGATAAGCGGTTGAATTAGGAAGCGATTCAGGGCGGTTTGCTCCATTCATGCGGTTAAAGCCTGCAATTTCCCTTTCTGCACCACTGGCCTTCCTCCCCCTGCCCTCCTCCCCATCAAGGTGCCCCGGGGCGGGCTGGGCACTGGGCTGCCCTGGATGGGGAGGTGTCCCGGGCCCGGTGATGGTACCGAGGTGCAGTGGTGAGTCCATCACCAATCCCGGCAGGTGATGGTGGCCAGGAGCCAGCCGGCCCAAGGGCGAACACAGCCCCGTTGCAGGAGAGCGTGAGAGGTTGGAGGGGATGTACCCCTATCTATAAATGCATAGATGTATGTATAGATGTGTATGTATACCATATATATGTACACATACACACACATCTGTGTGTTTGCAGGCCTGTGACAAGGCAGCATGCAGCTGAGCTGCCTTTATCTCACCCTTCAGCTCGTGGGTGGGTCTGGAAGGGCCATCGTTTGCTAATTGAGGTGCTCATCACCGAGTGCACCCCAAGTGCGAGCAGCTCCCTCTGTCCAACTGCTTAACCTGCCTTCAGAGGGACACCCATGAGCACACATGTGCACACACATGTGCAAACACACTAGGAGCCCCATCATGGGTTGTTTAGGATCCTACCCAGTGTCTGGTCATCAAAAAGGCAAAGACAAACGCAATGGGATAAGAACCTAAACCTGCCCTTATAAAAAGACACTGGGGACATGCTCAGCTAAGTCAGAGCTGTTGGGAGACCCTGGGGCAGGGGCAGCACAGGACCCACAGGACCCTCTGCTCCGCTCCCCTGGGGTGAGCCGCTGATTGGGAAGTTGCTCCTTGCTTGTGTGACAGCCTCGCTCAGGACCGGCAGGAAGCAGTCGGCTCCCAGTGGTCTTAAAATAGCTGAGCATTACAGGCACACCCTTGTTTTTGAGGGCAAAACCTGAGAAGGGAGTGTGGCCATTGAAGAAACAAAAAAGGTAAATCCGTCACTCCCAAACGCTGCCTGGTCATGGTGATGGAGAGCACCCGTCACGGCCTCTCCCCAGCCCCGGAGCCCTGAGTGGCTGGGGCTGGCACGTGGAGGTGGTTGTTTGCGGTGAGGTGTCTGTAATGGCTATTTTTTCTTCCCTGAGTTTGACTATTCACTTCTTAGCCCTGCATTAACTCTCCGTGTCCACAACGCCGCACGCCGAGGAATTTCACAGTTTAATTTGACAGCACGCAAAACCACTTTTGTCTGCTGCCTGCTGGCCTCGTTCTGCAGTCCCAGCTCCGGCACCCGCCAGGCTGTGGGCAGCCACCCCCCCAGCCCCTCAGGGCAGCGGGAACTTCCATCACACCCCTGTTACCCTGTCCTGCACTGCCGTGCCCGGGCTTTGGTCCGCAGTGGGTCAGATGCGTTTTGCTTTTGAAGAAATTCCTCGGATTGTGTTCGTCATACAGCTGTGGAGGGTGGGGGGCACTGCAAGTCTCCCCTTGCAAATACCTCTGGAAAAAGGGGTTCTTCCCTCTGAGTGGCCCCAGCATGCAGTCCCAAAGCGTGGGGTGCTGACCCCCCCTGTATCCTGTGGATTCATGGAGCAGCTGCATCCTCCGGCCGGGAACAGGCAGCAGGCTAACGGCCAGGTGACCTCCGGCTTAAGGACAGCCCCCGGCCTTGCTCAAGGGCAGAGGAGCAAAATCCAGCCTGAGGCCACACCACGGCTGAGTGCGGGGGGGGTCCCCACAGTCCAGCATCCCTCTGGGAATCATCCCTCACCCACCCCGCGGCTGAACGTTGAGAGGAGGTGCCTGATCCTTGTCCGAGCTAGCAGTACTTGGCATCTTGCCGTCCCCAGGAGAGATGCACCACTCCGCGTTATTTATTTATCCCTGTCTGTTCTGTGCTGCCTGGGGTGGGTAAACAAGAAATTAGCCCACTGGCTGAGAAAATCACCATGGGGAAGAACTTCCCCTGATCCTGCAGCGAGCGGGATCTGGAAAACCTGGAACATGGTGCCCAGCCACCTCCCACCCCGGAGTGGTGTTAGCAGACACAGAGCAGTGCAAAGTGTTTTTTTTGCCGGGGATGAAAAGCAGACCCACCCGGGGCCATAGAGCTGCTGCGGCTGCTGGCGAGGTGCCTGAGCCAGGAGCTGGGGCAAAGCTGTGCCTGCAGGCAGGGCTCCCCCCCACACCCCCCATCAGCATCCTCTTGCCCCTTCAAGGCATTACAAGATCCCTCCGGCTTACAAACCAGCACCCGATGGGAAACCCTCTGCAGCTCCAGGTTCCCTGCCCCCGCTCCCTTTTTTTAATATCCTGAATTCACCTGGTTTCCATTTCCAACCCCTGAATCCTGTAAGACTGCAAGGGGGATGGGGCTGCATCCAGCGAGGTTTGCAGCCTCTTCTTTGGCTGTCGGGCCCTGTTCATTGGCTCGTGACGCACAAGATCCAGTTTCAACCTTAATTTTGCCCCCTCCACTGGTCATGTCACCGCTGCCTCAGTTTTCCTCACTGCCAAACACAAGCTCTATTGTGTGGCAGGACAGCCGTACAGGGGTGGTGGCACTGGGGCAGGCGAGGACCAGGTGCTGCAGCGGTGGAATGCAAAACGGGATGTGGCACATTTTGTGGCTATTTCTCTGTTTACGTGGTGAGTCAACGGGATTTGGGAATTCTCCATTTAAAGTGTGGGATGTGTGGTCCTGACCCTGCTATGCCACAGGCAAAAATACAGATGAAATCCTCCTCAGCTCCCTGCCCGGGACAATGCTGGTGGAGCAGTGCCCATGCTCCCGGGCGTTCAGAGGGAGCAGAGTGCCTTTAGGGCTGGTTTCACACCAACATACTTCTCCCTTCCACTGGCAGGGAGAGGCACAGCACACTCCAGCCTGGGACATCAGCCCAGCCTCGCACCTCCAGGCAGAGCATGGCCTGAGAGCCACAACCCCCAGCCTGGCCCGGGCACCCCGCCATGCCCCGGGGAGAAGGTGGATCTGCCGTCAGCGATGCTGGGGTGGGGGATCCCCCTCTGTGGGAGCACGTCCCTCCCTGCTGCGGTCAGCAGGGCAGGGAGAGAAGCACATTTTACTGCTTAAGGGTATGGGAATTTAATTCAGCCAGGTCTGAACACGGGGAGCGAGGACTGTATAAATAGAAACGATATTTTTACAGGCTGCATTGTTCCAGGCACGGGCAGGTCGGGAGCACAATGAGCCCCTTTCCCTCTCTGCTGGCATTTTCTCCGCTGCACCTTGGAAAGGCCCCAGAGAGTAAATGGTAACTCCTGCCAAACTGCGAGTTTTTGCAGCCACAACAAAGCGTCTGAAAATATCACAGCGGGCAGCAGGAAGCCCTGCTCAGGGCTGGCTGCGAGAGGCTCCCGTGGCTGGTTGAGCCCAACCCTGCAGCCACCCTTGTGGGGCTTGGGAGCCCAGCAAGTGCTGCCCCAGCACTGGGGTACCCGGGAGGTGCTTGTGGAAGGGGCAGGGCCCGTGTCTGCTCCAGGCTCCCCAAGGACACCAGGCCCTGGGCTGCTCTCCAGTGCTAGGGAGATGGATGCATCCATCAGCCTCATTGCCCCTGTGCCTGCCCGGCCTCCTGATCCTTCCCAGCCAGGAGGGGAAGGGAAGGTGCTGCTCTCACTCCATCCTCCTCCCTGTGGAAGGCTGCAGACTAATAGAAGGCAGCAGAGAAACCCTGCCAGGAAGAGCAGCTCAGGTCTCACCACATCCTGCTGCTCTTGCTCTTCGCTGCACCAGGCAGGGGTTTTCCCAGGACCAGGTGAGAAGATGGCCCGTGGGTGGCAAAGCAAACCGCTGCAGAGGTGCACTTACATGGAAACCCACAGTGAGTGCTGCTCAGGTGGGGTGAAGCAGGATCAGTGAGGCAGTGACAGACCACGTCCTTCCCAGCTACAGGAACACAGGACTCCCCTCTGCCAGCTCCTGGGGCCCATTGTCTCCCCAGGAGGAGTGGAGGATTCCAAGCTTGTACAGCAGAGGGGAGACCACCCCCTGCCCTCCACCCTGCTCCCTGCAGCTCCTTGTGCCAAGCAGCAGTTGGGCGCCCAAAAGCAGCCCCACTTCCCCGCAGCACCCTCTGCCCCAGCACCCCAGAGCACCCTCCGCATGCAGCTCCAGCCCCAGCAGCCCTGCCTCAGCCCCAGCTCCTGTCTCCTCCTCCACTGCCACCCCTGCTGAGAGCTCGAGCACTGGGCTGAATCAACCTGCTTTCGGCCAGAGCTTCCAGGCTCCTGAGCACATGCTACAAATGCTATGCAAAAAACATGTGGCCAGGCTGGACAGGGTCCAAAGCAGGGCCACAAAGATGATCAAAGGACCTGGCAGCCTGCCGTGTAAGGGAAGGCTGAGAGAATTGGGTTTGTTCAGCCTTGAGAAGAGGTGGGTTAAGAGAGATCTTACCACCATGTTCCAGTATTTAAAGGGTGGTTACAAAGAAGATGGGAGACTCCCTTTTTACGAGGAGCCACACGGAAAAGACAACAGGTAATGGGTACAAGTTACTCCTGGGGAGGTTCTGAGTGGATGCAGCAGGAAAATTTTTCACAGTAGTAACAGTCAGCCACGGGAATAACCTCCACAGGGAAGTGGTGGATTTCCCAACGTTGGACACTGTTAAGGCTCAGTCAGACAGGGTGCTGGGCCATCTTGTCTAGACAGTGCTTTTGCCAAGAACAGTTAGACCAGATGATCCTTGAGGTCTCTTCCAACCTCGCATTCTCCAGCTACCTGGAGTGAAGGAAAGCCCAGACACTCCCTACATCCTTCCTCATGCTTCCCGGTGTACCTGGCTGCAGTGTGTCCTGGCTCTCCCTGAGAACAGCCTCTTTGATGGCACAGGAGCTGAAACCCACCTTGCCATGTGGGCCACCCGGGTCCGAACAAGCATTGTTGCCCCCTTTTCCCTGCCAGAGGTCAGCCTGACTGTGCCCCGTGCTCCTGCTGCCTCGGGTCACTTCTCATTGCACTAAAGTGATAGCCTCCACTTCCGAGGATGCTCGAAGGGCCCTGAATACAGATGCTAAAACACCTTCCTGACACTGGCACTAACTCACAAGTGCAGCCGCCGAGTCCCAGGAAGCAGCATTACCCAGCCCCTGAAGCCAGGGGGATAGAGGGGTGGGCAGGCTCCCAGGCTGGCTGTACAGCCTGACCCTGGACAGGGCTCCAGCAGGGACCAAGAGCTTCTTACTAAAATCCTTCAGGCAATCCCTGCTGGGGTTGGGAACAGCAATGGGGCAGCCCTGTGCCTGAGAGCTTGGAGTGTTGGGCTGCTGATATTTAAGTGCAATTTCAAGGCAGTTTCACCCAGGGGTGCACAAACCAACCCTGACAAGCACACACTGCCCTGTGGGGAGCACAGATGAGGGATCTGGGGACCAGGTGAGCTGATGGACCAGCTCAAGCCCCAGCACTGACACAGCTCGTGAGCAAGCAGCAGGATCGCAGGCTGGCGGGAAAGCCTGGTCAGCTCTTTGTGCCCCTATCAGGGCTCCAAAACACCCCCTTCTCCACCCACCGCGGGTCTGGCTATGTGACCATACAGCCCTACCTCAGAGCCACCGTGCCTCGACACAAGCAAGCAGCAGGGCCTGTTACTCAAAACACTGAGGCAACGTCAGCAGCTGCGGGAAGCATCATCCCTTCCAAAAGCCAGCCATGGCCAGGTGCTTCACTTCAGATCCCCGGCAGCGTTATGAACCAGCTCACCCCTGATGAAGACACAACTGCTGGGTCAATCCCAACCCTCTCGGCCCTTGGCATGGCCTCAACGTCCTCTGTGCAGCCCTGTCCAAGTGAGAAAGGTTTGAGCATCTCTCTCCGGAGGCAGTGCTGCTGTACGGGGGCTGCAGAGACAACGTGGTGCCATCAACACCCCCCAACCTAGAAACCATGGGGACCTCACGGCCCAGGGCCCGAGGTGAAAGAACACACAGACACCAACACTCAGTTAAGTTGTAGGAATTTATTTTAAATAACCTACAGTTGATTAAAAGGGAATTCATGATAAAAATAGAAGATACTTGTTGAGGAAAGGCTGCAGGAAATGGTCTTCGCACACACACTACGCTAACAATGCCTCTAAGACTAATGATTATAGCAAAAAAAGGTTTCACATTAAAATTCTGCTTTTTAATTTTTTAAAATTTTTTTACACAATTACAAAAGAAAAAATAAAAGCCCTAAAATCTTGATTATTTTCCTTTTTTGGACCAATGCTCATTTCCCTCGAAATTTATTGACCTGTGAAACTTCTTTTTACACAATAAAATCTTTCAAGTAAAAGAGGGGAGTGGGGCTTAGAAAAAAAGGGGGGAAAAGGTAAAACAGTCTGACAAACCTAAAAAGTAGATATTCTTGATGTGTACAGAGCATGTTCAGAACAAAGGGTGATGGGAATGTCATTTGTTGCCAATTTCACTTGTCCTCAAATTCCACACGCATCTCCCCAACACACGGCCCCTTCCCCCCACCCACTCCCCAAATCTACACGATCTTTAAGATCAAGAAGAAAAAAAACCTGTTTAAATATTTTAAAATAATTAAAAGAAATAAAAATTCACATTTAAAAAAGGAACACTCAAGTCAGGAGGCCGATTTCCCATCACGCTTTGCTCTGAACAAATGTGGTGGATATTTGTAATTCATGTTCCAATGCCACGACTGTTTCAAGTGACAAATTGAAAAAGATTTGGATATATCCATGACTAAAGAGACAGCTGTAACAGGTGCGTTGGGTTTCTTAAATTTTGTTTATTTGTTAAATTCTGAAATGGGGTGGGAGGGGGAGGGGAAGGGCAGGGGTTAAGGAGTCCATTTTCTATTAAAATATAGAAGTTATTGCAAAACCCTAACTGTAAAAACGCACCAATATAATTGGATTTTGTATACAGTAGCTAAAGATTCCCACGCTCTCAGTGTGATGGTGAATTTGCCTGGCGGAAGGTTGACAAATCCCCCATCCACTTGCCCTGCCTCAAGAGAAAAACCACACAAACCAGACAGCTAGAATTTGGATCTCTGAAACATTTTTAAATAAGTTGTCCATAGGACAACTGGCTCAGCTCCTTTAGGATATTTCCAGGTTATGCTTTCTGCAAGATGTTGGCTGTTATATCTGATGCTCACTTGCCCCTTTCCTCCCCCTTCCCCAGCATCCAAGGACAAGTAAGGCTCACAGTTTATCAATCTCCCTAAAAACCAGGCTACTCCCCCTTTTTTTTTTCCCATAAAATTCAGCTCATTAAAAACAGGTTAAAACTCATAGTCTTCTTCTGCCATGTCGATAGCCCAGGCAAATTTCTCTCGTTGGGTTTTGTTATAAATCTTCTCTATAGGAATTCCCCACTTCTTACACCTGCAGAAGAGGAGACGCTGTTAGAGTCAACACAGCACAGGCACTCGAGCCCTCGCTGTGCAGCAGAACTGCCCTGCACTCCCCCAGCACCGTCCTAAGCCCTGCTCCGCTACAGGACACGCCACCCAGCTGAGCACCACCAGCCTCCTGCTGTCGGATCCTGCAGACTCTCCGACCCATCGCCTCCCAGCACACTGGCCTTGGCTGCGGTGTTACACTTGCCTCAAGAGACTCTTATAACTTCCTGAAACCATTTGAAGATATAAGGGAAGGCCACAGAGACAGGCGTCTCTGGCAGCACAGGGGCACTGCTCTCAGCCACAGCCCTTGTGTGCTAACTGGGGGGACACGACAGAAGTGACGAGGCGGTTCCTTCCAGCACACCCCAGCAGATGCTTACCAAGCAACAGAGATCCTGGGATCCAGATAGTTGAGTTTGGAGGTGCCCAAAGCAATCTGCTTGTTCTCCTCCCTATCTGTAGCCTGAACCTCCAGCTTCATCAGCTGCTCCTCAATCCTCTGCACTGCTTTCTTCTTGCTCTCCACTGTCCTGGGGTGGGAAAGAATCAAAAGATGTAATTCTTAATGCCCTGCTAGGCTTGAGATGGCAGTGCTGTGGGAACCCAAAGGGACGCTGCTCAAGGTAAGCAATGCCACCAGGCACAAAGGGCAGCTGTGTCAGCACAGACGGCGACACAAAACACTCAGCACATGCAATTAAGAACTGACATTTTCAAAGAGGCAGAACAGAAATCTGAAGCAGCAGTTTTGTTTTAAAGGATTGGAGGCAACAGCCTGAACTGTACTGATGCTACACCCACTTTAAAACCAGCCCATCTATCCCTCTGTAATAGTCATGCTGTGATTCTGCTTTCAGAGCTCTCTTAACTCAGCACCCCTGTGGCTATTCTGCAGAGCCCACACAGAGCCCAAGTACATTGTCTGTACCGTGGGCTTCCAATGGAGCAGAGCAGAACCCAGAGAAGTGCCTGTGCAATTGTGTAACTCCTGGCTCCCCGTTAAGATGGCAATGCTGCACACTCGATCCATTGCTCTGCTGGGTCCTGGGCAGCAGGACGGTTGAGCGCTGGCTGATGTTCAGCTCCGAGGGCTAAGAGACACTGTGGAGACTAATCAGGAACTGCAGTGTCAGACCACCCTACAGTCCCTCAACTTGAAGGCCATTTCTTCATGCACAAAATAAAGAGGGGACAGGAAAGCCTGAGGAAGTCTTCCCAGATCTGGGGAAAATAGAATACAGGGTGAAGGACCTATTTGGAGTAGAGAGTACTGGGAGCATTGCACAGCCTAGTAACACCAGCCTTACTTTTTAGACTTCTCATCCCTCCGGACCTTGGCATCAGCTTTGGCGCTTTTCAGTTCTCTCCTGGCATCAGCTAACTGCTCCTTCTTGGCATCAATCTAGGAGAGGCAAAACCAGACAGCAGCACTGTGAACAAGCTGCTGACAACTATGGCAGTCACCCCTGAGCAGCATGACCCAGGGAGCGACCGCGTTCAGAATCTACCAGTGGTCAGACCCACTTCTGCAGAACAGTTAGGCCACTGGCCTTTCAGCTCACTGCAAAGCCTGGTGTGGTTAAAGTGTCCCCCACTCATTTCCAAAGACAAGGTGATGCTGGGAGCTTTCTCACACAGCTACAACCAAGCAGGTGAAGGAATTGGCTTGGCCTGGGCCTGGCCAACAGCCCCTCCAGGCAGCTTGTCTGCCTCCACTACTAACTCTCTGATAACATGGAAGGACAATCCCTGTTCCCTCAGCAGAAACCAGTTTTTGCCCCAAATCCTACAGGCTGAAAGCTGTTAAGGCTTCAGGCAGTTCTTCTCCAGTAAGTTTAGGATTCCGGGAGATTTAGCGTTTTGCA
Organism: Athene noctua; assembly: GCF_965140245.1. NCBI lineage: Eukaryota > Metazoa > Chordata > Aves > Strigiformes > Strigidae > Athene > Athene noctua. The sequence goes on along the minus strand of NC_134052.1, from coordinate 5,669,087 downwards.
GCCCCTGTTCAACCCCCTTAAACAATCCCCAAGCTCTAAGATCTAGGGTGAAGGCAGCCATGTTAGGTGTTACAGAAGCAGGGGACACTGCAGTGCCAAACCAGAAGTCCTTATTGTGAAGGTTATTCTAAAGCCAGACCAGGAACAGACCTAACCCCTTTGGACCTCATGGCCTTCACCAGAAACAATCTGCAAAGGAAGAGGTCAAGTCAGAGGGGCATAATGTACCACGTACACAGCCTGCACTGACAGTGGCCTGGGATTCATGCAACAGGAGTGGGGGCCCACTCTGGGTTCTTTAGGGGACACAAATCAGAGCTAGAGACTGCTGCTCTGAAGTTTCAATGGCAGCAGATCACATAGCTATGGAATGAAGGACAGATGAAAAAGGTCCGGTCTTGGTCTTTACAAGTAAAAGACAACTCAGACAAAGGTGTTCCTTTCAGCTCACTACTCCTTTCCAAGCAGGTGCATTTCTGATGCAGCACTAACCAACTCCTGACAGGGAAAAGCAGGCTCTGCTTCTGCTTCACCCCAAGTGAAAGGAAACATGACTCCCGAGATGCAGTACTGGGAGCCCTGCCCCAGCCCAAGAGCTGGGCGAGGGGGGGTACCTTGCTCTGCAGGTTCATCATGGACTTCTCGAAGGTCTTCGGCGGAGCCCTCTGGTGGTTACACAAAATGGCAACCGCTCTGTTGGCACGGTTATAGGAAAGGATCTTCGCTGGGATGTTGTCGTCCGCTGCAAAGTACAAGAAAGCAGTTAACAAGTGGGTTCTCCAGGGCTGTGCAGCCCCAGCTAGTGTCCCACTGACTCTGCAAGCTCACAGACACTGCAGAACTGAGCTTCCCCTCTGAAGGGCCAGTCTCAACACTGCACTCTAGGTACAGTTGTAAGAGCCTGACCACTTCCATCCTGGGCCCCAACTCTTTCTGCAATGGTTTCTTCGTAGCAACAAAGACACCACTTGCCACTTAAAAGACAGAAAGCACATCCATGCTCACAGTAGAGAACAGCAGGACCATACTGCTCAAGATACCTGGGCTTCACAGATCCAATGTTCCCACTTTTACAAGCTAGCAGGTAGAGAGAGGTTATGAACAAGTAGCCAAGAAACATGGGGCTGTTACACCTGCCTTGTCTGCTACCTACAGCAATTTATAATTAACAGAAAGCAAGTAAGAGATTTGGTAAAGGACAGGCATGAACTAGCAGGCACACTTCAGTGAGCTCTGCCCTGCCCCAATGCTGGACTGCTCAACTACCCCAAAAGATTGTCTGGCAGCAGATATTTCGTCATACCTCAGCTGTCTGACATTTGTATCAGGAGAATTACAACAAGGAAGTGGTGTACACATCTAGGGCTTGTGGCTGAGCCAAGGAAGCCAGGTCTGTATTGTGGGGTAAGATCTGTTCCCGTCACAGTGTCAAGCACAAGACTTACGATTAGTGAGCTCCTTGAGCTGCTGCTGTAGCGTGATGGAGGCATTGTAAGTACGGAATACCTTGGCTGTCAGTCCCTCCATAAGGTCTTGAAGGTGTTTATTTAAGATACTGGTCTAAGGAAGCAGAAAGGAGATGACAGTTAGCACTAGAATTGACCACAGCATTTGTGAAATCTCTGGACACATGGCTGACAAAGACGGCTGAAGCCTATTGTATTCAGACCTAACCACAACAGAGTGGCCACATCACTGAAACCACAGGAAAGAACCAACAAGATTGGTAGATAGATTAGTATCAAGTACCACAAGTGGCCAAAAAATTTTCTTCAGTGTGGAGGTTTTGGTTCCCAACAGGTAGAAATGTGCCTGTCCCATCCCAGGGAAGGTGCCCGAAACACCACAGTGCTCCCATAGAGCCAAATGTGCAGATAGGGATGGCATCTGAAAATCTATCGCCTCACACAATCATCATCTCTGAACTCTGAAAAAACCTCCCCAAGTCAGAGCTAGCCAGGCTCACCAGGACCAAAGCCCATTGCTTCAGGAACCTGTGGGCACAGTGGACAATACAGACACCAGATTGAGACAGACTCTCACTGCTTTTAGGCTGCTCAGGACAGCTCTGGAAGAAAATCTGCCACTGAAACCATTTCTGGAACAGAGCAGCTGCTATTGTCTGGTGCACAGTGAGCCTGTTCATGGTGCTCTACCACCATCTCTCACCATTAACTACGTGCTTACATTGAGGCGGTCAAAGAGGTCATCCTCGGGCTGCTTGTTCTCCATGAACAGCTGGAGATTCTTAAACACCTGCAGGAAAAGGAAACCGGCAACTTCAGGCACACAGACCAGACAGCACTTGGTAGCAGTAATACATAAGGAAGCAACACTGCCAGGGAGCCACTTAAACTGTTTTCAGGCAACAGTGACAATGCTGGATGTTGCTTCCCTGCAGGCAAAGACCCACTTTTGTTGAAGGTTTCTTCCCAGCAACAGAATTCCTGAGCATTCAATGCTCTTTATCCTCATCATTTAGATCAAAACTGGAGGAGACCCGATTCTGCTCTGGCTTAGATGCCTAACAGAGAAATAAACCCCAAAGCTACCACCTTTCCCCTACTCTCCATCACCACCCTAGCCAAAGAGACCCCTGAGCCTTTTCACATGGAGTGAAGCTACCAAAACCCAACCCTTCTCATCGCTGCATTAAAAGTTTCATACAGTTCCATCCCAAACAAGTCTCACTGAGGTAGGGAGAATAATAAAAGCATCTTTGATTATAGAGAGACCACAAAATCCCAGGCTCTGCATGCTTCAAATCCCCAGTTCCCAGCTTCTCCATAACACACATTCTTCTTCTGTAGACACCTAATATACAAAGATTTCTAATTCCGCAATAATCAATTCCCCATTGCAAACACTGAAGAAGAGACACCAAGAGATACCAACACAAATAAATTAAAAAAGGCAAAAATGTTTTCTGCTTTAAACAAGGAAGTGAGAATTCCAGCACATGTTCATTTCTATAGCAGCTGTAGTTTGGTTTTTTCCATTGTTTTGCTCCCCAAGAGGCCAACATTTACTGCTGATTGTCATTACAACTGCCACAGTATTATACACAAGGTATCTAACACACTATGCTGACTGCAGAGCTGTGGGCTAGATGCAAAGCTGTTGCACCCACAAAAACAAAAGTCTTTTTGGATAGTGCCCTCCAAGTTCACACAGCTGGATGGGGACTTACTCTGGAATGAGGTCAAGATCACAGCAGATTTGAAATTGGTGGATGACAAAGAAATGAAGGAATTAACACTGCCTAAGAAAGAAGTCTTGGTTGGTAGATACCCAGGTTTATAGGCCAGAACTATTAGTGCACCTACTCTTATGCTCTGGAGCACCCAAGATCAAGACTTACCTCAGTGAGTGCTTAGCTCCATCATGAACAAAACCACCATGACAGAGAAGAGTATCATGAAAGCTCAAGTCTAGCTGTTACTGTGCCATCCAGCACTATTTCAGAACCTCTTATGCTATTACTTGTCATATGGGCCTCGAAATCTCCTAGAACTCACCTAGAACCATCTACAGGTGTGAAAACCAACTCTGCTGACCAGCACAAGACCCAAGAAACTCATCTAACATAGCTGTTGCAGTTATGTTATGCCAACTCTTGACACTGAGACCACAGGGAAGAGCAGCAAGATATTTAAACACCTCATCTGCCATGTTACGTGACACCACCGGCAGGCTTCTTGCACAGCACTGCCAATAAAAAGGGAAGAACATTAACTGACTTATTTTCTGCTAGGTATCTGACCAGTGATGAAGCACCCTGTTACTGCCACCAAAACTGTGTCGACCACATTCTTCTGCAATTCAATCTGTATACGTGTTTGTGGAGATGCCTTACTCTCTTCTCAACGGGGACTTTGTTGTAGTATCGGATGGAGTCTTTTCCGAGGAAGTCGAACTCAACCACGTATTCCTGACCATCCAGTTCTGGATGAAGCTTGATGTGTTCTACTCTCAGAGAGCAGCAGCCCACGGTGTCAGCTGTCTCTCCTTCTTCTTTTTCATTACCAGCTCTGAGTGCAAGCTACATTTATATCAAGACAAGAAAGGTAAGCATTTCAAACCATCTCAGTAGTGTATAGATGCTGGGAACTTTCAGACACTGGCCCAGAATGAGCAGTGTCTGTAGGAGAAGAGAAAGGGAGAAAATGTATTTGAGTGAATAAAGTTGACACTTACAAAATTCTAATAAAACCCACCTTAAGGTATCTTTAATTCTGTTTCAAATAACCCTTCACTAAAGCCACAAATCTACCAATCTACCAGCATACCTGGTTGTTTGGGGTTTTTTTTAAAGAGAAGTTTAAAGGAAGATTTTCACTCATTAAAGTAACTCAAACTGTAAGACAATACTAAGAGAAATCCATTTCAAAATGTTTGGTATCTTTTAAAAAATTCAAACTGACTTCTACCTGAACTCAACCTGATAGAAAATCATAAAGTTCAATTGTCCATCTTCTGTGATCCTACCTCTTCGCTGCATGCTAAATACACTTTAAATAGCATATAAGACACTGGGTTATATAAATTATCTAAAGGCTACATTTGGCTGCATTAATAAATGTGTTTTGACAGCACTGGCTAAACCAATTACGAATTTTTGAAGAAAAATTTTCAGTGTTTATATGAAACCATAATTATTCAAATCCAAGTTCCCTGGTTTACAACAATTTTGAACAAAACATGTTAATTTTGCTGGTAAAGACACCATACACTACCAGGGCAACAGCTCTCTGGGAACTGGTTTTAAATAGCTTTAAATGCATCAGTACAACTGCAGTTTTCTTTATGCTGTGGTGAAAAAATTAACATAATTATGAAACCTCATAACTGTGACCTCAAACTAAAGAGGTGACAAACCAGCAGAGATTCCCAGCATGAAAACTGAAACAGCTGAAGACAAAAGGCCCCACACAAACTTCCCAGTAATCCAACTGGGAGATTCTGGAACCAGACTGTGATTTCTGCCTGTTCTAAAACAATGCTGCCTGAAATAGCCATGCTCAGTACAATAGTTCATTGCTCTGGATTTCAGGTAATGGGAAGGAAAAGGAGATGGGAGCCTGCCCACTAGGAAAACTCAGGATACCTTCTTAGTAACTGGTCTCAATTCTGCTGTAGGAACAGACACACAGCGTTCCCAAGTGCTCCCAGCAGGAGGGGAAAAGAGGAGTGTGCTGGGGAACAAGCCTTACTTTGTCAATGAAGTACAGTGCCACAGCTCTCTGCCGTACTTTCATCTCTTTGGATTTCCAGTCTTCTCGATATTGATTTCGGATTTTATCTACGCACTTCTTCAACCTTCGAGCTGTCTCGTACTTCTGCCAGTCCTTCTCACCCTGCAGAGAAAGTTGGAATAGAGTCAGCATTAGAAAGCAGGCAGAGGACCAGTTCCAATCTGCAACTCAAGGTTTTGCAAATCTGTGTGTGGCAAATGGTCTCACTGTACAAAAGCACCGAGATTTTGCTGCTGAACAGCTCAGCTTCAAACTACGCTGCCATGCAGCTGTAGGTAATTCAGATTTCCATGATATTAAACGCTTCCATGGAAGCGACTATAAAGACACAAAAGACATTATGTCTTCCATGCTTCTCAACATATAAATGGCTTCCTCTGCTTTATTCAGATGACACTTATGTTCTTTCAGCTGTGTAATTAAACACCCATAAAATGTAAAAGCAACATCAACAGTTCATCATCATTATTATATATTCAAGCCGTGGCAAAATGAGGGCATGAATTCACAAGGAACAGAGATTTTTCTCTATACTTGTAGGACAAACCCCTTGTTTCCAATCCAGGGGCGGGGGGGGGAAATCTCTTAAAGACTTCATGAGAAGAACTGAAATCCCACCCCCAAATCTGAAGGCTACTTGTCTTTCAACAGGTTTACCATTGCTTTTATGGAACTGATCTGTTGACTGGTCTTGCTCCCACAGCAGGGTTTGTTTTCCTTCAGTCATGAGCTCCTTCTCAGCCCTCTCAGCCAGTAGCCTGGCCACATTTTTAATTTTACAATTGACTAATTAGCAACCCATGGTTAGAACGTCACTACACAGTCAGGCAGGGAAAGCTGGGGCCAGAAGTAGGTAAAATATCCACCAGAGCAAGTCTCTTCTTGGATAAATTGCTTCCTTTTAGGTTTACACAGAATAAAGATTCCTACCAGCAATAACACAATGATGCTTTTCAACAGACATTTTCCAGATTTCATCTACTCTCCTGTGCAGTAACTGTATTCTTTCTTTTCAAGGGGGAGCAGAAGCACAGATACTTTCCTATATTTTGCCATCAGTGTAGGATTAAATATCAGGACAGCTTTACTTCCTACCTCTTTCCTAGCCAACAGCTATATTTGCTTCTTGGAGACATGACCAGTAATATTTGTAATTTTTTTTTTTTTTTTTTTAAACTAGATCTTTACCTTAATTCTTGAGCTAGGGTTCAACATGATGTATTTGATAGAGCCTTGGATGTTCTCGGTCCATGACACCAGCCAGGTAACCTTGTTATCATGCCGGACCTCCTTCCATTTGTGTCCTGGTGGAGGGGGAGGGATCTTTGAATCCCTGCAGAGAATTACACAACAGCAAATAGAAACTATTTAAAGAGACTTCCACAATATCAGAATAAATTAATGAATACCACCATACAAAGAATGCACAGGGAAAGAAACTGAGGTGATATAACTACATATTTCCACAAGCAGGAAATCAAGTGAATTGAAGCAAAGAGTTAAAGATCAGAAATTTGACTGCTACCAATATGTAACTGCTGAAGAATTATACACAGGTGGGAACACACATTTCTATGATCAGCTCTGATTTGTGGACACTGCAATAGAGTGGACACTTATCAGGACAAGACTGAAAATAAGCCCACCAAACCTCAGCCTTCAACATCAAGGAAGACAAAGTAGGACAACCTACCTAGAAGAAGAAAATTAATTTCTGGAAATACTAGCAGGAAAGACTGTTTAAGCGGATGTAGGCTGTAGGCATAAGGAAGAAAGTAAGTTGACAAAGTTCTACATGAAACTCATGATAGCCTTGTTCAGTCTTTGCTTGTATGACTCAGTTTCTCATTCATGTAAATAGCGTGCGTATTCCTATGTTCTCGAATATCAACCTCTACAGGATTTTAAAAAAAGAAGCTATCCTATCTAGAAAGCAAAACCAAGGTGTGAAGCATCCAATGCTCACTTGCTGCAGTTGATGATGATGTCTTCTGGCATGATGCGTCTCTTCAACATGCCCATTTTGGGATGGTTCCCACGACCTCGGAAGAGACCTGGGGGTTCAATCTTAAAGTTGGCAATCCTCTCCTTGTGGTTGTCCATCACACAGTAACCATATTCCTTCAATAGCCGCTCATTCTCCTCTTTGATTTTCTGCAAAAAGCCAAAAGCAAAGATGATATGGTATACCCAGCACCATACACACTCAATACTAAGACTTCTAAAAACCCCGCATCATGCTAATACTGAAGACATAGCTCAAAATCAGATCCCCATCATGCCAAGTGCTGTATCAACACACAGAGCAGCAGACTGTCCAGAAAAGCATTCATAAAATGCAAGCAGCACAAACTGGAAAAAGGAAAGAATGTGCAAAACTCTCTTAAAACTTGCATTTGAGAGAAACAGAGTACGGCTGATGAAGACAGCTACAATTTTGCCACAACAGAGGCGTTTACCTCTATCCACATAACACAGCTACAAGAGCAGCCCCAGCACAGTACAGCTGCTTTACAGTCTATATTCAGCATTTGACTTCTACTGACTTTACATCTTGTTTATGCATAAAAACTCAAACTTCTGTGTTTGAACTCAGCATCGGAAAGTGGGCAGAGGAATGTCTCCAGTCTGCTGCATGTCAAGCCTGTGTCAGCAAATGGTATCATAAGCAGAACACAGTCTCTTAAGTAAAAATGTGCTGAGATTTCACTGCATACTTCTGTGCTTGAATTCTAATTATACAGAAGGAAAAATAAAAACATTGCAGCTCAAAATAAAACATCCAACCCATAAACAGCACTGGTGTGCCAGCTAAGAATCCAACTGAAAAAGCTACTTCTGCTCCATTGTAATAGCTACCATGGATGGGAACTGCAAAGGCTCACCCACGTGTTTATCAAGTGGAAACAGCAGTAAGACGTGGGCTCTCTATGTTGGTGGGACCCCTCTGACCCCAAAGGCCATACTTCCAAGTTACCAGGCCGCTCACTCAAAATACAATTACCATAGTGTTGTCAAAAGATCAACTAAGAACTTGGGGCAAGTTTCCAACTTCCCTTGCTGTAAGTCTCAGTCATCTAAAAACTATTTAATTCTCTCCCCACAAGCCACTGTAGCCATGCTACTGGAAAATAAAGTTAGTTTTTTTTATTCAGAAAACTGCATTACCTGATATTTAACATTTATTCTCTCATTTCATTCATTAATGTCATTGCTGCATTCCTTCCACTATCCCAAATTTTGTTCTCCAAACTCAAGGAGCTTCTTAAAAAAAAAAAAAAAAAAAAAATCTATCCTTAACTGAATATCCACTGCTCATTACTGGGCAGGGACCAAGGCTCCCATGGAAGTAGCACTTCTTATTCTCTTTATTTACTTAAGCAGGATCAGGAGCCTTAGCCCCATCAATATCATTGTAAGTCAGGATGAAGATTCAGCTGTAAACACAGTGTTTTGCCCTACCTGCACTGCACAGTAAAGACTCCTACAGTTAGCATGAAAGTAGTAATTTGAAGGCTAGTAAACACTGACTTACAAGCAGCAAGGCAGGCAGAGGAATGATTACACAGAGATTACAAGCCAGCTAAGAATCAAGAATTCTCCTAGAATTCCCACTGGTACCTGTTTCTCCTCCTTGGACATCTGTTTCCTAGCTTCCGACTGAGCTTTGAAATACTGGCTCATGTGGGTGAAGTCACACTTGCTGAGGTTGGTGATAGTGCTCTTCTCTTCAGAGGTCATTTCCTTGCAGAAAGAAAGCAGCACTGTAAGTTTTCACACATAGTAGAACTTACCCTACTCCAGGTAGTTTAAACAGAAACAATAGACAGGCTCTCACAATAAACCCCCAAGAATCCCCAAATTCAAATTCTTGCACATGCTCACTCCAGCTAAGGTCAAAGAGAAAATGTCAGGAAGCCGAGCATACGGAGTGCTAGCCTACCAGCTGCCTGATCTCTGTGAGCACTGGGCAACACTGTACCACCTCCCAAAGCCCTCTCACACTGAGCAGCAGCTGGGACTGTTAAAGTACAGGGAGAAAAACCCAGTAACCCATCTAGGAAAACTGCATCAACTGATCTGAATGACTGGCTCATGGCTGATAACTGAGGTGAAGTTCTGAATTTTAGTTCTTTGGAAGGCGTTTCCTTCTAATATAAAGGTGGCTCTTCAACAAGGTGTTAACAGTCAGATCAGCTATACCCCATCATGTGTAACAGGCAAATTTGGTTAGGAGAAGTCTGACTTTGTTAGTTTGGAAAGGCATTTACAATAGGGTCCTTCCTCGTGAAACTACAGGATAAACGAATCCACAGCTACGATCTGAGGCAGCTTCTAGTTGCCTCAAGCTAACTTTCCTGTGCACAGCACTTTTTACTGCGTAGTACTGAGGAGACACTGGCCATGCCTGCAGTCACTGCAGCTCAGGACTACACACATACCTTTCTCCAGTCTTTGAAAAAGTTTTTCCTGAAGATCTCCTTTGTAGTGTACTCATGATCAAGCATTTTTGCAAAGAATGTGGCAACTTCTTCTGCTTTGGTACTCAGCTTCATAACTTTACCTACAAAGAAAGATTTTCTTTTTAAAGAAAATGGTAAACAGGAATTGAAGCTAGTAAGAGGCCATAGTAACTACCTTAAAGGACACTGTATTTTTACCACAGTCAAGTTTTTCTTAAAAATGTTACACAATACAGCAAATTGGCTGAACAAAGGAAACAGAGGAGTACAATTGCTTGACTTTCATCATAAACATTTTCAAAAAGTTTCCTCTGGAATCTAAACATTAAAAAAAGCAACAGCAATCTGATGTGAGACAGGTCTGACAGACGCAGGGCAGGAAGGGGAAAAGGCCTCCTGCAGGAAACCCTATGCTGAGACACCCCAGTGGTGTGTACGCTCCTGGGGAGATACTGCTATTTGAAGTGAAAGAAGCAAGGGATTTTATTAAATTTCATACTCCAACACTCAGACATATGGGAAATACAGTCTCTGTATTCCTCTTCTACCCCCAGAGGGACTCCGCTTTGGAACACCCCTTCTAGCCTTTAGCTATTTCTAGCCAGGAAGAGCCCTTCCTATGGACACACCACAAATAGGCTAGAAAGCAAAGCCAAATATTTAACTGCCCTTCATTGCAGGGAAATGTGTCAGGATTCTGCTAATCATTCCCTTTGCTGTGGGAACATACTCCTGTATCTCCAAATCAGGCTCAGAAGGTAGTAATTTTTAAGGAAGACTTGAGCCTTCAGTGCATGGAGAAGTCACATTTCAGCTTATCTGCAAGACTGCAGTACAAAGTAAAATTTCTGCAAGGGAAGACTTTAAAACACAAGGGAAAAGAGGCTGCTGCAACACTGAAGCTGTGGATTCAACATCTAACATTCCTATTGAGTGTCTTTTTGGTCCAGATTGCATTCCTGATGACACATGAGGTGCCAGTGATTCCTGTGAAGGATTTTGCATGCAGCTCACATCTCCAGCTAGTTGCAAGAAATATTTAAAGTCCCAATGGGCTGGCAGTCAGTCAACACCTGTGGATTTTTTAACGACCATTTTACTGCACAAAAGTGAATACAAGAAATACTACTGTTGATTCTATGCTCTTGGAAAAAAATACAACACTTTTGATTTACTATGCGTTTTTAAAAGTTGCATCATCTCCAAAATTAAACCATGAGAGTCAGCTATAAAGTCTTAAGATCTATAAACCCTCGTAAAACAGGACTTAGAAAAAGGGCCTCCCAATGATCTGAGAATATTCCACAATTAAATTAAACCAACAGTAACTCTGCCAATTTTTAAGCTGCAACCTAAAATACAGCATTTGTTTGCTTGTAACAGGAAATGGGGGAAGGGAGAGACAGCAAGGGAGACATTTTTTCCAGGCTTCAAGTCTATCTTGAAAGAGGCTGTCGAGTTGGTAATATGTTAAGGGGCTAAAATGACTGATACTTTCTCCAAATAGCTGAAAGTTCAAGTCACCTTTATCTCATCAGTTTAGAACATATTTCATTGGCCTAACTTTCCTCCTTTTTAGAAAGGTTTGAAAAGGCTCTCAGTGACAGGACTGAATATTTAAAGAAAAAAGATTCACTCCAGAGGCATGAATACTGGTTACCTGACTTAAAAACTGGAAACCAGAGAGCAATCAGGGTACATAATGAGCAGAAGAGACCACGTGGCCATGACTGAAATGCAGCTGCCACCATCTACATTCTTACCTTGCCCCATCTACAGAAAAACATGCAAGTTCAAGCCACCTCTGGGGTATGAGCAGTAGCTTGTTAACCCACAGTCACTCAAACATATAGTCAAGCCCTAAAAGATGGCTCTGGCTCCTTCACCGAGTCTGGTATTGCAGACACTAACAATAGCTCCAGCAGTCATTATGTTAGATGAAAACAGGCAGTCTCACCGCAATGCGATCACTAGGCAAGGGACAGATTCCTCCAGTGAGAGCCTGCAGCCTGGCAGCTGGCTGGCCAGCCATAGGCGTGATTATTGGACTCTACAAATCATCCTAGGATAATCTTGAAATTAGACAATGCCTTGTGAGCACAGACAGAGGCTCCCAGCAGCTGCTGTGTAAATCAGACATCAGATTTTTTGCCTAGTTTCTTAAGGAAGACTTATGTGATTGCTTTGTTTGCCAGACCCCCCCCTGCCCACCCCATAACTGTCAAGCCTATTGATGGATTTCTGTCGCGACAGAGATTGCAAAAACCTCTCCACTTCTAGAGTTTCATGAAATGGATGGCTAGATAGAAGAGGAGCTTATTGCTGCCTGCACCAAAGGGATAACTACAGTGCAATTTGCCCCTCCCTTTCTCTAGGCAACAGGAGAAATATCACACATCCTTCAACAAAAGACAAAAACTTCCAACTTTGTATCAAGTTCTTATCAAACCCTAAGAAATAAGTCTGTAGACATTCCTGATCACTGTGCTACTTGCTTACAGATAGCCTTTGGTAAGATGCAATGTTTATTTCACTACATTGTTGCTGAAAATACATGGCACCTATTTCTCAGTATTTAAAAAGACTGTGTCACATCACATGAAAACAGCACGTTGCTCCTGGAAGAGTTCCACGCCCAGCTGTCCACTTCACCAAAAATTACATTTTCATCCATTCAAATACCTCCCACTTAATTCAATCCTGGGTTAATTTGATACTTCATTTAACATGATCACAGGACTAAAAGGAAACACACGGGTCATCAAGTCCGGTCTCCAGCAGGCATCACATCATATAATCCCTTCCACATGAGCTTCTAACAACCAGTCAGCCCAGCATATTAGAATCCCACACTCAATGGTTACTGAGTGGGACCATGACTTACACCAGAGGGCTGTGTCCTTGAGGTCAGACTCATCCCATGCATTCTTACAAGATCCTAATCATCTCTTAATAAAATTCAGTGGTCTTTTATTATGCACATGCCACCAAATTATCATGAATTTTATCACAGATGAGGGAAGCTGCAATTCATAAGGTTAAAGAAAACAGAGCAAGCCTAAAGGTGACCAGTGATGAAGCAGCTACAATTATGTACTCTACTGGTTATACACTGCTACTCTCAGGCATGCTCACACTGTGAAGTAACCTGAGAGATTTTTACCACTGTAACAGAGTGAGAACAAGTTCATCTCCGTGTCAACTCGGTTCGCAGAATTCAGCAGGCTGTTCCTTCACTACCACAGATCCTTCCTTCACTTAGCTGTTGAGGAACTTCTCTTAAGCTAACCACTAAAACAAAACCACCTCCTCAACTCTTCGGTCCCCGGAAGAACACCACAGTACCCTGAGAATGTTTATTTCTCTTCCCAGCAAGTGGAAACACAGATTAACTCACCATCATAATAAAACTTGACATTTTCAGGCAGAGGTTCATATGGTGGAGCAAATACTGGACCTTTGTGCTCTAGGAACTTCCATTTAATGCCTTCAGGGTAGCGCTCTTCTTCCCACCTTCAAGAGAGAAATAGGAATCAATACAATTTTAAGCTCCTAACCTTATTTTATTACTATGTGGGTATAAGAGTACGCTTAAAAAAAAAAAAGAGCAATCAATCACTGCTTTGCCAGGCACAGACCAAGTACAAACATTCAATGCACTGTCACCATCTATTTTCTTTTCCCCCACTCCTTCCCCCCCCCCCCCCCCCCAATTTTTAAGAAAAACTACAGCCATGTCCATGAGCAGAACACCTTGGGTCACAGCAGGTTATCTGATGACACCGTAGTCCTCACCTCCCACTTGCTGCTCTTTTCACGAAAGTCGCACAGATGAAAAAGCTTAAAACTTAAGAAAATGAGGAATTCGGTCTTGTAAAGCAGCTAGGATCACACCAAATTAGAGTCAGCTGTGATCTAACATCAGGTCCAGGATGCCGGCTCAGCAAAGCCAAACAATTGTAGTATATTATGCAGCTGCTTTCAGATGTGGACAAGTATGCCATTAAGGGTAGAGATAAAGAAACAGATGTTCATTTACGACCTAAATGAGAACAAACCTGCTTGGACAAGAAAGACTGAAACCTGCTCTGTCATTTTAAATTCATTCCAATTCTTTTGAGTAAGAAAAGCGTACTTGGAAGAAAAACAGAGTAGTACAGGAAAATTGCAAACCCGCCTTAAAGCACCTCTATAAAAATGTTTTGCAGTTGATGCATTAGGTATCACAACACAGCAAGGTAGGCGCCACCAATCCCACATTCCAACTGAACAAACTCACAGGGTCAGCAATTCATCTACAGAGAAAAGGGGTCCCACCAGGCCAGTATCCTGTTCCCAGTACCGCCCCCCCAGTGTCCAAACCACTGATTCCACACTCCTCCCCTCCCCTCTACACTTCTTTCATCATTACCAGAACATTACTGCTACATACTGCTGGCACAGGATTCCCTGCTGAGAAAGGCTATTTTACCTTAGTGATTAATCAACCGGAAGACCATTAACCTGTCACACCACTCAGTCTCTGAATTGCCCAGACAACTTTGTTGAGCAGCCATGATAATAAAAAAAAAGTTCAAGCTTCCTTCTAGTGTCAGCCCTATGGAGTAGACCCATTCTGGGTGCAACAGCAGCTGAGAAAAGACATGCAGGTACTGCACACATCTCCCAAATTGCGATGCACAAATACGGATCACTTCATCTCTAACGAGGTAACAGGATCACTGTACAGAAGGTAAGCACTGTATAGAGAAAAAAAAGCTTCTGCTAGAAGACACTCAAAATACCTTACTGGTGCCTGTACGTCAAAAATTTAGAAACAACAATAATTCTATGCAACACAGCACTTTGCTATAGTTAGAAAGGCACCATCTTTGACCACAGCACAAGACCTGACTTCTTCGTGTAAGCAGCACAGTAACATTTTTAACAGCAAAGCCACAATACCAGCTATCAGAACAAAATCTGCATGTCGGATTTCAGTCCCTGGCTGAGAAGATGACTTGAGTAAACTATGTTGATATAAGAAAGTAATACTGACATTTAAAGGCTAGGCCCCAAGTATTTACATTCCTAATGATTGTTTCTTAAATTAATTATAAGCTAGAAATCTAAATATTTTGTCAAATATAGGCCTAGGTTCTTCTACCCAGAAGCTCCTTCCAGGAAAATAAATTTAAACCATTCGCCTCTTCTCCCAGCCAGAAAAAGGTTGTCTTCTCTGACAATGAGTATTTTTATTCTGTCAGAAAAACCGAGGGGATCATTCACAGTAGGTACTACTTTACAGGACAGGTTTGTAATTCTCGCTTTTCAGCCATGGCTTTTTTAAAGATTTATCACTCTGTTATTTACTTGATGAGAAATTCTGTTTCTCTACCCATTCTTGTTCTTTTGAAAGGACACATGTAAAAGGAGTACGAGAAAGGTAGTAGTTTAAATAGATAGCTAAAGCACGTGGTGCCTTTTGGGAAGGCTACAAGGAAACATGGGATCCATGGGGTGATTTCTAAGCCTAAAGCTACCAGAAACTTTGCCACAAAAAGATCACAAACCATTCCCATCCCACCTCAATCTTCTAAACCTCATACATAAGTATTAAGACAAAAGGTAAAGGTGACCCTCACGAGTTTAACCAATTTTTCATCCTCATTCAGTTTTAAACAAAAACAGCATTACAGCAACACTGCTCAAAGTAGCTCCTAGTCCTAAAGCAACGTTCTACAAATTATTCTGTGGGAGCAAGGAGGACGCTGCCTGTAAGGAAATCTGCCTTACTGATTTCAGCAGAAATTGTACTAATCAGTCATACAAGTTCCCCAATTAAATCCCATAACAAACCTGTCTAAGAGTGCCAGGGTGGCTCAGGAAGGTAGAGTTGGGGAGGGTTTTTCAAGTGGAATGAAAATAGAGAAGATTCTTACAGAAAGATAAAAACAAAACACCAAACCATAATACCTCAGGGATATGTTGTTTCAAGGAAATGAACCTGCTCTAACACAAGGTGGGAGAAGTGCTCATAAGGTATACTTCTGGATCACATATTCTTCACACGCTGACAGGGTGTGAAAATGACCTCTAAAAGAGCTCCACATGGTGATGAATGAGGCCAATGCCTTGGGAATGTCTAGCATCAAGTATTCACATAAGTGAGGATGAAAATACTCAAGGCAGCAAGTACTTGAGGAAGCAGCCAGAAAAAGATATCAGACATTCAGAGAATTGACTCAGATGGAACATAAAATGCCCTTAAGACACACAATTGAAGTGCAGATGAAACCCTGTCCAGCAAAGACATGCCAGACAAAGCTGCAGATGGATGACAGGAACATCAGCAGAAGGATGCAGTTACCCACTGCCAAATTTTGCAAAACATGCTTTAAAAGACACTTTTCCTCAGCAGTAAGCACAAATTGCAGAGCTTACCACAGCTACGTGGGACTGTGCTGCCAAGGCAGGTGAGGGGAGAACAACACAGTAAAGGTTTGCTGTTGAAGGATACAGACTACAATACAAGGCAGCTGCGTAACAGAATATTAAGTTAGACAGAACCAGCAAGAGCAGCTGAGACAAAGCCAAAAAGACAAGAAGATCGTTAAGGCTTAAAGAGACCTTCTGTAGCTTCCTATTGCTTTATGTCCCTGTAGTTTGTTAGTATCAAAGCACATTAAAAATAAGCTGTCACAGGAATCGAAAAAAAACGTGGATTGTTCAGAAAAAAAAAATCAGGATAGTTGGAGAGGGGCCTCAAAACCAAATCTCAAGAGACTACACAAGTATGAAAAAAATACGCAAGTGCCAATGTTCTGAGGAAGCTGTGACAATCAGAGAAATATGCAAAGATTGTAAACACTACAAAAGACTTATTTTTAAATATGAATCAGTAAGAGTGACAAAGGGGTAAAAGACTGAACCTGAAAGGACTGAAGATTGCAAAGGCATTCCCCAACGCTACAGAGCTATTAAAATTAGCCAAATGATCCGAGGAAAAAAAAACCCACTCAGAGACATCATCCCCAAAAGGTCACAAAAATACATTACAGGAGGTAACAGGAGTGCAGAAAACACATACACTTTTGAAAACCACATATGCATTAAACTGAGGGAAGTATTAAGGCCCAGACTTCAAAACACACAAGGAATAGCTCCTCAAATCCAGCAATAACAATAGCTTACATTACTGTGAATAGTTTAAAAAGATCCAACAGGTTTCTTAGAAAGCACTACCGATGCAGCACAGGCCTGTCTTCCAAATGAACCACAAAATTCAGATTTATTTTAGAAAGATTCTAACAAAACTGAAGAGTGAAAGCACAACTTCAGTTGCTCAGTGATGTTACTTTAGGATCCTGTGCAAGACAAAGTGTTTTCCATTCAAAACTTATTTTCAAAATTCATTTTCCTAACAGCCCAAGCTTAACTGGTCACTTGACCAACTTCCATTTTTGTGTCAGATGCAGGAGCAGTTTTCAGAAGCATGCAGTTGATATTCAGCTAGTATAAAAAGGTAGACACCTTCTCATGTTGTACCCTCTATGTAACACAGATAAGACCTACTAGAATTCGTTAATAGACCTGCCCACATTTATACATTCCTGCTGATACCCCAAGCCCACAAGTTTTCATATTGCTCTGGAAAGTGTCAGCAAGAAGCAGCTTCCAGGCATAAGAACACCAGTAGCTGACCATTATGGGTAGCCTCTACAATCTACAAATGGAAAGTAAAAAAAAAACACCACCTCAAACCAAACCAAAAAATACACAACAAAACAAAACCAAACCAAACCCACAAAAAACGTATTTCTTGCTTTAGGTATACCTTTTCTGGTATACCACTTCTACTTCAGAGGATGAACATAGTGAATGAGATATTTATTTAGAGCTTACCAGAACGTAAGCCAATTATTCAGAACAAATCCTCATGAATCAATGAAAGAGAAAGCCAGATGTGCTTGTTCAGTCAGCACAGGAGGTAACAGGGAAAGTCCAGGTGCAGAGAGCAGCCTACATCATTGATATATAGTTACCATTTCCATTTCTGTTCCTCCTCTTTTTTCGGCTTCTTTCTCTTGTCTGCTTCAGGGACTTTTTTATCTTTGCTCTTAGCTTTCTTTGCTTTACTGTCCTGCAAAATCAGTAACAATCTGTTAGAACAAGCCACTATATTTCCCTGCTCCCAGAAAAAATGTTTTAAAACTAAAAGACTGTCTCTTGGGGTATATAAGTTCGACCACAAACAACTGAATTCCTGTGGCCTCACTACATAAATGCACTCTTAGAACATTCTATTAAGTCAAAGATGGCTGATGGTCCCACTTATGTTTTAAGTTGAATTATTTTATTTTGCACTTGGGACATGTTAAGTGCACACACAAACAGTTATTCTGCTTCACCTGGTAAGTGACAAGTCTGGGCTATAGTAATGTGATTGTTTAGTTATAGAAACACCCTCCTTGGCCTGCACTAGTATATCTAGTCTGGCAGATGCTACAAAGCACACTTAAAGCACTGTGAGGTGGGTTCTGGGAATGTACTGGTATATGCTCACTATAGAGACACTTTCAGTGAAGAGAAGAATTAACCATGCTGCCAGAAGGTGCTTGCAATGTGTGCCTCACAAGGGTATCTTTGCTAGATGTGGAACGTAGTTCATTAGTCTCAAATTGTGGCTAACCTCTCTTCGGCGAGTCCCTCTCTAAAGAAATTTCCACCCTAGACTCCATCTAAAATCTTTTAAGTGTCTTTCTAGCAGCTAGTCTTGGTTTCATCTCCTCTGCTTCTGAACTGTGCTACATCATCTGTGCAATTACCAGATGTTGTTAGTATGGCTCCTCTACCCTCTGTGAGCTACTTAACAGAAGGACTGAGAATTGCCTGGAACAGGCTGGAAGTTCATGTCCTGGAGGCATCTTCACCCGTTGTTCTAAGAGTAGAAGAGAAAGTTTTCCTGACTTTTTATACATTATGGCTCAGATAAGTTAGCCTGCACCAGAGGTGGGGATCTACCACATGCAGCTTTGTCCCAGACTGGCCCCTGCCTCCTCACCCTTGAATCAGACTCCCCCCGCTTTACTTAATTCAACACCAAATTGTCAGCCTTGCTTTTCTTGACCATAGAAGTAAACTTGTCTTTCACATTACCTCTTCTTCCTCTTGTTTCCTTTTCTTTGCTTTCTTGATGTCTTCTGTTTTGATTTTCTTGGGTTTGTACTCAGCACTGTAAGAGTAAAAAGAGTAGCTGACGAAAATAATCAATTTTCTAGTACAAAAAAATAAAGAAAAGTCGTATGTATACAAAGCTTGTGTTTACAATATTTCTGGCATGTTTAGTTTCTAAAGAACATAATTTTATGCCCCAATGTCTGAAGACTAAATAATCCCTATCCAAAAAACAGCCCCTACAAGTTTCAGAGTGCTGAAGCAAAAATCTTCCCCAATGAAGAATCAATTCAAAAGCATTAGTAGTCATCCCATAATTACATGGGATGATATAAACAAGCAAAAGCTTAGTGGCATGTTCTATCCCCAACTCCTTTTCCAGTCATCAGTCTGGGATCTGCCCACAAGGCTTACTTTTTGCATCCCCCACTAGTTCAAACAATAACAAAATTAACTACTGGCAAATTCTTAATCTTTCCATTGCAGACATGAGATGGGAGGCCACAAAACCTTAACAGAAGGCAGCAAATGATTACACAAAAAGATGTCACACCCATCTCAGAAACTGAGCAATACCACGTTAAGAACAGAATGCCACTATGGTGGAACCCTTCCAACCCTTTAACTCCAGCCTGCTAATAAGGTCACACCATCTATAAAGAGCTGGATGCACACAAATGGTGACAGATCACACTGTGATGTAACTGGGCTTTTACTTTACTGGGTAGGCTACTATATCAAGCAAACATCATGTGTATCTTTCTTTTGATTTAGAGACAAAACTCCTCAGCATAACCCACAACGTATTTCGACTCTAGACGAATCATGCTAAGCAGTGCAGGCAAACCTCCTCTCCACCCCCAAACAGGCTGACAATGCATTTTCTTCCTCCTGTGCAGTCATTTCCTCACCCAACAGAAACCACTGCAGCCACTCAGCTAGCACGAATACCTCACTTGCTCAGATTTATGTTTTACAATCTTCATCGGTGTCTTTACCTACCCTCTGGGCTTTTTCTTTTTTATTTACTAGCTCTGCAACGTTTCACAGCACCATCTGCAAAAGCAGGTAATGATATTTTGCCTTGGACAGCACAAATACTATTCTTGCCCTTCTCAGAGAACTTGTAACAGCATAAGGAGTCTGGTCTCAGACCTCCAGTCACCCATGTGAACAAGTCTGTGCTGATGACCTGAAATTCCACCTGCTCCCTCAATGTTATCTTTTTAAAACTAAGGGCAAGCATCCAAGTCACCAACACCCACACAACTTACTCATCATCTTCTCGAGGTCGCTTCAGGGGTTTAGAGTCCTCTTTAGGAGACACATAAAACCCATCATCATCTGGTTCATCTTTAATACGCGGTGGACTACAAAAAGAAGCAAAGAAAGGTGGTTCTAACTTCAAAGAGGAAGTTTCTTGTAAACCAGCAATAATTCAGTTTTAAGAAATGATGATATGCAAAATGTCCTCCAGTCCTGGAATGTGTTGTCATCTTAAGACCCAAAAATCTGAGGTGTGTCATTCTCTATCCACGGACAACATAAGGATAGTCATTCAGTGTCTATGTATTTGCCATTTCTCAAGCAACTTCAATTTCAACTGCTTATATTTCACTGTGTTTCTTTCAGGTTTTGAATAAAAACAACTGTAGCTTCCAGCACTTTCAAATATACTTAAAACAAAACTGAAATGCATGCATGTGTGCAGTCAAACAGAGGACATTATTTAAACTCAATATCCTCATTGAGCCTGATAAGAGAAAAAGATTATCAACTAAACAAAGATTTGAAAGCTATTCCCCTGAATCTTTTGCTAGCTAAATATTGAGGCATGTGAAAACCAGAAAAGGAAACAAAGATTTGGCAAAGTTAAACTGATCAGTCTATTTTCACTGTCCAAACTGCGGGAAGCAAACAATCTTGTCCCTTTCAACAGACCACAAATATTGTTAGGCTCAGTGTTTTCAGCCATAATGTCCCAAGACATCAGCACTAAGAGGAAAAAAAATAGAGTACAAGTGCAAGAAACTATTCCTTTAAAAAACTCATTATTCTTAGATTTCACAGAAGAATTTCACTTATCTTCATAAAGAAAAAGATGTCTCAAGGAGTCAAAAATTACATTTTGAAGCACTTAGCTCGGGTAGAAAAAGTAACAGTGTCATCTTGGGCTTTCCTATTCATATTCAATCAGCAATTTCTGTATCAAATTGACTCAGTTTCCAAGTCAACATACGGATTTTGCAATTGGATGGAGTGAGAGGAAAAAAACCCCCAGCATTCTGCTTTGTAGATGACAGTCAGCAAGAGACATTCTGGAGTCTTATTTTAGCTGGTAATGTGTCCATGAAGCAGAACAAGGCAGTTTGCTCTTTCACAGCTGTAAAGCCACTGCAGTGCTGGCAGATGCAACTCAGGGGAAAGATACGTGCTGCTGTAAGAAGCCATTTTTGTGGCACCGCTTATGATTAACTAAGACACAAGTCTGCAGCACGTAGACAGTTGCAAAACGTCTATGGTAAAAGGAGTATGTGTCTCATTTAATTTATTCTCCCTTCCAGGCAGAAATCGAGAACTACTGTTTATTAAGTTGCCAGGAATTTTATCTAGTCTATTTTAACACTGAAATATTTCACAACATTTTGTAACAGTGGGAAATAAAGTGTGATTATATTAAAAGCAAGGAGCTGTATGACCAAGCTGAATCTTGACTTGCATTGTTTCCAAGACTGTAACACTGCTCATCGTACCAAGTCTTAAGGAAGAAAATCAAAACCATCTGAGTGAGGACATTATTCTCTAGTGAACTTGGAAAAGAACATTTTAGCAGGAAAAAAAGAAAATAATTATTTTACTCTTAGCCAGCTTTTGGCCCTGAAGAAGGCACCATTGTGATGGCTCCTCCAGGCTTTCCTCAAACACACAAAAAGATGCTCTTGGACTGTAAGAGGACCCAACACCTAACGTCCCGGGTGAGATTAGCACATGCATGCAATTCTGCTGAACAGCAGAGGCTAGAAAGAGTTCTATACCATGAAACACCTGAATGTCATTGCTTTCTATTTCCAGAGTATCCCCAAAAGGGCCTGGAGAGGGCGCCTCTTCCCTGTGCCAAGCATAACTACTTACTTTGCATTTTTAAATAGGAGTATGAAAATGAAACAGATGGGAGAAATTCACGTCAGGAGGGCACATTCAAAATATGCAAATAATAACTAACAAGCATGGTCTAGAGAGGTGTCTTCCCCCAACCTCTCTGTGCCCACAGAACATGGTGAGACTAGAAGGATTCTTTTTTTTTTAAGTGGATTCATAAAACTGGACACATGAATGAAAGGCTTTCTTGACTAACAGATATGAACACGTGTATCCACCATACCACAGACCTCCAATAAGTCAATGGACTGGATTTACCACCTTAAAAATAACCAGCATCTGGATTTAAACAAGTTACAAGAGATCCTGTTGGTCAACTATTTCTGAATGTACTTCTGATTTTACACAAGCACCCTGCTTACTCGTCACTCCTCTGCAAATGCTTTTAAGCTGTAGCCACTTACAGAGAAGAAACACGCAGAGGCGACCTGGACTGTCTTTACAAGGCCCTGTCTCCAGAAGAAGCCCATAGGATTCAAGCGCCAATTTTACAACCGAGGTTCTTTCAACTCCAGCTACCAATGTTTCCATAGTTCAACCTGTCCTTGGCAGAATTAAACTATTTAATACTTGGACAAACCCAGCATGTGCAGGCAGATACCAGGTATTCAACAGCTCCCATCTCCAGTTACTAGGTAAGTGGATCAATTACCAATTCCCGTAATTGAGAAGAATATATCATCTGAAGGTGTCAAAAGCATTCAAATTTTTTCCCAAGACCAACTGAGCACCTAAGAAAAGTCAAACTGCTACTTTTTTCACATCATAGACCTGATTTCTTACCTGGAGAAACCATTTTCCTTTTCCTTCTTTATTTTTACATCACCAGATGATTTCATCTGAAAAACATAAAAAATAGGAGCTGATTAGCACTGCCCAGAGTACCTTATGCTTTTCCAACATGTAACACAGTCAAGATATTTAACTTGCAGAAGGAACCAAAGGGCACTGTGACTGTATCTTCATCCCTTGTAGCCCTTAGTGACCTACACGACACACCAAAATGGCAACATTTTCTGTAAGTCTTAGTCAATTCAGTGTTTTCTGACCTTCTGATTTCTTCAACAGATTGGAGTTAAGTGTATAGTTTGTCCTTGCACAGAATGAACGTGTTCTAACAGATTTTTCTCCCTTATCTCTGAATCTAAGCTTGGGAAAGTAAAGGGAAAAAATGTGGAGCCGGTGGACACAGCTCCACTGTGGAACTGTTGACACTCACCTGCAGATAAAGCCCTTACAAGTTCATATTTAGCACTCCACAAACCAAGTCTCTGGGTCAGCACTGGGATAATTCTCTCCAGGATGACAAAATCTTGGAAGTATAAGCTACATCTAACCCACTGGGTTTGTACCATTCGGTAGTATAAACCAGAAAGCATCCTCCCATCTCTCCCGCAGGAAACACCTACCTTCTCTTCCTTTCTCTTCTCCTTGTCTTTATCTTTGTGTTTGTCTTTGTGTTTCTCTGAGCTGCCATCTTTGTGTTTGGTTTTCTCCTTGTCTTTGTGTTTCTTTTCCGAGGAATCTTTGTGCTCACTGCAAGACAGAACAGTACATTTGTAGAGGGGAACACGAGGAGGTTTGACTAATACAGGTAACTTGTATCAGTAAAGAGTCACAGGTTTTGATGATTACAAACCCTACAAAACAAGGGATCACCTTAACAGGAAGATCCACCACAGTCTCCTGTCACAAGTCATCAATTCTCCTGGAGAGGAAGAGGAACAGGAGGGGAACATACCACAAAACCACAGCTGCCAAGTGCTCCACTTCAGGAAAACCCCCACCAGCCCGGATTGCTGAGGAAATCCACAGCTGCTACACTTAAAGCTCAACACTTTTTAAGTTGAATTCCCACTGTCTCTGCTTTTCCTCTTTTTCCCAGTCCACGTAAAAGGTCACTGGAATAGAGCCGGCAGTCCCATCAATGCCCATGTCAGCTTTTGCTCAGACAACAGTTTGTCATTGTAGCAGCTCTCATCTCTGGAACTTAAAGAGAAAACCGCTGATCTCTATTATTCCCAAACAGATGGGAAAACCAGAGCAAACAGGATATGCAACGTCCTTGTGTTTATGCAAAGTCAAACAGAAAAGGCAGGAATAATGCTGCAGTCCTCAGTCAGAGCTGTTTCATCAGCTGTGCCTCACCACCACGGTCAGCCCAGCTCTGCTCTGTCGAGACGGCGCTGCCATGCAGGATGGGAACTCACCACAGGTGTTTCCAAGTGAAAATCTGGTCTGCTACTACTCAGTCTGGTACTACAGATAACAGTATTTAGGGTTTAAATACCCAAAATTATTTAGTCAGAATAGAGGGAAAAAATGCTCCCAAGGGGAAGAAAATTAATCTTTTTTTAATTCCATTTCTGCCCCTTTCTGATTTCTGAGACATTTGGGTAAATTTGGATCACATTTTCTACTTTTTCTTATCAACCTGAAAGACAAATGGCTGTTTTAAAATAAAAGTTAGTTTTCTCATGGAATGACTTGACTCTTTGAGCCAGAAAGAGAGGAAACACTCTCAGGACACTCTTGATAGAAATTGCACGAACTGGCCACAAGGATTAGCAGCACCGTTGTGGAAGCCAAGCAGCAAACCTGTCAATGCAACAAGCCTTCAATACACATTAATAAGGTGGAAATCAGGTTCTCTTCCACCTGGCACAGTTAGGCACCAAGCAAGCTGCCTTCCTTGTGCTGGCAGTTCACGTGCCTCCATCCTCAGCACCTGATGCCCATCAGCTGGGACACACTCTGCTTCTCCTTAGGACTATGCAATGCAATGCAAAGCTTTACTAGAAACAGGCAGCTTCTTCATTTCAGTTATTAACACTCAAGTGCAAGCCCAAACTGATCTGGGGGAACACAGCCCTGAAAAGCAGCAAGCCTGGAACATCAGGTAAGAGCATGACTTTTAAAAACCACATATGCCTCATGTCTTCTATCATAAAAACAGACTGCAAAAGGGTTGGATGTTTGATGGCTACAGAAAGCAAGCAGCACATTAACCAGCTCCCATAAAGTTTGCGTGTGATTAAGAGGAAGGCAACCACAGTCACAAATAAGCCAACCCACACCCAGCTGCAGAACTGCAGAGTAAAGTCCAACGTCAAGAGTTTCAGAGCCTACCGTAACACTAGCACGAATGGACCTGAACCTGCAAAAGGTCTAAATTATCCAAGCTCAGAGTAGCACACACTCCAATAAATACACACCAGCCTTCCAAGCCCAAGCAGCTAAAGCATGAAAACCCATGTCAAAAGGAAAACACCATATTCATGTACTGTGTCACATTTAAAGAGATCAGTAAGAAGATAAGCCAGTTTCATTTTAACTTTCTAGCTAAACCTCTTTATACTACACATGAAACTGTAAAGGAGTATCTAAACATTAAAAGGCAACTGGCACTCTAGAAATTCTTGTAGAGAGACACACAGCACCACATGTTGCCTGTGAGTAAAGATTCAACAACTGCAGACTATTCTTACCCAGCAGATCGTGTTATGTACACTGTGTGATCAGGACATGCAAGTACATACACAGAACATCCTGACACTGGATCTCAGAAATCCACAAGATGCCTGCTACTCTGGCTCAGATTTGACATCCCTGTTTCTGTACCCTGTTTATTCATCAGTATGTCAGACTCATGACACCTATTTCATTTTCCTTTGCTACAACTAGATTCACTGACTATCTGAAAGCACAAACTCCACATATGTTTTTAATAATTTTTAAACTCAGGAAGGTCTGGAAATTCCAGATACCTTGTAGTTTTATCTGTATGGTACCTCATCTGCCAAAGATTTAAGTTTTACAATTACAAAGATATATCATCATAAAGGAAAAAAACATAACGAACAAATAGACAAGGCTTAGACCCATGTTGCTCTCCGCAGGTCTGCTTGCTTCTCTTTTCTGACTCTTTCTTGTTCTTATTTGGTATTTAAATCCTACCTGAGATAACATGTTTTACCCAGACAACAATTCGCATTTTCAAAGCTATCAATGGAGTTAGTTCTCTAAAGTAAAGCTCATGGCTTTGTCTGTTGCTTTCGAGTTTAGAATAGCAAAAAAAAAAAAAAAAAAGTTTAAGTTTTCAAAAGCACCGTGCTCCTTTTCACTAGCAGCCAAAAGGACTAGCTTTCAGCATGTGACGGGTAGAGCCCTGGGATGTACACAAAACGTGACTAAAGGCAAATTAATAGATGACAATCTACATCTGCAAAGCTAATACTGAAAAAGGCAGAAAATCTCGTTGTCCTAGAGAAGCACTGACAATTTTTGCGTGTTAAATGCTTATGGCTGGAATAAAAAGAGCACTAAAACCTTAGGCTTGCATAAGCAAAAGCTCAAACGACATCCCCCTTGAAAGAGAGTAAGAGGCCACTGTTGAAAAGCTGTTACGCAATCTAATCTAAAGCCAAGATTTTTCAGCACCAGAGTCAAAATCAGGAAGTCTGGATTCCCAACTCGGTCTTAGTTGTAGGTTTTTTTATTTTATTTTTTAATCACATGATTATCTTTCACCTTTGCTCTACAGGGAGCAGTAAGATTTCTTACCAAAGCAATGTGGGCTCAGATAACCCAAGGAAACTCTGTCTCCAGTTTCACTCTGCAGTTTCATTTTCAAAATGACAGTATTGGTGGCTAAGGCCCTGAGGTCCTTCTCACTGCTGCTCCTGGTATGTGACTGGAAGAAATTCCCCAGATAAAAATCTGATTACATGTGCTACTTGTTCCAATGTTAAAATAAAAAAGAGCATAAATTTATTTCCCTCATTTGTAAGTAGACTGCTACATGTTTCTTGACAGTGGACCACAAATCTGACTTCGACACCTCGGTCCAAAATTTTATAACACGTACAACAATGAAGGCATGTGCCCCTCTTCCATAAGAGGGCCTGAAATCTGCATCTCCCAGAAAAGCTCTTTTGGAAACAGGCTGATAACAAAGGCCTCAAGCAACAATCCCGAGAAGAGTAAATTTTCTTTCTCCAAAAGCAAAGCAAGTTGCTCAGATATTAACTTCAGTCAGCACGCTGAGCTGCTTTGGTCTTTCATTTGGCTAAGATACTTATGAGAGCCTCCAGGGGAACACAATTTAACCACCACACTAATCTCAAAAGAAAAGAAAAGCCAACAGGACGCCATCCTTACCCTGAAAAAGGAGTTTCAGCTTTCTATCAGAAAGCTATTTCCAGACAACCCCAAAGGGATGGGGAACAATTTAAAGATCAGAAGTCTCTCTTCCTGGCTGATTCAAGACTAAAAAAAAAACCAAACCACTTTTCCTTAAAGAAACCAAACACAACCAAAGAAAAACGTCTCAAGACTGCATGCGCCCAGATAATTTTAGCCTGAATTCATTTTTTAGAGCACTGTGGATCCTTCATTACCTTTCCTGCACATACCCCTTTGCCAAGAAACCAGCTTGAAGTCACACTTAAGTAGGACAGCAAAACCCCCCCAAGATAGAGGAAAGCTTCAGTGCAAGTTAGCCTGAAAAGAGGACAATTGGATCATAAAGCAAGTTGCTCACAATCTGTTTTAGAAATACCCAGCTTTGCTAACAAAGTAAGATCTTTTTCACCCAGACCATTACAGTTGAACCAATGCAATGACATGAATTTTACACCTCTGAAGGTGCTTAATGCTGACAACCTGCACTGTTTGGTTGTTGGTTTTTTTTTGTTCTTTGTTGGTTTTGTGGGGTTTTTTTTTGTTTTATTGGAGTTTGGTATTTTTTGTTTGTTTGGGGTTTTTTTAAGGTAACAAAGTACAGTAGGACACCATATTAATACAGGCAGAACCAAGGATTACATCATCTAGAGACTTATGGTACTTAGTTCAGACAAAAGCCAGATGAGTAGAAATGCATGGCCTAAAGCATTACAGCCTTTTTTCTAGCTTGCTTACTGTCTTTCATTTAGAGTTTTCGTGTGAACAAGGCCTTGGAGAGCTCAGACTGAGGCACATGAAGCAGTAAATACAAGAGAAGCAGCCATTGCCCTTGAAAGCGTGGCTGTATTTCCCAGTGAGGATGCTTGCAGGAGGACAGGAGGGAGGAGAGTGAGGAAGGGAGAACAGACACCTGGCAGCAGCTGCTCAGGCTACAATCACATGGGAAAGTCACAAGTGGAAAGTGTTTCCAAAGAATGGCAGATGTGCAGATCACAGCTTCCTTCTTCAAACTACAACAGCTTTGCAGTAATTTAACACCGCATTCTTCAGGTGCCATTTATGTATGTTAATAATCCCTTCCCAGGCCCTTTCCATTCCAGCTTCAGAATCACAAGCTGGGAAGGATGCTTTATCTAAAGTGTCTCTTATTTCCTCTCTCTCATATTCTCAGCTCTAATTAGGTCGTGACTGGGAATCTGCTACTAGCAAGTACCAGAGCCTGCTGCAAGCAGAGCTCCGCTTGCCTACTCAGGAGCTGCTACAACGCAACTGAAGCGTAAAATAACAGGGAGCTGTGATTTTAGTGAAATGTAAAAACACAATAGGGACAGAGCATAGGTTACACAGCCCGTGTCCCATTTGACGTAAAACAGTATTACTGGAAAACTGTGATCATATTCAGACTAACGCATACCAAGGAATGGCTGACTGTGCAGGGAGCATTTCAGAAACAGAAGGCACACCAGCAAAGGACAAGTTTTCAGCTGGCTTGCAGTATTTTATGCTCACTGTTAGAGGGTTATCATATGGTGTTACAGGGAATGAACACGTGAGCCCTAATGGTTCTGCAGGGATTTCAGCAATACAATAAAAAAAACCCTGAAACCGCTTTTCCCAGAGTTGAAAGGAATCTTTTCACCAGTTTTCACAGATAATAGATCAAGCCTTCAGCAAGAGGAGCAAGATAAAAAGCTGGACTAATCAACAGCTGATAAAAATATTAGAAAGCAGAACAATATCACACATTGAGACAAAGATCAGGCTTAGCATGCACCTTCTACGGATGTGCAAGAATCAGGTATATTACTAAATGAAAAACAGAAATTTTTACTACTGGAAGGCAGTGTCACATTAGAACGCTGATCAAGGTGAACTGTGCACTCAAAGGGATAATAAAAAGAAAACTGCCCATGAAAGAGAACAGGGGGTGCTGAAATATTTTTAAAAATTGCTTCTTTCCCTGTGTCAGGTATCCCTGCCTCTTCCTGACCCCAGTGCATGCAGTTCTTAGCAGTCTGGGATCACGTAACAAATCAGAGGTGTGCAAGAAGTCTAAACTGAAATTCATCTTTATTCACAACTAGCAAACGCCTGGAATCTGTGTTTTTCCTAGCAAAACCATAAAATTTAGAAGATGCCAGTGAAGATCAGGTCTATAAATCCCTCATGTGTTCCACGCTTCTGTTCATTTCAAGTTGTGATCACAAGAGATTCAGTAAATGGAGGAAATATGCAATTTGACAGAAGATTTTTCTTCCTGCGGCTCAGATGCTTGTCACATTGACAACACAGATCAGTGCTGCAAGAGCAGCCTCTTCACTCCCATTCCCTGTCACAACCATTTCTGCACTCTTCAGTCTACTGGCAGCCCACACTCCATGCACAAAGCCCAAGACACCTGGCAGAAAGACACTTGTTACTGTGAACACTTCTAAACCAATCTCTAACAAGTCATGGCTTCAAAGGACCCATTATTTCATTATTTTGCAGGGTCTACTCGTTTGAAATGTTCATGTCCCACAGATGAGAAACCTACTGCCACAACACATTTGTTTAATTTTATTTTTTTAACTACTGACATTTATATTTAATGGGTGTGTATTAGATTTTCATTTGGGGATTGGGAAGTACAGGGATAAGAGAGTAAAATAAAATACTTTGCTTGATAGACACTGCATGATAGTGATGTGGATTTATTCTTTTATACGGATTTTTCTTAAGTGGGCTCTGCATTTTCTTTCCTTGAGGGGTGACGGAGAAGATCTGAGGCACACAAATGTTCTCTCCCAGTTTACTACAGCTGTAAATGAGTGGTTAAGATACAGAAGTGTCATCTTGTGAGTGGGAGAGGAGGAAAGCAAGAAGCAAAATTAAGAAGTTCTACATGCCACTCCACACACTTCTGCCATATGAAATCAAAATTATCTATTTTAGGTATTCCTGAGACTTATCTTGGCAGTTTAAATACTTCAAAGTCTGGATACAGGAAACATTTATTCTCCTGCACTGGAGTTATTCTGCCTTCTTGATGCAGTTTTTATTTTAAAAGCCTTTTTAAAGTACAGGGCAGGAAACGAAATTGTCAAACTATCACAGACAGATATAAAAATGACCTGCATCAAACACAACCAGACAATGCTCTTAATGATGTACAATGTCCAATGCAGTACTGTACTTCTCAGAATGCAACTCTTCACACTATAAAATTCCACAGAGGTACAAACTCAAGTTTCACCAACAACGGCCTGGATTTTTGCTAAAGCACCATTCAACCTCGTTGAGAATTATCAAAGATACAGCACATCTTCTGTAATAACACAGCAGCTTTTCTGAGATACAGAGTGGATTTTCGGAAGATTTACATACAATTCTATTAATCTAAGATAAACTTTTCTAAAGGATTCATTTTCAATTTTAGCAACAGGTGACAGGCTTTTATCAAATGCTTTAAAAACTCCCCATACAGGTAAAAACCACTGGAAAATCCCACATTCTTGCTACCTTGGAAATTTTTTGTTTGATTTCTAATGAAGTAATGGCTGTATTTTACTTGGTTTTCATTGGCAAAGGAGAAACTTCAGTACAAACAGGCAGATTTTTTTTTCCTCCAATGTTCTGTGAAGAACTATCCCCTATCAAAATGTCACAATTCTCAGCAGGGCAAAGGCTCTCAGGTCTGCTGTGGTCCCCCACAGTTGGGTTCAGATGTTTTTACTGCAGACAGGACGTGCTGGATGGTTGAAGTAGAGGAACAGTAACATGGTGGCACTGCTGTGCTGCTGGGAAACAAGACCCAGTAAAGTCTTTACAGCAAGTTGCATGAGATGGGGAGCAACCAGGAAAATCTCTTACCCACTTATATCACTGCAAAGAGCTTGAAAGAGCTGTTGTACTTAAAGAGGAGCTTTCTTTTACAAAAGGACAAGCACTGCAAACTTGCTGATGACCAGTTGCTATCAGTAGTATGCTACTTAGATATTATCCAAAAAATAAATACATTTAATGGTGCCCCTCCACGGTGAAGATGCCATTTGAACAATGTGTGAGGAAGTAGCTGCTTTTTGAAAGCAACTCATGCTAGGGAGACAGCATCATGAAAACAGATCCATTAGTATGTGATTTTGTTGCCAAAACTGATGCAAAGTGTGTCATTGAGAAAAACTCTCCTACCTGCACACTTGGAAACAGAAAGCCCTTTGCCGAAGCAGTGGCTGGGCTGAAAAAAGAGTATCCCTGTTCAATAAGCACAGCCAACAATGCACTTTTTCCATTTGCATCTATACTTTTCTTTGTGAAGAATCTTCTTCAGCACTGATGGCCATTATAACCAAGGATCAAAATAAACTGGACCTAGAACCAGCCCTCTGAATGGCTCTAAGAAGGGCTAAGCCAAGATTTTCAAAACCAACCAAGCACAGGCAAATCACAGAGCCCTCACTCTTCTCCCAAGAACAATTTTGCTTTTGGTCTTGTTATATCACAGTTAAGAGTCCTTCTGAAAGAGGATAATTCTTCAGTATTTCCCACAAAGCAATTTTCTCCCCTCCCACGGCTGGCAAAATGAAAAGCTATTAAAAATGGCAAAGTGATCAAATACCCCCTTCTCAGCACAACCCATCTGCTTAGCAGTATGCTAGTGATAAGACACTGGACAGTCACGCAGGCCATCCTAAAATTTGGACTTCTGTTCATCCTGGCTCTGTCCAGGAAAGTACAGGGACTGTAGTAGTGGAACCTGAACTGAAACTCAGCTTGCTTCACCCTTCCCCGTCCCGTCCTGTAACTCACCAGTCTGGCCTCTGCGATCCCTGGATTCACCCTCCCATGTGAATACTTGGCAGCCTTCTGGCCACAAGAACATGCTCCATTCAGGTCCTTCCAGCAGCTCCCCTCCCAGTAATTCCCTGCTCACCACAGATCTTCCTCCATCTCCAACCCCATGTTGTGAGCTGCTGGGTTATCTCCTTTACAAGACAATAGTTACCTAAACCTAATCCTCACAGACACAACTTACATTTATGGAATTATGTGGCTGACAACTGAATTAAAGGATGTGGGGAACTTACATTATGAGGTCAGTTATTTCTAAAAAGTTTGTCGTAGAAGTCAGCTGGCTTTACACAGCAAGCAGCCATGTACCCCGAGCGTGACTGAGCATGAACAGGGCAGTGAAGATTTTGGAGCCCTCCTGAAGGAGCGATCCAACCAGAGCACCGCACATGTGTCTATGTATGTTATCCCTCCTGAACACCACCTTCAAGATCAGATGGCATGATTCAGCACTTGAAGACATTAATTTTTAAGGTGGCAGTTTTGAAAGACAGAAAACACTATAGAAAACTTTCACAACTGTGCACTCAGCTTGGGGAAGTGAAGTCCCACCTTTCATAGGGGCCTGAGTGGCAAAGCAACATTATGTAATCTCTCCCCAAAACATGCCTTGAAGAAAGCCCCTGCACAGACATGCACCCAGTCATGCCAACCACATGGGTGTACCCTATTATGGGACTCAAAGATGCAGTATATTGTGCTTACAGGACAAATGAACACTTAACAGATAAATGAAAGTGACTGGAAGCTTTAGGCACTGTGCCTAGAAAACATGACGCCTTTCTCATAAGGATTTCAAGGCAACGCTGTAGGAAGGAAGGAATTACTTCAAGATAAAGCATGATTACGTATCGTCTCATGAGCTACACCTCACAAACATATTAGCCATTCTTATCTCCTTTCCACTGTTTTGGTATTTATTGTTTACACAATCAGTAGTGTGCAGCTTCAAGTTATATGCCATAATCAGTTCTTCCAGCTAAAAATATGCTGACCATTTCCAACTTCTACACAAATAAGGTCAAATCATTAATGAATTCTGGAAATTTAAAGATAGTGCTTACGTTACTCCTTACAAAAGGATATACACTCTGCTAAGACTGTAGGAGAATGTTTTTTCAAGTGAAGCAATGGACATTTGAAAATGTGACACTGTCAATTTTGGAGTGCATGCTTGAACATCAGAAAAATAAAAATCAGAAATCAAGGCAATATAGATATGTGAGCAAAGAAGAGTGCAAACAGTATGTCCAGAGCATTTCATCTTTCTGGTGGAAGCTAGTAAATGCTGCAAGTTATTTGGCCTAGATTTCTTTTCCCCTGTCAACCATTTATTTCAAAAAAAAAAAAAACCAAACCAAAACATATTATGGAACAGTAATGTTGTGTAACTTCTCAAAAGGTCATAGAAAACTCAAATAAAGTGTGACCCCAATAAAACAAACCTACTGCTTAGCACAGACTTTCTCCTCTTTTCCATGTTTCTTTTTAATAGAAATAATTATTTACACAAGATTTTTAAATTTGTTTTTACATTGTGTTAGCACAATTGCACAGAAATTAGTTAGTAACACTTGCTTGGCCATAGGGTAAACACTATCTGCCATTCACCAAGTGTCACAACAAAACTTACCCTCCAGGGACTGTTTTTATCAAGTTTCACTGTCAATATAGGCTCTGCAGCACTTGAACCTCAAGAATTACAACTAGGAAAGCTTTTCTGAGTAACATCGTCTGTGTGCCACATGCTCCATCACACCAAATCACCACGGACAGACCTGCACATCTGGTTTTTGCAGTTCACAGCCTAGGCTAGGGTATCAGCCAGACCATGGAATTCACCAGCACCTCAAGAGCTACAAGTCATCACAGAGCACATACGTGTTCTAGTTCAGTGTGGATGATATGGCAGGTGACTGGCATGGAACACCTTTCCCATATAGTGGCAGTGTACTGTATCAATCACATCAGACAAAACGGCATGCAATCCTTTCAAATTCATCATCTAACCCAGCACAAGTTCATAACACTGTCTCACAGTGTTCAGATATTCAGCCACTGTGGTAGCAGACCAAGGACATCACCACTGTTGTGGGGAAGTGGCCATTCCAGGCACTTCTCACTACTAGGAGTAGTCACATCAGGTTCACCTATGCTAGAACAGTGGGGTTTGTACCAACACGCAAGAGAGCTCCACATTTCCGACAAACAATTGGAACCCCACACAAAAAAGATTATGATCAAAACTGATCAATCTTCATGAAGGTGGGGTTAAACTAGTTTTCAACACCTTTAATAACACTAAGCTACAATAACCTTTTGTACAATAGTACTGCTCACATTCGCAAGATACACTGCTTCAGCTACCCATCTGGAAATGCATGCAATGACAGAAGTTAGGCTTAAAGCAACTAATAAACCACACTCAAAATGTAGCAGTTCCGTCCTCATATATTATCAAAGTAATTCTTGTAAGACTGCATGTGCAATGGTGTTTTAGCCTATGAGCACTTCATTGATTTTTTTTTTCCTCACCTATTACTGTGCTTGGACTTTTCCCGGTCTTTTTCCTTGTCCTTCTTGTGCTCTTTGTGCCGGTGTTCTCGGTCTTTGTGTTTATCTTTGTGTTTGTGAGAATCTGCAAGCAGAGAGGCAAAAAAAATTAAGAAATGAAGTTGGGAGAAAACTCCATGCCTCCCTCACAGACCTCTGCATTTTTCCCCACCCCATACCGGTATTTTCTGTGATTCAAAATTTGTAACAAAAATCTTAGTTTCAGAGGTCCTAAATAGATTCATTGTTCCTGCAGCACAAGTTAATTAATCTTGGCAACAGCTGCGTTTATATGGTCTTCAGTTCAATGACCTTTAAATGCTTTACAGATCCTGAAGAAATGCAACCCTTCTTATTAAATAGGTAAGTATGGCTATAGTAATCTTATTTGGTAGATGGGAAACCTAGCTTCCTGTGCCTGTAAGTATCTCATGTCAAATAGATTATAAGGATACAGAACAGAGCATAAAACT
Organism: Athene noctua; assembly: GCF_965140245.1. Classification (NCBI taxonomy): domain Eukaryota; kingdom Metazoa; phylum Chordata; class Aves; order Strigiformes; family Strigidae; genus Athene; species Athene noctua. The sequence continues at coordinate 5,634,014 of NC_134052.1, read as the reverse complement.
GAAATGTTAGGCCTACTGGGTCGTAGAATTGAGAGTGCTATTTCCACAAGCATGTAGTCTAGATAAACCACACCCACCCACCTCCCCTCAATTATAACCATCTTATTTTTATCCCCAACAGTGCATGACATGACAGGCACACAGCAAGGGAAAGGGGGAGTCATGAGGGAAGAGGAAAAGAAAGGGTGAAAAGAAAATAGGAATTCTCTCCTCATGCTTCTCTCCTGCAGGAGAGACTTACCTCCCTCCAACAACAGCCCCACCAAGAAAATCCAACATGACAGCTGTAATGAGTATGTACTGCTGATAACCCACCCACAAAGGTTAGGACTGGTCCAAATTAAGCGACAGGTCAGAAATAGGAGATGGTACTCAAGTAAATATACATGAACACAGTAATTTTATTGTTACCAATTTCTACTCCAGGTGGCATTTCCCATCCTCAGCGACAACCATACTATATAATAAAATCCTTTAAAGCACCAAGAAAATAGATCCAGCACACAAAAAGAGCAACATAGTCGAATTGTAAATAAACGCATTTACAGGCATCTTTACGGTCCTTAAATGTTCTTTATAAGTAGATCAAAAAGGAGCTGAGGCTGAACTAGCACCTCAAACCCACCTTAAAAGGCACTGTCATTTAAAGTAAGGTCACTGTAGTGTTGGGAAGAATAAGTGCATGCCCAAAGACACCCCCCAGGGTTTTTTGGGGGGTCTGTTGTTGGTTTGTTTTGGGGTGGGTTTTTTGTTTGTTTGGTTTTGCTTTAACATGCTTCTCAAAGCAACGAAAATTAAGTAAGCTCCTCAGGATACCTAAAAGGCTGTGCTGACTTCGGCAATCATGTTTTTCAGATCATAGGCCAGAATTTCCACCAGCAATCTTGGCTGTAAGGTATTAATTCTTAATAGTAAAGATGTTACCATGCCTCTAAAAAGGCTACTATCCCCACACTAAGAACAGGAAACTGCAACACAAGAATTTTGTGACTTTCAGTCACATGGGAAATGTATTACAGAGCCAGGAACAAGCCTCATCCTCCTGACTCCAAGTCTTCCACCACAAATTCATTTTTCTTCTTAACTGACACCAGCTTTTCTAACCTCAAAACATTCAGCTGGTTTTAGTGGAAATATACCCACAGTCACATTTCTACAGAATACAATTTTAATCTATTGCTTTCTATAACTTCAGGTATTGTTTTCAGACACCTGCAGTAAGACAACATAAAACAACATATGAATGCTGACATTCCGAGTCTCCAACTTGCCTTCTGCATCTTTCCTTGATCCTCCTGAACTTGGCAGCACTTGCTAGTGCTTTGGGGTATACAGCAAGATTTAGTTTTCTATATTTTGATATACAGGCACGTGGCAGGTTATGTGGAACATTTGGTGCTAGAGCATAAAACACTGAATAGTTTTCAAATACCTAAACAGCAAAATCTATTTCACAGCAGGCAGAGCTTTGCAGGCATCTTTGGCAAACTGTGTGGGGACCGGACACCTACACTCTCTGAACTGCCAAGAAGCAATTTCTCAGTACCCTTCTTCCCACCAGGACAACACACATTTCACTGGCAAAAATGTTTTCGCAGTGCATTTCACACTTAAGATTCTTCAGTTCAGCCAGTAGCTGGAAGCTCAGGCTGTTTGCAAACTGCCAGGATTTTATTCCACAGAGAGTTTACTCACTGATTCCTAAAGCACCGGCTGAAGTGAACAGCCATCTATTTACACTTGATGAATAGGTAAATTGCTAGAAAAACCATCATGATGCTATACATAGAACTATGTACACTCATTTTATAACATCCTTGCTTTTTAAGGAGGCACATACCAACACAGAGTCAAATTTTTTCTACCAACCAATGGATGGAAAACGTGTGCAACTGGGCTCAATGCTATTCGCTTTAGAGCTCAGAACCACAAGATTATTTTTCACCAAAAAAGCAGAAAGTGGAACAGTCTTACCTTCATCACCAGATTACCTTCCAACTGACTTGTGATTTCCAGCTGAATATTTACTCTTGAAAAGTAGTTCCAGGGCTATACCCTGGAAACACTGGAATCAGACATCTATTTCCTCGATCCTCTGCACTGCTTACAGTCATTTGGTATTTTCAGACAATTAAAGCCTGGTACAGCAGCAAAAAAAGTGCCTGAGCAGTTAAACTAGCTCTGCTTGCTAGTATTTGTCACCACTCAGCTTTCCTTTCAGAGGTATTCTGGCTAAAAGGCAGGCCAGAGCTGCTGGGGAATGAGATGTTGTGCACATGGTCTCGAAAGGAGAAGGGAAAAACTGGCAGGAGAGGTTTCACCCAAGTGCAGTCAAGGCTGGATAGGTACTTGGCCTCTCACACTGGACAACACTTTAAATTCTGTACCTCCATGGAGGTAAGTGTAATACCTCCCAGACACGGCTCCTAACAATTAAATTATTCTGGAATATTTGCCTAGTATTCAGACTGAAATGGTGCTGCTTTCTGGCATAATGCCATGAGGTAGGTTAAGAATGAAGACTTCAAAAGACTTTATTAAATAGTCTTGAGCTGACATATGTATGTCTTCAAAAGGCATTAAAGCTCTTGGTCTCTTTTTTTTTTTTTTTTTGAGGGTGGAGCTGGATGAAGTTCAGGAGACTGGGTCATTAAAAAGACAGAATTCTTTTTTTTGGCATATCACACAAAAATGCTTTGTTCCAGACTGGCTTTATGTAGGAGTCCAAGTTGATGTTTATTTGGTGACTGACATGAAACAAGTTTAGCCATTTAACTCCAGTTTGTGTACCCACTTCACAGAAACCAATGCAGCAACACCTCCAACTGAATTACACAGGCAACAGATGACGGAACTGGGAACAAAACTTTAAGACAGTGAGCCACCTTGCACCAAACTTCATCGACACAGAAGCAATCAATGGAAGTATTCCTGTCTGTAATATCTCTTCTTTGATGTATCCAGCATATTAATTCCTAGAAGAATCTTCCAGCCTCCAGTAACACTCTCCCAGCTTGCAGCCGATTAGCAGTTGACTAGGTTCAGCCTCACCAGCTACAGAATGAAGTCAGACATTATCACACATTCAGATTTGTTTCCTGCCTTTTATGTCTTCCATTAAGTATGTCTGCTTCCTCTAACACTAAACAAGGAGATAAATATTATTCCAAGAGCATTAGCAAAATCCACTGTCTACTGTGAGCAAAGTTCAAACCCCCAAAAGCTTGTGTGGTATTTAAAGATTTCAGAAATTGAAGTCTCTCTCCAGCATCAAGGTTACAGTGGGGACAGGGGTTATGCTAACTGGGCAAGGATCCATTAGCCCTTAGGCTCCCCCTTCAGTATCCTCTAACCCAAACAAGAGCTTTTGGCATCTCTTCTGTTCTAGAAAGCTTGATGTCTCTGGCACTGGATCTCTGTCTGTTAATACTGAGCCTGGTGTATCTCCAAAAGATTACTGCAGTCCCCGTACTATTCCTGCCATTCCCCCTGTACCTCCAACAATCACGAGCAGCTCTGCATTTTTGTACGTTGATTCATCTTTCAACTCTGTTTAATTAGAAGGACGCCTGATTTAAGGATGGGAAATTCTAAGCACTTTTGGTCTGTGGCTCTGTTTTGTCGTATTCCACACACACACCCCCACACACCCCACCACCCCCCCCCCCCCCGCCTTCACTCCACCACTAAGTCTCTGGGGAAAGGCTGAGTCATAACCCTATTTGCAATACTTGTATATACGTATTACTGGAACAGTGCAGTTTTACTCTTTATCCAGGAACAGAGCTGTAAAAGGTTAGGCATCTCTAACTACAGCATGACAAGAACAGCGATGAAGTAAAGAAAGCCCTCCTCCAGCAGGCAGTTGCCACCTGGAGAGGAACAGCACCAACAGCAAAGGCAAGCTTCCCTTTCCTAAGAAGAGCGACCACTGGCTTCTTAGATTAGTCTGGTGACAAAACAATTACGTGGGACTATACTGTTTTAATTCATGAGACAAATCAATTTGCTTTTAAAACATTTTTGAACACACTTCCCCCCCCCCCCAAGATTACTTACATATTACAATCAAGGGAAGTAGGCCTACTTCCTACATTAATATTTCAGTTTTGACAACAACTTCTCTAATACAATACTAAAATCAGAGAGATGTGTAAGTTCTTGTATGCCCTATTAGTACATCTATCAATATTATTTGGGACAGTACCACTAGCACATGATGTAGGATGCTATAGATGCCATTTATCCCACTCCTACCACCCACTTTTATCCCACTCATTTTATCCCAGTTTCATAATTTTGCATTAGAATCTTTTTTTTTTTGGTAAGAAATGAGGAAAAAAAGATGTGAGCAACAGTCTGGTCCTTCTCATTTCTCCTAAATTAAGGGAGATAGCTGGCAAATTAACACCTGGTAACCCCAATTTCTGGGCCATAGCTTCTCCAGATAAACCTATTAGCCTTCAGTATTTGCCGTCTTTTGGTTCACCATCTTGTAAATTCTTGTGAGCATAATCTGAACACCTCATTAACCTGCTTACAGAAAGGTTTCTGCCAGCAGCCTTTGTTCTTTTGAATGTTTTTACTAGGTTCTGGGGATAAGGAGTTTTTGTATTTTCCTTCTGGTTCCAGCAACACCCCAATTGTTTTTCCTCTCATTAGACAGCCTAGAAATACCTCAAAGACCCATCTCAATGCTTCTCTACACTGATGTCCAGAAAGTCTCTTGAAGCTTACTTGATTCTTGGGACTGGTATCTGTGCCTAAATCTGAAGACACAGCATGAAAAATTCATCACATTACCAACTAATAAAAACATTATTAACTGCTTGTCACTCCAATAACACTGCTGCTTCAGATGAACGGCTGAAATTTCTGCCCCAATTTAAGTCCAGTGCCTTGATATTAGTTATTCGTTAGAAGAGAAGCATATAAACTCTCAGGATGTTTTTCAGGATCATTGATCTGTATGAGTATGGTGCTCTCTCTATCACCAGTACATTCAGCCATCCTGAACCTGAAGCATGAGCAAGAAGCCCTTTACTACTGGCACAGAGGACATGTATGATGAAACTACGAGGGTCTTTTCAGCCTCTCCTGTGGCAAGAAGAAGTCTTAAAAAAAGACTTCTCCAGTTCCACTGCTAAATTATGCAGCTGAAAGGGAGGTAATTCAGTAACACTGGCTAAGGTTCAAAAACTGGTCAAGTTCAAAAACCTCTTGCGAGCCTTCCTGTCACTTGAGAAATGGTTAGTCCCTTCTCAGCTGAAACACCGTTTCCCTATTAGACCATTTACTCCACAACTGCAGCCTTTTTACTGTGTAGGCTGATTTCTTTCTCACCTGTTGTGATGCAAAAGTAAGCAAAGCATAAAAGACTCTGTATGATCTAAGTGAAGCAATTTTAACGATTTTTCTTCTCCCCTACAGGTTCTCCTCAAAAGTAGTCATCTTAACACTGCAGATTATCAGAAAAAGGCCTCTTACTTTCAAGTTACTGATTTGTTATCATTTGTTACTATTTATTTTGCCAAATCATATTACTTATAGAGTTTTTAGTTTCTTATATTTTATGTTTTTATATGTTGGGTATAAAAAGACTACTAATAAATTATCAAGGTTCAGTTGCTGAAATGATGCCAAGAAGGGCTATGAATGTTCAAACGTGTGAATGTGGCTCAAGGTGTCAAAAATACTCTGTATTCCTGGGAAAGAACAGGTACTTTTGCCTTAGGCATCCAATCAAAATGGTTTAGTGCTGCACTAACTTTTACAATATACAGATATCAGCAAGTAGGAAGACTAACATCTAGTCATTATCCAAGATCTTTAACATGAATAGTAACAGGGTTAGCAGATTACCTAACAGGCAACAGTAATCCCACATGTAAAGGTTGCTCTGTGAGGTTCTGGTCAATTTATAAACTGTTCACCTGAGAAAGTAACTCCTGTGCGTAGATAAAAAAGCCCACTTACAGACCCCATATGGCAAAGAGCAACTTAAGGAGAAAGTGGCATGGTCTGTGCCACAGGGGATCAGCATCCTCACTGTTAGACAGGTTATGACTTTGAACTAGTCATCTGAGTTACATGTTTTAATTTAACAATTTTAAAGACATGTACAATAATCCCACCTAACCAGTATGGAAGAGGTATAAACTTTTCGAATGGATTTGTACTCTAGGTGGAGGAAGTCTCATTATGATCACGGTGTTCCAGTAATTGATTACACAGTGCTGCTAGAGTTTGTTTAAACAGATTGCCATTGCTGTAGCCCAAAAAAGCAGGAGGAGAAGCTACTGGACAGAAAACAGAACTGCATCCAGGTATCAGAGACAACACCTTTCCCAGTAAAGCAGGGCAGACTGAAAGAAAACAGAACTGTAGGTATGAAAGATACAGAAACTGAAGAACATCTATATGCAGCTAGAAGTGTCAAAAGCAGAAAAACACACCCAGAAGACATTGTTCAAGAGAGATGATGGTATTGTGGATGACAGACTGGAGCAGAAAACCATAATCTAAAATAAACTCCCCATATGAAACTGGGTATGTCACTCACAGGCCTAATGGCCCTATTTACACAACTACAGAATACGCATAAAACATTTACCCTGGAAAGGTACTGCAGGTCTGTTTGCTGTGCTGTTTTATTTCTCCAACAGCTGCCTGCAAAATATTTGGAATCCTGAAATGAGAATGACTGAAATACTGAGACCACAACTGGAGTCCCCCATTACCTAAGCATGAAATGCAATAAAGGAAGCAGGACCTGGGTTTTCAATAGGTGTCAAGAAAGGAAAGTAACTACAAAGTTACTGAAACAATACTGCTGGGCTTCTGCTTCCTCGGAGTGCCATTCTTAATGACACAGATATACCTTTCAAAAGCACAAAATCCTTCACCAGTGTAGAAAGACATCTCCACAATCAACACTGCCACAGAAAGCTATTTCTAAATCCCTAAAATCCTTCTTGAAGTCAAATTCTAATGGAGTACAATTACTGTGCTATCACAAACATTTCACTTTAGGTGCATCACTGGGTCAGGTGCACCAGTTCAGGGAGGCTGACACTTCAATAGTGCTCAACATTTCTTTCCATAAATCACAATAAAATCCGAGTTTTATATTTTACTGCAAAACCAACGAAATTAATTTTGACAAAGCACAAAGAGAACACACAAAGCAGCTCTTGGTTGTGAAGCTTGGATCCTCAGTCATTCATTTTCCAATCATACAAGGGAAGAAACAGAAAAAAATAAAGCATGAAAGCTTAATGAAAACGGAGCATGGAAAAGTACTGCAGAATAACCAAACAGTTTATCCTTTCTAAGGCAGGAACTTTATTACTAAAAGACTCCAGAGTGCATTCTTCTTTTTTCTAAGGGTTCAAATGAAGAAATATATAGTCACTGAATAGATTGAAGTCAACCTATTTTCCAGGCTATAATTATTCTGAGATAAAACTCCTTCTGGGCTGAGCCAGAACTGACCACACCACATGGTATCCAATTCTGCCAAAGCTTGAAAACTTGGTACTTTTGGTAGAAACAGGGTAAAAACAGTGACCTTACAATCCATCTCCACATTTCAGCAGTTACTTGCGGCAAAAGATACTACAGGGACAGACAGATATTATGTCTCTTTCCTTAAAAGGACTGTGCTGGGAAACTTGGCTAAAGAACAAGACAGACCCCTTAGTTACTGCATTCTTCATTAATCTTGTAATTTGAAGGCCCTGTATTCCTTGCTGTTGAACAGAGGGAAAAGAAGAAACGTGTGGAATGACTTGGTGATGAATCTTGACCGGGGGGGGGGGGGGCGGACGGGGGACGACGGGACTGTCTCCAGCTATTCTCTGTCCTTTAGAATAGCTCCTACAACTTTTTGAGAAATTCCACTTACTCTCCAGCGAAGTTTTATTATGCAATCAAGGATCTTACACAGCTTTTTAAAAACACATAGTTTGCAAAACAAGATCAATGCACCTTCTGCTCCACTGAAACTCCAGGGATAACTTCAATCTAAGGAACAGAGGCAAACAATGTGACAGAACTGCTAAGAGTGAGAGAGCATGGCAGGCACAAGGACAAAGTCTGCAAGCTAAGCTGTACACTCATTTATCCACCACAGACTTTAAAATCTTATCATGATAGGTTAAGGATGCTAAAGAAAACCCACAGACTGATCACTCCTATCTTTTGTGACTGAAACCTCTGGGACAAAGTTAACCTGAAGCAAATGTTATTGCTGGTATTTCATCAATCTAACCCAACCAGCAGAAGCTGGGTAGGTAAGCAAGACGGTGCTGCAACAGCCTATTCATAAAGAGAAGGATAGATACTCTTTAGTGCACATATTTTGTGCCCTTCTTCAAATTTTCTTGAGCCACACTGGATTAATTGCTTATTTTCTGTGCACCTCATTTTTTCATCTGCTGTGGAAGTACCTAATACTCTGGGGGTAATTAATGATTAAGTAATTGAGATAGCTATATGGTATAAAGGGATGCTAACCTCAAGACACTGCTACACTGCAAGCATTCTGCAAGCAAAACTATGCTGTAGACAGCAGCAGCAAGTTTAATGACCCGTCAGTGCCTTTTACATGGTCTCTTCTGAAAGAGGCATCACGTTCAACATACGCCTATTCTGCCGCAGATCTTGGTGTGTAAGAAATGCATAAAATCATTGCAAGTAGAATTGCAGTAGATAATATTAGACAAAGGACAAGACTGAAGGAAGCCTTATAAAGCATGAAAATACATGTTTGATCATTACAGAAAGGCTAAATTAATAGCTGCTTCTTACACATGCCAAAGGGCTCCCAACCGAGAGGCAACAATGAAGTTTCAATCCATTATTTGCATTTAAAAGAAAAAAAAAGTTCAATGTGAACAGAAACATGTGTTTCCAGGGATTCCCAAGATGTAAAACATCTTCCTGTAATTACATAAATAAAAGTCAGAGACTGAAACCCATTAGTATGTTTCCACTAACAAAGCAGAATAAAACAGAACAAGTTAAAACTTCAGGGAAACAACCATTGTCAGTGTACAGCTTAAACTCTGCTGTGCTGTCATGGAAGAAATAAAAATCCAGAGTAGTCTCTCAACGCAACAAGATAAGAGCAATCCCATTCTTCTCCCTAGTGATATGTAGTCTTACAAGGCTACACTCTTTTATGAGTAGAAGTATTTAACTTTCCATAGCCTCCTTCATTCAGAATTTGAGTACCTCACATACTGACACTCTTCCCTTCCCTTACTGGGGTAGAAATAGTTTGAGCAATTTTTTCCTGTTGCTTTATGCGTCTACACCCAAATAAATAAACAAAGTTATATACTACATATACAGCTTTAAAGAAGCAGCAAAACTAAAGGTACACTTTTGCCTCAAGTTTCAAAAGCCACATCCCCTCACATCTCTGCACATCGGGAGGCCAGGGTGAGGCTGAGAGCAGGATCTAGAGAAAATTCCACACAGTGAGTGCTGTGGGACTCAGGAAAGCTCCAGGACACTCTAGAAATAAAGCCGTGTTGGAAACATGTGCACGCTTATATGGTATATGCCCACTTCACTCCTAGCTGCTGTCATGTGCAACAACTGCCTTGCTTTCAGTAAGCACTTACTCCTCTCCCCACCTCAAACGAGCTCAGAATTACTTTCCACAACCAGTGAAGTGGTCCAAACAGATAGAAAAGCGGAAAGCTAGGCAACTGTAGCAGCCAATGACCCTTTCCAAAGCCAACTCTGCCTAGAATCTCTGAATACTACAAATCTGAATAACCTCTAAATATCACAAACCAGATCCAAAATGCAAAAGGTAAGAGCAAACAAAGGACAGACGCAAAAAACTTGAGCTTTGTTACCTCACGTTTCAAAAGCCTTACATTCATTGCAACTAAATATGTATTCCAATTTGCATATATATATACAGGACTGAGGACTTATGGGTATATAAAGTGAACATGGCCCAGGGAAAACAGCTGTTAACAAATCGCCTCAGGGAAAAATTTCTGCATTAAAAAGCAGCTACAGGTAGGTTACTTGTGGATTTGTTTTAGCTCCACTAATACCAAACAATTTTTACTACAGCATCTAATCTCAGATTTTTCCAAATTCACACCTGTTTCCTCCCCACTGTGCAAAATGCAGTTAACATAACTGGCACCGCAGGAAGGACAGACTTGCTGAAAGCCTGGACAATTGTTCACAAACCAGTCTAGCACCCAGGAGTGTAAAACTAGTTTGAAATAATCAAAGAAGGTAAAATTTACGGGTGTTCACATAGATAATGCAAGGGGGACTAATCCTATTTTCAGAGTTAGAAAGCAACCAACCTTTAACACAGATCCAAGGCTTAGCACAGAAACTGTCACGCGGTGCTGTCACACACAATCTTCTCTGGGGAAGAGACAAAGGGCTGGACATACACCCCACACTGGAGACAAGGACAGAACAAACACCCCAGGGCCACTCACAAGTTGCTCAGGAACGGAAGACCAGAGGCATCCACGCCTCTGCCGGCCATCTGCCCTGGCTCTCCGAAGTGTTTGCCTCAGCAGGGCAATTGCAACATTTACAGTCCTGTTTAGACTTTGGAGCTATCAGGGACAGCAGAAGATAATCCATCCCTTACTTCAATACCATCTAAAGCAAAATGGTTCACTTAACCCTTATTTTCTTGTTTGCAGGAATCCTTTGCCTTAAGAAGTTCTTGGCTGGCAATTCTGGGCTCCAGAATTTTTGGGACAACACACTGCTCTTCGTCAATCCCCTCTCATGAAGGATATGCAAGCCAGGGTGGATTGAAACACCTCACTTTTCCTCAGCCACCAAGCGCACTTACAGTAGAGATGCTTTTGCTCTTTGGCTGCATCACAACTCAGAGAGCCCCAGAGCTTACGCTCAACTGTAACACAAGAACCAAGCCTAGACCTTAAGCGAGGAGTGCAGTGACTGTGTCCTGCCTGCATCACCATCACTGGTAGGTGGACTGAATCATCTTCTGGAGATTTTTGAGAAAGAATTGTCCCAGGAACAGCTTTGAGAGTTACTTCAGTAGAATGGGTCAAGAGCAAAGAAAATCTTTTGGTGCAATCTGTGACAAATTCACACTGCAGACAGAGAACTTCATGTACTGTACTCCATTGTAGACTGAGTCAGTGCCCCTAGCAGAAGGTTCTTCTGCCTCCAACTGCTCTTTATACCATCATTACAAAGGTGCAAACAACACCATGTCTGATGCAAAGTCAACAGCTGCTTACTGCATGCAAACTCCCAAGCCTGTGAATCAGGAGAAAACAGGGGCAAACAACTATAATTCCTAGTCCTTAGAGAGAATAATAATAATAGAAACTTCAGCTATATTAAAAAAATAGATTGGTATTATTTTGAGGCATAATAAAGTTTCAGTTCTAAAAACTGTACTAGCTAACAGCAAAACTGCTGTGTTGTCAGGAATAATTACACTGCAATGATGTCAACTAGAAAAATATTTTCACTTACTGGCTGTGTAAATCATCAGCGTTTTTGGATTCACTAATAAGAAGTAGTTTGTAAAGACTCCCTGAAATCCTGACACTTCCTCAGCACAAGAGTGATGTCTCAACAGTAGCTCACACAGAGCCTGTATTCGCACTAAGAACACACGAGGATGAGGCTGGCATGTATGACTATCCTGGGTTTGACCCAGAACAAGGGCTCCCCCCCCAGCAAAAAATTTTACAGAAGATAAAAAAAAAAGCAGTTGCATTGAAATGCTTCTCTTGCAGCAGTCAATGACTAGCCTCCTGTCAGCAGTCAGGATCACACACAGTTTATACACATGGGAGTGGTACAAGCTGTGCTCAGCGTCCTCAGAGGAGAGGCTCTAATGGCATTTGTTCAAAGCCTTTTATTAACCATCCCTTGACCACATGATGCAGCTTTGACCAGTACTGTCTCTGCTTGCTGTAGGGAGGAAAGACTTGAAGAGGCATCACCCTTGGGAACAACACAAGGCCTCTGCAATCCTCAGTATCACAGAATAAATGGAGCCTGCAAGACAGAAAAGTGGTTGGTACAAACTGTAAAACACCTCTGCCAAGCAGTACCAGTGTTTTATGCACTCGAGTCAGATGATCCTCCTACTACTTGTTTAATATCATGCCTACTAAGCTGAACTGATGGAGAGAAGCATAGTCAAAGTCTTACAAAAAGTGTAGTTCAGAAGACCAGGCACTTATTTTTATCACACTCAAGCTGATTCCTCACTATAGGAGCAACTCCCACACTGATTCCAGCTGGTGGTCTATTTTGTTTCTATCTACAATCATTACTTTCAAGTACAGGGCTCCATTGGATGGATACAGCCCGAGTTCACTCCTTTTCCCATTGTGCCAGGCTAATTCCAACGGTTGCCTGCAAGCACCTTATCACCAGAGTCTCCTTTGCCACAAGTCCCACTCTCAAGACAAGGGAGGGAATGCAATTCCCTGCCTTAAGGGGAAATTACCGCAATTAGCATACAAGAAGAAACCTGATGCGATCTAAAACACACAAGAAAGTAAACAAATGGTAAATGTTTAATGACAGTTGAGATTTCTGCACTTCCAACTGTACTCCTGAGTCTTCTGAAAGGAGGGGATAAAGGACATAGAAAAAAGCATCTCCACAGCAGCGTAGGTGAGTTTTACATTAAGGCTATGATTGAAATACTTAAATGACTAGTAAGCATACCTCCTAGATACGGTGCACAAATTTCACTGGAAGTCTTCAATTCACATCAGTAGACAAGAAATGTTACTTTAAATCACTGATATTAATCTCATTATGCACCTGTAATCTGTTTATTTTGTTAAATCCAGGTCAAATCTCACTAGTTGGCAACTGTTAAATGACAGTGATACAGATACCTGAATATAAAATGTAACCTGTTAACACACTATAAGCTGCTGTGGTTACTTTATTATGCATAGTAAGCTCCTAATGTTTTCTATTTAAAAAGTTCCACACAGTGTAGTATCAGTTTGGTGTGGTTTTCTGTTGGGGTTTTGTTGTTTGTTTGTGGTTTGGTTGTTGTTTTTTTTTTTACACTAATGGCTTGCATCTTTGGATGGAAAACAGAATTTTATTAATGCACAGCCAACACTTCCAGATTCCACCTTATGCAAAATTCACATCTGCCTTGACTAAGACATATGAAGGGGACAAAAGCATTTACTTAATTTGTTTCCTGTCTAAAGTTTATTAGAAGAATGCAAGCATAATCCTTGGAAATCAAACTGAACTAATCGCTTCTGGTTACCTCTTCCTCAATTTTAAGAGTAGTCCTTTCTTTACCTATGCAGAAATAACTAGGCGTGAAAAGTTAGCTTGCTTTTTTCAGCTTTTAAATGGCTTCCACCAGGCACTAAACGAACTGTTTAAACTGAAGGAAATATGCTGCAGGTGCAGAGTCATCAAAAGTTTGTTTATCACTGCACTTCAAACTCCAAGTGCTTAACTAACGATATTCCATCATATCTGAGGTTCTGCTTTACAACTACTGCAACGTGATTACATTCTCTACTTTTCAAGTCTTCTGAACATGAAAACTAACGTTATTAAATATTTTAAGAGGTTAGAAACATGCTCGAAGAGCTGTGAGTGCTACAGAAGCAACCACAGGGATTCAAGACTTTGTTATTCCTCCTTAAGATAACTCAAAGTGAGAAAAACAAGTTATAGAGCTTATTTTCAGGTGTATTCCAAGTGAAAAATTAAGAAATTATTTTCTTCCACTTGATTATTTGACAGCAGAAATAGTCAAAGGAAACAAGACAAACATCTAAGACTATTTACAATCTGATAATTTATTCCTGAATGATTCAACTGTAAGGCTAGGAAAAACTATTTTTAAAAGTTACTTGGCTGCCAGTTTTATATAGGCTGAGACAAATTTTTAAAGGGTTATTACGACTGTTACTAGAGTCAAAATTAAATCAATACAACTGTTAAAATTTATTATGAATTTTCATGAAGGACTAATACCACCTTGAAAGCTGTAGCCACTCCAGCTGACTTGGTAGTTTGCTTCCACACAAACAGCCCAGAGCAGCAACTGTACTGTTCCCTCCTATCTTCCTCTTCCAAGTATTTCAAGCCTGTGCTAGACAAAATCACTTCTGGAAGTCAAAGTGCCAGCCAGGTACCCAGGAGCAGAAAGCAACGCTCAGACTCTTCAGAGTAAGTTCTGCTTTACCCAAAAGAGCACAGCAGCCCCTGAATACATTTAACCTGGCTGAGTTTGCATGCATTTCAGCAACACTATTTTGCAAGTTTTGAAGTGTACTAATTTATTTTTGAAGTTGCATCTGTTTTACAATTAGCAGTTACCTTACTTCTTGTACTCCCAAGCCCCTAGCAGACCAAAAAAACTTCCCTCTTTTTTCCTGGGATCAGCTTCATCTGATACTATCATCTGTAAAAAGGCATTGATACTGAAATACCGGAGCCTTAAACTTCCACTAATGCATGGTAGTAGTAATAAGTAAAGCCTGTAAATTGGAAAACTACATCATTAGTAGCCCTAATGCCGTAAGAAAGCATTAATATGAATAACTTATTCTGAAAATCAGCAAATGACAGGAGATAATAAACTTCACACGCCATTCCTGAAACTAAGAAGCTGCATGCTCAAAGGAAGATACTTCTGGAAAAAGAGGTATAAAAAAATTGAAAGTTAAGCAGCAGTTTGTAACAGCAACATTTCTCTTCTGGTGATGGTGTACTAGATATCCCAAATTTGTTGGAGAAAATAAAAGCTCAACCTGGTTTCCTAAGGACATTTGTCTGCATCTCAAAGAGATGAAACAGTTCAACAGTCTCTGCTTAAGGAAGGATCTACGATCAGAAGAACAGTTCAATATAAGTTTTCACAACAAGAGACTTTAAAGTACCAGCTACCTTGAGATTAAAATACAAAACAAGATACTTTCTGCCACTAGTTGCTATGACAAGTACCTGGAATCTTGTCTGCTAGCACTTTACAGCAGGACAGCTACCCTGATACAGAAGCTGCAATTTTTAAGTGAAAGCAATAACCACAGACAAGTAAAACAAGGAGACAATTTGCTAATACCAAGCATCACATTCTCAGAAAAATCTAACATCTCTACAGTGAAAAGTGTGCAGTTAATGTCAAGTCCAGCGTTTGTTCCATCAAAGAGTGCATCAGAAGTTGTTTTATGAACTACATGCACATCTGACATACAAGCGTAATTCTGTTTTTATTAAGTGCAAGGGAAAACTGTAGTCACCAACAGGCAGGAAACATCATTTGATGCAGTGTATGACAACACTTGACAACCTATTTCTGTACTGATGCCTTTTTGTAGTACCAATCTCCTCAAGCCATTTGATCTGAATTTAGTTCTATATGTAAATAAAACCCATTCAGATCACAGGATTTGGAAAAAAATCACATACCTGTAGTTAGCAAAGTGCTAGCCATACTGCCTAATAATATACTATTTGGATACCTGGCAGTCACAGGGAAGAGACAGTTAAGATTTAAGAAGCAGCTTATGGAATAAAGAACTGAGCAAGTGTCACTGACACCTCCTGACAAATGTCACTGAACATGGAAATAAGAGATCTATGACAAACCTAGAAATGACACAAATTTGCATTCATTTTTAAGCCTTCAAACACTTCATGCCTAGAAGAGAGCCTTTCTGAATACCAGATCTTGTCTGAACTGAAAACAAGTGGAAAACTTACCTTTCCAGTCTCTGAAGCAACTATAATAAAAATCAACATTATACATGTTTGTAGTCCATGTACTACAATTCTTTTTAAATACTTTTCTCAGTACTGGGGAAAAACAACTGAAGTGAGGGCTTCTTTGTGTCTGTTTTCCTATAGAGCTAACTGCCAAAGACTAATTCCAGAGCTCTGCTGAGATGAAACTGTTAATACACACAAAAAGACACTATAAAACCTGAACTTCATTAAAAAAAAAAAATAAAATTGCATATTTATGTCAGCTCCATTCAAAAAGTATTTGCCATGTGCAAGTCAGTAGACTTCTTCCCTAGGACCTCTTTATAAAAATGAAACTGAGAAGCGTTCCTTTCCCCAGCTCAATGGCCCTCTCAAAACACAAACACACTGATGTTATGCAAAGAGGACCCCTTAAACTACACACTAGAGAGTTACCTTTAGGATTTAATGTTTCCTAGTCTGGATTACAGTCCAAGCAAGATCTCCCGTGACTGGGTGGATGGGTGGGGTATTTACAAAAAGGGAGAAAAAACACAAGAACTTAAATTAAAAACAAGCTAATTCTGACATTAATAATGAGGCTCACATCTGTTTTGAACACTATTTCATGCTCTTGTGAAATACAGCTACAGGGGACATTTCACAAAACAATGTTCCACAGCTTCATTGTCTATAAAGAAATCCTTTAAAAATGCACACTAACTTCAACACAGACTTCGTAAACCTCCCAATCCTTCAGAAAGGTGGCCAGGGCATTAGTATTGTTTCGCATTCTAACCAAGGACACTGCTGAGTGATGGGCAAAGCCTGAGCATAGATCAGCTCCTAGGAGATCCAATCCTCCTTCTGAACTAGCTATCAAACCAAATGTAACCTGCTTGCTAAACTGCATGCAGACCAAATTCAGTTGGGTGTGTAAAGACAGCACCAGCAGCTTTGAAGGAAAAAAAAAAAAAAAAAAAAAAAATCTGTCAGATTCCTGAAAGAGGCAAATATCATACCGGATGAGTGCTGTAAGAGAGGCCTACTCATGAACACAGAGAAAGACTGAATGTTTTAACTCAAGCTGTGGTTCAACAAGAAATTAACTTCTTCCTCCATGCAGATTTGCTCACGCTTTGACAGTGACAGACAGTGAGACCGTAAACTGAAGATTATGCATCACTGGACAAGAGTCTCAACGACAGAGCTGGGCAGAAGGGAAGGGGCAGACATATTAGATCCAGAAAGCAATGCTTGAAAAGGCTGAAGAATGACAGCTTTACACCTTCATTTATGAAACAAGAAACTGATGGACTCATCAAGTGCTTCTGCCTTTTGCCTAGAATTCAATTTAAAAATTAAATGACTGGGATAGCCAGCTTACTGCTAGCTGCAGTCTCCATCCACTGCAAGGCAAGCTCTGTACTGGGACAAACAAAACTACGCTATGCTGTGTTCTCCCAAGACCACATGCTGACAGATAGAGAAGCCAAGCATAGAGCATCAAGTGCCAAGCTGTACTTTCCTCTTTATATCTGTATGATTAGAACAGTCTAATATCTAGAAAGAAGTTTCCTTCAGATACAAGTGATGCTGAATAAGCCTACTCAATGACCAAAAAAAAAGCATTGTTTATGACAGCTACTAAACTCCAGAGAGCAGCATATTTTAAATTGGAACACTGTATCTACTCATAAAAACAGGTATTTCAAGGACAGCTTGCTTATGCTTTCCTAATGAAGTGCAGGTGACATACACAGCTATGATATTATGACTCAGACAAGATGCTAGCTCCTCTGAGAGGCTTCGTGGCTTTGGAGTAGGAAGAACACAGGAGGATATAAGAAAGCAAAAGTGAAAAAGGCTCTTGAAAAACACGTTACCCACATCCACATCCAAAGGTATCTGGACAGCTGGAGAGATGTCCCAGTCTGCTAGAGCAAGACAAAGTAACCCGAACACCTACAGAGCTCCAGTATGACCACTTGCAAATACCAGACTTCACAGCACTGATATCCTGACTCTGATTTGTGTCAGTGTTTGTTTACTAAAAAGATGGATCAAGATGACACTTACTACTGGGCAACAACACTGCAGAAGTTAATTAAGGTCACTGTTGTTAAGAGTTGATCTCCTGCATCCTATTTGTGTTCACATGAACCTACTGCCCCTGGATCTGGCAATTTACATTTGTGTACTGAAACACAACTTGAACCTTACTTTTTGTACTGTCAGAAAACTCAAGACATTTCACTCTATGTCTGAGGTGCACTGATACCAAACTGAAGAAACCTAATCTTCAGTCAAAACCAATGCTAAAAACTAAGCGCTGAGAGGAAATACCAGTAAGGAAAGCTTACTCTGATCCACACACAAAGAAAGGGGTTTCCTGTGCACAAGAAGCATACAGCACATTTTAACAGCCTCAGTGACATGCTCGGTCCTCCAAAGAAGAGCAGGCAGTCTTTTATTCCCCATCTGGTGGTCATTAACTCTAGAATACAAACCTCAGAGTACGTCACTAGTACTACTCCATCCCTCCATTTTGTACATGCTGCTTGTGTTGCAATGAATCATACCCTCACATGGATCTCCAAAGGGCTCCTGCTTCCAGCTTCCCAAAAGGCTAGATTAAAATGGAGAGTGCTCGTCTAACTTGTAAGTGTACCTTCTTAGGCAAGTTAAAACTGGTACCTGCCCATCCCAGCTGTTTTATCTCTCCAATAATTGATCTTACTCACACACTTGCTAGCATTCACAAACTGGCAGAAGACATAATATGCTCTTCCTATTGCTCAAGGCACAGTTAGGAGACACTCATACCAAGGTGGCATGTATGGTGCAAGATGCTAACCTGTAAAATACCTGATACTGGAACCCTGCACACAGACCAGGAAGCCACTGATCTCCCTACTGTAAATCCACTGATTTCACTAATTGCAAAACCCAGCACGCAAAATTTAGTATTTGTGAAATAATTTAGTAGCACAGAAAAAAATTCATGCTTTAGCTCCTGAGACAAGTTCTGCATTTAAGAAAAAAAATTACAACACATGCTAAAACTGCAGAAGCTCTTTTTTTTTTGTACTGCCCTTTGCTAACCACCTCAGTCTTCAGCTGGAGAGAAAATTAAAAATCGAAACCAAATGTCCAAGTTGGAATTGAATCTCAGTCATAGCCAGACAGCTTTATATCTATTTCTCTGCTAAAAGAAATCACTCCCACTCTGTTCATGTTTCTCCACCTCGGAGAAAAGCATAGTAGTCCCTCTTCTTTCACTGTGTTGCCTATTTAAACAATATGGCCTTAGGACAGGTTAACAAGATGTAGCACAAAGGACCTTAATCCCAGCCACAGTGTCCACGTGTAACAATGACCCCCCCCCAGTGCTTCCTGCCTTCAGCTTCAAGAGTCTCTCTCTATGTTTAACCCTTCAGCTTCACATAGCCTGACCAGAGCACCAAGCAATACAGACCCTGCTGACAGCTGGCAAGACAGTATCACACAAAGCAGAAGATGGAGTAAGAATTGCCAAGGTGGTCATCTCCCCAAGGACAGAAAAAACTCCATCCACTTGCATCCACTGCAGAGCAGAGGAAGGAAGACAGCCCTCCCACCTGCTTATCAGGTCTTCAAACCATCTCAAATCACAAGCTATGTAATAGCACATCCCCTGCCACCACCTATACTTTTCTCCTCCTAAAACTCTGCTTACAGACCACATAAAGAGAAACCTCCTAGCTGGGCTATCCTAACTCCAGAAATCTCTGCATTTCAGTTAGAGCATCACTACATGTTTCTCAACTCTACCGCCAGATACTTAAAAATCTGCTACAGACACTTACCATATTTCAAAGGGGGGAAAAAACCCACAGAAGGTGAGAGTCTAAATTTAATTTACCCTCTCCCCTAAAAGGTCCTTTTAGGCCACCTCTCCAAAACAAGAAACTGCAGCCTCCAAGGAAGATGAGCAGCTGTTTTGACAAGTCTGGTCCTTGTTCAAATACTAGAATATAAGCCTTGAGCAGTAATACTTTGCCATCAATAAAAAGTTCAACTGAAGTACACTGCCCTGGCCTTAAAACACAGGTCATCTATTCCATGTTACATACAAAGGAAAAACTACCACATTGTTGTTCAAATTGAAAAGGTGCACAGAAGAAGTCACAAGCAAAAGAAGAAAAACAGTTCTGGATAACACTCTGCAAGTTCTATTCTCATGTGTCAGAAGCAGTGTCAGACAGTAGAACAGAGTAAATCACAAATGCCAGGAAAAATTAAAAAGCTATCTGTACTTGGGTATTGCTCCATTCTTATTATTTTCTTGACTTTTTACCATAAAGCCACATCTCTGGTCAGTGTCTAAAAAAAAATCTCAAGAATTCTTAAAGTTATTCCATTTAGACACTGCCACACATCATGTAGCTGCACTAAACTGACCAGACATTTGTATGGAAACAAGACAAGTTCCAAGCCCATGCCATACACACTTAGTGGAGTGAGCTCAACACTTCCGAAATTAAAGAGCATTTGGTAAAACTCATTCCAGAGCAGCCAAACAGTGCTCATGCATTAGCCCTCTGGGTTTCAGACAGAACAAACTGTATGCAGGCTTATCCACATAGAACATGAGACCTCATATTTCATTTGTTCCCATCATTTATTCCTTAACACAGCAAAATGCTCGACTACCAAGGTCCCAGATGTTTGCTGCAAAAATTAGTAGGATGGTGCAAATCAATGACTGGTATTTCAAAATGAGCAGTAAGTAATAAAAGCCACTAGGATCTTATTTTTAGAAAATAATTGAAAAATAGCATTATGGGAGAAAAAGAGACATTTTGAAGAATCAGAACTATGCCTGAATGTAAGAGTGTTTCTCCCCCAAATAAAGTTGTTCTATCTCTAAATACTGTGCATCTGTAAGAGACTACGTCAGCTGTATACTGCAGCTGATGAGATGTAACAGGCACTTAGCTAGTACATCCTCACCATGGA
The DNA here is from genome assembly GCF_965140245.1 of Athene noctua. Taxonomy (NCBI): domain Eukaryota; kingdom Metazoa; phylum Chordata; class Aves; order Strigiformes; family Strigidae; genus Athene; species Athene noctua. The sequence goes on along the minus strand of NC_134052.1, from coordinate 5,613,284 downwards.
GCATGTCTTTAATGGACACAGATATGACCTAGCTGAAGATGAGTTACACAGACTGATCAAAATATTTTAGTGAAGCTACAAGTACACTCCAAGCCTTCCTAAGGCAGAAATCAATCTCTCTTCAGCCAGGGAAAGATACAGCCAGCTGCAGAATCACTCTGCTGCAGCACTGAATTCCATGAACATCTATCTGTCTTTAACATGCAACCATCTATATGTTGGGTAGAATGATGAAGGAGCAAATCTTCATCTTTTGGTGGGCACCATGAGGCTCAGCACTCTGCAATATTGCTAGAGAAGGAAGTCTTTGTCTTTATAACACTCCTTAAAAAAACCCTTCTCTGTCAAAGGTATAAGATAAAAATACATACATGCAAACCCACACAGTTCACAACTGCACAAAGCATATGGCAAGCTTGTGAGCATGAACAATTACATTCATGTCAAAAATATTGATAAGGAATCCAAAAAGATCTACTTATCAGAAGCTTTGTGGGAAGCAACTTTTGGCTCCAAGACTGACAGAAGCCTTGTAAACAGAAGAATTTCCCAGTGGCCTGATGGTGTCCCTCTTTACCCTGCAACCATCCCAGTTTCAGAAGTTACTGTCTTCAAACTTAAAAAAAGGATTTAAAGTATGTTAGGTGGAGACACATGTTGTTTTTCTTGATGAGGTATTGTCTACTGAGGCTGAATGACAAGCACCTACACTAACTTTCCTGCTATGCCTCCCATATCTGAGCCTGCACTGCCCCCATCCCATCAAGAAATGCATTTCAGACATTTTCCAGCCCCCGTCTCCAAAGCTTTCCAAGACAGGAGTAAAGCATGCTCAATGCTGTCCGCCCTTGCGACTCCTTCATGTTGGGAACTGGCAGTTTCAAACACACAGCAGCTGTCAGTACAAGTTCATTGTCAAAACTGAACTACTAATGCAGCCATCTTCAAGTGAAGCTACTGAGATACAAGTAACAGCAATGAACAAAGGAAACTTCCCCAGGGTGAAGCAACAGTATCAAACATAGTACTCATGAGAGCTGTCTGGCATTATCTTCTCTTACGCCCAGAGTATGCTGTTCTGGCAAACAGACTGTAAAATGATGGAAAACATCACTAGAACTTTGTGGTAACACTAGCAAATAGGTGAGGCAATTCTTTTTTGAACCGCTGTCCCACTTCTATACATCTTTGCTCATTACAGAACTTTATCACTAGCTATTAATAGGGAACTAACTGCTGAGGTCCCCCACTTCTCCAGAAAGTCTGAGCTCCACCACTTGTGCTAGAGGATCTCCCAGAGTATTGTTTGTTGTAAGGACTGGCACAAAACTATTTCATATCACCGCTCCTGCTGACACAGACTGAGGTTTAACAAAGTCCAAGAATTGTTGATGTTAAGTAGATGTTACAAAAGAACAAGTTCCACTAAAACTGATTGCAGTGCCATACTCTGCACTTTCATTCTCAGCAAGTTTGAAGCTCTCACTTGTTCATCAGCTGAGTAGCTACAGAAGTCAAATTTAGAAACCAAATTTCAACTTGAAAATGTGCATGTATGTTCACCTTTCTAAAGCTAACAGAAATTTTCTACTGCTTTTTATACCTTGCAGGTCACAAGAATACAAAATTAACTTCACCCTTTCTTTTCATGTCACGTCCCAAATATCCCAACTCTCAATGTGAGACATCAAAATATATTACTGTAGTTCTCTTTTTAGGATCATTAGTTTAAAAAGCAAGCATTCAAGATGAAAATACTTGTAACTATAAATCTGATTAAATCCACTGGAACTATTTAGTACTTGTGTCAGCCAGGACACTTTGAACAAATGCTGTACTAAAAATACTGTAGTCTCATACACACCAGGAAGCCACGACTACAAATTGTTCAGCTGAACGACTAAATAACAGAAGCCTGCACTAGAAAAGGTGTTCTCTGCTCTGCCCGGAACAGCACCTCAACACTGTATTAATTCCAGTGTTCAACCAGTGACAGACAGTGGAATCCACCAGAGGCACATGCAGCGGGAGCTCCCCAAGAGCAGACAGTCAATAGCAGAGTAAGGACAGCAGTAACCGAGAATACTGTTCAGAAGAGCAGGTCAGCAGCAAACTCGCTGCTGAAACAACAGTAAGTCCATACCCTTCTCCTGTTCTCTTAACGGGAGGAAGCATTTTGAAATCTAATGATGATACATATTTAAACGCTGACAGTGCTAAACAGCTCAGAACGGAGAGTCATACAGGGAGAAGGTATGGCTGGGCATATTTGTCATATGCTGCTGTCTCAGTCAAATGAAACAGCCCCAGCAAGGTGAGGTGATAAACACTGATTTCTACAACGAATATCCTCTCTCAGATTTGGAAACCTAAGACACGGTCCTTCAAAACTGCAGGCAAGAGTGAAATATATAATGCTAAATAGCGTTTTGTTCCCTTGTTTTGGAGTGTGAGGTTTTCAATAAAACGAGGCAGTTTCTATAAAACTAGCAGGCACAAAGGCAATTCAATTTAATAAGCCAATAAATATTTCTGAATGACTGCATGTCTTACAAGGATATGAAAAATTATACTAGCACAACCAGCTCAAGCAGACTTGAAAGAGAAACTATCCCATCTTGAAAAGCCATAGAAAAAAAAACAACCACTGATTTCTTATGTTAAATCATCCTTTTATTAAATAGTCACTGTATCACTAAAGCCCACCCCTGCAGTCCAGTAACAAAAAGCAGATACACTGTCAGAGCTCCGCTGATTTTAGCAGAACTACAGCAATTTACAACACCAGTAAGAATGTGACCTGGAGCCTCCCTCTAATAGGGCAGTGGCTTGTGCTATTTCAGCAGGTATTACTTTAACAGGAATCCAGTGAAATCATTAACAGAGGAATTTGAGTCAATGAGATGTTAAGTACTTGCTATAATTACATATTATTGCAGTTTCTGCTGACAGCGCAGCTCAGGAGGTTGGAATTCAATGAACTATCCAACAAATATCTGAAGTCACAGTTGTAAATGAAATTAAATCTGAATTTGTGTTCCATCATGTTTACGAGCTGTGTGCGTAATTTATGTGAAGTCATGTAAAAAAACCCCCACACTTTTACACTGGTCCCCCCGTTAAAAAATGTTCATGTTTTATAAAGCAAGCAAAGTAGGCCTGATAGCATGTTAATAACAGATACCGCTTAACACCCTAGTAAAAGGAAAAACATCTTAAGAAAACCTGCTAGAAGTAGGAAGCACACAGACCATTAACCTCCGAAACACATCTTCCAGCACATTTAGGTAATTCTGCTGAGTTTTAACAAAACCAAAAGTTGGCCGCAGCTAAGAGAAATGCAGTCAACTCCCCACTCCCACAAGACACCCATTAAGTTTTAACCTGAATGCTGAATGTGTCAGAACAATTAACACAACAGACCTCAAGGTCTTTAGCAAAGCCTTTCTGAGGCTACTGCTGGGAAAACAGATGCAAACAACTTATGTGGCATATGATATTTAAGAGCAGTTTACCAACCATACATTTATTTACATTTCTAAGAAGTGTCATAAATGATCGATTTACTTCAGAGCACCCTCACGTGCAACAATCTGAATCCCCTCCAGTAAAGCTACACTTACAAGCCCTGCAACAAACTGCTGTGAACATATTTGAAAATCAATGTGAAAACAAAATTAAGAATTTTTGCAGAGATTGATGGCTGATGTTAAATGCTTCTAAAATAAAAAAGCTAAGTGTTTTCAGATTTAAAACTACCCCAAGTATTGTTCTGAGGCTGTGGGCAGCGCTTCTTACAGTGCGGGCTCATCACCCAGCACCGCAGGCTGGAAGCGAAGGCAGCGAGTGACTCAAGGCTTGTGTTGGAAGGAACAAATTACATTCTTCAGGATTTATGTCTCCATGTATCACAAAAAAGGGAAAGGAAATCTTCAGTGGAGATATCAATCTGCACCTAAATACCATTAGCTACCTTTTGTATTTTGGATCCCTTGCCAAACATTTGACATTTAAACACACTGGTGACGACATGCTCAAAAGACAATTTTGCCCTGACGTGCACAAGACACAGAGAAAGTACAAGAGTTTACCTTCAGGCTTCCTAACTTCCTCAAGTTTGTTTAGTACAGTGGCTTTAACAGCAGAGCTAAGGTACACAGAGCCCCATGTCACAAGTGGACCCGCTCTCCTTCAAAAAAACCCTCTCGTTCATCCAGAAGGTGCCAACAAAGCAACAGCAAGGAAGAACAAATGTGGTCTCCAACAGACTGTTTCACAACCATTGAAAAATCTTCAGGATCTCTGTTATGTTGCTTTTCAGTTTGTTAGCATTTAAATCACCCCCAGCTTTTACGTGTGCTACTCTATCACACTTGAAACATTAATGTAAAACACAAACTGCCATAATTCCTCAACTTCTAAGGCATTTGTTCAGCACTCTTCCTATTTAATTTACATTTCCCTCTTGTTCACTCCCCTTCATATCTTCACCGTGATATATACAGAGGTGCCGTATGAGTGTTCAGGCCAACATAAAATACCTGCAAGTTTTTGATAAGACGCTGCAGCAGCAAGGGCTTCTTTCTTCTCCCCATAAAAAATTCACTGTTAAAGCAAGCACCTCCTTCAAGCATGTTTGACTTCCAGGAGCCACCACTATGACGCTGGACAATCAAATTCACACTTGACTCCCATTACTGTAACCATTACTACAATGATACTGGCCCCCAACTGCATCTTAGCATAACTAGTCAAATCAACCAGATGAAAAAAACCCACTGATTAGGGTGATGTCTTACTTTCTACACAGAATGGTTCTGGATTTTACACAAGTTCTGATCACAGGCTGATGAGCAGCCAAGACACTAACAGCAGTTAGTGGAATTTAGTATCTTTGGAACACAATTTGATTATTTTGCAAACAAAAGTAATTTTTATCTACTGCACTCTGCAAACACAATGGGAGAACTGAAAGTCAAGATAAATTGCTTTTAGACTCAACACTGTCCTTCGTAGTAAGAGGTTGTTATGTTCAACCTTAATAACAAAGCTCTTCAAGGCAAAACTCAATAGAATCCAAACAGATCTTGCAACTGAAGTGATCTTCAATTTTACCAAGTGAGGAAAAAAACCCAGAATGATTCCCTCCCTGAATACATAGTTGTGATTCAACATTCACATCTGTGAAGGGGTCATTTTCAGTGACCAAGCTGTATTTGGAAATGACAGTTTTAGACTATGATTTCCCTCCTACAATGCTAAAGACTGCGAGGACGCTACTTACAGAAAAGGCTCACTGTTTCAGCACAATATTGTTCTCAGGATGGTCTGCAAAACAGGCGCTGCTAGGACTGAACATGGAAAATTCTTTGCAGTGTGTACTGATACTAAAAATATAGTTAAGGTGAAAAAAATACACACTATGGCCAAATTAAACAGGAGGAAGAATCTGGATATTGAGATGGAATGCAATTACCCAAGTTGGAATTTGCCCAGGACACTCTTTCTTAAGAGTGATCTGTCTATTTAATGACAAGAAATAGAAAGGAACACATATTTACTGCTGGCATCCTCTCTCATACCTAACACTGCCCCGCCATCAATGAAACTGGTGTGTAATCCAATCCAAGTTCTCAGCTACAACCAGAGTGCTCCGTGGTGACCTGCAATGGGCTAGCAGATCCACCTCCACCCACCTTACTCCAGCTGCAACAACTTATGTGATCACCACCTGAGGTACTATGTCCATCGACCCAGATATGAACATCAGTAACAACAGGAAGCTTCAAAGTGCTTAAGCTGCTCTATTTACTGATACGCCATCCAGAAGTCACCCAAAACATTCTTTATTAACAAAAATGTTTACTGCTGGTACATTCAACATTTAGAATGAGTCAGTACCAGCCCCCAGAAAAACTTTCCTTCTCCCAGATGTAAAGAGGAAAGGCAGCTTAAAAAGAGACATTGGTTCTATCTACTGTTAAGCACTGCCTAACAATAATCAAAGTACAAACCAATTCTAAACATCTGGAAAAAAAGAAGTACTTGAGATTCCCACCACCCACTCATAATCTTTGCCACTAAATAGGATCAAAACAAGAATATAAGAGCTAGAGCCTCGCCGCTATGTCTAAATGAGACCCACTGATCTCAGATCCGCATGAGGCAATTCCCGACACAGAAGCGCAAAGAACTCCTGTGTAGAGGAAACAAGACTCGGAGCAAGCAGAGGTGACAGGTTTTCAGGAAGATCAGTCGTGGTCACAAGGTCAGAGAGGACAGTGTCTATTCAGCATTATTCCCTTAACAAGACTAACAGGGTTACACATACCTTTCAACTCTGAAAAGGATTTTGGATTTTAGGGGCCTCTGATCAGTCACAATGATGTTACATGACTGCCATAAAATAATTACGATAGAAGGAAAAGGATGCCAGTATCCACACTGGTATGAATTTGTTGGGTATGCCTGATTTACCTTCCATCAAGGTGTCTTAGTTTGAATTTCTGTATTGAATTCCTCCAACACATGGTAGAAATAAAAACTGGAGTAGTTTTAAGTGCTGTATGCCTGAAAATCTTAAAAGAATAAAACAGCACATGGTCACAATAGAGAAAAATCCCTCTAAGAGGTTCACGGGAAGCTGGGAGTAGAAAGGTCAAATATGCATCATTTCCCCTATGTAAAGCAGTACAGAACTAAATCTTACCAGAGAGTACTTTTCCCTAAATAAAGATGATCCTTAAGCAAATATTTCCCAGCATAAGAAAGCTACAAGTATTCAAATACATGCTTACATTTTAGTTGCTTCAAGAGTTACTCCTGCACTTCTTGGGAAATTCACTGCCTCTTTTTTTCTGTTAAGAATTATTCACAGAGCCTTACTACAGATTCAGAATGGAAATAAAAGTTCAAAAAACTGCATATTCACTACTGCCTGCTCCCATGGTGCACACACACAATCACATTCTAATGAACTGACAGAAGGAAGGGTGCTCGCAAATGAAGATTTGTAAATATTTACACGCAGTAGCCTACAAAGCAACCAGGCACATGGACATCATCCAGAAAAGCATGCTAAAAATCAGTACAACTACAGGTCAAGCAGGTAATGTTTTGTCCTCTACCACCTCACCAGTCAGAGGACAGCTCAGAGCTCCTTACACATTCCATACAGTAACACATAGACACAAAGGTAGGTTGCATGTCCTCAACTCCCCTTCACCCTGCTTGAGCCCTTCAATTTGACACCTACCAACTGAGGGGGGGGAAAGTAAAAAAGAGCTTTTACTTCCTAGAAAAATGAACAATCAGAAGAAGTTAGCAGCCATCAGGCTGATTAGAAAAGATAGTATTATACATGTGTATATATGAATATAAATATATGTGTGTATATTCATATATAAATATATACATATATATAAAATTACAGGACTCCCATAATGTTTCTTAACGAAATGAACACTTAATTGAAAACTTTCTGAAGTGATGCTCTCTACCTTTCTGGAATTGTCTACACTGTCAGGTTTTTTTGTTGTTTGGGGTTTCTTTTTTTAATGTGGGCTTTTATTTTAATTAAAAAGCCCCACCCAACAAGGCAAAGTTACATCAATTAAATAGCAAGGAAAGAAATAAGACGGATCTTAAAATGGATGCAGCAGATTCTTTTAAAGAGCAACATGTTGCAATCACCTTTCATTTTAGGGGAAGGGAGGGATTCCCTGAAAGGAACAGAGACAGAGAGCAGTGGGGGGAGGGAGGCTGCGATAAAAAACGGCTTGGGGATTTATTTTAGTTAAAAACTTTGCTTTCCCCTCCCTTAAGAAGGGGCTGGGGGCCGGGAATCGCCATCCGGTGCCTCTGTAGAAGGCTCCTCACCGGCAGCTCGGGGAGGAGGAGAAGGAGAGAAAGCCACACAGAAGAGAGGAGAAAAAGAAAATGGCGCAGAGACTAAGTCCCGACCGTCGACAAGGCGACTTTCCAGGGAGGAATCGGGGCCCAAAGGGGACCCCGGGAGAGCCGATGGGCTCGGATCGGGGGCCTCCGGTGCCCCCACTACGGGAAGCGGGGGTCGGGGGGGGGCGAGGCGGCCGGGAAAGGGGCGCTTTTGGCAGCTCGATGGGAACAATGGGGCCGGTGAGCGAGGAGCCGGGACTTAGTCTCTGGGACGCCATGTCTGTGCGCGGCCGGCGCGGCGAGGCGAGGGGCGCGCCGGGGCCACACTCACCGTTCGCTCGGAAATCCGCCTCGATCTGCGGGGAGAGCAGACAGGGAGAGACCGTGAAAAACGCCGTCCCGCCGGGGGATTTATTTTTTGGGGGCGGGGGGGAGGGGGGGGGGCGCGCTGGATTTTTTTCTCCCCCCTTCCTTCATTCTCATTTTTAGGGAAATTAAATATCAAATGAGAAATGACCAGCGCGATGCAGAAGGTTCCCTCCGTGACGGGGGGGGGTGATGGTGGTGAACCGTCCCCCGGCAGCCGCACGGCTCCTGGGGTGACCCCCCCAGAGGGGAGCGAGTCAAGGGAAGGTGGCCAGCCGCCCCCCCCCCTTCCCGCAGGCAGGGGGTCCCACACAAGTCCCCTTTCCCCCACCACCCCCCATCTGGGTAGAAACGGGTCCCGAGGCGGGGGGCGCTCGGTGGATGGGGGCTCCCCAGCACGACGCGGGCGGACAGGCCGGGTTGACAGGGCTCTCCCCAGACGCGTGGGCTACCCCGAGCGGGGGCAGGCAAGGGGCAGCGGCAGGGCACGTCTCCCCTCACCGAGGTTAAAGGAGGGGGGAGTTTGGTGTCAGCCGGGCCCCCAGGGCCGACCCTGACGGGAAGCAAGGACCCCGCAGCCTCGGCGGCGAGGGGCCGGGGTCCCCCGGGAGCGGGCCCCCGCGGGCGGTGAAGGGTCGCTCACCTGGGAATCGTTGTGCAGCTGGTCCCCGCTCATGCTGGAGGTGCGGGAGGCCCGACGGAGCGGAGCAGGAGGAGAGGAGAGCCGAGGAGAGCCGCACCGAGCCTGGACTCGAGGGAAAGCGCAGCGCCTGTCTCCGCCGCGGTTGTGTAACAGACTAAGTCCTCATTTCGGCGCACTGCGCAGGCGCAACGGCTTTTACAAGCGGGGCGGGGCCAAGGCGACGATGGGCGGAACAGTGGGGCGGGACCTACGAAACGGCAGCTCCAATATTTGCATCCGAGTCACGCCCCTTCCCCGCGAGCGAGCCGGCGAGATTTGCATACGGGCCACGCCCCTCAAGTGTGCCGCCCCCCCAGGCGCAACCCTCTCGCTCGGCCCCTCCCACACGCCCGCGCCGGCTCGATTTTTACATATCCGGTCACGCCTCTTCCTCCCCTTCTCCAATCGCGCAGCCAGAACCGCCCCTCATTTACATGCTCGGCCCGCCCCGCCGCTCCCCTCCCCGCCGCGGGAGCAGCCCGGCGCATTGTGTAAGAACCCGTGCCCCACTGTGCGCGCACTGCGCATGCGCCCCATCCCACACGGCAGGCCGCCGGCTTTATTTGCATACAAGGCCTCGCCCCCGCCTGTCCGGGGAGCATGGCGGCGCCCTGGCGGCGGGGTGGGCGGCCGTGGCGGGGTGCGTCCCCCCGCACCGCCGTGATAACCAGCACCATACATCGTGAGCACCCTGCGGGGCACCACAGCATCTGCTAAAGGAACAACGGGCTGCTGCGTTTCCTTAGGGGCCCTCGGGGCATGGCCGGGGCCTGGCAGGCCTGCCCTCCACCCCCGGGCAGGGTTTAACCGTGAACAGCAGCTGTGCTGTTCCAGCGCCCGGGTAATGCCCATGCTTACACATCCAGGTCAGTGCCGGGCAGGGCTGCGGTGCATGGAAGCACAGACGGTGTTGTCTGTGCTGGGCAACTCCACCTGGGTTGTGCCGTCCCTCCAGATGGGCTGCTGGTAGGCTTGGGCCTGACAGGCCTTTCTCCTGTGCCTGCTCTCCACGGGAGGAACTCTGCGATCTCGGCTGAGTCACACTTACAGAACTCGTGTAAGCACAAATGGCCTGATGTGCAGGTTGATTTTGAGCATTTCAAAAAGACGCAGCTGTCAGTTCCCTTTGGCAGGAAAGGAGCCGAGTGTGGCATGTGTACCTGTCCTGCAGAGAGCCCAGCGGGCACCTGACCTCTTGTTAGGAGTCTGTCAACCCGACTGAACTGGGCTGAAACGCAGAGGCCACAGTGACCATGCAGAGAGTACGTTGTGCTGAGGCACTGTACCACTGCCCCAAATCCACATAAGAGTGATGCTAAGAGGGATGCAGATTGGGCAGGTTTGGCTTGTTAAAGTCAAGGACAGCAACCGTGCATTGCAAATAAAGAGCTTTCTGCTTTAAAAAAGGGATCAGCCAGCACGACTTTTCTTCCAGCATAAATAGACCCTTTAATTTTTTTCTCTCACGAGGAAACGGAGGGTAAAAAGGAAACAAAAGCTTTATTTTCTTTTAGCTAATGTGAGCATGAATCACATACCTCCTGGAAAAACACCCTCCTGCCCCAACCCAAATCTGAAGACATTTATTTCTGTTCTGCAGCAGCTTTACTAAAGGAGTTTTCTTTTCGATGTACTAAATGGCAGGTTTAGTATGCATGGCTGGTAGATGTCTCACAGGACTGCCTCCAGTCGTCTTCTTGGGGCTTCCATCCTGTGCTGCAACACACACTGTACCTTTCCTCAGCTTCTTTACACAACCAGAGCTTTGATTTGACACTAAAATAATCTGGTGCTGCCAGGCTATCTGAAGATACACATCCAAATGTAAGCAGCGACAGCAGCCACCTATTTGCACTGCATATTTATATCCTGTAAAGGGAAAACTCTGTCACTTTCTTACAGTCTTCAGAAGAGGATCTGAAGACTTCCTTTTTTTACTGAGAGCAGGCAAATATTTCTGGCTCTAGAGCTGTTTATTATGCAAACTGCTTTAGTCACTGTTAGATTTTTAAATATAAACATAATGAAAGGCTGTTTCAGACACCTCTCCTGTTGGAAGCGGTGTTTGCCCCTAGCTCACAAGAATGAGATGAAAGGGGGCTTTGCTCTTGGTTTGAGCCTCTCCTCACTGCCATCCAGGGGTGTAGAGGCTGTGTCCCCTGATACGGGACAGCCTGGAAGCGGTCTGGCACCTCCAGCTTTCAGCATTAGAAATTCCTAAAAGCTCGCTCTTTGAAGCAGCAATTTCACTTTAAATCCTACATCTCTCTGTCTCCCCCAGAAGCCTTGCTCAGGTGGCTGTGGGCTGCCGCAAGAGAGGGGCCTGCTGCAACCCTCGCCATGCTGCAGCCGCAGCCAGCCCCGTTCAGAGGAAAGGATCACTACCTCTTCTAGCAGCTGCCATCTTCACAGGCATTTGCAGGCGCACGTCTGATTGCAAAACAGAGCCTCCGAACTGGCACATGAGAGGCTCAGCACTGCGCTGTCTGCAGGTCTGCCAACAGCCAGCTAGGAGAGCTCTGAATGTCACGGGAGCTGCTGGGTTTGTGAGCTCAGGCCCTAATAACGACCACTCCCATGGCGGTGGTGCTGGATCCATTACTGACAAGCAAAACCTTGTGCCACATCTGTGAAATACCACTCATATGGTGAAGGAGACCTCCGGCTGAGACATCCATACCCGAACCAGGCAGAAGTGGCTCCCATGGATCCCTTCCCATCAGCTGCATTTCGTGTCCAGTCCCCCATAGGGTTAGCTTGGGGCCTGAGTGGAGCCTGCGAGGAGTCTCTGCTCCACTGTTAGATCCCAAGAGACAGGGAGATATACAACTTGTTCAAAAGTGTATTGAACTGTAACGCCTGTGTGGCCACATCTGTTGCAACAAGCTGTATGATACAAAACCTATCTGATTTCACAGAACCCCCTCCAAACCTATAACCTGCACCACCACACTCTAGGAGTCTGAATCTCCCTCATCCCCTTCCAAGCTTGCATCCTGTGTTGCTGGGGAGGCTCTACCAAAGGAAAGGAAAGGCCCATACAGAACACACTGCTGTACAACCAGCCCTTTCAACGGCAGAGGCTGGCAGTGAGGTGGTTAACACGCCTGGACGTGCTTCCCTGTCAGGGCTGTGCACACCCCATCAAGATAAATGGAGGAAGTTCACACCTCTGAGTGCTGTTGTCTCTCTCTGTCTCTTCAGGGCTCCCTGGGACTGCAGTACATCACTATCAGGTTAATGTAGCCTAGGTGATTGCTTGCAAAAAGAAACGGCTGGAAACTACGTGTTTAAATTAAATCATAAATCGTCCTAGATATAAAACCTGTAGGAAACCCTCCAATTCCTGATCCTGGTGAACTGTGAGATTTGATTTATTTGGCATACTCAGGGCTTCTTGCTGTGCTCAGGGTGCCTGTTTTGAGGAAGGGAGGTGGGTGCCTTTTTCTTGACCAGCTTTGCCATCCTGTGTCAGGATGGGATCGTACACCTTGCTCCAGCCTGACGCTGCTCTCGTGCATGAATGAGACCTGTAAACGTGGGAAATCCCTTTGCCAGAACAGACTGCCGCTGTGCTGTGCCTGCAGGGTGGCTTCGGCCTCCACTTCTGTGCTGCTTCTCTCTGGATGCTGGAGCAGAGAGTTCAGGAGGGCAACAGCTTCCACAGACGCCCCTCCCTCTTGCAGCAGTTGGACCAACGGCTTTTGGTCTCTGCAAAGGCTTTGTCAAAAGTGACCCCAAAGTTTGTACAGTGCTCCGTGCAGCAAAAACAGGACTCCTGCCTTCCCCGTGCATTGCAGCCAGGATGGACTCCATGGGGTCATGGTTCCCCGGGCCGAAACAAGATTGTACTGTCCCAGGCCTAAGAAGCTGAAGGTAAATACAAAAGTGAGGCTCTGGGACCAGCACAGGAGATGAAACCTATACATCCAAATCCCTACACCCTCCATAGCCCTCTTTCCAAGCCGTTGCCTTACTTTTAACCGCAAGTGAAGCCATCTACATTGTGTTCCTTCAGTTAATTCTCTTTTATATTCAACCTTATTGTATGAAGCATTTCAAGTTTGAAAGTGAAACACATTTGGTAATTAAATAAATCCGTAACTTAATATTTTTGAATACAATATAAAAGTTGAGGTCTTTGACCTTCTTTCAGAGTGCAGGAAGAAGAACACAGCATTGCCAACTTGTACAATTTTATTAGCAGTCCCACATATCCAGGTTCACTTGTTTTGTTTTCCCTGATGTTGCTTCATAAGAATCTCTACTGTTAAAGGCAGCAGCAAGTTTCTAGTACTTACGTTTTAGGAAAAAAATACATATAAACCAAAGACTTTTAGAATACAAAACAAGTGCATTCCGCTAACGAAGAGGTAACAAAAGACCAGTTACAAAACAGATTTAAATGCCAAAATCTCATTTTTAAAAGCTTGTCATGATTTTTAAGTCTCAGCACATTTGTAAAAGCTATGGTTTGGATACTTACATTGCTAGTCTACAATTTTTCACATCCAGAGAGACCTGCCTGATGTGCAGGATTCCCAATCAGTATAATACTGTAAACCTGCTGTCACTGGAACAAAGTGACACTTGTAAAAAATAGGAACAGTCAGATAAATGATTCTCCTCTCATTTTTCATTAGTATAACCTGCTCAAAACACTCATACCTATTACATACTATCAAATGTATTGAAACTAAATTATCTTAGTGCTTTGAAAGCTCTTTCTTTTCCATTTTAATAAACTGCAGCAATTATTCACAGTTTTATATGTAAGATGGGAGCAAATTAAGCGGAACCAGCAGATACCATTGTAAGTGGGAGCTTTCAAAGGTCAGTCTTAATTACCAAGTTTCACTTGGGATGGTAGAAGCTTGCAGAAGTCCTTGGAAATTATTAGTTTGAAAACAATAGCTGATATCACCTGAATTTTATTATGTCCTCATTTGCCATGGTTAAGGAGCCAGGAGTGGTAGAAATGTTGTTATAATGGAAAGAAGAATATTTGGATCATAATCTAAAGTGTATTTTCTCGTGGAGCCAGCTAACATACACAAACCCATATACATCTGCTGTGACAGTTTGTGGCTGCTGTATGACCATTGCCTAACTCTGAATGCAGTCGGGCATATATATTCCACTATGCCACATTGCTACCCTCCTCCTAGCAAATAAAAGCAATTCTCCTCCTTGAGAAAGCAACAAGAAACTCATAAGCAGCACCTTGCTTCAGCCTGTCCTCCTAGTTTTACTGTGTAGAGCAATGCCTTCCTCGTATTTGGAGATTACCCCACCGCCCAGGCTCCCAGCTGCAGAGCGTGGGTGCTTCGGGAGCCCCAGAGCACATGAGAAAAGCCACCCTTGCATAATGTGGCAAGTGTAGGAGGCAATAGGATGGCTCTTTTTGAGCATTAACATGTTACAAATATAACTGCGATAAGGAGCCATTTAATATAATCTGTGCCCCTGGAATGAATTCCTCTGAATTTAGGCTAGCTGGTTTCATTTCTTTTTTCTCTCGTAGCTGATTTCAGTTGCTATTTCTCACATAGTGGGATAGTTCTGTGATGCAGATTCCTGACATTGCAAGGAAAGGGTCCAAACACTTCTATTCATATCAGAACTGCTATTAAAAAAATACTCAGACTTAAACTTGGTACCCACAGCTAATAAATGGTTCTTCTTCACAGTATAATGAGATAATATTTCCCCTGCCTGTAGTGTTTTCTATCCGAAGGAAAGAAGAATCCCCATTTTGGGAAAGAAACTGCTCACTTGGAGTGCTTCCATTTCTGGAGTTGTGCCACGTGAAGAATGCTGGGCCCAACTCCAGGAGATCTGAGCAGCCTAAACCCATCCAAAATCCATGGGAGCTCTGATACTCATCACTCCAAGTGCCAGGCCAGACATATCCCAGAGACCACCCCTGCTAAACCCAAGAGCACTTCTGAAACAGAGCCTTTAAAAACTTTGCTCAAGTTAGTGGCAAGAGCTGAAAATTCAGTAGAGGCTCTTGGTGCAGCTTCCCATCTGACATGCCAGCATGCCATTGCCCTCCTACCCCGAGACTCATGCCAAAGACCTGCTTTAGCCTGAGGCCTTTAAGATAACCTAAGTTTAGCCTAGCCTAGAAAACTCAGTGCAAGAGACCCCCCCAAGCCTTTCAGGCTGGAGGGGAGCCTGACCAAATGTGGGTGCACCCGGATTTTAAAGCCTGAGTGAGGTGTGAATTGCTCATGCCTTAATTGGGAGATGACGTGTGGCCCTATTAATGGCTTTATTAGCGTCAGTGGTCCCATGCAGTTGGGTGGCGCTTTCCAGGGAGGAAGGAAAGTCCTGTGCTCACAGGGCTTCAAGGGCTGCTTGGTGCCTGCTCTGGCACAGACTTATTCTTGGCTGATGCTTTCAGCTGTGGCCATGCTCACCAAATTGCTGCTTTCCTATGGTGGATGGGCTAGCAGGGACTGCCACAAAAGCACTGCACCCTCCTTGGTGCACCAGACTGTTTGGGGGTCCCATTCTGCACTCCGTGCAGCACAGGCTGCTGTCCTTGGACAACCATGCTGGCGCTGGCAGCTTTTACAGGGTGCCTCATCTCTCAGCAGTGGCTCTAAGGGTTTCTGCCACATGGGATCTCAGCAGGCTGATGCAGCTTCTATCCTATTCTGTGGCTTTTTCTAGGCTCTGGGTAGGCCTGGTCCCATCTCAGCACAAAAGGAAAAGAAGCCAGAAGGTGTTTTGCAAGTTGACACTTGGTAAATTGAGATAGAGACAGGCCCTGATTTTGAGGTTGCAAACCCCCTACACAGAGGAGAGTCTGCTAGGGGTTACCCTGCTTTAGTCTCTCTGTGCTTCAACTCATCATCTGATAAATGAGGCTCATGGATCCTCCCTACCAGCACAGGTGATGGGGTGAGAAAGATTCAAGGGAGTCAGGGCATTTTCAGGTCTAAGCTCACCAGCCTGATTGGTAGTGCCATCACTGAACAGAGGTGGTTCAAGGCTGGGTCTGCTAAGGGCCATCCTCTCCCTGGAGGTGGCTTAGACCTAAGCACCCCCTGACAGCCCAGAAGTGGCCCATCAGACCATGCGTGGGTCCAGCCGGGGTGCAAATCCTTGGCTTGATATCAAGATGCAGCGAACCATAGGCAGAGACGAGTGCAGAGTGTGCCGGGGTTGTTCATTTAGGGCAGGACTGCCATGGTTCACTCCACAGAGCAAACCCATAATCCAGCAGCACTTGCACCCATGGGTGCCCATCATGAATGCAATGTTCTAGTGGGATGCAATGTCAATAGGCAGCGTCTGGTCAGGCTGGAGGGGTTTTTGGGAGATGCTTGTGTCTAAACCTTGTACTGTCCTGCTATCAGGCTAAGGCTTGTGGCTCTGAAAATCCAATGAGCTTCTATTTCAGCTTATTAATTGACTCTGTAAATCAGAGTTTAAAGGGCCACTGCTGGAGTGAATCTGACCAAATTTGTACATTTTATCAAATTAGATAGCTCTGTATAAAAATGTCTGCATCACTGGTTTTAAATTTATTTATCATGGGTTTAGCTGGAACATAAGTCTTTCCTAAAATAACTTGCAATGTTAGTATTGTAATACAGCTACAAAAGCCTAAGCATGAACCTCTGATCAGGAAATCCACCAAAACCTCAAGTGGAAATAACCACTTTAAAGTAATTCTGTCAGGGAGGAAGTGATGCAGATAGGTTATAAGGAAACAATAATCAATCTTAAATAATGAATAAAAATAATTATGAGACATTTTAAAAATAATGAGGGTTTTTTTGGCTTACTTTTAATCTTTATTTTTAAAAGAGAGTTGTCACCTTTGATGAACTTTAGATTTGTAAACTCCTTAGACTCTCTGGAACATTAATAAATATTTGCATGTCCTATAGAGGTATTCATAAAATGTGAGATGAATATTGACAATGCCAAGGATTTCATAGCCGCTTTTGAAAATCCACATGCCAGAAATAATGAGACTGGATTTAAAATAAAAAATATAACTTCCTGTTTGAATTCTTAGCACTGAAGTCTTGAAGGTGCTTTTTATTATCATTTTTTATGATGAGGTGGAATAGGAACTTAGACCTGATCTGCTCGTTATAGCAGCACTGATTTAACACAGTAGCAAATCAATTTAATTAGATCAGTGATTAGACCTTATGTGAGCACACATCCATGCGAAGGGAGGCTTAAACTACTGGGGAATTACATCTTTAGGTCAGAGAAACAAACTGCTGACTTAAAAATAATAATAATGAAAAAAAGTTTTTTCTTTAACACAGATCTTTTTCTGGACCAAACTAGAGAGTAGGGCAGGTAAGCTGTGAGGAGGGAAGGTGCAGTCACCCCCTGCGTCAGGATGGCCAAGAAGAGGTGGTGGGAGAACTTCTTAGAGTGGTAACTTCTGGACCCCAATCACTGACATATCCACATCCAGATGTGCAAGATGGAGCAAGGCAGAACAGCATAGACCATAACTAGCCAAAGGTTTCTCCAACAGATCTAGGCCCGGGTCAGTAGCGTCTACATCAGCATCAGTGTCTGTATATAGAGAGATAAACAGGCAAAATTCATCATGGCTTTAGAGAGCTCAGATGCTGTGGAGATAGCAGAGAAATGTGCTTACCAGCTATTCAAATTTGTGTTTAACTTAATCTAAGGCCTGCTGCCCAATGCTGATGAGGATGCTTATTTTTGCTACTGTTCCCATCGTCTGCAAGAAGCTCTGTGCAAGCAGACCCCGGTGCCTGCTTGGGAAGCTGGGGGGCAGCCGGGTGCAGGATTGGTGCTTCTGCTCCCAAATCAGGGAGCCTCTCCTGGTGTGTCTGAGGGTTTCTTCAGTGTAGCCCCAAGATCACCTGGCAGCAGGCTGTGACACAGAGAGCAGACGACTTCCTAAGGCTTTCATCAGGACTGTGTACCCCTGAATTCATCATGGAGATGTGTTAACATTAATTCTAGGTAATAAAGTAAGGATGTGCAGAGCAGTTATGAAGAAGGCTTAGCCAGCCCTAAGTAGAAGGTGTGAGATAGAGGTTTAAACATCTTTTCACAGGGCTAGTGTAACCAGTGTGTTTATATGAAAGCAGACTGGGAGCAAAGCACGGCTCATATCACAGCCCAACTGCATGGATGTGAAGAGTCTTAAAAAATAAACAGAAGTAACAAGGAGCTCATGGGAAAGTGTCTCTTTGGAGGCTGGAGCTGGTGTGACAAGACAGCAATAGTGGTTTTGTCCAGCTCTTACTCTCCCTGAGTTTCTGCTGCCATGGACTGGGGCACATACCCTCCTCCAGGCACACGTGAGAGGTCCCGTGAGCCCACAGGCCCATTGCAGTGGCTGCTGTGGGCAGCTGTGGGACTCTGACTCCAAGAGAAGCAGCTGGTGGTGACAGCAGGGAGATCATGGGGGAGATACGAGAAAGAAAAAAGCTTTGGGAGAGGATGGAGATTCATGGCAAATGCGGTCTGCTTCCAGGCACCCAGGCAAGTGAGAACCCAACTGGCTGGGACCAACTCTTTCCTCACCCCTGAGCTAAGCCCCATCTCTGGTTGCTACCTGCCCCCCTTTTCTTTTCCAAGACCTCCTGGATGCAGCAGGAAGGAGCAGAGCTGGAGATGAGGCTGCACATCCACCAAATGCCAAGGAGCAGCGATTTCCATTCACACTACCCACAAAGACCACAGCCCCTGCAGCTCTGGGGACTCATTTTTGATGATCACACTTGGAGCAATCTAGATGCAGAAAAAATAAATACAAATACCCTGGTCAGCTACTGGCACAATGCTTGATCCGAAGTTACTCGAAAGCAGCAAGAAAGGTTCATTACGGTTCACAGGGCTGCAGGACAGGGTCCCAAGCCAGGCATGCAGAGGGAAGGGGACAGATGAGACCAGAGCAGCTGCTCAGATGAAGGGAACAGCGTGGCCTGGAAGCACCGGGTGAAATCCTGGCTCCTGGGAGGCTGTGGGTTCTGGGCATCAACTCCAGCAGAAAATGTTTGAAGCATAAGATGCATCCAGTGCCTGGATGACTGGATGCTGATGAGCCCTGACCTGGCTCAGAGAGGTGCTAGAAGGGTTTTCCCAGGAGTACGGGCAGAGCTCTGGGCACAACAAGGTGTTGGGCAAGCGAACAGGCTGTCACTGGTAGTTTTACATGATGTGCCTTGAGCACGTGATGCTACTGAATGCTTTTCCAGCTCTGTATCTTCATTTTGCATGAAGCATGTTGAAATCAGCCATTCTTCATCTCTATTGTGTTAATTAGTAGTAAAAACACAGAACGCTGAACGTGATGATGCAGATGGGTTGCAGGCCAGCTGTTGTTACTGCCCGCCTGCCCGAGATCCCAGTGCTGCAGCAGGGATACCTCTTTCCCAGGAAAGCCCTCCAACAGCCAGAGTTTCCAGCCCAGAGTAGCAGAGGGAAGTGGCACCAACGTGGGCTTTGCTGCTGCACTGGGACGAGAGGACTCAGGAGGCTGTTTCCCGTGCAGCCGTGCCAGCTGGCAACCTGGCACAGGCAGTTCACGAGTGATAATCTGAAACAGTCCCTGACAAGTGGACACAGGGCCAGGCTGGGGCTGGGAGGGGAGCACAGCACCATGCCCTCCATGGGGTGCAGGCTGTGCACCCCGAAGCTCTGCCTTCCCACCATGTGCCGATCCTGATGGTGGCAGAATCCCACTGCAACTCCATCCAGAGAGAGCCACCCCGGGCTGGCAGGGCCCGCATTCACCAGAGCTGGGGACTCATTCATAAATCCAGCGCTGGCTGGGACAGGGCTTGGGGAGGAGCTGGGGATGGACTGGGGAACAGGGCTGCTTTGTTGCGGTGGAGCCAGCATGGAGAGCACGTGTGCGTGAAGGGAGCTGCGGGAAGAGGATTGGCAGCTTTGTGGTTGAAAGCTCCCAGTTGGCTGCTCATGCACAGCTCATGGCATGGCTCAGCCCACCCAGAGCTCCCACCTGCTTGCCCAGCCCTTGCCTTAGGTCAGCACACCCCTCCCCTGTTCCCCTCCCAAGCAGGCCTGGCAGAAGGGCTCCCAGCAGGGAATGGGGTTGGGAAAACCCCCTTACACCAGCACACAGGACAAGTCCCCAGAGACTGCAGGCTCCCTTGGCCTCTTGCTTGCTTGAGGTTGCTCCTCTGGGCCGCAGTTTCTCCATCTGCAATATGGAAGGGGGTGATGCTGGTCTCCTTGAAGTGCTTCAGAGGCAAAAGGCCTAGTGCTGGTAGAGGACAGGAGCCTGCCACCAGCATCGCTGGCCCTGGGGCAGGGTGGGGATGGGTGCTGAGCAAGGCGAGAGGGTCCTGACTGGTGCTGCAACCACCAGGTAGAGACAGGCAGCCCTGAGCTTGGCAGCTGGCTTGTGGCTGCTTATGGGAGCAGGGCAGGCAGTGGAGCAAGTGCTGTGGTGCCCATGGCCATCATGCAGTGCCCTTAGTGCCTCAGTGGACCTATTCAAGCATCCCACAATGGTGGCATGACACCCACAACAGGTTAATGGAGTGACTGGGGCAGGTACCACTCCCGGGTGCACCTGGAAGCAGCACCTGGCTCAGGCATTTCAGCATCATCATCTTCCTCACCGAGATGGGCCAGGTAACTGTGAGACTGCATCAAGGACAGACTCTGGGACCCTTCCCAGACCCCATCACATCACCAGGACTCATTGCACTGCTGCTCTGGCTCACCTTACTCTGCTCAAACCGCACCAGCAGCTCTGGAGTTACTCCTGATTTACACCTCATCTGGCCTCATTTTCTTGCTCCTTTGTACCAAATTGCTGGCGTGTGTCTAAGATCCAATTATTTTCATGACCGTTATAAAAGCTAATAAACTTTAGCAAAGCCTCTAAAAATCCCAGCCGCCCTGTTTGTGCGTCTCTCTAGTCACCAGGGCAGAAAGCATTAGTGCTGTCAGCACAGACAGGCTGATACAGGCACCCCCGGGGCAGTCAGATGTGGTCATATTGCTTAAAACCATGCACTGAAGTTGCCTGACAGGTAATTTAAATATAGTGCAGCTGAATAGCACCAACCCAAGTTGCTATGAACAAGAGACCAGAGGGGCAGGGCTCCGGGAAGTGTTTTCTTCTTCAGTCAGAAAAGCATCTCTGCTGGCCTCTGAGCATGAGCCCAAATCCGTGGGTGAAAAGGTGCTTTTGCCCTTTTTTGTTCAGGCTATTCTTGTTTTTTAAGGATAATTCCACCAGAATGAATTGCGTAAATCCCAGCAGGGAAGCATCAAGCAGAGAGGATGGGTGCTGCATTTTTGCAATGCCACTGTCACAAGTGTGTCCCATCACACCCCTACCCTTAGGCATGGGCTGGGACCTGGCCCTGGGAGCAGCTGACGGTCACAGTCACCGACAAAGACAGGAGATGCCCCAAATACAAGTGCAGTCAGTTGGAAATCTCTTCAGCCCTCGGTTCTGTGACCTTTGGGGCCTCCAGTCCCCTGTTAGCATGGGCTTTGTGCTGGAAGGGGCTTTTCTGGGTCCTAGTGCTGCTGTCCGATGGAGGGATCAGCCTGCCATCAGTTTTCGGGTGCGAGGAGGGTTATAGAGCAACACCATGCAAACATCTGGATCACATAAATCCCAGCAGCCGTGTTCAGAATCATGGTGTGGAGAGCGGCTCTGCAGCGAGAGGCCTCTGGGCTTGCAGGGCTGAGCAGCAGGCGCTCAGCGCTGAGTCCTTGGGACCTGGCTTGCCACCACCCACCTGCCTGCATCTGGGCAGGCGGTGCAGGGACTTCAGTGCAGAGCCAGCTCAGTTCTCACCAACTTCATCTTTCTGAAGGTTTTTCTGCTCTGTCTCTGAAACCAAGCTGGCCCTTGCCGCAGCGGAGCTGCCTTCACTTCCCCTTCGGCACCCAGCAGATGATTAACCTGCCATCGCATGAACCGCCCAGGGAAAGGCAAGCGAAAGGCACATGTGGGTTTGCTTGTGGTCAGGTGTTGCAGCGTAGGTCAAACACAGAGTCCACTGCTGGGCTGCAGACTCATGTCTCCCAGCTGAGGACACAACCCATCCTCGGCTCCCTGGACCAGCTCATCCCTTGCTGGGACTTGCTGAAGGGCAGGTGGGGTGGAAACGGAGGCCCCTGAGCCTGGCTGTCTCCTGCTGCCATCGGGTAAGTGCTGCTCTTCCATCGCCGGTGCTGGAGCAGCTCCTTCTTGCCATGGATGCCACCAAGAGCTGGGTCAGCCGCGAGCAATGTGCACCGAGGCCAGAGCTTTTGGCACGCAGCGGGTCCTGCCGTCCCAGTCCTCCACCCACCCATGCCCGTCCCACAGTGGCACAACATGGTGGAAAGTGAATTTTCAGGGCAACACCTTGAAATGGGCAGCTCAGATTTGTTTCCAAATCACTGTGCGTAGCTTTGTCTCTGGAACTGGTGTGAGGGGCTTAGGGAGGGGGCAATGGTTCTGGAGAGTAGAAGTCTCAGGGTTTTATTACACTGGTGAGACTGCCTTTCCTCATAGCCCCGACTGCCCCTTGCCCTGGTCATCTCTCCTTGCTTCATGCGGAGGTAAATGACAGCAAAAGTCACGAGGACTAGCGAGAGGCTGGAAGACTGTGATGATGGTGATGTGCATGGGGGCACAGGGCTGAGCTGCAGATTGCCTTCTCCTACTTGATGCATTAACTCCTTTTCTGCTGGTCTCTGCTGCAGCCTTTGGTAGTGGGGTTGCAGACCTGATCTGCCCTTATAGCAGCTCCATCAGCAGCCTCCAGCCTTAGCAGTCAGAATAAGGAGCAACAGCAAAGAAGTTAATGTGTCGCAGGTCTCCGCTGATAATTAAAGAGCCCTGCAGATGAGCAGATTTGTGTTGTCCCATGTGTGCATCTGCTGAAATCTTCCACTATTTGCCAGCAGGAAGGCCTGCCTTGTCAGTGCTTGGAGGTGACAGCACCTGCTTGGATTTTCATGCTTTCAGACTGATCTTTTTAGAATTCAAAACTTGCAACCTATTTTATTTTTTTACGTTTCATTCATCTTGGTGGCTGAAAATAGCCTACACAGTTTCAATTCCTTTTTCTTTCCTCTTTGTTTTTTAAATAATCAGTTTCATTCTCAGACAATCTCTCTGCTGCAAAAAAAATAAACGTGTCTTCAGATGAAGAACTCTGTTGAGGTTTAAAAGCTACTGGGAGCTTGGCCCAAATAAGTGCTACCTCCATGTGCCCTGCGACCATAAATCCTGCCTATGCTCCCTGGCTGCCAATTTCTCCCACAGCGAGCCAAACTCTGATCCTAAGTGACGAATATCAAAGGGCTTATTTTTGCGGTTAATGAACTGATTAACAGATGTGCTTCTGAGTTTCCAGAAAACTCACCGTGTGACCAAGGAGTGGTACTTGATGGGGGGAATGGGGGAAAGGGGTGGTGGTGGTGGG
This sequence comes from Athene noctua, assembly GCF_965140245.1. Lineage (NCBI taxonomy): Eukaryota > Metazoa > Chordata > Aves > Strigiformes > Strigidae > Athene > Athene noctua. Next base: position 5,589,911 of record NC_134052.1, on the reverse strand, counting down.
GGGTGTTGCTGCCTTATATACAGGATGAAGGCAACCCTGTGGTTCTGGGCTCAAACCAGCCCAAATCACTGCGCCTCAGTTCCTCTCTGTTCCAAGGACACACAAACCATGCACATAATTTCTGAATAAAAAAATTAAAACCAAGTTATATTGTAATTTCAGATTAAAAGATGCCCTCAGTAGTTATATACATCTATGTGCATTTCTGCAATGGCAACAAAACACACCAGCAAACACCCAACACCATCACATCTCAAGGGATGAGTAAGGAAGACGTGTCTATTAACACAGGGAAAGAGAAGGGATGCAATCAGATATTGCAGGCAAACAACAGCTGTTAAGACTGACTGAAATCAAAACTGCAAGAAATCTTTCCTGCCGGGTCCATGCCACAAGTGTTTCCTATCCCAGTGGTGGCAGCAGGAGGAGGGGAGGGAGCACGTTACCCCTGGCAGAGCCCTGAGAGCTGAAGCTCTGGGAGTGGAGCAGGTCCCTGGCCAGGGCAGGTGCACAGGCTCATTACAGGGCTCTACTGAGCCCTCAGGGTGCGGGGTTAATTATTAGTCGCACAACACATAGCTGCTGTCACCCTTCGCTTTGCATGCCTGATACTAGACTGACATCTGGTAAGTGCCACCATGAGACTGTCCCTTCAGCCCCAGCTCCTTCCCTTGTTTCTCAGCTTGTGGCTGAGTCCTCGTCTGCTCAGACTAGAAATGAAAATAAACAGAGAATCGCAGCTCTGCTGCCAGGCAGGCAGAAGGAACAGCTTCAGGTCTTTAACTTGGATTCGGTTACAGCAGTAACAAAGTTATAACAGGAACTGATATTTTTATTCTTTTCATTTGCATGTGAAATGTCACTACGGGGACATTATTATTATTGTTGTTGTTGTTATTATTGCAAATGTGCGCCTTGATCTTTTCCAGTTGTGATTGTGCTGCACACACTGATCTCCTGCCTTGCTGAGACTGGTCATCCAAATTTCATTGCCTGACAAAAATTAATTGGGGTGGGAGGGAAGCAGACACCCTCCACCTTGAGGAGGGTGTTACAGATCCACTTCTGCACTCAGGTCCACTTAGACAAGCTCTTAAAATCAGCTTTGCAACATTAAAGTTCCTCCTGAGTGTTATGATTTATTAATGATTAATTACTACATAGCCCAGAGCAGAGGTTTCTATTTTAAAAATATTCTTGTTGCTAGTAATTTTGGAGTAATGCCCATGGGAGGACTGTCATGGCTGGGACTCTTTCTTGTTAGGTGCTCTACAAACATGGGACGGGATGATAATTGCAGCCATGCCCCGGAGGAGCTGAATGCTGAGCTAAAGCCTGGTTTTCTAAGAGAATTCACCAGCCCCCCTGCACCCCAAAACCTAATTGCAGTGGCAAGAGGGCCTCATGTGAGCAACGCGTGTGGCCAGAGTAGTGCAGTTGTTATTACACATGAAAAGAGTCTGGGTCCTGGAAACAAACCCTTGGATTTTTCTCAGAGCAATGTGCTTGTAGGAGAATAACAAACAGAAGATCACAGGGGGCTTTGTCAGGTCATGCACCATCTGGTCTCTCATTCTTGTCTCCAGCTAGAATGAAGGGCTTGTCTTCAGCCCACCATCACTCTTGAAAATGGTTAGCACATGTGAGGGCTCTTGGCAGTCCCCAGTGCTGCCCAGGGAGAAACAGGCCTTTGGGAGGAAACTGAGGCACGCAGAGATGAGCTGACCTCCTCTAACCCTTGGGGTTAATGCTGCACCAGAAAGATCCGGGTGCTCAGATCTGTGCTCAGCTCACCTAACTGAGCTGGAGTTCATCTCACTGTCTCGGATAATGCTGTGATGTGGAAAGACGTGGGCTTGTGGGGCAGAGAGCAGAGGAGAAGACATCTGTTGCACCAAGTGGTTGTGACCACCAAAGAGCTGCTCCAGCCTCTCTCCTTCTCCATGTCTTGCCAAGCCCTGTCGCTCTGCGTCCACTCATTGATGGCTGATAACCATCTTACCAGTAATGGTAATAGCCCTCTGATTAGCATTCACATCATTACTGCAAGAGTGGGCTGCTGTGCGCAGGGATGTGAGCCGAGAGCTGAGGGTGTGCAAGGCAGGCAGGGGCAGTGCCCTCACTGGCAAGAGATGCAATCCCACAGCACCTGAACAAGTAGAGCAGGACAGGTCTGGTGACAGTAATCAGGATCACCCAAAAGCCCAGTGATGGTCAAAAAAGTCTGCAGCGACATGACATGTCCATGGTCAACAGAGGAGCTGAAGTCAGCAGGGCAGTGTCAGGATCGGTGAGCACAGGCATGCCTGCGACAGCTTCAGTGCAGCTCTGGATCCAAAGAGGGCAGGCCACCAACAAGGATTCTCCCAGGTCTCATCCCAGATTGCACCAAGTCAGAGCTGACTTTCAGGAGAACCAGCCAAGCCCCCAGGGAGGGGGCAAAGTGGCTGCAGAGCCCATTGGTGCACTCAGGACCCTGGCAGTAATTCTGCTGAGGTGAAAGGAGCTTCCAGCTCAGAGGATAGCTCCAATCTTCACATCTCCATCAAGGGCCTGTTCAGAAAGGTGATTATATAAAATTGATTCCTTGCCAACATCAAACATTTAAGTATCAGGATATTACAGAAAATGCACTTTTATCTGGCCAGTTTCAAGTACGAGGCCCCCACCAGCCTCTGGGCTGCCTTGTTACACCGTACAGGGTATGAAACCCTGACTATACTGGTTAATCTCAAATTAGTTTTTATCTTGTCATTTGATGACAGATACAGGGAACTGCGTTCTAAGCTTATCTTTAAGGATTTGATCTTCCCATACCCTTAGGAGTACCCTAAATTCTTGGTCACAGTACTCTGACTCTTAAGCAGGTTAGCAAGTAAAGCCATCATCCAAATAGTCAACACCTCCTTGGAGGTGCCTGAGATGATACAGACCACGCTGTCTTCAAGAAATGCAGCTTTAAACTTTATATCTCTTTCATTCATATGCCTTTAAAAGATTGTCAGGCTTCAAGAGAAGACCCCAAATCGTTGTAAGCCATGGGGTGTGTCAAAGAAACTTGCCCTGGGTATGCAAGAGCAACTCTTCCAAGCAGTACTTCCAGGTTTTAGGAATATATCATGATCCCTCCAATGAGTTGTCCACAGTTGAAAATGCACCTGCAAACTTATAATGAGCTTCTTAGAACAACCAGCAGGGTTGTCCTTTCCTGGGCAAACTGACCCGACTCCCTCTGGTTTTGATGGCTGCTGGAGCTCTTGGCAGCTCTGCTGTGACAAATGCTTGCTTGTGGCAGGTAATGGAGACCCACTGCTGGAAAGGGCTGAGATCTGTGGTGATGCTTTTATTTCAGATATTCACATTCTTTCCTCCTTGAAAACACTGTTTCTTCCCCATTGGCAGGGAAAGAAAAAAAAAAAAAAAAAAGGCTGCAAGAAAGGATCTGGAACATGCTAATAACTGCACCCGCCTCACGGGACACATATCAATCTTCCCTCGACGTTCCCATGGAGATGACCCACTATGCTGTTCTCCCCTCCTTCCCTTCCAGAGCTCTTTAACCTGCTGCACAGGCAGGAAAGTTTATAAAAACAAAACCTGGCAAATCCAGCTTGCAAAAGTTCTTTTGGGAAGGGAGATGTAGAGCCGTTGAGACTTGGGCTGCAGTGGGGCAGCCCTCTGCTGTGCTGGAGAGAGGCAAAGCAGTGCTCAGGAGGGGATGTTCAGCCCCCTGGGAGGAAGGGAAAGGCCAAAGGAGAGGGGGACACCCATCTGTTGCCTGGGGTGTCCCAGGGAAGCTGCGGGGTGACCTGCACCCACGCTTACCCCAGCTCTATGTTGCTACCTGTCCCAGCTGCTTCCCTGCAGACTCCGGAGTGAAAGGCAACGATCTCAGGGAGCTCGTTACCCTGGTCTCAGGATAAAACATCATGCAAAAGTCACGGCCACATCTGCTGAGGGGCTGGTAACCAGCAAGCAACGCCCTTTGTGGTTAGAATAAGCCACGTACTAGCTCATAAGGACAAAACCTGAGTGGAAGGGGAGAAAAATAAACTTGTTTAGTGAATACATGTTTACTCAACAAATTCCTCAGTTTTTCAAGTCATCCTGGAAACTTTGGGGAAGAAAAAGGCTTGGAGTGCATTGGTACAGATTCCCAGTGATTGTCATGAGGGATTGTCATTGCAGCGTAAGAGAGCACTGTTGTTTTTAAACATGCCTGGCCTATTGCTTCCCAATTTCTGCACCACTAAGACGCACCCTGTCACTGATAAAAGGTTTAAGAACCACTCCTAAACCCACAGAATTTGCAGTTCTTACACAACGCAGTGACCCAAGACATGGAGAGCTCAAATAGCTGCTGCAGAGATGGACCAGAGTCCTGGATGACCCAAGGTCAGATTTAGGCAATTCACGGTGGCAAATTTAATGACCATATCCTGCATCAAGGCAGAACCTGTCAGTGGCAACGTGACAATCCCATGGAGATACAGCCACGGGTACCCAAACATGGCTTGAACCCTGGAGCTCTTTCCAACTACAGCTGGGTGAGGGGCTGGGCAAGGAGCAGAGGGAAGTGTAGACACAATGGAAAGGGCTCTTCTGAGCTACAGCTGGGCCCTGACACCTCCAGGTGCCAGATCTGCCATGGCTTTTCCATGTGAGCCTCTTCTTCCACATGCATGATTTCTGTGCACCATGCCCCTCTCTCTGATCTCTGCCTCCTCCCCTAAATCTGTCAGCGGGTGACTCTGCTGTAACTCCTCTCTCCTGACTTCACAGGCTGAAACCCTTCTGGATATAAAAAAAAAATTTAAAAAATATCCTTATCACCTGAAGCCCCTGACAACACCATCATTCTCCTTAAGTGTGTGTTAAAGATGCTATATAAAAATAAAATGTATCTTTTCTGATGACACAGAATCCTGGTCTTAAAATGTAATTTATGAGGGAGGCATAAATCTTGAATAGCTAGCATTGCTTTTGCTAACTCATGAGAAAAAGCCTTTGTTCTGAAATCTTGCCGATGGTGTTATTGGCGGCAATCATTCTTCCAAAAACCTCACCAAGTTTCATCTGAACTCCCTTGCAGACATTGCTTGAGTTATCATTTCACAGCGGGCACCGCCTGCTTCCAGGTAGCATTTAATTAATCTGGGTTTGGGCCACAAGTGGACTGAATTTGGTAGATGCTCTTTCCTCTTTTCCCCAGCACAGATTGGACAGGGACTCTGGTTTCACGCTAAACACACCTGAAGTTCAGCTGTTGTTTGGATCAAAAGTCAGCAGGAATACAGGCACATTTTAGCAGGATTTTTTCATGTGATTCTCCCTCTGTCCCAAGCAAGAGGTAAGCACTGAGTGTTAAGGGGGGAGATGAGATTTAGCTTTAAAAATCATGAATTTTTACCACATAAGAGGACAGTTGCAGAGTTTAATGAAATCAGATATTGAAAACTGCTACAAGAGGCTTTGAACGTAACAGTTGGTATTTCCTTTGAAAACCATTGCCCTAGGATCCACTCAAGCCATCCCTGCTCTGTTCGTGTTAGCTGAATCCCCCATCCTCATCCCCTGTAGCCATGACCTGCCCCATCATTATGCGTATGTCTGTCAAAATTACACCACAGTTCAGACCGAAATGCCATGTTTGCAGAGCAGAGCCACTCGGCTCTGACTACACACGCTTTGTTTTTCAAACACAGCTTAATCAGCTGCTCGGGAAGCCAGCAAGATGAGCTGAGCTCGAGTTTTCTACCTCCAGTACTTTTCAGTACCAGAGCCCAATACTGACTGACTCTCTGCCAAGGGAAACTCTCTAACTTCTTACTTGAGAAAAACAAAACAAAACAAACAAACCAATTTTCTTTTGTGCTGCCGCAGTGGATGGGTGCTCCTGGACATGCTTAATGTGGGGCTCCACCACTCCCCATCTCCACCTTTCACTGTTCAGCTGCCTGCCCCTCTTACTCCAACACTGAAATCTGATGGATCCACACAGTCCAAAGATTTATCCTACTGATAAAGCCAGTGAAGTGCCAGAACTGATGCTGAGGAAGGCTGGGGAATAGCACTGCTGCGGGGGACTTCGCTATCAGGTTGGATAACGAGTTGGCCTGAAATCCTGACAGAGAGCTGATCCTGCTCCAGGGTAGGATGAGTGACACAACCTGCAGAGAACAGCTCCAGCCTTCTTTTCACGCAGATTCCTTTGGATCCACTGCGTCCATGCTTGTAGCAAGGTAGTGAATAGGTTTCTAACCCCATTACAGCCACAGAACGAAGGGATTCAGCTGCCGCATGAAGGTGTGGTGATACTCCCAAGCTTGTAGCAGAGCAGCTGGCAACAGGAGTCCCAAACTAGACATATCGGCAGCGTGATTGCACAGGGGCTGTGCCAATCTGCAGAGGTCATGATCACACGTCTGCATCCCCCCAGACACTGCAGGGCACCAGACACAAAGGATGGCAGAGTTGAGACGTACCAGGATGGGTGCCATTACGTGGTGGGGTGCAGCAGAGGCCCTTGCTGAGGCACTATCACCCTACGGACCAGCACTCTCCCTTGCCACGGGCATTGCCACAGGGCAGGTTTCACCCTTCCCTGGGCCCTGGCAGGAATCACCAACAGGGAGAACCAGACAGACAGAGTGAGAGGGAAATCGTGCCGTGTCTGAGACTCTCCCCCTGTCTCTCTGCTGGCCCAGGAGGGACACGGGAGAAATTTCTGAGCAGGGTTAGAAAGCCCCGGCAGCACTGCCTGTGGGGAAAGCAGGAGGGAGAGCTCTGAGCACCATCGTGTGGCACTGGCCGTGCGGGTGTGCAGTCTGTACACGCTGTGCATTCCGTACATGCTGCACTGTGCACTGCTGGGCAGACTGGACTGTGTCCTGCCCTAAGGACTGCAGAGTGCTGTAGCGAGCGCACACAGCTGCTGTTTGCAGTGCACGCTGCCATACAGGCTCACACTGCTGGCCTGCTGGCCCGCTGAGCCGGGCACCGCTGCCCGTGCTGCAACAGCGAGGGGTGGGAGGCTTTGACATCCCATCACCCCCCCACACACAGCCACTCTTCTCACACAGGCTTAGTAGCACCAGGGAAGCGTTGGTCCCACCTTTAACCATGGGAATCACTGTACAATATTCAAATAAATTTACCTTCACTGAAAAAGCCAGTTCTCTGGCTTCTCACGAGCACAGTTACTCTGGGCCAGCCTGGCAGACCTGCTCCCTCCCCTTCCATTGCCATAAATCAAATCTCAACAAAAACCTTTGAGTTTTACAGAAAAGGAAACTAAAGCCTTTGTAAACCTCTGCAAGAGAGGCACTGTCCCCACGTTCTCATCTCCATCTCCTTTTCTGGGACACTTTGACCACCCTCCATCTGCAGCCTCAGGCAATTCCTTTGTTTTAAGCAAACATTTTAATTCCCTTGGGATTTGGCGAGGCGTTTGTGATGTTCCAGGGGTATTTTAAAATGCACAGTTCTGGAGTTAAATGTTTGTGAAAAAAAACCCCACCTCTTTCCTTAAGAGAAAATTAGCAGAGAAAAAGAAGGAAGTTTCTGTTGATTCCTCCATGCTAGAAAAGAGCTCCAAATTGAGAGCAAGCCTAGGGCACAACTGCACCTCCCGATCCGTTTGGGTATTTCAGAGGCCACATAACATGCCAGACCTCCCCATGCATCTGAGGGAGAAGAGAGCTGCTTTATTTCCTCTCTCTGCCTCAGTTTCCCCCGGGGAAGGCGAGGAGCATCGCGCTGCCCCCGCAGCCGTGACGCGTTGGTACACAGCGAAGGGGGGGGGGGGGGGGGGGGGGGGGAGGGCAAGCGCGAGGCTCATTGTGGCGAAACTTTTTCCTCTGGAGTCGAAATTTATGGCACAAGCACGGGAGGCCGGAGGGAAGGAGAGGGCAGTACGGCTGCAGACTCCCAGAAGATGGCACTCGTGGTCTTCAGATCAAGCCCCGGCTGGCTGAAGATGGCTCCCTGCGAGGGAGCCAATAAATAGCCCCGGACAGGCTGTCAGCCTGCGTGATTTAGGGACCAGAAATAGTGAAACTGTGGAGGTTTCTCAAAAATTAATTTTTCTAAAATGGGAGAAAGATGAAGCTAAGTAATTTTTTTTCTGCCTCTCTTGCAAAGCCTCTTCCCGATGAGGAAATCAAATTTAACTCCTTTGCTGTTGCTGCCCCAGCAGGGTCAAGGTGGCCTTTGGTGGGGAACGGTCCTGCCTGTCCTGTCACCACGCGTTAGTGGCCGTCACCCTGCTGTGGGCTGCTGGCCCGAGCGACACAGGGTGCTCAGCTGCGGCATCCCACACCTTCACCGCTGTGGTCCACAGGGCAGAGCTGGCGGACACGTTGCAGCAATGTTGCTCCACAGGATGGGGCCGGCAGCAAAGCTTTCATCCAGTGTCATCAGGACAGGGCTCTTCTAGGAGGGAAGTGGTAATTTGGTGAGCTACATTTTGGCTGAGGTCCCGAGGATCCCCCTCCCTCCATTTGAGATCTGCAGGTTTAGTCTGGCTTATCAGCAATAAAGACATACTTTAGCTTTAATTTTAAGCATAAGATGTTGCAAATAAGGTGCTGCACAAATACTGGCCTCCTGTTCTTCCTCACAGTGACAGCACAGCACAGATTTACTGAGAAGTCTACAGGGTGATCCCCCTCCTCATACACATCCGGGAGGCAGCTACCTTGAAACTCCGAGGATTTCTTTAGCTCCTGTTGCATTATATTAAGACTTTTTCTATTGAATCTCCCTAGTGTCCTACAGAGCCTGACAAGCTGCGTCCCTTTGTGGAAATGGGTTGAGCTTGGCTCTGTTTCCAAAGCACAGCCATGTCCTGTCTGTGAAAGGTGGCCCTGAGGGCCAGATAGATGTGCCTGTAAATAGGAAAAGTAAAGGTGGCTCATGCTATACCCTGCAAGCTCAGGCAGGGCAGGGGTCAAGGGCAGGAGAGCTGCAGCTTCAATACAAGGCAGCTCTGTGGATAAAGGGCAGAACAAGCATTGCACTATTTTTAGTAGTGCCCCAGGCCTTGGGGATGGTGATGGGAGTGAGGTACCAAGTCCTTTGCAAGGGCACAGTAGTGCTCAAGCCACTGAGATGGGCTGTTACGATGCATGAGATGAGTTGCAGTATGGTCTTGTGAGGATGCTCAGAGCCTCTGGTGTAGGAGAGGTGATGTGGATTAATCATCCAAAGAGGAAGAGCCGTGCCAAGGATCAGAGCAGAAAAATCTGACCTCTCTATCTGACAAACCTGCAAAGTAGTCATTATGGGCTCATGGCCTTGAGGGAGGCAGGGGGATGTACTGAGCCCTGCCACACTGGCTCAGGCCAGGCCTGCCTGCAAGAGCATCCTCTTCCCTCCGAGCTCCAGGACAGACACCCGGGGAAGAAGCAGGAGAAGAAACAAAACTGCCTCTCTCCTCCCACCACCAAAACCTGCTCAGTGTAAATTATGCCCTAATGATTGAGCGCCAACTGCCCCCTATAAATTATGGATCTGTCACTGTTTGTTCCCCCAGGAGGTGCTGGGTAATTTTTGTGGTGTCTCTGCAGCTGCACTCCTACTCACACAGCAGTGTCTATGCTGATCAGCCCTGCGAAAGCATTTTCAAACAGGGATTTTTTTTTTTTTCATCATTCCTGCTTTGCTTTTAAACAACTATTAATTGTGTAATAATTTAACAATTATTTGGTGCTGGTTTGACTGTTCCCTCTTGGTTATGGATCCTGTTGTCAACGTGCTGATCACACATACATCACCTCACTTCCCTCTGCACTTGTAACCCAGGATAGTGTTATTGCGTTATTGTTTGGCCTCCTGTAATACAGTGTGGTGTTGCTGCACGTTGCTCAGCCACTGCTACTCTGTGCCAGAAGCGGCTGCGTTTCACTGAGCAAGCAAGCTGTAATCACAAAGCAGATAGACATTATTGGGGTGGAAAAAGAGTCTTAGTCTGAGTTCTCACAGGCCTTGTCCAAACACAGAATAAGACAGTCTGTCCCAAAGAACATCTGGGCTACACCTAGTATTTTCATAGTAGTAGAGCAATGAGAGACTTGGGTAAGTCAGCAGAGTAAGTTAGTGGCAAGACTGGGAGCAGGGTACCAAGGTTATGGGAAAACAGCTATTATATGTTATATTTACATGAGGTTCTTAATTACAGAGACTGATCAATACCAGAAAGAATCTCATATGATCTACATCTATGTAAAACTGAAAGAGAAGGGAGTCCAGACTCAGGATATTTACCATGGACCTGGTCCAGTGATGGATAAAGAAGAGAAAAAAAGCTTCTTTAAGTTAATAAAATATTGTTCTTACTAAGAGAGATTGTTTTTTTAGTAAGAGATCAGAAGAAAGAATGGACTTTATAAATGCATTTGTGGGTAGACACCAAGGTGAAAATGTTAAGAGGGTGGTCCTGGTCTAAGCTCACAAGGTTGGAAACTGGATTATGAGTAGATTTGTTGTACTGCACAGTGACAGCTGGCAGGGCGGGGGACTCACCTGCACCCAGAGGCACCCCCAGCTTTGCCTGGATTATCCTCTCTGGTGCCCTCAGGCCTTCTGCTGCAAGAAGAAACTGGCACTTCACTCAATCCTCTCAGATACTAAAGGAAAAAAAAATTGAATCACCTCTCCCTCAGTTGGCAAGATGATTTGAGACTGGGGAGAGCTGCAGTCTGTCAGAGTGGATCTGATGCCCCAGCACATCAGCAGGAGAATAATGACGTGCAAGAGAGTAAGGGGAAACCAAGAAGTCCTGCTGCACCACTACGATCGAGCACAAGAAGCGTCAGGCTTGGCCAGTGATTTGGAGAGTGTTGGAGCCACACAAACACCTGCTGCCCTTTTTATAGTTGCTTTCCAGGCAGAACCACAATGAGTTTAAGGTTGGGATTTGCAAAGAGTACTTCCCAATTATTTTTAGGAAGATAAAAGTTACCTTAAAGCTGAGCAGCCCTGAACACTTGGTGTCTTGTATTGTTCCAACATGACTGTGAAAATGCAAGTGGGCTCTGCAGGATTTCTAGGGAAAGACCCCAAAATACACAGCCAGTCCAGTCACTGCACAGCTACTCTGGCAATGCCATCACCTCACTGATACGCTTCCTAACATCTCTTCTCTGGAGGGAGAGGGGATCATACAGACATCTCCTCAGCTGCACAGTCTGGAAAGACAGCACAGAGCTGCCCAATGTGTCATTTGAGAAGTTGCTTTCTCCTTGAGATTATGTGATTACCGGGTATAATTGTTTAATAGAGTCACATCATTGTCTTGTGCGAGGAGAGGGAACTGACCACATCTCTTTATGAAGACAGAAATCCTAGGAGTCTCTATTAGCCAATTACTGTAACCTACAAGTGTTGTAGAGGTATTTTTGATGGATGAAACTGATTTAGGGGCTTGATAACTTATCACTTAAAACCAGCAGAAAATCCTTTTTTCCTTTTATGATGACTGGAGAACTACTGATTTTTGTCAGCTCCCCACCTCTGTTTTAAAACCCATAGTGAAGTCCCTTTTTCCTGCATTTGTGGTGGCTTCTTGCTCTGTAGACCTTGATTCTGAAACACCATGCTGTTATTTAGTCTCAGGGTGCAATGTGGTCTGGCGAGGGTTTGCAAATGTGTATGAAAAATGGCCAAGCTGGGAGCATTTCACCTGATCTGAATTACATGGTTGAGACATTTGTGCAGTGTCCAGTGCTGGAAACATGAGAAATGGACTTGTTTCCTCGATGTGCAATTTCAGGCCCGTTCCTGACAAACGCAGCCGTCTGCTTACCTTAATCAAGGCATCTTGTTATGGGCTGGTCCTAGGAGTAAGTATTAAACATACTGTACTGTGGCATTATTTATGACTTGCACTGACACTGCATCACTCTGTTATCCATACTTATAGAAAAAGACCCACTGTAAGTATAATTAGTTAATAAATCACCATGAGTGATAAACAGAATGATGGATGCAGGTTTCAGTTGATCACTTTTTTATTAAGGAGAGATAAATCAGCATCATATTGTTGCTGTAAACCTTTCAAATTGGTCAAAAATCTTGCCATGCTGAAATGCAGCAGGGAGGTGATTAACGTGTCAATTGCGCGGCAACAAATTGTACCTGATAATTGATATCAATCAATCCTTTTAATTTCTCTCCAATGTAATGGGTGTTATACATCATCCTGCTCTCCTGCCTCTTCTGCATGGCTTCTGCAACCTTTCCTCCACACCCAGACACCTCTCTAGGCATCTCCTGCAGCCTCAGCCCATCTCCCTGTGTCTGGCTGATGCAGCTCCTGCGGACCTTTCAGCCTTTTCCAGCTAACCTTGCGTTGCTCTTGGTTAGTGGTGCTCTGATCCCACCTGATACCAAGAAAGGACGATGCAGCCACCATACCACCTTCTAGTTTTATTTTTGCTAGTATTATCACTATCAGAGTTACAAGCCTTACTAAAATTTGGCTAAAAACTTCAATCATGTTAGCAGATTAAGAGGGGTCCTGCCATCCATCCAGGTATTCACCCCAGGTTGACTCAATCTAGTAGTTTTGGCCTGTTTTATCTAATAAAGTGAGAAGATGTCTATAAGGGAGCAACACCCTTTCCTCCCAAGGAACAGAGGGGTCAGACATGGGGGAGGGGAAGCACTGCAGTTCACCTAGAGGAAGGAGCTGAATCAGAGATGCAGACACCCTTGGCTTTGCACAACAAGCTCTTTGGTCTCTTGGTGATAAGCTGCTACTCCAGAGTCAATTGTTATTTCCTTAAGGCAGGGCTCGCAGCTCTGCTTGGTGTTTTCATGATACCAAGAGAAAAAGAAACTGAATTCAACCCCCAACTCTGCATGTCCAGGGAGGAATATTTGTGGAGATCTAGACCCCACTGCAATTGTGATTTACGTGATGGCTGTACTGCAGGTGAGCCCATCGGCTAGATGCTCTGCTCTGCAGCCTCTGGATCCGGCTCTGCAAGGGACCCCAAGCCCAGTGCTAACCCAGACACTGCTGCACATACAGCCACGCGTCCCTGGCATCAGGAAAAAGTGCCTTTCCCTGCATCACTTGCTGTAGCATTTGGCTGCCCCAGCAACTCGTGTGCCTTGCAATCGCCTGTGCTTATACACAGTTAGGGGGGATCAGGAGGCAGCCCAAAGGCCCCCCCGGGTGTATGGCTTGGGACAACACAGGGTCAGGGTTTGCACCAAGGGCACTACTTTAATTCACACCTCCAATTAGATAGCTGTTTGATCTCCGTTACCACCTCAAACAGTTTCTAGTGCAAAAACTTGCCTGCAGCTAGGGGAGAAAAAGTGCCTAGGAGTTACTTTCAGCTATAATTTTGCCAGTCTAAAACAGGGAGCAGCCTGTGCTGCATGTTCAGAGGAGTCAGATGTGCGGCAGACAGGAGAGAAAAGCTCCTCGGTTTGCCAGCTGGAGCAAGCTCTGCGAGTACCCAGCTATATTTAGCTAACAGTGATATACGTGCCTTTCTGCCACGTTCCCAAGGGAGTCTGCTACTTCCTCCATAAGAGCACACAGCCTTTTTCAGCCTTGTACTTCCATGGCAAAGTCCAGTCATTAGGTGGAATATTATCAGAAGTAAGAATTTTTCTCTTTATATCATGCCCATACATTCATGGTGGTCCAAGCCCTTATTGCCATGTGTTCAATGAACTGCTAGGATTAGCAGGTGCATTACATGCCCTGGATCACTTGTCCACTGACCACAGAAAGCTGAGCAGCTCTTACAAAGAGCGAGTGGGGCTTGACCTTCAGTGGATCTTCAGGGCCGTGATGACTGGATCATGTCCTCTGCTGGTGTGTGTGTATCCATGTGACTCCATGGAAGTGGTGGAGCAACTTCAGCTTCCACAGATGGAGGACATGGGTGGCATCTCCCATTCTCACAGTAGCCTGTTGTCCTGCCCCATCCCCATTCAGCCTATGGCTCTGGCTCTTCCTGTCTTTTCCTGTTTCATCATGGTCTCCCTGTGTACATCGTATCTGTCAGGTCTCGTATCCCCATGACATAGCATCCTCTCATATTATACTTGCCATAATACAGAGAAGATGAATATTACCCCATAAATGCCTCTTAAGTTAATGTAAAACTACATCTCGCTACATCATGTATTCAACAAGCCGTCATTTTCCTCATAAATTTTGAAAAGCGTTTTAGCTTCTTGAAACGATTGGCTTGTGTGTCCAGCTGAGAAATAATCACAGCCCATGGCCTAGGCTGGATGCAGGGGCTGTAAATCATCCCAGGGCTGAGCAGCCGTTCTGCCCTCCCATCTCAAGCACCCGCATTTGCTGCTGACTGGCTTTATGGCATCAGCTCAGCCTGAATGACCCTATTCAACAGCCAGCCCTTTAAATCAGCACCAGACAGGTGTCACTCTGAAAGGAAAATAGCCTCACTTTTTTTCTCAGGGTGGAAAAAGAGGATTTCTGGTGCCATAGCATTGGTCTGCTGCAACAGTCATCACTCAGAACACATTAGACACTACAGGGCTGTTACTTTTTATTTTACTGGGATATTTCTATCCCTGCTATAGTGAGTACACAGCACTGGAACCATTCAATTTCTGAATGTTCACCAGACTTTCCATTTTGGCATGGGGCCATCAGGCTCAGAAACCTTCCTGCAGCCAAGAGTACACTCCAAGCTGCAAACTGTGCTACTCCTTTTCAGTGGGCATGGACAAAAAGGGAGGACCTCTCACTTGGGATGTTCAGCTTGAAGGAGGCTTTCAAGGTTTACTTGCAGAAGAGGGAACACAGACCACTTTCGACTGCACTTGTTCCAAATTGCTCTGCTTAAAAAGCACCACAAGCTATAAAGATGCTCAACCACAGGAATTGACTCACAGTACTGGAAATAAGATAGTGAGCTGCTCACTTCTGTATTCTTCAGGGGTGAATAGAGATCAGCGAAACAAAAGCCAAGCCCTCCTCCCAACACACACTAGACTCTTTTTCTGGTAACCACTATGACATTTAAACGGCAAAAGTAGGCTGAACTCTACAGCAAATGAGTTCCAGGCCTCCCTTCACATTCGTTCCTTTTGACAAAATTCATCACACACTTTGACATGGATAGGTAGCTTCAGTGTCTGTGTTTCTGGGGAATTTTGTCAGGAATGACATGGGATAATGCACACTGTATATATGCCTGAACTACACTTGGATACATCTTGGAATTAGTCCCTTATTTTTCCATACACAGCTTTTACTGCCAGAGGCAGAGGAAGCCCGGCTAAAGCCAAGTGATAGCAGATTAAATGATCTTTTTATCATATTTTTCCTACCTGACAAAAAATCCCCCTCTCCCAAAGCAGCCTCAGACTTGCTGTGGAGCTGAACATGCCTAGGGGCTTTAGGCAGCACCTCCCAGTGAAGCCCACGCAGCCCTGGCCACCGTGTTCATGCCATGTTTTCCCCTGGACAGCTGAACTGCCTAGAGCCTGCCTTGGAAAAGGAAATGAATTTCCTCCTGGCTGCTGCTTCTCTGCAGAATTGCCTTTTGGGAAGCTTCAATAACACCAATTCCCTCCTGCATTCAAGTACCCCTGAACGAATGACCCTGCTAGTGGTGCAGTTTTTCCCTTCACCCGCCTCCCCCTTCTCTCTCCCCCAACTTTGATTTGATCAGGCCAAATCTGAAATGATGTGTGAAAGTAATGATATTTTGTAATTAAATCTCTGGTGATGGCGCCTCTAATTTGTGGTACATGCATTGTTCATAAGGAAAAAGGCATCAATTCATTTTCTGACTGGCTACTCCAGGGACTCGTAATTAGACCCAGTTCATCTCTTGCTGCCTTGCATATTAAAGAGCTACTGAAACGCAAAGGGAATTTGGGAAAGGTGTTTTTTTTTTTTAAAAAAACCTTCTAATAATGTTAGCTCAATTAGAAACACTCAGGAATTAAAAAAAGAAAGTTCTGGATCATCCAGAAAATAGACGCAGAATTTTGAGCAAGCTGGCCAGTGCGGGGCATTCACTGACCTGCTGCCAAGACCAGGGACCAGTTTTACATATTCCCTTAGAAGTTGTGATGTTTTCAGGATGATTAGTAAAAGAAAAACATGATACAATACATAAAGCAGAATGCTGTCTTACGCTGCCCTTTTGCTCTGCCTCCAAACTAAAAGGGAGAAAACTTTGACTTACTATGATTTGAACAAGAATACCAAGGAAACACATGAAACAGCAAAATGCTGTGGAAAGGGAAACAAGCCAGCAGACACACAGGTTATTTTGTAAGGTCAATGCTATAAATGTATATTTACATACCACATTATTGTACATTCACAGAATTTGCTAGGAATGTTTTACAGAAAGTCTTGGATGGAATATACTCAATTCTGTCATAGTTACCAAATAGCATAATAAAAGCAAATTCAGTAGGTATTGGCAATAATAAGCAACAGCCCCCAAAGATTCCCTGAGCTTCCCACTTGCAGCAGCATGAGAAACTACATTCCCATCCCACAAGGATTTTAAGAGAACAAATTCTCTCCCTCAACTGGTATAAAGTTGAATTCTCAAAAGCACTTGTGTCCTGGTCATCCAGCAAAGAAGTCACTTGGGTCAGAAATATTTGGATTTGGTCTTTTTAACACTTAAAAGGAATTAAGTTTGTCAGTGTTTGCTTCCCGGTGGGAAGTTGATTCATTATGAGAATCAAATAGTTTAAAGCAAAGATGCTGAAACCAAACGCTGACATTTTCAAAACTTTTTTTTTTTTTTTCTTTCAGTCACTTTTCAAGGAAAAAAGATCCTGGAGAAAGATTATAAATCTGGGGAATCTGTATTTCTTAGAAAAACCACCCAGCTGCAGGCTTAGAGTGCCCAGCCAGCTCCCCGTGCCCTATAGCTCTGTTGGCATCTCCTCGCTCACTGTGTATGACATCTAATTTGGCAGCGCCAGCTACAGCAGGTCCCTTATGTCGGTGGCACCCATCCATTTGATTCATGCAAATGAAGCACTGTAACAACTATTTTAGGCACTAGACATCCCTGTCACCCTGACAGCCACTCTTCGGGTTCCACAGAGCAGCCAGGTACAGATTATTAAATCAGAGAAGCATTCCTAACTCATCACAGGGAATTAAAAACAGAGCTCCTGCTCAATGTGTGGGATTTGTGCTCATCCTTACCGCATCACAGGATGCACTTCATTTGCTCCAACACCTGCAAGTAAATCCTTGGGTGGAGGGAGAGGAGGAGGCTCCTGTAGGCATGGCCTGCTTTGAGGGAAGCAGGACAGCACCTAAGTGGGATTTTCACTACGCACCCAGCTTTGAAATGCTCCCTGCCGAAGTGAGCATGAGTGTAAGGGGAGAAGCAAGTGATAGAGACACAGATGAGGAACCTGAAAGCATTCAGATCCTCTCTGTGAAGATCAGCCAGGCTGACACACACCTGCAGTACAAATCCGAGCCGGGAGCTCTGTAAACCTGGATATTTACTGTGGGATCTTTGGGGGGGGCAGGTTGGAGTATTGCACTTTTTGCTCATGGAAAAAGTAATAGAAAATAGTGAACGAGCTTCAGCTGGAAACGCACTCTGACACTTCAGCTGACTGAGGTGCTGCAGAGATGAGCAAATATCATAACAAAGTCTGTACACTTTTAAAAAAGAGAGTTATTTCCAGTTAATTCCTCTGCTTTTATGGGGAGCCTCAGCATCTGGCAGAGCCTCCCAGACCCCTGCCATGCTGGGCTCAGCTCCTCTGCCTGGGCAGCCCTGCTTCTTCAAAAGAAGGTGCAAAGATCCTGCTTCATGGCAGGGTGCAACAGCCTCGGGGTGGGGACCCTCCTCACCCACAGGCAGCTGCCCCTTATCTCCCCTGCCCACCTAGACCCCACACCTATCACCAACAAGGGCCACACTGAGGATTTGCTGTGCTGGGCTATGGCTATCATTTCTAACAGGGGAAGGTATCAACATTTCAAAACAGTTTAATTATTCTGAGAATGCTTAGCTATTAGCAAAGACAAGAGAGCTCAGGGCTATTTTTCAGCATTAATTTTCCATTTGAAATGAATTCCTTTTGGTTACACTTTTTAAATGTTTCTTTTAATTAGACGCAATTACTTCAGAAGAATTGCTTTTATTTCTAAGCCTGAGATCTCAATGATAAAGCTGTTAACTGGCCGAGCTGAATGCTGTGTATGGCTCATTTAGCTGGTACACTAAAGTATATTGAACTAGGAAATTATACAGTGAATCAGCTATTAATTCATTTTATGATCCTTTCACTCTAACATCGTGAATGAGATCTTCAGGGGGAAATTTAGTCACAATACATATAATTGTTCAACTATATATATGCCACTGGTTTACTACTCTAAGGTTACAGGCATTGCAGAGCTAATCGGAGTGCAACTGTGCAAACAGCATTGACTCCTGACTCCTGGTGCTGCAGGGAGCATCGCTGCAGCCTGCAAGGCAGGAGGGCCAGGGAGGTCCTGTGTTTGGGATAAGCAAGGGAACAAGCTATGGACACATCCTCTGTCCAGACCTGGGGAAAAGGAACCTGCAACTTTTCCATTTGACAGTGCTAGGAATCACTTTCTAGCTGTGTGTCCGCACACCCGTGCTGTTGAAGGAAAATCTTGTGCTTTCCGTTTGGGGCCCAGTTGTATCACCACAACATCTGGGGCAGGCAGGAGCTGCTGTGGAGAACCAAGGATGGTTCCTATGGTGCTGACTGAGTATCAGACGGCTGCAAACCACCTGAGAACTGTGAATGAGGTTTTCTCCAAGGGGACCGTCCAAATCAATACCTTTCCTCAGACCAAGTAGTATTTGAATCACAACTTGTACCCTTCACACTAGCGGTTAATTAAGCAGCTTCTACAGCAGCAATTGATCCTGTGTAGGCAGGAGCAGCCTTAATGTGAAAAAATACCAATGTGGCCAACACTACACCATGCAACACAGGATCCCCCTCTTTTGTCCAAGTTTGTGTCCATCACAGCACCTCATCCTGCAGCTCTGCCCCTCATTTGGGTGTTTGCAGGCCGGATCCTGCTACAGGGGTGTTGGGGCAAAAAAAGACATTGCAACAGGAACATGCATGTCCCAGCAGGGAGTGGGAGATGGGCTCCGACCCTTCACTAGCTCCTTGGAGCCTGCCTAGGCAATTCATGCCTGGGCTGAGCCCTTTTGTCTTAATCTAAAATCCTACCCCATAATACTGTTGGTTTCTCAGACTATTGATGGGTTGTAATGCTGATTTAAATTCATCCTCACAGCTCAAGGCTATTAAAAAAGTCTGGCAGCCCAAAAGGACACAAGGATTTGTGCTTCAACTCCAACACTCCTTTCCTGCAGGGAACACCTAGTTACCTACCATCCCCATCCCTAGAACACAGCCAGTGTGGGAACCCAGCAAGAGCCCCATACCCAGAAAGGGATTTTCCAGCACATCACAAGCCTTGCAGTAGGGCTTGGATCCATGTAAAGCAGTTGTACATACTGCAGAGTCACCATATGGGTATCTTTGTAATTGAAAATGTAATGCAAACCTTGGCATCCAGGGCCTTCTTCTGGAGAAATCATTGTGGAAATGTCATATAATTAATGAATTGCATCAGCTAGCAGGGAAAAAGATGTTTTAACCATGGGATCATGGGACTTTATTACTGTAGATGGACTAAATCTGTATCTTCCAGCATAGATCAGTCCTGACAAAACTCTGAGGATGCCAACTGGCCAGGTTTGTTTTTACTATCTTAGCTCTCTTATTATTTTAATGAAGTCCAACTGATGCTGCACAGAAGCCAATTTTTCTAAATGCTGCCAATAAATTATAATAAAGATGTTGTGTATGAAGATTGGCAGGTGTCTCCCTGCAGATTTTATCAAGCTTCCAAGAAGAGTCCCCTGCTTCAGCAGAAGCCACAGCCAAACATTGCCTATGGAAAGCAGCAAGGCAGTGGAGCTTAGAGTAATTAGCAAAATTGTAATTAGTGCCAGCTCAGCACCTAGCAGTGGGGGTGTGCGCAGGGAGAATCCCTTTGGACCACTGAGATGTAGGTCTAGAGCTTGTAGGCTTTGGGCTGGTGGTACAGCCTCCGTGTGAAGGTGGGACCAGTCCTCATGCCCTGGGACTTTAGTCGCATCAGTCTGAATTTGACCATATTAACTTGCAGTGTGACTGTGACCAGATTTTGTACAAAAGGCAGAATTCAGTAAAACTGTACTCTCTGTGGGACTGATCCTGCTCTGACTATGTGTCCACAAGTGCCTGTGAGCCAGGGGAGCAGAGCTCCAGAGCTGAGGGAGAGCTGGGCTGCAGCCGGAAGCAATGCAGCTTGTGTTTCCTCTGGCAGGAGGGAAATCAGCTGAGATTTTCTTGGTCTGGGAATTTAATGGCAAACTGCCACTGCCACAGCCTATGTGGGAGGAAGCTGAGCGAGCACTCACTGCAATCTGGGCTTTCCCAAGCACAAAGCCCTTGTTCTTCAAAGCATCTACAAGAGGCCAGCACACTCATGCGTCCTCCGTTGGAGCAGGCTGCTGTATTCAGAGAAGAATGGACATCCACCCTGCCCTCAGCTCTCAGTGAGGGACAGCCCAGATCCTCAGGGTGTAAGCCATGTGCTCTGCTGTCCTCCCCACACAGCTATAACATCCAGATGTCCCCAGATCATCTTTACTGACACCTTTTGGGAGTCTACCTGGGCCAGCCTGTCACCTCTGTCCTCTGTTGGCCACAGCAAGGGAGGAGGAAACATTGCATAGTGCACATCCATCTTTATGCTGTAACAAATGACACTTGGCAGTCTGAAAACATCCACCTTTAAGAAATAGCTGCGTGTTGTATTAGAGAGAGCAGAGGTACTTGCACACTCAGGCAGGTAAGGGGCTACAGGATGACAACTGCTTTGTGTGCAGGACAGGGCAGGATGAGGGTCCTGGATCTGAACACTCACACATGCTCATAAATTCAGTATCTAACCTGGAGGATTAATCTACTTTATCTGAATCTCTCCTAGAGGCATTTCAATCATATAACAGAGATGTTAAATCTCTGTGTTACAAAGGCTGTTTAGTGAAAATGAGAAGGGAATATAAAGTATTAGAGCTCCATCCATCATCAGTTCTGTCTTGTATCTATTCAGTTCCAAGAGACTTGGTACTTTGTTGTTCAAAAGTGTTTGCTTAATCCACAAAGTGATAGTATACAAAAATGTACTGTTCAGGAAGCAGAACTACAGGGGGCTATAGCAAGATTATGCATTAGTATAAATTAATGACTTCAGTTAATTAGCCATATAAATTAATACTAATGTGGTACCCTTCTTAATTATATTTATCAATTAATGAAGCAGTTTTTTAGTATTGCCATTTCACATGTTTCCATACATTTAGCTGGTGACAAGTTTCAGTAAAGTTTTTTGAAAATTCAGAAAGACAACTGTGCTCAAGCACTCCCACCACCTCCAGAAATCCATCCCATGTTTGATATAGCTCTTGCTAAGTTTTTTGCTTTGCACTTTTGTTTCACTTGCACTTATTATTCAAGCTTACTTTGGCAACTGTAGCCACCTGAGAAGTATTTTCCTATTAAAAGAAAAATTAAACTACCTGAATTTTGCACCACTTTAAGTGACTGAATAAGCCCTGTCCATCTTCAATGTGACAAAGTCTTTAGCGACTGAATCCAATACCTGTTACCACAGGCAGCTCCATGCTCATAAGCCCGGAGAAATGGGGCAAGCTTCACAGATTCAGTTAGAAGCTCAGCCTGTCCCCTCCCCGCAGAATCTGCCCAACCCATGCCTGATCTGTACCTGCCAAGGACACATGCTCAAGAGGATGCTCAAGCCATTTGGACAAAATACCTTTGCTCCATGCACCACAGCTGCAAGTTGAGCCCCCCTGAGTTGACACTGCTACAGCATCCCAGCTGGAGATGTGCACACACACACTTGTGCTCTCACAGCTCACACAATTTGTTTGTGGTGCCCCACTTTCCCTCCACCACCTCCAGCAGCCCAGTCTTCATCTCCATTGACACCTTTTCCCTGATCCATGGTGCTGCTTGACTTCATATCAAGCAGAGGATGGATATCTTTTTATAAAGAGAAATAAAACATCCCCTCTCTCTGAGGGGGAAGGTGAACAGCCTATTGAAACATACAGACCTGTTCTCCTTTCCTGTATTCCTGCTACCCAGAAATGTACAGCAACAAAAGATATGATTCAGTAAAGTTATTGAGTACCAGGCCTTCACATTTGTCTTCCAGTGACTCTTAAGTCTTCCTTTTCTCTATTGAGTTCCATCTCATTGACTTCCTATAAACACTAATACAGAGCCACAGACCTGCGGACATGCCTGGAATACAACCACACACCTTACAGACGCTGCCAGGGTCTGGGCTGGGCTCAGAAAGCCCAGACATCAATCTAATGCAATATAACTAGCAGAGTATTCAAAACCACAAGTCTCCTCTGTACTTCTCAAAAACACTCCAAGCTTATTTTCTATTTCTTTTCTGTTCATGAGTTCCACAGCTAAACTTGTTCCACCTTTGGGGATTTTTCTCCTCCTTATTTTTTGTCTCAGGTGGGAGCTGAGATTTACACATTCACTCAGTTCCAGAAGTTTTGTGAGAAAAGCCCTCCCTGCTCCACATAAGCCCAGACAATGAAACCACCAAGCAAGACGACTCACCACACGACACGGAAATGCTGTTAATGCTAAACTAGACATGGAATTCAAAGCGTGCCTCTAATTAATCACCAGTTAGCCAGCTTCTTCAGGTGGCATCTTCCATCTTGTTCAGACACAATGGACTTCCTCCCCTTTTGTAGTCACACACGTTCCTCTTCCTCTTGGGCTTGACGACTGCCAACCTCCTCACCCACTCTCCTGCCATCCCACCCTCCCGTCCATCTACTCTGTTGAAATATTAACCCGGAGCAGTGAATGGCTTTGCTGACTGCTACATAAACAACTGCCATGTAGCTACCGGTCTGCCACAGCGTCTGCTCTGTTAACATCTGAATGTTGTCACCGCTAAGCGATTTCCAGGACAACAGGAGAATGGATGGACAGAACTGCCAAGGAAGATGAGCAAAATTAAGAGTAGGAGCTGAAATAAAGCTGAGGAAAGGAAATTGCTGTGGGTAGCCTGTCTCCAGCAGCACACCCTGCTACCACACTTACTGCTCTGTGATTTTTGCTGAATGAAATATCACTACTGGCTCATCTTCCTGGGTGCATCCTGCAAATCACCATCTCCCTGCCAGCTGTGCTTCCTTGAGCACATCAGTTAGGGGATATTATGTTTTAATATTCATTCAAATGTGTATTGGTGCTGATGGACTCTGGTACAGGTCTTTACAGAAAGGACATTAAAAATCTGCCGTTGGACTAGATAGCTCTTTGGGCTTGTGCACGTTGGGAGTATAAACTCTCCTCCTCCTTTGGGTCTAAGACCTATTGCTTGTATAACACACAAGTTTTCAAAAAAACTCAAATACTAGGCCAGAAAAATCAGAACCCACTCAATGGGTTCAGAACTCTCACACAGTGAAACCGGACCCTTTAGCGAATTTAACCACAGGTCTCAACCTTCTTTGGGATATGATTAGGAAGTGGTGTCCAGGCTGGTCATGCCAAAGGTGAATCCAGGAGTTTGCTTAAGATCCAGACAGCTCAGCTTAACCCACCTGGAGGTTTACTGTGAATCCTGACCCTTGGCCATGAGCAGGGACAGCCAGCTTGCTCTAAAGCCTTACACTTCCCAAATGCAGCACTGCAGTCTCAAGTGCAGGTGGCACACACCTTTTCATAAGCACAAGTGCTTTCTCAACCCAATGCTGAGCAAAACAGCAGCCTGGCAGGGAAGCAATGCTACTACCTGTGATTTTTCACACCTTCACAACCTACAGCATCTCCCACGCTATCTTCTACTTTCCAGCTCCTTTTTGTGGGATAAAACAGAGAATGTGATAAAACATCTGATGATGCAGGTGGCACCATCTGCTCCCTCACCAGCTGCTGCTACCACTTAACCATCTTTTTCTATGAATTGTTAGAGAACCAAAGTGACCACACATGGAACAGCTTTCAGGACAGTCCCAGCACGGGAGAGCAGTTCTCTTGTTAGCAACTCCTGAACTTACAGCCACCAATTGTCATTCCATTCCTATAAGGCAAGTTCTGGCTGTGATATAAAACTTGGCACCAAAGAAATTTAACCAGTTCCCTGAGTCTCCAATGTGTCTCTACACACAGATTTATTTCAGAGCTCAACACCGGTCCCTCAGTGCAAAGCATGGGACTGTGCAATCCAGGGCCTGGTAACCACACTGAGGAGCACTTCAGCCTCCATTCCATGAGTACCTTGAGGAGAGAGAATTAGGTCTATTCTACATACGTGATCTGTCAGACTGGTGCGTGGTCTCTGGGCATGCAGCCTGCTCAGACTGCAATATATGCACCAGACAGTTTTGCTTCCTCTGCAGCTACCAGCTAACCTCTGCTAAGAGTCTGCATACAAGAGAAGTGCCTGCAGTGGTGGTTGTTTGCTTTGTTTTTTTTTCCCCGAATATAGCTGTGACTATTTTGCTGGATAAGAAGGATCCAACTCCAGTATCTCAGCTGTGCTCTTTTCAGTCCTTGCTGTGTGTATCCAAGGAAGAGCTCAGACTAAACCCTGTAGCACCTAAGGGGAAGTGCTGACACACTTAGCCTACAGTCTCCTTCGGGAATGTTAAGACACCCTTTTATTTTCCTAAAGGTCACATCCAGCTAAAGTATATCCTTTACTCTTGTATGAGAAATTGCTCCAGCCAACACACTTCAAAAAGCACCCTTAGCTGTTTCAATGACATTTAGTCTACATGAAGCTCTTGGTGACATTGTCCTTCTGCAGAAGCATGTGTGAAGCAAGTTAGTAATACATTATCCATCACCTGAATTTTCCATTACCATGGAGTCTAGTTTTGATGTCAGATTCTACTGTGAAAGACCAAGAAATTGAAAACTGAAAGTAGCAAAAAGGCTGTTAAAATGAACAGTAAACCAGAATCTTAAGATTTAGGGGTCCAGTGACATCACTGCACAGTTTCTAAGCATAAAAAAGATGGTGGTACTACAGTACCCTCACGTGTGGAAACTGAAATGGGCCTTGGGTTTTTCCTGCTCCCTGTATATCCAGGGGTTTTTTGTAACAGGACAGAATGGGTGGGCTGGTGGTCGGTTGTTATTCAGATAAGATACCGATGACATCATGCATCATTTGGTGGTTATTTCAAATCAATCTGGTCTTAAGGGCAGATACAATAATTTGCCAATAGAACAGCAGTGGCTGGACCCTGACAGCCCATCAGTACATAGTAATAGGACAGTCATGTGCTTTGCTCTGTCAAGCAAAGGGAAGGAAGGTAGTGTGGAGCTTCCCCTCCTTATTTGAATTTTTACTTTCCTTTAAAACAGCACAGCTTCCATCTCACCTCTGCCAGCATCTCTATTTTGCTGACTCCTCTCCAGGTGTGCTGGAAAGGGAGGCTGAATTGCAGACAGCCCTTGCAATTAAGGTTGAGCAAGCTTGTCAGCCAGATTTCAACCACACAAGGATCCACCAAAACCAAATTGTGCTCTGTTAATGCAGCTCACCCAAAAATGGAATGAAAATGTTTCTTTGAGTCTATCAGAGTAAGGCTGGTGCCATTCATGATAATTTATGGAGATTTTCACCTTTTGGTTGTTGGTTCCAAACAGAAGTTGCTCAGAGAAGAACATAAAGTTAGCAGTACTTCCAGACTCCAGCTCTGCAGCTCAGGGACTTCTCCCTGAGCCAGAAAGGATCATTTTGTTTAATAGAAATGGCTGAATTTTTCTCCTATGCATTTGTCTAATTGCATTTGAAAGCCTCCTAACTTGCCACTGTGGTTAAGGAGCTGAGCTGGGATGAGCTCAACCAGCATCAGCTTGGTCCTTGTAGGAAGCCTGGGTCCCACATGCCGTCCCCCCAACATGCAGTGTCTGGGGACATGACTAGCACTTTCAATTTAGTTACTGGAGGTTAAAGGGATGCCAGAACTGCCAGGTCTATCTGAAATCTCACATAAATTGCTTTCCAAGAGCAGTGTGGTGCCTGGAAAAAAATTACACTTGCTGGATAGGAAGCGTTGTTCTCCAACAGTTAATCCTGCCCTCCTCACTAACAGTGAAATTCAGGGTGAAGACAGATCAATGGACAGCATGTTTTATCTTTCTTTTAACAAACAACCCAACCAAAGGTAAAAGATCAGTTACATCTCTAGGCTAGAAAAAATTGCCTTCGTTTTAAAACAAAGCCAGAAAATTGTAAGTCAGTGCTGAATTTTATGTTCAAAGGCTTTTCTTTGAGAGATGAAGTGTAACTAGATAAAAGTGAATAACTAGACAAATGCCTTTCCCTCTCCCCTCACTGCCAGGCTGTCCCCTGGCAGACTGACTTATGGGAGGTCTGCCTGGCTGGGTACCACTTAACCAGCTTTTTGGGAGACAACTTGGAACAACCATTTTTAACAACTCCTATTCCTCTGCTCAAATGAGGGGCAGAGGATGTCAGCTGAGCCTATGTGCTCAGGGAGACAAAGGTCCCAGCTCACCTCTTGTTATCATAGTGCCAAAAGCCCAAGCTCTGAGCCAGCATGTGCAGAAGACTGAGACAAGCTGAGCTCTAGCACAGGTCTGAGCATGCCACAGCCTGCCAGCAAACACCCCATCCTGCTCCCCAGCACCAGGGCAGGCTCAGAGCCCCACCACACCAGTCATCCATGCTCAGGACCACTGTTCCAGCCTCCTCTGCTTCTCAGGCACAACCCCTATTGCCCTCCAATATCTAGCTGAGCCTTCCCAGAGCAGGGCTGATGAGGCACCACCAAACATCCCACATGCAGAGTTACTTGAGATTAGATAAGAATCTCTGTCTCCCTGATTCAAGGTTAGAGTGCCTCTACCAGCAGACCAGCATGACCCGAAAGCTCAGTCACCTCTGAAAGATGCTCCTTTAGCACAAAAATGTTTTTAGGGTCTTCCTAATAACCATTTTCCAAATAGAAGGAGACTTACTCCCCAGGGGTGCTAGTGACCTCCTCAGCAAGAGAGCAGAGGAAGGATAGTGCCTGGGTTTATCACCTATTGCAAACAGCTGCCAAATTCATCACTCAGGAGTTTGCTTGTGATGTATTACAGATGCAGGGTCTTTTCCTCGCCAGTTGATTTTAATGTTATTGATTATTCTCCAAGTCACTTATTGTGATTTTGCTCTGAACCATTTAGTCTTTGGGCAAAGGTACTAAAAGCAGCTTCCCAATTTATAGCCACAATTTTTGCTTTAGCAGTTCATAGCCTGAACAAACCCTGCCTTTTGTCTACACCAGTAAAAGCAATTTTTACATGCAAAAAAATCCAGGAAATTTGAAATCCTTTTAGAAATTGGCCCTTAACTGGATGTGGGTATGTACACAGACACTCAATTAACCCATGCCCTTAGTGAACTGGAGCTTGATTATGAATTCTCCTTAGCTATGTGGGAAGATGATGGTGGAACCTTGTCAACACTGGGCTTTCCTTCTCCTTTGAAACATTAGCAAGTTATTTAATGGCTTATTGTGCTTTCCTTTTTATTCACTAGAATGCTATTGAATTTTCTAATGCTAGCACCCAACTACTTAAAGAGTTGCACACAGAAATAGGCTGTGTCCTAACTACCTCTCATTTCTTCTGGAAGACTGTTTTGGCAGGTTATCTTAAAGTATCAAGCTTCTTTCATCAAAGGGCCTAGTGACAAAGCAAATTAGTACCTCTGAAGGGCTAGGACAAAATAAATACTTATTAAAGTCAACATAAAATCTTGATCTACACTGTACCTAGGCTATGGATCTGCCCATTACAAGACTGCAGAAGTGACTGACTAGTTTTGAAAAAGCAATGCCTCTCTTCACATTTTCCTGACTTTCTCAGTGTTTATGGTATTAGCAGTCTTTAAGGCTGTTCTGAAGGGTTCTGGCTCCAGAAGGGCTGAAGGAAAAGGAGCTTTAGGCTTACAAGTACTTCTAGATCATATTCCAAGTATGAGATCTGTGTTCCGAGTGCCTCTGCATTTGCTTCCCATGCTGGAGAAGGCAGATATCCTCATACTGTGATACTGCAAGGCTAACCCAGAGTATCTTTGCTCTATACTGAAGTTTCTCTGAAACTATTTGGTGATCTGCACCCCAAAAACCAGCACTGAAAACACTACATCAACCAGACTACCAATCTTGGTGTGCCCAAGTCACAGCAACAGCTCAGGAGGCTCTGGCATTGGTGGCAGCCTCTCTCAGCTCCTTTACTGTGTCTGAAGCTGTCTTCCTTCCCCTCTCAGCAGGAGGTTCAGGAATCAGCCTGTGCAAAGGCTGCAGATTGCTGATGGCTGCCCTGGGAAGTCCCTCGATTGCTGCTTTAGGCAGCTCTTAGCAGCAGAAGTTAACAACGCATGGCTGCTCCTCCAGCGAGCAGCCACCTGCCTCCGCAGCACACAGCAGCCTGCTTGGATGCCTTCCTCCCCCACCTCCATCTCAAAGTCTTAGAGGGAGCTGCCCGAGTAGACAACTTTAGGTTTCTTGCTCCTGCACACCTCTGTGGCACACCAGGTTCCTCATGCACAGATGCCCATAGTGAGCTGGCACCAACGGAGGTGCTTTTGCAGCCATGGCAAGGGAAGGAAACAGACTGTAGAGATCTAAACAGGGGGGGGTGGATCCAACCCCTGATCTCCGCAGCTATAGCTCTTTAACTACTAGGCTAATGAGCAGAAATTCTCCCTTCATGAAACGACCATCCTTGTTCTCTGCAATAAGCCGTGATGATACCAGAAGAAAGTGAGTTTCGTTTGTGACCCACAGGTGGGACTGCCTTTCCCCTACAATTTTTGCTTTGTCAAGCTGAGCTGGAGTAACCTAACCCAAGCAGGTAACATCACTGTACACCATGTATCATGACACACGTCTCAGGATGGTCTTTGCTAGACTGAGCCTTGATGATCTCTGCTGTTATACACCCGCCTAGCATCCTCTCCTGACTGAGCATAAAGCTTCATGGCTCATCTGTTTTGACTGGGGAGTCAAACTGCAAGGGCAGCACTGATGCAGCAGTCCCACCGTTGTCCAGACACCCTTGCTTTCTCTCCTCAAATAGCACCTCCTTCCCACTACCCTGCCCACACAGGGCCTCTGACTGTTCTTTACATATGCATCCCAAGCATCTCCATCCTGCCTGTTCAATGATTAACTTCTGGAGCCGCAGTTGTTAGAACTGGGAGTTACCACTGTCTTGTAGAAAATACTCATGAGACAAGGGAAATAATTTTACCCATCATCTTAAGAGGAACACTTATATCGAGACTGGACAAAATGTTGTTGATTTAAAAACAAAAGACCAAGGGACACTTCCCTAAGATTAAGAAGGTCCAGAAATCAAACTCAGCTCTGGAAAAGCCAAAAGCCCTGTTATAGGTCAGTCATTCAAAGCTGCAGCTCATCAAGGACCAACACCACCTGCACTGAGCATCATACCTTTGCTATATGCCCTCATGGCCTGAAAGTCCCATGAAAAATAGTTCCCAGCACAGAGAAGCTAAGTGACATTTTCCACAGGTGCTGCTTAGCCAAAGTTCTGGCAAGGGTAGGCTCTTGCCAGTGCCAACTACATTGCACTGTCAGCACTATTTATCCATAGTCTTGAGGCTGAAGCAGACCTTGAGAACACCTCCACCACCCCTGTGCCATAGGCTCTGCTGTGGGGGACCCCCTGGCTCCCCCCATAGCAATAACCTCAGCCTCCTGCTCAGGACTCAGCTAGCTTCTCCCGGATACAAATTGTCCCCTGATATTTCATGCCCTTTCCCCAACCCCAGGATTTTGTTCCAGGCCTGGGAAACAGTAGAAAGCAATCAAACACAAATTTTTCAGAGTCAGAAAAGGTGTCTGAGGTGGATGTGAATCTACGGAGTTCCTGGAGCTCTCTTGCTTCATAAGAACCAGCTCACCCATCTTGGGCTGATTCACTCTCCCACTCCTATACATGTCTCCTATCTCTGTAATCTAGGAGCTATTGCCTCTCATAAGCCTCCAGAGAAAAAGGGTTAGACAAGACTTTAGATTTGTCCTAAGAGATAGTCTACAGGAATGTTTTTTTAATCCCTAAAGCCCTTTGCAAAACAGCATGAGTATTATACTGCTGTTACATTTGGAGGCACAGGAATGAAAGGGTAAAGAAGTTTGTGTTCTTGGAAAGGTCCAAATATTATTTCAGTCTCACCCATGGGGTCTTAAACCAGCTCTGGTGAAGTTGGCACATCCATGGGGCACAGAGCACCCCTACAACACAGTAATGCTTTCAGTCCCAGGGCAGTACAGCTCCTTCACTCTGCCCTAGTAAGTTCAGCATCTCTTCTGTCAGGGTAAGTGGTCCTGTTGTGTACGACACGTTGTTTCTGGAGATATCACTGATCCCTTTCCACAGCACTGTACGGGGGGGGGCACATTCTCATAACAGCCCAAGGACACAATCTCCCCGGCTTTTGTGCAAGAGGCCAAAACCACAGACCTGAGCAATGGGAAAGAACCCCCCTTCCCGTAAAATCTTTGCCAGATAAATTGTCATGTACTCATCTCCTTTGTATCACGATGCCTGTGCCTGCCTCTGCAAACAGCAGCTGCCCTGGGAAGCCACCCAGAAATCAGGGCAGTGGAGACAGTTCCTTACATTTGCATGCCTGTGTACAGTCCAGGGCACTGCTCAAATCGCAGGTCAATGGGAGCTGCAGGGATTCTCTGCTTCTGGGGGAAATATATTCAGGCTAAAAGCAACTTCAAAAACACATTTAACCTGAACTCTTATCTTTTATCCCTTTAAATATCCAAGCGGCCACTTTTGCAAGCCTGAAGCCTGGACTCCAGCTACATTTATTTCCCTCTTTCATCCCAGCTGCAGCTCCTCAGAATTTATCTCTATGGTTAACTTCCCCTTTCATAATATTAGCACAGTTGAAGCACTTGCTTTCCTGTTGCAGGCAGTGATTATATAGCAAATTAACCACAAGCTGTTCAGTCCAAGTCCAGCAGTTGGAAAGATGCTCCTCTGAGTAATGGTTTGTGTAGTTGATGCTTTCATCTGTAATTTGCATTTGTAATAAATGCAGAAATAAAAAATGGGGTCTATATTTTAAAAAATAGCCTGGTATGGCAGGGGCAGGCAGGCGAGCTAATGGGGAGGGAGAGACCTCAAGGGTTTCGAGGGCTACGTTCCAGGGCATCACACCATCTCCTGTACAGGGAAGGGGAATCCATACACATGCCTCTTCCACACATTGCAAAAATTGTAGGGGAAAGACACTCCCACCTGTGGGTCACACAAATCAGGCTTCCTGCCCAGCCTGATTTTATACAAGGAGAAGGGGCACAAAAAATTAAAGCAGAAGTCCTTCAATGTCTTGTAGTAACTATTACATACCAGCAGTTCCTACCATCAGGAAGACAGGCTGTGTGTACATACCCAGTGATGCAGGGACACACAGCAGGTAGCCTAGCTGAAGTTTTACATGTCCTATGGCCTCCCCGATAGTGATGTGGGTATCATGCTGCCTCCGTGAGACCCACACAGGCTGTGTCAATGCTGCTGAATAACAGGCAAATACCTGAACCAGCTTTGGCAAGCTCCAGCCTGTGGGAAGTGGGTCACCTCAGGGGTGTGAAGCTCAGCTGGGGCAAGCTGACCCCATTAAGGAGAAAAATCCCTAAGCTGCAAGTCAAGCATTGCATTGCCTTGACAAGACTGCCCCCAGAATTGCTGCTACCTTACCACACCCAGGGGCGTATAAGCATAGTGACATTAAATGAGAGGCCGACAAGTTGAGCTGAAACACTGTGGACAAAGGGTGATATCTGGAAACAGGAGCGCTGCAGCAGTGTGCTGGCAAAGGGACAGTACTGGAATAAGCAGAGACAGTCTCCAGAGTGTCTTGCTGACCCATCAAGGTGTCACATAGCTTGTGGGGCCCTGGAAAGGCATTTGAAGGAGGAAGTCTCTTCTGCGACAGCACTGGTCCTTCTTTGCCTCCCACCTGCCTCTTCGGTGACTATGTTCATCACTCCTTTGATCCCAGTTTCCTCAAGTATAAAAGAGTTCATGGTTTTCAGCCAGCAATGAGATGCACCAAGACATGAATAAATACCCATGCTAGTAATTACTGCTATCACAACAGCCATGCAGGCTGGCAAAGCCTTAGGCAGCACCAGCTCCCTGTATCCCTCCCTCTTTTGCACGTCTTTAGTGAGCAGCTGCTACCTCCCAGGTCACACCACACACCTGTGGCACAGCCTGCACGCACTGGCCTGATGTTCCCTACCTGTATTTACCACTTAATGCAGAGCACAGCCAGTAGATATTTATCTGCCCTAGGGCATTGTGCTCTGCCAGGTGGGGAAGGTGGTCCTGTTAGGCGAATATGGTTACAGCATCACATGGATGCCTGTTGGTAGATGCTCCGCTTTACCCCACCCATAAATCCCAATTTTTGGGACACAGACCCACAATCTCTCAGCTAAGGAGAGAAGGGAGAAGAGCAGATGCCAGATTACATCCTCCTCCCCATGGAGAGCAGCAGGCAGGCAGCCACAAGCAGCTTCCCCTTCCCAGGCCGCAGGCGCTGTGCTCAGCCCACGCAGGTGCACACGCTGTTCAGGACATGCAACTCCTGCTCCTTTGCTGAGGTGGCACAAGGGAAGTGGCTCCACTTCCTAGAGAGGATATCACAGTGAAAGCAAGGTGGCTGCCTCTGACTTTTGTTCCACAAAAGAGCCCAGCTCTCTGTTTAATTAAATAAGAAGGGACAACCAGGAGAGCCAGTTTCTTAATGAGATTTGGTAACATAATTATTTGCTACAATTAGGAACCAGCTGAAAAGGTTCCTTTAACACTTTGGAGAAGCCCAGCATTTTAAAGTTGATTTATCTGATGTCAGGGACCAACTTTATCTTTGCTTCTGTGCAGCAGTGAGCACATTTTTCAGCACTATACCAAAGTTATTACTTATGAATCATCACATATCTACACATTTTATGGAGCTACTGAAAAAATATATTAGCCTTCCTAGATGGGCAACCCCAGACCACACTGCACAGGAATTGAGCCTCCCTTGTAAAACAAAATCCTCTTCCTACAGCGATGCTGAAATATGGCCAGCACTGGGACATGCTCTGCTGTCTCCCCTCACCCAGCTGCAACAGGGTAGCTTGTGATGCTGAAATAGATAATTTTTCTGCCCCCTCCCTGGTCAAACACACCCCCAGGCTCAAAAGGTCCTGTGGCTTTTAAGGACCTGCATCTGAGCTAGTGCAAGCTGATACAAGCTGAGTCAGGACAGGCAGGTGGCTGAGCAGAGCCCTCCAGCTGCAGGGAATCCAGGCAGGGCAAAGCAGACATTTGTATGCAGGTAAGCACCACAGCCTCTTGCACCGGGGAACAGTAGTTCTTCATCCAGATACCACCCTTGGTGGTTCCATGTTTCAGTTCTCCACCAAGCTATCACAGATAATACTCCTTCCTCCTGCTGTGCAGCTTTTAGAGGCCACATTATGGGCAGGCAGCGTCTGGTGCCAGGGAACTCCTGCTTTGTCTTGTGGCCTCTACAAGCCAGAGGGCAACAACTAGCAAGGAGGTATCTTCGCTGAGGGGACAGAAGGGACATGGGAGGGGAACTCTCCTAAGAGACCTCTGGGGGCACCCCTAAAAGAATAAAGGTAAGAGATGGATGAACAGCATATGCACAGGAGGGAAGTTACACACATTGCGCAGAGGGGAGAGGGGGGAAAAAGAAGATTGAATCTTCCTGGAGACCAGTGAGATTCTATAAACATAATCAAAATGTAATAGAAACTTTTTGGAAATGCTGTTAGAAGGAGAAAGCATCAATCTTCATGGAACTCCACTCAACAGGCTTTCTCCAGCTAATCAATCACGGTCAAGACATGGGCCGTCCCATCTGTCTGTGCAAGGGACCAGGAGGAGATTGCTAAGTGCCTGGGCTGGAGCTACCATCTCAGTACCAGGCAATTCATCATGCAGGAAGAGAAGGGGGGAGAAGGGAGAGAAGGAAAATAATGTATAACACTAATAAAGTTGCTCCCCCCCCTTCATTCCCAACCAATTTTTAGTAAAGGAGCCCAGTCCAGAGGGGTTGTCAGTAAAAGGGTGGGAAGAGGGATATGCACTGGGGAGGAATCTGGTTACAAGATGCACTCCAGTAAACAGAGACAAAAGCCATCGTCTGCATACCAGTCCCTCGGCAAAGCCCACGCTTGGCACCTCAGCTGTTGGCAGCTGCACAGGAGCGAGCCTGAGCCCAGCAGGGCTGGTGTCCCTCTGCTCCTGGGGCTGGGGAGGGCACTGGCAGGGACAGCATTGCTGGGGAAACTCAGAGGAGAGCACAAGGGAGCTTCACCAGCTAGCACTGGGTAGAGAGGCCAAGCCTCTGCTTGCAAACAGCATATTTTATTTTTTTTTTCTAGATGCTGTCATAACTGTTTTGGGAG
Source organism: Athene noctua (assembly GCF_965140245.1). Taxonomy (NCBI): domain Eukaryota; kingdom Metazoa; phylum Chordata; class Aves; order Strigiformes; family Strigidae; genus Athene; species Athene noctua. The sequence continues at coordinate 5,555,295 of NC_134052.1, read as the reverse complement.
GCCCTGGAATAAAGTGAAGTTTAAGGACTTGTAGCATGCAGCCTGTTTCATCTGCAGCAGACGTGGGATTTTGCATGTCACATTATACCAATATGTACACATTGGGTGGGGACTTACACTGCAGAGGGAGTTTCCCACTTCACTCAAATCCTCACTGTCTTTAAGCTGTTGTCTCAGTCCTCACTGAGCAGAAGTCCCTTCCTTCCCCAGTCTGGGCACCAGCCTCCCTAGTGCCCAGCCTCCCTAGTGCCCAGCTGCCCTGTCTCGAGGCGCCAGCAGCAAGGAGCCCCATCACATGCCTTACAGCCAAGGGCTCAAATCCACATTTGCATGAAAAGGTACCATTTCCCTGCTAAACCCATCCCAAAATGATGCGATGCAACATGAGTCCCTGTCTATCTACCCTCCTTCTTTTAAACCTTGAGGATTTCTCCCTTCCACTGGATTTCTGAAGTGAAAGGCAAAAAGCATCTGACAGCATTTGTTTGCCAGAGCCAGTGCTGGTGATTTTAGGTCCTACATGCTCGTGTACCACCCAGGTTTGAGATGTTCTGTACTGTTCTTGGCAGCAGACCTCAAGGACTTGACAGAATTCTCCTGTTTACAAACACGTAATGGAATACCACAGGCTTTCTTCAAGGACTCCCTTGGCCTCAGGAAGGGTGCAGTCCAGACTAAAGCCCAGCTCTCTGCCATTTCTAGTGTTTCCCATGACACCTAGAATAGCCCTAGCATGTATCTGAAGACAGCACCAAGTTCTGCACAAAGGATTTTTTTTTCTTCATTTTAATTACACAAATATTTTTCCTACTAGTGTTCTGGCTAACTTCTGAAGAGATTCTTGTGTGTTTAGCACTAGGTGCATGGGAAACCAGCACAAATATGATGCTCACATCATCTGTTTAAAGGGCCATTTAAAATAGAAAACCAATAGAAATTTATGCCCTAAACATTTTCTTGTTGCCCTAGATTTAATCTAATGGATTGACTGGACTCTACAGGTGAAGTTCAGGAAGTGAAATTAAGTAGGCTGGAGATTTATTCTTCCAGAATATTTATTATTCCAGAGCTATGATGACCCCATACCTTCCAGCAAATGTCAAAAATCTTCCCTTTGTCCATAGATAAAAATAGACTCCACTTAAAAATGTAGTGACACAGGATTTTAGCCTCTACTGTAAGTATAAATATAGCAACAAATTAAGTAGAAACATCTAGTAAATAATGTTGAGATCCCTGAAGGTGAAGTTGCCTCAGGTTTAACTCTTACAGGCTGGTCTGTGACCAGGTGGCAGGAAGACTTAGTTTAACCATTATAATGGATGTTCTTCAAGGTGTTAATCCCATTTTGTGACAGTTTGTCCTCTTCTGTCAAAGTTGCTTCTCCTCTCCCTTCCAGCTCCCCCCAATGAAAATGCCAGACTGAAATTATTCTGGGGTTCATTACTATGAGAAGCCAGTGCAAAACTCTGGTCAGGCTACAGACACATCAGAGTTTGTGACCAGCTCAAAACCATGAACTTGTTTAAAATTTATCAATCCATCAGTTGTCAGGAATTTAAAATATTAGCACATGGCTTGTAGCCATGGCTTCTACTCCCAGATGTGCTTTTAAACACATATAACCACCTGCCCCTTATGTCCTAATGTGCTTGTAACCATAATTAATAACTTATTAACCCTTTACTATCAGAGTTTAAGTATAAGGCACAGGTCTGCAAAAACACAGAGAGAGGCGTGACCAACCCATGTAAAAGATACGCTATTCTTCACTGAATTCACTTGTGGCTCCCAGGTTATATTTCACCCCAACTCTCACAGTGAAATTTTAGCAGAACCACCAGCGAATCCTGCATAAACAGAAGGCAGGGATCATTTCTTGAGCCAGATCTCCTAGCCCTCCCCTAAAGCCACAGCCCCAGCTCAGAGGGCACACAAGCCTTCTTTGACCCCAAAAGCCTAGCACAAGCCTCTGGGAAAGAAAGCAGCTAACGTGACCATAGCTCTTACTCAGATGTCCTCACTCTTTTTCTTTTTTTCTCATTCCAGGCAACAAGGAGAACCCAGCTCATCACAGAGAGAAACCAAACAGGATACCACAGCTCTTGAACAAGTTCACCCTGTCAGAATGCTACATACCCCAAACACGGTACCTCTGGAGATCTGTCCCTCCTCCAGCTCCTCTCCAAAACAAACCCATCCCTTGTGCTCCCTTAACTCCTTTACATGCCGTCCCACTCCTTCCTCCACCTGGAAGGGGCAGGGGCTGGCTCAGCCGGTCCCTGAGCTCCTGCCCTCCTGGGTGAGGTGAAGCAGCTGCCGAGGGGTGAGCGTCTGCAGGAGCTCTCTGTGTCCCAGGTGAGCACAACCTCAGCTCGCTTGCCAGCCTGGCACAAACAATTTAAGTAGCAGTGTTAGGGACAAGTCTCCTGCAATGAAGTTATTCTCAAACCATAACCTTCCTCCCTAATTGCCATGAATGTAAATGACCTCTGGTGTAAGGTTTATTATAACGATAATTGAGCTGTGGATTTTTAATAATAACCTCCTGGATTTTCCACTTGATTTCTTGATTTACTTTATATTTCCAGGAACACATACAAGGGTGTGAGACTTCATCAGCCTGTTCATATAAAGTCTGACCGTGGCCTTCACTGGTTCTCTAGGTCACAGTATCTTAAATTGTTAGATGCATCCAAGCTTTTGAGTTTTCAAAGGATCTCAGGAATTAGGCAGTGTGATACAGCTCCCACTGACATGTTGTGTGATGGGGGTAGCTGAATCCCACTGGCAAACTCAGACATTTTATGTTTCATCTCAACACGGGCAGACGAAGCACAGGCCCCATCCTGGTGGAAGGAGGGAACGCATTCAAATAGCTCAGTATTGACAGACAGTTAATTTATCACCTCACAGAAAGCCGGGAGGAGAAAATATATTGTATAAACTGCTGGAGTTTATTTAAATACTCAAAATGTGCTCTCTGGAGCTGGAGGTTGCTCAGAGCATTGGAGAGTGGATCTCCAGGCAGTGTTGAACTTAGGTCCAGAAGGAGACTTTCAAGGTTAGAAAGGGAGATCCACACTCCGGTCTATTCCAAATCATCCCCATGTGCAGAGACATCTCAGGTAAAGACTTCTCCTGTTTTTTCAGGAAGCTAAACAGCCAACAAAATCTCATCTTGTTTAAAGATTATTCTGTTAAAATGGAACATTGTGTTTTTACATTATTGTTAATAGAGAAAAGTACATAAATAATTAATAAATGTTAACTTGTCTCTGGGGCTTTCCCTTTTTCGCATGTTTATTTTTGTGTTATAAATGACATCCATTTTCCGCAACTCACTAAATTGGCGGATGAGGAAAGGAGTCCAAAAGAAGAGCCATAATCCTCAAGGGGAAGAGCAAGCTGTTGTTCCAATCAAGATGTATCCTGACAAGTCAAGTTGGTGAAACCCATTAATTAGCACTTTTGGAAACAGTTGCAAAGTTAATTATTCTTCTTTCAGATGAAAGAAAGCTAATTTCTGGCATTTGCTTTGACAGTGACATGCGCTAACATTTTTAGAGTTGACATCTCTCAAGATAAATGATACTCTGAAATGTGCGTGCAAACATTTTGACTGGGAGTTACTGTGGCTAGTAGACGGCACTGGCACCTCTTACTGCAAATATTTTGCATCTGCTGGGATCGTGATCAAAGTTTGGAGGCTAAGAGGAGGGTGGGGAAACTTCATTTTCAACTTCAGGGAGGGTGTGGGTGACTCTGGCTTTGGATGGGAGGCAATAACATTGCACAGGCAATGCAATCTATTTTATCTAGATAATGTCAATAGGAAATTTGAAGCTAACTGCGCTGGCAAAAAGAAATCCATTTTTGTACTGTCGGAATTGCTCTGCTCAAGAATCATCTTGTTTGTGGGTTGGTAGTAGCAGATGAAACATAAGAACCCCAAGAGGAAGTTCTTTCTTGGTGCGATCAGGTGCCAGTTGGTATCAGCTTGTGTGTGTTTGAAAAGGCAAGATTTGGAATGTGGAAACTCAACAAAACTCTGATGCCAGACCCCAGTGTTCTCAGTGGGAAGAACATCAGTGTGATTTGGAATTTAGCCCCAAAAGCCCTTCTGCAATTTTGGAAGCCGCCTTGATCACGTCTTGCATGTACAAGGGCAGTGACAGGAAGAGTTTATCTGTAAATGTAAGTTCTTTAGGCGTCCTTTTAAGAATACATTTTGATCCAGCATTGCACCAGGACATACACTTCAAATCCTACTCTAATAAAATTTAAGTATATGCCTAAAACCTGGGCTTCCCCTTTAAATTTTTAGGGAGCTACAGATCATCTTCTTTTTTTTTTACTCCAGCTCTTTACATTACTGTCATGACTCCATGGCTGATCCAGGTTGAATTTTGGGACCCTATTTTTTCAGTTTCAATCCTCATCTCTTGAAGTCTCAAGGTTCGGTGTGAGATGAGCAGGGAAAGCATGCCTAAAATGCAGAAACTGCTTTATACAGGAGCTGCACTGCCAGGAGAACACGCTAAGCGAGAGCTGCTATTTGGAGAATCCCAGGGTGACAAGCAAGAGAGATAAATAACTAATCTAAGGTCAAAGTCTTCCTGGTAAATTACAGAAGACCTGATGCCTTTAGCTGTCTCCTCTGAACCATGCCTGGTTTGGGTGCACCAGGGGGCTGGGCTGGCAGGGGAGGATGCTCACCGTTGCATGCTCTCCAGTACGAAGCTCTAAGAACTTCAGAGCAGTCTTCCTCTAACAGCCCAGCCCTGCATAAATTATCAGCCCAGTGTATCACCTAGGGGCCAAACCACCACTTTAGGAACCTGTTGCTTGTTTGATATGATTCTTCAGAAATAGTAAGTGCAGGCAGGTACACGAAGAAAGGAAATTGGTGGTAGAAAAAGTATTTAATTTGCTTTTCAATCAGCATGTGGGGGAATAAAATTGAACTAGGAAGGTGATCTAAAGGACTACTTAGTTGATATGCGATTCACACACAGCAGGGCAATCAAGAATGTGGAAACACCAGGTTCAGAGGGCTCAATCCAACGTGGGAGGCAAACACCACCTTTTCTTTCAGGGGAGCCAAAATATTACAAGTGCTAGCATGCAAATCCTTGCAGACAGGCTTGCTATGCTGAGACAGTTTAGTAAGGACAAGACACAAGAAAATAGAAAATAAATTAAAAAAAAAAATTGCTTCAAGCAATTGTTTGAAATTGCTCCACTTTGCAAGGAGCAGGGAGGTGGCAGTCCTGAGCCGAGAGACTCGTCCTCCCGGCAGATCTGCCGTGCTCCTTTTTGCTTATTCCTCCATCGTACATAATACTTATTGCTGCACAAATTGCAGGGATTATTTTCTCTTAACTGCTAATGGTTTTAGAGACTGTAATTGGGGGTAGCACTTTGTAATTTAGTGCCAGAGGGGAAGGTACCTGTACAGGAGACTAACTTTTTTCTGTGAGCACACACACTTATGACAGAAACACTGGCAAATAGGGAGCTTATTTACCAGTTCCCCACTTTTCTGTGCTGTACTGGAAAGTTTAAGAGGTTTGGAACATTTTTAAGTCAATGTAATCAATAAAAGATTTTTAAATTTATCAATAAATCAAGCATATTTCATCATCTTTTGCAGCATTTCTAATAATACTAGAGTTCACTTAACAACTGTAGTAGAAAAGATTTTACTCTATATACTAAAGAAAAATCAAAGATTAAAACAATTTACTTATTATGACATGTGCTGTGTTGAGATATGTCCTGAAATTATTTCTTTTAAACCCACTGTCTGATAATTTGCCCCATTTATATAAATGTGATTTCAATCAGAATATTTATCAGCCTTGGTTTAGTGTATTAATGTTTGGTTATTTAGCAATGCATATATTTATTTACATTTTAGCTTCCAAGTGAGTCATTCTTCTGACTTTGCAGTCAAAGGTTAAACAGTTTGATCCATCCTGGGGTGCACACAAAATGTGGAATAAACAAGTACAGAGAAAGGACATGAAATGCAAGATTAACTCTACATTTACACCCCTAACAGGCAACACTCATTCAGTGTTGCAAGACCAGTCTGTACAGTAACACAATTTTTGTACCCCCAGATAAGAAAATTACTTATTGTAATTCCTGTGGTGTGGTGAGAAAAGAAAGTATGTATGAAATTTGAGGGGAAAACCAAAGGTAGGAGAAGGAAATAGATGCTGCTGTGGTTGGAAACACTTGAAAATAGAAAATTGGGTCCAGAATCTGGAAAGAAAAAAAAAAAAAACCACCTTCAGATGTATTGTGATTATTTATTTTCTCAGGCCTCTTAAATCCATGCCCGGACATGTGGAGAACATTCTCGGGATTTCTTCACATGTTTCGGGCTGTGAGGACACGTGTGCGGGCTGTTCGGACAGCGGCAGCGAGTGCTGACAGGCAGCATGTGTTCGGCTGCCTCTGTCCCCGCCAGATGCAGTCGGCACCTATAAATACACGGGCACAGAGATGTGTCCCGCTCGCACGAGCTCATTTCAACCCACGGTTCAGCCTCACACTGTCCTCTCCCCCTATTCTTCCCGGGGTAAAATGCAGCAGGGATTTTGTTTAAAGAGATGACACAGCTCATTTAACATTCCCCAGTAAAATGTGTCAGCTGGAGGGGGTCAAACGTCGGCGTGTGACGCGGGGAAGCTGCTCGACGCTGCGGTGCAGCCCTTCGCCGCTCACCCCGTGACAGGAGATCTTCCTTGCTGGTTCAATCCACTTTAAACGAGAGAGCAGGGAGAGGGCAATGGGCATCTGAGGACCATGTTCCTGTCATTTTCTCCTCTATTTGGTGCCCTCCTGGGGAGCCTGACTGTGCCTGCGGCGCTCTGTGCAGGGGCATATCGGTGGGACAAAGGCATGGGTCAGGGTGCTAAGGGTCAACTCTGCTCAATAGCTTGAAACCAGCCCACAGGAGGGCCCCTTCTGTCCCCAAATCTTAGCTTGGTGACAACCTGGCTCCTACAGCTTTTGGCTGCAAACTAGCAGTTTGGGAAAGATCAGTGCTGTCCAGAACAGAAGGGGGGAATCAAACTGAGGCTGTGTAGGCAGTAATGGAGATCGGGACTCCTGGACTCCTGCCTGGCGCTGCTAAATGATGATGATGATGATGATGGTTGCCTTTGGGAATGCGTTGAGGTCTATTTATCAATGTTTGTTGAGTGCTTTGGGATCCTTGAACAAGGTGCTATGAGGCTTATGATAAATGGCCTTCTTCACACTTGGCTGTGGTGGCAAACAAATTTCTGCTCTACAGTTCTAGAAATAAACCCCAATATTTTGTGGAATAGATTCTATACTTCATATATACATACATTTCTCAATATAGTTTCAGTAACTATTACCTAATTTATATCTCTTTTCTCTGTTTCTCTAATTTATTTCTAATTAACACAGATAAAGGTTTGTATTCTTTATGAATGCAGATGGTTACTTATTTCTACTTGTAGAATTGGAGTCCGGCCTGGCCCTGATCAGGATCCTGCACTGTTGGATAAAAGGTAAAGCACAGAGCAACACGAGTCCCTCTCACTGATCTCCTGTGTACAGAAATCAGTGCTATGAAGGGGTAGCTTTTCTGTTAAAATCACCTTATTGGTGTGTTTGTGAGTGCCACTGAGCAGAGCCTACCCTTATTGCATAGATGGAGACTGAAGACCATTCTTTCTACCCTCTTTGTTGGGGACGTTGATTCCAGTCTATATTTGCCAAGAAAATGAGGTTCATTGGGGCTGGCCCCTCCAGGTGTGTATCAGCCCAGCTAGGCAGGTACAGGGATCAAGTCTGGCCCAGAAGGGGTTGCAGATTATTTTCATAGGAAGGTTGTTTCAATCCCTTTAGAAGCCCAGTCACTTCTCCATGCTGGGGCACGAGCCCACCTGTGGGGATGAGCACCAGTTGCTAATGGGGGGCAGCCAGCAGCTCCATGTCCTGCTCTGCTGCCTTCAGCCCTGTGGCTGGCCCAGCTGTGTGAGGGGGAGCAAGACATGATCAGCAATGTGTGAAAAAATCCCAAACGGGCAAAAAATCTGGAGGGGAGGGGACGGCTGCATGCAGGGTGCTGGTCTGGGAACCTGAGAGCGGTGTCAGTGAGGACTGGTTTCATCAGACACAATGAATGCACTGAGGTGTAAATCAGGAATTATTGCAGCAGTATGAAAGGAAAATCAGTATCAGGCAACATCAGAACTGGGCTGCTGAGTGACAGACGTCCCTCTCTTTTGGTCCTCTGTTAAATGATCATTTTGCATTATATTGCAACTCCCTTCACAGGGAAAAAAGAAAAGGCCTCCCTGATTTTCTTGAAGGGACTCAGAGATAAAGACTGATCACATTTCACAGTAATTGGACCTTCATATCTATAATTGCATTGATTTCTCCTAGGTTTCAGGCATTGACTCTAGTGAGAGAGAAAGCATTGCAGCAGGATACGGCTGCCAAGAATCCTTCTGCATTTGGGAGGTGTCAGGCTGGGAGGCTCACTGTAGTTTGGTAACTGGCATTGCAAATCGCTTTATGAACAGTTTAATGCATTTAAGAGGGTAATAATTTCAGATCCTACCATACAATTTGTTGCAGTGGTGCAGAAGCATATCTAAAAACTTCCAGGGTGGAGGGAGACAGGGGAAGGAGGGACGGGAAGAAGGGAAATTGAAGGGAGGGAAGCATTGCAAGGGGGTGGAAAACCTAATTGTTTTAATCATGCTTGATATTACACTGTGAAATTATAATTAACTTAAGAAGTCAGTCAAAACCAGTTAATAACTGTGGTGCAACTTGGCTGATTTGAAGCGGTACATGGATGGGAGAGGAGACTATGGCAGCAAAGCTGCTGGGCTTGAACCTTGCAAGCTGAAGCAATGCAAAGGTCCTCCAGGTAGTTTTGAGGCTCTGTGCAAGTAAGGACCACCACACACATCATCAGCAAAGCTGGTATCATGAGTACTTAGTCCCTACAACACTCCTGATAATGGATTAAGTGCTTTCCAAAGGAGAATCTTCAGCAATCTTCCCAGTAAATGGATAGGGGAAACTGAGGCACAGATAGAGAAAATTATTTGTGAAATGTCAGCAGGCCACTGCTGGAACCCGGGAAAGCAATGGCAGCTGGCTGAAGAAAGGATCAGGCCTGACTTTCAGCCTGTGATTATATGGTTCTTGAATGGGAGCCTCTGGAAATCACTCAGTTTGTTCTTTAAACATCCCTTTTCTTTTGTTCATTGGAGGGAAAATCTTTTGCAGTGACTCTGTTGCAACCAGAAGACATGTAGCCCTTAAAACAAGAGTGCAGATCCCGGTCTTCCTCACCCATGTAGCTTTATTAAAATATCTGGGATTATATAGGTAAGTGGGAACGGAGTTAGAGCTGTGCAGTCTTCATTGCATGTATGTTGTGTATATGTGGGTATAACAAGGGTTAATGAGCAAGCAAGCTGAGATAACGAGTGTCTTGATGGTATTAATATCCCGAAATACATATATAGATGTGGATAGTGCTGAACCCTACGGGAGGCTGATAGTGATAAGGGTAGTGATACTGTAACGAGCTACAAGGACCGTAGCAGAAATATTTGTCACAGAGAGGATGCACCTAGGAAAGCTCTGTGTGTGTGTGCCAGATATTGCTGTCACTGATTGCTGTAGCAGGGCAGCAGCATATATATTTACAGTCTGGAGGATATATTGGGAGCGCTGGGCTATGGCTAGATATAACTATGGACATAAAAACATGAGAGGAAGGAATTAGAGCAGAGTGTGGGAATAGGTCTGAAATCTCTTCTTAGGAGATGTGTGTTGAATGTCTGGCACTGAATTTGTGGGTAGCTTTTACCGCTTAGGCACTGCAGAGATAGGAAAGATGTTCTGAAATGGGGGCTGCCACACTCCAAGGTTTGGGTATTTCCCCCAACCAGGTTGGGTGAAACACAGCGCCCAGGGAGCCAGGTGTGCTGCGAGTGTCATGGTCCCATCGGACCATGGGCTTTGACTGGGGACAGGCATCACAGCAGCACAGCTGGGGACAGCTGTACCGTGTCCTGTCACCCCCACTCCTTACAGCAAGCTTATAGGGATGAGAAAAGGAGCTTGTGGCTATAATGTGTGCAAATACAAGGGCATGGTGCTGTGGGTGGATGTCCAGGTCAACCTTCCTCCAGCATCTCTCCTGGAGGTTTGACCCTCAGGTAGCTGAGTGACTGGCCAGCCTAGCAACCTAAACCCATCCTTACCATTAGTCTCAGACCCAAGAATAGACAATTTGTTCACAGGATCTTCATGGTGACAACCAGGGCATCCTTCTGTCCATTCCTCTGTGACCAATGTAACTGTTTTGAGTTCCTTGACCATTGCTATCATGGTACCAGCCCCAAAAGAGCAGCGCTGCAAGAGGTTCATAAAACCAGGAAATTTTGGATGAAGTGGGGAGAATTCCATTACCAAGGCACCTGCCCCAGACTACACTAGTCATTGCTCCTGCTCTCGGGCACCCCTGGAGCGGAGGGACCTGCTGACAGGTGGGGAAGGGTCTTAGGACTGTATTAAGAGCTGAGCAGGCTCTGCCTCCCTGGAACACCTCCGGCATGTTTGGCCTTGCTGCTCAAATGCTGGAGAGGAGGTGGATTGGATTGTTTTGTGTTATGTGTTCATTATCACCTTTGGAAAATATTACAAAATATGACTAATCTATTAACTTAGAACATACTGACAATTGGAAAGTTCCTTGGAAGATATCTGTCTGTCCACCTCTCCATCCTACAATTGTGTTGGTTAGGGACTACTGGTAGAGGACCCAAATGAAATCAAAAGCGTTAAAAACATTAAAGGGTTTCTTTCCCACCCCGTCTTTTTTTTTTTTATTTTATTCCCCGTCAGTATTTCTGTGACAACTCAGCCCCAGCAGCCCCAGGGGACAGGACAGAGAGACGAGGAGTGGAAGTGCCCTTTGACTAAGTGGGCATTAAATGTTGGCTAACAACCGAGAGACGCCGTGTGACTGGAGAGAGAGGGAAAGTTAAAAAGAAAGAAAGAAGAGCTTTTCAATATGAGCATTCATGTAGTTTTGACAGGAGCAATTTATCATGGCTATGAAAGGCTGTTCTGCCTCCACCACTGAAAGACAGCCTGGTTAAACTTTTACCTGCCCCTCTGAAAAGGGTGCTGTGCCGCAGCCGGGAGGGGATTGCTCCCTGCTCCAGTGATGCATCTTTCCGCGGGGTCTGGGGGAGGGAAGGGCGGTGGTTCCCAAACAGCTTGTGCCCATCTGTTCTGCACAAAAAGAAACCCTGACAAGGAAGGGGGAGGGAGCATGTGAGCCAGCAAGCCGGGGGTTTCCGGATGCCCGCACTGCATTGGGAATGTGGTGATGTGATGGGAGCAAGGCTGGGAGCTGCCCCCCAGAAGATGCTGCCAGTCAGCACTGAGGATTTCACCACCCCTCTTAGGTGCCCTAGAAGTATGAAAGATTGTGGAGCAATGCTCCTAAGCTGGACAGCAAAGTGACCTGATATTTTGGGATGTGCATCACTGGTGGCATGGTGGGTAGGCAGCGGTGGAGTGGGGGAAGCAGTGAGCACAGCGGTGGGGTGCAGGAGGCAGCACATTCTGGTATGCCAGAGGTCCTGTTAGCATTCGAAGGAACGGGAGAGATGATGCTGAGGAAAAAAAACATTAAAACATACCCTAATGGTATTCAGCTGAGATATTATTTTGCCCCTGGGTTGTCACGGGGAAGTGTTGATTGTGCACCAGCTCATGGCAGGTGGGAGCCCAGGCCAGCTGGGATCCTGTGCATGGGCTGCTTCTTGCTATGATCTCGTGTGGATTGAAAATTTCCTGAAAAAATAATGTTTCACTGAGAGTAATGAACCGTCTAAATGAAAGCATTCCACTGAGAGGAGTGGATTTCACTGAAATTTTCAATGGAATGGTTAACAATTTCCATAGACATGTTTTTTTCCAATAACCAGTTGGTATTAGACTACATTGTACTGTATTTTCAATATTTTACATGCTAAAATTATACCATTTAAATGGCTATATTCTACATTGTGTGAAAGAAGCTAACCAATATCATAACAAAACTTTTTATCCTTATAAAAATTAAAATTTTATTACCTTTTAAAAACTTCAGGATTTTCCATTTTACCCCATTCCCTTGATGGAGATAGAATGACACTTTGAAATCTCAGATGAATAGTCACATCTGACTTCTTGCCTGCCCGCGCATCCATCAGCACCTGCCCCTGTTTAAGCATGAGCAGGACAATTTATATTGTTAAAGAGAGGAATGTGCTAAAGTATTTCCCACGTTTCAGGATGAAATCCAGCAGTGCCGTTTCACAGAATAAAGCCCAGCCAAGTCCCATTCGAGAGCTAAATAATTCCCTGACTGTGACATGGTACACCAAGTCGTCAGGGATTTATAGTTACACACCAAAGACCTGAACTCACCTAACTTTAACCATCTCAGATGTAGGCTTCTTTTTTAAGCCAGTAATCTGGTTTCTCTCTAGACACAAGAGAGAGGGAGATACAGTGGCAAAAGACAATTTCCTCCCCCCTTAAATGCAATGTCTAAGACATGGCTGAAGCTAGCTGAGGGTGAAATTCATCTTATTTCTTACCCTCAGTATGTTTATGTCCTGTCCAAAACCTGTGGGACATCTAGTCATGTTGAGACAGCTTCACAGAAACACAAGTTATTCTAAAGACTATTCTGAGAGCCCTCATGCCAGAGACTATGACTGCATTATATTCAAAGCAGAAGGGGCATTAAGTGTACAGATATTCCCACTAGGCTTCTCATGTCATTAATTGGTGATCTTCCGACTCTGAAATAACATTTTTCCCCCTCACATTTCTTATTTCATTATCCCCAGTTCAATACACATCAGTGCAGTATAAGGCAAACTAGTTAGATATATTAGGAATTATTTAAATTAGAGAGAGATGTATGGGTAGTTAAATACTCAGTCTTCTATTCTACCCTAATTATGTATCAAATTACACTCAAATTATACCCAAATATAGATGTAGGGAGGTAGTCCTGAAATCTCCAGGAGATACCAGTGGGAGAAAGGTGAAATTAAGCAGGTGGTGCAAGTAGATCTGAACTAATGCAATATGAAAACCATACAGGACTATAATTTTCCATTGTGTCCTGTTATTACCAACATTGGCTTAAAATTTCTTTGCAAACAAGACTCAGTAATGAATGAGTGTTCTCCAAGCCTGGAGGAAGCAGTTTATTTTTCTAATGCAAGAGAATTTTGCTCTTGATTTTAACATCGTTCTGACTCTCATTCCTCTTTATGAAAATAAGAGTGTTCCAGTAGTAAAGCAGGTTTGTCACACTGTCCAGCAGTCGGGGAAGTGGCGGGACAGACTGATGCCTCTTGAACTGGAAAGCCTGTTTCTCAGACTGCTTCCCAGACAGCAGATTTCTGTTCCTAGTTGTCCTGGCTGCAAGTGGATGGCGCTTTCATGGCAGTGTTGTAAGCACTGTCCCTGGCACAGTATAGAGGTTAAGTTAAGCTGTTGCTACACCCATGCCCTGATTTGATTGGTAAAATGGGTATCATACTCTTAAACTGCTTTCTAGGGGATTACAAAACTAACTGAGCTCTGAAAAGTATTGCACTGCCTGGAATTTCTTCTCCGAAATCCCCCTTTCCCAGTGGACAAAAGCAGGAGATCTGCGCCGCAGCACAGGGCCAGCCTGGTTTGGGGAGCGCTCTGGAGCCCGTGGCGATGCCCCCGTTCCCCGGGACGGCTGAGTGCCCCAGTCAGTGCACTTTCCACTGGGAAAGGACGCAGCAGTGGTGTTGCACAGCAGCCCAACGTGCCACTGCAGCTAACGGCTGCCACTGCAGGCTGTGTCGAGACACACACCTACTTCTCAGATGGAGAGATGTTTCTGGCATCAGCTTTGGAAAAGGCAGCAGATGGTCCCTGAAGCCAGGTGTCCACCCAGGAGAAATGAGTAGCAAACTCTACAGCTGTCAGAAACATCATTGTTCTGTTCCTTCTGTAAGAGGAAAAACCTCCCCCAACCTGATATAAAAACCCAAACCCCCAAACCTGCATGATATTTAGGGTCTTTGAGGACCTCAGGATCCAACATCCACGCACTTGTGATATTAAGAATATCTCTGTGGCAGACAGTGAGAACAGCAGGTCTCTTGGGTGAGAGAAGCAAATTCTCACCTCACATCTGAGGTGTTTCTCCCCATCAGCTGCTGCTGGAGAGACATATAAAAATATATTGTAAACAGAGGGATGGTCCCCACCTCCTTATTGCTTCTATATCCAGCATCATGTGGAAGTGGAGAGTGACCTATAAATAACAGTTGCTTTTCACAGGCAGAGGTGAAGACCTTGGCTAAGGCTACAGCGAGACAGACCTCAGCAAACAGCGGAGCATGTCACAAACACTTGTTTCCCACCCTGACAGCAACAGAGACTGGTTTCTGGGTGTTGACAGAGCCCATGGTATTAACAAAACTGAAGCCCAGTCCATGGTGCATTCCTCCTGAGCATTGACGGATGCAGCATTGGTGTTAGACTAGACAAATGTCTGCTGAGCAGAATTGATGATGTGGCAGAGAGGAAAGGACTGCAGGACCTTTGGTGATCTCTTCCAGATTATTTTCTGTGATTCTGTGAGTCTATTCAAAATGCACCTCTTATTAATTAGGTTCAGTGCCAAACTCTGAGGAACAGATGATGAGCGACAAACCTAGAGACTGAGATGTGAAACTGCACAGTGGAATGAGGGCAGAGAGCAGGGGGGCTGGCTGGGGAGTGCCTCCAACATGCCACTCACTCACTAGTGCAGATTTGAAAAGAAGACTTTTTTTCACCGAGAAGCCAAAATCCCATTTATGAAGCAATGTAGGCAGCAAGTCTCAGGTCCTCCAGGGCATTGGACTGCCAGTGAGAATGGTGTTCCAAAATAAAGGCAACTGGTTACTTTGGACTCAGAAGTATTCAGGAAGCAAAGCTAATGTTGGTATTGCTGAGGCTGATTCAGAGCTGGAAGCTCATCTGATCATTCTGGATCACCCTGAATCTGTTTTTCCTTCAACTGTACAAGACCCAGAGAGATCAGCCCATTTGATGGTGGATCCTGACCTCCCTGGGAGCTCCACAGTGAAGCCAGAGAGGAGGTCACAGCGAGCTGGAGAATAAGTCCTCCACCCTGCATTGCCTCTGAAAAGAGAGCAGCAGAGAAGATATTGGCACTTTAGGCAATCTAGAAAACCCATGCTCTATTTCCAGCATCTCTTTCATAGGATAATTACCACTAATCAGAAGTAAATATGCATACATATATTTATATATTCCTGTGCAAATTATATATTTACATGGAACTGACAGACTTAGACTTCACTATTTTTCATGTTATGGAGCAACTCAGTTAGCAAATACTAATAAATATTTGGCTTTTGTAAATGAAACATTTTTTATGTGCTGCACCAACAGGCAGGGTAACAGACGCCTCCTGGCAAGGAGCACGCCTTGCCTTGGCTTTTTAAGCTGGCTCCTGTTGGGCTCTACGGCCCGTGGGGATGTGCTGTGCGGGTGTAGGACAAGCAGCTGTGGTGTGGTATAGATATTCTGATCGAAGCCAGGTTTATTGGTGGTTCTAGTTTGCACCAGTATGAAAAAGATCACAGTTACATGAGCTGATTGATAGGCAAAGCAGTAGTGTTGAACACTCTGAAGTCTATGTCAACAGAATCAGGCATACAGAAATACAACACAGATGGGAAGGCCCATCCTCTGCAAGGAGCAGAGCGAGGTCATGTTTCGCTCTGTGTTGTATAGCTTTTTTGTTTGTTTATTTTGCACATGGTTCCTGGTCAGTCTACAGCAGCTTGTGGCTTGACATTTGAAATTCAACCTCTAAGTAGCAATGGCTGGGTTGATTTGACACTTAGGTCACATATTACAGCTTTATTTTCTTGTTGGACACATTTGGCTTCTAGAATTAGAGGCTTGCTTGGTCCACATAGTTCCATTTTTATTTTTAGCATTTGCCACTAAAATTTTAGGACAGGAACTCTAGCTTTCTTCGTATTTGTATAGCGCCTAGCAAAGAGTCCTAATATGGGTGGGACTAATGTCTTGTGCTATAATACTAAAATGAAACAGCTAATATATGTTACTTGTATATTATTTTAAAATACCTGATTAGTATACAAGAAAAGGGATCTGAATTCAAGTCAAACCAAATTTGTTTGAAATATCAATTTTTAATAAAAACCCTTTTTCATTCCTAATACAGCATTTTTCTGGCCCCTGCTATTTGCCTTTCTGCTGTGCCTGTCTCTCTCACACCATGCAGTAGCAGGATCTGAACATGTACACCATATTCTAACATGCCAGGCCTGGCTTTTCACCCTCATGTCCCTTTGCACACCACAGAAGCAGTGTTCCAGGGGGGAAGAAAAAAATCTATTTACATCCAATCGACTGAGCGCTTTAAGTGCTGAAACTAGTAGACCAAATGAGTTTATTAGATTATCATTGCGGAAGTTAATAAAGAATTAATTTCTCTTCATGTGACATCCAAAGGCAGTTATTTCAGTGGCCTGTCCATTTACACAAAGCCAAGTATTTGTCAAGTGTCAAACTCAATTCCCATGACCCAGGCCTCCTCAATAATTCTGGATTAGGAATACCCTTAAATGACATTACAAAAATTTTATTCCAAGATGCATTGAGCTCCTGGGACTACTCAGGAATTTCAGGTTAGTGAAGGTTATGTAGTCAGCAAAAGTTTGTTGGATATAAGATCTGGAATGGAAGGATACGGTGTGCAATGTTTTTGTGACAGTAGAAGGCAGCATGTGAGAAAGAAGCAGCTGATTTCCAAAAGGGGATCTTCTATTCTGTTTCTCTCCCCTGGAAATGATGCAAAGAGGGTTTATCTGCATTGCAAAATAACTATCCAGTGTGATCTCCAGCAAAGGAAATGACACTGTGCTGCTGTAGGAAGAACAGTATGGGTGCTAGGAGGAGGCAGAATAAAGCCATCAATTGCTGCTGTGGGAATTAAGTGCTATAAAACGTCTTAATTCAGAGAAGGAGTTGAGAGTTTTGCATATCCCCAACTACCAAGTCAGATACAAAATGAAAGAAGGAAGAATCCCTTTTTTTGTTTTCCTGTACTCAGTAGATTCAGACTAGATATAGGATAGATACAGACTAGATAGACTAGATATAGGATAGACTAGATATAGGATAGACTAGATGTAAGGATAACAGAAGGCAGAGTGGAAGATATCTAGATAAATAGATAATTAAATAGATATAAGGAAGAAATTTTTTTACAATGAGGGTGGTGAAACACTGGCACAGGTTACCCAGAGAGGTGGTAGATGCCCCATCCCTGGAAACATTCAAGGCCAGGTTGGATGGGGCTCCGAGCAACCTGATCTAGTGGAAGATGTCCCTGCTTATTGCAGGGGGGCTGAACTAGATGATCTTTAAAGGTCCCTTTCAATCCAAACCATTCTATGATTCTATGATTTACCTCTGACCTCCAGAAATACAAAGTGTACTGGGGGGACACAGAGCCTCCTCTCATTCCTCCAAAAGGGCAATGGTGTAGGAGGGGACTCAGACATAGATTCTAGGTAAAGGATGATAGACAAAAAGAAAAAAAAAGATCCATTTACATCACTCGATCCATCTGAAAAAGAGAATCCTTGTGCATACATTGACTTTATTCTATTTCAAGGTTATATGAAAATGGAAAGCTAGATGATAATCAGTAGGAAGAGGTGCCGAACACTGGACCCCTTTGGTTGGAATAATACACCTTTAAAATACAAACGGACAGTCTCTAGCATTGTTGTAATCATAATTAATTTTTCATTTGAAGGAGTCACTCCATCATCTCAACAAATGAATTTCCCCCCCTCCCTCCCTCTCGTCTACTTCTTGCCTTCCTTCCTCCGTATTGCCAGGACATCACGAGTGCTTTCACCCCACCTTCTCATTAACACTGGAATAATTATGCCTGAGAGTTGAAGGGCAGTATCTTCATCTGGGAATTTGGCCCTGCAAGTCTCTGCCTGTGGGGAAAACCAGGACTTGATTGTATACTTCTAACTTCATACCTTGTCTTTAATGATGTGGGAGATGGTTGTGAGCAGAGCTTGGGAACAAGAGCGGGCATTTATCACCCTTCCTCTCAGGAAATAACTCACTAATAACTCACTGCACAACAAGGCTTGTGTGGCTCTGAGAGTGAGACCTGGTTCATCTCACCTAACCTTAAGGCTTGAAAAATGTCTAGGGTGCAATGTTTTTTTTACTGCTGAGATGTTAAGTGACTAATCCAAGCTTACAGTCTAGACTTCCTTGGCTGTCCTGGGAAAAAAGCAGGGATCTCCACAAACTGATTCATCTGCCCTAAAATTCTTGGCCCTGACAGAAAGGATGAATCCTCCTTTGGAGGTGTTCATCTCCTCTCCTGATTACAGAAGAAACCGGGGCTACTAACTTGGACAAGGTGCCCAGCCTGGGTACTATGTTAGGTGAGTTGTATCCTGCCCAAAGCACCTTGGCCAGTTGAGTAAAACGGAATTAAACCCTTCTTGTTCTAAAACTTGTGGGTAGTGTCACACAGCAGTCTTAACTAAAATAAAAAAAGGAAAGAAAAAGCAGACACAATGTCCATAAACATTTGAAAAACAGATTTAAGTGGCCACTGAAATCTCATTTCATTAGTGCTTAGCTTTAACCAGGTGTAAGTTTGTGATTAAAACTAAGCACGTGCTTGATTGCTTTGATGAACTGGGATGGGCAGGAATGTTTCTTAGCACCGTCAAAGTTGCTTATGGCTGCATGAATACCTGAGATCAGTGCGCTGGCTTTCCCTCAGTGGAGAGGACACGTGCCAAATGCTATGGGTTGTTTAAGACCACTAGAAAAAGTCAATGTTAGGAGTTTTAATGCAACCATAGTTTAAAACATTTCTAAATCTGGAGAAACTGGCATTCTCAAGATTTCCTGTACAAATGTATCTACTTAATTTCTGTGCACAGGAATTATGACAGCCAGTTTCTCTGAAAATAAATCTGGAAAAGGTTGTTCAGTTGGTTATTTGAATGAGGAACTCTTGAACCTGTGCTTGCAGTGGGGCTATTACCCACAGAGGCTGAGGCACGTGGCCCTGACAGCAGTTTCGTCCCACCTGCGGCAGTTCACTAACAGGACTAAACAACCATCAGACTAGAGAGAGCTCCAGCATTTGAGCTATACTGAGGATCTTCCCCTCTCTTCTGCACAGATTAGCCTGAGTGGGCAACATGGTATGAATGTACACAAGTTTCTGGCAGTGAAAAGCACAGCAAAGATAATTTTCCCATAAATATTTCCCATTCAGGTACCTTGGAAGTGATAAAATGGATGACAATAGGACAGGGTGACACAAACTGCTGTGACACTTTATAAATCCTCATCAGAGTCATTGCACCTTCAAAATTTAACCTGTTTATGTGTTATACACCTTGAACTTCTCTCCCCCAGGTGAAATCCCAGGCAACAAGTCCTTTGGCAGTCTCCTGAACCCCATCGCTTCAACCTTGGTGCTTGTGACCTATGCACAGCAGGTGATCAATGGAGAGGGAGGAAGATGGGTGCCCAAAGAGCATTTCTGCCGTGACCGTTGTCCTTGGCAGCAGCCCCTTGGCTGGGTGATGAAAGGTTTGCATGGCAGCTGGACTTTGGTCGAGTTTAAACAGCTCGGCTCTGTTTGCATGGCTGCAGCCCGAGGCGCTCTGACGTCGCAGTGTCACGGAGGGCACCGTGAGGACACACGCGTGATACAGAAACAAGGGTTATGCATGGGGAAAAGGGTCTGCGAGAGCAATGTTTTCCTTTCTGTGGCTGATTGTCACTGTAAACGCAGCTGTTCTGAAGCCACATATTTCTAAGACAGAAATAGGGATCTGAGGGATAACCTTTTCCTTTCTCCCAGGAGAGTCTCAAGAGGTGACTTTGATTTAGAGCTTTGTCAGCCTCCTCCTATTGAAACTCCTTAAATAATCTACATTTCCCTCTTTTCTTAGCAGAAAACCTCCTTGTCTTTTAATATCTGACAAAGATGTGCTGGTAGCACAGTTTCTGAAATTCCTCCCAGCCAGGAGTATTCAGCATGAAAACCTGGATTGGAGCCTTGGAGCTGGAAACTAGCCTCAGAGTTTTGCTTTTTTACCTTGGGCTACTAAAGCCTGGCACATGGACAATAGTTATGGGCAATGTTTTTGAGAGAATTTGCATTTCCCACTAATGGTGAAGAGGGAGGTTCAGGAGCAGGACTCTGCGTTGGGCCGGTAGCATCTAAAACACCTGACGCAAACACAGACAAAACTACTTCCACAGCAGTTCAATTTTGCTTCATTTCCTCCTTCTTCATACAGCTTTCAGCTGGATTTGAGAACTGTCCTCCTTTATGCCCCATCTCTATCCACCTGGCAGGGGAGCAGGGAACAGCGCGATGCAGCCGTGAAGGTGCTGAGAGCTGGGAGCCTGCATGAGAGGGATGGATGTGGGAGAAGGAGGGGCAGATTTTGTTCCCAAGTCACTGTGGTGGCTACCAGGCCCTTGCAGCTGGGGAGGAGTTAAACTTTAACCAGCCACATTCAAACCCGTCTTCGGTCCAGTGAGTGCCTGGAAGATGCTGAGCTGCTGGGCGGCATGTGGATGAGAACAAGAAGGAGATGCTTTTCCATATCTCCCCGGAGCCTGCTGGGATGTTGGCTGGTAGGACAGCAGGAGCCTCCAGGAGGGTTGCTGCCTTGTCCTGCCTGCTTGCGGGCATCTTGGCGCAGAGCATCCTTGGAGAATGGCTTTGTCCCTGCATCATTTCTCTCCTTCCTGTCTCTGGAATCTGCAGGACCCTGATGAATGACTCCCATATCCTGATCAAAAAGTCTCCCTAACAGTTTTAGTGTGTTTGTGTCCCCCTAGTTAAGATAAATTAGACAGGCTAATGAGACTGATTAGTCTTTAGCTGCGACCCTTGGCCTTTAGGATGTACTTTGAGCTAATAGAGAGAATGGGGATTATAGTCTGTGATAATGTGCTTGTGTTGGCCTTTTAAAGGAAAACACATTTATTGCTACTTAGAGGAAATTGATCTAATTGTGCTGGAAGCGTTTCTATGGACTGAACATGGAATTTTTATTAAGTAGGTGACTCAGGTTCAGCCAAGATTGCCAGATTCTAAATGGGCAGGAGATATTTTAAGAAGATTCCACCTGGAAACCCCTCTGGCTGTGTCTCCAACTGATAATGAGCTTCACTCATCCTGACTTTGATCTGCTGCTCTGCGCGTCAGACTCTGGAGCTCTAGGAACTTGGACTGCCATCCCCAGGTCTTGTGGCTCAGTTCCAAACTAACAAATCATCAAAGACAACCAGTTGTGTTTGCATGTTTACTAAGGGTTCAACTATTTGATTCCCTTCTCAATCCGCAAAACAAAATGGTTCCCTTAGTTACAGGGATCCCCGGAGGCAAATGAGGAAACAACAATATGCAGCCAGTTTTGAGAACAGCAGGGTGCTCAGGGGCCCAATCCTGCCCTAAATATAAGGACTCATTTCATAGCCCAAAGCCTCACATTTTCTACTTCATACACAAAAGAAGCAGTTGTTCAGAAAGTTTTCTCCAATAATATCAGTTGGACTTATACTGCTTCTTCCTATAAGCCTTTCCCTTACGGGCTCATGCTCTGGGTGGGTCTGTTCTTCCTTTCCAATATTTTTGGAGGGTTTAGCTGTTTTCCAGCAAGTTTGGATGAAGTGCTGCTCTCACATCTCCCCTTACAAGTTTTGTAAAGACAAGCAGTTCTGTTGGGGAGAGAGAGCAATGCTGCAGTGGGAGAAATCTCTACTCATGCGAACTCTTGCATCTGAGGCAATTATAAGAGCTCTTAGAAATGCTTCAGACTTGAGGAAAGCCTTAGCTGGAGATTCCTGTCAGCAAAATCCAGAGGAAATAAAATCTTTCAAGGGCAAAACTTATCCCTCTCACAGCTTTCCCTGTCTTCTGGTGCACTGGGATGCAGATGCACAACTATCATAGAATAGGTTTGAAGTCTAGTTGTGTTGGCATCTAGTCTAACCCCCTGCAATGAGCAGGGACAACCTTAAGTAGATCAGGTTGCTCAGAGTCCCATCCAACCTTACCTTGAATATTTCCAGGGATGGGGCATCTACCACCTCTCTGGGCGATCTGCTCCAGTGTTTCACCACTCTCGCTGGAACAAATGTCTTCCTTACATCTAATCTCACTGCCCACATGGACATCAGCTGGCACAAGCCGCGAGAGCTTTGGTGCTTTTTGATACAATTCTACAGGCACCAAACACCATGCAAACACTAAGGAAAGGGCTGAGCTGAAGAGGTTACACATGAAAATATTATTTTTCCACAGGATCTGTAAGCACTGAAGAATATCTCTTCTAATTCCTACCCTGCACTTCGGTACAGGTCCACCAGGACTCACTGGTTTATGCACATGGGAATGCACATAACTATACAAGGTGGGGTGCAAAGAGAACTCCAAGACTGCCTTCAGAGGCCTCTTTTTTAGCAGAATACAGTTACTGCAGTCTGCAACTGGCCAGGTTAATAGCGTTGATGCATTTAATCTGTAGTGAAAAATGGCACCTTTACTGTGCATTACTAGAAGGATCAAGAGCCCAGTCCTGGATGAAGGCTGCATGTCAGGTGCTGTATCAGCCCAGAGAAGAGAGGCCCTTAGCACCAGCAGCAGATGAGAAGACTTCTCCAGGAGATGTGGGTTTGTGACCTCTCCAGTAGTTCATCAGATACTTTTTGGGAGCAGGACCTACAGGAGGCTGATCCCCTTGGATCCGCTTCCTGGGCAGAAACAGATCCTGGTCTTTTCTAGAGACTGGTTTCTACAGAGACCCCACAAGATATTGTTGCTGTAGAAATGGCAGCTAAAATGTTGTGAAAGAATAAAAAAAAAAAAAACACCCCCAAACTGAAACCCAGCCCCTGAAAGCTGTACAGCACTGTTAGAAACAAAGGCAAATAAAACTGAACCATAAAATATATGAATCGGAAAACATTGGGACAAAATAACGGACTACATTAATAAATAAAATAAGGATGATTTGCCTGCCTAGAACAAAGCACCAGGGCCCTGCCAGCTCATAATGCTTCCCTCTGTTTTTCTGCTAAGAGCAGTAACAATGTCTGTGCTCTTACTACTGAGCTTTGAACAGGATATTTTCAGATCTGGAGAAGCCCTGGATCAGGTCCCCAACACAGATGATACGGTGCAATCCTGTTCTCCACCTGGCCTCTCCCAGCTTTGTTAGAAATTGTAACTTCATGGAGAATGACAAGTTACCAGGATGCCCTGACTGGACGATAGAAAAAGGGCCAGTTGGACCCCACTCTGCTCTGTCTGATAGTGGTGTGAGTGCACTGAAATTAATGACACACATTTAACGTTACACCAGGAAAACCAAGATCAAAAAGCAGCACTTTTTCTTCCTCTGTGAATCTGATATCACAATTTTTTCTAAGGACTAGGATTTTATTTTCTGACATGGTTACTATCAATTTTGTATGCCAGTGCAAATAATAGGAGCCCTGCTTCTCTCTAATCTCCAGTCTTCTTGGTTTTGGGTGGATGAAATTGTAAAATAACTTTGTGCATTCTCACTGGATGCAAAATGCTGCTTCACCCCAACAGTGGTGTTCTCCCCCAACTTGGCGCAGGTGCAATTGACAGCATGAGCAGTGGGGAAACCAAGCCAAGGTCAACACAAATACCAAATATTTCTAGGGCTGGAGAGAGCGAGCCTGCAAATCCTCTTACAGTGGAAGTGCCCAACTGAGCTGCATCGTAGCCAGTGCCAGCCTGGGCTCCCAGCAGTAATGACCCACTTGCTTTGCATCTGGACCACAGTTGATTTTTATAAATGCTGTTTGACCCTACTCATATCTTACACCCAGCATCCATTTGCTGAGCCAGGTTGAGCTGGTTGCCCAGTTTCCCAAAACTTCATCTCTAGGTCACTGGAAGATGCTCTCTTTCTGTCTGACTCTAGAGGGAACCAAAGAAAGTTAGGTGTGCAAATGTCCCTTGGCAGCCTCCTTCCATGTGTGTAATGTCCTAATTTCACCAAAACAATGCCTGAGCACCTGCTCTATAAAGCACAGAGTTCAGCACACTCCTTCATTCATGTAAAATCACAAAATAAGTCTCTGGGTAAATTGCAAAGTTGCAGCTTGTAACCCAAGTGAACCCACATGAAAAAAAATCTGGTTTATTATATGCAACTCCTTCCCCTCTGACATCATCTAGTCATTAATCAGGATGATCCTTGACACTTTCTGTATTCAAGCACGTTGCAGTAAATAGTCTTATCACTCTTTTACAGCCATGGCAACTGAGGCTTGACTCAGACAAGGTCAAAGTGGACCTGTGGGGCTGAGAGCACATGAACTGCCACCTTCCCCACCTATGCACCAGTCCCACTTTGCTGAGAAGAGATACAGCTGATCAAAGGTTTGAGCCACAGCCCTGAAGTAAATGGAAGGATTCCTCAGCAGCCACAAATCACTTTATAATGCTCTGTTGCATGTGATAAATCCTGTCCTTTGCCACCTTTCCATTCAGTGCTTTAAGATACTGAGACCAGAGAACAGATGTAGGAGCAGATCCTCAGCCAGCGTAACACCAGCTGATGTTTGGAGTGGAGTTATGATCATTTATACCAGCTGTCCTGGTCTTGTCCAAATTAAATAGAAAGAGCAGCCAACTTCCAACTGCAACTGCTTCAGTGGAGATAATACTGAGATTCCTCAAAGAGGACTGAAAATCACAGCATCACAGTCCCTGTTTGTTAAATATCTCTGTTGCAGACACCCAAGAATATGAAACTGGTTTGGAGATTTACATAGAAAAAGGCAGGAACAATATTTAGTAACAAATCCTTATTGCTTCAGCACTGATCCTGCCAAACCACACTGGAATATGGCTGTATGAGCACTGAACTGGGAAGGGCTGATCATGAACAAGGCTACCTGTGAAAGTAAGTTTCAAGGAGCAAGCCTGTTAGCAGATAAACCTATTTTTATAAATTAATAAAAATAAAATCATAAAATAAAATAAAAATTATAAAATAATAAAAATTTTTTGAGTGGGAATCTTCTTGTCTTTACCTAAGGATGTTTCTTTCCACATTTGAGTGCAAACTTTTCTATTTGGGTCAGAGTTTATGCCAGGTTTCAGGAACTTTTGATGAACAAAATTCCATTTTGAGTTTTGATCGAGTTTGGATCAAAAAAAAAAAAAAGTTAAACATTCAGTGTTTCTTTTCAGTCTTTGCAAAATGAACATTTAGACTTTTCAGCTCAAATTAATTTGTCATTTCAAAATATCCTTTCACTTTAGTTAAAATGCTCCACACTGAGCTGAAATACTTTGCCTGGCCCAGAATGTTGGCTTTTCAGAATTTAGAAATAAAGATTTGAGATGACCAAGCAAGATAGCTGCCTTTTGGCCTCTAGACTCTTTCTTCACCTGCATTTTGAGGGAATTGCTGGTGAATGGAGAACCCATACTTCCACACAGCTCTGCTGCTACGGGTCTCTGCAGCCCTTGAACTTTTGGCAGATCTGCCTCGTTATAGCAGACATGATCCAACTGCCATGGACCTCTACAGTACTCCATCAATGGCACGTGACCTAACTGGATGCCCAAGAAACCCATCCCCTTACCTTATCAGCTAGCTTTACTCTCACCATCCTGATGTAGCAGTTTTCTCAGCTCCAAAGTGCTTTTATTTACTGTAATTCATATCGTGGTAAATGTGCCTGGTAAACCTGATATTTAAATTCAAGAGGAGTTTTCCAGATTCTTCCTCTCTCATTATTTGTTCTTGTGTCTAAAGGTCTCTACTACCTTTTTTTTAACTTGAGATGTGTTGGGGCAAGAACAGGACCTTCCTAGCATCTGCCATTCAGCATGACGGCAGGCTAAGAATAGCCTCCAGCTGCCAGTAAATCAAATGG
The DNA here is from genome assembly GCF_965140245.1 of Athene noctua. Lineage (NCBI taxonomy): Eukaryota > Metazoa > Chordata > Aves > Strigiformes > Strigidae > Athene > Athene noctua. The sequence goes on along the minus strand of NC_134052.1, from coordinate 5,529,165 downwards.
AGTTACATCAGGGTTGATGTTGCTTGAAATTCTTGCATCAGTGCTCAAAAGCCAGAGAGGAAAGAAACGGCAAAAAAAGGAGCTAGGGAAAGAGAGAAGAAAAGATGTGCTGCTGATCTGAACAAGAACTGGTGGTATCCCTGCTCCTCATTGGCAGGACTGATTGAGAGGTAGGTCAGGAGTCATCCATGAAGCTGCCCAGTGCCCTTCGACTATTGGTGGGATTTGGGGGTCCACTTGCTTTTTGCTCTCACAGTCTAATGTTATCACCATTAAATGGCTGGTCACCGTCCTGTCTGTGTGTGCTGAATTGACAGAGGTCTCAGTCCATGAGGGGCTTTTCCTTATCATAATTATGTGTATGGTCACCTGTCATCAACAAAAGTGGACCATGTCTACCTCCAAGTTGACTAGTCTTAATATGTTGTTTTCTGTAGCGTGAGATACACCCATCTCCAGATGTTAGTCCTTCCATCCCAGTCCTTGAGCACTCTTATCACATAAAGACAAATCTGACAAACTTGATGAATATTCCCTAACCCTGTCTATTCTCTAATCTGTCTGGTCCTGGGCAATGTGCTTTGTTTAAAGTCCAGGTGTCACTCTAATCTTGGTATTAGTTGACTGTTACTATTGTCATGTCTTTACTCCTCCTAGTTTATCTGCCCTGTTAAATATTCTGTGAATTTTAAACTTTTCCAAATCATGACTTGAACACAAAATGTGAACAGATACAACAGGGTTTTTTGGGTTTGCTTTTGTTTAAAATAAGTACTCTTATACAATGAAACAGTGAGCATCACCTTTGACTTCAGGAAGATAAAATATTAACATAAAGGCACTGCAAGCATGTAAAGTTTTGGAACCAACGTCAGCATATTTCCTACTGTTTCCAAGAATCCTTTAAGCTGGAATTCCTTGGGGTACAAGTAATGCTGCTAGAGACAGCACACATTGCTTCAAAATGGATTGGGAAGTTCTTTCCCTGAAAGAGCTAATTATTGGCAGAGAACAGAGAAAGGATCTGATGTTGCAAAACACAGGGTATCTGTAACCCCTGGAAAGGTTGTTTGGATGTTGGGATCCTAAAATGGGATAAAGAATGACCAAGGCCTCCAAAACTGGAATGTGAATGCTGCAAGAGAGGGCTCAACTGAAATGTTTGTATGCCATACTCTGTGCTGGGCAGAAGTGTCTCTGGATGTGTGCCTGATGGAATACCGACTCAATTATACACCAGTTATTAAAATAACGTGTTTTAGGATCTTTAAGTCCTCAGTTGGAGGCCCCATTTTGCTAGGTGCTTTATAAAACCAGAACTCAACACTTACAAACTAAGCTGTTTGGTATACTCATCTGGCCGGCTGATTCTATTATTTAGGATGATCCTGTGTCCCAAACAATTGAAGTTTTCTTCCATTGTAAGGATCAAGTGCCTTCTGCTCTTCATGAGTTTTGTGCCTGTATTTGTTCTCTTCTCAGTAGGCTATTTTGGGGTGAAATGAAGAAAACAAGAATAGTTATTTTCATTTCAAGCAGTGAGTGAAAGTCACTGGAACCCAAGCAGCTGCTCCATGATCAGAAGACTCCCTTTAGGAGCCATTTGCAGTGGTACACATTCAAATCCATGGCATTTTATTAATGACTGGAGAAAGAAATTTCCCAATCCACATAAATAAATAAACTGAACGGCTGCCATAATGTACACTAATTTGGGGAGGTTCTGCGTTGTTGTTTCTCTGTAGGCAGTCACTGGAGTGAAAAGAGATATTTTAAGTCAAAAACTGAGTATCTATGGCAGGCAATTTGAGCACAGGAAAGAGCAAAGCTCTCTACTAAGGGGCTGGGGGAGAAAAAAACACCCTTTGAAAAGATGAATATTTGAAAACACCAACTGCTGTAGCTACTGTGGTCATATTTACCAGCAAGTTGTGCTGGGCTGAAATCTATCTGTAGGGATAGGTTTGTTGAAAGGAAGTGAAAAAAAAGGGGCTTCTGCTTCTGGGATTGCTCTGAACAGACTGAACAACTGGTTATGGTCTTTCCTTGGCCAGGGGCAGCAGGAGATGCTGTGAAACTCCAATCCAGAGCTGAGTGCTTGTGTCCGTAAGAAGAGAAACGCCTGTGTGCCATAAGGGCTTATGAGAAAATGTGTGGCATTTCACTGGGATTCCTGGTGCAGGAATTAAAAGAATTTTAATTGTGGAGAACTGTGATTCATTCAGCATAGAGCCATATGGGGAATTTGAGTTTTGGAGGGATGACAATAGAAAGCATTTTGAAGAAAGTTTAGAAATAAACTTTCTAAATTTACTTTGCTTTCCTAGGAACCCATCATTTGTGACTTCAGGTACCAAGTTACACTTTCCCCTTATCACTGTTTCCATTTAATAGATGGGGAAATTACACAGAAAAGTGTAATGTCTCTGCAGAAGGACTTTGCACTTGTGCAAGCTTTCATCTGCACAGCTGCCCTCATGGATGCAGGACAAGAGCAGCCTGGAAGTGGTTTTACTGACCTACCTGTTCCTGTCCAGTTTTGTTTTACTCATTTAAGCCATGTCAGTTTTGAGGTAGAATGGTCAGAAAACAGACCTGAGGCACCTCTGTAATTTGCAGTTTGTTGTATTAACATTCTGGTACCAATATACAATAGAACCTTTCCTATGAGATTAATCTCCAGTGTAAGGGATATACAGGGTTACACTGATATAACTGTGTTCATACTGTGGCTTTCTGGGAAGAGCAACAGTAGAAAAACTACTAAAAATCACACTTCTAAAAGCTCATCAGCAAAGAGCTCCAACCTGAACCCAGGATGTGAGCCTTGAATTAAGACTGGGTGACACTGTGGGATTACTGCAGCAAGTCCTGGCCATACAATTGAGCTGAGCTGTGCTTTGGCCACGCTTTCAGTGAGGATGTAGCTTTGAGTAATTTTGGCATCCCAAGGCCTCAACTAATTCCCACTTGTGTTTGCTTGTATTTTTACTGGCCGTCTTTTCCACTTCTGCCTCTCAGATTACTAGGGCTGGTGACAAGGAAATATGGGAATAGCCACCCAATCAAATTACAAAACATTAAAAAGGTCAAGCGCATACAGGTTGCTTTCACACCGTGAGTGGGAATCAGATTTCCTGGTATCTCAGTAAAAGTGACAGATCGTGTTAACCAGATAAGCAAATGGGAGCTTGTAAGTCTAAAAGCAGGAGTAATCTGCCAGTGGATCATTTTTCAAGTAGAAGTGTATGATGGCTAGATTTCCTTGAAATTTCTGCCTTGTGGGTGAAAACAGCTTGACTGTATTTTTGTGCCTTTCTCTGCTCAGTGTGGTCCTGAGATCACATGCATGATAGTTTCTGCAGATCTGCTGATGCTGTAGGAAGATGGAAAAGGAGCATTAAATAAAGGGACTAATTGCCCTGGGAAAATATTGCTTGTAAATGCCTTCATCTGGTGGGGAACGGAGATGGGACAGCTGAAACCTGGACAGATGCCACCTTGATGGTCCCTTCCACACACCAACTGTATCTCCAGCAGCTTGTAGACATCATATCCATAGAGCTTAGTACATAGACTCTCCCTTTTTGGACAAAAGGGCCATGATAAGGAGTTCTAGGTATTGTAACCACTGGAACTATCTAGTAAAGGCTTCACAGAAGAGCATGTCCTTAGTAGACCACCCTTCTCCTCTTGAAGCACCATCTAACTAAACATTTTGACAGGGATTTTCAAAGACAGAGTTAGAAGTTTAGACATTCAGGTTGACATTTAAATGGTATAGACATCCTGGGAGAGCTCAGCTACCAGGCAGAACCAACTTTGTCTTTGCTTGACCAGACGGGCAGCAAGAACCATACCATAGGAAACATCCTGCTCAGCTTTTCTTGGTGATCTGTTGTAAACTTATAAAGGTCTTACTTCCACTTTACCCAGGACTGGTGGTTCATTCTGGATGTGACACTCAGGATTTTGGAGATAGCAGCTCCAGAAATAACGAGTAAATAAACCCCTGTCACCTTGACAGGCTAACATTTCCATCTGCCCCTTCATTATTTATTTATTTATGGTTCCTGAAACCTATTTCCCAAATTCTTCACCCTCCTCCCCCTACTTTGTTTTAATGAATTGAGGATTGAATTCTAGAGCACACACATGAGTCAGAGATGATAAAGGACCTAGTCTTTTAGCAGTCCTGTAAATGCTACGGTGGCTTCCAAAGAGTTAATTCATTATGGTCCATTGTCCAGTCGACTTTATAGCTAGCAGCAGATTGGAGCCAACTTGAAATGCTGAAGTGGGAATGAAAAATGAGCAGAGCCTTGGTGTGCATTAAATATTTAATATTCTCTCAGTGGGAGGTGTCAGGAAAAGGACCATATAATAAATACTACAAGAGACAATTCCATCACTGAACTCGTCTGTTAATGACCTCATTTGCTTTGACAGAAACATTACAGATGCAGCCTCTTTGCTTCTGTGGCCCTATTAAGCAGCTACATTCCAGTTGGAGAGCAAATTCCTGCTTCTGCAACGCGGAGGAGTGGATCGGAGCTGTGATTGTCTCCTTCTCCCTCTCTCTGTCTCCCCCTGCTCTCCAGATCTGGGGCGTTTCAAAAGAATTTTGTGTGGCATGAAAGGTATTTGTAGTAGCTGCAGGATTCCATCGGGAAAACAACAATTTTTTTTCAAACTACCTGGAATACATGAACTTAAGAAAATGCTCCCTTCCCTTAGAGGAGGTGAGTACCTCCCATATTCTGCCTTAGTCTCACCAGCTTGTAAATTGTGGGAGCTTTGGTGGAGACTGCCTGAAGTGGTTTATCTCCCTGAAGACTTGTTGTGCCAGAGAACAATAGGATCCTCAGGAGTATCTACTCATATGCCTCCAAGTGAGAGCTTCCCACTTCAGCAGGTGTGGAGACCTTGAATCCCACTGTGTTCCTGAAGCGTGTGCTGGCAGATCACAGGATTTTCTAGCCAGTGCAGCTCCTGGTGCTCCCATGGAGGCTGATGATCTGCCTGAACACCAGTATTACAGGATCTTTCACTTCAAACCAAGTGCAAGTTCCTTGTTTTCTTTATTCCAGTATTTATGTTCAAAGGGTCCTCTTCAACTTAACTAATTCTTTTCCTGACTGGGCAGATAGACCCTGGGATAATGGTATCATCTCTCAGTCTCTTTTTTTTTTGCTTGGTTAAGCAAACCAACATCTTCATGTTTGTATAGAGAAGTTCTTGATGGCCCTCAGCATTTCAGTAAACTTCTCTTCTTGTGTCCCAGCTTCAGTTGCTCTTCTTGACTAACAGTGACTGATGATGTTTGAAATGCTTAGTAAAATGGCATTCGTTCCTGTTATCACTAATGGCAATTCCTTTCAAGTCAATCTGTGGTTACACTGTATGGCCAGCTTCAGAGCCAGGTCTCTCTCCTCCATGGACAACTGCTGGGTTAAACACTAAACACTCACTACCAGTAGTCCTGGAATCCATGACTATGATTTTATACATTTTAACCCATTTCTTCTCCTTCTTACCGCAGCATAAAATCATGTTGAATTTCTCTGAACTTCCATTTATCTCCAGTATTAACTTATTCTTTCCATCAGACTTTCTTCTAAGGCCTTGCACATGACTGCAAGACTTCAACAACATTCCTGTATTTGTCTAATCTTTTATTTCCTTCTCTTTTACACTGAAGTGCTACATTTGCTCAGAGAACTACCATTCCCTGTAGTTTTTGTAGGATATTACCGGTAGTAGACAAAAAGACAGATTGAAAAACTGAAGAGAAAAAATGGCTATTTGTCTTCTCTTCAGTCGAAGTCCATACTTGTAGGCTCAGACTCTCTGCTTTGAACATCCGGGGTTGACAATACTGTTCCCCTCTGTTTTAAACAAGCAGTTTCCTTCCTCAAAGTGAAATTTGAATATAAGCATATTTGAAATTGTAAAGATGATGATATTATGATAGGGCTGATGATATTATGATAGGTTTCTTAAAGAGACCTTATAGTACTAGAGGTCTGGACATCTGACATCTAGACCTGCTGGCATAGGACTCCAGAGTCTAAGCTCAAATGTCAGCAACTTTGATTAGTATCTGTTTTTTGGGATAGATTATAACCTTGTCATCTTCCCCCTTCCCTAACACTGCCTGAACTGTGAGGTCCGTGGTGGGGGAATAGATGTCTGTCCTGCTGCCCTCATGCCCCTGCTCATGCCTGCTGTGATCAGAGGTGGAAGGGGCTGTTCGCTGTGCATGGCATGGGATAAGAGGAGGTTCAACAGTGAGACAGATGAGGCTCCTTCCACTGCTGCTGCCTACACAGACTGGGGATGTGGTTCAGTAGGGTGAAGGGGGAGGATGCTGAAAGCAAACCAGCTAGCTGTAGGCTCAAGGAGGAAGAGAGAAGGCGAATTAAAAAAAAAAAAAAAAAGCTGTGTAGAAATTGGAAGGGAATGTGCCTCCCGCTCATGTCTCGGCTCTGTGTAGGCTGCCGTCAGATGCCACACATTCTGTGCATTACAACAAGGCGGTTGTTTGTAGCGCTGGATCCGTGCAACAGGGAGATAAGGTTCTGCCTTTGTATCAGAAGCAGCTGCAAAGGGGCGAAAAGGTCTTAGAACAAGAAATTAGTTCATTTGAATTCTCACTCTCTCTCTTTTCCTTCTTCAAGCCAGAGAGCAGCAGCACATTCCCTCCTCTCGTACCGTGCAGGCATTTTTGCACCAGCCTGTGGTACCTTCAGGAACCTGTATCGCTGCCTCTGGAGACCGTGCAGGGTGCAGGCATGGCGGGGCTCTCCTCCGAGGCGACCGTGGCCTTTGCTCCCGGGGCAGTCAGTGGTGTTTGCCCAACAACTGCGTGCTCCACAGTGGAGAGCTGCTGGCTGTGAAGGTGTGGAGTTAGCATAAACCTGCCATGCACACCGGCTGGGGTTGTAGATGTCGCTGCCAGGCTGTGGTTGAACAAGCCCATGGCTACAGCAATAAGGCAATAACAGACTAGAAAACACTCTATAAGATGGCACAAGCCATCCATCCTTTGTCCAGCATGGGAAGAAAGAGAAAATACCTGAACACATACTGTTAGACTGTGTCATGACATATTCATACGCAGGAGAGCTTCAAATGAACCTGGGCAGGCAGCCTTGGGCATGACATAGTTACTGTCTGAGTGCTTGGCTCTGCAACCTTAATGATGTTCTTTTAATGTAGCTTTTAAAAATGCATAATATAATATACATTGTCTGTCTTGTCTACCTTTTATAGCTTTAGAAAATGAATCAGGTATATGCTCTGACATATGGAACCATTTCACCCCAATGCACAGACAGACACTCTGCCACCTTCAAGCACTTGCCGAAACACGCTTTAAAATTTAGGTTTGCTCTTAAATAATTATCACCTGCTCAGTAAAGAAATAACCCTTCTTGCCTTCAAAACTCTGCCTTGATTTTTTTAGTCTTTGTTTAACAGGAGTTCGTCAGTTCCCTGGCAATCAGATCATGGCAGTTTCTCCAGTGCTCATGCTGGCTATGGAGGCTGGAAATGAGTTTGGAAGTCTGCACAGGGCTGCAGAAATTACTCTTTGCTGTCCCTGCCTCTGTGTGAGGAGGGTGGAAAGATGAAACTCCCAGTTCAGAAGGAAAGAGAAGGAGGATACGCAGCAGAGAAGGAGATGAAATAGCCCTCAGAGCCCAGCCTGGATCTCCAGAGAGATGTCCCGTGTTTCCCAGCCTGATTTGCCGTAAGTTATAATCCTCGAGCTGGCAGTGCTGCTGCCGCAGGGCCCGTGGAGGATCCAGCCCTCCTGGCAATCTCAGGTCTCCCCAGGGCTGATTTAGAGAGGTCACCTGTCACTTGTGTAAAGGTCACCAGAGGTCTGTGCTGTGGACAGTTCCCACATTCCTAGGATGTCACATAATCATTTTATTTTACATCGCCTCAGTCCTGCCAGGGGAAGGGAGGAGGAGAGATAAGACTGCGAGGTCAGCAGCGTCTTTATGGATGGCAGAGTGGATGTGAGGTGAAAGGGATCGTTGCTTTTGCCTCCCCAATAAACCCCTTTTCTCTGCCTGAACGGAAGCGGCAAGGAGCTGTTCGGCTAATTTATATTAATTCAACTCCATTAATGATGAGATATCATCTCTTCTCTCAGCAGGAGAACCATCAAAAGGATTTAATACTGAGCTGTTCTTTTGACAACTCCACATTACAGCCCGCAGCCACTCCATGGCTGGACTGAACCTTTCCACAGCTACCAGGCTTTCCCGGGGCCTCATTACGAAAGGCAATCTCATGCTATTATGACTATTTTTGTGTGAGTCCTCACATGTGCCTCAGCACTGCTCAGGTATGGAGGAGCAGGAAAGCTCTCTACAGGGAAGAAGGGACATGGCACGTATGCCATGTCTTGCCCAGGCTGGTGATGAGCAGGGGGCATTTCAAGTGTTAGGAAGCCACAGCAGTGCATGTTATCATCCACTCTCCCAGGCAGCTGCAGAGTGGAAAAATGTCCTTTTTTTGAGCCAGGAGAGACTGGTGGCCATGGGGGTCTCCTGCCTCCCTGCCTGGGTATCAATGGCAGCAGCGCCCTGTGATGCAGAGCTGAGCTGCCAGCTCCCCTTGGCCTTAGCGAGAGCACTGTCCTCACCAGGGCTATGCCTGAGGGACAAGCACCTGGACCATCAGCTATTTTTGCTTCATAAACCACTGTGTCAATGCAGCTTGGGTTTCTTGCTTGACCATCATGGGGATCCTGAAGGATGGGCAGTCTGGTGTCAGGCCGGTGTAAATCAGGCTGATGTGTTAGGAGGAACTAAACTTCCTGCTGGGATCAGAGGGTGTCTGCTATCACACAGGGGACAACAGCACTTTGGGTTCACTGCAGAGAGGGGGAAACTGAGGCAAGGGTGGGGGGGACACTCACAACCCCTCAGTGTGGGGCAGCTCTGGAGCAGGACCCAGCAGCCCAAGGGGCTACTCGGCAACAAACCCTGAGCCAAAGCAGGGACAAGTTGTCAGTTTTACCTCGTGGAGGGGGCAAGCGATGCCACAGGGATGACCATGGCAGGTTGTGGTGTCCACAAGCCCCTGGATCCTGCAGGGCTGATAGAGGACTCTCTTGTTCCCTCATCCATGTCATGACAGTAGGAGACAAGATTTCGTGCTAGTCATTTAATTTAATTTTTCTCTTTGCTCCTGGCTGATAGTATTAAACTCCTGGCCTCTGAAACACACATACAAATCTTTTTTTTTTTTTTTTTCCTATATTTTATATTAACATATTTCCTTTTGAAACCGTGTGAGGCTTTTCTCAAAACTAATGGATTTTTTTTCTCCCCTTGTCTGGGCCAAATGTATTCAAATCTTAACTCAGTTAAGTCAGAAGATTCCTATCGTCTCAGCAGGGAATCCCACCCTTTATTCCACAAATCAGCATCCTTTTTATTTGACTTTCTGATCTCCAAAGGAAAAGGGATGCTTTTTTTTTTAGAGTTTTTTTTTTTTTTAGTTTAACTCTGACGTTGATTTTGCAATGCTCTTTGATAGCCAAGAACACAAGGACTGACTTCAGGAGCAGCTGAAACTTCATCAGGAACCAAAATATAAAAAGAAGGGATGCGAAGTGGGGAATGGTAGAAAGTGATACTGTTGAAACAACCCTTTGAAATTTCCCAAATGATGTTTGATCTGTGAGTCCCTTAAAGCTGCTGCAATACCTTTAGTATCAAAACGATCTTTTTTATTTGAGGTGGGGGGGGGACAGGGAGGGGAGGGGTTTTTAATATATTTTTGGTAACACTCAGAAGAAATAAGTTTAATTTTAACCTGTAATGATTCCGCCTTCATTTTTTTACAGACGTTTATCCAGGGTTTAGTAGGATTCTTTAATCACTTTTTTTTTTTTCCTTCATGTCTGTTTGACTATTCCTTTATTTCAAAGGAACAGCAAAAGAGACACAAGGGACCAAATGCTGAGGAATAGATTACTCCTGAAACACGCTTTAGTCCTCCCTTATCCACCCCCAAAATACTAAGCCGCTGGAAATGAAAATGTGAAATAGAACCTTCGAGGTGAAGGAAGGTTTCCCAGTCTTTCCCTGGGGAAAATCAGGGCAGCAACATGGAGTTGCCTGTAGGATGCTGGTGTGCCCCGAGGCAGCTCCGGCCCCTGAGATGCTGCCCAGAGCTCTGCATTGCTGCTGCAGTGGTGGCCACTGGAGCCCAAACTGGGCTGGATTCCTCAGCGATGGCCCTGTGGAAATGGAAGATGAACTGGTGAAAATCCCTAAGGAGAAACAGGTCTTGAGGAAACATCAGGCACGTCCAGGCTGCAGAGAAAGCAAGCCTGGGGGGCAAAGTGACTGTCTTAGTCAGTGGGATAAACCTGGGAGACATTTATCTTGTAGTTTTTTCTCTGTGAGAGACCTAGCAATAGGTTTGAGTGATCAGAAATAATATAAAATAACTCATTAATGCCAATCCTGTGCCATAGCAAGGGCATGACAGGATATTTATTTTTTTTTTCAGATCCATCCAGGTCAACAGGGCATGTTTCTGTCCCATGATAGTGCCTGGTTTTATAATTTCCCCACATTAATTTTGGGCTTGTACTCAGGAACTGCTCTGGAAAGTATCTGTGTGACTCTAGGTCATACTGAGGAAAAGGCACACATTTTTCTGATGCAAGAGCAAAAGCTGCCATCTGAAGTGAGTCAAAAAGGAGGCACTGGATGCAATTAGCATCATATAATTTCAGAAAGCAACAATTTGAACAGGTCACCTCCTTTACAGATTGCTGAGGGAGGGGAACATGCTGCATTTACACTACTCATCCTGCCTCCCTTACCCTCATAGGAAAACATCACTTAAAAGACCGTGTGGATTAGATGGTGAGGAGCATGCCTGTTTCTTCTGCAATTAATATCATATGCAAATGAAATGTTTCCACTGAAAGTTTGCAAAAAGGGAATGCTGCCACTTACTACCGTCTCTGCTGAGCTAAAAGGTTTTTTGCAGATAACATTTTTCATGTGGTGCTGGTGTGCTTTACATTTATTGAGCCTGGCAAAATGTCTGTAAATCAGCATTGTATTGATTCAGCTTACATCCAGTTTGCAGGAACTAGCAAGTCACAAGGATTAAGATAATAGTATGAAACCTCTTTGACTGACAGCATCAGAGAGATGGATGCAGGCTCCACTGTCCCTGCAGCTCTCACTCAGTGCAATGGTTTTTCTCCCTCCATTTGGTGTCTTCAAAAATATGGGGCTGCTTCTTTGAACTGTTTGAGGGCTGCCATGCTCCACTGCAGAGATGGGTGCCTTTTTGTGGGAGATGAATTGCCTTTGCACAGCAAGTGCAGAGTTCAAGATGGCCACAGCATCCCTGAAAACCACATCAGTTGCTCTTAGATACACAAATTTAAGGCTTTCTAACTGTGGGATGCTCAAAAAATTTGGCGAAGACCCTGGGGACCTGGAGCTCACTGCTTGCAACTCCAGAGGGATACTGACCCCCGGGATGGTGAAACCCTCAGTGCAGCTGAAGGGCTGCAACACATGGGTTTATTTCCAGAAGCTGGCAGCTTGCCGAGGGCATTAATGATGTGCTGAAAGAGCCTGAGGAGGAACGGGCAAAGCTGCTCTGTGCCTGTCTCCTCCAAGCTGTCACCCTCCAGCACCATACACACAATGCAAGCAACTTTTTATGGCACTTGAAAAGCATAAATAAGATTATCTGGAACCACCTGCCCATCTCCAGCAGCGGGATCTTGCACACAGGTTGCTCTCTACCAGACTTTACCTCCCTAGGAGGGAGTTTTAGCCAGGGCACTTGAAATGAAAATTAATATTAAAATGGAAATCTGCATTTCTGAACTAGTAGATCATTATCTCCTTTGGAACGGAAGCATTTTCCCTGCTCCTCTCTTGGGCAGTAATGTACCCTCTTAGGTTCCCTTTTCTAAGCTGGGTCTTTGCTAACTTTGATTCTTCTGGTGAGTACTGGACATTTCAGAAAAATCTCCTTATTGCAAAAAGCACAGTGAGAATGCAATAGGGGAGACGCGTATCTCTTCTAAGCACAGCTATATGCAAGAAGCAGAAAACTATTCAAGAATTCTAGATGAGAATAGAAATGCCTGGTATCCACAGATGTTGTAAAGTAGGCTGGGAGTTGCTGGGATCAGCCTGAAGCCACAATGATATTAGGAAGATGATTTACAGGGAAGACAAACATTTAAACAGGGCTTTTCCTAAAGAAGTGCCACAATTAAGACCCATTGCATAACCCCTTGCAGTGTCAGAATCGGACATGTTTCTCAATCCACACCAGTTGTGAAAGGATTTTCATACATTTATGGTAGTCCTAAGGCGGTCTAATGGGGCCAGTTTGGTGGGTGGGAGTCAGCCTTGCTGGAACTTTGAACAGAAATCCCTTTGTTAAAGATCTGAAAGTCAGTGTTATGACAACAATTTTAGTTACAGCTACTCTGTTTTGCCCATGGTGGCCACAGGAATTGTCTGTAATGTCAATAAACCAGGCCCGGATATGATATCCTTCAGTTCATACCCATCCATTTCTCTCCTAACAAGGAACTCCAGAAGCCCAGGTTCTTCTTGTCTATGAAAACCTTGAGCAATAGTATCAGAGAGAGACATTATGATAAAGAAATAAATAAAGTCTAATTTATTAAGCAACCCTTTCAAAGCGTCAAACCATTCATAGCTTTATGACTACATATTAATCTGCTCTCATTTATTGCTTTGTAAGACTATTTTGACAAAAGTTCATTATCAAGACTGCTAAATGCTTTTAAAGCATTGATTGGGGGAATTATTACATCATGGTGATAGACACAGTGTGTTAAGATGGATTGTAAGGCTCGGACCATCTGAAATTTTCCCCCTTTTAATTGGATCGATCCCCTGAATAAACGAAGTTTAATTGAATTTTGAGGAAAATTGAGCAGTTGTTTTCAAGTCTCTGTCAATACACATTATTTCAATTACATGATGATAAGCACAGAGAGAGTTTGCAAACAGCCTGAACGGAGGCAGAGGCTGCACAGCAGAGAAGCTCTCTGCACATGCTTGGCTGTTACTTTCTTTTTCCAGGACGAGCTACATTTCCCAAAAGCACATCAACAAGGGCAGAGGCCCTGCTCCTGCAATCCAGATTTCAGAGGAAAATTACCCCTTGTCCCTTCATTTTCCCATCTGTCCTCATCTCCGGCCTGACACTCCTTTTTCAGGGTTCCCATAGTCTCTTACTTACAAAGCCATACAAGTTTTAATGTGAAATGCAATCTTTTTGTTCCAAGACCTCAAAATGACTTGGAAACATTGACCAAGATGTGCTGGCTCAGAAAGCTTTGCTGCAGTGAAGTTAAGAAGCAACTGCCCCTTGGGGTCTATTCTGCTCCACTTCAAAGCAAGCAGACACTTGTCTCAGTCTCTGCAGCTTCACTGCAAATTCTGGTATCTCCATGGAAAGTGCTGGGGAAGGTATGTTGAATTTAGCATAAGAAACATGTTCCCTTTTGAGGACAGTAACCATTATTTAGGGAGTGGGGCAGAAAGCTGGAGGCAGGCTGCACCAAGCACAGAGGGGTAGTGAAGCTCAGGCACACTTCTGCCACATGTTGGGACAGGATCCCCATGCAGTAGGGCATCCCTTTTAAAAGAAACAAATGCCATTATCTTGACACCTTATGCGAATTTCTGGGCTCCTTGGAAATCTTTCCTCAACACAGAAATATTTCCTCCTCCTTCACAAGCACTGGGTCTGGGCAAAAATAATGTGGGAACCTTGACTAGAGGAAGAAGAATTTGGCATCACTTGGGAACGAACAACGTTGATTTAATGATGCTGAATGAAGCGTTCCTCTGGTTCTCTGTGTGTTTCTTTGAACATCCAATTAGCAGAAATTCTTTGCTACAGTGTTTTTCTCCTCACTGCTGGTAGAAACCTGGTCATGGTTTGGTATCAGCTGCAGTGTCCTGAGATGCTCTCTGGCAGGGTGGTCTTCACACCTTCCTGCTCTGAGGCTGCCTTACCCAACAAGGCTGCAGTGGTTTGAGAGACAACGTAGCTGAGTCATTATCTTTTGTATTGTCTTTCATTGAATATCCACCCAAAAATATTAAGATCATTCACTAAGGAAGACAATACCATATAAAACCTCTCCATAGTCATAAAAGCCCCCTTTTTCCCCTTCTCTTGCAGTCCCAGCTCATTGAAGATTGTATGAATTATGGTGACTCCCACCAGAAGAACATAAGGTGCCAACTCTGCAAATGAAGCTGTTTCTCTTCTTTTTTCCTCCTTTCTGTATTCACCAGGCAGTCCCTGCCCCAGAGCACGGACAGAAGACCTTGGCAGCCCAAAACGTCATAGGAGACTTGCAGCCTCTGGGATGGCTCAGAGCACCCATGCTGAGCATGATGCACCAGTTATGGGTGATATTGGGTGCTTCTTCGCCCATCTCAGGCCTGACAATGCCAGCGGGAAGGCAGGACTCCACAGCAGCAACTCTGGGATGGCCCCATGTCTCCAGAGACAGGAACAAGTGACAGGAGGTGGCTTCAGCATCATCTCTGGTCCCATGGAGTCCAGGCAGCATCCGCTGAAGCTCAACAGTTCATGTCTGTGCCTTGTTCCTGAAATTCACCTGCAATGCCCTGTTTGATGGTCTTTTTCTTCTGCCTGAACCATTCCCCTAGCCCTGCACAACCCCTCTCTTGCACCGTTCCCCCAACCCTGAGCAATCCAGGTGACACCCAGCTTCACTTAGAGCTGCAATTAGGGGTAGGCACGGGGCAAAGTGTGCTGGCCTCAGCGAGCCGAGGGTCAGGATTGTTCCCTCCAGGGTTCCCTGCTGCAGCCGACAGCTGAGGCATAAAGGATATAGACGTTGTTATAGATTCGTTAGTTATTCATTGTAACAGCGTTGATCCTAATGAATTCATTTGGTATTCATTGGCTGTCACGCACAGTTCTGTAAGTCTTCAGCTCTAATTTAGGACAATTAAAATGAAGTGTTAGCAAGCAATGTTTCCCCTGCATTGCACAATCTATAATATTTTCTTTTCAGGGGAGGGATGCAGACTAACCCAGCTCACGCTGCTGATGTTATCAGGGAGTGAGATCTTGCAGCTTGATCCTGCAATGCTTAATGAATTAATACAGCAGATATAATTTTCATGGGTCAGTGTGTTGTGCTGGCCTGCAGATCCATCTAGATTAGGCCTAGGGAAAGACTAATTGAAAAATACATGTCTTGGTTTGCTTAAAAACAATAAGCAGATATCTACCAGGGAGAAATGTACAAACAAGATGCATAAAAGCAAGCCAGCGATTTGTCATATGCTTCATAGTTCATGTTGTAAATTAGACAATCTTTCATAATCACAGGGCTGGGGGAGGGGGACAACCAAATCAATTTGTCTGTAAAATTCTAAGTCCTTTTGAAAACACAATTGAAATATAATTCCTCTGTGTTTCCCAGTTAATTATCATTTACAATATTTCTGGCATCAAAGCTTTACTAGCATGGAGGGATCATTTCTTCATCACAATACCACTTTCAGGATTCATTTATCTTGTCTTTTAGACTAATTATCCCCAAATTCACCAATAGACTGTCACACTTACATGCTCCAATAAATGTAGTTTTAAATCAGCAGCTTACGTTGCTGCAGTGGTACAAGCTTTCCTGAATTGTGTCTAACTAGAGTCATTCATCTGTGATCACAACACTAAAGGGAGAACAACAACATTAAGGTTTGTATGAATGATCATGCTTATTTATATGCAAATACGTCTGACAAATCAATAATGTATGATTTAGCTGTTCACTGTGCATTAGTAGAAGTGCCGCCAGTCCCAGGTGGTGGTCTCAAAAGGATCCTCAGCTCTTCCCCCTCCCTGTCTCAGTCCCGCTTCAACCAGCATCTCTGGTCAAGTGGCTGCAAAATCAGCTGCTGCCTCATCCATGTGCACTGGTGGGACTGGCAGCTGCCCCAGTCGCTGTGGAGGGGATGGAGTTGGGAGAGGGTGATGCCAGCCTGGGGTGACTGGGAAGGGTAAGAGCCAACGCGGGAAGGGCTGTGGGGTCCTGGAGCACCCTGGGATGGGATGGAGCTGGGAGTGGGGGTTCGTTAAGGAGAAGTACTTGGATGGCATCTGCCTTTCCACAGGCTGGAATTATCATAGGCTTGTTCCTCCAGATTTCAAAATGATGTGAAGCATAATAACCCCGAGGGTTTAGCCCTGTTCATCAGTCTCATAGCACTTCTCCATCATACTCCTTTTTTCCTTTTTCCTATCCAGAAAGCAGCTACCCATATGATCTGCCTCCACTCACTGCAGAGTCTGTCACTCTCCTCCAGCTGTACTGTCTATATGGTCCAGCCTCTTCTGCACCACCCTGTAGGGGTCTGCCCCACAGCGAGGACTCGCTTCTCACCCCAGCCTCTTCCCCTCTGCTGCCCGTGGCTTTTCCTTGCTGACCTGCACACACCCCCACACCCCACACCCCCCAGAATGATCTGTCAGCCATGCAGCGCCAAGCCCTGGCATTTTCTACACCATCATTTCTCCCAGAGGTGCTTTTCTTCCCTTTGCAGGGTCTCCAAAAGATCAACTCTCTTTTCTCAGAAAGAAAAGGGACAAGAACATTAGCGGGTGTGCAGAACTATGTTGTCCATGTCCTGCCCCAGCACACTGCGGTGTACCTGCACCTGCCTTGGGGACCAGCACTTCCCAGGGCTCCCACTGAACTCCTTATGAACAAGTTGTCAGGGTCTAAGAGGTAACTGAAATAATTGAATATTAGATATCTCTGTCTTGTACCTGAGTAAACGTGGATGCTGGGCTAGATGTTAATGTGGTGTAAACACCTGCATTTCTTCTTGGGTGTGCTTACGGTAGTGCAGAACTAAGCTCAGCTAAGGCCGGAAGCAGTTTATGAGGCAAGAAAAAAACCCTGTGCTCAGCTACTGTTACTCTTCTTGCTGTACCCTTCAGGCTGAGAAGTAATCGTGTCCTCCTGACCAAGGCAGACTGAAATGCCTTTAACATGGTTATTCAGTTGGCCAGAAACAGCTGGGTGCTTTGGAGCAACATAAGTAGTTATCTTTCTTGTTCAGTTCCCCGAAGCCACCTCCAGTATAGGACAAGTGTGGGTGGAGAAGGCTGTGCAGGCTCCCATGCAAAGGGGATGAGCCATACACCCTGAGTCTGGCAGTTGGCAGGGATGGGGTCTGACTTATATCCACTTTACAGGACTCCTTGTCACATCCTGGCATCACCCGATGTTCATCTCCATTTCCTTTCTGCTCTGGGTAGAGATACCCACACCTGGTGCAGGGAAGTACAGGCAGTCTGTCCTGGAGCTCTTATTTGTAATGACAGGAGGAAAGAAGAGCAACTTGAATAAAAGCTGTGCTGCACACTCTGTCCCAGGGACAAATTGCTCAGTTGTTGCCAGCTTTGGAAGAACTACTCAGAAAGCTGTGAAAGCAAGCAAGAAATCCCAGCCTACACTACGCTGGGGGGACAAGGGGAGGAGTAAGTTTAATGGCCTGCATGAATTGTCAAGCAAACCCTCTGCAGACTTCAGCATCTTCAGTGGCACATTCTCATTCTGACACAGAGGCGACATTTATAGGTCGTAACTCTGAGGAGCAGTTGGTCTCTCTGGCACTATTACACTTAAATGTGAAGGGCTTCATCTGCTGACTATCACAGTGGAAAAGGCAAGTTGAGCAGTTAAAGTAACAGTTCAGGAAGATCCCCCAGGGATGGAGTGAGCAAAAGAGAATAATCAGGCATTTCCACAACTTACCCCTGTAGTGTATTAGTTTCTGGTGACTAAGCTGCTTTTAGCTTTCCCAGTTTATTTTTAATCGTGTCTGTAGAGTATATCGGTCCTATTCCCATTGCATTTATAATTATAATTGGCTATCTAACTAAATAGCCTACAGATCTATGTGCTGGGAAACATGCTGTGCAGATGTGTTTGTCTGTGTGCACGCACACACAAACCTGCACATCCGCATACCCCTGCCCTCACACATACAGTCTTAAAAAAAATAGTCAGAGATTGAATTAACTTAGAAATGGAGCATCTGCACAACCAATAATTTCATTACTGGGGAAAGCAGGAAACTGTGTTTCTCAATGAAGCTCGGATTATGAATCTGGTCATTTGCATTGGAATTTTAATAGGTTTCTACAAAAAAGGACTGGCACACATCAGTTCTTCTTTGAATGAGGCATAATGCGAGGGAGATGCTGCACACTCTAACACAGACACTGGACAGAGTAGGAGGTTGTGGCGTGCTGCTGGCAAGCACATCCCTACCAGTCCTGCAAAAAAGCACGTGAGGAATTGGTGCCTACACTCTGCTGGGCCATTCTCTCTGTGCAGGGAGCAAAATTGTTGCTTTAAACAATTTAATATCCATATCTTGTGCAGTGACTGGAACCCTTTGTTATTGGGGGACAATAATGACAGTCAACAGTCCTGGGCTTGAAGCAGTCCCCTGAGCATGGCCACGATGGGCTGAGATTCAAGGAGCTTTCATGAATGAGGAAGGAGGGTTTTATGAGTGAAACAAGTCTGAATGCTTGGATAACCCTCTCCAGAAAGAGGATCCATACCCTGAGATCCAGTCCCACATGAACGAAGATGTGCAAGCCCCATTTTTCATAGGGAAGATCCAGATCTTGCTTTTATATATTTTTTTCCCTTTCCATCAACCCAGACTGGTTCACATAGGAGGAATCATCAGCTGTTGCAACAGTTTTGCATTTTGGATGATGTTTTTTCTGCAGGCTCTGGGCTTCTTTGCAGTCCTAGCAGGATGATGAGGCTTTGCGGAGTGACCTCCCTATGAGCAGAAATCCTCTGCGGCTCCCTTCAGAGTGATAGAGAGCAAGACTACATCTCCCAGCAGCCCCAGCAAGGAACTGAACGAGATTTTAAGGGTGGGCTTGATTCTCCTCCCAAACAAATGACACTTGGAAAGTCAATCTCCGATTGGCAAATTATGCCTTTTGTTTCCAATAGTGCTGAAGAAGTTCGCAGGAATAGGAAAAGGCATATATTTCATCAGTTTTGCATTAGGTTTTGCCACAGAGTCACATTGCACACACCAAAATCAGGCAGTTTAGTTCACATCTCAGTCTGCCTAGGCTTTTCCAGCAGGGTGCTTGCTAATATGAAATATTAAAAGAGCCATGTCCTTTCCTTCACATATTTCTTCATATTCAGTCTGGCCACTCACTTGATATGTAAATAAAGTGTACCACCATTCTATAAAATGCAGATACCCTGCATTATTTAAGCTGCGAAGGTGATGCATCATCCGTTATGTGGCTCATTGGGGGAGCCCTGCTGTGTATTTGGCAATAAAGCCTCAGAGCGCCTCATCAGAAACAGCAGTTGGTCCAGGGGAAGTTCATTTATGCATGAAATATTCACAGAGCAACAATGCAAACCTTAAACATCAGTAATTGTTAGATTTCTATTGCCTCTAACTAGTGTCTCTAAATTATTGCAAAAGACCAGCCAATTTGCAAATTACATATATTTGTCATGCTCTTGTACCTTTAGTGAACAGACCATAATGGTGATAGCATTTTTAATGTACACAGTCACTGAGCCTCCTTGGGAGAGCTAGCCAAAGACTAGTTCTTTAATGGAAAGAGCTGACCAGGTTTCTGGAGAAAGTCCCTGCTATATTAACTGCGAATCATTGCCTGTGATTTTTTTCCAAATGTTTATCTCCAACTTTTAGATTAAGAAGAAACTTTGTCCATAATGGTCTTCCCAACCTGCATGCCTTGGAGAAATGCTGTCTGAGCATGATATTAGTAACACATAGGGCCATGACATGAACAAGCCCAGTTCAGACTTTTGCATGGGTTTTGCAATTCAGTTTTTGCCACTAGGCAATGACCTTGCCCATGGCCCAAGGGTCTCCCAGTTTTGGAGAAGGACCTCTGGAAAAAACCAGCCTGAGGTTCCATGTTTAAAACAAAGAGGCAAAACAAACACCTGATGTAACCCCCTCGAGTTGTGCCAGGGATGGCTGATACCTGGAGACACGTGACTGGGTCTGTTTGTTCCACCCTCCGGATGGGCTCTGAAAGAAGAAAGGTGATAGACTTGCTTTGAGCTGTGCTGGGATTGACAGTGACACTGATCCAAGAGTTTGTGAAATGCTCTCTTTTTCATGCTGGGGGTTTTTCAACTCTATTTAGCCATGCAGAGTATGAAGCCTTCCCAGTAACTACAGCCGGGTGCTCTCACCCTCCTGTCGTGTGCATGCTCTAACACCTGACTCCGCGCCTTTGAGAAGACCAGACAGAGCACGGCCAGCCCAAAGGGATGCTCTCTGCTGGGAGCCAAATGCTGCCACAGCAAGTGAGAAATTCATTTAATACCTTCAGATTCATTAATATCCCTCCCTGCAAGACCAAAAATAACAACTGGGAGATCAAAGGGTCAATTAACACTCGCAGTCTCTAATCTATCAGCAGATTAATTTCTGAGTTGCTTTATGACTAGGTATTCCCTACAAAAGGTGTAGAAGGAAAGTGCTCTGTCCTCATCTTTCCTCTTCCTGGTTAATATTTAACAAAGTCTTTTAATGTGCTCTTCCATTTAATACAGTAATAAAATAGAGCATCACCTTTGACAAATCTCTTCCTTTTCACAGAGGAAAGGGTATATTTCCCCAGTCGGCACCGTGCTGCTTTATCTTTTACACTGTGTGTCTCTTTGGGAATGGAGTCTCCTCATTCAGGTTGATAAAACACAACCTCCTTTCCCCAGGCATATTGGTCCCCCAGGAGGAGTCATTAGCTTTGCAGAGAATGGGGGCCAAGAGCACCATTTCTGCCTGTGAGACGTGGGCAGTGCTGACTTGCTGCACATCTTGTTTTCCCGGAAAGGGTTAATGGCTGTGGTGGTATCTCCTCTTCCCCCACCGATCTCAGACTAATCTCCATGTGGGGTTTGATCCCTTCTACATACCGGTTGTTGCTTGATGACAACCATTGCATGTGGTAAGGAGAGCTTTTGGCACCTTTAAATAACCTGGAGTCACCCCAGACACGGGAGGGTCAGCAGGGGGGTGAAGCTCTTGATGTGCTTTCAGAGGCAGAGCAGGTCCCCTGCTGCAAAGTTCACTTTGGCTTCAGAGACATGATCTCTGCGCCAACTTTGCAGGTGATAGTTCTAAATTCACCTCATCCTTATGGCCTTGTCTATGCAAGAGGACAAAGAGGAGTGTTGTGAGCGTATGTGAGCTCGGAGACCAGCACTTTCTCTATCCCCACCATGAGCAGTGAGCCTGGCTCCATCTCAGGCTCAGGCCCTCAATGCTGCACTTAGAAGAGCAGAGCTTGGGATTTCAGCGGTGTGCTGGGCTGATGTCCCTTGACTTCATCTGCCCGAGGATACAACAGCAAGACCTTCACCTCACGCAACGTCCTCAGCAGCCTTATTTCTCCTGTTCCAGAGCTTGGCCTGAGGGACACATGGACAACTGGATTTCAGAAGTGGAGTTAAAATGCATGTGCCCAACATGCAATTTCAACTGTCTCAGTCCCCCACCTATAAGCTGGGGTGGCAGCAGGTCTGTGCCTCCTGGGAGGTAAAGACAGATATTTATGAAATTTTACAGTGCACAAATATCACAGGAAAAGGGTCTGGGAGTGTGTGAGATGATTGGCTTCATCTTAGCTGTTTGTAGGAAGGAATTACATCCTCATCAATCTAAGCAAGGAGGCAGCTCGGGACTAGAACCTGAGCAGCAAAATGGCACCTTTTGGCCACCCAGCAGGAGATGACAATAAAAGCTAATTAAAAAAAAAAAAAAGGCACTGGAGTTTTTAGTCACTTAACGAAATGAATTTCTTGTGCAAGTTCTGAAGATGAACTCTTTCAAAGGCAATCACTCCTGACTCTAGATTTCTCTTTGACTTGTTTTATGATGTTTGCTGAAAGTTCAGAAAATTAAATCTTTTGCAGTTTCAGAAATGTACATGATGGATGTGTTTTGGGATTCAAATCAAGGGAGGGAGAATGCTTCTTTAAATTATTAGTTTGGCTTCTCTCCACCATGCTGCCGCTCTGTTAATTAAACAGCGGACATATGTTAAGGCTGTTTTACAAGCATCTGGAAAGAAAAATTAACATTTTTTATCACTGTCACTGTAATTTCTTAACTGTATGTATATGTGGACAATATGAAAATTAGTTTCATATAAAAGTTAGAGTGGTTTGCTTTGATTAGAAGACGGGAAGGGTGATGAAAAGGAGGTCTGATAGCTAAAGAACAGTCTGGTCTGGAGAACAGGAGGCAAAACATGATGCCTGATGAGGGTGGTCAATCAGGGTGGAAATCTAATAGTGTGTATTTGCATTAAAACAACCAAGCTGTGCATTTCTGTTAGCCTTTTCGTGGCTCTGGAGGTAATTTGCAAACAAAACCAACAGCACTCTGTGAAGCAGGTTTTGAATGGTCATCTTGGAGTCCATGATGTAGTCCAGGTTGGTCAGCTCTCATCCTGCAGGTCAGGATCTTCAGAGCATGGATACACCAGCACAGGGTCTTGAGTGTTGAATCTGGCACTTAAGTACAATCTTTTGGGCTCTACTGTTCCCTCTTGCGATGCTCCTTGTACAAAGTCTCCCCTTCTGGAAGAGTTTCCTGCTGGAAGATAAGGAAACTCAGGGCTTAGCTGTGAAAAATAACTTGGCCATGGCTGTAGGGGAACCATGCGTGGCCTCTTTCAACCACGCATGTTCACTTTCAACCTAGATGTGGATGCCAAGAGGAAAAAGGAGAGTGTCAAAATTATTGTCTGAACCTGATAGCTGTTTTCATAAGTTGAACACAGCAGAAAGCCCTGCTCCGGCCTGGGGTGGGCGAGCCTTCTCAGGTTGCACAATGTGCTGCACTGTGTAAATTAAACAATATGTTCCTCAACTGACAGATTGGACAGACTCCATTTCCAGGATTCCCAGTTCACACTCGCTAATTATGGCAATATGTTGTTTATCAGTGAAGAATTGTCCAAATCCAAATTTCCCTGAGTAATGAGGTACACTTAACTCCAGCTGGACAGGATAGACTGTGCAGCAGAACATGACAGGGATTTCTGCTTTTTCCCAGGGCTGGGGAAGTCGCAGACTTGGGGCCAAACTGAGGCCAATTTACTCACATGAACAGGCCGTAATGAATGGGGCTATACCTAAGAATGAGGGTCTGATCCAATAGCCATTAAAAACAGTGTCCCTTTCACAGGTATCAGAGGCCCTTAGATGGAACTTGAGGTGAGAAGAATTTGGTTATGAGCCTGCAAGAAAAATGAGCAGTGAGATACCTGCATAGAAAATGGAGAGTATGTAAGATTGTTTGAGGTTTTCAGCACCTGTTTGAGTAATACTAATTCCTTGTTCTTTTTCTTGCAAAACAAAAAGATTCTCTTCTAGAAACTTTTATTTTCAACAAGAGGAATTTCAAAGGCAGAAATCATAGAGAAAGCAGTCTGGAAGCAGTGTAGTTCATTTATCCATGCTGCCACTGATCACATTCCCCTTGAAATCCTAATGAAATCATTAACACATCTTCACCAAGGTAGCACTGAGCCTTGTAAGAGTGGCAGAACCAGGTCCTTGACTGGTGTGTGACCAGCAGTGTGGCTAATCCAAAACTACCAAGTGTATTTCCATCTCTCCATACCCCCCACTTTCTCTATCAGTTTTCTTACAACAATAAAAAGGGTAATCTATTCACGTATCCTACCAGCAAGTCAGCTGGGATTTTTGCTTTAAACCAGGTGCTTGTAGGGGCTCTGAGTGAATATGCGTTAGCCGGCTGGTTAACATGTGTATCTTGGTCCTGTGTGCATGTTGTTAAAATAATGAATGCAGGAGACTGGACTGTCAAACGAATTAATCTTGGGCTCCTGATGATATCACAAACCACTAGGGCTTCACTCTCACAGGTTGCAGTTTCATCACCCCCCCTTGCCTATTGATTTATACCTACAGAATCCATCCTTCTCCCTATCCATTATCCTAAATGCAACACTAACGTACCAGAGAAAATCTATTTGAGTTCATTTGAATTTTTTTTTTTAGCTCCTGAATTAATGTTTTCTAAAAGGGTATTTTAATCAGGCACTTTTTTATTAAAAGAAATATTACAAGAATAAAACACCAGTTCCCAAGGTTCAGCCAGTTATGGCAAAATAGCATATTTGGCTCCTGCTATCCCAGTGTGCTTTTTTCCCCTTTGCAAAATTAGCAATGTGAATTAGATCCAAGAATTTTAACCCTATTTGACCAGTGAGAGTTAACTGATGAACACAGTTAATTTATTTGATGAATCAGTGTCAGGGGGATTGGTGAGGTTTTTTCATTCCTTCTAATAATATAAAACTGCAAAACTGCAGGTTATGTTATTAGTTTGAATTACTCTGTTACAGTGATTAGGGAGATTTGCCACCTTCTGCTTTCATTGACAGGAGGTTTCTGAAAATAAGCCTTTGTGTTTCTGTATGAGATAAAACATGTTATATTTTGCAGGTAGTGTGTGGCATCATTGTCAAAGCAAGTGGACAAAAATCAGCTCAAGACTTCGTTATGAATTTGCCTGTTCATTGCTCCATATAAACTTTTCAATCCTGTCTAGTTTGCAAGACTGTTACTTCCATTTAAATCACATTTTCAACTTTCCCATACACAGAAATTTTACCAACCTCTTCTTCTCTCTTTTCATATTGAAGCTGAGATTTCTAAACAGTAATTTTTTTCCAGAAATTAGGGCTTAAAGGAAATCACTATATATCCATCTCTCACAATCTGCAGTAGTGTCATGGGACCTAACAACATGAATTCCCCTGAAATATTTGCAATATATATAACAAGCCAAAACCTACAAATCTAAAGCTTCAAATTCAGCTTTTCCCAAATGGTGAATACAAACACTGAGTGCAATCGCTCCCCTTTGTATATAAAAAGAAACAGCTGATTTTATCTCATTCATCTTTCTAGTGCCCTTAGAAAGTTAAAGTTACACAGTATATGTATCTCTATATACTTACATAGCTATATTTGTAATATATGTGCCTACATACCCAAGTAATACACACATCTATACTGGCATGTTTGCAGGGGCTCACCTCAAATGCAGGCTCAGAGGGAGTGTGGGGGAAGCCATGCAGCTCACAAATAATTTAGCTTAAAGGATGTGGGCAGCAAGAAGAGAGAAAAATGAGACTACTTGGACCTGAAACACCAGCCCTGTAGCTCTGTGAATGCGCCTGACTTGATTCATGTGGCTAGCAAAGCATACTGAAGTCACTGAGGCTAACTGAGCGCTCAGATCCGTCAGAGGACTCAGTTCAGAAAATTTTCTCTTTCTTGCAAAGGAAATCTGGTGGAAAAAAAGTAAGTTAAACTATATTTGACCACATTCTGTGCTAACAATGCAAGCACCACCTCCTCATCTATATGAGAGATTAATACAAGCATATTTCAGGGTCTTTCAGGACAGGATGCTCAGGTGTGTCTGCCTGGCTCCATATAGGATCTCATCCCAGAGTTCTGTGTTCTTCTGATTTTCCTATTTGTGACCACAGGAGCCACATCTCTTCCCAGCTGTGAGCTACTAGCTGTTGTAGTAACAGCCTTTTCGGAAAACAAGTGGTAGGGATGTGTTCCTCTATCTGTATCTGGTCTTAATTTTCTGTGAGCCTCAGCACAGGAATCCTAGATTCACAGGAAATGGAAAACCGGTGAGGATTAATTGCATTTGACTGCTTTTTGGAAGGTTGTGAGACAGAAAGGATTGTCCCTACTTAGGCTAAAACTACATATGGATGCAAACCCAATGCCAAAACTAAGCATCCCAAAATTCCAATTTGGCTCTAGATTTTGCCTTTGTTGGTCCGAGGTCCTGTCTGCAGGTGACTGCTAGATGGGAGGTTGGAATGAGAAAGAATTTGAATAAGAATTAAAAAAAACAGCTGTGGGGACTAGTCTGTGGATTTAAACATTTTAAATTAAATCTTTGTGATTACTTTTATTATTATAGATTTCTACTTTCCTTAAACTTCTTTGCGAAGCACAGTCTTCATTTCTAGCTACATCTTGCTACAAAAACTCTTACTTGCAGGATTTTGTGTTACTGGAGATCAGATCAGTTTATAAAGGAAAGTCTCTTCTGCTGGGGATAACATATCACCTACGTTACTTATTTCACTTGTTTTGGTCAGAGCTAGTGGGGGGCATATGTCCAGCTTGAGCCAATGTGTAACACATCTTTCACTGCCAACTGTTCAGTCCCTGCTGCAGCCGTAGGCTGGGAAAAGTATTGAACATACTTGTAAGGTTTGCAGAATACTTTCTCCCTGCATAAGGGTCCTTTGCTGTCACAGTCTTTGCCTTTGCGGGTTAATAAAACCATCTATCACACTTCCTGATGACAGATGTCTAAATGTCCGAATAATACCCGGCACAGAGAGCTATGCATTTTGACAGCCAGAATCAGGTTTCAGAAGAGATTGAGACGACTCCAGAAGTGAATGGAATGCACAGATGTTAGCAAGCCTGTCCTTCTGATTAAGTTTGCTGCAATGCAGAAGGTATAAATATGTTCAAATGCTCAGAAGGCCATGGGAAATGAGAGACTGCATTTTAGCACCCAGCACTTTTGAGTCCCAGGGTAATCCTGATTTTAAGTACACCTTTTATAGACCAATCTGGCTGAATTGTTCTACAAGTTAAATGAAGCAAAGACTTTGTAGAAGTATTCTGGCAAACAATATAATGTATCACTTAAAGAGCTATAACCAAGCAAGTGGAAAATGCAGCTCTTGTTGCAATTTAAAGCAGAGTAACCATAGTTCATATTTAGCATTTTATTGTGGAAAATGAAAATAAATATCAGTAAGCAAATAGGCATTGTATCTGAGCGCAGTCTGCTACCCAGAGATGTTGTTGTGTACCATCATCCAGGCAGCTTATAACTCTAAGAGTGTCTGTGGATGTTTTCTGTGTAGCAGCAAGCTGGTACCACGCAGCCCCAGCTCTTTCTTCCATGGGGAAAAAGGGTCTTATTCCTGCACTCCAGTGCTTCAGGTTTTGGGACAAAGCTGTGGAGTCTCCTCCAGCCCAGAGATAACGCTGAGACTTGGTAACGGCTTGATCTGACAAGAACAGGGGTATGTTTCAGACTCACAACCTGCCATATGCCCTGGCTGTGAGACACCTCAGGTCTTGCCTGAGGGTTATAGACCTATGGATTTCACACCTTTCACATCCCAGTGACTTCACCAAGCACAGCTTTCCACTGGGCTTTCTGCAAAAAGTGACTTGGAAGAAGTTTCCCATGTTGAAATTTATGCTTAATTTGACTGGCAGACTCTTTCAGCAGATGCCCATGAAACACAAGGAGGTTGCAGTCCCACACTGCCATAATCCCACAATGGAATAAAATCAGACCTGAGAAAGTTTTTCCCTAATAAAGAAATCGCAGCAGAGGAGGAGTAGAGGATAAATCAGAGATACGGGAAGGTCTCTTCAGTACCTGCGATTTCTTTGTCCCTTCCAGGGCTGCACCAGCACATCCTAATCGGTCACTTCCTGGAGCCTCAAAAATTCACAGGGGGTTGGTTCCAGCTGCTGGGTGTCTCTCAGCGTCTGGCTCTTGGGCAGGGAAAGCTGACACCCCGAAGACATGACGTGCTAAATGCCACAGTGTCCCTGCACTATGCAGTGATACTGCACGGCCTGAGCCAACGCGTCAGAAAGTGCTGCTTCTGAATGACTCTTAGCAGGGGAAGTATCACATTGATTATTCGTGGATCTATAGCGAATTGCATTATTTTATTCAAAATTATACCAGTAAGGCATAACATTTATGGGACTGGAAATGTCTTCTGAGTGACTGTTCCGGATGTTGGAAGCACTCACTGCCCCGAGTGTCTCAGGGGCCTCTGCCAGGCTGGTAAATCTGAAATCCCTAATTCACTCAGGACTGGAAAATGCTTTAGTCTTGAATGAAGCATCAGAGGAGATTTTTACACCTGGGTTTTTATAGCCTGATCTCAGCAGAAAAAAGGAATAACTCCGGATTTTCATATGAAATGAGCTCAGGAATAGCTCCTGACAACTAAAGTGTTTGGATTAGAGTTACACTTTCGAGCACTCACTTTAGCATCATTTGCTTTAAAAATCTCAACTGACGATAGCCACCAGCCCTTCTTCCTCTCAGTCCACTGTTACCTTAAACTCTGTTTCCCTCTCATTTGCTTCCCCTCTCTTGTGAGCGCTCTGCCTCTCCTCTGCTTCTCCTCCAGAACCGCCCAACCATGTCAGCAGGCTTTGGGCAGAGACGGATGTTGGGTTGTGCTCCGACGCTGCGCAGAGCTCGGGGCAGGTGTGTGCCAGCGTGAGTGCCCGTGTCCGCCTCCGCGTGTGCGTGCACAGAGCCCAGGGCCACTGCACAGCCGCGTCCTGCGGAGCTCAGCACAGGGCAAGCAGCCATCCTTCCCACCCAGCCAGCTGAAACACAGTCTCCGGCACATGGAGGGTTAATAGCTCCAAATCTAAAGTACTCATCTGCAATCTCAATTTGCTCAGAGTCCAGCAGCTGCATTAGTTGAGATAATTCTGTCAGTGAGTGCTGTTTGTACCCAGAACATGCCTACTAAATTTGTTAAAGAATACCCCAGACTAACGCATCATTACACTCACAAAGTCATCTATCTTTTACTTCAGATTAATTCTTTTTTTTCCCTCTCTCTTCACCTCCTCCATAAATCCTGGTGCACTTAATTAATTTCAGTTCCAGTGTAAGGTCCATAATACAGAATTGTTCAAGCAAACACAAAATTAATTATTCTATTTACAGCCTTCTCATTGAAAGGAGCATTTCATCTTTCATAATTACATTTTGGAACGTCCAATTATGAATTCAGACTTCTGCTGCTTTGCATACCGTGATTGTACGCAAGTGTCTCCATGCCAATGAGAACCAAGATTTGGGTCTTACATTTCCTTCCAATTAGACTAAATTCAAGTACAGTTCCAGTCTGAAAAACCTTTTCAAGAGGTGACAGAGGGAGAGGGCGGGAGATGGGGGGTGCCTAAAGAATCAGGTTAAAAAACAAATGTGTATGTGAATGCACGTTAAAATTTCTTCGCCAGCAAGAGAGATGTCTTTATAACGCAGAACAAGACTTGCTGTAGCTGGTTCAGTAACCCTACCAGCTGCTACAGGCTTAATTCTACAAGCAAAATACTTTATCTAGTTCTTTTTGAGATAATGGAAAAATTCCTTGGCTCCTATGCCTTTAAAAAGAGCTTTTGAACTCAAGCATAAAGTTGATATATATTATACCCTTGATTTGTGTTAATTATATCCATTTTTAATGCCTTCGATCACACTAACTGTTTTCCTCGGAGCTGATTTGTAAGTGAAATCTGAAACTGCAAAGGTTTTCTGCTTGCTGCAAACCTGGGGCAGATTCAAGGTTTCGTGTGTTTTTTTGAGCAGTCTGGCCCCTGCCCATGAAGCAGGGATGGAAACTCCCAGGCTCAGAGGCTCTGGCTTCTGCCTGACTGCAAGCACAATTCCTCCATGTAACTGAGGTCCGTGCTGGGTGTTTGGTTCCCCTTGAAGCTGCAATGCCATGGGAATTAGGAGGGACAGAGGGTGATTCCATACTTTTTCCAGGAAGAGGGAACCTGCAGATGTAGCAGGGCTTGACTCAGATTTGGGGACTGGGTGATTTGGGTCATTCCTGAAACATTTTTAAGGAAATGTTTAACTCTGCTGAAGGATCTTGGATGGGAGATAGCCACGAGGTAAGCCTTGCATGTGTGTTGTGGGGCTGTAGGAAAGTCTTGACCTGAGTCCTTACCCTTCACTAGGAGGCAGCTAGGAGAAATGACCCAGGAGACCTGGTCTAAAGTCCCAGCTTTGTCACAGACACTGTGGGTGACACTGAGCAGGTAATTTCAGGCCTGACCCGTACGCTGCAGGTAGGAACTGTGAGCTTGAAGAGGCTGTTGGAGGCTACTGGATAGACAAAGAGAGCACAGCTGCCTCCTGTCATCCTGGCACAAAAATCTTCCCTGTGACTGTCAGCTTGGCTGCCTGGATGAGACCACAGCTCTTCCTTCCCTAAAGCCTCCCAGCTCCCCGCCTCTTCCAAGAGCACTGAGAGGTGCCTTTTGCATTCAGGAGAGAGCAGGAGATGAAACTACATCTAGCTAAAGAGGTCACCCAGGCAATCCAATGCTTTTTACACTATCCCTCTTTGCATACTTGAGCAAAGGTCATGATCAATCTGACCTTTTGAGATATCTGTTTTAAAAATTCCCAGCCAGTACACACTAGAATGAGCTGTTATAAAAGCTACAAAGTAGCTCTAGAGTTCGACTGTCAAATTTGATCATGCTCTGAAAAGCCAAAATGTGCCCATCTCCTTTAGAAACACAAATAAATTGCTTTAGCCTTATCTATAGTTTTACAGTGACTGCTATTCTAATAGGATGAAGCGTGGTAATCAACTTTATAGAGCATATTTCCATGGCACACCCGTTATGTCATGCCTTGTTTACACAATTGGAATTAGGGATTAAGAGGTACACATACTGGGCAGGGAGCCAAAAATACTTTTACAGGCCTGATTTACTGGCTAGCTTGTGCAGGATTTGGGAACCGGGTGTGCATCAGCTGCAAGGGGATTGTGACTGGCTTCAACATGTAGGATTTAGCAAACTGCAGCATTGCATCATTGTGTCCGAAAAAAAATCGGAGTGCCTGGTAGGTGGGTGCTGCATGTCACCACATGTGCTCCAGCGGAGCAGGATGGATGGGACAACTGGTGCTGCTCCACTGACCTCTGTTCCTCTCCAAACACATCTTCAGTTGCTGATCTGATACCTGGGAGTTAAAAGTCTAGGCACAGTGCCTGGGTACTCAGTGAGAAACACACTGATGGTCATAACAGAGTTTAATCTGCCGTGGTGTGCAGGGAAGGGTAGTTGACAGCCAGAGCTGGGGGCTGTGCAACCATGGGGAGCTGCCAAGTCCTGTTTGGGTACGAGCACCAACAGAAACACAACACATGTAAAGAAGACTCAGACTTGAGAGCAAAGTAGATTCTTCACAGAATTGTCCTTTTTGTTGGTAAAAGAGATGCTCCTTGCCTAACAATTGTGTGGCTCTAGACACAGAAAAGTTCTTAAATATAATCAGTATGTCATTTATGGCCAGAGAACAGGAGGGGTTGACCATGGTTTTTGCCCGCTTGCAGCACTCTCATTGGAGAGGATCTGTCCCTGCCTTGCTGAGTATGAAACAGGCCTGATGGTCTTTCACCCTTGCATGTGCAAACACAGTTTTCTGGGGCTGTAGAAGTGGGATGAAGGAAGAAGCAGACTGAAGGCTCTGAGGCCAGGTGTATCAGCCAGAAGTGTTTCAGATTCAGAGAAAATGGGACCAGAAGAGGCAGGGAGAGGGATTCGGACATTTCCCCACTTGTTACCCCGCAGGAGGATGCAGAGGGAGCAGGAGGGCACACACAGCTCTGCTGCAGAGCCAGCATGCCACAGCCATCTTCTCTGGTCACCGATGATGGGGACAGGCTCCAGTTACCCTGTGGGGACACACACACGAACAGGGCTCACAGCTCCAGCGGCCCAAACCCGCTAGCTAACCTCGGCCTGAACTCCAGCACGTCTTCACTCAAGTTGGGAATAGTAACAATATTTTTTTCCCCTCCACATATGCCGTTGCTAATTTGTTAGCCCTGTACAAGTGCTAAATTTGCTGGGGGAAGCCAATTTGTGCAGTTTTTAGCTCATTCGGTGGTGAAGTCTGCCTTATCTCTTGTGGGAGTGACTTCATGGCTTACATGAAAAGACATAAATAATCTGTTTTAAAAGCTGTTGGAAGAACAGTGGATTTATAGGCCTTATTGCCAGAAGGGGATTATAATGACCCTCTGGTCCAGCCTCTGGCCTACCACAAGCAATTCCTGAATCAAAGCCCACATCTTGCAGTTGAGCTGGAGCATGGTTTATTTTATTTTTTTAAACACATCCAATCTTGGCAACACTGCTTCATTCAATAACAAAATATTTTTCTTACTGTCCTTAGCTGGCAGGAGTTAATTGCTCCCTTTTGTAAGCTGTGAATGGTTTTGTGCTGTTCCACCTGGCATCTCTGCTTTTGTTTGTTAATTAGGTATTAATTGCAGTGGCTGCTAGGGATTTGTAGGTGAAAAGAGCATGTGTATATTGGTCCTGCGCACAAAGGGACTGAAAGGAATTGAGTTTGGTAACAACAGACCTCCCAATATCACTAATGTATATTCTGAGTGGTGGCCTGATGTTCAGTGAGCCACTGAGAGAGGTGATGAAAAGTTTTTTGTTATTGATTCTTTGGATGTTGTAGCTCAGATTGTGCACTGCTCGTTAACAAAATATGACGTTAAGGAAGAGAGAGGAGCAGAGGGCTGTTTTTTGAAATATCAAAGATGGTCTAAAATATAAAGGGTGATTGTGGTGAACCAGCTCTTAATTTTACTAGTTTAACACCAAAGCTAGGAAAAACAATGTAAAAATGACCCTTGAAGAATCTGGCGTTATTATGGGCTGCTAAGCACAACAGGAGAGCTGAGATGGATAGTCAAGAGATTTTATAAGTTTTGAAATAAAAATTACAGAATAAAGTTATTTGTGGGGAAAAGAGAAGGCAAACTCTGAAAAAAGAATACTGAGAAGGACAAGACACTTTAAGGGATATAAAGGATTCTTTTACAGTGCTTTTCAAAAAACGTTTATGAAATCAAACTATCATGGTATAATTATTTCAGTCATTTCTGATTGAAAAACATAAAAAGAGAAAGCCACAGTTTGGTAAATGGATATGACTGAGCTAATTGCTTGACCTACAGGGTGCAAGGAAAAGGCCATTGCTTAGATACTCCTTGGGGGAAAGAGAAAAGTAAAAATACCTGTTTTCAGCAACAAGGTTTATCATGAGCTACAGGGTGTCAGCTATGGCAGGAGGGGATAGTATAGGGCTACAGACCCTTGATCTGGCTTTCTCCTCAATAGTTGGATTTGCCAAGGCTATCTGCTGTGGCCATTTTGAGAAAGTCTTAAAATTAAATTTCCAGAATGATGAAGAGGGCAAAAGAATGTGGAAAATGAGGTGGGGAAGAGATTTTCAGTGGAGAGCTGAACAATTTCCTGTTAACAGAGTATTTCAGTGCCTCTGTACTTCTGTTGTGCTGCCAATGATGTCCCAGAATCCAAAAACCTTGCATGGATTTTTAAAATTATTTAAAGTCAGCTAAATACGTACATAACTATTACTCCTGATAAGCCAGTTCATGCAAAACCATGGCTTACTTCTCTAGCAATCTTGTCAAACCAATGTTTTTTCTCTAGAAAACTCAGGCTCCTACCTCTCTTGCTAGCCCCACCCTAAATGCTCTCCCTTGCTCTTACTTGTGCTCTCATATCAACCTCCTGCATCAGGACAATGTGCTTTTCCTACCCTCAGCACCTCTATTTACTGTGCTCTCCAAGGTTATCAGGGGAATACACAGTATCACAAAGTCATCAGGACAAACTGAGAAGATGGATTATTTTTAAAAGAAGTATTCTGTAATTTGAAGAAGGGCTGTGGATTTTCCACTCTTTGCCAAGTACCCCAAAGCATAAATCCTGGGCAATAGCCATGTGAGTCTTATGTGGAAAACAAAATCAGGGATTGCAGACCTTCAGTTTTTCAGTGTCTTAACTTAATCCTATATAATAGTTATTCCTATATTAAAAATTCTGTGGTTCTTCTGCTTTGCATCACTTGGGCCTGGGACAACATGCCAGTTCTTCTCAAAGCCTCTGTCCAAAAGAGTAAGGGTTGGATGGACATCATGCTGGGAAAAACTTAAAGCCTTGGAGGAAAGGAGAGCGAAGAAGAGATAAGTCAAGAAGTGAAGTAATATCACACACAATCAGCAAGACACATTTGTCAAAGATCCAGAGGACCTCTTCTCCTGGGGTTAACAGGAGCAGATTCCCACCATGACCAGAGAAGAAGGTGCCTCTACCTACCCAGCACCCCACATTGCTCGCTGGTAAACCAGGAACATTGCTCTGAGGCCACTTGTATAGACCTGTGAGTAACACAAGGCGGGTAGTACTTTGCACTTTGCTTTCTCACTGAGTTTTATACAACTTAACAAGTTCTCCACAGTTCAGTGAGCTCTTAAAAGGTTCAAAGTTTCTTGTTGTTTATAAGAAGAATGTCTGTGGTTTATCACCGATGCAATAAAACTGCTGAAAATAATAATCATAATCTGTGGATCTAACCCAACAGAAACGTCACAGTCCAATTCAGCAACCTTCCCAGCCAAGATACAGCAGTCATCTACAAATAATTAAACTCTCTATGAAAGCCAAGTACACAAATGAGAACCCATTGGACAGTGCCATAATCCTCTGTTAGAAGTTTAAAACATATCTTAGCAACATGGCAGTGTGAAGGACTTCAAAAACAGGCCTGTGAATACTTACTTGCTGGGATCCAGTCTCATCTGGAAGCCCTCACCTTCATTGCCTTGGCAAATACATCTCTCTCTGCACTCTGCACATCCCTGGTTGATGGCTAAACCACTCCTTGGTGCTGTCTCACACGTTGTTACATGAAGTAAAAGAGCAGTCTCCTAGACTCACTATTGACATTGCAACACCATCAATTTGTATGTACTGCTCTAGAAGGATAATGTTTTCATTTCTAAAAAAATGTATATTTCTAAAACTGTCACTGTCTGTGATCCACTGACATGTTCCAGGGGATATGCCATTGCTCACACAAGCATTGGAACATTCCCTTTTTGTGCATGTAATCAGAGAAATCTGTAGGCTGTGTGGAGGGAGGGGGCAGGACAAACAAACTCACAAAGACAGTAAAACCTTCTGTTGAAAACACAGATGAAAAACAGACAGAAGGATGGGAAGGCAATATATTAAGCAAAGCACATGGATACACTGCTTTGTCCAGACATTTTGTTGCTGTTTGCTGCTGCTGTTGTTGGTCTTTAAGAGCTCTGAGAACATTTCCTCCAGTGTCTGTTCTTTCTTGTGCTAATCCAGATTAGTTTTAGTGGGGACAGGGTGACAGGGAACCTCTCAAGAAGAAAGTGAAAAAGAAACAGTGGTTAGATTTATAATGCTAGCAAGAAGGAAACACTTGCTCACTGCTCTCCCTCACTCTTCCGCCACTCAAGATGCTTTTAAAAATAGGAAGGATCTCAAACTGGCTTCAGGCCAGCTTGTTTTTGGACTCTTCTGCAGCTCACAGCATCCAAGGATCATATTCAATACCAAAGAGGGAGAAGATGCACCAAGGCCTCACATGAACACATTTTGTTTGTGTGATTTGTGTATCATCACACCATGTAGCTTGGGGCATTGTTGAAAGACCATAGCTGTGAGACAGCTACCAG
The DNA here is from genome assembly GCF_965140245.1 of Athene noctua. Lineage (NCBI taxonomy): Eukaryota > Metazoa > Chordata > Aves > Strigiformes > Strigidae > Athene > Athene noctua. Next base: position 5,493,594 of record NC_134052.1, on the reverse strand, counting down.
GTGTGCTGGGCTGTGGATACAGGAATAGTGTAGGAGTGTTTTGCCAATTATCAGGCGTAGCATAAAGGACACAGCCAGCATAAAGATGAACCAATAACCAAATTGTATTTGATACAAAAGGGTCAGTACATGGGTGAGCACTGGGGGTACAAACAAGTCAGATTATACATAATTGACATCAATCCCACTGACCCCAACAACGACACCACACGACCAACAATGGGTGGAATAAATGGGGACATGCAGTCTCCCATAGAAGGGACAGGAGACAACCGAGTCAACAAGCCAAACATATGAGACCAAGGAAGCCACATACTGAATCTCTACACAGCCCGCGTTTACAAAGGCCAGACCTGACTGGAGCCCAGTCCCAGGGAGGCGGGAGGTCCTTCCCCAACAGGGAACTCTGCACAGGGCATCCCCCTCACAGACAGACACTGCCCCTCCTGCAAGGGGTCCCAGCTTTTATCCCCAAGTGGGACACCTGACCTTGGGTTACTGACTGCGGGACCCCTGGGGCTCCTTTACCCAATGGCTCTGTCTGCCAGGCCGGCCCCACCCTGGAGGGAAGCCTAAAGGGAAACTCACCCCCCTTTGGGAAGGGCTGTGGGAATCACCCACATGTCAGCCTTAATTTGGGGCTTGGGGTTGAAACCCCAGCATTTCAAGGAGGTAGTGCTAAAATTATCACAGACAGTAGCACATGTGGTAGCTGTGTAGTGTCTGCCTGCTACAAACACCCCGGTGTTAATTCAGACTGACTTGGTATCACAGTAGGCTGTAAACTGGAATGACAGTGACCAAAGGAACTTACTGCAGAAATATGAGAAGGTCTCAAATTCCTATAAATATAAGCAAGGCTGTTTTCCCAAGGAAAATAATTATTAAAAAAAAAAAAAAAAAAAAGGAACATTTAATAGAAAATGTAAATGATGTGTTTGTTCCAGGAGATGTTTTGCTCTGGAAAACAGAAAGGACAAGTATCTGCACATCAACAGGAATGTCCTTGAGAGGAGAAAGTGTTTCAGTACATCCAAAAGCCAAGGAAAAGAAGACCTCCATGAAACAGCACTGTTTTTCCAACCTCTTTTCTTCAGCCCTATCCAAGTTCTGTGTGTAAGTAATTTGTTTTGGACTTGGGAGGTTCGCTTGAAAACCAATGCACTCCATCTTCTATAGAGCTTACTTACAAGTTCTCTCCTTAAACCCAGACAAACTCAGCGGTTAGCCAGTGCCTTGCTTGAAAAGTCTAATTTAAATCCCTGTGTACATAGTATTTTATGCTCAGGTGTTGGTTTCAGTATATTTCTGTTTATGTTAGTAATGAATTGATTTTTTTTTACTATGCTAGCATTTTAAGAGATCCAAAGCTCTCCCTTTGCTGCCAAAACATGATGGTTACTAAATGATTCTAATATTATTTCCTTTTATTGCCAGACATGCTTTTAGAATAAACTGGCTATGTGGAAAGTAATTCCTTTATGCTCTTAGTCTACACTAGTGCTTCAAGAAATGGGAGAAGGATATGGTAAGGCTTTGGGCTCCCTAAAGAAAGAAAAATTGTTCTTTAACACAATCCTGTTCTAAAGGAAAGCTCTCTTGTCTGATCCAAGTGTAGATTCAGGCTTTTGAGATGTCAGAGAGCACCTGGTTCCTTGCAGGGTCTGCATCCACTCTCAGTACATTTGCTGGGTATTAATAAGGTTTCTTTTTCTGATTCTTGAGATATTTTCCTTTGCAATCAAGTTGGTGTAGAAGTCCCTGCCAATAGTAGCAAGGAGCTTGTCATCTAAGAGTCAGGTCTGATCTTAAAGTTGCATGGGAAGGGAGGACACACTCCTTGGTCTTGTCTTCAAAATCCAGGGGTGGGATTCTTCTGTCCAGATGTCAGTGACATAGCTCCGTGGTGGACAGCCATAGGGTCCATTTACAGGCAGTGAAGGTCTTGGCAATACAGGCAGGGAAGCCTTGAGTTGAAATAATATTGTCCTAAAATATAAGCATCAAAAATACACTGGGTAGGTCCTTTTGGGGCCCAGTTTATTTCCCTCCACTGAGGGAGCAAGGAGTGGGTCAGGTATCTGCCTGCAATCTGGGATTCTGGTGTGAATCCCACCCCGCAGGAATAGTGATAGTCAGAGCCTGATCTTGGAAGAGCCTTGCTGAAATAACGAGCAGAGCCAGGCAGGTGTGAGCGTGTGGCTTCAGTAGGTTGACTGCTGCTTCTCTTTCTCAAGTGCAAGATTTTAATTGTAAACTGGACTTTTCTTTCTACAATAAAAATGAAACCACCTTAGTCAGGAAGTCCTAGTGAGTCAGTCTTTTCACAAACGGAGATTTTTATGCATAAAACTAAACTCATAAAACTGTGTGAGATAGAGCAAAGCAATGTCATTCTTGAGTTCTGGAGCTTGGCTCTAAAAAGACAGAAGGCTGGTATTTTGTCATCTCTAAATTCTTCCCACCCAAATAACAGGGTAAAAAAAAAAGTCAGAAGCAAAGATACAGTGTTCACAATTTGTATGTTTCTACTATTGTTGATTTTTTCTCCCATCTTTCCCAGAGGGCTTGAATACTCTTAGCTATGCAACAGCCAGAGCAGGAAGTGCCAAGGAGAGTGAACAGGACTGGGAGTGCAGCAAGGGATATTCATATTTTCTGGGGCAAGATGTATTTCAGGGAGCAGGCCAAGAAAGTCTAGCCTGATTTATGTGATCAAGAGTGATCTGGCTTAGCTTTGCAAGGGTGCTAACTGGGACATGTTTCCCAGCATTGGGTTATGCAAGCCACTGAGATGGAGGTGGGAGGGGGCAGGCTGGCTGCAAGTAATTTTGTATCTGCACGAAAATGGAGTTCAAAACATTCCCTCTAGAGTGGTATCCAATACCAAAATTGGATTTGGTAACTCAGAGTACATGAATATTTGTGCTGTCAATAAGAGTTATCTGTATACAGAACCCTTTCCTTGTCTGCTTTCTCTACCATGCTTCCTTCTTAATTCATTTTCAGTCTTTAATGTACTGTTGTGTAGCATCCTCTCCCATTAGGCCCTGTAATGTGCTCCGATTGCCTTCAGCTTGACTGCACTTAATAGCCAGCGTAAATAGAACTTAGTGTAGCATGCACTAACATCTCTATCCATTGTCCGGAGATTAAATACATGCCACAAATGGTTTACGCATCATCAGCCTCGAGCCCTCGTTTCATAGCTCCCAACCAAAAGAGGATATTAAATTAATTTGCAGGTTGCTTTAGCAAAGCCTAACAAAAAGAGGGGAAAAAAATCCTGAGGGTCATTATGCATATAATATCCATCAATCAAAAAAGAGGGGTGGAAAATGATAATAGCAGGTCATTATAAGAGGACAGGTGCACACATATTTAGCTCTATCTCTAGTTCAGGTCAAAGCTTAATGGTGTTAACTGGAGAGGAATGCAGGCTATGTGAACAGCGTGTATGTGTGAGGAAGAGGCAAAAGGGCAGCACTGTGTCAGGACAGCACAGTCTCTTCCAGACCTTCATGCTTAACCCTTTACTCTGCCTGAGCATGAGTTGTTGAGTAACTCTGAGCTTGTGAGAGAGGAGAAAAGGAGTAAAGTGGAGATATCCATCTCTCATCCTGCAGCAGCTTGTACCATTCAAAGTGTGCAAGGAAACAGGACTGGTCTAGGGCAGTGCAAAATGAAATTGCACAGTGCCAGAGTTCAGATTAGCAGCACCTGGACACAACTAGTTATCAAGGGCATGGGCTTTGTCAAGCAGAAGGAAATGCAAATGGTCTTCATTGAAAGGCAGAAAGGAGACCTGTGTTCAGCAGAGTATGTTGGCTGACACAGATAAAAAATGATATTCATGAGGGCCAGAAACTAAGATAGCTGGAAAAACAATAGCAAGGCCACATTTCATCTCCTAAAATAAGAACTGTGAATAAAGTAGTGAGACAGGTATTTAAAGTGAATAGAGGCTGACTAGGTTAAGAGTTTAGGACTGCATCTTTGATTTATTTTTATGAGAGGAAGGTAGTACATGAATGCGCTCTCCCTACTTGCCAGTTTATACTTTTAGCTTGATATATGGGGCAGACACTGAAAATAAGAAAGCTGCAGTGGTACTTCTGGGTTCTTATGGGTTTCACACAACAACTGGGAAGACACTCTTGGGGTTAAAGCACCAGGCTAAAAATTGGGCTACCTCGGTTTGGTTTGTGGCTGTGACATGACTTGTCACCCAATTTTGCAAATCCATTCTCTTGTTTCAAGTTTGATAGCAGTTCACAGAGGTGAAGGTAAATATCAGTGATTATCACGGGTTTTTTAGATGCCAACGTCAGGTTTTGCAAGGTCTTGTGGATGAATAATAAGTCACTGTATCACTTCTAGAGTGATATGGCTCAGTGCCACGTGCCCTGGCTTACTGGGGAAGTAGGTTTCCAGGTGCTGCATTCTGTAGTCTTCTTGAGGAAATGACCCAAATCCTTCTCCAACCCAACAGTTACTTTGATTGACATGTATTATTTTTCTGAGGCTCACAATAAGTACCATCAATACACTGAGAAATGATATGCTGGGGACTAGAATAATTAAGCAAGGAAATATCCTTTACCTTAAGAGTTTAAATGCCCAAGGACTGCTGTCATAGAAATCATGATCATGTAATCTGTCAACGGAAATTTTAAATGCTGTTACTCCATGACAATTTTTACAGGCTGGAGCCGTGCACCATGAAGTGAAGAAAAGCAAAGCAAGAGTTTGGTCACACTGCCAGTTAGCGAGTGTTCAGCAGAAGTTGCAAGAAAGAAATTCACTAGGTAAGATAGAAATAATTTCATGCCAATTTCAAGCTGTGTCTAAAGGCAGAAGATTGGCTTGAGTACATTTTGGGGGAGGGGGAAATACCCCAAACAAAACCCCTCATGATTTATTTCCAAAGCAGGAGAATCTCTTCTGGGAGGTGTTTGTTCTTGCTGGAATGACCCACACCGATGAAGAGGTGCTTTTTCCCGAGTCTTGGTGAACTCTGGTGCCCCATGGTTGGGCCCAAAACTTGCTTTCAGATGCAATGGGCTGTATTCTCTCATGTTCCCCTTCCTTTTCCCATTTTTTCACTTCTTGCTAGTAAATAGCAGAATCTGCTTGCTCGAGACTGAGTGGCTAGGGAAAGATATGGATTTCATCCTGACCTGCTACAGAGCAACTTCAGCCAGCTCCTGCTTTGATTTTTACTCCAAGCAGATGCTCAATTCACGTGTTCGTGTGGCTGCCATGGGGGAGTGAGGGCCAGCGAGGGGAGAGGGAGGCGAGAGGAAAGAGCCTGATGGGGCTGGGCTGTGTCGTGTGTTTCAGAACAATAGATGATCACTCTTAATTATGGCAGCCTGAATGAGCATTACTGTGCCAGTCCCTTTCCTCACGGTATCTGATCAATACAGCCTTAATTGCTGAAGAAAGGGAGTATCGTACACAATCACAGCACAATGGTTTAATCACTTGGACGCTTAAAGTTAATTTCAGGCAGTTCATTTTTCATCGACGCTCTCACTCCACCAGAGATGACTTGTCTTCTTGCACACACAGGTGCTCGCAGCTAAAGGTGGATTATTAATAGCTTTTAGCAAGATTATTTGAGCTAATGGAAAATGTGGGAAATGTTATTATCATGCATAAGCTTAGAAGGGCTTTTTTGGGAGGGGTATGCTGAAAGCATTTATTGAGTCACTCCTTGAGGGAAGAAATACAAAGGTCTTCTTTTCTGGGCCATCTTCTTTACTGCCTTTGTGCTGACCTCTCCAGACACTCTGGGTTTCTTTAGGGTTGGTGAGCAGGTGATACAGCAGGATTGGAAACCTCATGAACAGCTGGAGTGTGAATTCACCCTTCCTTTCAGTAGCACCAAATCCTCTCTAGCCTTTGGGGCTCTTCAGGTTGGTGCAAAATGGCTCTGTAGGATCCTGTTTGTGGTTGGCAGAATGTGTCCACTTGAGGTGGTATCAGGATCCAGCATGATCCTCAGCTAAAAATAAGGGCACATCTGGTTCACCATCTGCAGTATTTCTGCTGATTCAGATGTGTGGATTCAGCTTGGATCACATTTTATAGATGAGGGTCTGCTGCAACACTTTAAGCCAGTTTTGAATATTGTCCAATGGGTTGAGCTGGGAAGTTCTGGCCATGAGAGGGAAACTTGGGTGTGCCTTCCTCCTGCAGAAAGCTGTGCAAAAGTACAGGCTTTTCCAAAGCCACTTGCAGTGCTGACTGCAGTTTCTGAGCACCACCATGAGACACCCAGATCAGTCCCTCTCCTTTTCTTCTCTCCCCCTTCCCAGCCAGAAATTGGGGCACCAAAATTGGCTGTTGTTTTCGTAAAGCCTTTGAACACTGCTGACTTGTAGCTGTCTGAGAAAACCTAGATCAAGAAAACTGGATATAAGTGAGTCCTGACACAGAGAAACCTGATCTAGAGGAGACTTCAGCCATCACTTTGGCTCTTGGGTGAGCCTAGCCATCTTTATCTTGGTTTATAATGAATCTGTCAGTGAGGTGTTGCCCCTTGTTCAGTGCCAGTGCTGCATTAATGGGAATTCGGAGGTTCTCACACCTACCTGGGTACTGAGCACTGGGAAATCCACTCTCACAGGATCCAGGACACATCTGCAAAAACGTGGTTGCTCTGCCTGTAGGATATGTCAGCATGGGAGCAAGTGCCATACAAGTGATGGATGAAAGATGAACAGATCTTTTCAAAGCTGCAAGAAAGTAATCCATGGGGCAACAAAAATATTCTGTGAAACGTATGAGCCTCCCTTATGTGGACATGCTGATAGAGTTGGGTTGTTTAACCTGGAGAAGAGAAGGCTCTGGAGAGACCTTATAGTGGCCTCCCAGTACTTAAAAGGGGGATACAGGAAAGATGGGGAGGGACTCTTTATCAGGGAGTGTACGGATAGAATGAGGAGTAATGGTTTTAAACTGAAAGAGGGTAGATTTAGATCAGATATAAGGAAGAAATTCTTTACTGTGAGGATGATGTGGCACTGGCACAGGTTGCCCAGAGAAGCTGTGGCTGCCCCCTCCCTGGCAGTGTTCAAGGCCAGGTTGGACGGGGCTTTGGGCAACCTGGGCTAGTGGAAGGTGTCCCTGCCCATGGCAGGGGAGTCAAAACTAGATGGTCTTTAAGGTCTATGATTCTATGATATCCCTGATGATGGGATGGGAAGCAAAATTGCATGAAAATTTATCTCACAGCCATTTTGGTCACCTCTAACTTTGTTCTATATTGGACTGTTGCCTACTAGGACAAAGCTTGGAGGCAGCCAGAAGTTTCTGTTGAATGTTAGATGGTCAGACAAGGATGAAGTTCACAGAGTACAGTGACATTTCTTTTCTCCCAGAAAATAATTTCCAGGATAAAAATGGTATCCTGTATTTTTGTTATTATTTTCTGGCTACTGCGTATCTGAAATGCCATAGTCAGTTGCAGCGCTCTCTACATCCTGGAGATCATTTTCCATGAAGAATAGCAGGCAATGTTAGAAATTTGATAAGAGTGTCTTTCTCCTTTGATGAGTTCCTGACCAAAATCTGAGGCAGAAGACAAGGAATTCAACATGAAGGGTATGGACCAAGAGAAAGGACCTGACAGAAGCACAGTCACTCCCTTTGTTGCAATGCTTTAGGCTAACCATTATTCACAGCCCTTTCCTCATATTGCATCTTTCATGATTTGCTTAAGCGATTTTAAATTGCTTTTGTGATTTCATTTAGCGGAGACCACAATAAAAGTGACCCTTGAGTCTATGAAATGAAACAGCCTGCACAAAGGGATTGAAGGCCTCAGCAGTGTGTGTGGGGTGATGGTTTCTGTGCTGCACACAGCACGTTTGCATGGGACAAAGGAAGGATAAACAGCTCTCGATAAAATGGTGCGAGGAACATTGCTACCAGCGACTGCTCAGAACAGCTAGTGTAAAATCCATGTTAGTCAACTCTGCCTGTGCAAAGCCTGTGCCTTTGCCAGACAGCCCTTAGCATGCTCACTAACCAGATTTTTTTTGTTGTTTAAAAGAAGGGTTTGGGTTTTTTTCAATGTTTTTCTTAGTGAGAGAGGCAGCAGGCAAATTGCACTGGAGGGCTAAGTGCATTTACTGAAGGTTTGTTCCAGCAAAGCTCTTAAATGGAAAATTTATGTTAGCAAAATACATAAGCCAGTGTGCTTATGATCAGAAGGAAAGCTGGGTCTCCTTCTCCAGATGCTGTTCAAAGCATAGGTCTTGTACCGCATCCTGCTCCAAGACAATTTGGAGAGGCAGAATGCTGGGGGTCAGACAGGCATTTGACATAACATTTAAAGTTAGATGAAATCTTTGGGAATGTGGTTGGGGGTGAAAGAGGTTGTGTTGCTGCAACAAAACTTCCACTTGGTCCCTGCAAAAGCTTTGGAGAAAGAGGGGCTCATTTTCCAGGTCATCTTATTTGTATCCAGTGCCCAGCTACCTGGAAAGATGGTGGCAGCACCCTTACCCCGATACCCTGCCTGTGCCTTCCCAAACCTGTTAGCCTGCTACAGTGATAACTTGATAACACCGTGGGTTTTTTGACTGCACAAAAATACAGCTGAGCCTCTCCAGAGCTGAATAAAGCACAAACGAAACATGCCTCAGAAAAGTTGGTGCATTTTTATGCAGCTGCTTTGCTGGGCTGCTTTCAACTGTGCCAGAGAGCAGATCAGCTCTTGGTAGCTCTATAATGGAGGAATCCCAAGTCTGACCTCTGCTTTCTTCCCAGAGGCTCCAAACCAGCCTCCGGGGACTGGCTTCCACTATCTTCGGCAAAAAGTTAAGCAGAACATGCAGAGGAAATGATAAAAAAGCGACCTATTTTCATGCTATTTGGCTGCTCTTTAGTATTGATGACAAGGGGTCTGGTGATGTTAGACAGCTCTCAGGGGGATGAAGGGCAGGATTTGAAGCACTTTACTGGTGACACCTCATTTAAGGTATTACTCCCACTTCCCTCCACTTTGCAGAGAAGCAGTGTCTGGAAAGCCCGGGGGAAGAGGCTGCCTGCAAAATTTATCCTGCCGATCCCCAGCTGTATGGTTTTCTGCAGGGGGCCAAACAGAATAAATTTTATTCCAGCCATGTAGCACCTTTTGCCTGTGCTTTAGCAGCAGCCAATGGCCGTGCTGTCTCATTACAGTCGGGTTTGTTTCTGCTCTGAGCTTTCCAGGGGAATTCAGTGTATCTTTACAAAGTGAACAACCCCCCCTTCCTCTCTGCTCCCTAACATAAAACAGTAAAAAAACCCCAACAACCACAGAAGAAACTTTTATAGAGGAAGAAAGAAGGCAATGGGAAGCTGAGGCATTGGGAGAAATCTGATTTTGAGATTTTTGTCGCTGTGGTGGCACAATTTCCTACGATGCAGCTGTGTAATGAGTTCACATCTGTTAATGCCACATGTTGCTCTGCCTTGCACAGATGCAAAGTCTCAATTTTTCTAATTAGCAACAACATGAAGTATATCTTAATTTTCTGTCCCCCTTCCCTCTAATAAACGTGATATTAACAAGGTTACATGCCTGCTTTCGCGGTGTTTAATTGAATGAGAAGTAAGATTGGGTTAGATCACACCGTTCTTTTTAGGTGGGGTTTGCCCAGATGCAGAGACATCGATTCATTACAATAAGGAGAAAGGCCAGGAAGGAGGTGGAGGCATGCACCCCCACCTTTTGCAGCAGCCGTAGCAATCATTGCCACCATTATCTGTGTATTTGATTCTTCAAGCCTCTCTGGACCAGGCTGCCTATATGTGTATGTTGTACATACATCTTTACATTTTACACTGTATGTGTATGGGGAGGCCTGTAACACTAGCTCTGACTGGAGATTCAGCTGCATTTCTGGTCTGAGAGGATGGGAGACACAGCCCAGGCCCAAGCAGGCCAGGAGCAAGAGATGCTAGAGACTGCCAAAGCTGTGAGAAGAAAACCAGTTGAATCAGGAGAGAATAAAAAAAGGGAGAGCTTCATGCCATGGGTCCTCTGTAGCAGCTCTATTTGAGGCTGAGCAACTTTACCCACTTCTGGCTGTGAAAACGCACAGCTGGGGCTACCAGGGGGCCTGTGAGCACAAGCTGGAGAGCTTTGTCCTGGGGTCCCCACCATGGTGATCAAAGGGGGACAGGGAGTAGTGCAGACGGAGGGCGGCACGATGCTCCCTGCCGCAGGATCCAGCCCTCCCCAGCCAGCCTGCATTCATATTCCACCTGACTCTGCTGGGAGAAATCCATGGGGAACCCAACAGCAATTACTTGTGTGATTTAATTGGCATTATCATTTTACTGGCTTGACAGAGATAAATCGCCCTATTGGGTAAGGCTGCTACTGTGACAGCAAAAGCAGAAGGAAAGACTTTCTCCTTCTCTCTGAAATAGGAGATGACTACCAGTGTATCTTAATAATTAGTTCTGTTATAATTAATCGGACTATTTGAGACCCAATCTAACAAACAAATGGAGGGCTTGATTTTTCAGTAATTGACAATTTGTTTTCAGTATTGTATCACTTGCTTCTGCTTGTGCAGAGAAATAAAAAAAAAAAAAATTGAGAACACCAGAGGGTTGGACCTTGGCCGCAGTGAGGACAAGTGACTGTGTGAGAGAGCAAGGAGGAAAGGAGCATTCCCAGACACTGAATGTCCCAGGGACCCATTTATCTTGAACACACAAACACACACATGAGTTGTGATTCCTTCTGTTTCCCTGTTTTTCAAACAGTTGCAGCCAGCTGTCGCTGCCTGAGTGGGTAGTTTTACAGAAAACCAGAATTTTCAGACCTTGCCCTTTCCATATCATTTGCACCCTGGTTATATTCCTGGATCTGCTCTCTCGATGGCTGTATTTCTTTCCTCGCCTTGTCTCTCTCTCCCCTTTCTCTTGTACCTGCCCTCTGTGCATTTGGTTCTCTGAATCCAGCAATCTGCTGCTTGTTGGTGCCTTGGATGGGAGTGCAACACGTGGCCATGGCAAAGGGCAGGGAGTTGTAGCGGGCACTGCAGCACTGGGATGATGCTGTCTGGACACAGACCAGGCTGTGCATGGTGCTGTGCATAGGCGTGATATACCCATTCCTGCCTCCAAAGAAAGCACAGCAAAAGCGACTACCAGGTGGACAAAAAGTGGGTTTTGTTTTTGTTTTTTTTTTAAATTTCCATTATTTAAATGAGGACAGCAAGACTGATATTTTGCTGGTAAAATCAATGTATGATGTTATCAGGCTTTGAAAAAGAGTTAAGAGTCTGCTGTTCTCCAGGAGATTCCCTCTTGCTGTCTAGATGACAACTTTTTTCTTTCTTTCACATAAAAAAAATACCCGAAGTCCTCAATGCCTCGGTACTCCCATGGCACGTGCTTAATTCCCATGGGCTTCTGAACTCCTGTTGGTGCTGACCTGGAAGGAGTTTTGCATCACATTAAAAAGGTAGTAATAATCATGGCTGAGGTGACCCTGTGGGGAACCCCAAATGGTCACAGTTCTCTAGAACTGGCCTTGGCCATCAAATGTGCATGGATGGATATCCATGCAGCCTAGGGAAAATAATTTTGGGGCTGGCTTTTGCTTCCAACACAATTCCTCCCTGTTGCAGCAGAATTGCTGTATCTGGAGAGGCTGTGAACAGCTCTGCCAAGTGGCAATGCGTCTCCCCCCACCCAGTTTAAATGAGATATGAATAATTGATTTGCCTCCTGAATAATTAATTGGATATTCAATAATGAAAGTAATTGTTTGGCTCATTCCCCCATTGATAATCAAGCTAATCTTCTCCTTCAATATGTGGGCTATACAGATATGTAAAGCAGTGAGACAGTTTATAGGCCGATAATACAGCTAATGTGCTCGGTACGAGGTCACCTTGTCCAAATACCTCAGCAACTCTCGGGGCTGCTCTCCACTGGGTTATCTACCACACAGCCAAGCTGTGTGCAGCAAGGTTTTTTTTTTTTTTTTCCTCCTCATTTTGATTGCTGAACATCTCCCACCAGGGAGGAGTCTTCTCTTACAGTTTAAACAAAAATCGTCAGACGCCACTTGCTCCAATTAAGGCTTGCAAGGGAGGTTTGTTCTTCCTCTAGTCAATAGTATGCAGATTAAAGAAAGCAAGCGGCTCTCTGAATTCACAGGGCTGCTCTCTTCTAGAGGCATTAGAGCTCAACTCCACAGAGTATCCACAGCCAGAGCTTTCCTTTGGCACTAGCCCTTTAGAAATCAAAATCAAACCTAAACACGTTAATGCTGGTTTTGCAGCTGCTGCATTTGTTTTTTGAGCTTCTAATGTGACAAGTCTCGTGAAGCCTGGGAGACGGAGCTGACATGTTCATGGCACAAAGTAGCCATGCTCTCTGGAGAGGAGCTCACCATTGGCAGTGACAGTCCCAGGTTATCTCAGAGGCACTTTTGGGATGTTCATCTGGGGTCCCCCCATGCGCTGGGTTTGCCAGCCTGGGCAGAGTTACGGTACCAGGTCTGTGAAGGAGGTCTGGGGTTGAACCACAAGGTAACACCACAAAATCAAATAACATGAACAGAGACCCACACTGGTGGGGCCTGAGCCAGATGTTGGAGGGTTTTAATACCCTCACAAACTGTAACACCAGACAACCTTGCCTGCATCCCAGACCAGGCCTGTGATTTCTGCCCATTCCTACAGTGTCTGGGCAGGGTTTATGCTCCCAGCAAATAATGCAAGCCACAAAATGTGAAGATACATGCAGATGAGGCATGGCCCATCCCAGAGATGCTGGTGATAACAGATTAATCCTCTGCCTCTGTCACAGGACTTTGTCTGGCAGCAAGGGTATTCAGGAAGCTCTGCTGTGAGCTACATGGGTTTCATCCTGGGCTTGTTTATAATGAAATTAAGGGCTAAGAGAAGCCTGTCCCCACCATATTGTGTGCTTAAAGAGCGGTTGCAGCGATTGCACTAATGACAGAGCTTATCAACATTGCTGTGGACAGATTAAGCAGAAAAAGCATCTTGAGACGCCATGCATGGCTAGGTGAAATCTGGGACAGTCCAGAGTGAGGGGGGAGGCAGCTGTGCTGCTCTTGCTCCTGAGATACCTTCTGAGTGACCAACGTCACACCCTCCTTGGGCTCTGCTAACTGGTCTGTGCACTGCAGAGATACGACTTTCAAATGAGTGAAATGTCTTGAATTCTGCCCTGAGTTTCTGGTGGTTCTCTCTGTAGCTGCTCTGAATGCAAGTTTCCTCCGAGACGCATTTGAAATAGCTTTACTGGGTTATTCTTATGACACGTTTAGGAGTTTTCAAGCGTCTTTGATTCTGTCCTGAGTCCATGCTCTGAAGGCAGAGTTCAACTGGGGTGGGTACTCCCAGCAAGGACTCTTTCATCCTGGAGCACAGGAGATTTAATCTGTTGTACAAACCCACACTTTCTGAGATTGCATTTAGCAAGGCAGTTCCTGAGGTATCTGCCTGGAGGACAGGAGGTGACAATGCAGTTTGGAAATATCAAAGCAATGGGCTCCAGCATTTTATATTTTGCCAATAGCCTCAAACCTCCAAGGCAGTGAGTAGCCCTTGAGTCCGAGTGAGCTACACAAGGCTGGTACATCCCGACACTGTGAGGCTTCAGCCTCCAGGTCCCTTCCTCTCCTGGCAGCAGCTGTGAGTGAAAACAGTTACCTGGAGATTGATGCACTATTATAAATTTGCATGTGGGAACCATTTAAAGCGAGAAAGTAAAGCAGCAGAGTATTCCTGCAGAAGGATCTGTTTGGCATGACAGTGCAATCTGGGAAACCCTCCACTGCAAAAGCTACTTGAATTTAGGTGCCTTTCATTTTAACCAGTTTAATTTCTTTATGAGGGTTTTCATTTGAAAAAGTGGCAGCACCGACAGAACTCAGAAAGATTCTTCTTCAGCCAATTTACTCTGCAACAGATTTATCATTTCATCAGTAATTTAAGCAGAGACACTTGATCGTGCATTCATTTATATTGCTCAGAGCTGCTTGGTTGTGTGTTACTTGTGGAAAGAGTGAGGACAGATCACTGGGAAAGGGGCAATGTCAGGAGTTTTCTTAGGAAACCTCTGAAAAAATGACTTTGCCCATGGAGAAGGGAAAAGGACAGGAGCTCAACAACTGGGTAAAGACAAAAAAAAACCAACTTCGTTTTAAGCTTTTTCCCATCACTGGCTAATTTGGTGTGGAAGCATTAAGATGGAAGCATCGCCCTTGCCTTCCCTCCCTTCTCCAGGCTATTAAGGGGTTTATGATGGGTTCCCAAGATCAAAGCTCCCTCGGTGACTTAATTGATGTGCAGCCGCTGGCTGAGAGGGTCGAGACAGAGGCCCTGGGGAGGGAAGGGGAGCCCAAGGGGATGCACTGCAACCCCGCAGGAAGAAATACTGCAGAAAGCCACCCGCCTCTGCCTGGCGATCGCGACGTTATTTATGCACACACATAAACGGTTTCATGCATCCCACTGAAATCTCTGTTATTTGTCAATGAGATTCCCCCCTCCCGCTCTGCCTTAGCTAACATTTACAGTAAATCTGTTACACTGACCATTAAATCTGAAGCTGCCCTGAGCGATAGTTTCAATGGGTGTGTTGACAGCCTGAGTGTTAATAATGATGCAAACACTAACCTGTTTATTGATTTGCTTTTTGTACCCTTTATCCTAGCTCACTCCTTCTCACTCTCGGAGGAGAAATCCTAGAATTAGTAATCAGGTGACAGCTCAGAGCCCCCGTCTGTTCCCAGCAGTGTCATCCAACCCAAACTCCCGGAGATAAATTACAGGTGCCGTATTCTGTCTCTGCCAGCCATTCAATATACTGTTACTCAATGCAAGATGTAGTATTTGTCATTGGTGCCAGCAGACAGGAGGAAAGAAAAAAAAAAAGAAACATTAACACAGACATGAAAAGCTTTTAACTTTGACAAGAGAAGCATAGGAAAGTTTTAAATTTAGCCCCTCCACTGAAGGCCACTGCCTATCCATTAAAGCACCTTGTCAGGCAGTGGGTGGGGTGGAATGAAGCTGGGACCAGGATGCTTAGAAGAAACCTGATGTGATCACGGTGCTTCCTCCTCCTGCTGCCAGGTGGATGCCTGCCTACAACGATGCTCAGGAGCACGAAATTGGTGAAGGGCTTGTTGGGTTCCTGCAAACAAATCCATCTATTCATGAGCCCAAATTCCTTCACGCTAAGATGGAGGTGGGTTCGTGGAGGGGAAGCAAACATCAGTTTTGATTCACACCCTGGGGGGGCAGGAGCCAGCCCAGGCAGTGGGGAACACGAGAGGAGTAGGGACACAGCCCCGGGGTCTGGTTCTGCTTGTCCCCTGCTGAGAAGAAGCTCAACTGACTTATGCGCTTCTAAAATATTGACCCCAAAGCAGTCCCAGCTGAGCTCACTGGCAGGGTTCTTCAGGCTGTAAAGTGTGAAGAGAGATGCAAATACAGCCTGAACAGGAGCCAGAAGCTAACTTCTCCAGGGGATCAGTCCTACATCAAGTCAGGAGCTGCAGATACTTTCCCCATGAAGGACTCTATGTGACATTCAACACTTCACACCACAGCTTTACTGATGAGTTACACAGGCTTGTGTAAGAAGAAGTTGGCATTAAGTGAAAGCTAGGCTTCATGTTTGCCACCTAGCAATGCTTTTTGACCTACGGTTTTTATGGTCAGGAGAGAAACCCGCCAGTAAATAAGCAAAATTTATAAACCCTGCAAGGTCTCTGATATACTCCCCAGGAGATGGGGCCCCAAAGGCTTTCAGTGGCATTTATAAGCTTCACTCAGTTGTCAGACTCCTTAGTTCCTTTTATTTCTGCTAAGTTTATAAGCTCTGAAAAAGCAGTCTGCAGCATTTATTAACTGCACTGCAAAGCTGAAGCAAAGCATCTGATCCAAAAGAAACACAATTCTACCTGTACTGCTTAAACGTGGTTCAAATCAAAGCCTCACGTTCTGTTTATTTTATCCTGTCTTCTAACATGCACACATCACCAAACAGATAGACATGTGTTATTTTAGAAAATAAAATTACACCCATGTTAAAAATCCTTGTAGATGCCTTAGTTCATTAGGAGAAAACTGAACAGAACATTCAATAAACCACTGAAAGTGGGAGTTTGTCAAGCCCTAAACATTAGTATCTGTGAATATGTAACTGTGTCCATAAGGAAAAAATAAAATCCAATAGGATCAGTGAAAATAAAATATGTTTTTAAAAATTATATCATGCCTGTTTCAATATGACTAATATTTTTTAAATAGGGTCCTTCAGCTCTGTGAAACACAAAGTATTGGATCCCAGGGGCTACAGAATTAACTGTGGCAGGCAGTGGTTTGGTGAAGAAGTGTTTAGTAGTTTAGTTGTCACATGGAAGTAGCCTCAGGACAGCAAGATCAGCCACTGCTTTTGACATACACAAAATAATTGTGCTCAAATTATAAATCCCAGGGTATTTTAGACTACCTGGTATGTCTGCAGTGATGCTGAGGAAAACAGAGCCGTTTCCACAATGGAATGGACGTATAGATTTGCTCCAGTTATTGGTGTAAAGAAAAGCAGTGACAGTTTTGTCGCCCTTGTCCCCATTTCAATAAATGTAAAGAGTGAAATTCTGTCTACAAGATTAAGCAGAGTTTTAGCATTAAGGATTCCCATCCGAGGTTTCAGGACTATTTCCTTTTTCTAAAAAAAAAAAACCCCAAACCATCTTTTTCTTTCCTCTCTTTTTTACTTTTCTTCCTAACAGGACAATCTGCTAAATTTTGTGTCCATCATGTCTTCAAAACTGTAGAGTTGATCATATTGGTGAAAGCTGGGCAATTGTGAAGGATGATTTAACATTTCAAGTTTAATTAAACATACAGACGTGCTTGGACTCCAACTTTTGAATGTGGATGAGAGCTAAAGCCCATGACTTAACTGGTCTGCATTTTTCACTGTAGGAGCCGTTTAGAGTTCTCAGATCGGTACTGAGAAGTATGTGAATTTAACAGAACAGAGGCGAAGGAAGAAGAAACCATCCAAGAGCTGTGGATTTTGTGTGCTGGGAAGGATGATGAAATAACAAGGGTATTTGTAGAAAGAATTACTAGAAGTGGGAAAAGCACAGAAATGAAAGCAAAGCCCAAGAGGAACAGAAAGCAGATGAAATTAGCGGAAAGGAGAACAAAGCCCCATCCTGTGAGACACAGGAGAAGGCCAATCTTAAATAATTATAGTAACAGTTTAACTTTAAAATCAGGATGTATATTTGCCATGGTTCCTCTGATAGTGCAAGTCTCCCCTCCTTCCTTTCTTTGCACAGATTTCCCCAGACAATTCACAGTCTGTCCCTTCCTTTATTTATGTGGGTTCATATTTCATGGCTTTTTGTTTACAGTATTCCCATCATGATTTATGACCAAAGAAACATTGCATCCAGGTGATGATCCACTCCATTATCTCTACGGAGATGCTGACCACTCTAGGGGAGCAAGAGAGACCTGTTGTATCACATGATGGAGAACAAGCAGAAAAAGGGGGCTTCCAGCTTTCAAGGGAAAACCAGAATACTTGTAATGTGGACAGTTGGATGCAAAGAAAAAAATATTCTTTCTGCTATTATTCCTCTCCTTGAATGGACTTTGATATTAAAGAAAAAGTCCCAGGAGACCAAATATATTCAATGTGTTAACACACAGCTGCCTTAGCTAAAATGACCCATTTTAAATGCATTCTACAACAGGGTAAATCCCCCTGTCTTGATACCACCCTTGGCTGGTCTAGAATACTCCGCTTTTTCCTTCTAGTTTTCTGCTTTGCCATTAATAAATCAAGACTTCTTTGCCTTGCTCTGCACCTTCGCAGCTTTTGCAGATCATTAATACCAAGACAGGGCTGTTAATCTCTTGGTCCCAAGGTTCATCGCCCCACTTGCAGACAGAGAGGCTGGGAGACAGATGGGACAATGCCCATGGTCACAAAGCAGGGGGATGCACCCCGGGGCCACGTTAACTCCCAGAAATGTCCTCACGGGACCTGGCCTGACCATCCTGCACTGACAGCAGCCATTGTATCTGGGGGTGAACCCTGGGATAACTCTCACTGCGAGGTGTCTCTGCTGTGATCCCTGTGCTCAGCTCTGTAGCACTTTGGCTGCCTGTGCTTACTTTAGTAGTGGCTTTGCAAAGGATATCTCCTTCCCTGATATTATTAAGGTCTTATTCCCATTGCTCAGCTTTCTTACCCAATTCAGCCCTTCTATCCCTAGCAGTACGTAAAAGAGGCTAACACCCTTGCTTTATTTCTCAGGTCTATTCCCATCAGAGAAGGGCAGGAACAAAGCTTGGCAGTGAAAGGCAATTCCTCCTAAGCCAGTGGGTGAGCACAGTGTGGTAAGAGTGCTTTTAAACCAAAAAAAAAAAAAAAAAAAAAAATCCAATAACTTCCATATAAATTGTCCAGGAGAGAAAACTTTGTGTTTTTGACATTTGTAGCTGTTTCAGCACTTTTCCGTGGAAGATGAAAAACTTTTGCATTGAGCAAAACACAGATTTATGATCAATAAAGTGAAGTTTAACAGTTTATAGGGGCCATAGATTATTTTTTTAAAAAACTGATATTAAAAACTATTTTTCCCTTCCAACCATGTAAGAAATCCCCTCCAGTGTCAGTCAGAGTTTCAGCATAGTAAAGCAGTTGGCAAAGCATTGTGGATAATCGCTGGATGGGGTTTCCTGCAGAATAAGTTGCAACCCAAGCCACCCCTCTCTTACCTTCACGGAGTCATGTGCCACATAAAACACCCAGATGCCCATGAAGACCTGGGTATGGACCTCAAGGTCTGAGGCTGGGCTTGCCCAGTGCTTTAGAGAGTTTGGGAGCAGAAGGTTGCTGCAGGTCCCTTCCTGGACCATAAAATAAAGCCATTCCTAGCAACTGTCCAACAAGGATCTGCATGTCTAACTGCAGCACAAGATACAGGCAGAGAGCAGGCAGCTGGCAGACAAGTGGCTTGGGAGCTGCTTGTGAGTGTTGGGTATGTGTGGGATTTTATTGTCACTGCCTTGTGTTGGGCTGCGAGTGGGCAGGGAGCGCTGGGGATGACTTCTTCCCACCTCAGCTCTGATTCACAGGAGCACTGAGCAGTCAAATCTTGTACTTCTGGTATTTCCCCCCTTACCTTTATCTCTCACCAGAGGGTGCCCACCTCTGAAAATATTGTGCTTTCCACATCGACAAACATGCCAGGATCTGTTGCAGGGATGCTTAATGCACTAGAAACAGAAAAGACTCTTACTGCCCGAAAAGCAGACCACTGCAGTTGATTGTTTTATATCTCCTACCAGCAAATCACATCCACAGACTGTTTGGTAAATTATTTGAACTTAGTTGTTACGTTTAGACCTAAGATGTAATTTTGAATATAAAGTTATAAGGTCAATTCTTCTGCCATTAAAACCAATAAGAAATCTCCCATGATTAGATTTATTTTAGAGCCAGAGAGGTGAGATAGCTTTTTTTTTATGCTCCCGCTTCCCTGATTATGCAGTCTCTGGGCTTCTTACATGTGACAGCATGTGGAAGTGCTAGTACTGCCCTTATCTCTTCAACATGTTCCTCTTTGTCAAGGACTATCTCAACATAAGATCTACATAAAAAAAAAAGAAGGATCCATTACCTGAACAAGGCAGGTATTTCACTTATTTTTTCTTTTTCTACGAGCATCTGATGAAGCCTATAAATTTGTCAAGGAGATAAGTCGGACTAAATAATCCCTGAGGTCTGCACAAAGGAAAGCGTTGCAGCGTATTAGTACCAGTCTTGTCCCCTTCTTCCCATGATATACCTTGAAATTTATCACCCAGTTGTGAGCTTTAACTGTGTAAATCCCTGGTGAATTGATGGGAGAAAAGAACCTTGCTGAGGTTTATACGGTGGGTCTTAAACCCTTAAATGCTGGCGGCAGCGTGTGTTCCCCATAAAGCCGTGCCTTTGGTAATTTACACACAGGGAACTTGGCCACATTTCCTCTGGGGAAAATCGGGTGAAATAAGTGGGAACTCAGAGCTGAGCAGTGGCACTTGAGAAGGCCCACAGTATGCCACAATTTCTTTGGAGTATACGACCATTTTCACTCGATTAAATAAACTTGGTTCTTGGAAGATCTGAAAAGCGGCTTTTAGAGAGTTCTGTCTAAAAACCTGCAAGTTTTTCCATTCCTTCTGAAGAGAAATTTACACTCAGAAAATTAAAGGATTTACAGAGTGATATTTTCTGAAGCAAATACGGACATTATGAGCATCTTAAGCATTTGCACCACATATCTGTGCTAAACTGCATCTCCTGACTGACAAAGCCGTCTCCTGCTAAAAGCAACTGTTATAAAATTATGACTAGCGCATATATAATGTTTGTGTTTAACAAGACGACAGAAATGCCACCTTAGTAAAAACTGATTATGGTTACAGCTGAACAATTCACATCATGCAAGATTTATAATATTAAGGTTATGCAATCATCTAATCGGAAAGACAAGCCTTGAGTAATAATATGAAATGCATGTACTTCAATCTGCAACAGTAGATTCATTGCTGTTTTCTTATTAGCTCATGCTAGCATTAGGGCTGCATTATCCATTTTACCATAGTCTAATTCAGCATTTCCATCTGAAAACATATGCACAATAAGTGATGTATGCCAAACAATGAAATGGAGACAAAGCCATTTGAGTGACTTCACGGCTATAAAAATATACATAATCTGTATGTCTTTTGGCAGTTCTCAATACTTTATACTACATTTCTTTGCATGAAAAGTTTTCCCAAAATAAAGAAAAAGATAGATATTGCCCCTTTTCTTCCCTGAAGAACAATACTTTGGGGACTGGACCAGAGCAGGAATCCAGCTCATGCATTCCTCCTGCAGGTGGGACATCAGATCACCTTATTAGTGCTATACCAACTATCTGGGAAGTGTCAGGTCTAACTTAGGCTAGTAGAGAATGACTTGAAACTTGCACTTTCCAGCCCAGATAAAATTGCTAATATTTAAACCAAAAGGGAATCTGTTGTTTCTTAGGATTGAAATATTTTAGGTATTTTATAAACATCAGATATTTCCATTTGACAAAAAATAACAGCATATACATATCTCTCAATATAACTATAAACTCTGATTGGTTAATTATTCTATACAGAAATCATAGTGTACTTCAGGTTAAAAATGTGCTATTTCAGGGGCTGATGAGTTCAGGCGTCGTATTTCAAAGGCACATATTATAAAAGTTGACAAGTGTTTATAATGCAATAATCAAACTAATTGACTGAGATCTCTGATTAAAATGAGACTTTTCATGCAAAGCTCAGGCTGAGATTCCCTCTTAACTGCAGCAGAAGGCTGAGTTCGTTTTCCCCAGCCTGTGCTGGCTTTGATCCTGCAAGGCACTGGGGTCTCGGGGCATCAGGCAGTTCTGGGAGGACTGGGGACCTCACTGAGCCAAAACCTTCAGGTAAATCAGTTGTTCGGATCCCTGTACATGTAGGTGGATACATCAGACTTCTGCAACAATCACAGTTCTCTTGGGGTGTGTGTGGGGAAATGTATTTCAAAGGTAAACAGAAAGCATTTGTGTCCTGGAGTCTGATTTATTATACACACTATATATAGCTGTCATTAAATGAACAGGCTAACATGCAACTATTCATCACAGAGGGGGGAAATGAACGGGCTATTCTCTGCTCGCCTGGAATTGTTCATATTTCTGAAAACTAAAAGCAGTGTCTAGGAGAGAAAAGAATGCCTAAAATGCCATAAGATATTTGATTTATTCTTTTCAGGCTTTACCTCTCTATGTTCTCTGTGCCTGAGAGTATTATTCAAGTCAATCGATTTTAGAAACTGTTTCTAGCAATCCCCATTTCCCCCCAAACTGCCTGCTAAAGACCTTAATCTGCTTCTTTTTGTTGTTATTGTCATTAAAATAGGCTCAAATCTGTCCATAATTTCTGTTTTACTTTGAAGGTGCATTTTGATCCCAAGATAGCTATTCTTCTCATTTGTATTACCAGTATTTCAGTTATGAGTCTGCATACGGTAAACTGCAATATCATTTTGAATTTCAGCTAAAGCGATTCTCAGCTTACTGTTTAGTTACATGAGAAACAGAATATAAGTGATGCTGCCTAACCAAAACAGCTCTCTGAGTGCTGATTCAGGAGATGACTAGAAATATTCAGATTTTTCTTAGCAACAATTAAGTGTTGAAGAAAACCAGGGATAATTTTAATTGATTAATAAAGAGAATTATGAAGTATTTGTGCATGCAAAGAAAGAGACACGTGATTTAATGAACTAGAAGAAATTACTAACCAAAAAATTGCGGTCAGAATGTTTTTTTCAACAGAAAATTGGATTTTAGTTAAACTATACCTTTCGTGACAAGCCTCTCTTGCCACAGATATGTGGTTTTCCTCACCAAAATATGGAATGCTTTTGGCTGAAATTAAACAATATCTTCTGGTTTTCATGAGAAAAAATGTCACTATTTTAAGTTGCAAATTTTGTTGTGAAAACTCAACATTTTCCACAGCTTCTCCTGTGCCTTAGTTCCCAACTCTGACTGTCAATACACTTATCATTCAGTTGTGCAATTTAAAAAAGATTCTCTCTGTAACGAGACTGGGACCTGTGCAATCACCACCAGCAACTTCCAATCTGCATCTTTTTTGCAGCGTTTGCACAGTCGAGGCGGACAGGGGAACCCCCGCCCCACGGCAGCAGGGCAGGACCATGTGCTGGCAGGTCCCTCCATGGATCTCACTCCATCCCAGCTTCTCCAGCAGATCCCTGGAGCAGCACAGCCCAGTGCAAGGAGCCGTGCTGATGGGGAAACCTGCCCTTTCTAGGCAGGTTTCTCCTCAAAAAGGAGAGTTTTCAGTGTCACACAGCCAACAAGGGGGTGAGGTGCATTTGGCTTCAAGCACTGGTCAGCCCCACTAATGATTAACTCTGATTTTTCCTGCCAGCTCTTTTCTACACCCACTCTCAGCTGTTAAAGCTTTATTTTTTTGTTGGGGTGGGTTTTTTTTTTTTTTTTGTATTTTCCAGCCCCTGGGGAAGCCGAGGGGGAGGGAAGGGGGACAAGGAAACCCTCTGCCAAGAGACAAAGCGGAACAGGGAACACCATCCCTCGGCAGAGGAGATGAAAGGGCACCGTTATTTGACAATAAAGGTGTGTGGGTGTCTCTCATCAAACCTGCTGACACCCAGTGCTGAGCCGCACAAAATACCGGGAGGGGGGGGCTTGGCAAAGATAAAAGCAGCCGTGGCCCCAAGGGTCCTGCTTTCTGCTCTGCTGCCGTATCCAATGAATTAAAGGTAGGTGAGGCACCGCAGAAATCCCGCACTGCTATTCTGAGTCCTGCTCCTCTTTTCTGCTTTGCCTGTAGTCACCAGGTGAGGAAAGAGTCTCAGACACCGCTTGGCATCGACTCTGGCTGCTCCACCCAAACCTCTCCAACCTCTCTGGATGTGCCCTGCAAAGAGAAATCTCTGCTGTGACTTCTTTAAAATAGCAAAAATTTTAAATTAGTGGTTCTTGGTAGTGCAACTCCTTCGTTTCACTGTGGTTTCACTGGATGACTTAGAACATAGACCTGAACACCTTGGCCTACGTAGGCAAGAATGCATGTATGCGGAGAAAGGTGAGGCATGCGGATTTAATTGCAATTAGGGCCTTTCCTTCAGCTTCACAGACATTTCCTGGCTGTACACACACACACACACACACACACACACTCACATCCCAGAAACGGCACCAGAGGATGAGACCACACTGGAATTGCTTCTACGCAACAGTAATCCAAACAAAAAACCAAGGTGTTTTGTTCTGCTTTTGTGTGGGGAAGAAAAGGTCGTGGTGCTGACTAACAGACTGTTTTAGGACAAAACTGATGCCTTTATGAGTGGGTTTCACCCTCCCTTATTCTATTCCCTCCTTCCACCCACCCCCGCCTAACTACAGAATAACCTGCAATCCAATTAGTGCTGAGTGTGTACGAAGCAATCACATCTAATAAACAGAGCTGGTAGGTTTTCAAAAATACGGTCTTGTCCATGACCTTTTCTTAATTTTGTTGGACGCAATCTGAAATTCTGCTCTTTTTATTTACACTTGCAGTTTAATTAGAATCTGTTGTTTTACCACAGCCTACCTGCTTGTAGGCATGTAGGGGAGTGCACACACTCACCGTGCTTTTGCACAATTTCTCTGTTATCCCCAGGAGCTGCCGTACTGAACTTCTTTCACGCACGCCCTCAGCAGATTAATGATGACAGAGTCAGTGTGTGCGTGCGTGAATAACATGCCCTGGTAACAAATCAGGAGCACAGAGGGGGATTTGTGTCTTTTAAATGGGTTTGGGACAGTAGCATGTAGCTTTTTTTTTGCAGTTAAAGTTCTGGTTTGCTCTTCTTCGTTTCATTCATTTCATTTCACTGGAGGAGGTGCTACAGAAAGCTCTCAACTCACTGTACAAAGAGGGGTGATCCCCTCTGAGCCCTCTTTTTAATTCTTTGAGAGCAGACAAAGCAGAAAAGACCTGACAGAAGCAGCATGAACAATAAGCTGAGTTTTCCAGAACTGATGGTGAAAACTGGGAAGATTTTGACTGCTGTGAGGGGTAGGGGAAGAGGGAAGGAGGTTTTGGGGAGCTGACAGAGAGAGGGTTTTGTCTAGAGTCTTTAGGAGATGGAAAACAGAATTAAATATCAGCTCCTGACATGCTGGGTCCAGTGGTTAAATCCATCGTGTCTGGGGAATCTTTGATTGTGTTATTGCTAGGAGGCACAAACCTATAGCAAATGCTAGCTGTGAGGGCAGGCAGGTCATGAAGAGCCTCAACGAGTGCCCAAGAGCTGTGGTTGCTCCATACCCTCATCACACAGGTACCGACCATGGCCAAGAGGTGTAGCCCCTACAGTAACTGTGAGACTCATAATGTTCCCTGACCACACTGTACAAATTGGAAGAGGAGGGAGAAAGATCAGTGACGCTGAGGAACTGAGGCAGTCTACTAGACTGGCATCCATGTTTTCCACATTTAGGGAAAGCACTTGCCATTCAGTGAAAATTTAGGATACCACCGAGCCATGGTTCAATGAATTATTTGTGGAGCACCAAGTAAGACCAATGCCCTAAATGTCCTGCTTGCTTTTTGACTTTCTTGAGTAACAGTGTAGTTCCAGGTTATGCTGCTTTTGGTGGCAAAAGTAGCATAAGAAATTATCACCCCTGTCTCTCAGCTAGCCTCTCTTTTCATCTGCCAGGTTAAAAATAACTCACTCCCACCCACAAAAAACCCACAATGTAGAGTCTGGCAAGATTTGCTAAAACTGTCTCCTCTACCAAAGGCGGCATAGCACAGACCTGCAGGCTCCTCACCTCACATCGCCACAGTGCCAGACTTCCCATGTCACCCAAAATGCACCTGAGGTGGCTTTGAAGTTTTCCCACTGTTGACTGCCTGCAGCGCTGCTCTCGCCTTGGATTTACGAGCAAGGGGAGCACGTGGAACCAAGTTCAAGAGTTGGTGGTTTCATTTGCATATGAGAGGCCAAAATAAGCAAATAAAAACTGCCACACAAATAGAACCAGAATTGGAATTGGCTAAACACTCCCGTGAAATGGATTTTAGAAGTGACTCTTGAACTCTTCAGTGGAAAGACAGATTCATTTTCAATGGAGTTTGATCTTGCTCTTCAGCTTCATTTGTAAGACCAATTACAGAGCATTTTGTACAACAATTACGCACATTAAAACCACTCTGTTCCATTTGATGAATTTTAATAGTAATTGAACAGAAGAACCCATCAACTGAAAGATTGTCCAATCAAGTATGCCCACACACTGAACTGTAATTTCCACTCCACAAATGTGTAATGCCATTTGAAACTACCAAAATGTCCTCTCCCCACCAACACCCAAGCAATTCTTGCAGATTTGTTCCAAAACAACTTTATTCCTTGAGACTTTAAGGACATGGAAAACACATTGACCATGATCCTGTGGTAATACCTGTGTACAACTTTGTCCTGCAAAACTCCCTGGAGCTCATTCTTGGGTGGGGCATTCTCAGAGTCCTGCTGACCAGAAGCGTTTGCTGGGAAGCACCCTACAAAAAAGGCATTTTTGGATTATGCCTTCCAGGGGACTTTGTAAAAGATTGTAAGAGCTGGGTGGCTGCTTTGTGTCATTGCAGGAAATTGCATCCATCACCTGGACTCTGGACCTGGTATTTACATTTGAGTTCAGTTCAGCCTCTTCCCTTGCAAAGAAAGAATGTGCAGAATGGTGGGTTGAAGAAATATAGGCCTGAACCAGGTAATTTGAAGACAGGCCCCTCATAGCCACTGAAGAATAGATATTTAGGCTAGAAGAATCCAGATATATCCCCTTCACATGGTCACCACAAGCCCTAAAGAATGTATAACTTATGTTAGGAGTCCAAAAGCCACAAAAGCAGTGCAGTATGGCAGAACAAAGAAGAGATCAAAGGCATCACCAGTGTCCTGGGTCTCTGAAGAATGCTAATGCATTTCTTAATCTTTGTCATGAACATTTTGGTGTTATTTTTTTCCTACTGAACTTGCTCTTTCTGTCTGGGGTTGGCCTGTGCTGCACTGAAAATTCCTCGAGGGAAGTTGTGTTCTTCATTGGATTTGCTGAAAATTAGAAGAACAAAAGAACTATTTTGATGAACTTGCTCTCAATGGGATTTCCAAGTTAGCTTGGGAAACAAAAAGAGATTTCTATAGTTTAGATCAGTGGGAGATAAGCGTCCAACTGTCAGAGCCTTCCTTTGAAGTGGGTTTCCCCTTGCCAGTGGTTGCTACAATTTTAAGTTCAATTTAAAGACAAAAGATGAAGTCTTGGCCTTTCTGAAGTCAATAAGAGTTTTATCACTGACAACTCAGAGGCCAAGATTTCACCCAAGATGTTTGTACAGGCACTAACTTTAGCATCTGTTAGGAGCCACATGAAATATTTATGTTGAAGAGTGAAACTGTATTGTTCTCTTGCATCTCATTCTGAATGCGAAAAGACCCCGTCTCACTGGAAAATCACTACTCTTCACTAAAGAGAGAATAGTTTCTGTTGAGAGATACCTTATTCCAGTGTAATCTAATTAAGAGTCACGATGTTTGGTTTTAAAAAATATTACTATAAATTTTATTCATGTGATGGAGCTAACTTTCTCCTGTTAGTTTTCATTTTGGTTTAGATGAGGGAAAAAATGAACAGTGGAGGTTTTCCTACAAATGGGAAGATCTACTTCCTCCCCAACTATAATTTTAATCCATGCTTCCTTATATTTAAAAATACTTGAAAAATCCTGCCTTTGAAAGCCCAGGAATGCGGTTTCTACTGAAAGTACTGAAGGTTGCATATTTCTGTACAATGTGCAAATCAGTTAGTGACTGCGTGCAAAGTTCTACATAAAAACCTAAGCATTATTGAAAGATCAGCAGAGGACTTTAGTAACAAATCTATCCAAGCCTCTGAAATGTGGGCAAACACAATCTGGCATAAATCAAATCTCTTGAAGGCTTCTTCCCCTCTTTCCTCCCAGATGGAGACAAGTTCCAAACAAGAGAGATCTGCGGAGAAAAGAAAGGTGGTAGGGGCTGGGGGCAGATAAATGGGGAGACACTGACAGGGATTTGTTTGAAAAAAAGCATGTAAATAAAAGGCCAGAGAATTTTTCCTCACCTGTCTCTCGGTCCCCTCCCCCTTCGAAATATCATCTCTTATTTGTTTCATTTTACACATTTTAGCATTTCAGTCACTGGCTGCTATGTTGGGTTTTTTTCACCCTTCACACACCATCACATAGTGCCTGCCTTTTTTTGACCACACTCTGTGTTGTAATAATAATAATAAAAAACTGGGCCTGATTTTAATTTGTGTAATGTTTTTGTTACAAAAAATAAAAACTCAACAGCCTAATTAGGAAACCCGTTAAATGGCTGCAATTCAAATATAATTCTATTAAATTCTCCCTGTAAAGTTAATGTTACAGACTTTTTAACAGATGTTTTAATTAGACATTGTTATTAAAGGGAATACTGTAGAAATTAAAAGCAGGTCCTAAATGCGTTAACAAAGACACTTTTCTTGCATGGCGTCGATGGTGGCAGAAACATTAGCAAAGAGATTTTGGCAGCAGGTCATGAAAAAAAAAAAAAGAAATGCGTTAAAGGAAACAAAATGCACTAAGAGATATGCATTGCTCAGCTACTATGAGATAGGGGTTCATTTCACATCCAGTACCACCTCGGGCCATTGCCTGAGCTGGAAAGGAGGTGGGGAAGTTGCTTCAGCACAGCACGTGAGGAGCACTGGAACCACACAGGCACTAATGAGAGAGAGAGGTCTGGTTGCAAGACACTTGCAGTTTCAAGGATTTCCAGGGAAGCATCAGTGTTGCCAGATTTTGAGGGTTCATCTGCTGCCTCCATGTTTTGGGCTGTTTTCTAACTCTGACTCTTGAAATCAAGCAACAGCATAGGGATCACATTTTTGCAAGACAGGTTTGCTCTGAGCCCTTTTGACTGCAGAGGCCGGGTGGGAAATGCATGTGCTGCAGGCTGGGAAATGAGAGAATTAAAAAACCCCACAACTGTATTTTGGGGTAAGAAAGTTTAAACAAATGGCATGATTTTTTGGCTCCCAAAGAGACATTTTCTGAGATTTATAATACTAAGGCAAAATTGCAGGTGAAAAAGGTGAGAAGCTGGTCAGTCTTCACAACAGATCATTTTCTGCTGGGGATTGTGAGGTGTGTAAGCCTGGCAGGTCTCCACTTCTGCTGTGCCAGGCCACCAAGAAGCCTGCTCAAGGCCAGCAAGAGCAGTCCATTACTTCATCTCATATTAATGGCTGCTGCAAGGCAACGTCATTTGGTGGGACTGCTGCCCTAATCTGGCTATCAGTTTTCCCTGGGCGTCATTGTCTGCTGACTGGAGCCCTTCCGGAGGGTAGAAATCAGTAGGCTTGATCAACAAGGGAGTATAGATGAAAGGTAGACAGTTGCATGCCTTGTGTCAGATGCTGTGAATATTTACATCAGTCTAGAGATAATCAGTTTGGACCACAGGAAGAAGGGAGGGCATGTGGTCCTCAGGAGGCTGCTTGACTTGATGTCTCTGCTCCAAAGCAGGATCAGCTCTACCTAAAACATCCTAATAAACATGCACCAAGCCAGCTCTATTATATCACTTCACCTACAGACTATTTCTGATTTATTTATCTAATTAATGCCAGACCTTAGCTCCTTTTCCTGTAGGCACTCTTCATCTTCACAGCTCTTTGTTGTGGTTTAACTCCCAGCCAGCACCACACAGCTGCTTACTCACTCCTCCCCCCCCACCCCCCCAGTGGGATGGGGAAAGAATCAAGAAAGAAAAAAGTAAAACTTATAGGTTGAGATAAGAATAGTTTCATAACAAAATAATAATAACACTAATACTACTAATAATGATGATGATGAAAATAGATATAGCAAAAAGAGAAAGAGAAATGAAGCCCAAGAAAAGACAATTGATGCACAGGGCAATTGCTCACCACCCGCTGACCGATGCCCAGGCAGTCCCTGAGCACCGATCTGCCCCTCCCAGCCAACTCTCCCCATTCATGTACTGAGCGTGACGTTCTGTGGTATGGAATAGTTCTTTGGCTAGTTGGGGTCAGCTGTCCTGTCTGTGCTCCCTCCCAGCTTCATGTGTACCTGCTCATTGGCAGAGCAAGGGAAACTGAAAAATCCTTAACTTAGGCTGAGCGCTATTTGGCAACAACTAAAACATCAATGTGTTATCAAAATCACAGTAAATCCAAAACATGGCACTGTACCAGCTACAAGGAAGAAAATTATCTCAGCCAAAACCAGGACACTCTTGAAGGAGTCGAGGAGAGCAGAGGAAATACAATTTTTGCAAAGTTTTTCACAAGGACTTTGCTTTTACTCTTCTTTGTTTATTCACGTGGGAATATAAACTACATTTCTCTTTAAGAATCCTTTTTATCTCAATGCAGTGGAAAATTATACATCCCAAGGTTCAGTTTCTTCAAAAGGTCAGCTTTGCGCTGCCCAGCACCTATGAAACTGTAAGAAGGTTAAATCTGGGCAGTTTTGAGCAGTTTGGTGAATAATGCATGCGGCAAGCAATGGGCAACACTGACATACAAGTTTACAGTGCCATCAAGATCTTTAGGGCATCATAGCCCTAAAGACAGAGCTTGGCTATGATGTCACCACCAGCCCACGGTGGCTCTTTAGTGTTTTTGTAAGAAATTTCTTACTAGCTTAATAGATGGATCTGACATTTTCAGGGCTTTCCCCCTCCCCAGCTCCTTCCCTTTGTTTCTAATAAATGATGCTGGCGTTGCACCTATGAGTTAGAAAATGACAGCTGTGCTCTTTGAAGCACGTGGTAGATGAGAAGGGAAAGCTGCTGAAGTACTGTGAGGTTAGCTGAGAAGGGGGAAAAACACCAGAGGAGAAATCCCTGAGAACTGTAGAAGAGGTTCATGCTGATCTGGTAATTAGCATTAGACAGTGGGATAGGGATGCAGACAGGTAGATGAGCTGGCAAAGCTGCATGTGATAGGATAAGCAGTTCAAATTGATCTAAACCCTCTGATTTCTTTTCTCAGTGAGAGGAACAACTTCCTCCTAAACACTAGGAGAAAATCTGATAATTACATCTCAGAACATTTTATCCCTGTCATCAAAACCTCTCTTATTGCCACTCTGGGAAGAACACAAGCATAGAAGATTCCTGGAAAATCATGTTAAAGTGATGTTATCATTGATATTAGTTAAAAGTGTTAACTCTTGTTCCTTCTTCTATCCATAGATGTCATTCTTTCAGCCACATCTACCTATTTATATACTGGAGACAGGCCAGACCCAGAGCAGGACTTCCTCAGAGCTCGGTGATACTTGAACCTGGTTGGTGGTACCCGTCAGTGACTCCTGGAAGCATCTCTGTGAGCGTCTGCACAACTGGGGGTTTGCATGCTCTCACTCTCATATGTTTTCAAGCTTTGTTTACAATTTTTTCTTCTTTGATACCCCTTCCCTTTAGAGGCCTTTAGCTTAAAAACAGTGCAGTAACCAAATTACGGCAGGTAGTCAAATTTTAATGACTGCCTGAGTCAAGCAAACTGGAAAATCATTCCTGTGCAGCCATAAGGGTAAAAGAGAGAGATGCAAAGCCCCACCAACAGAGACAACTGGCTAATTAACTGATGTGAAACCAATGTAAAAAAAACAGAACTTAGAAAACAAATGAAAACCTCTACAGCAATTACTTCCAAAAAGGTAACATTTTCCCAATTAAAGCCATTCTAAGAACTTTAGTTAATTACACAGGTTTTCTTCTCTCTCCTCTCTCTGCTTTCTCTCTCTCTCTCTCTCTCTTTTATTAAAGTCCATCAGGGCTCATGATGTGTGGGAAAAGTGCTAACATTTGCAAATTGCTGGTTTATGATAAATGAATTGTGGAAACTCAGCCCCTTGGTTGGGGCCCGGCTAGATTGCAAAGCACCAGCATCTCCGGCTGCTGCAGCCCTGACCCTGACTTTACACCCATTGATCACAACTGGTGCATAGCCATGACCACCAAATGCATACATTGTAGCTGGGGGACTTGCTTTTCCCATAGTATTTCATCATCGTTCCACATCGCAAGCGCCATAGTAACCTTTGGCATGCCGTCCTGGAAGACTAATACCTGCAGGAGATTTCCTCTTGCCCCAGTAATCACTGCTTCCACTGCTCCATCTTTAAAAAACCCTTAGTCATTAGCCCAGCTTTGGTTTTCAAAAAATACCCATTGATTTCAATAGTGTTGGAAAGGAAAGAAAGGGCTGAGCATTTTGGAAAATCAAGCCCTAAATAATTCTAACATCTTTCCAGCTATAACGTTCTACGGCTTCCTCTAACACTTTCATTTGAGACAGAAATCTACAATATCTTTTATGGATGTTAATCCCAGTGGTCCTCAAGGATGTAGCAGGAAAGAGAGAAAAGTACATTTAAAGATATCACAGGAGTGACACGTAGCGTGTGCTCCCACAATTGCTCTTCATTATCACTGCATGCTTGGAGTGCAGGAGCACTCAAAGCATAGTCATGCTTGGGATTGCATAAATATATAAGGGAAACCCTCTGCCCCAAGTGAGGGAGATGTGCAAAGTCAGCCAGGGATGCGGGAGACACATTGCAGCCTCGCACCAAGCGGGGCTGGTAAAGTGCAGGAGGTGCTGGTGGCTTCTTTGGCTGGTGCTGGCAAATGGGATGTTATCTCCGTGCAATGTTGCAGAATGAGTGTTGTGTTGGCTTTAGGGACTATTTATGGTTTCAGGGAAAACATAACCGAAAGGAACGCAGAGCTCAGCAGCTGCACGTCAGCTGAGATTCCTGCACAGAGAAATTGTTTCCATTCACACTTCTGAGTCTGCAGGCAGGTCCTGATCCTGCTTTAATGAAAACAATTCCTCGAAAGTCAAATGCATTTTTCTGACTGGCACATGGATGTGCTATTTTCTCTGCAGAATCTAAAAGATAATGCTGAGCATATGTAAGCAAGTGTATACATGTGTGTGTCAGCTCATACACACACATGCACATGCAGAGAGAAGAGGGAGAGGCCCTCAGACTCAGCATCAGATGTGAAACCCACCATCCGTGGAAGAGTCTGGGTAAGAGCTGATAGTGTCCCAAAGAGACACGGAGTAATGAAGTTATGGAGAGCTGGGAAATGTTGGTATTACTTTATTTTAGTGTACTGAAGAGAGCTAGTGAGCTAGTGCTCTAAGGGTTGTACTCAATAAAAAAATAATGCCTCTGGTTCCCACATATGGCCACTGAAGTACCAAAAAAATCAGTTGTAGTCATTGAATTGGGCCCTACGGTGCATCAAAGTGGGTAAGATCCACAATGGTGCAGTAAGGAAAAGATGTAGTGTCTGGCCGAGGAACATTTCCCCACTTCTAGTTTTGATCCACACAGAAGCAGGACTGATGGAGCAACCCTCAGCTGCCCCAGAGGATGCTCACAGACCCTGCTGACCCACCAGCCTTCTGGGGAAAGCCTTCTGCCCTCTCCCCTGTGCTAAAACTCACTCAAAACTGATTAATCTGGTGCAAAACCAACAGTGTTCATGCAATGGGCAAGTCGTGATGCTGTGGCTGTACTTTGGGAGGCTGCAAAAGCGGCTCTGCACAAGCACTGGTGGTAGCACCAGTTTTAACTCAGTTTGGGGAGGTAACACCTTAAACACATTTTTGACCAACACGGAAACGGAGGTGTGGAATCAGATGCATCCGCAGAGAGACCATCCCCGTGTGCTTCAGATGTGAATAACGGGAGGGGTTTGAAAATTGGCTTTGAAATCAAATTTGAACAGAAAGTTGAAAAGTGCCTGAAGAGAGAAAGGCTGGGAAATGCCTGCCAGAACTGGCTGGCATTTTCCAGGCAGCTCAGTCATGAATTCAGTGCCCGTGTCAGTTCTCTCTTGTCTTCATTAGTGCTCTGAAGCACAGTGTTTGAAGCAAAAGTTATTGAATTTTCGCTAAACCCTTCCTACATGCAAAGGCTTTTTTTACTTTAATGTTCAAAAAAGTCCAAGTCGCAGCCACCGCCTCTAGCATGTACCCATATCTTTTCTCATTACAGGCTGAGGTCCAAAACCAATACGAATTAAATAAATATCCCACTGAGAGCTGTACTTTTGAAAACGGCCTTATTGCAGTGCAGATGTGTGCTATCTAAAACCAGCTTAAATGTTTTATTTTTTTATATATATATTTAAATTAAGAAAATAAAATAAAATCTAAATATTATCCTGGAAGGAAGTGTATGCACTGGTGGATGTTTGATTTTCATTTTTCTCCCAGCATGCTCGGTCCTTTCATCCTATAATGGTTCTTCTCTATTAATCCTTCTCAAAACCCACAGGTAGAGATGCTTATTGATAGAAGGCCAACGTGTATCTCAGTTTACAAAGGCGTATTAAAGGATACAAGTAACATATTTCTCTTGATGTCTTCTTATTAATGCAATTCCACTCAGAACATTTTGGCATAAGAGGCATTGCCAGATGGAAGATAAAACTTCACTTTTATGAGTATTTTAAGGAAGAAAACATTTGGTTTGCATCAGTTCTAAATGAATAATATTTATTGCCCTAATGATCTGTATTTTATAAGCAGGATAACAAAAAGCACTGTCAATTACTTAGTATTTTAACAAGGTTTTTTTAAAAAAAAGGTCTGATAACATCAACTCATTTTAAATGATCAAGTGCTTTTAAAGCTAAACTGTAATAACCCAAAGCGATGGGTTGTTTACATAATAAAAATAAACAAACAGTGACCACAGCTTGGCTGTGTTTAAAGATTCTGTCATTTATTACCACAAATCGCAGCTCACAGCATGCTTTGGGGAACCCAGTGTGTTACAATCACACACACATCAAACAGCCACGTTCGGGGCCCAGTGCAAACCGTGGTGGAGGGATGAGGAGTTATGGGGCTGCTCCTGGGTGGGTTTGGGGAGAAGGGCAGTAAATTCTGCAAGTCTTATTTTCCCAGGACATCAGCAGGTCTCCTGAGGTTGGTTAAGACTGATTCTGTGCTTACAAAGGATGATCTTCCTCTGATCTTTACCCATCAATAATTAGATTATGTTCATCTCTCTCTTTTATTGAAGATAGTAAAATTCCATATTTTTTCTTATTTGTTGGTTTGCCTTGTGCTCCTGACTATTTTTCTATTTAATGTCTTTGCAGGCATTAAGTCTGCAAAAAATGTTCATTGGATCCAAACATGTGGCCTTTCTCGTGCAGCAGAGCCATCTTCACCCCAAGTCTAGGACCTGCCTGGAGCTCAGGGCTCTCAGGAGCATGACCTCCCCTGTCCAGCTTCAGCCTCATCTCACTTTTACTTAAGCAAAATGGTGTGCACTTTTCAACACTAGACCTCTTCTGGAACAATACACAGTGGAAATATTCTAAAAATTGAGGCCAAGGAAACAAAAATTTTATTAACCTTTCAAAGGAAGGGGAAGGAGAAATAAATGAAGTTGATTTCAGATTAAGTCCTCCTTTAGCACCTGCACATGTCAGTCTTTAGCTGATGCCTAAGAGGATTTGGAATCAAGCTCTTCAAAGCTGATGTCCAGAGTGACTGTGACCTGCCCTGTGTCACACAGGACCTGCTGAAGGGTTTGCAGTGACACCAGGGATGGCAGCGCTGGGCAGGACTTCATTTCTGAGATGAGTTCTGCACTGCAAAGTGTGGGTCCAGGCTGCCAAGAGATTTTGAAAGGAGAAGGAGATGCATTACTTCTATTTCTCCTCTTCAAGTTATCTGAGAAAAAACTTGAGCCCTCTCTAGCCCTTTTTAATCACACCCATTACCAGTAATAATGACATTTACAAATTTTCAGTGCTTAGGACACTTCTGAGGATGGTGAACACTCCATCCCTGTGAGGAACTCTGACACCTTGAGAGAGATGCTTTGATTCGGAGTTAGAGCAAGACTTTGGAAAGACGACGAGGAAAAACATTGTCTTTGTCTGGCCTGGGATGATAGAAGTACTTGCAATCATGTTCACATTGATGACAATCCCTT
The DNA here is from genome assembly GCF_965140245.1 of Athene noctua. Classification (NCBI taxonomy): domain Eukaryota; kingdom Metazoa; phylum Chordata; class Aves; order Strigiformes; family Strigidae; genus Athene; species Athene noctua. Next base: position 5,457,862 of record NC_134052.1, on the reverse strand, counting down.
GACATTTGTAGTCGAGCTTTGTGGAATCAACAGGTCAAAGGAACCACCTCTCCTGTCTCGGTGAGATCACACCACCAGACAGGGTATGAGGAGGTTCCAAAGCTTGGAGTATTTTACATGTAAGCACAAGAAATAATTTTCATGTCCTCAGGTAATATTTCAGAGGTGTAGTTGGTTCTGCTGGAAGTTTTCTCTGTCTGACCAAGTAGATGGACACTTGGCTTCCCATTGAGATGACTGCTTTTTCCCATTCTCTTCTGATCAAGCATCCAGGGCTAGACGATGTTTCCCATTTTGGAGACTGGAGAGAAAGCAGAAGGAGACCTTGAACACTGACTATGTTAAGGTTCTGTTGAAATAACATCAGATTTACTCTGACATATTCCATGGGACTTAATATTGATTTTCAAATAATCTAGAATTCTGTTTTTATAAACAATTATTGGCAAGGGGAGCCGTTATTTTTGGAAGCTCTTGTATGTACAGTAAGGATTTATTTCTTCTTGTTTTGAAGTGCGGCACGTCCTTTAAAAAATGCTGTTCAGGAAACATCTGCTGTCAATTAAGGAGTAACACATTAAGGCATATTAAAGTGCACTCTTATTAGTGTTTCAGCAATAAAAAGAAAGGTTTTCTATTTGAATCATATGTTCTTTAACACATCTGCCAGCCATCTGAAACTTGTAAATATTCCTCAGTAAAAACATCTTCATAACCTTGTAAAAACTTAGTAATACATAGTGCTCTGTTTAAAAAAAAAATCAAAATCCTTTCATGCACTTTCAGGTAATTCTCAAACAGGTCATTGGGCTGATGCTGACAGTTTTAGGTAAGGACAGTGACCGCAGATGCTCTGTCCAGTCAGTCCCTTTGAACTGATTAGAAAAGTAAACTTTCATTTTTCCAGTTTTATAAAACCAAAAATTATTCCACAGAAAAATCATACTTTTCACCAGGAAAAAAAAAAAAAAAAAAAAAAAAGCGCATTTGGCTTGGAAAAGAAGTTTTTGATTTGGAAAGAGGTTGTTGTGTATTAGGCAAACAGTAGTTTCTATGCATTAAACTCCCCTGCTCTGTTCAGACTACATTTCTCATGTTCAGACTACATTTCTCATGACTACATTTCTCATGACACTGTGGTCTCTTAGTGTTCAGCAAAGCTGTTGCATCGTGTGAGACCTTGGTCAGATGCATAATGAATATATAGGTTACAAGGGATCATCCTTACTTCAACTGCTGTGATTTCTGAGTGTAAACTACCCCAAACTTCAGAAAGGTGCGTGAGACTTGAAAGATGAAGCCACTTAGTGAAATATTTGAACGTAATAATACACTGACACAGAAATTACTTTTTTAGCAGTAAGACCATGCGGATGACTCAGCTACCTGTGAGCACAGGTGAACGGGGTACTAGACACTGGTGTGTAGGCACCCAACTCTCTCTGAATGATCTCAGTATAAAATGTGGATGATAGGGTAGACCAAGAGCACATCACCTTCACCAGTCCTGCTGAATAAAAATGTAGGCAACCTCCAGGAAGGTCTAAGTGATGATTTTGACAATGGAACATGTTGTGAACAGTGTGATGTGGGATCCTGACACAGGGACTTGATGGGACTGGTGCAACATGGGGTCTGCTGCACTTCATTCCCTAGTGAAAGGAAGGCACCAGCAAGATTTGGCTGCAGCATGGCCTGAGGAAAATCCTGGGCTTGGCATCTGTAGGCAGGTAACTGTCTCCTTGTGTTACTGAAGTTACTACTGCTGGCACCTCCAACCAGGACTGTGTACAGTGACCGACATACTGGGCATCTGAGTAACACTGTTTGAAGAGACTCCTTGTTCCATCACATACAGTTTATGCCTGATTATCTTTAAAATTCCTTGAGAAAAAGTTAATCTGACCTTAAAGAGGGTGAGAGAGAATGAAAACCTGCCTGGGGAAAGAATCAAACAATTTTATTGCTTTCCTTCTGTTAGGAAATGTTTTAAACAGAGATCTCAAAGCTGGGGAACCACTGAAGTAGTTCTTCCACAGCTACTTGACTAATTTATTTACTGATACCTTGGACGTGTTCGTTACTGCATGGGTCACAGCACCAATAAGCAAAGGAGATTTCCTATTTCTGCATTTTTAAGGTGCTAGGAGCTTTTGTAACTGGATGATGCAGCATCTAATGTCCAGCGATGGATACATCTGCTTGGCCAAACAATAGAAATCTGCCTAATTAGATGTTGTTTAAGACTGACCTGCTTCTGTGACTCCAACGTGCAGATCTTCTCACTGAAGGATGATACAGTTCTTCCCTAGAAAATCACAAATCAAAGCTTGATCATGCTGGTTTCTAACAGCAAAGGGATTGTTTGTATTTTCCAGAGCTGCAGGGGGAAGTTTGCTGGAGGTTCAAACTACAGAGGGGAAAAAAGGAAATGTAACTTTCATTCAGAGCTCACACACTAAATGACATTTGCCCACTGGGCTTGCTCTTCATGGGGAGCTGCAAATTGCCCGTTCAGCTCCAAGCAGAACACAAACCTAAAGACAAAAGCAAAAAAACTACTGTGCTTCTGAGCAGCTTGGAACTATATGCTTACTCAAGCATGGAAAGAGAGTGTGTGGCTAACTTATCACAGGGGACTTAGAGGTGGACCAGCTTCAAAGCCTTCTGATCTTTCCACTGGTCCCTGTGGGACTGGGAGTCCTGGGTGTTGTCCCTTTCTCCATTGCTTTCAGAAGTGCTGAGGAAGAGCAGTCAGACCTGAAACTAGGGATGATGGATTCAGAGGGGTTGACTAGGGATCAGATTCAGGCTTGATAGTGCTGGTTTGATGCAATTACTACCAGTGTGATTCTGACAGGACTTCCTCACCCAAAAGCAAAAGAACTTTTTTTCCAAACACGATTACCCTCCAGCTAATCTAGGCTCTTCCCAGGTGGGTCTGTGTCAGTGTTTGAAAACTATTTTTCTTTAAAGTCACTTTATTGTCATTTATGCTATAACAGCAATAATTACCCGTATTACCAAGCAGACATGTAAGATCAGAACATACCATATCCAAAACAGTATGGTAAAAACTAACATAAATAAATGTGACATGCTTGTCCCCTCAGGAGAGTAGGGTCAAGCTCACACACAATTCTAGTAAGAGGGATTTAGGATGTGATCCCACTTTGAAAAACTCATTAAGTGGATCAGGAAATATAAAACTTAGTTCTTGATAATCAACAGCCTGGCAAGTGAAAAACTCCAACAGATGTGCTTAAAATGGTCTCATAAAGTTAACACCCATTGCATGTCAATAGGTTGCCTGGTGCTGAAGGCCAGTGAGAACAGGCTGGACTCTGCTACGACCCCGATTCCAGATTTGGTAAAGGATTATACATGAAAGAAGAGAAACTGTTGATTGTCTACAAGGAAGGCAGATGAGCAGTTTCATGTGGCTCTTCAAGGAACTGAATGCTGGATATTGCTTTCTGCTTTCTCTTCTACCTCATGGGCATGAATATTAATTTGACTTCAAGAGATGCAAAGGACAGAGTTGAGTTTTTGGCAGCCACCATGAAATCTCAGTGTTGTTCTCAAGAGCGGCTAGTCCAATCAATCACAAGCCCTTCACAAAAGTTGAAAGTGAATTTGAAAAGGGGTCCTTGAATGGCAAATAACCTGGAAGTGAACAGCTGTCTCCTGGCTGTAGCATGTAAATCCAACAGCACTACAGTGCTCTGCAGCACACGGGTCAGCAGAGCTTGGGAGTCTTGTACAACTTGGTACACTTTCCTTGCTGGAATAGTCAACTCTCAAAAACCAGAGCAACAAGCAGAAGCTTCTTCACTGATTCTCCTGTAACAGAGTGCTTGGGATAATACATGTTGTGACTAGGGTAAAGCACAGTCATGTTCACACAAAAGGGAACAAGGTGTAGATCCAAGATATGGATGCTAGCAGGTGCAGCAGCGTGAAAAGAAGGTTCTTCTACGGAGATGAAGTTGTGGAAAAGCTAATAGGAAGCTTGGCTTCAAAACCCAGCTCCGCCACATGTTGTGTGATCTTGAACAACTCGTGAGGCTCAGACCCTCAGTGTTTAAGTCTTTACCTCCCTTTTGATCTTCAAGGATGGAGGTTCTTGATTGCGTTCTACCAGCAAGCCTCAGTTCTCCATGGCAAAAATAAGGAAGATAGAAATTCCTTTGAGGACTATTCTTCAGAAAAACTTGTTACATTGTCTGATGGTAGGCATCTTTTCTAATGGGTTCAGAAAAATCCCTCCTGGAAACATAGTGAAGAGACCCACAATGTCAAATTCTTACACTGAAAGCTGTGATGATGCTCTTAATTTTCAAGGTTTGTATCCACTGCTGTCACTTAACAAACCTTGAAGTCCCTGCTTGGAAGGCTTTGCCAGGAGTAGACAGTCACTGTGGTATTTCAGCTCTCCTTCAGCTGCCCTGCCAGTGATGAATACTGTTTAATTACAAAAACAGAATTTCTGTCATTTCTCTCGGCATGCCTTCTATTGGGGAAGATTAAACATCAGCCAAACATTACTGAATTACCTTTTTAAACCTATTATTTCAATGTGATTAACTTCTCTTCTTTTCATTTAGCTGTAAGCAAAATCTTGTTTACAAGGCAAAAAAATGCATTTGCTATAATATCGGCAATAATAATAAAAATGAACATCACAGGGAAATAATTTATGTGTAAACCAGCATAAAAATGTCATTGATGCATGAGTTTCCTCTTCAATTAATAAAAAGGAGGAAATATTTAAAAACAATTTATCAAGGAAATACATACAGTTCATATATCATGCACTCACAAAGGCTGTACTAGTATCCATTCCACAAATAGCAGTGTGACCTGGACTATCACACAGATGCTGGATTCCTTTGTGTGACCTAATTTGGAGTAGTTGTCTAGGACAAGACTTTGACTTTGTATCAAATGAATACCCTTGGTTAAAATACCGATAAAAGCATATTATGTTAAAACGGGTAACAATTAGTGCTGATTGGATAATCCCAAATAAATAAAATACAGCTGTCTGATTTTGGCTTCTTTACCTACTTTCCATAGAGGTTGTTGTCATCACACATAAATCCAGGTGATCCATTCATAAAGAATAAACCATTATCTACTCTATGTATGATGAAGCTAAGTTTCAAAGCAGTCACAAATGTGATATAAATAGGACAGGAGGGTCTTGTAATTACCAATTCAAAACAGGGTTACCCAGAAAATTAAGAGTTAAAATAAAACCAAGGGGGTAATGTGGAGTGCGACTCCCCTACTAATCTTAGCTCTGCACAGCAGATCAAGATTAAAGAGGTCTCTGAAGGCACGTTTGCTGTCATCTCCTCATGGTGTCAGGACAAGGATTTGGCTGTTCCTGCAATATATTAAATCGTGGAAGTGCATTTATTGAACAAAAATCTATGGAAACACTTACAAACCAACGAAGGCATTTAGTGGTATTTGGCAACATATTTATGCAATATAGGAAAATAAGACAAGTGTAGAAAAATCTGTTTTCTCCTAGTCATTTTTCTGGGCTACTTACAGTGAGATGCTTTGAGGCAGGTAACATTGATTTACTACAAACCTGCACAAAGCCTGACACACTGGCCATCGAGGGTGATGAGCACCACAGAATGGGCTGTGTGCTTAAAATAAAACACGTAGATAAAGTTTTGCAGGACTGAGGCTTGAAGGCGTAAGTTTTTTCAAGTATTTTCATGGGTTTTAGTGTAGGTACAAACCTTATGAAGGCAAATGCAGAAGTATAAAACTGTTAAAAGGCAATGTTGTCTGTGCCTTGATCTCATTCCATTTTCTACTCAAACTTAATGGCTGTATTTAAGGGCTATGTTAATTCCTAAATCACAAACTTTCTCTTAAGGACCCAAGATGTTGGGGATGAAAGAAAAAGCACATCATCATAAAATCTCTATATACATAACAGTAACGCACTTTAATATTTCCATTTCTCATAGAATGTTTGAATGGGATATTTCACTCAACACCAGCTATTCCTGGAACACACACATAAGTGTTGTCTTCTCTGCTTACAGCTCCTAATCAGCAATTAATAAATAAATGGAACAGTCTGGAAATAGAAACAGTATCTGTTTTATCTACCAGAGAACATTATGCTTCCCATTCTTCATCTTCGTGAAAATGTATCTATCTCAACCATACACCATGCAGACCAAAAAGATAATTTGGGTAGGTCACCTAGTTTAAAGTTGATGCAACTTTACTGACGTCAATGGAATTACATCGATTTACACAGTGGTAAATTTGGCCCTTTGTGCAGAGTTGGCACTGCAAAAACAAGATGTCTTTGGAGTCACATATGGAATGAAGCTCATGTTTAGAAGTTTCAGTATTGAAGAAAAATGATAGAATGCCTATGCTGAATAGAGATATTGGTTTGTGGCTATCTGAGTAAACCTTTTCCATTAATCACATCGCTACAAAGAAACTGGTATCTTTCCTGCACTTGGCAATCTATAATTTACCTCTTACATCAGTATTTGAAATGAAGTCTCTTTTTAAAGCGACACATTGTAATTTTAAATTATTTTTCTGGGGTTTTTTATTGCATTTGCTATCTGAAAAGCATCTACAATGCTCTTCAAGGGAAGGTAAATAAAAAACCAAGGCTGGTCTTAGTCTCATTCTGTGCAGGAAGCTGGTTCTAACAAAAGGTGTCATTGTCAGCAAGCTCGACTTTTAATGGATTAACAATTTTTTTTTTTTTCTTCTATTTTGTCTTATAGATATTGAACTTCAGGGTGCAATGAGAAATGGTAGAAAAATAAAACTAACCAGGTAAGATTGTGTGCACCAGTTAAAGTTATCCCACTAACATGCTTGTGTAGAAACCTGGTAACAGAACCAAATTTCAAATGTGAAGCCTGAAAAAGGAATAATTTCAGATGTCAGAGTTTGCAGAACACATGTTGCTACATCAAACACAAAGGTTGCACAGCTCTGTAGGCATTTGCCACTCAAAATAAATAATCATCAACACTACGGTCCTTCTGGCAACCAATTGCAATGTGACTCTGGATCTGGGTGTTAAAGACAGAAATATAATTTGTTTCCTTGTAATTTTTCTTGTTTTTCAGAATTGTTCTTAGGTAAATATGTGTGAAATTATAATTGCTAGAAAATGGCAGTCTGTAAAAGCTTCTGTACCCTTCCAGATGATGTGTTTGGCCCTAGGACTCAACCACAGAAAAATCTTCTCCCCTTCAGGTGTTGTACAGAAGTATTCCCTCCTCTCCCCTGCCCTGGAAGAAAAGGAGGACTTGGAGCTACATGCTTGTTGGGGGTTTTTTTTGTTTTTTTTTTTTTTCTTTTTTTCCTGGTGTTGTAACAAGGAGGAGCAAAGTATGACTGACTTGGTACAATGCATATGAAAGTCATGGAAGATGCAATAGAAGGTACGTGCATTACTCCTGCTTGCTCCCCCAGACCCATGACTCAGCATTCCCTGAATTGCCAACAGTGGGTGTGAAGCCCCTGAAAATCCAGTTGGATTTGGTTTAGGGCCCAAAAGGAGAAAAGGGCACTTCTGTCCAGAAAGGCGAGCAAATGTGTCATTGGAAATGAGGCCGCTCTCCTGGAGCTGGGTGGTTTCCCTGCTTTCTCCCACAGCCCAGGCAATGCAGGCTCCTGGAAGCTGCAGGTGGAGGGCAGTGCTGCTGTGCATAGCTGGGATGTCTCTGGGGAGGTGTGAGAAACCTGTTTCTGTTTGCTGAAGCTACTTGTTCACTCCCTTGTGGCTGACAAGTTTTCAGGGATACTTATATCCCACCACCTGGGAAGGCTTCTCATCCCACTGGGGAAAAAAAATACATGCACAAACCCAATGTGATATTAAGCAGGACTTTGCATCTAGAGAGAATGGAGAGAAAACGTGTCTATAATTCCCTTACACCTCCACAGCAGATATTGATTTAGACAGGCTCACTGGCACCCTGAGAGCAATTCTGCAATGCCAGCCGTGGTGCCCAGCAGGGTTAACCAGAAGCTGTGTGGATCTCTGCTCCACTGGGACACTGCTGCCTGCTGCCACTGAGCTGGTTAGTTTAAACACCCCAGGAAAAAGAAAACCTTGACTAGCTGTGGCTAACCTTCAGGTCCTCTCTTCCCTGGCTCCCTGGGACTAGCCAATACAGTTAAACACCTTTTTTATGTATTGCCATCTATACTGCTAAAACCTTGAGTGTGTTTAACAGACTGAACACTGTGTGCATCCCTATTGCAGATGGATTGCACAGTGTCATGTCCATCTGCCAAACTCAGAGAAAAGGAACTTGCAGGTGTTTTCTCACTTGCTAGATCTCAATCTCCTCTCACATTTCTCTAACCATTTCTTCCCTGTGCCAGTCTTCAAAAACTGGAGATACAGGTCTCACCCTGGCACCAAACCTGCAGTGTGTCATTTTGCCTGGTACATTTGGATGCTGATGAGTAGATACCTGGTTAAAGAAACATCAGGGAGCACAGCTAGGGCAGGGGGATGAGATTTCACCTCTGAAGCAGGAGGAGGTTGAAAGATTTTTTTCGTGCAGTAAAAATCAAGGTACATGGTACAAAGTATTTATCCTGTTCCTTCCTTAATTCTGGGTCCCACCTGCCCATCACTGAGCTGTTTTCTGGAGCTGCAGATGAACTTTCTTTTGCAGTACAGCAAACAGCAGCATTTACAGATTAGAAATTACTCAACCTGCCACTTCACGACCTAAACTGTGACCAGGGTAGAAAGGCAAAGTACTCCAAGTCACTGCCGTTTGCTTTGTGTCCAGCCAGTTTATCTGTCAATGCTTCAAACAAGCAGCTTTCAGTTCCTGGACTGGGAACACTAATCCTTCCCCTCCCAGGCTTCTTCTGGCCAGGATTTTAAAAAGTAGCGTTAAATTTTGCTGGCCAGGGAAGGCACCTGTCCCAGGATAGTTATTTTTAGCGGCAGAGATGACATCCAATACGGTAGCCCAAGTTATAAAAGTTGGCCAGCATCATCTCACGGAGAGTTATGTTTTGCTTCAGCATGATTAACTGTAGTTAAAAAATGAGCTTTGAAGGCATATAAACAGGAGAGCAGAAGGGTTGCTTGAAAGTATAAATCACACAAATATTAAATGGGAAAGTACATCCAAATTGGTACTTGTTTGCTCAAAGCTATTTAAATTAAGGGAAATATCATTTCCTCAAATGAGGCCTAAACTGGCGAAGACCTAAAGTAACGCTGTATAGCCCAAAACATTACTAACACCGGGAAAGGAGAGCAGAACACTTGCTGGCTCCCTCTTTGGTTTCTCCATGGAAATGGTGACATGAGAAAGGATTGTGGCCATGATACAAATGAGTTTAGGAGGCTACCTCAGCAGAGAGGTCACAGCTGGATACCTCTGTCTTCCCTGTTTCTCCATCTCAGCCTCATGGCAGCAACAGAAAGGAGAATTTTCTTTCTTATCTTGAACACAATTTGTGGTCTTTTAATGCCCTTGCTGATGTTGACAACTAACTGGAGGGCAAGAAAGCCCATCATTAAATTGAAATTTTTGAGACTAGCAATATCCTGCTGAGTTGATGGGGAAAGAGAGCTGCATTCTTCTTTCCTCAAATTTCAATGAAAATACTGAGGAAAATTCAGTAGAAAGAAAAACTTTTAAAAGCCATTTTTCATAAAATCCAGGTATCCTAGAAATACATGTAATGCTTTTGTCTCCCTTTGTCTATGAGAAAGTTACAGCTGGGGTATTCAAGACCATATGTGTATTTTTCTGTGGCAACACATGGAGGTTTCCATCCTAAAGCAAGCCCCCACTGGGCTAGGTGTGCACAAAGAGAGCCTGTGCCCGAAGCCACGATAATCCAAGTGTCTGGGAGCAGCAAGGAGTTGTCTTACGTCTGGCCCTGAGATTTTCCCATTAGTGGTAAAAGGCATGATTTTTTTGCTTGTGATGAAACCCTAAGTAATAGCATTGCATGCTACTGGATGACTGGCTTTGCTCAAGGAAATGGTTATTTATTCACCTGTAAAACAAATGAGTGCTTTCTCTGGGTTGAAGTGTATGCTAGGAACATGTCTCTCTACATCTCCCTAAAGCTATATCTCATCTTCCAGCTATGATTCAACATTTCCCTAAGTGTGCTGGCAGCACTCAGCTTGAAAGGTGATACTGTACCAGGCTTTCCAGTTCTTCACCTGACCAGCGTCATTCACATCCCTCCACCACCATCAGGGCTCTGAATAATGTTCACTGCTGAATGCTCACATAATTTTTCATTAGCCACTTCTGTTGGCTTCATGTCCTTTTTGTACACATAACCAATATGCATTAACAGTTTCCAGTAGGTCCATTAGGATTTTCTCCCGAGTCTCCCTGGCAAATACGATAGCATTATCACAGGCTCAGATTTAGTTAACCCCTCCGTATGCTGAGCATCTCTCCTCCTCCACTGCTGTCCAGGTTTCCTTTTGCTCACCCTGCTGAGTTTCATTTTCAGTGATTATTATAGGGGTGTTTTTTTCTTCTTGAACACTGCAAAATGAAAATGCGTAGTTTGAGGGCTTGCTTTAATTAGGCACTTTTATATAAAATCTGCTATTGCTTCTTTATATAGAACCTGCTTCAAAGAAAACAAGCAAGATTGCTGGTTTGCTCTGGTTTAGTTCTAAGTTTTTCACTGGCTTTACCCATTGGTAGATTAATTGAAGTGATGCTAAAACAGGCATGAGCTTGGCCTGTAATATTTTAAAATATTAAAACTTAATCAAATTATTCTGAGAAAGAAACTAATCAAAAACTGCTTAGGAAGACATCAGGCAGGGATAGGCAGGGTCTGTTTTTCTGATGCTTCAGTCCAGTCAGTGTTTAACACTGGTTCAGCCATTGACTGAAGTATTCAGCATATCTCACTACACCAGACCAAACTCCTCCAGCAGCTGGTTGTTAGATATGTTTAAAAGAGTAGTAGTTGGGATCAGCTTGCGCTGTGCTGTTTCAGGCATAGAGATGTCACAGCACGCAGCACTCCCACCACAGGGACAGCCACACCAAAGCCTGCATCAATAAAATCCTTCAGTGTTTACCTTGAAAATGCTCCAACGCGTCAACTCGTGTTGCCTCCTATTTCAAGGCTGGGGGAGATGCGTTCCAACTGCTGTGCCTCAGGCTTGTGAAATATTATATGGTGAAGCTAAATGCATGTTTATTTTAACAATAATAGCTTTACATGAGGGGAACCCCTGATGGACTTGTTCGGCAAGACTGTTAGAGGTTGTAGCTACAGAGCAAGCAAAGAGCAGAGCTGTGGCCAGGCTCAGTGCATGGCACAGGCTTACCTACACTTATGGGAGAGGGACTGGAACTGCACCAGTTAGCACCAGCAAGACCATGTCCTGTTTTCCACTCCCAGCCATGTCATCTCCATCACCTTATCCATGATGCTGCAGTTTTCCATTCAGTTTGCTCAAGTTACAAATTACAAACTCGGTCCTGGGTTGTTCGTTATCAGAAGTGTGGCTCAGCCCAAGCATGTGCAGAGAGATGCTCATTCAGCTCCATGTCTCAGCTTGGGATTTCAAACTCACTCGCAGTTCATGGCTTTCCAGCACTTTGGTTGAGTTTGGACTCCTCTCTTATTTTCATTGCTTAACTCAGAGCATTTGCCACCTTACAGCTGAAACTCAGAGCCAGACTCACAAGCCACCCCACATTATTTTTGACTCAATGAACCTATGAAAGGAGTTTTAAAATCCTATCTAGAGAGAAGAAAACTTCCAGAAGAAGGGAAGGTCAGATTTGCTGTGTGGGAACATCCAAAAAACTTGGGCATTTCTCCAGAGTTTATCTAGCCCAAACAAAAGTGGCCTCTAACCTGGAACGTGAGCAAGTGATCCCAAGATGCCAGCTGGATTAGAAGCAAGAATAGTGGGTGGTAGTCTCAGATTTGTAGTTTTAGTCTAAGTCAGCAGCCACGAGCACAAAGGTGATCATTTTATCACCTCATAAAAATTTTGGTGCGAGCCAAGGCTCTGAACACAGGTGAGATTTCATCATTTCCCTGGATGAAAAAAGCTATAGGGACACACTTGTTCCTCTGAGTTAACCTCTGAGGGCCAGGGGCGCCTGGATTCAGGTCTGGGCACCAGGCACCCTCAGTGATGTTGGACACAGTGGTGACTGTGAGGGGAAATGGCTGCAAGGCTGCAAAACAGCTGCTGCAGAAAAGGCAAAGATTTGGATTTGTGCAAGGTGGGACAAGGAAAGGCAAGGTGCAGTGGTGGTGACATCCCTGACAACTGTCCACTAATCTGTTAGAGAGGGCCATAAAGGAGGAGATTGATTGTTTCTTTTCTTTGTCCATGTGGAAAGTAAAGTTATAAGTTAAGTTATAGTAGATAGGTATTGGGGAACTGACACAAGTTAAAGATTTGGAATAATGTGCTTGATGAACCTGTGGGTTCCTTTTTGTTGAGTGTTTAAAGAAAGCCCTTCCAGAAAGGACACAGCTTTTGGTCTCCAGTGCAGCCCAGAAGAGATGGAACAAAATGGGGAGGTTTCCTTTTCCCAGACGCCAAGCTGGAAACTGACCACTGTGACCATCCAGGTGGGACTGAGCCCTTTTCCCCCCACATCTCATTACTTTGTTTGTCTTTATTGTTTAACATACAGACAAGGGCTTTGGCATCTGTTCTACCAGGAGATAAAAAGAGATCTTTCTCTGAACTGAATTTGCATCTTTTACTAATCCTTTCTATTTGTATCCTTCTCTCCTTGGAGAGACTAATGTTGGAATGTGGGACCATATGCATCTGAAAATTATTTTTTAATAAACTGCGCTGTAGATATTTTTGTTGCCAGAAACCTGCATCTTATTGACCTAAGCTCACCTTGCCCCCAGCCAAGGACTGAGTGTTACATGAATAATACAACCAGACTGTAACACCACTGCAAACGGGACAGGATCAGAGGCTGCAATAAGAGTGTAATCTAAGTAAAAACACTGGATTTGTCTGTTTATGGATCTAATAAATTATGCTGGAATTGTGCGGTTATAAATCCAAGCTGTCCAGTAAACCCAACAACTAATTTGTCAGTCGCTCGTCTAGCAATCTGACTCTCTGTTGCAATTGCTCACCATGCAGATAACAAGGTGCCTTACAAATCTCTTGGTTAAATGTCATTTGTTTCAGTGCCATAACATGCTATGGATCATTGCTCACACACAGTAACCCAATTATATTAACCTGTGCAGCAATATGGTGTAATGACATGACATTAATGCGAACACTTCAGAGGTTTCCAACAATTTGGTCTTTCCTCCAAAGGAGTTTTTCTCCTTGAGCATCTTCCTCCTTCTTTCCTCCCTCCACCAACGCTTAGAGGCAAAGCAACATATCTACCCAAACACATTTAAAATCATCTTTATTTCCCAAATAACTGTAGCTTGTTCACAGCTTGGAAAGCAGGCTTGAGCCATATTACTTGTTGGAATCTCTCCAAATCATAAGTATTTCTGTTCCTTAGACTCCGACTTCTCTTTGGCATTTTTATAAGAATACCTTTTAAATACAACCCCTTACATTTTGTACTGATCATGTGACCCTACAGTAGCAGGGGAAAATGGAACTTTTAAAACACACACAGGAAAAAAGTCCATGTCTACTGAGAGATGAGGCTGTTATTATTTTCCAGTGTTGAAGATAAAGCTGGCTAAATACACTAGCAAGTCACTTGGCTGATTTGCCTTCCATTTGCATTGCTGTAATAGGCACTGTGTAACTAAACAAAGACAACAAGATAAATTTGATAAAATCATGTTGATCAGGAACCTAGGCTGCTGGGTGAGTGGCATAAAAGTGGTGAAGGAGGTAATTTTATCATAATGAACAGAATTTAGGTATTTTGAAAATAAAAGGCAAAGAAATTTTGAAGTATTGCTGAAATTCTCCTTTAATTGTATTTCTGAGAGAAAAATAGAAGACTACTGCCTAGTTTCACTGGCTGTCACTGAAAAAATCTCCAGAGCACTGTAGAGAGGGTGCAAGAGGGTAACCAGCCAGTTCAGAGAGGGATGCAGGTCTGATGGAAAGATGTGAAGGATTTATAGCTCTGTCTCATGGTGGTAGCTGTTTTCCATCATTACAGTGTATGGGGGGAGATACGGGACAGATTCTGATCTGTGGTGACCCTTCACTCTCCAGCTGGTTTGCTGGTGAAGGTGACACCACAAGCGGAGTAATGTGCCTACATTCTCTGTTCAGAATACGTCCCTATGTTTCTGATGTATCGATGGCTTTTTTTGGCTTCTGCAGAGGAGGCAAGTAACCCTATCGTAAGCATCAGGCTAAACTTGCTGATATCAGCTAAACTGAGCTTCTTCCTGTAGGAAGAGTTTTAGTAAGTAAAGAAATAGAGGCTCATCTATGACAAATCTTACCTGACACAAACATATTTTGATCAGCCTGACACAATCTGTAACAGGCGCATCTAAATATTATGAAGAAATATGTAGTGATCAGCTCCAAATACACGGCCTGTAATGTATACTTGCTAAATTCTTTCCATTGTGCTGTTAAATGCATCCAGCTGTCCATACGTTAAAGTTAAATATACTGTACTATAAAACTGAACTGAGAGTGGAAACTATTAAAATAAACCCAGCTATTTCCCTGTTCCCCCTCTCCCTCCAAATCAAGTATATTTTAGTTGGGGAAGGAGGAGTGTTATAACAACAATTATTTGATGTGGTGCATGGCGATGTCAGGGGGAGAGGGGAGCGCGATGGGAGCAGTCTCAATCTGATGAGTGGGAGAAATAAGGGTGAATATTCTGGGTGACTTCAGGGTGAGAAAAGGATCCTTCTTGTGAGGAGCAAGCAAAACCCTGCCTAGCTGGGTTTGTCATGCATAAAAAAGATGTATGGGAAAAGGCAGAGAGAGGGTGATGTTGTCAGGGATGAAGGGGGAGACCTTGGAGAGCCATGATCATCTATCTCATAAAGGAAGAAAACACCTTTTTTCTTTCAAAAGAACCTTGGGGTCCATGGGTTGCAAAGCATGTCCTAACAACTGATTTTGTTTGGCTTCTTATTTATAATTTTTTTATCACTAACTACTATGGAAAAAGCAGAGATACAACAGCAAGAAAAAATTTAAACAGGAATGATACACAGTTCTTAAGTGCAGTGCAGGTTCATGTCTCATGTTCTAGGATTAGAATATCAAACTGAAAAATCTTATCCAGGGGCTGGAGCAAGAGGAACATGATAGAAAACCAATAGCTTGCGAGAGAATATCTTTTTCCTCACTAAATTTCACCTCATTTTTCTAAGGAAGTGAGGCTTGTATTTTCTATCTGTCTGACATGAAATTTCTGTTGTTTGTTTTGTTTTGTTTTTTAAATCAGCAAAAGACAGATACCAAACACAGTGCTCCTGTTCAAGGAAAGGTAATTACAGCTCAGCCCTTACCCATTTTGAGAGGTAGCAGCCAGGTGACCGGTTGGGCCACTTGCCCAGCCAAAGAGTCGAAGGATGCAAGAGGGCTAGCTGCAATGTCATCAAGCCAAAAGCTAATACATCACATCTTCTTTTGTCTCTGTTTTGCTTAAAGCAATGCCCACACAGAGCAGGAAAATACCTCCTGGTCACTCTGTTACTGCAGGGGCATGGAGGACCCCCAGCCTGGGGAGGTCCCTGGCAGCCAGAGGATGAGCCTTGTCCTCCAGACCAACAACCACCCCCCCCACCCCCCCACCCCCAATTCCCAAGCACTTCGTTGGACACTGCCACTTCATTTCATGGTAAATTTGCCAGATGTTTAATTGTGTGATCATGTTGGCTAACCTGCTCATTTAGAAACACAGAAGAAAACAAATCTGGACAGCAGAGAAGGGAAATGGGGTTGTGAGCAGCAATGTGAACCGGTGACAAAGCCCTTACAGCATTTTTCCCCTTCCTGTATGTGAAAGTGTGTTTAGCCTAAGTTATTGCCCAGATCAGGTGAAGGTACAGATTTAAACACCCTGGCCGAACAAGTGCAAATCATTTTTGTCATCGAGTACCTCTCAGTGAGTAACAAATGTTAAATCTAAAGAAAACTTTAAAAGGAAGCTCTTTTAACATGACTTTTACAGCACACATCTGGTGCTCTGTGATGTGTTTGAGATTTATGCCACTGTAGTGTGATACAGTCACTGTATCTACACCTGTAGAGTGTGTCGGATGCAGGGAGAGCATCAGTACACCGTCAGCCAGAGCATTTACTCCTTGTTAAGCTGGAAACCAGGCTTCATATGCCCCATTTTACTGAACTTTGCAGATCAAAAATGCATAAAGCAGAGGTGAGATTGTAGTTTTGCTCTATTCTCATGGAATCACTTGGATTTTTGTCTGTTTCCTTTTGTTTTGTTTACAAAATTCCAGAGCTGTTTTTCTAAATGTGAACTTTTGCCAAAAAAATCCTATCTATAAACAACATCATGCCTCATGAGAACATCCATTTCAACGGCTATTTTCATATCACAGAGAGACCACAGTTGAAGGCAATGGTTTTCACTTTGAAGAAGGATGAAAATATCTGGGTTGGTAGGACAAAAAGTGGTAGGCTTAAAATTCAACAAGAAAGATTTAGATTAAACACTAAGAGCAAGAACTGAGCACTTCATACAGTGCAGCTGGGTTCTTTGCTGGTCATTTATGCACAAAGTGCATGTGATCCTGTTTCCTGCTCTGTTGACGTACATCACCAGCAAGATGTTTTTCCAGTACTGTTAAGTAACCCACTTAGTCCCCAATTATTTAATCCTGTGCAACTATCTTGTTGCTGTTTGTCCTCTTGACAGCTCAGGCAGCAGCAATACAACATATCTGAACCCTTAAGTATGTCTGCATGGAGGCTTGCTATCAAATATTGCAAAGGTCAGGGCCTCTCAGGGTGTCAGTGACAAAGAGGAGACTGTGGAGAAACTTTCTGGGGTGAGGAGAGTGATGGATAAATCAGCTGCCTGTATGGATGAGCATATAGGTACAGAAAGCAACTTGGTTGTTGAGATTTTGCCAAAAAGGAAGGGAAGGTGGAGGGAGATGTTTCTGATACGAGATGTCCAGCTTATATCGTTGGCACCTTGCTTTGGCATTTTTTAAAATAGATGTCCTCCTGTCACACTTACGCATTTGGGATGCACAGGAATAGCAAAATCAAGTCATGTTAAAATGTCCTAGGATCACACCAGCAATAGCTTTCGTAGCTCTAATGGCTTCAAATCCTTCTCTCATGTCATACACTTGAGATGGGAGTGCAAGACGCTATTTGCCAAGTGTCAGCTTTCAGGAGTATTTGGTATCAGCCTACAACTATCAAAAGGCAAATTAAAGGTGAACTAGAGTAATCTGTGCAGTGGAGAGTGTAAATGTGTGAGATAAGAGGGATTTGGTGCCAATCCAAGTTGCTTCCTCTCTCTGCTTCCTCCTTGGTTTAGACAGGAAAAAAAAAAAAGCTTCTCAAAAGCCATTTCTTTTGCTAGCTTGTAATCAGCTGTAATTTCTTCCCCTCTTGCCCAGTGATTCCCCTGCACACTTTCTTTGATTTTTTTCAATAAGAGAGATCTTTGTTTCAAAATAAACAAATGCACCTTGCACTTCCACAGCTGGTTTTGATCCAGTGATTTCCTTTCAGCACCTTAGAGAGATGAGAAATGTGCTCTTTTATAGCCCAAGACCCCTATGTCCTAGGGGAACCATCACAACCTTCTACCCTAAGTAGCCGCTTACACCTGTAAACGGAGATTTTAACCTCCTGGCTTTGAAGCATTTTGCTCCTGGCTTGCGCAGCGGGGCTGGGGAGTGGGCATCCAGGTCTTCTGCAGCACAGACATGAATCGATGTGCCCTGACGGTGCAGCGGCTCAGTGGCAGCCTGGAGGAGTCCCCAGCCCCTCCACAACTGCTCTCTCTGCTGTCCCTGCCAGGAGACATCCCCTTTTTATTTCCCACTCCTCCATGTCAGATGTAGGAAGAACAAACCCGTGCCCATGCCATCCATGTTAAGCTGGTGTTTTCAGAGGTGTATGAAGAAGTTTGGTGACTGATTCCCACTGAAAATACATTGCAAATGGACGTTTAATGCTCTCTGGCCTCTCTGACAGCCTCATTCCTTGCTGGGTTAATGGCCTTAGATTCTTTCTCTTCCCAAGCCTGATGCAATTGTTTTATAAAAGCTGCATAGCCCACCCCATGACAATCTTTCACCAGCTTTAAAATCCTTTTTGGTTCAGGTCTTGCAGCATTTGCTAGACTTAAGTAATTTGACAGAGTGAGGGTTGTTGGCCTTTGCTCAGCCAGTAGGTAAATAAAAGCCTGGCTCCCTTTTCTTCTGCTAAGAGTAAAATGATGTATTGACAAAGGGCACGATGCATATTCACCTCCATTCATCCCTCCTGTTACTCATTTCCGTTGAAACGTGAGGATGCCCCCATTCAATTACCTCTGCTAAGGACACGACCTGTCGAGAGGTGTGTGGTTAAATGGCAGAGTAGAGCACGGCATGAGAAGTAGCAGGCAGACCATATGCCATTTACATCAAACTCACAAATGTTTTAGAAAGGCATATAATGAAGGAAGCACTGGCCTGCCCAGGCCTGCCACTGCCCTTCGAATGACCTTGGAACAAACATATACCAATTCCTATTCCTGTTCCTATACCCATACAAATATCTGCATGCCTTGTTTCTCTTCCCATTTCCTCCATTGCAAAATTGGTAATTTGCAGGGTGCATTTCTGCAATTTAAAAAAACACGTGAGGAAGGAGGCAATGCTGCAGGGTGATATTTGCAGATGGTTGTCATAAAGCCCTGCAGACTTTGTGCCCATCACTTTCAGACTCAATTTTGGGGGAGCCCATGTGATGGCCACAAGCGGCCTGAGATACTCCACATCCACCCCGCTGAACTCCTGGGCTAACAGAGACAGGTTACCTCCAAAATATTGGGGTTGCTTTTGCCATTGCATCTTATGCCTTGCTGGATGTCCACATTTATAAGGAGATGAAATCTCTGATGTACTTAACTCTGCAGGCAGAGAGCCACTGACTACTGACGAAGCATTTCTAGGGAAGATTAAGGTTTTGCTACTCTTTAATTAGAGAACCAAGGAGAATTAGAGGTGTGACTGCATCCAGGAGTTTAGTAAGGGAGCCCTCCCCTGTCTCTAATGCAGGAACATCAGTAGCCTTTTCACAGGATTTTGTCCTGAACTGAGAAGTTAGTCCCAAAATAACAATTAAAGATTTGTTAATGACAACAGATAAACTGAGAGATAAAGAGATTTGTATGAGCTGTTTTTTTCCTGCAATGGTGCTATCTAGAGAGAACTTTCTCCCTCCATAAACATTTATCTTGTACTCCGGGCCCACTGGCCAACTCCCCAGCTGGTATCTGGCTGATTTGCTGCCCCGGCTGCACACAGCGATGCTGTCTGACACCAGCGCAAGGCCAGGCTGTCAGCACAGCACACTCAGCAGCTTCTCCATTCTTGGGTATTCAAATGCTCTAAGCAACTATCAGAACCACTGGTTTATAGCTGTCTTGTGACTAAATTTCAAACTCATTTTTATCCCATATAAAGTCAAGACTTACTTTTAAACAGTAAGTCACCTCTGCAAAGCCCCATTCTTGCTACATGTGGGGGGATCAAGAGGGAAGGAAGGAAGATGCTGCCACTTCAGGGACAAAAACAATCCCAAACTGATCCAATAGGCTGGGAGGCAGATTCCTGCTGTCCACCTACACAAGTTGCCTGCCCTTGACGGATTGATTTTATTTATTTTGAGGGTGCTTTTGCAAAAATCCAAAGGGAAGCAAGCTACAAAAAGAAATGCTGTCACTGGGAAGTTAGTCATTAACAGCGAAGTGTCTCCCAGACAAGACAGAGATGCTGCAGCCTCTCTGAAGTTTGCATGTCATTATGGAAGGATGTTGTGATGTGACAGACATGGGGATTTAAGACAGATCTTTTCCTTGCCCAGGGTCCCCTCTGCTTCTCCAGTGTTTATATGGGATCACTGAGCTATATCAAGCATTCAGTATCAAATGCATGAAGTACTATCCACATGCATCACCCGTCAAGAAAGATTAACTTTTCACTGCACAGCAGCACAGAAATACTCCCAGGGCAAAAATGTCTGCCCAGACAGACATCTTTCTTTTTGTTTACCCCCATTCCTCTCATTAAAACTGTAGATGGCTGATGGAAATGGCTTACCTAGCACAGAGATGAATGTCCAAGAGCAAATTTGCTGCAGGAATCAGCTCTGTTGCAGTTCTAGATAAAACAGTGATTTGATGGCACCTTAAAAGTGCTTAAACCACTCTGCTTAATCAAGTTTGAGTCCAGAATTAAAACCATAACTGATCTGGAACTTAATGTCAATTATTTTGTGCTGTAACTGCCCCTGAAGGGTTAAGCAAAATATCCCATCTCTTTGCCTTGCCAGAGTCAGTCACAACCTCACAATCTCATTTAACCATCAAGGAGGTCAGGATTTCCCTTGGGACCTGGGCTTCAGCTGTAAGCAGGTTGACCACTGTTGTCCTTGAGGATACACGTTGGTTAGCGCCAGGTCCACAGCAGGGTTTGGTGTCCATCACCATGATCACAGTGAGATTGGGAGGTCCAGCTCTCCCCCAGGTGAAAGAGAGGCGTCCCACAGCATCCCTGCCATCCTCCACTGACCACACTGGGCATGTTTATTGGAGTGGCTCAGACTGGGTTAGTGTGAAGAGGTTCCCACATTTCTTCTCCTGGGCCATCACCCCTGAGCAGAGCATAAGTCCTCACTCAACAGCATTTTTTCCCCTTCTGTGTTTTAACAGTGGCAGGCGCAGGGAAAGACAGTCCAGGGAGCATCGCTGCTCTGCTCCGCAGGCAGGGCTCATGCTGTGTTACATCTGTTTTAAGAGTCAGACAGTACCCATGAAATGAAAGTGCTTAAAACAGGTCAGAAAGGACAGATTGACATGGCTGAGTGTTGGGAGTGCTCCAAGAGAAGCCAGCAGCATCCTCTTCAGAAACAAAAGCCAGCATTGAAACCAGGAGAGCTGGTGCTGGCTCTGGTTCTGGCTGAGAACTGATCTGGCTTCAGTGATTCTGGTGTGCAAAGAAACAGTTACTGAGGTCTACACGGCTTTAGCAGACACAAGCAGGGAGAAACCATTGACAGCGCAAAGCTCTTTTGCTGTCTCTGGGCCCACATTTCTCAGAGAAGCCGAGTAACAAGTTTAGGGACGTTTTTCTCAGCACAAGATCCATGGTTATACCTCATGTGTATCTCAGCTAATCTAATCACAGCATGTTAATGAAACTAGACCTAAAAGAGTAACCAATAATCAATACCAGAATGCACTAATATGATGTACCACGGACCTGACAACCCTATTTTACATGCTTGTTTTCATTTTTCAGTACTGTTTTCTTTTCTTATAGAGAACATCCAAGTAGAATGACTAACTTCAAAACTCTAACAACATTTTTTAAATCCTGTTTTGGTGATATTTTAGTGATGTTTCACTGCAAGTAGCCATTAAAACAATTTAACATGTGGTGTGTTTCAGAGCAGACCTAAAAGGCAAGAGACCTGAGTTCAAAGACTGAGCTGTTACTGAACTGCTGCTTCCACAGTGCGTTTCTTCCTGCAAGCAGTGCATCATAGAAACAAGTTTCCAAAGAGAAGGAAAAACACTTTACACTGACAGGAGATGCAGAGAGAGGGGAGGAGGCAGGGAAAGTTCGCTGTTTGGTGCCCTTAATCCTGTTATCTGTAGAAGCATCACAAAGCAGAGTGCAGGAGTTCCTGAAACAGGAACAGAAGAAAAGACTATATTTTCTTCATGCCCTTCCTCAAAAGTTAAACTAATATTTTTTCTGTGTTATTGTGCCAAGACCTGCTTACACAGAGAACATGGATTGCCTGACAGTGATGACAAGCTTAGACATGTCACTTGTGTGCAGTAGAGATGGACACAGAAAACTTTGCTCACAGTCTCGGAAGAGACTGAAGATCCTCAGATACCAGGACAGCTATGCAAAGAAGGGGTCTAGATCATGCTTTTACTGTAGTTTGCATCTGAAATTTGTGCTTTCAGAGTAATTTCGTACTTAACATGAGGCCTGCTGTTCAGCCTGGGAAGCATGGAACATCTTGGCCCTAAATACTATTTTTGCACTTTATCAGAGGGAAGAGCTCTGCTTTTGTTCACCCTTTTGTACTTCACCTCAATCAGAATAAGATATGATTGCAATCTGTTGGTACAAATATAATGCTAAAAATTAAAATGTACCTGGAAGGGCAAAGACAGCCTTTTTACTACATTTATAATTCTAGCCCAACACTTCTGGTACACCAAATCCTCCAGTCTGCAATATGAAGGCTCTCTGTAAGACACTAACAACCAATATCAACGGACTTAGCTTGATGTGACTGGCTCTGGATGCAAACACAGAAATAATGTAATAAGCTCCTTTGCTTCAGCCACATAGCAACATCCTCCACCAAAAAAGCTACCACCAAACTTGACTCATTTTTTTCAAAGAAAAAGGCAATTTTTCACATTTTAATAGCTTTCATTCCATGTCTTAATAAATGCATGTTTGTTGATTTGTGTAAGCATGATGTAGGATTCTGCAAATGAATGTAATCTGCAACAAGGGGATAGCTAACCACTAGCTAACACTTTTGAATAATGAATCCCTACTGTATCAGATGGACGCTATTCATAATAATTCCTTGCTTTTCTCATTTTGTCGTGTACAGTAGCGATTAATCAATTTGCAGTGTTATGTCACCCGCAACAAATTGCTAGCACCAAGACAAATTTATTGCTTTATGATAAAAGAACTTGTTTAGGTAGAAATAAATTAAATTTGGGGGTTGTTATTTGAATTTGATGTTTACATGTATGACCCATGCCGCACAGGCCAGCAGAGGTAAGGGTATCCAATTATTATGCTGGTGTTTTGAGGATAGTTCAAAGAGATGCAAAAGCAAATGGTATGTTTGTACAGCTAACTGGTCCTTGAAGAGAGTGAGTCCTCCTGGGAACTCTCTGCGCCACGAATGAGGCTCTTCAGAACAGTTTGGAAGGATTACCAGGCAACAGAGCGGTGCGTTCAGTGTTTCTTCCATTTCAGGATGGTTTGATGCACTTTGTTCCAGGGGATCTAGAGGAGAAGCATCTCCCAGGTCCCCAACAAGTGAAATTTTTACAGTTCTTCTTTGAAGACTGTGCTACTTTGTGGAAAAGGACTGAGCAGAAATAGCTTTGCAGGAAAGAGACAGGGAGATCTGCCTGCAGGCTGCATGCTGCCCTGCCATCTCTCCCACAGATGATGCAAACGTTCGATGAACAGCCCGGCCGCGAGCAGAGCAGCCAAAAGCTCAGGGCTGGAAACCAGGCGCCACTTGTCTGCTCTCAGTCCTGCAGCTGGACGCAGCCTTGGGGCTGCTTCCCAAAGCACTCGGCAGGGATGGCCAGCCTTGAGGGTGCAAAAGCTGATTAACTTCTAGCAATAAGAATGCCTTATTTGCTGCCTTTATTTTATGTTATTTCTTTTTCGTTTCCTTCAGTCTTTGACAGGCTCCAATCTCATGTTAGCTGCTCCTCCATAAATCTTACTTTTCCTCATACTTTCTCCTTCCCGCTGCTGCAGAAATCACTTTGACTCTTTCTCCCTAGGTTAAATGCTTCTGTTACTTCTCTTCCTTTGCTTATTTCCTCCACTCTTCACTTTTTCTCATTTCTCGTATTCCTGACCAGGCATTTTCTGTAGCTCTGTATAATACCTCTCACTTTCCTGCTATTCCCTACTAACGTCTTGTCAGCCTTCTCCTGAATCATTGCTACACCATCCCAAAAGATGTTTAACTGAGATTACTCCTGGCTGGAACGGCAAGACTGAGAAAGCCTGATGTGTCAAGCAGTTCCCACCCCCCCACACTCCAGTTTGTCAAGGTGACCCCAAAATCTGGATAGAGGAGAGGAGAGGAGAGGAGAGGAGAGGAGAGGAGAGGAGAGGAGAGGAGAGGAGAGGAGAGCCTAAAATTCAGGTCAAAGCCTATCATTAAATCCAAGTTTCACCAGACTCTGAGAGTTCCTCCAGATTTTTGCCAGCGTAACTAGTCTCAAAGGGTTCTAATGTTAGTCAATGACAGAACAGTAATGGTCTATTAATTAGCCAGTTTCTACAAACACCCGCAGTGCAATTTTATTACCCATGACAGCAGCCAGCCTTCGATAGCAATCTGCCCTCAGAATCAGGTGAGGGAGTTTTCACGCTTGCTGAATAGTCCCCATCTCTGAAAATATCTGATGAAATCAAAACTATTTCATAAAGCTTTCTCACCATCAAATATTCCTGAATCAGGAATTAAAAAAAACCCAACAACCAAACCCACAACAAAAAACAACAACATCCCAAATAATGCCATTTAAAAAATCTTATTCTTGGTTTTTTAATATGTGATCTTCCGCTGGACTGAAGCCAGGTGGTTCAAAACCTACCACAGTCATATAAGAAAACATACAGCAACAAAGAGCTGGAAGGTTGTCTACATTAATCAAATTTTTGGTCTAAAAGAAGCCTAAGCATTATTATTAGGCTTTTTATTTATATTATGGAAGTTCTGCTGTCACAACCCAATCATATCATCATGCCTGCTACTGTATAGTTTATGTGGTACACTCCCATCTATGTTCCAGTGAGAGGTATAATTGGGGCATGTGGGTAAGCATACCCCAAATTAATTTTAAATAACTGCCAATTTAGCACAGTGCTATAAACAAGTCATTGCTCCTTTCCTGTTCCCCCATCTCAGAGCTGTCCCGGCTGCAAGGCTGGATCTGCCCAGTGCAAGATGAGTGCTCCACACATCTCCTTCTGACTTCAACCCCTCTTTATGCTGCATAATATTACCTTTGCCAATACAAAGTGAAATACATGAGGTTCTGGATCTTTCTCTCCATTTAAAAAGTTACATATTGCAAGTGTTGAGATGTACATTTTTAATGGATTTTTTTTTTTTTTTTTTTTTAAGGAAGAGGTTAACAATCATTCTGAGAATGAAAAAGCAGGGAAAGAGTACTGAAGTATAGAGTTAGAAAATCTCAGCTGATTCTGTCAAATGATTGGCAATATTAAGTCCTATAAAATAAGTAAAAAAACATGTAAAGCAGGTTTATCCTTATGCACATTAGTGCAAGGGGGGAGGGCACTGTGTTACTCTTAGAGTGAATCAATATTTTGACAAAGCTGATATTTATGCTCACACATTTCAAACCCTTTGATGCCCACGTGGGACTTGGCCTCAAAAACATGGGTTGCCAAATGCATATTCATTAACCTCACAATTGGCTAATCCAATAAAAGAAAGCAAGAAAGAGCAAGAAAGAAAGAGGGAAAGAAAGAGGGAAAGAGGGAAAGAGGGAAAGAGGGAAAGAGGGAAAGAGGGAAAGAGGGAAAGAGGGAAAGAAAGAAAG
The DNA here is from genome assembly GCF_965140245.1 of Athene noctua. NCBI lineage: Eukaryota > Metazoa > Chordata > Aves > Strigiformes > Strigidae > Athene > Athene noctua. The sequence continues at coordinate 5,432,306 of NC_134052.1, read as the reverse complement.
AAAGAAAGAAAGAAAGAAAGAAAGAAAGAAAGAAAGAAAGAAAGAAAGAAAGGGAAAAAAATCAGTGCCCTGGTAGCATGCTTATGGAGTCATTTATTGCAAACATGATCCAAGCTCATTCCAGACGTGCTACTAAAAGCTTAAAAAACACTGACATTGCTTACCCCCAAGTCAAATCCTGCACAAAGAAAGGGCCTTCAGCCCAAGCCAAATGGAAAAAGGGAATTAGAAGGATGTTACTCATTCATTACTGCCACTTTAATCACTTAGAGGTCCAATTAAGTATAAATCATTAGTATTAAGTTACTTTATCCAAGACTCTTTATAACACACATGACTGGATTTGGAGGGCTCTCAGTGGCTGGATGTAGCGTGAGCTGAAAAAGGCAGTCAGATGTTGGGTTTCCCCCCTCCCTTTCCCTTTCCCCCTCGCTATGAAATTGATAAATGAAGGCTGCATTCTAGGTGCAGCAGTAATTTCTGTAGTGCAGTCAAGTGCTAGGTCCCTTGTCTCCTCCGAGCAATGAGGCCACTGTCCCCTTTAATGCCTCAGCCTTCCCCTGGGCTGCCAAAAGGCCATACCAGAACCAGGCACAGTTTCATTTCCATGCACAAATCCCCAGCGCAGGAACCCTTTATTCATTAACAGATCCATCCTTTCCCAAGGAATGAGGCAGAGGAAATAGAAAAGCCAGGAGAGAAAGCAGCTTTCATTCTTTCGCTGGTCTCTGACTGTTGTTACTACCCAAATCTCTCCTGAGGAGCAAAGTGGATTTGGGGGCATGTTAAAGACATGAGGCAATAGCATCCTCTACAATGCCTTCCTCTTGCCTTCCTTTTCCCCCCCTTCTTCACAGGGATAAAATTTCCCCAGCGGCCTAGATCACTGTCTGGGAAGCATATTTCCTTCTAATCGGTTTTACAGCTCTTTTAAAGTAATATGTCAGATCATTTTCTCCATATACATAGTTAATGAAAGTAACCCTACAAATTCATTTTAAATAGATGGAAGTTGTTATAACCCTGATCTGGAATTTATTACATTCATTACAATCTTGCTGAAGTAGGTAATGTAATGGACTATTACTTTTATTATCTTTTTAATCCCTCAAAATTATTAGGAACTGACTAATATTTGGCATCACCCTGTTAATGTTTAAACAGAAATTGATATCTTCATTCATCTAATAAATGATGGGGTCTTTCTTCTGAAAAAGAACTAAAGCTGGTGACTTTTTTTTAACCTGAACTAGGCCAAAAGATTTCTAAGTAAAATAATAAAATGACAATATAATAATTTTATTCAATCAGCTCTTTCATCAGGTTATGAGAATTTTCTAGCATTACTTTCATGGTTCCTGACTGCCCGAGAGCAGTCTGGGCCCCATCGGTTTCTGTGAGGGATAGATTAAGATTTGACTTCAGCGGTCAGCTATTTAATCCTGCTTTTGCCTCCTGACCAACACAAGCAAAGTATTTCACAAAACTCCTCCCAGTCAAGACAAACTTTCTTAACCACTCCATAGCAGTGTTTTTCAAGGTTACCCTCAGATGCTTTAAATTGGCCTCCTCAAACTGTCACTTTCTTGTATGTGTTCTTTAACACGGTGTTCAGTCATACCTCTTTGATATCCAGTGGGATGTAATTAGTCCCACCTTAATTCACGACTTGCTGCCAAAAATACAAGCACTTCCTTCTCATCTCCCTCGCCAGTTGGTAACAATGCTTGCAAGTTCACTGAGCAAATTTGGTTTCGGACTGAAGTAAGAGGCCATGCATTGCATCATCCATTTTGTGGGTTAAAGAGTCTTCTGGGGGTTGTTTCAGGGTGGCAGATGTGAATACAAGCACATGGTGGAAAACCTCCAACGTCCACACATCCTCACATGTGCACACACGTGTGTGCAGTGCTCCAGTTGGCTCTGCAGCCTGTGCAAGCCGAAAGGCCCTGTCCAGAAAGACTGAGGTGCAGCCTGGCGTTATGCACAAAGTTCTACCAGGCTCTGAACTTTCCACCAGAAGCAATATGGACTGCATTAAAGCCCTCATCTGCCAAAGCAGTTGACATCTTGCCAGATTTGTGTATACGCCAGTGTCCCCAGGAGAAAGTTTCCTGCTATTGAAGTAGTTATTAGCGTTCAGCTGGAGACACAATGCTGAAAGGGCAACAGCAGGGTTTTGCTGTTTTCTATGATTCCCAGTAGACTGGGACCAATGTCACTGAAAATGAGTGGCAGTTGTGCCACCAACTCTAGGAGGAATAGAATTCAACCATATTTGAATGGTTTTCTTAGTTTTCCACACAAAATTTATCACCTGCACTTCACCTCTGGCTAAAGCTCTGTGCTACCCCAACAGGCACAATGGACACACTTTCCAAAGATGTCTAAATGACAAAGTCCCATTTCTGGAAGTTATTTAGAGACGGTAATGGTGCAAACAAGTTTCTAAAGGGATTTGCAAAAGCACCTCAATTTTGTTTTACATTGGTGATGATAAAGGTGCTTTTGAACCTTACATAAAATACCTATTTGTACTTTTGCATAGCTTTAGACATATTTAAAAAGAGGAATCGAAGTCAATTCTAAAACTGCACTAACAAATCTGGCCCTTTGGCACTTTGACAAATGTTACCCAGCATGCAACCTTTGAAAATATCCAAGATGTGTTTTAATGCTTTTAATCTGTACCTCACCTTACAAGTGATATTAATATTCATTATAGATTAAGGCCAAAATGAAGATAACAAAGAGTTCTTTACAGTTTCTTTTGAGTTAAAACTGGGTTTTGCAGCACAATGCAAATGAAAGATGAGAAAAGTTTCTTTGGACAGTAGCCCTAAAACCCAGTTACTGAGGTGTGTATATATATATATATTTATATATATTAAAAAGACTTTCTTATCAGTATATAGGTGAAAAAGTGCACAGAGTTAGTAACACTATAAAAGAACTACAGAGGGGAGTCACAGCATGGTTTATTTTTAACTGAGATAAAAAATGAAAAATCCAAACATTTAGAAGCAACCTTGAAAGCAAAACATTTTCTGTAAATTGACCTGGTAAAATGAATCTTAGATAATATGTATTCACAGAAGGAAAGATCCCTGAGACAAAACACAAAAGGTAAGTGCAAACTTTCAGTGAAAATAATGAGAATTTTAGCAGGAAGAACCTGCTTGGGCTGTGTTTATGGGAGCTTTGGAAATCATGCACAAATAACCAACCGGCAAACTTTTACCTGCAATATTCACATCGTCAGATACCACTGTGTGCCCTGTGTTTTGAGAGTAGATGGGGCTAGAGATGCAGCTGGGCTCTCTCTACCAGTTATGACAGCCTTACGGCAATTTATACTAGCTAAGGATCCGTTATGAACATAATCATGTTTTGTCCTCAAATGTTCTCTCAAAGATCAATTACCATTTTAATCTTGTAAAACTGAACCTGCTGTAGGTACCTGACCAGAATAATCACTGAACCGTACTGGTGCTGTTAGCCACAACCCGCCCTTAGCTCATGGACCAGACATCCACAAAAAGAAGTGGCAGAAAGATGCTATTTACTGGGACTTCTGTATTCTTAACTACATTTTAAAAATACATTCCCTTTTTGTCTCCCTACTGATTGTAAAAAATAAACAAATAAATAGATTTTGTGGCTGGTTAACAGAAAACCAAGTCTTTCAGCTGCACATTAAAACCAATACTTTCTTGTCTTGCATTAATGCTGTCCATGCTTTATGATCTGCCGCTGAGACAGAGTAAAAGGAGCAGAGGAAAAGAATCCCTTTTTTTGTATTCCAAATACTGCTTTAATAAGACCGAAAGTCTCTCTCTTTCTCTCCTTATAGCCCTACAGCAAATAAATGGAGGTGTCAGCCCAACACCCTTGTAGGTTTAAACTGAATGGAAGTGTCCTTTTGAAAAGCTTGTTCTGTCTGACAGTCCTGAATGTGCTCCTATTGCAGTTCCTTTGAACACCCATCTTTTCTGTGTTGGTGCTCTGCTGACATGGCTTTTCGCTGAGTTAAAGATTAACAGAATGCTACAGAATGACAGGACTTTGTGATAACTTAATTGCATGAAACATAGTTGTTCCTATGCAAATCGGACTATAATTGGACACTAAGAAATTACTCTCCTTGTATAAAGATGGCAAAGTGGATTTTGGACACACATGGGGAATAATAATCTATTACCTTTTATTATACTTGGAAAACATAGTTCATAGTTTTTATGATGAGTGTTAGACATGCATTTAATGCCATGAAAGTATTTGATTATGTACATTAAATATAAAGTCTGAAAGCTCTAAAGCCTCCTTCGTTTTAAGTGTATTTTAACTGCTGACACTGGAATTAACATAACAATGCAGGAGCTCTGCAATACATTCATAAATTGTGAATCATAATGGACATACCTTTCAAAGGTCCCAGGGTATTTACCAGTCAGAGAGAACAGGGCAGAAACTCTTCGAAATGAGACAACACCAAAGAAGCTCCCTGAAACTGTTTCTTTGTTACACTTAGGTTTGTGTAAGGGTAAGCACAGGATTATAGCATCATCTAAACAAATACCATAAACCAGATAGAAAAATGATTATTATATTCACAAAAGGGGAGCATTCCAGGGCAATTGCTGCAACCCAGCCTAAAGGTCTGTGCTGAAAAGCAAACGAAAAAACAAGGTTAAAAATGAAAGTGATGTGTGACGACCACAGAATTGGTGATACTATTTACTGAACTATTTAAGACTTTACCTTTAACAATAGCTCATAAACCAAAGTATGTGAGCTAAGCCCTGTCTTGTGTTGAAGGAGCACAATTACAGTGCATCCCATCCTTCTCCCCCAGTGTTTTGCTGTGGAGGCTCAACACTTTAGGAATGTTAAAGCACAACGAAATGGAAATGGTATTGGAACAGAAAGAGCCTCCCGAAATGAACTGTACGCAGCCTGTTGTGTTGGCATGATTGATACTGGAGCATGTAGGTGTAATGAAACTGATGCTGTCTCTTCTGCACCTGTGATTTATTGAGTACAAATTTAAGATGAGAAAAGGCCCCATACCAGGAGCTGCATCTTCCCCCTCAAAGAGGGTATGGTCATCCATCACCAGCCATTGCAAAAGGCCCAATAGTGAGCGGCTCATCAGATGAGCCAATAGTCTCTTTGTTGGGATTCCTAACAAGTGTTGGATCAGCAAAAGTCTATTTAGGCTGGTGGACCTTTCAGGACCAATTTGTAGTGGGTCACTGATTCTGCTAGTGTATTATCTTCTTTACTACTAGTACCAGTTGGGCAAGCAGCAAAGATTAATGATTTTAGCTGCTGACTGTTTGTGGCAATCTACTGCTTCTGGACCAAAGATTAAGATTTTTTTGTGCTTTACTAGAAAGGACACACCTTTTATCTGGGACCTGTTTTTATTTGCTGAGTTCTGTACAAATAATAAAAAAAATAATGGGCACCTCAGCTACCTTTTTAATGGCAATAAAAAGGATTTTTGCTGGTGCATAGCACAACAGAAGAGGGTTTTGCAAGGGAATAATAAAACTCAAAGCTCAAAGTAAGTTTCATTCTCATTGGGCTAGAGAATATGGCACAGCACAGCTCTTTTCCCCATCCCTCAATACACAGTGCTGGGGAAATGCAAAGATCTCCCTCCTCATCTTTAAAGGAAGAGGAAAGAGGGAAATGGGGCTCTACAGAAAAAGCTCATTTTCTAGGTTGACCTTTCATAATTTTGCATAGTAGATATCCCCATTATAATGGACTTAGCCATGGTGCAAAAAAACACAGGACCTATGCCAGGAGCCTGAATCTGTGTGAGGCCCCTTGGCTTCTGGGGGGCTCCTGGGATGCCGAGTGGCTTTGGTGTCTTTTGCAGACAGTTTCTCTGTAAGACACTTCAGAAATGACGATGCTGGGACTGTGTCATCGGGGCAGCACAACATGGGAACACTGGCTGACAAGATCCAAGAAAGCAAACAAGGGAGGGGAGAGATTTTGGTTAAATGTGTCTTTTTATAGATATTAGCTGTCTCTCATTAGCCCACTAGCAAATTCTGAGATGTTCCCAAGCTCAAGTGGGTGGTGTAGAAGGACACTGGGCACTTCTAGAGAAATGTCACTGATTCCTTATAAAAACATGAGACCTCGTACTGCTTAGCTCCTTGGGCCAAGAAGAAGGGAAAAATTGCTGCTGAAGAAATTGGACATGAAAATACAATGACAACATAATAATTCTGCTGTTGGAAAGAAGCAGGGGTAAAAACAGGATGAAAGCCCCTCAAATGGCAGCACTGGTCCAAGTTTTCATCATGGGTATTATTTGCCTGTACCAATGTAATGTGCTACAAACTTCCCAGCAGCTGAGAAGATGGTTGCAGCTCTGTCGTAGGCAAAGGTCAGGCCAGAAGAAAGAGAATCCAGCAGGGGGAAAACAGTACAGAAACCAGCACAATTCCTGCAAAGGGCTTGGCAGGAATTAATCTTTGCAAAGAGCTTCAACTGCAGATGGGCCAGGGCCTGTGGGTGAGCTCAGGGAAGTCCTGTGTGCTCCTGCAGCTTTCTCAGCCCCTGTGAAGTTAAAGACACTGCACAGCAGCATTTCCAAAGGAAAGCCCAGGATTTTCCCTCCGATAAAAATAGGACAAAACATCCGAGTATGTGGAAAATGCACTTATCAAGAATCTAATTTTTAAAGGGAAGAATTCTATAAATGACCTAATTAAAAAATGATTTAATTGTTTGCACAACTACTTCCAAAATTACCAGGGCCTTTTCTCCTCGCTTGTCATTGTTCATGGAGTCATAAATCACAACCCGGGAGATCACTCAGCTCTTGACAATTCGCAACCATACTACCAGGTCTTGTATTCAACCAGGCCGTGATCGCTGACAAGCTGTTACTTAAGCAGTTGACAGGTTCAAAATAGCACAAACTACAAGGATACCATCAAGTAAAAAGCTTTTAATATTTTGTTACATACTTATCTTCTACTCTTGTTGTAAGCACTGTCAGAGAACATGGGTACTCCACTGAAGGTGTTGTAAAATCACATTGTGAAATCTAACATAAATATGAATTTTTCCTCTGTGCTATTTCTTGAAGTATCAGTGCAGTTTCACAAGGCAGGTAAAGGTCTCTCATTTTGAAGGACAATTATTCAAAAAAGTTTTCCACGTGTTACATGGAGGATATTTTCTTACTTCAACTGCTGAAATAGGCTTTCATCAAAAACAAAAAGCACAGGAAGCTGAAATTTTAGGAAAATTATTGACCTTCCAGAAAAACAAGCAGCATCGTATTTAATCTTGCACCTTCTTATTTTTTGGTGGCCATCTCTGCAGATTTGTTCTGGGTGGCATTTGGATGCTGGCAGCCTGCATGGTTCCCTGGCAGCGAGGTGCTGGAGCCAGGGCTCCTCTGGTTGGAAATAGAAGGGAAAGCCACCCGTCTTGTTCAGCTGCCTGAGCAGCACCGTGCCACAGCAAAGCAAACAGCATTACTGGCAACAAAGTCAGGGTGATGACATATATATTTTAAATCCCAGTTAGCCAAACAACAGTAGGTGTTTCTCAAATTTGATCCCCTGAATGACAAACACTCTTCTCTCTTTTGCTCCCCCAACAAAACTGAGCTTGCCCATTTTGGAGCTGTATTTCCTTCCCTGGTGAGCCCTGCAGACATGTTTTGACATTGCTCAGTGAACCCGGGCCACATTTTAAACACACAGCTATGGAAACCAGGGTGCACCTGGCACTGTGAAACACCACACTGGAATCTCTCTTCTTCTCTGATACAAATGGCAGAAAACATCCTTCCTAGACCACTTCACAAATAATCATCAATTTATAAAGTTCAGATTCATTCCTCTAGGCACTTCCTTGGATTTAATGCCACTAAATAAAAAATATGATACTAGATATTAAGCTGAACCCGTAACTTCTGGCAAACCCCCTTGGCAGTCTTTCTTTTCAGGATGGTTATCCCACGTGCAGCAGCTTCGTTCTTTAAGGAAACTCTCCCATACCCAGGGAAAGTAATAAAACCAGTTTTTTCAATGAATCATCAGAAGGTGACCTAACCTTTGCTCAGAAGCAACAAGCACCTGACAGAGAATTGGGGTCAAGGAATCAACTTTCCTGACCCATGCAAGAGATATCAAGAAATGAATTTAACTGAGCATTGGCAAGGGGAGATCCAGTGCTGTGGAGAACTTCTAAAGCAGCTACATTGGAAAAGAAATGAGGAACTACCTGGCAGGGGTAAAAATTACTTCATAGTGGGAAAAGTGGAGAAAGAAAAGGAAAGAAAAAAGAACTTGTACTAATCTCATAGTGCAATGTTTTGGGGGTTCTCTGGGGTTTTTTATCCTCCAAACACTGCCACCCTGGGAGGACACAGCCTTTTTAGGTGCCCTTTATTTGATATTGGCCTGGTTTCACAAAGCCTTGGAGCATGAGCAGAGGACACTTGTGGGCAGTGTTCTAGGTAGTGGTCAAGCTCTGAGCTTGAACTTTTCCCAAACCTTGGCTGGAGAGCAAAGCCAAGGCAACTCCTCATGGCCTGGAATGGGGAGGATATGCTTATGGGAGAGCTACATGCTTCAGGGCACTCTCCTGTGCCTTCCCAGCTAAGGTACAGGAGACAAAAATGTTACTTGCACTTGCAGGGAAACCCTTTAAAAGTCAAGTCCCCCTGTTTATTGCAGGTTTTGCAAAAAAAAAAAAAAAAAGTACCCCAAATGCAAAGATCCTTTGCAAACAGGACAGAAGAGTACCAACTGGAGAGTTTGCTTCCTTTTCACTGTCAGTAGAGCTTTATTGCATGCCAGTTCAGACTTGGATACAGTTTTTTTCCTACTGAATTCAAAGGCAAAGTGCACAGCTGGCCTAGGCTCCAGTCTTCTGTATACAGAATTGACCTGCCCTATAGGAAGATCAGATCTCTGATGATGATGCTCAATATCTAGAGCAAACCAAAAGGGCAGCTGGTCTGAAATTACTCAGTGAAACACCACTAGACACCAAGCAAAGCCAAGCAGCAGAGTGCTCCGGTATCTTCACATGGAGACTTGGTGGAGCACTTAGGGCAGCATGTCATGAAGCAACGTGTCAATGTTGTACCCAAATAGAGAACGAGTAAGGGGAGTTCAGGACAAAGACTCAATGCATATAAAAGCATCAGCTCCAAAGAGCTGCTTTCAGAATTGCCTTCCTGCAAAGGAACGAAATACTGGAGGACAACTAGCAGCCCTGCATATTCACCTTCATGTAGATATTTATGTGATTATACAGTAATATCCAAGCTCTTCCATAGGAGATTTTTAGCCAGTTAAGGAGGCACAAAAAGGCCAAGTGACATGACCAAGGCCACAAGGGTAATTAGTGGCAGGGCAAAAAACCTGATTCTTCTCCCACATGCTCCCAATTTCATTAGTTGCTCAAACTTCTGGAGGATCGTGCTTATAGAAACCAACAGGAGTTTCAGTGGTTTAAAGGTCAGGCCCAAGCATAGCAAAGCCCTGGGGCAAAAATGTGTTTCTCCTCCTCTCCCTTCCCTTCAGCAAATGTATACTCCAACACTTTCAGTAGGGAAGGTTAGTCCTTCACTGGAAGTCCCTTGAATAAAGAGAAGCTGCTGGGAGCACATTGAGCAAATGGGTTATTTTGAAAGGACAAGTTAGCTCTATAATTTGCCTTCACAATGTGTTCTGCACTCTAATTACAAATGCAAACACAGTAATTGAGAACAGCATCATAAAACTCTAAAGGAAGCCATAAGTGATATAATACATGGACATGTTTACCATTTGGTGCAGCAGGATGCCTCTGTGATGTTTTCCCCATGTTTAAACAGGGTGGAGATTTGCTTTTCTTTCATAAAGTTAATTCCATGACAGCAATTTGTCCCTCAGCCTCCCCACTCCTGAGCCTGAGTCAATTAAAATACAGCTTTCAGAAAACATTTTCTCTCTTTTCTCAAATAAGAAAAACCTCTTTTTCTTTTGAAAGATAAAAAATGGTTAATTAAAGCTATTCCAAAAGGAAGAAGAAAAGGAAGATCCTCATGTATTCTCCATCTGTGATGTCCCACTCTTGATTGCAACATCAAATAACTCAGTGGGGTGAAATATAGAAAGTGTCAGGGGGCTGTACTGCTGTTGCCCACCTAAACTGTCCTTGGGGAGACTTCAGCCCTTCCAGTGGTTCACAGGAGAGGGGCTTTCCATGCAGCTTTCCTCCAGGTAACCACTGCCTGGATAGTGCAGGCAAGTGGTGGCTCTTGATGATCTACACCCCTTTAATGACCTCTGCCATGTGCTGGGGTGTGGAGAAGAGTTAAAATCTCTGCTTTTTCTCAGTAGAAGGCTGAGTGGTTTAGGCAGATGAATGGCATATGAAATCACGTAAGCTGCTCCCAGACTGGCTGAGAGTTTTCTGCACGGACGGACAGCAGGAGGCTCTATAGCATCCTGCACAGGGTGCAGTCCCACATTCATCTCTTCATCCACTTTGTCCCTTTTTGCCCTTCTGTTCCTCCTCTGTCATCTCACGTCACCGTCCCCATATCAAACTGGGGTCCTGCTCCAACAAAGACTTCAAATCAAGGCAAAGTCTATGGGCCTCAAAAGTCTTCCCAGACACAACACAGAGAACTGAAGTGGAAAAATAAATGTAAATATCAACCCTGTCTTTTGTAAAGAACCTTCAGGGTGCTGTATGGTATAGAGGAGTGAGGAGGAGGGATGCTCAGCACTTCAGGGAGTACTGCAAGAGTAAAGGTGGGACCGACCCATTTGCAGAGAAGCCAGGTAGTGGCATGGATGAATAAACCGAGAGAGGGTTAGGGCTGAGTGTGCACCGACAGGGTGCTACAAGCTCACCTAAGCTTAACAGCTGCTAAATAACATGACAAATCATGTGATTCAAACCAGAACAGTTCAACCTCCCTTTCGAGATCAATGAAGACGTGTGTCCTATCTACGGCTCGCTCTGGCTCACACGCGCGCACACCCCGTCTCTTTAGATTTGCTGAAAGCTGCTATGGCCTGATTTTCAGAGGTGCTGAGTGCCTGCAACTCATCATGACAGGCTATACATCAAATCCATCACCTCTTGGGAAACTTGATTACCCTAGTGGAAACCCTCATTTCAAGCATTTAACTGGTTCCTACTGGTTTCAGCTGGCCAGCTAGGTTTTGGAATGGATCACTCGATTTGGGCTGTACTAATCCTTCAGGAGAAATAAATCCAAGTCCATGAAGACCAGTGTAGGAATCTACTGAAATGTCTAGAAAGGTATCAGTTAAAAGGAAAAACAAATATATTTTAAAAACATTGAACAAATAATGTCACACTTGGCTGGTTAGAACTGTTCATCAGGTGACTTGCTGATGAACAGATGTCTCCAGCTGGGAATTCTTGGATGAAATTCTCTCTCTTCTTTTTTTATAAACCAGTTATTAAAGACATACATTAGAGGTTTGAAACATGTGTTAATTCCAGCCAGAAAAACAAAACAAAACAGAAACCACACATAGATTGCCAAAAGAGAGAGGTTGCTGAGGTGTAATCACAGCTTTAAGGGGTGAAGCTCTTTATCTCGATGTTTGAAGGATGAAAACACAGTTATTAAAAAACCTGCAAACACAGAGTTAAGGCTGAACATAAATGGAGTACTCGCGCTGAAAGCATGAAGTATTAGAGAAGGCTATCCGGGAGACTCTAATCTGTTTTTTTCACAATGCACAGTGAAATTGCATATGGAGATTAGTTCACAACAATTAGAGAGGGGTTTTTTTCCTAAATTTTCAGCCACGGTGTGTATTTTTATATATATATATATATAAACCCTAATTAATACCTGTTTAGCCAAGACTCTGGCTGGAAGAGGGATAATTGGATCTGATGTAGCAAGGGTATATACTGATTCCGGCAGGAGCTGTTTCTTTTCTACCTTAGGGGGTATATGCTGAAAATTTTGGTGTGCCTTTTGTCTCCACTAACATATGAGGAATTGATCCCACCAGAGGGAAACAAGTAGAAATTCCTTCCCTTGGTATAGCAAATTCAAAGGGCCCCATAGGATTGACATCAAAATAGACACAGAAATGAATCAACCTTCCCTGACCACCTTTCATTCTCACAGCAGCCTGCACTCACCTCACACTGCCCCTCTCCTTGCTGCATTTTTCTGCGAGCCCCCTCTCCAGCCAAGGAGATGTGCTCACTATTTCAGAGATCTCAGAATGACCTGTACAGCAACTGGCTAATTTGGCTGGAGAACATTTAGCTTGGGAAACAGTGGGTAAGAATTTGTAGCACCACTGTGCTGATGGTTCTCCTGCACAAACCAATTTAACTATTCTGCAGAGAAGCTCTGGAAGCAAAGAAATAATTACAGAGAAACTGCAGCTTGCTCCAGGCACAGCAATCAGCTTCGTGAGCCCTCCCCATGTCCTGGCTGGGTCACCTTAGATCCACTCCCCTCACACCCTCCATTAGACCCTCGTAGCAGCCAATGATGGGAAACATCTCCAGCTTTTCTAGGACCTGGAGGTCCAGCGAGATTTAAGCTGGGAGGTGTTCACAACATGCAGCAATACACGGACACACATGTTAAAATGCAGTTTTATTTCCTAAAAAGATAATGGCAAGTTGCACTAGAAGGCAGTATTTTATTTGGGCAAATGAAGCATAATTTACATTCTGAGACTGAATTTAAAAGCATCTGATCTGGGGCTATTCAAGGCTGTGGATCTGTTTATATGTAAAAGAAACAAGGATCAGGAGCCTTTATCTTTCCCCTGTCTGGGTAACAGCTGAATAAGTTTTCCTCAGACTAACAAGGAGAGCAAATAAAAGCATTTTCCCAAAATTATTCCCTTTGTCTCTCCTCTTTTCCCTTCTCATGTTTAGGAATTAAAAATGTTTGAGGAGGAAGGTGAGGGTTTGCAGAAGCCACCTCCTTTCCAGATTGGCTCATCTTTATCTCTCAGAAATGCACAAAAGGACTTTAATTTCACTGAATAACAGCTTTCTACTAAATGCTTCCTCACTTCTCTTCTGCACCTGGATCTATACAGAGGGGCTAGCGCAGGAAGATAGCTGCATTTCCTTAGGTGAATAGAGAGCTACAGTCCCAAAGGGCACAATAAACCTGATCCTTCCTCTTCTGATCAACAAGAGCACAGAAGCTGCAAACCTGACCGGTACATCAAAAAGGAGCTTGAAAAATACTTTGAGCAAAAAATGCTAACGGTGCATCCTTCTCCTGTAACTGCACTGATATTAAATCAGGAAACAGTACAGAACAACCACGACCACATATATACAGGGGCTGTCAAAACAGAAACAAAACAAAATCCCTAATGGGGACTAAAGGTGCAAAGAGCAAAAAGAAGAATATACAGTATAGGCTTTATGATTATATTTAAATCCTTATGCAGCAAATGCTGGAAAGGGAATTCCAAAAATTTTCTATATATAAGCACTTTTTTTGATCCAGGACTTTGTGCAATGAAAAGGAATTACAAATCAGTCTGAATGAAAGGGTATGGGTCCCAGCGGGGGTCGGAACATGCCTGTGGACTCCTGGGCTGTAATGACAGCCCCCTGATCCTGCAAGGGCCGAGGGACGTGCTCAGCTCTGCTGGGAGCAGCTGTTCTGGTGCTGCGGCCGCTGAACCTTCAGCAATGCTGGTCTTTCTGAAAAGGTGCTTGCATGCTCCTGGGCTTCCTCAAGCACGACTGAGGCCAGATCTTCCTTCCCTCCTTCCTCACTGTCTAAAGATCTGATCCTCAAGGAAGTCTCCCACTGAGCCCCTTGGAAAAACAGGCAAAAGACTGGTCAGAAAGGGATGCTGACCTTTCCTGGAAGATCTCCTGGCTGTTCATGGCTTTGTGACATTGTGCATAGTCCAGGACACTTTTCCTGACATCTCCCTTTTCTATATCCCTTCCAAGGAAACTAAAAACCCTTGGGAAGATCACATTTCCCACCCAGACACCTGGGCACTACCTCTGTATCCATAAGAGAAGCAGATAAACAGGAGAGAATTTTTTTCAGTAAGATGCAGTCCAAGTTCTGAAAGTATTTGAAAAATCTTTGAATAACACGAAGCACCACTGCAAGATATGACTGCAGTAATTGTAGTTCAACTTCTACTGGCACTACATCAGACTTCTGACCACTCAGAAAGGTTTGGGGGCTGCTTTATTAGCTAAATGCTCCTAAAGGGGCTCAGATAATGAATTCAAGATGTCATGGTTCAAGTGGGAAGCAGGACTCAGCCAAGCACAGGAGGAAAGCTGGTCCTTGCAAAGCTCGAACAGGGGATTTTGTACTTCCAGATCAGGTGCTTCTGATAGAAACAATTTTTACCATGGTGGCAAGGGGAATAATAAGAGTGCGTACTACAGAGGGGGCTATGATGAGACTGTGGCATTTGGAAATGATGAGAAAGAGACAAATTCTCTTGAAAACAAGTTTGGATTCACTCATTCGTGGTACGATGGCGCTAAGGCTGAAAGAAATAACTAGAAGGAGAATGTTTCTGCTCTCTGCTTACCGCCCTGCCAAAAACACCCTCGTGGGACATTACAGAATAGGGTGAAATGTTGCCATTTCACCTCGAAGACACCCCCTTCCCCTCCACAGGGCGCAGCGAGACCTCGAGCACACTGCCGAGTGCGCTGCTGAAGAGCTGCTCTTCTTTCTCTGCACAAAAAGGCAGGAGGAAAGGTACGGCAGCACCCACCTCCCCACCCCAGTCCCCCCGGGCCGTGCATCCACGCGGCCCTGTGCTGCGGCCCGGCCTAACCCCCGAGCAGCGGGGGGCACTGGGGGGCCACTGCCCCTTCAAAAGAAATAAAAAATAAAATAAATAAAATAAAATAAAATAAAATTAAATTAAATTCCCGCTCCCCGGCTCCTGCACCCACCCAACCTCACAGGGAAGCGGTGCCTCGCCGGGACATCCCCCCAAACGTGCGCTGGTGCGGTGCCCCGCGGGCCGCTCCGCGCCCTCAGTCCGCGGTATTCGCCCCTCCAGGAGCCGTCGCGGCCCCCAGCCCCGCCCGCACCCCCCCCCTCCCTTTTCCCCGAGTGGCGCTGCCGGCGAGGGGGGTCCCAGCGCCCGTGGGGGGGGGCTCGGGAACGGGCACCGCTCGGGGGGAGCCGCGAAGGGCAGGTGACCCCCCCGCCCTGCGCCGGGGAGCCGCTCGGCACCCAGCCCCCCTCTCCTCACACAGGCGAGGTCACGGGTTTAATTAAAGGTGCTGCGTTCAAGTCACACCCTAAATTACCCCGTCCCGTAGAGCAATACCCGTCTGCAGGACCCCCCCGCGAGCGAGCAAACCCCAAACCCGCTGCCCGCACACACTGATTTCCCTCCCCCCCCCCCCCCCAACGGGGATTTAATGCTGGACGCTGCGAAGCCTCGGGGAAGAAAAATACCCCCTCAGAAACCTACCTACCCTTCTGAAGTGTTGCTCCACTCCCTTGTCACAGATCCACCTGTGAAAACGTGACTAAAGTTAGTACTGGGATTTGCCCCGCTCTTAACTGGTTTAGGCTAAAATCTGAAGAGATCCCAGTTAACCCAGGAGGGTACAATAGCTTATTTTATACTGCAAAGCTGCTGTGCAGACTTTGTCCAAAGAATGTTGCACGCTTTACTTTGGCAATCCCCGCAGAAAAGAGAGGAAACAAAGACTTATGATTACCATTAGTAATTTAATCCTAAATTCGTGGGCCATTCCCATCAGCCCGAACAAGCAAACATCAACACTTTTCTTTCTCATGCACATGTATCTGCGATAGATGATTAACCAGGTCCCTAGCTGCTTACACAGGAGAAAAAATCCTGACAAACAGCCCGGTGTCTGCTTGCAGTTCGGGAAATTAAAAATCAAGCGAGGGGAGGTAAGAATTAGGAAAGTGATGCCCTTTTCCTCCATCAGTGCCGGCTGCCAGCCATGGGTGATTTCGGTTTGGGTGTTTGTGAACAAAACTCCTATTTGAGACAACAGAACCCACTACTGTTATGGGGTGAAAAAGCTAATTCTGGAGGAAAAGTGGCAAAACCGAGGGGCGCTTCTCAGAGAACCAGTAGCGTGGAAAATACATACATACATACATACATATATATTTAACAGTCGTCTTATTTTTTATCAGTTACCTAGACCTGCTGTTTCTAAGAACTGGGGATTGTGATGCCACCTTAATACGATTCCCTTTCTAAATGTCACCCCCCCCCGATGCCGGCAGAAGCCTTACCAAACCAAGCACGTATAGGTATCTATAAACTCCAGTTTAAGGGCGAGCTTTCAAATTTCAGTGGCTCGGGGACCCCCACTGCCCTGCCCTGGGTGGACACGCCGGCTGGAGCTGATCTGAAATGACACTGTCGTTTTCTTTGAACTCTTCCCGATTTTGGCCGGGAGTTTGCGAAAGGGAAGGGGGAGACGAAGGAGAGCGGGAGGAAGTCATTCTTTACGTGAAACCAGCCTTCAAAAAACGGATCTTAAAAAATAGAAAAAAAAAAAAAAAAAAAGCCGCTCGATTAGCAGTTTTCGGGTGTAGGGAGAAGGTCGCAATTAAACAAAAATTGCCCGGTACGCTTCGGGGGGAGGCGAGCTGTGCCCCGGCGCTGCGAGGTGGGTGCCTCCGCCCCCCCCCGCAACGGCGGTACTTTTCGTCCGCAGGTGCGGAGGGGACGGAAAATCCTTTCCGCAGAAGCCGGCAGCCGCCGGGGCCGCCGCTCTGCCCCGAGGAAGCTTTTAGGATGCAGACGGCCGCGTAGGGCCGGGGTGCGTGGAGCATCCCCTGCGCGCAGCACCGCACCCGCGGCCGCCCGGCCCCGCGGCTCGGCCGCTTGGCCCCGCGGAAGGGAAACTCCTCCTGGGGTGCCTTGCTGGGCTGCTCAGCCTAGGAACCCTCTTCTTCTGCTCCAGCAAGATTATTTCTTCCCCAATCCTTATTAAAAAAAAATAATAAATAAATAGATCGGACGGAGGAGCATCCTCCCAACATAAAAACTCCAGCGAGAATAACCTTTGGTGGTTCAATTAAAAGCTCTACAATAAACAAAACTGGCCTTTAACTGGGGATTCGGGGCACAAAGCGGTTCTTACTTTAGCCAGCGGCATAACGCCGCAAGTTTTGCGGCATGTATTTTGTCGAAAGGAGCGAGGCACGGAAGAGCAAAGAAACGGACCCAGAGAGTGCCCCGAAATTTTATGACGATGCGGATGGACGCGCAAAAGCGATCTGTAATTCACAGCTTAAAAGATTATGAAAAGGGACAGAGTGTGTATGGACAGGGAGATAATCAGATCAATGCTTCCTCCGCCTTTCAGTAGCTCCACCTTGTGAATATACCTCAGTAATTATGAGAGGAAAAAGTATTACCCATCTAATGGCACATTTTGCAGGGCTGCATTCTAGCTTCCCAAGCGCTGGCCAGGGTCCCCTTTTTCCCACCGGCAGCGATAACATTTAACGAACAGGTAGAAATAAAGCTCTTCCCAAGCAGCTTCCAGGACCTCATAAATAACAACTACAGCGGGGCCCCACGGGAGGCTCCCGGCTCCCCCCAAGCCCCCGGGGAGGCAGAAGTTGCCGGGCCGGGACCACCGAGCTGCCGCCCCGGGCGGCTCTGCCAGGGTGGCCGGGTCCCCCCGCCCGGCCGCGGCCTCTCCTCGCCGGGACACCGCGCACGGCGGACCTCTCCCCTTCGCTGTGCCTCGGCGCCGCTCGTTAACGGCGGAAAGACGGCGACTTCCCAAATCTGGCACCGAAGGGAAAGCAGCAGCGCGGTGCCCGTGCGGACCCCGGAGCCCCCAGCTCCGCCGGGGCTGCGTTGCCCACGGGGGGGGACGCAGGTCGCAGGTCGCACCCCGGGGGGGGGGGTGGCGCTAGGTTTCCACGCGTGTCCTCCCACACAGGCGTTTGGAGCAGGGCAACCTGCGGAGAGAGGGCTGCGCGCTCCCGGGAGCGCGGCCCCGCTTCAGCCGGGATCGGGGTGCGGAGGGACTCGCTCACCCGCGGGGAGACAACGCGGAGGGGGGCACCGGAGCTCAGCGCTCCCGGGCGCTGTGGACCGGGTGTTAATGTCCCCTCCAAATGTCGTGGGGAAAACTCGAGCGAGGCATTGCCACACGAAATTAAGCCCCGGAGCGCCTCTACTGCCTGTACTCCTGGTTTCCACCCCCGCCCTCCAGCCCGCTGCCGGAGGGACCCCTAGAATATTTGGGGGGGGGGACGGACGACGACTTTGCGCGTCTTTTGCCTCCTCGGCTCCCTGCGTGGCCGCGGCCGGCTCTGCGGAGATGTGGAGGAGCGAGACAAGCGGGGCCGGGCTGCGGGCATTGCCCGGCTATGGAGCTCGGGTCCGGCGCGGAGGGACCGGCGCCGGGGGGTCTCCGCCTGGGGACTTGGGCAGAGTTGTCCCAACTCCAGAAAGACAGTTCCCTCCTCATTAATTTCGGAAAAGCAGAGAGTTCTTGAACTTTTGTTTTGTTCTTTTGGCTAAATAAACTGGGGTGAGGGCGGGATTGGGAGATGCTGAGGTGCAGGGGGCGGAGGCTCAGCTCCGGAGCGGCGCGCCCGGGCCGGGACCGCGGTAGCACCGCTCCTGCTCCGCGTCCCTCCGCTCGGCTCCGCTCCCTCCCGCCCGTCCCCTTTTTTCCGGGTGTTTTTTTCCCCTTGAAAAGTAGGTGTTATTCTCCAAACGGACACTTGGGGTCGCACTTTCTGTCTGTTTGAGCGTAAAAACAGTGTAAAAAGAAGCCCTAATCTCCCTTAATCGTTACAAAATGTTCAAAAAAAAAAAATCCTGTTACTGGACCAAAAAAAAAAAAAAAAAAGAAACTAAAAACCTTACAAGCCGAGTACTCCTTTGCATGCAGTCACTCACTTAGGGAACAGCAGCGGAAAGCAAACACGGTCCCCTCAGAACCGAAATGTAATTATATTTTCTCCCTTCTCTCCCCAATATTTGCAATTGTCTGTGTCAATGCCTTTGCTTTACTTTGGGAAGAGATTCGCTTCCTGGAACCGGGAGGATTCCCCGGTAGTATAAGGAGAGCTGACAGCCTTGCCGAGCCGGTGCTGCCCTCCCTCCCTCCCGGCTCCCCGCGCATCCCCCCGGCCCCGGCGCTCGCTTCGGCCGGACCCGCCGCGCGTTCGGGGCCGGTTTTGCCGGGTTCCTCCGCGGCGGGGACGCCTCCATAAAGTTGGAAGGGACGAGGGGCGGGGGGGGGAAGCCGCCTGCCTTGAAATTTGCTACGGGACGGCAGCGGGCAGAAAGGGACTTTGTTATATTTAGAACAAAGGGACGGGCAGGATGTCCCCGAGCCTCCTCCTTTGTGGATTGCAGAGGCCGAAAAGCGGGGAGGGGGGGGTGGGGGGGTGGCGTGGAAATAAATAAATAAAAGGGGAGGCGACGGTGCGGGCGGGGGGAGCGGGCGGGGAGCGCCCGGAGGAGCGGGTCTGGGAGCGGCGGCCGCTCAGCTGGCGCTGCGGAGCTGTCACGGCGCGGCCCGCCCCCGGCCCCGCCGCCGCCGCCGCCGCCGCCCGGCCCCGCCGCCCCCGCCGCCCGCCCGGCCCGGCCCCGCCGCCGCGCTGCCATTGGCGCGGCCGCCGCCGGCCCCGGCCCCCGCCGCGCTCTCGGCGGGCACGGCCGTATAAGAAGCCAAGGGGGGCTGCGCTGCGAATCACAGCTGCACAACGAGCGCTGGAGGCGGCAGCTACAGCGGAGACCTGGGTTTTTCTCGTCCCCCCTCTCCTCCTTTTTTTTTTTTTTCTTTCCTCCTCCTTCCCCTCCTTCCTCCCCCTCTTCCCTCCCCTTCCCCTGCGCTGCCCGAGCCAGCGAAAACTCCCGTGCGGAGCCCCGCCGCCGAATAGCCAGTGCGCTCCCCCGGCCGCCTGCTCGGACTGGAAAGTTGCGGCAGACTCCGGGGCTCTGCCACCGCGGGGAGAAGGCTCCGGACTTACAAACCCCAGCCGGGGGCACGGGCTAGACGTTTTGCAGCGTTCTTCTTCTTCCTGCACAGACCCGAAGGCAGCATCTTTGTTTTGTTTTGCTTTTGCCCTCCCTGCTACCGCTCCTTTCTCCTTGCGACCGGGTGTCCGAGTGCCAGGAGCTGCTGCAGCCCGCCCTGCGCTGCAACCGCTGATACAAAAAGCCAGGAGACACCCAGGCGGCCCCGGGTGCCGGCTCGTCCTTGGCTTTGTTGCTCCGGACTGAAGAAGCCCCAGAAGCCGGGAGAAGGAGGCGGCGGCGGCGGCGGAGGGGGAGCAGAGGGAAGGAAGCGAGGAAGCAAAGCCAAAGTTGCTTTGGAATAAGGGAGCGCGGCCAGCCCTCTGCCAGGCTGCGCGCTGGAGTGAGGTCTCCAGCCCCCTCCGCCGGGAGAGGTGCCCGCAAGACAGCGATGGCCGGAGAGCTCAGCATCGGAGCCGAGCTGCCCACTAGCCCCCTGGCCATGGAGTACGTCAACGACTTCGACCTGATGAAGTTCGACGTGAAGAAGGAGCCCCTGGGCAGGAACGACCGCTCGGGCAGGCACTGCACCCGCCTGCAGCCGGCCGGCTCCGTCTCCTCCACCCCCATCAGCACCCCCTGCAGCTCCGTGCCCTCCTCGCCCAGCTTCAGCCCCACCGAGCAGAAGACCCACTTGGAGGACCTGTACTGGATGGCCAACAGCTACCAGCAGATGAACCCCGAGGCGCTGAACCTCACCCCAGAGGACGCTGTCGAAGCCCTCATTGGGTCCCACCAGGTGTCCCAGCAGCTGCAAGGCTTCGAGAGCTTCCGGGCCCACCACCACCACCATCACCACCATCACCAACACCACCACCAGTACCCCGCAGTCACTCACGAAGACCTGGCCGGCAGCGGGCACCCTCACCACCACCACCATCATCACCACCAGGCCTCTCCCACTCCCTCCACCTCCTCCAGCTCCTCCCAGCAGCTCCAGAACTCGCACCAGCAGCATCCCCCCTCCAGCAGTGTGGAGGACCGGTTCTCGGATGACCAGCTGGTCTCCATGTCCGTCAGGGAGCTCAACAGGCACCTCCGAGGCTTCACCAAAGACGAGGTGATCCGCCTCAAGCAGAAGAGGAGGACCTTGAAGAACAGGGGCTATGCCCAGTCCTGCAGGTATAAACGTGTCCAGCAGAAACACCACCTGGAGAACGAAAAGACCCAGCTCATTCAGCAGGTGGAACAGCTCAAGCAAGAAGTGACCCGGCTCGCCAGAGAGAGAGATGCCTACAAGCTCAAGTGTGAGAAACTTGCCAGCAATGGCTTCAGAGAGGCCGGCTCCACCAGTGACAACCCATCTTCCCCCGAGTTCTTCATGTGAGTGCTTAACAAAAATAATTAAAAAACAAACAAAAAAACCCCACCCCCCCAAACCTGACCCCTGTCACCTTCCCCCCTGCTCCCATCCTCCTCTGACATCTCCATCCATCTGTCTGCTTGACTAGAGAGAAAGAAGGAGAGAAAAATAGAGACTTGATTTTTTTTTTGCAGCATCCAGTCTTCTAGAGTAGCTGTGGGAAAAGTAGGCTGGGGGTGGGGACGGGAGAGGTAAAGTGCAACTTTTCGACTTTCGTTTGCGAGTTAGAGAGAGGGACAGAGGCAGAGGCAAAGGAGAAAAGGACAAGTGAAGCGTTTTAAAGATCGCTTGCTTGCAGAACGAGATGGACTTTAAGAGAATAATAATAAAAAAGGACAATGAACAAGCCATCTATAACATACTGCCTGCTTGGAAAGAGAGAGGACATATACAGCACCATCTCATGCACAATTTACCTGCTTGGAAAAAGAGAATAAATAAAAAGGACAATATATGCAAACTTTTCATATATTGCCTGCTTTGAGAAATAAGTTACAGGACTCAGATGGGACATTCAATCTAAGAAAGGAAAGAAAGAAAGAATGAAAGAAGGAAAGAAAGAAAAAAAACTCATCAGTTTTATTGCCTGCTTGATTATATAGAAAAATACGAAAATCTGCATTAAAAATATTAATCCTGCATGCTGGACATGTATGGTAATAATTTCTATTTTGTACCATTTTCTTGTTTAACTATAGCATGTTGATCATCGATCATAGATTTCTGTTGTTGTTTCATCGATAAGAAAAGCATCACAAGTTATCAAACTTTTTACTGCTTGTGCAGTTTTGTTCGTTGGTTTTGCTCTCTTATTTTCTTTTATGGTTGTTAGCTTGTAAATATCTGCTACTTCAAACCGCACAGGAGAAAAAACACAAAAACAAAATAACATTTCAGCAGGCTGGTTAAACGGTTTGTTTGGTATTAAAGAGATACGTAAGGAAAAAAGTTATGGGCATTTTGCATTAGAAAAAAAAAAACAACTTTGTATATCTGGTGCACTTTTAAGTTGTATTATTTTTTTTTTTTTTAGTTTTCATTTTGGTTTTTGTTTGTTGGGGCAGAAGCAAAAACGCCTGAATGGCATTGACAAACCTAAACTTAACAGGGAAAAACTCTCATCGGTCACTAGAGCCTACTCCATGCTTTAAAGTGGCAGCGAAGCTCTTTCCTTCAGGACAATTCCCAGCCTGGAGTGGTTAGGCTTGGCCATATAGTTTCCCTTCTGATTGTACACTCAGGAAGCGAAGGACGGACGAGATATCAGTTCCTTTTAAGAAACAACTGCCCCTTGATTTTCGGTAAATAAATAAATAATAATAATAATAAAAAAAAAACAACAAACCCTCCTCCTTACGAGTCAAGTTGCAATAGCAGCGAGGGCTCCGTGTCGCCACTGAAGTTAGGTTTCTCAATGGTAGTAGTGGATGAGTGGGCTGGAAAAGCATATAAAACTAAACTTTTTTTTAAGAAGACATCCTGCAACTTTTAAGTGTATTCTTTTGCAATGATTTGTAATCTGCTTCTCTGCTTCCCTATGCAGCGAGTGAAAGTTTTAGCCAAAATTTATTTGCAGTTGTATAGTAGTAGTAGTTTGGAGTCTTATGGGTGTTTTTATTACTTTTTTTTTTTTTTTTCTTTTCCTCCTGCAGGTCAGTAAAAGGATTTACGTTGCACTGACAAAAATACCAAAATGAAAACTTATTTTTTAGTTTCCTTTTAGGATAGCTGGCACTGCTGGCCGGATGCATTTTAAGTTTGTATTAGTTTATAAATTAACAGTAATAACAAGATTGTAATGAACAGCATGGTGCTTGCAGTTTTAAATATTGTGGATATTAGTCATGCATCAGAAAACGATCTTTGGTTTTTACTGATTCAACTGTGTTGAAATCAAAACATTGCAGCAGCGGAAAAAAATTGTTTTTATTTCATGTAAAGTTCTGAAGGGATCAATTTCAAATCCTGCTTATGATATGAAAAATATTAAAAAACCTGGTCTATTGTAGTTTTATTCAGACTGGTTTCTGTTTTTGGTTATTAAAATTGTTTCCTATTTTGCTTATTAAAATCATTGAAATGGCATTTCTTGGAGGGACCTGCTTCTGTGACCTCTCGTGTTAAGAAAAAAAAGAAAGGGAAACTTTTGGACCCTCACCCCCCCTCCCCTCCCCTCCCCTCCCGCACCGCCCGGCCCAGCAGCCGCCAGCGCCGGGGGATGCTCGGGGGGTGCGAGGCCGCTTTGCCCACTCGGGAACGCTGCCGCACGCAGGGCAGGACCGCTCAGCCCTGCCCCCTCCTCCGCTTTGCCCAGATCTCGCCCGTGGCAGGGAGTGAGCATCCCCTTCCCCCCCACTGCCCCCCCCGGAGAAGCGGAGCGGCGGGAGCCCCGCGCCGGGCCCGGCTGCTGTCGGGGCGTCCCCGCTGCAGCCCGGCGGGGAGCGGCAGCCTCTGGCCGGAGCCACCCCCGGCTGCCAGACAGGGGAAACGCTAAGTGCAGGCATTAATTTCTTCTTTTTATATATATATTTTTTTATGCATTAGAAAAGGAGAGGACTTGGCCACGACCGTTCTTTCCCCCGGCTCCTTTGGGATCCGAACCATTCACTTTCCTCCTCTCCATTTGCACATTTTATTTAATCCGGCTTTTTTTTTTTTTTCCTTTTTATTTTTAGTTTAGAAGACTCTTTAGATGCGTGTGGAGAAAGGGACAGATCTTTCCCTGACACCCCCCAGCGCTCAGCACCTCGTAGCCCCCCATCCATCAGCAGCTCTCAAAGCAGCGCCTGAAATCGCAGCCAGAGGAGGTTAGAAATCGCCCCCTGCTCCTCCTGGTGCGGGAAAGGGACCCCCAGAGCCGGGTCGCAGCGTGTCTTCGCGTTGCTGCTCTCAAAGTGCGAAAACCACGTTGAGCTTTAAATCCCTCTAAAAACAAAATCCACCACACCACCAAAAAGAATAGCCTCTCTCTGCCCTGCTCCTCTTCCCACCAGCAGCGAGCTGCCTTTGCAGGGACGGCATAAGGCGAGTTTGAAGAACAAACCGGTTCCTTAACCGAGTTCCTTAACAGAGTGTGGGAAAAAAAAATAAAAGCAAAGACAGTAACTTTAAAACAAAATCCCCTCTTCAATCCCAGCCGCATCCCTGCCCTGTCTGAGCCAGCTGGGCCGGCGCTGGGCTGGGGGAGCTTGGAAGGGGCCGGGGCTCGTCCCAGCCCCCGGCTACATGAGTCAGGCCCGGAGCTCGTACCCCGCTGCCCTCGAAGGGGGGACAGGAGTTTGCTGAGGAGGAGGAGAGCGCCTGGCTTTCCCTGTATAGCCTCCCCCCTTGCCAGTAAATGCTATGGCTGCAGAAAGCCTGAGAGGAATATTGTTTGTGGGAACTGCCACCGCATATTAATGTCCCCTCATGCATGCATTGAATAAATCACTGGGGCTAATTGAACAACAACAACAACAAAAAATAGGAAAAACAGGCCTTAGAAAAGCCCTCCGGATTCCCACCGCAGAGCCGTGTCAGCGGCGGGGCAGAGCCGCAGCACGGCCGGGCCGGCTGTAGCGGCCGGTGCCTTCGCAGCGCCCGGTCCCGTTCCCGAGGTTTAATTTGTCCCATTTAAAAGAAAAAACTGCAAGTAAGCACCGCCCCGGGCGCAGCCGGGGCTGGTGGCACTGGGACCCGACGGCCCTGGGAGGGACGAGCCCGGCCCGGCGGGACGCTGCGGGGCCCCGGGCCGTGGGCTGCACCCCCCCCGCCCCGGGGCCGGGCTGGCTTCCTCTGACAGACCAGGGGGCTACGACATGCCGGGGGCAGCCCGAAACCCCCCCGCACTTGTGCTCGGCCCGGCCTGCGGCGGGGCAGGGCTCTGCCCCGGCGGCACCGCACCGGCACCGGGCGCAGGCAGCCCCGCGGGGGTCGAGGAGGGCAGGGCCTGCCTGCCCCGCCGCTGCCTGCCCGCCCCCCCCGGCCCCCGGGAGCTCCATCAGCGAAGGGTGACCCCCTCCCGGCTTCGCTCGCGTATTGCCATCCCCGCGTGTCGGCTTTGATCTCTCGCCGTTCACCACTGATCCATAAAGGGCTGTTGACACACGAGTCGGGGGCACGATGGAGAGGCGGTTTCGTGAAACCAAAGGGAAAACGAGAACCCCCTTTTCTCCTCCCCGGGAGCGGCCTGCCCGCGGGGTGCTTTCCCGGGAGCGGGGCCTCTGCGGGTCAGCTCGGGCCGCCCTCCCGGGGCTCCCCCCCTTTCCACTCGGAGCGCTAAGGAGAAGTTGCGTGTCCACCGCGGGGGATAAAGCACCTTCGCCCCCCAAACCCCTCGTCCTCGCCCTGCTTTGCGTGCACGTCCTCTGCCCGTCCTTCGAGCCGCTTCTCCCCGCGCACACCCCGGCCGGAGGCTGCGGGCCCGCTCCGCGCCCGGGGGGGTGCAGCGGCCCCGGGCAGCCCGTTCTGCCCCGGGGCTCGGAGGAGGCCGGGAGGCTGCAAGTGCTGCCGCGAACCGTGGGCAGTGCCCACGCGTGACACGGCTCGGAGTGGCCGGGAGCTGACCGCCCCCCGTCCGGAAACCTGCCAGGCGATCAGTCAGTCGCCCTTGAGGCTGTCCGGAGCGAAGATGATGCAAAAACTGTCTCCCCTAAAAAGCGCGGTGCAGCCGGGGAGCGGTCCCCGCCCCGATCCGCTCCGTGCAGCCTCGGGGAGGACGGGGCCAACGAGACAGCACCGGACCCCGGACCGGGCCGTGCCCCCCCGGCCGGAGCGGGGGCTCCGGGGTGCACCGGCAGCACAAGCGTCGGTGCCTTTGCAGCCAGAAATGCGCCGGTGGTAGCCCCCGAGAGCAGCACGGCGGGGTCTGGGGGGGCTGCCTGCCCTGGACCTCCAGGGGGTGGGGAGGTGGCGGGGAAGAGCCCAAGCACCGCTAAGTTTGGCTGCCGGACGACGGTTCGCTACGTGATCTCGTGTAGTACAGGAGGACGATTCCCTTCAGTGAAAACCGTATTATTTTGTTTGATCTCGTAGTTTTGCAAGAGCTATTGCGAACAGCTGTAGCGAGAGCTGCACCCCCCCGCCGGGGCAGAGGTGACGACCGGCCCCGGCTGCTCCCAGAATTAAACGAGTCGCTCAGACAGGAAACACAATTGGCAACACCCCCCCCACCCCTTCCCCCATTTACTGACACAAAACTTCCAGACTATCTCTGCCAACCGTTTAATAGACTCTCTTCGATATTCCCTTCCCTCCTCCCCTCCAGAAGAGTGTATAAAACTGATTGTCTTTAATTCCAAAACAGCGAAATCTAAGACTAAAAAGACTTTTTGAACTAAAGATAGAAACATCACTCTAAGACTTTCCAGAGATGCTGTTGCCGGCCGGCAGATGAGTTGCTCTGTACTGGGGTGGGCAGGCGAGATGTATTAGGAGGATGAGCCAGGGCTTGCGAGATAACTGTTCCCATCTGGTTTAGGGTTGAATTTTTCTTTCTTTTTTTTTCTTTTTTTTTCTTTTTCCTCCCCCCCGGCCCCCCCTCGGGCTGGCGCAGCGCCCGCCCGGCTCTAGCAGGCTGGTTGGTGCCGGTGATTGACAGACCAAGGTCAGGGAAGCTCTTCGCGGCGGTGGGTGTCGGGTTTCGGGAATGACAGATAAAACATCCCCAGCGCTCGGGAGAGCCCCTTCTGGCTCCGCGGCCGCTCAGCTCCGTGCGCAGGCTCCGCGGGGTTGGGGCAGGGGAGCCCGCGGGGTTCCGCCGGTCGCGCAGCTGCGGAGCGGCCCTGCCAGGCGGCCGAGCGCACCGCGTCCGGCTCCGCGCCTCCCGCTCCGCGCCGCTGCTCCGGCTCCCGCCGGCGTCCCGATTTCCGTTTTTCTTTTTTAAATCTGAAGTGTTGATCTCCTTCTTACAGAATTGAAAGAGTAATTCCTCACCATCGAGAGGGAAAAAGCTATTTTGCTCCCTCTTTGAACAAGTTTCAGTAATGGTGTGGGGTTGTGGGGTTTTTTGTTGTTTTTTTTTTTTTTTTTTCCCATTCCCCCCCCCTTTTTTTTTTTTTTTTTTAGTCATTATGTTTTACTCCATTAAGGTTACAGTAAATCTGAAGTTACGTTCACACACACACACACTCTCTAAACAGTTTATTGCATAATCCTGCGTAGCATGTTCAGTAGCGTGTAGCTGTCCGGTAGGATCCTACACGAGACTTTTGTTTTATGTGAGAAGGAGAACAAGAAGAACGGGGGGGGGGGGGGGAGAGATTTCAAGTGCTGCCTTTTCTTCATTTTTAAATGATGACTTTCAGTAGTGAATTCTGAACACAGCATGAGGTGCTGCAAAACCTTCTCTAGCTATTTGCGTCCAGGACAGGGAAGAGACAATTTATATTTGTGAGCTGGTCCTGCGCATCATGGTGTGTGGAAGTGTTAGAAAATGGACTGTGGTGTACTTGAGACCTAAGGTACTGCAAATCCTTTGCCTTAAACAGAATTCCTTCTGTGGGGGCTTATTGTATTTGAAGATTTGTCACAATACGGTTAGAATAAACACTGCAGTGAAGAGGGAAAAACATAAAGAAAGCGACATGTTTTCCTGTCCCACAGTGGCTGCTATTAGGTTTTAGAGATAGTTGTCCTCTGCTGTTTTATTTCCCCTTTTAAAGTTTCACTGTTTGTCTTAAGGCACAGATTCAAACCACTGCATTTCCACTTTATACATGTGTTCTCTTAAAAGATTTGTTTAGATAAGGAAACCAATGCTAAGTGTTCACACTTGAAAGAAATTAAATATATAGAATGATAAGCTGCTGCTAAAATATATAAAAAACACTTAAATTAATAATAAGAACTTGTTCTGAGGCAAAATTCAATTTTACTTCCTATTATGCAATCTTTGCATGTAAAGTTGCTTTAATGCAAAATAGCAGCTCATCAAAAATTCTGTTTTATTGGTATCAAAAATTTATGATATCCTGAGGCATGAGGGGCAGAGAGCAAGGTAGGAAAGCTGTGTCCTTTTACCAAGTTTAGTGCTTTCTTTAAAGAAACACCTCAAACTTAATTCTCCTCCCTTCTTCCTCGTTTTTGGAGGCAGTGCGTGAAGGTTTATACCAGAGAAAACTCCTCCACTGACAATGTCACTGTGCAGCTCTAATGCACCATTTTGTTAACTGTACCCTCTCTGCAGACTCCTGCTTTCACTGCAATATTAGGAGATACTAGGACATGTTCATATGAATACAGAGATGGGATTATTTCTAAACTCTGATGTTTTCATTCAGTATTGCAATAATGCATATGTATTGCAAATATACGTGCATCGTTTGTGCCTGTATTTGACTATCAAAGCCTGAAACCTCCCACTGATAAAATGTAGAGACCTGATTCTGCTCCGGACTGGACTTCCCACTAATGAGACTTCATTTGTTTCCAGAAAGGTGCTCCTGGCTTTATATAAGATATTAAACACACAATGACAAGGGCACTGTGTTCAGTACAATTTTTTTTTTTTTTTCTGAAATAAGTGTGGCAAGAAATCAGTGCCAAGCACCTGAAATCTGCATTCATAAAAACAAACAATACTTACTCCTTCTTCAGTAGAACTTAAGACAAGTTATTAAAGGAGGCCCCTGACCTTCTACAGCTGGGGACATGGTGGCACTTAGAGGTGTGGTAACCTGGCCCAGGCAGGGCTCAGGCTGTCAGGTCCCTCTGGGCCGTGTCACCTCTCCTCCCATCACCACGGCTGGAAGCACAGGGCAAGATCACTGATTACCAGGGGATGGTGAGGTGGGGAAGGCAGCACAAGTCCCCGGGAGTCCTGTGTTTTTATAGGTCCTGTCTTACTGTTGAATGGAGCAGAAACTTTCCTGCTGGTTCAGGGGGCCCACTCAGAGAAGAAATTACAGGGGGCAATAAACCTGCACCTTGTACCTCTGGTAACGGCCTCTTCCTTGCTCTTAGGCTATGGTGCAGTTACTACCTAAAGCCTTTACATAAACAGATCTCTGAGCTAGCACTGACCCTTACAGCTCTCTGGATCTGCATTTTCCCCCTATTTAAGGTGGCTAACAATTACGAGCAAAAGGGTTTTGAGTCTGAAATCTCTGCTCATGTGATCCTAAAGGAAAGCTTTTACATTTATCCACAGTCTGGCCCCCATCTTGCTTATTGTCCAACGACATGCAGCTCCACATGTCATGTTGGTGCTATTGCCATGCTACCATCAGCTCTTGCACTGAGCCATCCCGTGAAGTTGCTGAGGCTGATAAACACAGAATGGATTCAGGACACCAGAAATAAAAGACTGCTAAACTCCTTTTGACACAGACCATCCTTATTTTTATGTCAGCCTTGACCTGTGGATCAAGCGTTTTATTCTGGGTATTGCAGTGGCAACGCTACACTGGTCTGCGAGAGCACATGCTGATCTCGGGGACTGGACGAGCACAAATTCATTAGGTCCAGCACAGGTTTTGCGGAGTGACAGGTTAACCCACTCCACAGATGGATAAAATGGGTAGCAAGGATGTTAGCAGAAAATGGTTTTCAAAGGGTATTTCCAGGTCCTCACTTACCTCAAGTCAGGCACCCAAAAGAACAGGGTATTAAGCAAATACCTATGAGCCTCTGGAGCTACGTAATAAGTGACTCATGTCTAAGTCAGACAGACAGACAGGAATAATGATAATAACAACAATAAAAAAATGTCTATGGCTTTCTGATTTGCAGTATTACCAGATCTCTCTCATGTAGGTTTCTGTCCTACTGCATGCAGACTTAAACTATGAAGTGACACAAAAGAAAAGGACCCTTTCATGGTAACATTAAACAGCAGGTAAGTTTAAATTTGAAATAAACAGATTTTATAGTCATGTTACTCAGCTCAATAATTAATGAAATATCTTGGATAAAATTTAAAACATAGCAGAGGTATGAGCTGGTCTCTGCTCCAGAATCTAAACCCAGTGTTTCTATTAAATAAGTCTTCTATCTTTTAAAAGAAACCCTTCTCCATAATCTGTTTTCAATTGAAGACTACAGTAAATATATCAAGATTACTGGATCACATTGTTTACAGATGAAACAGTTTAAAGGTGAAGTTATTTTTGGTTTAAATCTTCTGGTTTTAAAATGAAAGGCATTTCTGGAGTAGCTGCTGAAAAACAAAAATACCAGGAAAAAAAAGAAAAAAGGAAGAAGATAAAACGTGGCACTGTGAGGGTTAAGCAAGGTCCTAGGATCCAAGTAAATATTTATATGAGTGCTCAAAGAGGGGGGAAAAAAAATCTCAATATAACCAAAATATAAATCACAGTGCTTTATGTTAGCTGTCAAATTATTCTAGCCCCTGCATTCCAGTACTTGCTCTACTGGTAATGTCACATACAATATGTGGGCTTATGCCTTGGTGCAGGTTTGGCAGGTAATTAAAGTCAGTTGCATGGAGGTTTACACAGACTCCCTCCGATCCACCGAAAGACAAACAACCTGTTAACTGTGATAGCTGCGAGTGTGCAAAACTGTATGGGAGCAGGGATTCCCACCAGCCTGACTCCAGTGTGCGGGCTGGGTGCCTGGTCTCCAGTGTGGGTTAACTCTTTGGTGCCTTTGTAGCTCCTTGCTCTTTGCAGAGGCAATGAAAACCGGGTAGTGGCAGAATCAGCAGCCAGGCGTTTGTCAGAGGGAAAAAAAAAATAATAAAAGCAAGCCCTGAGGGCAGCTAGCCCTCGGGTCAGGTTTGCCTGCATTCTTGACCTGGGGGAGACTATTCTTGCTAGACGTCATCTGGGTGATTTAGTCTTACTGCTTTGTCCTGGCTCTGTATATTGGAGACTCCAGTCACGACAGAGTGAATTATTCCCAGCAGCTTCACGCTGCAGCCCTCTCTCCAATCTGAGATGGTCCTGGAGACCCCCAGCTCCTTCCCTGGGAGGTAACCTGCAAATGATGCCCAGAGCTTGCATCTTGTAGCCTTTGATGAAAACTCTTTCATGAAAGAGAACAAGAATCAAACTCTGGGTCTCAGCCCCCTGTCCGCTTTCATCTTCTCGTTTGACTCCCTCGTGTGGGTGGGTGGAAAGGAGGGTTTCAGATACACCTCTAGTTTTGCTCTCTCTGTCATAGGTTTTCCCATCTTGGTGGGGTGGATCTTTGCACCGGGAGGCACCTGTGTGTCTCCTGTTCTGTGTAGGAAATGGGCGCAGGGCTGCAGGTTCTGCTCTGGGAACCGGAGTGCTGCGAAGCCACACCTATGTGGATGCAACCTCGGTGTCAGGGAGCCGTGCCAGCACCGACACCACCGCCGTGCGACACCCTCTTCTTTAACCACAGAATTAGCATGGCACCAAGATGACGGGTTATTGCCCTCCGTCTCTCTCCCCACACGGTGTGTCATCCCTACCTCCAGCCTGTGAAGACAAAGGCTGGGGGCAAAGAATAAATCCTTCCCCATACGGTTGCTTTTCCCTGCCTTTCTATGGAGGCTTCCAGAAGGGTAGTC
The DNA here is from genome assembly GCF_965140245.1 of Athene noctua. Classification (NCBI taxonomy): domain Eukaryota; kingdom Metazoa; phylum Chordata; class Aves; order Strigiformes; family Strigidae; genus Athene; species Athene noctua. The sequence goes on along the minus strand of NC_134052.1, from coordinate 5,400,406 downwards.
AAGCTGTAATGGGGACACCCATCTGCAAGGATAACCCCACCACTAGCATCACTTCGCAGGGGCTAATGAACAACCACCATCTGTTTAGCTGCCGTCCATTTGCCTAGATGTGAGATTACCCATTCATATTCATTTAACCAGTCTCTTACGCTAATCTCTGTCTACCTCCTTTCTTATATTATAAGTCATACACAAAATCAGAGAGCAAGGGCCTTCCTGAATTAGCCCAGATTCCTGTTACTCAGCTTGGGAAATGTTGGGTTGAATCCTGACAGCAAGGGAAAAAACCATCCAAAACCCCAAAGCAAGCATAGATCAACTTCTGGAATCGCTTGGTCCATTTATTTACCCTAATCAAACAGTGATTTGTTTGTCTGATAGGAGTTTAGATAAAGTTTTCAGCAATTTGCAGTAATTAAATGTGAAAGGGGAAGAAGCAGAGGGTTTCCAGGCAACATGCTGCAGGAGGGGAGTTTTGGAGGAAGGCAGAGAACCCCTTGTTGAACATCTGCCAGCCTGCATGGAAGGTAGCGGTGATTTCCCTGCTCTTACGGAGTCCCCCCCTCCTCTTCACTCCCTTCAAAGATGCTCTCCTCTTACTGCTAAAAACAACCAGAGGAGAGAGAAAATCCCTGGAGAGCAGGAAGATATTTCCCAAAACAAGTTATTGCCTCTGATTACAACAAGTGATAGATATTAAAAAGAAAAAAAAGTCTCAAGGAAAGGCACTATCACCTCCCCCATAAGGACTTTGCTCCCATGTCAGACTTGTGCAAGCTAGAGCACAGTGCAGTGTTCAGTATATTCAAGATAGTTGTCAAGAGCAAAGTATAAACATTTCCAGCAAATGCACTTAATAGAAGTTTGTTTGCCAAGTTCTGCAGCCTCCTTTCTTGGTTATGGCAAGGAAAAGGCCTTTTTCATTAAGTGGGAAAAAAAATCCTCCCCCAATTAAAAAAATCCTAAATGTTTGAATGTAAAACTTTTTCTAGCCTTCTGCTTTGTTACCCATTGGCTCTAGCAGCAATGTACCCAAATTCTACTGGAGTCCCCCCATCCTGTACTCCTTTTTACAAACATTAGCTGGGAGAGAAGAGCCCTGTTCACAGACGGGCCTGAGCAGATCAGCAAATGGATGTGGTGAGAGTGAACCTGCAACTGTGATCCGAAGGGGATGCAGAAGAAACAGATTGGAGCTCCTGTTGTTCATAAAACATGGCCACATTCCTGAGAGAACAGAGTACGTGGGAATTTGGCCACTGGACTTTGCTGGGGCTAGAGGTTCACCTCAGCTTTCAAGGGGGGTTAGGTGCCTTCTGCCAGAAGATAGCTAACACAGGGCAAAGATACGCTGCAGCAGCAATTAAGCTCTAATCAATGTCTGCCTTTGCTTGAATCACTTCGCTCCACCCTGAACATGCAGTACAGCAGTGCTGGAAGCTCCTCCAGCCAAGAACTTGGGACTCCAGGGAAGGGGTGTGTTTGTTCCTCTTCTGAACTAACTACTTCATTCCAAAAGCAACCACAGTTGTCTTGAGCTACTGTCACCAGTTCAATATTCCTTTAGCAGGAAACAGAAGCTTTCTGTGAATGAAAAAGGCCTGAAGATGATGCTTCTGTTTTAATTAACTAATGTACCCAATAGATTCATGCTTTCTCCTTGAAATCTCAGTTGGCTTCTTTAATTGCTGTTCTCAGTGACACAGTTTAATTCTCCCTCCACGGACTGCACTTGTCTTTTCCCAGGCCACTCTCACTGAGAACGCCCACAAGAGCCCTCTCTTGTAGCTGGAGTGTGGGAGGAGCTGATGACTCTGAGATGACTACAGAAAATCCTCCCTGACTATGTCTCTCCATGCTCCCACATGATAGAAAAGTTGGCTGGAGAGGAGCTCTGGAGGTCTCTCATCCAACCTCCCACTCGAAGCAGGACTGCTGCCAACGGTAGATCAGGTCAGCCATGGCTTTGCCTCAGCAAGTCATGAAAACCTCCAGGGGTGGAGATCCCACCACCTCTCTGGGTGTCTGTTCCACCCACATTCTGCTAATTCTATTTCTAGGAACTTACGCATCTTGAAAGCAACTCTATTCTACCAGCAGGACAATAACTTCAAGATGTTTTGCAATACACCCCACCCCCTGCCCTTCAAGGACCTGATGACCCAGAAATACACAAGAAGTTGAACACCTATTATGGGAACTAAGAACACCGTCTTCTCTTTAGATCCGCAAAATCCCCACCAGACCATTCCTCAAGGTCACAGGCCGGAGGCACCTGCAGTATTAGCAGTAAAGTTCTCCAGGCCCCTGAAGTTCTGCTTCTGGGGTGGCCAGAAGCACCTTGCTGCTTATCTCAAGCTTAGGTCTAATTCACAAACATGAAAATATTATTCTGCCTCTCCTGGCTTAGGGCTCAATTTGCTACGGTGTTCTCAGAGCATTCCCGTCAGATCTACCTCATGTTCCAGCAGGATTTATGTACAGAGTGCATATATAATATTCTACCCATTCTATCCATGCATGTTTGCAACCTATGGCCCAAGTTATTCTGTACAAAGCAGAACAGCTTTGAGCGAGCAGAGCAGGAAAATAATGGTGCCAGACACCTCTGGGAATGGGTACTTGCACGTTTGGGTTCAATAGCAAAGCCAATCCCTGTCTCTTGCCCCCTAGGCAGGCAACAAGAGCTGGGGCCTCTGTTTGAAAGGAGAACTTTGGATGCCCACTCTGGGAAAAAGTTCTGTATGTGACAGGGAGACAGATGCCAATCTAGGACTGAATGGGATGGGTAAACCCCAAGAGAGCATGATTTAAACCATTGCTTTATTTCTTACTAGCTAGCATGGATGGCATGGTTCTTTATACCTGGTGATAGGGCTCACAGAAAAGTCGTAAGGATTACAGTGAAAACATCAGTGTCCTGGTACTTTTACCACTAGTTAGAAGCTTTAGTGGTGATTTGGTTGCCATCAAATCCACACAAAGAAAAAAATCCTACAGAGGGAGGATCCAATACCTACAAATCAGAGGAAGACAAAATTCCAGACTCAAAACAGAGGGCACTTTTTTATAAAATAAAGCTAAAATAATTGGTGATTGGAACAACTCATGAGGGGTTGCAAAGGTATATTCCATTGCTTGGAAACTGGAGGGAAAAGATTGGATATTTTTCCAAGAGTCATTTTAATCAAATTAGGAATTAATCCAGACATGTCCTATGGTCTATTATACTTGTGAAATCAGATTAGATGGTCACAGTGGTTTCTTCTGGTCTTACAATCAATGAAAAAAAATGTAATTGTGGTGATAGTGAAACAGTGAAGATATATACTGCTGAACTAGCAGGGAGGCTAACAGACATATGAAAATATTATGAATTCTAGAACTTATATAATAGATTGCATTCACTTCAGCAAGAATTCCACCATTGTTATTTTTTTCCACATTTAATTTAAAGAGGCAATATCCTTTTAAGCTTTCATTCTGCAGCAGGGTAGATTAAATTTAGAATAGAAAAGTGCTGCAGAATAGATCTAGGGATGTTCAGGGCTGGAGGACAACTTAATGAAGCAGAAACTGAAATACCATACGTCTCCAATAGCTTTAATTTATACAAATATTATCTTTGTGTCTTTCATAACATGATGCAGAGGAGCTCACAGTACAGTGTAATTCCTTTGCTTTTCAAGATAATTTTACCCATTTTAGTACCTGGGTTTGAAACCAGCCCAATTCAAACCAAAAGAGCTATAAAGATTTTTTGCTCTAATTGCTGAAACAGGCTTGCACATATAAAATCGGTTTAATGGCTGGAAAAGACTGTGTGGTGTATAAATAGGGGTAAGTACCAGACCACCTAGAGTCCAGTCCTGCCACAGGTATTCAGACTGGTCAGTGCTGTCAGATGCAGACCGTTCAGGATCAGTGGCAGAGTTGGTCTCCTGGGTCACACTGTGATGGAAACTGGGAACCCTCCTAACACAGGTATGCTCGCAGATCCAGCATGTTGTGTTTTAAACAGCCTGATTTTGTACGACTGTACTGGGTGCACCTTTGCAATTTTTTGGCCTTTATTGTTCCACCTCAAGCTCAGAAAGCAGGTACATGGGACTGTGGCCCCAAACCACTTGGTGCTGGCAATAAAGCCAAGAGCAGTAGCAGCAGCAGGAGGGAGCTGTGGCTGAGCATGCGCTTGAGACAGGACTTATTCCCTGCTGGTGAAGGATTACATGCTGGCATAGGCTCAGAGAAAGATCAGGATGCAGTGAAGGTAATAACCCCAACACTGGGGCAGTCCTGGTGTGGTTCTTCCTGACCAGGGATGAAAGAGCAGTGTCACCGCAGTGGGGGACTTGCTGTGTGCTGTGATCACCAGAGGCCTCCCTTCCCTCACAGCCCTTCTAGCTGAATGCAAAAGTGGTCAACACTTTTAGTTCAGAGGTAGTAACTTTTGGCATACTTGACCTCCCAGATATTTCGGGATGTCGGTGTACCACTTCATATACTCTGTGGGATACCAGACCCATCTCTGCTTCTAACTCACTGCGTGACCTTGGTTAAAACAGCCTCTGTGTGAATTAGTTTTCATTTCTGTGAGGTGAAATCTTCTACTAATCTCTGAAAAGGACTTTGAAACTTAAAATAGCAGGTATCTAATGTCTGGCACCTTATTTATTCACAGATGTTTGAATCTGCTCAAGACATGTAAAACTGAGCTTCTACTTTTCACTCGATGTGTTAGAAGTGGGGAGAAAGAGAGAGAAAGAAAAAACCATGTTGCTGGAAGACACCTTCATTCTGAATAAAAGTAGAGTTCATTAGTGAAGAGGGTTCATCTTTTCTTTATTCTTCATAACATGCATTTTCATGATTGGTTACAAGTCTGGCATTGCTTCTTCCTTCATATGCTGCCAACAGCTTTCTATGATCTTAATTTCCCCCCCTCTATGAAAACCTCAGGAAAAAAAAATTCCATATATTAGCCTGCAAGTATTTGATTGACACATAGATTAATGTTATACAATTAAGGAGTGTTATCAGGTGAGTGCTTCAAAAATCACAATATTTCACAGGCAGGCAGGCTTCCTGACACCATGGTAAGTAGAAATACTTTATAAAAATTATTTAGAATCACCATCTATCATCATGAGAAACCCTGTGTTGTGCTAAAATAATTGACAGCTTGATAGCTATGAAATGTTTCCAATCCAATAAAATACAACATAGTATTTCCAATAACAACACCAATATGCAAGGATTTACAATGGTTACCAATTTATTATGAAAAATGATGGAATTCTAATTTGTGAGCAACTTGAGTGTATTTCAACTCCATGATCAGTGTCCTTCAAACCATTGCTAATCCAGTCAGTTCTTTCATGAATAAACGAGCCATGAATATGCATATTAGATGTAACACAGCACGGGCTGCTCTGCCACCTTACATCCAGAAGGTCATGGACATAAATCTTCTTAGATGCTAAATATTCCCTCTACCTCAGCTAGGTGTTGAGCAGCTCCCCAGTTTCCTAATGCCGTTAAAGAGAGGTATAATTGGGTAGAAACCCTCACGTATTCACTCCCCTGTGGTTCACATCGACGAAAGAGAAGCTAGAATTAAAAGGATGGAGTTTGAAATGAACCCGCCAGGCGCTTGCAGGCAGTTCATCAGTCACTGCCTGTGGACCTAATGGCTCTGCCTCTTCCAGGAGCGCTGGCACTGGGACCTCGGCTGCACTTGCCTCGCTGGTCCATTTAAACGGGACTGGAAATGGATCTTCTCCTTCAGTCTGTGCATGAAATACTTTTGGGGATCTTCAAATAAAAACCTAAACTGCTGCATCGTTCGGGCTCTTTGGTGCTGGTGGATAAAGTGGCCAGGCAGTCAGCTCGCAGCAAGGGCCAGCCTGGATCTCCAGCCAGCCCCTCGCCCCTGCCTTACCCTCTTCCCACTCCCATGTTTCCCGCTCTTCTCTTCCCTCCTGAGAAGTCTGCAGGTGGTATGAAGATTGTGGGCTTCTCCTCTACTCAGGAGAATCAAAAAAAGAGTTGGAAGAAGAAAGTCCTCTTTTGTTCACTCATTTCCCTTGCATCCTTGGAGTTATCTGGGCTAAGTCTGATCTTGTTTAAAGGGGTTTAAGTCAGAGAAACTCTGATCTTGATGGGGGGTGAAGAAATAAAGCTTCTGCTAATGTTAAAGCCACCAGAGAAAAGGTAATAGATGTTTCTGATTCAGACCTGTTCTCTCAGCTACAGGAACACCGAAAGCAGCAGGTAAATTTTTTTCTTTCTTATGCAAGTTTTGTTTAAAGGAGAAATACCTTTGGAGTGTTTTTTATTTCTTTTAAGACAATCATTTGTTTTAAGCAAGGTTTAAGTATCAGGGATTTCCTTTCCCCACCCTGCCCCCAAAATTAACAAGAGACAGAAGGAACATAATATCCTAGAGTAACAATTAACCTTCAGCATGCTTGCTTGTCACACAGCATATGCAGATGTAGGAGGAAGAAAAGCTCAACTGAATGCACACTGAAGTACCGTCCTTTCAAATTCTTACTAGAGCACACAGGTTTATAAAGGAGTCCATTAAAAAACTGGACCCAATTCTGCAATAGGCTTTTGTGAGGCATGGAGGTAGATGTGGTCGTCCTTATCCAAGGTCTCACTGCAAGACAAGGACTTTCAACAGGAATTTTCTGAACTCCTGGGTTATTAAAAAAAAAGTAATTATATATATATATATATATACATATATAACTCTCTATGTAATTACCTATTTAACTGTGTATGTATATAGCTATCTATATAGTTATATATATATAGTTATATGTATAGTAGTAATGAACATCGCTACCACTCCCTTTGCAGCTGCCTGACATTTTTCACTAGATAAGCTCAATGAACTTCAAGAACTCCCACTTGGACCCAGAAAATGTTCAGTTTTACCAGCAGCAATCTAGGAAGGGTTATTGATAGCTGTTTGACATTCAGTTTCTGTGCAGTTCCGCAGAGATATCTGAGTCTGAAACTTGGGAACCAGCATGAATTCTCTGCCTCCTGTTCCATGCAGAATTTGTTCTGTTCCCCAGCAATGAAAACAATTCTGACTGTCCAAACTGTAGCAATTCTTGTCAGAAGGTTGTTTTTGTTTTCAGACATGCATTTTTTCCCAGTGTTATGCATAATTGTTCCAAGAAAAGAGATACTATAGTGGGCTATTGCATTATTTAGATAGTATGCGGGATTGGATTATAATTTCCAGAGGAAAGAAGCCCATCAGGAGTTATTCAAGCAGATTAAATATATCCATTGGTTTTAAAACCAAGCAGTGGGCTGGTTTCACCACTGTGTGAAATAAATCTGGGCAGGTCAGGCTGGCTTTTTACCCCCCTTTTCTTTACTCAACCTGACTTAGACAGCTTCACTCAAATATTTTCTTTCACATGTTGCTGGCAAAAGCATCAAAACCCTAGCTGGGCTTATATTACAGCTGACAAATCACAGTAATTCATGATCAGAGCTACTGTAGTAATTCAGAACAACTAGTGCAGCCATGGGGGCCCAGAGTGACTGACAGCACTGCAAAAATTACCTGCTAGAATTTCTTAGAACTGCCAAGTAATTTGGGTTAACAGCTCTTTTCCTTAAAGAAGCACCTTGCGAAGAGGGTTGGCCCCATGGTACCTCATCTCTAGATCAGTCCCAGCAACCAGAGCAGCAGGGTGACTGGGATTAAGTTGACCACAGAGGTCTATGTTGTTGAAAAAGTTGTTATTGTCAATGAAAAACACCCAGAGCCAATTTAACAGCTCTCCAAGCATCTGTGGTTAATGGAGGACGTTATCCCTGGAAATGATAACAAATAGGGCAATATCTCTGTTTTTCATCTGCACAGTCACCTGCTATTTTCTGCCGATTGGGATGAATGGTTGCTGGTCTCTGCACAGGGAGGGTCCTTGCTCCTCACTAGCACGTGCAGGCCTTACTACCACAGTCACTTCACAGCTTAAAAAATTACACTTTCTTTAAAGAGTGGTTTAGATTCCTTAACACACCAGTGCTGAAGAAAACTGAATAATCTGCTTGTAATGAAAAGTGAAACTCTCATCACCATTTCAAGTTATAAACACCAGTTCTGTTCAGGAGAAATTTCAGGGCCTCTTTTTCTAAATTTAGACAGGTTTCAAAATTACTGGAGGACAACCAGTCACAGCCTGGATTCCTTGTTTGATTTTACCCTCTTTTTAAGAGTTCCTCTATTCATCTTGAGTTGTATAGAAAATAGTTTAAACTTGATATATTTTGAACCTTCACATTTTAAACCCTCAGTTTTCAACTGTCAGCTTAGGGCTTTTCCAAGTGTTTCCAATACCTTTACAAACTGGTGTATTGTCTGATAGAATACATCTTCAAAGGCTACCTCTTTTCAGGGGAATGGAGCTGGTAGTTTTATTCCAGGAAGTTTGCTGCATGACACAGGATCTTTTGTGGGCATTTTGCTCTTTTTCTTTCCAGGATTCCTTACTCTAAAATAGAAGTAACTTTAGAGAAAAAAAGTACAAGACTGTTCTTTGTGTATTCAGCTAGCTAACTGTCATGATTTTATGAGGAGTCTCATGATACTCGGTATTTTTCTTAAAACCCTAGACCTTGGAGTCATATGTATATACCAGAGTTTCAGCATTAACTAAGAGAAGAAGGTTTCCAGCCTGCGTGGATGTGGCAAAAACCTGAAAATAGTGAACCCTGGGAGCAGAAGAGAAGAGCCCTTCAAGCGCTTTTCAAAAAGCTCATGTTTTAGGTGCTAAAATCCTAAATTCTGGAGGGACAGGGAGGTGTGGAGGCAAGGGAGATAGGAATCCTTTGCTCAACATAGAGCTGTGATACCTCTGCCACTGAAACACATCCTCTGAAACTCAGCCCTCTGTTTTTATTGTGTTAGGCTAATTGGAGTCAGAGGCTGTTCAAACCTACAATAGGAAATGGGATTTGGGGAAAACCCACACCCAGAAGACAGGATTAAAAGGAGCTTCCTTGAATCCCAGCCCATCTCTTGCAGACAGACTTTGAAAGTTTCAGGTGTGCTAATTCTATTCTAAAAATTCAAATTCTGAAGTGAAATCAAGCAGAAGCAAAATACTGTCTCTTACTCAGCTGACAAGTTAAGAAAGGAATTGGAGGGATCCTAACAGCCTGCAGGTCAGCATTCATATTTATCATATATGAGGCTTTATCAGCTGAAGGACTAAAAGCATCTTTCAAGCTGCTCCAGGCCACCAAGAAGCTCTCTTTAATGACTGATGCTGCCAGTTTCTTCTCCCATAGTCAGACTTCTCAGGACAAGGATTTTTTTGGTCAATATAGAAGACTCTTCCCTTAAAACTCCCATGGGGAAGCAGAGAGTGGATAATCCAGATCACAGAACAGGCCTTGCTCAGCTCAGTATTTTTTCCTGTGTCGTAACAGACATTTGATAACAAAGCAAACCTGCATAAGCAAGTCAGCCCATGGCAAAAAGAGTAATCCACTTAAGTTGGGTGGTTTCTGTGGTGCAATCCAGTGTAACACTGCTTCCCCTCTGGCAGTCCTTGCTAGAATCTAAGACATAAGTAAAACACGTTTGTGAGGCTCAGACAAGAGACCACTTTGTAAAGTTACTTGTGCGTGCATGACTTGAAAGAGCAAGAAGAAAGCACTCTTAGGACACGTTATTACAGGAGCTGGCAGCAGGTTAAGGCCTCCTTTCCTGTTTTAGCTGGTTTATTAGTAATGACTGCAGCACCTCAGATGTCAGCGGTGAACTAGGACTCCACTAGACCTGGCACCTAGAGATGTTCCTGGTCCTAAAAAGCCCATGTGTGGAAGAGCTCTCTGAGCTGTGCAGATAAAGCAATTTAGCTCTCCAAACACCTGGCACTCAGAGCTCATCAGAGAGCCCAATGTCTGTTCCTCTGGCAGGGAGGTACACGTGTGAACACTATCCAACAGGAACTAGAAGGCACCTCAATGCAGCTGGAGCTGAACACAGGACAGCTAGAGCACCACCTCTGAAACCTTGCAAGGTTCAAGACTTTTCTCCATGCATTTCTCTGTTATGTGCTGCTCCTAGAAGGAAAATCTTCATTTAACTTTTCTTCAGACAGTCTGGGATTTTGCATGTGAGTCCAGAATAGGTTTCTACCAGCCATAAGGCATCTGCTATAGCAGCTTCTCAGTCCTTTGCAGCTCTGTCTGGTCTGCCAGAGCCCTCACTCCTGAGTGGCAATCACCGGTTAAGCCACATGGAGCTGCTCTGCACTATACACAAACGAAACCACCAAACTGCCTCACGAGTTACCTGGTGCAAGAGCTAGACCTGTCCTCAGCAGTGAGCAGCGAATGCACTAACTCCTCATCCTACACAAGTGTCTGCTACTACAGGAGAATGTGAAGCCATTGCCTTTGGAGGAGTTTGACCTACTTTGGAACAGGGATGTCAGAGTTTGCATTCTTCCTCCCCACTTTTACTAGCTGCTGTTTATGTAGGGCCTCCAACACTACTCATTAGAGGGGTGGGGGCAACCCAGCTAGAATGTACTTCACTGAGATCAAAGCATCATGCAAAAATCCCATATTCAGTGTATTTATTAGAGATCAAATAACATCTATAAAGTGTATGATTTTTTTTAACTCTACTGATCCTACACTGAGCTGCTGCTTATCTCCTCCTATATTATATGGAGATCTGCCTTGCAGCTACAGGGAGCCAAGGAAGAAAGAACAAAAATATTTCACAATTCCTCCTTTTTCTGACTTCCTCTCCCATCCTTCTCTCAGCCTCTGCAAGCAGGAAACAAAAAAAGCCTGAAGACTCTCTGTACCCTGTTACTACTTCTATCACCTCACAGCAACCAACTAACTCTTGTTTATTAAAGCTTCTCACATAAAATACAATAATCACCTACATTGAGAAAGAAGTTCAGGTATCATTTTCTCAAAATAAGAGTTTGCTGACCAGAAGACCTCTGCTTAAGAAACCCACACAGTTTTCCCAAACATCCCACTATGAGGGAAGAGACACACGAGCTGTTTATAACCTTACAGCTGCCACAGCTGCTTGCCCTTTACTCCAGCCTTGCTCCATGGTCATCAGCTGTTTTTCCCCACCAGCTCATCAGGCTGATTAAGATAAGAGACTTTCTTTCCTTCTATTTTCATAGTACATTTGTTGTAGTATTTGCAGGTAGTAATTTGGGGTCTAGACAGGCTGGGAGGACTCTCTGAAGGGTTTTACTCTCCTGCAAGGCTATGCTCAGCATGTTAAGCAGTCGCTGGTGGAGGTTTATAGCACAATTTGCTAGGTAGGAAAGGATAATATCATATACTATGGGAAATTTAAGAAGGGGAAGGATAATTTGGCAGACATTTTATACAGGCACCCACTGGGCAGAAAGAACAGTCATACAGTTATAATACTGGCCTTGTATGCAGCACTTGGCCTTTGGCTTTTCCAGAGGCTTCCTGTATAAAATCTGACAAAAATCACTTGGAGAAAATTGTTTTTGAAGTTCTTTAGGCAAGAAAAATAGTGATGAAATTGCTTTGGAGATCTGTCTTGCATTCATACCTCAGTTTCCTTTATGTAAAAACGAAGGCAATAATGTTCTTCTCCATCCTTGTTGGCTTTTCCCAGATGCAAGGTTGCAGGGTGGGGAGTGCCTCTGAGAACAGGCTGGGCTCTGCAATGAAGACTGAGCTTCATGTGAGGTCTGCCCACACTGCTGGCTCCTGTTCTTGCCTGGTGGGGCCATGCCAGCCTTGGAAGGCACCAACCAGAGGATGTCTGGGGAAGGACCACTCTGGTGGCACTTGGATCTCTTCCAGGCACAGTGGCTGGTGAGCAGGCCTGCTCGGAGAGGAGGCCGCATGCACACACAGCCAGCAGCGTTGGCTGGTGTTGGTGTGATGCCTCATACCATAAGGGCTCTGAGCTTCCTGGGTCCTGTAGATCCTTACGCAGGGTAAGGAGCAACTCAACAGGTTTGGGAGGAGTTTGTGCATTTGGTTTTTCTTGATTCCATTTGGGCTGAAATCACTTGACAGTTTTCTTTGATGGGTGGGAGGGAGCCTTGTGAAAAATCTTTACTAAAATACTTCAGGTTACTCATTTTAACATATCCATTTATTGAGACATTTGGCATAAATTCTGTGGCAATTCTCCCCAAAGACTTCAGTAATTCGATCCTTTTTTTTTCTAAAGCACTGTATACTTTAATTAATAGCTTTTATATTTTAGAATAGCCAAAGGCAAGCTTCTTTAACCAGAAAAATGTATATATTGACACACCTTTAAGGCAGTAAACTTTTCTGCATATTAATATTGAAAAGAAGCTCATTAATTAGGCAGTCACACACACACACAAATCTTCTGATAGAATAAGTGCATTGAAAGTTTTATATCACTTGGGACAAGTTCTGCCTGGAGCAAAGCTGCAAAGTTAATGCTCTGTATTAACTCCAGCAATCAACCCCCAAAATGGCTGCATCCCTCAAGGCCAGTCATTCCATTTGATCAGGCTGCAAAGCAAATTAGCATTCTCTTTGCCCTGGCTATGATGCTTCCTATTCTTTTCATGAATGATTTATTGGTTTCCCCTGCCCAGGATATGCTTGCTTTACCATCTACCTTTTCAGTGATGTTTGACCCAACAAAAGGTATCCCCTGTGGTTTTGGTGCTAACTGGAACCTGCACTAGATGCTACTCTCTGTCTTGTACTGAAAAGCAGCATTTGCTGCATGGTGGCAGGAGTTTGATATAGTGACTGCTTTCCCATTCATCTTCCTTCAGATTTTGGCTTCTTATTTGGATAAAACTCCCTTTTACAGAAATGCTTGCAGACTTCAGGGAAAGCCCTGCCTTTGTAAAGAGATGATAGCCAAACACTGCAGAGGTGACTCACAGTAGCTGGTCCTCTTGGAGGATCTCTTGCAAAAAAAGCCTGAGCATGAAGTAAGAATTCCCACACGGGGTGTTTTCCATGTTCTCCGAAGCGTCACCCGGAGGCTGCAGGGCAGAGGTGTTCCCAAGTGCACCCTGCAGTTCTGGCCCCCCAGCCTCCCACACTGGTAGTGCTGGCTGGGGTGTATCAGGGCTCCCTCACAGCCTGTGTCTCTTGGCTCTGGGAACTAAGGTCGGGGTGTTTGGGGGGAAAAGTGTCTCATCCAGTCCCGGAGCCACTGGAAATTCTCCTCTGGTTTGCGCTTTAGGTATAGCAAAAGGGCATCTGCTGGAACAGCTGAAACTGTCTTTGTCCTGGGGTGTTCTTCAGCAGCTTTTATTTTCTTGTTTGTTTTGAAGATAGCTGTAAAAAAAAAGCAAAGTATAAAGTTAAGATTGGGATGATGCTTTCAACCTCTTCCTCTCCCATATCTCTGCACTGGCTTGAAAAGGTTAAAGTCCTCCCTACTTCTCTTTTCTCACTTCCTACTTCATGAAACCCTGTTATCAGTAAAACCCCCATCTGTTTTTCAGGAAAACTCTCCTACAAGGTGTGGAGGAGTCAGTCACTTTAGTTAAAATCTGTGCTGTATTTCCCCCACATTCCTGAGCTGAATCAGTCTGTTCGTCTTGGTGTAGGTTTTTTTGTTTGTTTGTTTGTTTTTTTCTCCTGAAATTATTGACAAATACATGGAGAATCAATTGTAATGACCTCTACTAACCTACTCTACAGACCTGAGGCATCATGTGTTTTAAGTAGACACCTGAACTTCAGGCAGATACCCAAAATGAACATGAGCTTTATCAGCTATAGTTTGACTACCATGTATACCTACACTGATTTCCATGAGTTATTGCTTAATTTCATCTACGCAATCAAGACTAAAATCAAATCTGTGTCCTCTGATGTCCAGAGAACAGTGACATGAGAACTGGTCTCGTTAGCACTCATGAGAGATGCTGGTACAGCCTGGGAAGAGAACGTACAGCTTCTGACTTCTTAAAATTTAATGACACAGTTTATAGGGCTTTGATCCTCTAAGTTATCTTTACTTACAAGCAGGCTCATGAAAGTCAATGGGACCTATTTACAATATAGAAAGTTAAACACAGGAGTCAGTCTGTGCAAGATCTATAGCTGTGAAACCAATATTGCCTTGTACAAATGTCATAACATTTTCTAAAAATTAATAAATGAAGAGATTGTTTCCTTTTCACCAAATATTGAAAGCAATTGGATTCTCTGTGCCCATTATAAGTGTCCCTCATGGGCTGGGGGGGATTTCAGCACTAGAGTTGAATACATATTATTTTGTACTTTGAGCTGCTCTATGCATCTGTCAATGAAGTGCCTCTGGCCATTTTCATAGGTTTTAGGCATAGCTTAACAGCAGCTTATTTAAATGAAAACAATGCAGGAATGGAAGGAATATTCCTTGCCAGCTGGAGTTATGTTGTGGGCAGCTTTTTGTTGTGTGTCCGTCCATTACCTGCTGTAGAAGAAAAGCTGTTAAACAAGTCAAACCAGCATGTTGGTCCAAAGCCAGCTAACAAGTTCATATGTCCTGCAAAGCTTTATAGATATAGGATTGGTTTTCCATAGATTTCTCTTCTCTTCTCTTCTCTTCTCTTCTCTTCTCTTCTCTTCTCTTCTCTTCTCTTCTCTTCTCTTCTCTTCCTATTTCTATTTCTATTTCTACTTCATTCTATTCTATTGCTATTTCTATTATATTCCTATGTTCATCCCCAAAGTGTATGAGAGTCTTTGCTCAGATGCTCAGAGAAATGGCTAATTCATTGAATTTTCTATGCTGGCAGATGATTGATATGGAAAAACTTCAACCTGAATATTCTAGGTTTGGCAAAGTTATAATTTATTGCAAATGGGGTCTTAACACAAACAAACCATTTGGTTACCTTAATAAAGGGCAGCGTTGCCTATAAATGTGTGCCATTGTGCTGGGAGGTATCATAAAAAATAATTAAAACCAAACTGCTGTTGTCAATGTTGACAGACATTAGTCATGTCACCAGCCCGTGATGCATTGCCAAGATGAGGCAGGACTGCTCTGATCCCGAAGTAAGATGCTGAGTATCCTACCAGCTTAGCAGAAGATGCTGAGACAGCCCAGGCTTTTCTGGAGCTAAGCCCTGGAACCACATCATCTGAGACTGAAGGGTAATGTAATGTTCCTGTACTCATAAAGGCCATATTCTGAAGCTCAGTGATCTCACTCCTTCAGTCTTCTAAAGACCAAGCCCTGACTCTTTCCACAAATGACACACCGAGTAGACCATTTAAAAGGGGCTACTTGGAAAGGTAAGGGTACAGGAACCTGTGGTTCTTATGGCAGTTTTATTTTGTCCATGTCCAAAGAGGAATACTTTCCCAGAGCCTGACCAGATTAAAAAAATTGTCTGAGAGCTGGGTCGTTCTTCAGATTTTGTGCTTGCCTACTAACCCCAAGCTGATGATAAACGCATCAGCTCTACTTCTCTGTGTGTCTATTTGTCTGTGCCCCTGCTTGTTATGTGCCTGTCCTTGCTTGCCCTCGTATCTGCTGAAAAGGCACAGTGTGCCACAGAGGCATAGGGCCAGTCCTTCCGCACATGCGAGTGTGAGAAGGCACATGGCCTTTCCCCAGTGCACCTGCAGAATAAAAAAGAGGCTTTTCTTGATCTAGGTAAGGCACATGGTTGACCACACTTAGATGAAAAAAAAAAAAAATAATTCTACTGCTTTGCTGGAAACATGGCATGGAGCTTCAAAGTCAGTTTTAAATACAGGGCATTGCGCTGCGCTGGCCTGGAGTTGCCAAAGTTGCTAATGGACAGTGGAGGCCTGGATACGATCAGAAAAGACCTGCCAAAGCAACTGAAAGCTGAAAATACTTTTCTGGGAGAAGGTACGCACCATCAGCAGTGCCCACTTATTGCTCCCAGGAGCTCTTTTGGTTGTTTCCTTCTACTGAAAGGTTTCTTTGGAGCAGTACTCCAGAGAATCAGTCTCCGTAAGTGCAGAACAACTGCTGCATCTGTTGTTGATGAACACAGCATTTGAAGCCGTGCCTTGATACTCTCCAGAGAAGCATTAAGCACTAGCTAAGCACACTGCTCTCCTTTGTGGGCTGTGTTAACAACTGTTGCGGATGCCTTACAGGGATCCCTCCATGGGAAAGTGGGAGTAGTGCAAGGGACCCACCTTTCCCCCTCCAGAACAGATGAGTCAACAGCACTTCATCTTCCTGGGTCCCAAATGTCACGTCTCGCTACCCCTGCAGAATGATGAGGAACTGACACCTCCTGAGTCATGGCACTCCTGCACCTTGGAGCGTTCAGGCTCTGGGGTCACTGCTCTGACAATTTGACTCCAAAGTATGGTGAGCAGAAAATCACAAGTGTTTCCCTAAAAAATATTTTGGAAAGTAAAAAAAAAAATAAAATTCACTTCTTCCATTCTTGTAGAAGAAACTTTCCAGCTGTTTGCTTAAAACCAAACAAAACTCAAAGCAGAAAACATCCAGCTTCTGGCTATTTCCAGTGTTTTCAAATTATTCTTTCAGTCTGGAGATTATTTTTTGATGTTGCTGAAAACCAAACTGTTTAGATATTTACTTTTTTAATAGTTTCAGCAAAACATATTGAAAAGATTTGTCTTCATCTGAGTGTGGGTTGGGAACATTTTAAAATTCTCAAGTATTTTTCAGGAAGAGAAATTCTTTTCGACCCAGCTCAGCCATCTGCCTGCTATAGTAATGTTCTTATTTTACCTTGCTTATTTTACCCCTTTCCTCCCTTTTATATTTGCACTGATTCTGAATTTCTCTAGACAGGGACTTTACCTTCCTTTACAATTGTTGGGCACTCTCTATATTTAGGGTATTACGTTCATGCAGATGAGAAGTAACTGTAATGGATTTGAAAATGTATATTTTAAGTCTAAAGGCTATTTAAGATTCCCCATTCAATTTTATAGAATAATTAGCAGGCAAATCTATATAGAGCTCTAATTTTCAATCTTTTTGAGGTTAATTCCTTCAAGGTTCAGTCACAGTGCTAAGTGTTTTTTCTAGAAGTTTCTAGAAACATTTTTCTTGGTCATTCCTCAGGATATAAAAATGTATTGGCCTTGATTCTTTGGCTTGTGGAAGCTGAATGTAAAAGCCCTTTGAAAAACCTGGACCACTGGACTTGGCTTAAAATGTTCAGCAATTCCATTTAGACATCCAGATTTTACTCAGAGTCCTCAAGCCTAGAAATACAAGTTTTTCTCCCAAAGGAAAATGGAGTTTTCAGCAGGACTTCCTGACTGCTGCTGGTGGTGATGTTACAGGGACAGCTACCATTGTGGCAGCTCTTTGATGCCTCTCCTTCTGGCCCTTGCTGAAAAGTAGGAAGCAGTGAAGTGCCTGAAAACATAATTAATACTAGTAAAACTTTGATCAGTACTTTCATTAACTCATCTGCAAGTGCTTCAACTATACCAGGTAATAAAACCTCCCAGAGTCTTTTAATTGCCATTTTATTGCAGATGGAGCTGACTGTAGCACCATCAGTTACAGCAGGCTCAAACTTCACATGGCAAGCAGACACAGTTGGGATAACTCAGCTCTCTAAGACCACAAGGCAACAAGCAATGGAACCAGGAGCCCCAGCAGCTTCACTTTGCTCATAGTAGTTTACTAGGTAAATGCAGTTAAAAATAATGATAATAGAATGTTAACCTGTGTTCCAGTCTGTCAACAGTTTCATGTGCCTTTGTTAACCAGATTGTTAATAATTGAATGAAAATACCCAATTGCATTACACAGGAGGTGACAGACTTGCAAGTACCCTTTCCTAGCCTGGTTTCACCATCTTAACACCATGTGTATGGCTGCTTGTAGCAATGCTGTAACGTGGCTATCATTGCATTATGTCATAGCATTGCGTGGATACCAGTTTCTCCCTTGTAGCTTTTTGAACCTGTTACCCAATTTCAACCTACTTGTCAGTACATTCAGAGATATTAAGTGCTTATAAGTCTTAGAAGATAGTGCCTGGGTTCAGGAAGGTGGTTTTGTCAGTGCTTCCACTAAACCTGCTGTATGAGCTCATCTCCTATGAGACATCAGAAAACCAAGTCAGTCCTGAGCTATTCTTACAAGGGCTACATTGGTTCTGCTGCTCACGGGACTCTATTTCTGAAAATGATTCATCTCATTCATGCACTCTTACACACAGACACTTTCCCTGCTCTCACCACAAATGCTGCTTGGCAGGATGATTTTCTGCAGCTGTGTAGATACCCTCATGATCTCTTCTTCTTGTTGTCCTGTTTATCTCTGGGTTACAGGCATCACCTCTTCATCCTTCCACTGCTCTGATTTTATGCCATTTAGTTCTTCCTAATACCCAGTCTGCTTCATTAAATAATTGCTCTAAGGTGATTGACTGTGCATATGCTTCCTTTTTTGTGGTCCCATTTAAGTTTTGCCAACAAATGTCCCTAAAATACTGCCACTTCTGCTTAAACGCTTTCTCATCTTTATATACTATTGCTTGATCCATTATTAATTCCACTTAGGGCCCAGTTCTGCAACTTTGCCTCTGTGCATGTAATTTTTTTTCTGAAGGCCTTTGGAATATCTCTGTTTAGGGTCTGTTGATCTGGAAATCACCTTATCAACAACAAGATACAGCGAAAAATTATGTCAACCCTCTACTTGGGTTGGGTGGTCTTGCTTGGATGATTTATAGCACATTCCTCCTACCAGTTCATTCTTTTCCACTTTTTTTTTTTTTTGCCTCCAGAAGAAATGGACCAGAGAGCAAAGGTGCAATCTGGTTCATGGCTGAAGCTCCCTAAAGTGCAGAGCTGTGGGTAAGTCTGTAAGAGACTGAGGGGTTAAATCTGTTATAGGGATCTCTGCTTTATTTTTCCCTCAGCTTGGGTAATGTTTCCTCTTATTTTGTTCCCTCTCATGTTTTTATCCTGTAGTTTGAGGTAAAATCATCATGAAGTCTCCCACACCCTCCTTGTCATGTTTGTTCCCTGCCATCTCAGGTCCTTTAAACCTCTCATTACTCAGAAACCCACTTCCACTGTCTCTAGTGTCTCTCACCTCTCCTGCACAAGTCTGTGACCTTCAGCCCCCCTGGCTTTCATTCCTCACCAGAGTTTGGTTATGTCTGATGTTGAAATCTCCCCTGTGTGCAGACACTGCAGAGTTCCCCTTTCCAAGTTGTCATGGTTCTTGTTGTTGTAAGAAAACAACCAATCATGTTCCTACCACAAATCACCGTGAGACCATTTAGGGCAAGTCAGCCTCCTTATCTGAGATGAGATCAGAGCCAGAACTAAAAAACCTATGCCACAAACTCTGGGGAGCCTGGATCAATTTTGCATACTATGGCAAGATGAGGAAGCATCAGATAGATGCACAATTTTATTCCACCACTTCTATTTCCACTGCACAAAATATTAATTATAGTCAAGAACTTCTCAATGCTGTATAACAAAATCTTCAGTAAAATATGGCACAAGAAAAGACCAGGAGACAGTGAGAGCTCTCACTGATGCTCTAGGTCTCTTGAATAGCCACCAATTTTTAGGTTAAATGACCAAAACAGGCACTTCCTTGAAGTTATCAGCTGCCCATGCTGCAGAAGGCAGCAAAGAACTGCATATGGTGCTGCCTTCTCTGTCCTTGGAGAAAATCTCATCTTGACTCCAAAAAAAAGAAACAGCTTAACCTTACATATATACATAAAAATGTTTGCGTGTCTGAATCAAGACAAATAGACAGAAACTGAGGATGCTTAAAAAATATTATTTATTGGATAGGAAGACCTCTCTTGAATTTGCAGAAATGCACTTCCAAGAGAAGCTGGGGTTGTAACATCCTGAGCACTGAATGCAAAGACCATTTCTCCTTGTAGCCTTTTTTCGAGGACGACCTGTTTGCTTTTTCATGAAGCTGACTTGTTTTCTGCTCCCTCTGCTCTGGAATCTTCAGGGCTGCTCATCTTTCCATGCAACCGGCTCTTCTGTCTGTGCTCTCAGGACCTCTTAGCACACAGCTCCTCATTATCTTCTGTCAAACTAGTGATTTACCTGCAGTGGTGTGCCCACTGCAACATCACATTGTGATCCCCCTTAGTAGCGTCTCCGAAGAACTGTACGATTATAATGCAAATGCTTAAAGGGTGGCTGTGAATCTGAAGGCACAATGCTGCATTGGGTTTGGCAGACTTGCAGGTAGCACGCTCGGGTGGGTGCGGATTTCTGCCTGAATAAGTTAATCCATCCCTAGAAGCGTTATTTGAGGCTTGGGTGTCAGAGCAGATTTTGTTGAATTTTAATATTTCCTGTAACTTACACGTGTCATCATTGCCCAGTTATTGTTTCCTATGCTTCTGGAATGATACCACCTTCCACTTGCTGGCAGGTTGTGGCTCTCTGAACACGTTAAATCTCTCATCCCATTCCAGAGTATTTTCAGCCCTCCAGCAAAGTGTTTGTAATCTTGTCGCCCCATGTGGTTTGATCTTCCAACACCCAGCAAGGGTGAATAAACTCGCCTTGTAACCACTCCTCATTAAGGGAAAATGGCACATGACACACCCAGTGAAACAAAGCAGTGATTAACAGTAACATAATAGACACATTTAAAGTGTAGGTCTCAGATTCCAGTGATCTTGGGTCCTGCTAAACCATTTCCATACCAGCAACCCATCCTGTACCTACAAGTTATCCAGGCGAGGTGGGAAGCGTGAGGGAAGGGGAGACACCATGGCGGTAGACCTGAATAAATGAGGCAGCCCCAGAGGCTGCTTTACAGTTGCAACATTGTGTGGTGAGTTAAGACAGAAAGAAAATAAAGCAAGGAAAGTGCGTAGGAAGCACATTTCTTGTGGTAGCCAAGTGACACCCCAGTATTCAGAAAGTGTATGCAGACTATGTAGCCTCATGTGCGATTACGAGGGACTGTGAATGCAGTTGCAATTAGTACGGTGAAAGTATGGGCCTGAAGTTTCCAAGTATAAAAATGCCATTTATACCACTGTTTAGGAAAAGCAAAAGGACATTAACTTCAGTGGTTCCTTTTTCTTGGCAGGAATGGTAAAATTTTGTCACAGCACAAATTTGTGAATTCCCTTAAGAAGTTATTGCTCATGCACAAACACCCGTGAGGTGATCCCCGCTTCTTTGGCAAAGTGACCACTTTCTGTAGACTCTGCTCTGTAAAAATAAACTGAATGGAGTATTTCTTTCCCTTTGGATTTTTCTCACTCAGGAAACACCTATGCCCAAATCCTTAGCTGGTGTAAATCTGCAAAGCTCCTCTGACTTCAGTAATGTGACGCCAAGTTCCTCCATCAGAGAATGTGACCCGTTATTTTGGCTGAGCCTGTAAATCACCAATTCTGTGTTTTCGGACCCATTGTTCTAATCCTCCAATTTGCACATGCAGATGGTCTGAGCGCTCCCATGTGAGTTTTTGCCTGAGCAAAACTGTAGCCAGCACAAAGTGAGTGGGCAAGCATCTAGATGTGTAATTCAAAGCATGTAAACGTGGAGGCTGAGTTTAGGTTTCCCCCAAATGCAGCCCTTTAAATCTTTTTTTGCAATCTCCTCACACACAAAAACCACACGCACAGTCCCTCAAAACCCACACTCACAAAAACAGCTGTAAGAGAAGAAAAGACAATGAGGCACATTGTGGAGGAGCAGTCAGTCAAATCTCCCCCTGCGTTCTCCACCCAGAGCCAGCACATGCTGGGAGTCAATCAGCTCTTAGGGGAGCACAGGGAAAACATACACCCACAGAAACTGCTCAGATAATCTCACTCCCTCAAATCCTATAGGACTTTGATGGTTTCAGTGTGGGACTTCCTTTCCCCAACTTCTCCACTCCAAACCCATATTTCAAAATGAAGCTTTGGGGAAAAAAGTAAATTTATTTTTCTAGGTATTTTTTCATCCTCAGTGTGTTCTCCCAGAGAGAAAAAAGTCATTTTTATAGGGAGAGACTGATTAAGCATAAGACTGAACCTAGATGGAAGGTTATGTGCTGACACCTTCCAGTGCGATCACTGGAAGCTCTGCTGTACCCTGCCCTGAAGAGGAATAAGGAAGGTTCCTAGCCAGGGGCTTAAAACCCTAAAACAGTAAGTTCTTCATTAGGAAAAAATAGTTCCCGGTTTTTATTTTAATTGTTTGACTCATTCCTGAGAATAGTTGTGTGAACTACTTAAAATAATCTGAATTCTCAACAGGCTTGTTAGAGCCCAGTGTGTCCAGCAACGCTGTCACTGGCTGACTCCACCTGCAAGCGCTTCCACTGACCTCAGCTTGCTGGCCAGTGTGGAGAAGTTCACCTGCAGAGTTACTCACGGTATTTTATTTACTATGGTAATGATGCAATGAGATAAAGAATTAGAAGCCATGGAACAAATATACCTGTGAGATCGGGTGTGCCTGATAAGCACTTCTGAACGCTGTGAAAATGTGACTGAGTTGTTCATGGAAGTAGGAGTCCTTGCTGATAGATGCTGGTTCTGGGTACCAGTCAGTAAATGACAAGTCAAGAGCAGCCTTTCTTCTGTTATTTCCATCTTTCTTCCAAGCAGCCTGGGGCCACGATGTGTCCAAGACTTAGAGTCTGTTTATAAATGAAGTGTTGGGACTGTGAGATCCTCATCTTCTGCGACTTGAAGCAAAAGCCAGTGGAAGAAAAAAGCAATTTCCTCCCAATTATTCAGGGACACATCCTTTGTGGTGCTATTTCTGCCACCAGGAAAAGCACAGGAGCTCTGGGCCATCTGCATTCCACAAGCAGAGCACCTGTGGGCACGTGGAGGATTTGCTGAGACCAACAAGGAGGATGGGATGTGACAGGACCCCGGCATGCTGGTGGTCCCAGCAAACAGAGCTGCACCGAGAAGGAAACAAGCTGATGGCACCATGGCATGGTGCTACCTGAGGCTGCCCAAGCCATGGGCTCCCCAGAGCCCTGCACATCGTGGGAGCCGGGGAAGTGAGAGCCGTTCCTCAGCCTTCTGCAGCAAGCACAAGCCAGCTGGGGTATCTGGGAAACACAGGTCTGCACACCATTGCTCTGTGCCCAAACACATTGCACAGGCATTTAATTAGTTCTCTAATTTCCGAAGATTTATGAGCCTCCCTCTTCACTATGTTGCCTCAATACAACATCAGAAGGTGTTTGAGCACATGCGGGAAGTATTAATGTGGGACTAAGTGCTTCTAAAAATACTGTGCCTGCCAGAGAGGGTTAAATTTAAAGTAAAGTTGGGTTTGGGTGGGTTTTTTTCGTTGGTTGGGTTTGTTTTTGCCAGAAGCAGTAACCTTGAAGAGTCCAGTAACCTGTCTGCGTCTTCAGAAAATTACAGGTGTTTAAGCAGGCTGTGCTGAAAGGCAGACTGCGAGATAATAGGTGTTTTCTACCCCTCCAGGTTCTTTTGCTGCTGTTGTGACGACTCCTTACCTCATCCGTGGGGTCTGATGGCGGATACGCTCTGCTTTGCAGGAGTGGGTCATCCCAAGCCTGTTGGGCAGGTTCAGTCACTGAGCTGAGGCTGGTGATTGTGCTGGGACGGTTCGCTGGGGCTGACAGTGCAGCCGCAGCGCAGGGCCCATCGTTTCCATGCACTTGCTAGCCATCACCACAAACCCGTTTCTGGCCTGTCCTGAAGTGCGGTGGGTTCTTACCTCTCTTACCTTGGTGGCTTCTGATTTACTATGATTTAAGTCCCAGCTAGTCTGCTATTGCCATGCAAAACCACTGCAAATGCAATCAGTGAAACAAAGATGTTCCTTGCAATTTGTAGTCTAGCCTGACAAAATAAAAAGGGTGAAAAGATTGTGTCACTCTTCTTAGACAGGTCACCCCCAAAGATTTTTCTCTTCTACACTTCTTTCTTCCTGCCAGCCAGACAATATCTTTTGCCAGTGCTCTCCCTCCCTTTTAAAAGATCTAGAGGTATATCTCTTAGGAGAGACTTCACCTGTTTTACTCTTCCTTCCCATTTTCTCCCCTCCTACTTTTTAAAAATGTACTGTTAAATACTGAATTCCATCTTTAAAACTTTGTCCTAATGTCAAGCTAGAGCAAGGATGTCAATCAGAACCAGTCACGTGGGAAAGGCTCCCACTGACCTCAGTGAGCCCTGGTCAGCCATAACATCTGCTTGTCTTGCACTGCCATGGCAAGATGTGGTTTGAGGGGAAGGGAGATTGGGAAACGTTACAGGGAAAGAAAAATGTCTGCCGGTAGGCTTGAAGAAAAGGAAGCTTGCTTCTGGGACACCTCAAACAGCTGCTTACTAAAAGTATTAAAAACTTGCAAAAAGAATAGAAGGGATGGGCAAAGCAAAACAAGAGGACATGCCTGAATTCCCAGTCAGGTTTAGTACACAGCAGTGACGATGATTCACTGTCTGGTTTTCACTTTGTTCCCTTCCTTCGGCACTCGGCAGTTTCCTAATTCTTGTAAAGCTCTGCCCGTTCTTTCGCTGTTACTGACCCTTTTGTTTTTCTCCTCTGGTTACTTTATTAGCAATGACCCAAACTACAGAAAATTTGCCCCCCAAATTTCTTTGACTTGCACTAGAAATTATTTAAGTTCTTTAAGGGTGTAGATGAGAATAGAATTATTATTATTATTATTATTATTTTGTCAGATCTCACCTCACCATTAATAGGGCATTAACATTGGAAAGTTGATCAAAACTGTCCTCTTGGAAAGAGATATGTAGCAAAATGAAAGCAGCCTCCTTTATTCCTTTCCCGTTTTTGCAAATATCTTTCTAAATTAAAACTGTCACAAAATATATCTACTAAGCTATGGCAGGACTCACAGTGATGCTGTTCCCTGAGCAAACTGTTCCTGCTGAAACCCCATGATCTCTCTTCCCCCTGCAGGAGTGTGACATGTGGCTCCCCACATCTGAGCGGTGAAAGCTGCGCTGGCACTGGCACCAGGGCTTTGATGGCGTCAGGATCTGGTCCTTTTTACTGATGATGAAAAAAATGTGGGTCTGATAACCCTAACGGGGAAAAGAAGAGGCAGGATAAAACCTGCATGCATTTCTTATACTGTTTTTTACCGTTTATGACTAAACCACCCGCAAGAGAGGGCAGGGTGGCTGCCTACATCTGCCAACACCACTAGCAAAGGACAATGGAGCAGGTTGTCCCCGGAGAAATCACTTCTGGACTGTCAAAGACCTGCAGCAAACTTCCTGATAAGTGACATTTTTCCTGTAATGATTTTGTTTTAGTCAGAAACAAAACATTACCTTGTGTTTTGCTGCAAAGTGGGAGGGGAGTTGCTCCTTTTGTCTCACTTGCTGCAAGTTTATTTTTCTTAAATTTAGAACAGTAACATCTTCTTTGCAAATATCTACAAACTTTTCACTGAAGTTCACTTTCTGGATCCCCAAACTTTCAAACTGAATATTTTAACTGACTAATAAATACACTGCTGGGTGTTCCAACCCACAGCAGGAGGCTTCTCATGCATGTCCGAATAGTGCTGCAGCCTTCACCAGGGAACCAGCCACCCGCGGCACATCCCATGAGCCCCTTTTTACGGTGTTTGGGTCCAGGTAATCTTTTTGGTCTGTTCCTCCAGCACATTTCAGAGGTAATGCTGTCTCCTTGGGAGGGTAGCCACAGTGAGGTGTTTGCTCCTGCCTCCCCTCAACACCCAGACAACAGCCCCAACTCGCAGACAGCCATGTTCAGCCTCAAAGGGATGGTTTTAATAAGACTTTCTCTTTCAAGGGGGAATAAACCTATATTTTTTTCTCATCTCAGCCTGTTTCCTTAAGCTCTCTACAGGCAATGGCTTGGGATATTTATTGCTCTCTAATTTCTTTTGGGACCCCCTTATTTTTATTTTATGCATGGCCTAATGCAAGTGTCTCCCAATTTCAGAGGAGGAAAATTAATTTGTTTCCACTTGGTAGCAAAGTGTTTGCTTTTGCCATCAAGTTGAGCTCTAGATGGTATTCACCCTGGGCAGTGGCCTGGGCCTGCAGTCCTGCAGGGCTGTCTGTGGGAATAAGCCTCAGTGAATAATTTATTTTTCAGTTTGGCTGCTGGGAGTCAGGGGGAAATTCAGTTTAATCTAAAATCTAAAATCTCCCTCCTTCCCTGCACATATATGTGGTGGGTTTTTTTGTTTCTTTTTTTTTTTTTTTCTGTGATTAACCAGGCTGCACAGTGGGTAGTTTTGCTGCTCTAAGCCATATGCATGTATTTTTGCTTGTATGTTTTTATACTTATGTACTCAGTGCTGAGCTTGAAGACACCAGATACTCATAGCCAGTGCAGGGCCCACAGTGGAGAAAAAACACTCTCTGCATCCTGCCAAGATGCCAAATAAATGTAAGATCACGGGGACAAAAGGGTTGCTTGTTGCTGCAGCAGGTCATGGCCAGACCTGATAATGAGGTTGGTGGCCAAGGGCAGCTGGTGGGAGGTGGACAGTCCTTGGTGGCAGAGGGCAGTGCGCACGTGAAGGGGACAGGAAAGTTCTTCGAGTTCTGTGCAAAGAGGAATCGGGAGTCTCAGAGCCCACCAAAGTGTTTCACTTCCTCTGAAGATGGAAACTGTGAAGCAATTACTGACAGTAACCTGTTTTGTCGTTGTGAACTGAACTTGGTATTTGACCCCATTTTGTAAGGTGAGGAAGGATCTGTCTAACTCTTTACATATTCTTCTGCTTAGTGCTAGAGCTCTCGTATTTGACAAGTAAATATATTGCAAAAGGAATTTTGTTGCCATCACTATGTGGCCTGACAATGTTTCTGGAGCACTCCATGGGCATCAGCTTGCTGCCGCTGTTTAAGGAGATGCTGCTGAAATTTTTAGCCTAACATCCTCCAAGTTTATTCCTCTGCAGTGTTGTGTAGTGGTTATTTTTCATCTTACTCATGCTACTCTCTCCCCTTAAAGGATTCTTGTGCCTCCTTGCAGCCCATGTTTTGCTAGCCTAGGCAGGAGCCAAGCCCTCTAGGTATATCCGAGCACAGGAGGCTCCCAGATCTTCCCGGGCTCTGTGCCGTTGTGCTCCTCACAGCAGAAACACAGGCTGTGTTGCAGCGGTCTCACCCATGCTCTGTGCAACGGCATTTATCCTTTCTGAGCTGCAGGCAGTGTGGTTCAGGACTGATCTTTTGAATGGATAGTTATTATCTGCTGGGGAGGAATTCCTGAAAGAGGAAGTGCCTTTTGCACCCCAGTTCCTTTTGCTCTTAACTGGGCCATGTCTCAGAGTAACCCAAGGTAAGGGGGTGGAAAATCACGTGCATCTCCCTTCACAGTGCTCCTCTCTTTCGTCAGCTGTGCCACATATGTCAGCAGTACCTGTGGAAGTTTAACATCATTAAGCCCTCCTGTCCTCCAGGGTAAGAGAAAGTTTTCAGGGGTCTGGCCAGTTCAGTCTCTCCAGAAACCAATGGGATTTTTTTGAGGGGAAAAATGCAGCTTTAGCCATGAGGTAGAAGATACCCAGAATGAGGTTTTCATTTTTTTCTTTATGACAAATTTTCATTCAAAGACATTTCTAGTCTAAACGCTTCTGTTTCAGGCACTGGACTAGAAAACAAAGTTAAACTGAACTAAAGCTTCCCCAGCTGGGGTTAGCTGAGCATTGAACTTCTTTCTGGAGAAATAGGGCTACATGTGTCACTAAATCAGTAGGACATTATTTTGAAATGCAACCTACCAAAGCAGACTTGCTAAGGAATAATGTGTCTTCAAAACAGAGGGGCAGATTTCTCATTACTTTATAAAGTTATTTACAGCTAAACTACCTCGTCCAGGTTATACAGGGTCACTGAGTGTCTGAATACCAGACAGGTGAGATACACATGTATTATCTCCAATTTTTTTTGCTATGCCTTCCATATAAGGTATATTTTCACTTCATAACTTAACCTCTCCTTGCATCAGGTTGGGGGAATTCACCAGGCTGTGAGTCAAAGCTCAAGTGAGCACCAGAAGAGATCACCCAGGGAGGGTGTGGATTTGTATCCCCAGACGCTTTTGAGAACAGGTTAGACAAACAATGAACATCATAAGTAGATCTGATCCTGCCTTAGGGAGCTGAGGTGAACTACTTGACCTCTCCAGGTCCCTTCCAGACTATTTTCCACAGCTCCAAGACCAGAGTTACAGCAGGAAAGGGAATTTGGCTCTTTGGGCGTTTATTTACTCTGTGAGTTCTGAATTTAACACATGTCATCTGTACTCAGTAGAGCACTTGAGCTCTGAGGATTGTGCCATGAAACAGGTTCTTCTCTGGAATACTGAAATGCCAGTTGCAGCTCCAGCACAGGTCTCCTGCTGAGGACAGAGCACACCAGCAAAGCTCAGAAGCAGTCTCCAAAAGACGCTGGAAAACACTCACATCTGCTAATAACAGGCTGAAGGGGGCCCTGCTGTAACTATGGTGTTACAGTCCCAGAAACAAGCTTTTTTTTTTTTTTTTTAATCACAAACACAGTAGGATTTGTTCTCCTCCTGTTAGGAGCTGAAACATATATACCAGCGTTAACCCTCAGGCTAACATTAAGCTCATTGACTCATAGGCTTTTCAGATCAGGAGGGACTATTATTCTCACCTTGCCTGCCCCCTTGCAGAGGCTTGAGAACCTCACCCAGGTATGTCTACATAAAGTTATTAACTCCTGTTTGATCAAGTGCAAAGCCCTCACCTGACCTGGAGAGGAAAGGCAAGAGGGCAATGCAGCCACAGGGCTGGTCCCGCATTACATGACCAAGGGGGTGCACACTGCACAAGCTGTCTCAAGGGGACTCATATACCATTACTTCTCCCAGTGAATCTGCATCTGACCGTCCCATAACATCTAGAGAGTCACGAAGTGACTAAGCCACCATCTCCTTTGTTCTAGTAGTCAACGACTTCTTTTGTACATTTGCATGTAATTTGTAGTATGACTTTTCCCAGTTTTAGCCAAAAAACTAGTTGAGCAAAAATCTGCCTTTATTTATATCCTCAGTAATACTGCTTAGCTTTTATCCAGTTCTCTTTACTGGCAGAGCTGAAAGTGATCTACCAAGAGGGTCAGTATTTCCTCCCTGCTCCCCTGGGAAAACTGGGACACAAAATAATTTAGCATAAGTTGTATTATTTTATGGGTTCATATTTCTAAAAAATAAAGGACCACAAAAAGTGCTTTTCCTGTTCTCTTGATTGCATACACACTGGCAATAACAGCATATGCAAAGTTATCTTCCAAAAAAAACCCCAAACGATTTCTTGTCATCAATAACACTAAAAGCAGCTCTTTGGAAGATAACGCTCCATAAATCTGAACCATTCACTCCTGCATCTACATTTTCTTTTTCTTTGAAAAGTTTTTTGATAGTGGAGAAATAAAGTCTACAAACTCAAATTAATCTAGTCTCCAGCTAGCCCTCAATATATGTGGTTAAATCAATAGGAAGCAATACAATCAAAAAGCAGAAAGAAATAATGATACCCCAGAACAGAGGCAAGAGAGAGGCAACTGCAGACCCTATGGAGCTCTAATGTTGGGTAGTGGATTAGTCAGAAGGAAGCACAAGCTGCTAAACAAAGCAACCCCCCCTTCCCTTCAGTGTACTAATTAATCAGGCATAAAAAGCTCATCAAGGAGCAGTCCAGCAATGAGAACCAGTCTGAAACAAGGTTATCCTGAAGGTTAGAGACAAAGGATCTTCTTTTATTACTTAAAAAACCAAAATAAAATCCCTCTTCCATCCTCCCCTGATGCACCACTCAAGGACTCTTGCAGGGGTGGCAAGACTAACAGCTGTTTCTGAAGCCTTAAATCTTCTCTGGAGGGGAAAGTGGACAACAAGGGCTAATACTGGGGATGGCTCATCAGCTTTGCCTTTCATTTTCCTGTCCTTTGTTTTTCAGTCTGGAGGTCTCATTGCATTTACTTTGGTAGCTCTTGGTAGTTTCCTGACTGTTGCCTTTTCATTTAAGTCAGAAAATCTCAGCTCTCCAGGAAGACACCAAAATGATTCCCTGCATCCACAGGTGATCAGCATCACGTGAGCATGGTGGGAGCATCCAGTTCCAGAGGTTTTATCCACTCCCATGATTGCTGATGCACACCCAAAAACTCGGTCTTCACTGGAGGTGCTAAACACTGGAGAATGGTGTCTTGCCTTCAGGTTTGGGAAATGTTGATGACTGCTTGGAAAAAAACACTATGCATTATATGTCTGACTGTTTTCTGGGCCTCTGAAAGATGAACAAACTGCTATTGATCTTGTTCCTTAGACTGCCGGGGTCTTTGTCCAGCAGGACCACCTTGGT
Source organism: Athene noctua (assembly GCF_965140245.1). Lineage (NCBI taxonomy): Eukaryota > Metazoa > Chordata > Aves > Strigiformes > Strigidae > Athene > Athene noctua. The sequence goes on along the minus strand of NC_134052.1, from coordinate 5,370,084 downwards.
TCTGTAAGCATTAGGCGTGATGTACACTACTGCCCTCTACTGCCATGATCACCCAGGTTTAACCATGGGCCGTGCCTTAGAGTCACACGTGAGTCTTCTTTAGCTCAAATGGGACATCTGTTTTTGGAACAGGACTGCCTATGCTAGGTCCATGCAACCCGTGTGAAGGTGTCGATGGCCATGGTACATAGCAGAGAAACAGCCAAGTTAACAAGGTACAGTAGCTTCTGGTAAACAATCTTAATATATCCCAAACCAGTCATTCAAATGTATTTTTTTCTGCACAGCAGTCAGCAGTGTCTTGCAATTCTATTTAAAAAAAACCTATATTGAGTCTTTGGAACTTGTGAAGCTGCAGTAAGGTCTCTCTGGGACTGTATTACCTAGATCTGTGTATTACGTCTTTCCTTAGTCATCTAGTAGGCAGGGACATGTCTTTTAGTACTAGACTGTTAGTTATAATATGATTCAGTGTTGTCACCTACATGCTTCATGGAAGTACTCTTGATTCTCATTTCTTTATATTACCCTAGCTCATTGCAACTGCAGCTGGATTGGACAGGACAGTCCTCTCCCTGCCTGGGGTTGTTCTGAGCAGAGCCAGGAATGGTACCTGGGTTCTGGCTCTGCTAGGTGGACTGGAGTTAGGCACTTGAAGTCAGAACTGCAAAGGATCAGTGGGATTGGATAATAGTTTTCCAGAGTCTGGGTCTCTTAACCTGTCCGCTCCCCAAAAGTAAGAACAATACAATTTCTTTCTCTTGGCCTTTGTCTCTTGTGGTTCTATCATAATTTTTTTTTTCAGGCCTGGGATAATGACTTATTAAATGTGATTAATGCCCCTAGCCTGAAGAGATGCTGTTATCGGATAGTAACAGAAGGAACAGTGGCCTTAATGGAAGAAATGCTGGAGAAATGCCACTGCTTTGCAGCCCTGAGTTGTTGGAGAGCTGGCTGGTCTGCAAAGCTGCACTGTGATATTTCAGTGCTGCTGACTACGTTTGCCCAAACCCAAGTATCAGTTATTGGGAAAAGGGAAGAGGACTCGGAGCATACACTCTGTCCAGTGGCTGCTGACATCAACCAGGGGATGAAGTGGCCGGAAAGACAAAACCAGAATATAAACAGGCAGAAGGGAGAGGGAGGACAGAGAAGAGAGATGAGGGAGGAAGTGCTAACCAAAGGAAATACAAATTAGATCTGAAGTATATAGCACTAAAAAGGTGACTTGGCTGTTACTGAGACATATGATTGGAGAATGAGATAGGGATGAAGAGCTCAAAACTGTTTGTAGAAGGTTGAAGTACCAGGGCTTTCATACTCTGTGCAAACTCAGTGCTAAGTAAACTATTTTAACAAGCACTGAGCTTTTCTATTGGCTGCAAGCTGCTTTGGAAGAGGTGTCCTTCCATCTTGTTCTTCCACTCTTTACTGGGCTTCTCTTAGTCATGCATGAATACCCAGGCTAAACTAGATAGGAGTTTTGCAATGCAGGGGAGGGATTATTGGCCATAAAAGCTCTTACATTTTGGCTACTGGGAAATGAAGCTTAATGGAAGCATGCTGGAGTTATTGGAGAGGAGTAGTGTTTTTTCCAAGCTTTATGTTCATGAAGAAGGGTTTTTCTAATGCTGGTTACATCACAGGTGTCTCTGACATGTTTCTCCCTGTATGCTGTGAATCTCTCCAGAGTATCCAAAGGAAGCAAATGCTGCTCCACCTTGAGCCAAAGGCTATGTCTACAACTAGCTAAGATAGACTACCCCAAGGGTAGCCTGAAGCCAAGAACCTAATGTTGGTATTTTCTTCAAAAGCAGCCACGGCTCAACCCAGGCTCTGTGAGCGGGCAAATCCCATCTGCCTCTGCCTGGAGCATTACCTGGTCCCTTGCAGGAAGGGCCCAAGGCCATTGTGTCTGCCTTATCTTGGTCATATGAAAGGCTGTGAAGCATAGCACTGAGTGCCAGGGCTGAGCAGTAGAGGATACACCCAGGATCTCTCCTCTCCCAGTGTCAGCTGGATCACCAACAACTAACCCCAGTGATGCTTCCACAGGTAAGTGAAGTGAACATTGCCTCAGGTGCCACTTTGAGTTTGCATTTACAGAGCAAAGTAGCTGCAGTGAGTGGATCCTTACTGGAGTAATTGTAAAGTCTTGCATAGGGCATCTAAATCTATTTCTAAATTAGGTGCAAGAATGAATTTCAACAAGTACGTCCAAGAAGAGGCGTCAACTCCAAAGCCCAAAGAAAAAATTTACAGCTTAGGTATAACTTCAGTGTTCACCTGTGTTTTCAAATTATGGAGACCCACCAGCATGTTAGGCAGAAATCTAATCACCTGCCAAGAAGTAAAATATCCTGTATGTACATCGAACAAAAATATTTCATCATCAACAACTGTCTGTACAAAAAAGAATCAAAGAGACGTTGATGTACTTGGGACATGCCCCTTAGGTACCAAACATCCACATATCATGGCATCACTGGTAGGAGGAAGAAGTGTATCTTTGAGAAAGAGAAGAACCTTGAGGGCATAACTGTCCCAGCGTCAAAGCTGCAACAAAGAAAGAAGTGCCAAGGTGTAGTTTTCATCCTTGTTCTTGTCATGGTATTAAAAGGATGGTGAGTGAAGGTAGTGAAGGTATGGATATGGGTGCAGCGTCATGCTAACTAACCTGCGGGCTCAGCCAGAGGTCATAAGACTGAGTTAGCAAGAATTGGTCAGTTAGTGCTGATCATCAGCTGTGAACTGAATTTGTCAAGGTGTTACTGCTATTTATTGCTATAAATAACAACACTGACAGATAATATATTTTGCTGTGATAACCTCTGATCTTCAAAGATTAAAGTTTCCTTCCTTTTAAAGCTGTTAAATGTTATCTTGCTTAAAAGACATCACAGGTGACTGGCTTTTCTGGCTCTTCTGATACTCAACACAAGCAGTATTATTGGCACTGAACACAGTAGACCTTTCCCTCTGGACCTAAAGCAAAACCTTGGAAAGAAGGGAAATGTTTATTCCTTCCTTGCCAAATGACCGTGTGAATTGATTTTTTTTTTTCTTAGTTGTCATTGTTTCTCTGTCATTAGCCCTCAGTAAATAAGCTTGGCAACGTCTCGTTTTGAAGCTGCCTTTGCATACTGAACTTCAGACTGCATGGAAAAGGGGCTGAATTAAAGGTGAGCTATACTAATGGATATGCTGAGAATGATGGGTGGTCTTCTAGGATGCAGTCTGCAGAAATGTGCTGTAAGTGTGGCAGTGTGAGTAGCATGTGGCAAGGGAGGAAGAACAGGTGGGGACAAGGAAGTCATGGTATTAAAAAATCGTGAAGTATCGTAAACTCCAACTTTTAAACAACATCCAGAACTAAAGCATTTCCAAGGAGAAAAAGGCAGGTAAATTCAGATTCTGCAAACAAAATCAATTTCTTTTAAGGTTTAGAGTCAGTGAACAGGGAAGAAAAATCCTGTTTTAAGCACTTTTCAAATACCACAAGTACAATCTGCAGTTTTCTTGGTTGAAATGTTTGGGGTTTTGGTTGGGTTTTTTTTTGTTTTTGTTTTTTTTTTTTGGGGGGGTGTGTTTTTTTTTTGTTTGTTTTGTTTGTTTTGTTTTGTTTTGTTTTGTTTGTTTTGTTTTTTTTTTTTTCCTTCTTCCTCACCTTTAGAGATCTGTAAACACCAGCAGACAGGAAACCTTTCTCCATACCACTACACTATTTAAGTGGACTGTAGTATGACTGGAAGCAGCAGGCCCTTTACAGATAATGCTTGGTGGGGATGTAAATCTAAACAGCTGTGCTGTGGGAGCCAGGGCTGAGCTCTCCATCCCGCTTTGCTATGAGGTTTTGCATGATCACAACATACAGAATAATGGCATTAAAACCTGGGCAGGAGAAGAACTCCTTAGTCCAGCATCCACCCTGGCGATATCTGTGAAGTTAGTAAGTAGTAGGACCAGTCAACATTGCTTTAGGTGAAATTACAATTATGGGAATTAAAAAATATGATGAAGAGTTGCTATGCAAGGGAGCTGCTTCACTTTCTCAGTCAGGGTCACCTTGGTGCTATGAAACTTAAGGTTTTTTTGTAGTGAGTAAGGGTGAGAAGAACAGAAACTTCATTTTGAATCAGTTTTGATTTGAAACTCTGACAGCAGTTTTTGCTATTAGAACTGGTGGCTGGAACAGAGCTGGTTAACTTTCTTTTTATTTTCCTGTGAAAATACAGACAAAAGTTTGTGAGGCTTGTAAAAGACTTGAAAGTCACTGTCAAAATCAGGTAGACCAAGAAGTACTGCAGGTTTGCAGGTAAAAGATGATAATTTGAAATGCTGAAATGCTGACTGTTGCTGGCCTATGCTCCTTGTATTAGTGGAGACACAAGTTAGGTCTGAGATGGGTTAAATCATCTTCTGGTGTCATGTTCCTTTGGCTCCAGAGGAAGCCTTAAGAGTCTGGGGTTTTATTTTAGATACCTAAAGCTAGGTAGGGTGAATCCACACCTGAGGGACTGTCCTGTTCACTTGAGGCAAATCCATTCAGAGGTTTGATTTTCAGCTTAACCCTGGAGGTGAAAGGACAGCTTTTATGTCAGACTAAAATTTATACTGCTTGGTATGAATTCTTGCTCTTTTGAATGAGTTCATTAAAGGACTGCAAGAGATGCAAACATCAACTTGCTGCTTTTCAGACAGATCAGGGATGCTCTAGTTCATAACAGGAAGAAGGATGGGAACAAATAAACCCATTTATCACTTTCAACTCTGCTGTAACTTCATGTAACATTGAAAAGGTTGGATCTGAGAGCAGCTCATGCCCAAGTATAGGAAAGCTGTAGCTCATAAAGTCATCCAACAGACAAAGTCCTGAACTGCCCTTTCATAAAGCCCTGATGTGATCTGGCTTCAGGATAGAGCGTTCTTATGAAGTATCCAGATTAAGTGTACAGCTGATATAGGCTATGACATGGGCATGTAGGCAACAGCTCTTATTAGAAAATTAGGTGTTGCTGGGGCCATTCTCTGGCAACGAGGCCAACTGACCTGGAATGAAGAATATCCATCTTATTAAGCTCCACACAGGATGATTGAACACATGGCATTTCTTGGGAATGGTCTCTGGCTGCCCTAACTCCTAAATTCCTGGGACATGTGTGGGAGAATGCTAATTGATCCAGGCCAGAAATGTGCCAGGGCAGGTTCTAGGAATTTAACAATATAGACTATCTAATTCCAATGCCTGGGAATATTACCTGCCACTGTTTAATTTACTAGCAGCATAGGTGTAGCCCTAAGGGCTTATGCACACACACAGAGACCTATGTGCATTTGAGATGCATTTTGAAAGGTGCCTGGCAGATTTTGTGGGGATCAAGAGACTGACTTAAGAACAACAAACTCACTGCTGCCTTTCTGAGTTCACTTTTGAGCTTTTTTCATTGTGCTTCCCACGGCTAGAGATCATTCTTTTGCATATGGACAGAACCTAAAGTACTGCTGACAATACTGGAGATAAATGCACAGACAAAATGTGTCTTCTTTACTCTGCCTCATCCTGTATTCTAGTCCAGAAGACAGACTTTAGAGGTGCATTTCATGCATTGAAAGTAAAAACTCAGTAACTGCATTTTCCTTCTGACTATGTGTGCCAGAGAGAGTGTGAGCCATCGGGGAAAGCACATCCAAGGCTCATTTGTCCGTATTTCAAGGAAAATCACTTCTCTCTGTGGATTAATTCTTATTGTACAGTGGCAGGTTTTAAATGTTTGATTCTTGTTTGTGTCTGTTTTTTAACCCATATCTCAAGAGGATTTAATTAGATTTGATGTTCATGATATGCTATTTACCGGATTATGATGAGATCAGCTGATAAAGCTTGACATAAACTTGGCAACTTGTTTGGTGCTTTCTCAGTCTTTAGAATTTAATTATGGCAATTTCAAAACAGGAAGCTTGGAAACAACATGGGGATTAAGGACTTGCTGTTGCCCCATTGGGAGCAGTAAGAGTTATGCCATTGCTTGTCACTGTTGTCACTGGCTCGCAGCATGTGCAACCACTTGTGTGCAAGTGTTCCTGTTCTGCCTAAAATGGACAACTGACAATGACATTTCTTCCTGGAAATGGTTTTCTTGAGGAATCCCAGCAACTTCAATGTTTTTTCATGGCTTGGGTGACAATGGAGTTAATTGATGCTCTAAGGATATGTGCAGACATACAAAAACCTGGGGCTTAATTTTTTAAATGAAATTTCCCAGGGACTCTTTGTGAATATACGCCCCAGTACAGCATAAAATCAGTTCAGATGCACAGGACCAGAGCAGATGGAATGCTTCACTGTAAAGATTATTTGCATGAGAGTGCTATTTTTCCACACTTCCACTAATTTTTAAGTTTTCTTTCCTTTTTACCATGAAGAGCTACTTCTGGTGGAGGCTGCTCTGTTCCTTGTGGCATCCAGATGCCAAAAGCTAGCACACTGCAGTGAACATAAGCAAGTTCCTTCCTAAACCTACCTATGGTTAAGGATCAAAAGATAGTGGTTGAAATGCAGAATTGTTTCTTTTTATAGCTTTCCACAAGCGTAGAGATCACATCGCTCTCTGTTTAATCTGTGTTTTGACCACCTAATAAATAGCCTTGCAACCAAAGCATCTGAGCACCCACAGCTCTTACTGAAACCAAGGGGATTTAAGTAACGCTCAGACCAAAGTCACTGCTTTCTTTTCCGAGCACTTTGTTCCTGTTGCATGATGGTGAGTAAGTGGAGAGCCTTTCTCCTAATTTCTGGTGTAAGGAAATGAAGCAGGCATTTCGGATATTTTAGCCCTCAGATGGTTAAACATGGATTATTGAGCCATTTTAATAATGGCAAAAAATGTAGATGCATGTGTGAGGAAAATCAAGACGGTTCAGGAGCAAACATTACAGCTGGGATTTGAGGGCTTCAGACATTTAAATGTTTTGACAACCCTATTTCTCACCTTCTTTGGAAGAAGCATCTGCTACAACTGCTGAATTCGCTGCTGCAGAGTAACACCCAAAACCTAAGTATGAATCCAGACGGTCTGAGCTCTGACAAAAAAATTTCCAAAATAGCTTTTTGAATTCATTGTCCTTCCCTAAGGCACTGTGTTGTCGTTCCTTTAGAAGTGGTGGGAAACAAAAAGAAAGACCTTTACATATTGAACTATAGTTGTCTAGAAAATACTACAAGGTTTGATCCTATTTCTACAGATTTGCAGATAAGCCGTAGATGCACTCTTCTGGACAAGTCCCACTCTATCCACCATTACACTGCAATGGTAACTGAGGTAGTCTGCTCTGATGTACTCTACCCACAGTCTATGTCCTTATCTTAAAGTTGATAATTGCTTGTCAAACTGATTGACATTTGTAGAACTGTCTTTTCCGTGAGACATTACTCCCTCCACACACACCCACCAAAAAAAGAATAGACAATTTGATTTTGTACTGTTTTTCCCCTCTTTTAAGCACAGTAACTTTTTCTGCCTAAAAGTAGTAATTACTTAATGAATAGTCCTCCATGTTTCCCTGTCAGTCACTCACTGTAATGAACAACTCGTTTTGTCTGCCTGTTAACAATAAAAAAAGTATTAAACTAATAATAATAAAGATTTTCTAGGACTTTGCTGTTAACACACAGGGTGCCCCACAGAATGTATGATTGGGATAATGAGAGGGGGAGGGTGAATTTTCTCTCTAGACATCAAACAACATTTTGTACTTTTCTTTGAGCTATGGGACTATTTTCCCCTTGCTACTTCTCCTGTATCTTCTTATCTTCAACCATCCTGAATAATTGGAGCATATTTAGGGAACCAAGTCCAGCTATTATTTGTTCCCCCTTTGTGAAAGTGTTTTTTTTGGGTTGTTTGTTTGGGGTTTTTTTTTAAGCCAGATCTGTGAACCTCTGTTGAGCTGTCGGTATTGAGGTCAAGGCTTTTTACAAGCTAGAATTTTTATCATGAACTGGAGCCCAGAGTTAATTGTACACAAAGACCCATTGTTGTTTCCATTAGGATTTACAGTACCACTGAATTTTAATTATTGGGTAACATTTCCTCCATTATAGCGCTCAGTCCTCCTCCCCTTTTTGTGTCAACCCATGTTTCTTTTGGTTGCAGCAGCTTGCAATGAAACGTGCAAAATACCCCCAATAAATAAACAAATTGTGACCTCAACTTTGATGAAATGTTACATTTGTCCCTTCTTAAAACATAAACCCAACAACAAATAAAAGCCAAGATAACAATTTAATGTGAACTACAAACTAATATGTTTCCTGTTTATCGGCATTGGTTAATTTTAAAGCTCAAAGCTCAGTCCTAGGCAAGAGCTATACAGGAGGTCTTTATCATTGCTGGGACAAAACATTCACTTCTTACTGACGAAGGCTCTTGTGGGCATTAAAATATTCTTGGATTCTTTCTATTTGATGATAAAATAGACATGCTGAAATGCTTCATCAATGCCGTGAAGCAATTGCTTCTATAGAGTTTTCATGCAAGTAAAACTAATAATTTACTCCTAGACTGTGAGTGGTTTCAAAGTCTTTTTTTAAAAGTAACAAGCAGTAGTTTCAAAAGGCATCTAATGAACATGAGACCATATGTATTAATTGGCTTGGCTCTTAATTTTCCTCCCAGTCTCCACGCTTGGGTTCTGTGCAATATGTGGAGCCTCAGTCTACGGACCAGAGTTGATTTAAGTAGACCCAAATGTATAATGGGAAAAAATGATGCATTCAATCAATTAAAATCCCTTTTCTGAACCAATTGTATAAGTAGTTGGCATCAGTTTATCACAGTCTCCAGCCACTTCAGTCCTGTGTGGTGTTATATGAACCGTAGATACACCTCATATATACAAAGAAAAGCTTTTTGGGCCGGACCAGTCAACTTGAAATTAATTCAAGCCACAGTGGGGGATGACATCAGAGGGATGGTGGGTTTCCAAGCTGATATAAACTCAGAGAGGGCCCTGGAGATGTTTCGTGGGTGGGAGGACTGCAGTGTGTGCAATGCACAGGGTAGATCCCTGTTGTGTGCATCCCAGAGGCAAAGCCTTGCCAAATGCCTGTGTCCAGGCTGCAGTGCCAATAGTCAACAAGGAGGGAATAAGAAGGCTCCTTTTTAATGTTTTTATGAACATTTCACCACCTCTTATTCTTCCCGCTGTGTTCTCCCTCTCCCCTCCAATTTGTTTTCCAGCATCCACCCACAGTGTGGCTCTGATTCTGCCTCTGGATAAGGTGGTCTCCATGCAGTTCTCCCAAGTGCCCCTATTTGCCTTTCACTCACCAGGTCAGAGTGTGGTCTCTGGGTGCGTAGGAGGAATTATTCAATTTCTCATATCCAGCTGACCATGGCTGCTGCCTCCATGGACAAACCAAGTCTTGGTCAGCCAAAAGTGTGGGCAAAATACTTGTTTCCTTCCAAAATTTCCTGATAATGAGAAGAACCTATGAGCTGGTCCCTGGGGAAACCTCAGCAGGACCTGTAGAATCACAGTGGGGCTGGGTTTACCTCCTCCACTCCCTTACCTCTGTACTGGGTGAAAAGCTTAGGTGAGTTGGGCAAAAAAGTCAAAGTCAAGGGGAAGGATAAAGGGGTCTGTACACTTAGGAAGTCATGAATTGGTTTGGAGGAAGGGACACAGGCAACATGGGGACCTTTTTGGTCTTGTTGGCTTAGTGTGGGTGTGCTGGGGAAAAGCAGCACCATAAGCAGCAATATTGTCCTGTCTCTCAGCCTTTGATAGATCTGGATCCTCATTCCTGCAGGATACAAGAGCAGTCTTGGGCTCCCTATTGCTTCAGCTCTTCTACTATGGGAATAGACCGATTCTGAGCGCTAAAATCTGAGAGGGGAACACAGAGGAAATCCCATGTCCCAAAGGAAAATTTGCAAGATACCAGCAGCCCCCTGTTCTCCAGGAATCTGCAGTTTACTAGAACACTGTGTCTTTTCTGTCTAATTTCCATTGATTTCACCTCAGATATAGACTCCAACCTTTTGACAGCCTGTGCCTTAATAACCACTACTAACCATCCCTGGAAGACATAATTGAGTCTTGAGATGAATCAATGCCTGTCAGTGTCTCTGGGCATGCAAACACATAAGCTTCTCTTAAAAACAGGGGAGAAGCCAACGTGCAGCATGGGTGCTGTGCTGAAGGCTGCCTGTCCTTGCTCTTACAGACAGCTGTAAGAGGAAATTCTGTGACAAGGAAGCAATAGACTTCCCAGGGACCCAAGGGGGCCTTAGCTACTGTAACCACACAGCCAATTAAAATAAAAACAATTGCAGAAGAGGTAGATACTCGTCATTGTATACGCATGGTTGGGACAAGTGAGATTTACTCTGCTCTGTTATGGGTCAACAAAGAGATCACAACAAATGGCTACTGGACTGAGTCTTAGGAAAGAAACCCCAAATGGGACTGTGCCTTTGAAAGAGCTTTCTGTGTCTCAGAAGGGCAAATATGAGAGGATGGGTCATAGCTCTGTTCTGTTGTGGCACGTTGGGAAGTGATGAGAGAAAGGTTCCTGTTGTAAAAATGGCAAAAGATCAAGTCTTTCATCAATGACACAAGGGCAAGACTTTAACTGCATGACTAAGATCACTGGCTACTCACATGCTTTCAACAGCTCAAGAAGTGATCTGGTTCTCCAAGGAGCAGAGCATGCAGCAGCACCCACTGGGTGACTGAGATTTGGAAAAGGACTTTCTTCAACTGCTGGCTTTGGAGCCTTACGTTGAAACTCTCAGCTTTGCAAATATCAGTTTTGCTGGCTGTGTGTGACCTGCTGTGCTTGCATAGAGAGGCAACAGAAATGCAGAGGGCTGTCCCAGCATCCAGAGACTGCTCAGAAAGCAAACCGTGGTCTTTGCCACGAAGATGCCTTTTATACCAGTCAGATCTACTCGGCAGAATGCGTACATTTTGACATACAACATGACCACTGTCTGCCTCTGGGCACCTACCTTAGTGGTCAGGCAGCAGCCATATGTCTGAAGAGTACCCGTCTTAGATCTTCTAGAAGAAAATTGTCTGAAAAGTTAGATCTTAACAACAATGTTTTGGAAGTTGCTGTTAGCACAACTGATAGTGTCAGAGCAAACAATTCCCTGTGTAATGAAGACATTTTCCCCATCAGTGAACTTCTTGCCAGAGCTCGATGAAACAGGATACATTGAATTGACAGAAAGTCCCAGATTTACAGAGTGTAACTGAAGGATAGTTTTCAACATTTGTTTTTTCCACAACAATCTGAAAAAACTTTTGATAAAAAAAGGAAAAAAATAAAAAGGGAATTTCCTCTTTCCTCTCTCTCCCCCTAATTTTAACCAATTTTCTTGGAATCTTTATAACTTTGAGGATTAAACTGAGCTTTGCATGTGCATTTTCTGTACATTCAATTAACAAATGCTTGTCTCTCAGCTATTTTAGTAAGCAAAAGAAAACAGAACAGGATTAACTTTGCTATCCTCCATTGAAAATGAGTTCCCCTACTGAGCAGTAAGCACAACAATGGAATACATGGTACTTACTTAATACACTGGAAAAATAGTCTTTGTTGGACTTATGCTCCCTTTCCTAAATTATTTTGCTTGATGTCTTTTTGTTATTGGTGGGGTTTTTTTGGTTTTGTTGTTGTTGTTGTTGTTACAGCTAGAAGGGACAATCAACATAATTTCCTATGCAAACTGGACACGTATATTTTTTCCAGTAACTTTAATGAGAGCCAGGCTTGTGTAAGAAATCTAAGGGTGAGTTTTTCCTGCTCCTTCTCACATCAAAAGAAAAGTTTTCATTGACTTCATTACTGCTAGGTCAGGATGGAGTAAGATATTGGGAAATAACACTCTGAAAAGAAAAATAGCATCAGCAAGATGCTATAGTATCATTCTTTTATCTCAGGTCACTATCAGATTTATATAAATGTAAATCACTAATTGCACCAATATTTTGCAAAGTACCGAATGCAGCAGCTATTTAATGAAGCAGAGGAGTAGTAGCAATGCAGCAGAGGAATTCTTCCAGTATTTTTATGTAAGTTTTATCAAGTCAAGAGAACCCACCAAGTTAGAAAGACTACTGCCCTTCATTAACGCAGTAGTGCAACAATGAATAAATCAGTATGTCCTTCAAACTCCCAGGAGTCCTCCAGGTCTATACACAGTGTGATTGTAAGATGAGGGGAAGGAAGGCAGGGAAGTCCTAAAGATTAATCAGATAATAAGGGAAATTCCTTTGTCGCGAGCACAAGGTCTTTTCCCTCCCCAGCCTCCCTGAGAACCCGCAGAAGCGGTCTCGCCCCCGATTTGCAGCAGAGATAAGGATGCCCTGGCCACAGCAAGATGTACAACAAACACAACTTTATCTCCACTGCCACACGCAGGCTCAGGATCAATAAGCAGTCATCACTTAGACGTCTTGCAGGAAGGATCTGTGAGATGAGACACCCCCACGTGCCCCCCCTTTCCCAGCCTTAGAAGTCCCTGGGTCATATAAGCGGGGCCTCGGAAGAAACAGGAAAATCTCTTACCCCAGGTACGAGCCTGGGTCTCAGCGGCAGCAGCAGAACAAATGACAAAGGAGGAAAACGCTTGATTTCGACTGTTTGTTTTTTCTTGTTTGTAGAATTTGGTCCTCAAGGCTACCATTGGAGAGAAGTTTCATTCTGTGTGTGCTTTCCTGTAGGCCTGGCAGGAAAACAGAGACCAAAAGATAGGAAAAAAAAAAAAATGATCCTGATGCTGGAAACATCTGGATTTTTATATGTGCTTAGCATCTCGGGAGAGTGTGGTTTTGTTTGTCCTTCTTGCCAATAAATTCAGTGCCTTTGCCTGAAATATATGGGAGCAGGAAATATATATTAAAGATAAGTATTCCTGTTTAAACTCAAGCTTGGGTTATTAACAACAGTGTGGCCGTGATGAGAAGCAGCAAGATGATAAGCTTTATGAGCAATATTATGTTATCTCCCAGCCTCTGCAGAGTTAGCTGTAATCGTTGTGCAACCCAGACCATCAAAGGAAAGATAAGATCAGATAAGCAAAATACTGTTGTGATTTTGCATCAATGTTATTTAAGTTATAATTATTACTTTTCCTATCTTTTGTTAAAATGAGGGTGAAAACCAAGTTTTTATTTACACACACTTACATATATATATGTACTTCTTTGACCCATCAGACCTCTAAAAAGAAGGATGTCCATATATCATACTATCTCAGGAAGACCCTTGTTAAATTGCTGGTGGCTCAGTCAGATGTTTTAGACACAGGGAGGAAAGATGCAGCCTTCACTGTACAAAGGAAGCCACTTGCAGACAAAAGATGATGGAGAGAGGTTTTTTGAAAAGCAAAGTTTCCTTCAAGAGACACCAACATGAGTGGCTGAGCACCGATCTGGAATTTACGGTCACACTGGCTGGGGCTGTCCCGTGCCCCAAAGGAGTTATGATTTCTGAGACCCAGAATAATCCCGGCTTGGCAAAGTGAACAGAACAGACCACTGGAAATGTCTCCTCTGCTGCATCTTGAATGCCCTGCCCAACCTCCACCTCCAATTAGGCTGTTGGGGTCCAAGGAAATACTCCCCATGCAGTACAGGTTTCATATATCTGTAAGATGTGTAAAAGCAACAGCAGTTTGGGTGCTTACCTAAATCTTTTCTGAGCTAGACAGGATCCCTTGGTTTGCAAAACCAGGGGGTGATCCCATGCCTAGTGAGATAACTGGGTACTTTATCACTGATTTCAGCTGAAATAGGCTCACACCCTCACCCTGTAACTTCCTCGAGCTCAAGTTCTCTTCCTATATTTCCAGAACTTCTGTTTCTGGTCCTGAGTGGAACAGACTTTCTTGTGGGTATGTTTGTACTTCCCAGTCATTTGCATGTAATTTTATGCAAACATTTTTATCACAGATCAGTTCACACAACCACAAGCTGTGTTTTTATTTTCTCTGTCAGCTGAAAGCTTCGTCTGCATTGCTTTTTTTTCTCTCCTTGCTCCAGTATGACTACATCAAAGTAATTGCACAGGTGCAAACCCTGACTCTAGATGCTCTGCATTTGTGCAGCAAAATATCCTGCTTTCCATGTACCTTATGCTGGTCTGAGCCTAGGTATCTCAGACCTTGCCAGCACCAGCAATCTTGGAGCTTCAGTGAAACATATGCATTAAAGTAATTGAAGCAGAGCAAAACTTGGGCAGGTAAGCAGACCTTTAAGACATTTGTTGTCACAGGAGAGAAGTAAATTCTTTACAAAACAGGCAATTCTTGTGTTGGTGGATCATTTCTTCAAAAGGCTCAAATCAAAAGATCACACAATGCTATAAAATCTTCCATTTGCCAGTCAATAATATACATTTACTTGAAGCACATCTGTACTGTCTGTCCCAAAATGTCTGAGAGGATGAGAGGTAGTGCTGGTGGAAACAGAGGCTGAAGGAGCAGGAGCAGACCACACAGGGACCTGCCAAAAGGAGAGCGATGACAGGCTTGTCTAGAGTAATTGAAAACCTTTTTCTGCCACTCCAGAGAGCAGAAACCTCATGATTTCACAGGTAACAGGCAATGGCAATCCAGAGTGCATAGCTCAGACCAGATCAGAGTGATGAAAAACATCAGCAAGCTTCAATTTAAAATTGTTGGGTTGGAGCTGGCATCTCCACAAGAATAATGCTTATTATATAGTATCTATTTCATCTAATTCTCCTGGTTGATTAAATGCTAACTGTTATCTTACAGAACACTGGAATTTGTTGCTACATCACATTGTGGATTTATCAATAACTAATTCCCAGTTTTGGAAATATGCATTTCATGTAGGTATACACAAGGTGCTCATTGCTCAGTTTAAAACATGCCTGATCTGACATTAATACACAGATTTTTTTGACTCTTTCTTTCAGTGACTCTCACCAATTTCAGTTACAAGGAAATAGAAATCCACCCTTTGAAGATGCCAGGATCTAGCGCAATATGAGAAACTGTCTCCCCAGATGAGTCTTGAAATGCCAAGTTTCAGCCCATTGAATATTTTTTCCCCAGCCCAGTATTAAATCCTAGAAAACAGGCGTTCATGGTGGATCTGCTGAGGCAGCTCTCAGTGAACTGTAAAAGCACAGACTGCACCGTGATGCCATGAGGGGCCAGGCACTGCTCATGGAAAAGCTCCATGTTTTCACACGCAAAACTGAGTGTAAGGTCTTTGTTAGTACAGCCCTGAGTATTTCACATTATGGCTCCAGGAAGAGCAGCACATTTAACACAGGGCTGTGATCATGGACAATGCAGTTACATTCAGCCAGTGGTGGATGGCCATAGGAAAAGGGATCACGATTAACTCCATCGGTGCCAGACGATACACCTAGCCTGTGCTCCAGCTAATGCCCCTTTCTTAATATGAACAATAAAATCAAAATGAAACCACATGGCATGTCAGGAGGTTTTTTTCTACAGTTATTCATGTAATTTTTTTTTTTTTTTTCTGAAAAATGATCAGAGCCAAGGCATGAGCAGGTGCTGCAGGATCTGAGCTGCACTGTCAGCCTCTTTAATGTGACCTTGAACTACCAACCACAAGTACAGGCCAGAATATGCTACAGTGTGCCCTACAAAGGAATATTCACAGAAGACTCAGATCAGTCTTAAGATTGCATTCATCATAATTTCCTTAACTCACATCTCTGCAAGTAAAACCACACTAGAGAAAGAAACTGCTCCACCTTGGTAAAACCAATTCCTTTTTAGTCCCCCCCCCCTCCTTTTTTTTTTTTTTTTTTTTTTTTTCCCTCTCAGGGTTTCAGTGGAGGGAAGTTTCTTGAGTTGGAACAAAACTGGCAAGTTTTTTGATCCAGAAGCAAATGGGTTAAAACAGCTTCAGAGTTTAAAACTCTGCTTTGCTCATCCTTAATGGAAATTCAGGGACTGAATTTAGAATTGTGTTTGTTGAGAATAAGAAAAAAAGTGTCAGAGAGGAGGCTGGCAAAGAGAGAGTATGCACAGGAATTAAATACAGTTGGTGTCACTGCACAGGGCGAGTCTGAACTATGTATGTGCGTGTAAGAATTTGTAGTAGTCTGTGTGCTGGCAAAAGAACTGGCAACCTGCCCTAAAATATCTAATAGGCTCCTCCTGAGTTTTTGAATCCCTCCTCAGTGCTCAGTGACAGAGGAGAACTTGATCCCCATTTTAAAGTATCCCTAAGTTAGGGATATGTGGGCTATATATGAGGTGGTGTTCAGATTAAAAAAATTTTAAAAAGAGTTTGGACTTTAATAGAAGGGGGACCACTGGGGACCATGTGTAGCATTCGGAACCAGCTCTTCCCATATCAGAATTTTGGGATGCCTGGACATCGGTCATGCGCCTACTTCAGAGTCAGGATCCAATTTCAGATGCCTTCTCAGTCCCCAGAATCCATCACTGTTTGCAGCCTGCATTTCATGATTAAAACTTACATAGCTTTTTCTGAATAGAGAAATCAAATGAGCCATAGAAGTTCCTCTGAAAGCTTCTCCCACAGTCTCTAAATATGCAAGAGAGCTTGAAGTTCCCTCCAAAGAAAGAAGTAAGCCTGGCTTGTGTCACTTAGTGGCTTCTTCTTGCAGTAACTAGCTGACTAGTCCAGCTTTGGCCATAGCCTTTGCCGATTTAGTTACTAATTTCAGAGTTTAAATACTCAACATAAGAGCAACTTCAGCAGCCTGATCCATTTTCTCTCTGTCTTGATCACAGCTCTTCTGCATTGCTGACTGATGCTTGCCCATGCTGTAAGCTGAAGGCACTGCAAGAGTTGAGGAAGACTTCAACAGAGGACACCTGTGGGTAGACCAACCTACCCACACTTGGTCAGTCTGGATGCCCTGAGGTGCCCTTCATGCCACAAGGTTCCTGAGCAGCATGGGTGTGCGTGAATGGCAGGTGTGCCTGACTGGGAGAAAGGGCTCTGACCTCCTCTGACTGAAGATTGTTCAATACCTAAAGACACTGAAGACAAGATGGGTAAGAGGAAGAGGGGACATCTCAGAATAGCATTTCTCATGTCATACAGACTCATGGAAAGCCCCTGATTGCCCAGCACCTAAGGTTTGTATTACCAGATCAGTTTTGCACAAGCCTCTAGTGAAAGCCATTGGACTTCTGCAGAACCCCTGTAAGAGGAACAAACCCGGTCACCAAAAACAAAACCATCTGTGCTGAGAACTCTCCATCTGCTTCTGATGGCCTCACATGGCACTCACAGAAAAACATTCATCCTCCTATTTATTGCAACCGTCTAAATACATCTTTGTATGAAAGCCCATAATAGCTTCAAAAGCCTCTGTCTTAGGAAAATAGCATGCATTTAAGAGCCTTCCAGGAAAGTATCACATATAAATTGAACAAGATCATTTAGCCAAGTAACACTTAATTACAACCAGCAGAGTGGCGCCCGAACTCTGTGGAGCTCCTTCATGCAGGAGCTCTTCTTCCATGGACAGAGAGTGTAAAAACCAATGGGACTGCATACATTCAGCAGGCTCCCTGTCAAACGTAGATGCAGTTGAAGGGTCCTGTGTTTTCCAGCTCTTCAACACCCACACTCAGCTTTTCCTATACCCCAGCAGACTGGAGTTGCACCCAGGAGAGTTGCACTGATGACTGTGCAGAAGCAATGTGGGACCTAGAGGTGATATTAACTGAGACAGTCAAAGAATACACCAATCAGTCAGTGTTTCCCTCTACTCATTAAGGTCCTGTGAGGTGTCACCTATGTTATAATACTTCCCTTACCCACAATTTCTTCCCAGAAGGCCACAGTGGAAAAACAGCTGCCTTCCAGCAAGCTTCAAAATTTCTATCCACCTTCACTGAAACAGATCAAAGCAGCTGTCACCTCCCTAAAATGGAACATTTGAATGGTTAAACTGAAGGCCAAAGAGGCTAAATTTGTATTATTTTTAGCCAAAGTTTGCTACCACTCAGCAGAAAACTGTCAGTCCAGGCAGCATACTGCTTCATATATAAATATCAGTGCTCGATGAGACAGGCAGCCTCTGTGAAGCATAGGAGAGCAGTGAGAAGTATTGTACATCCATTGCATGTGCAGGAGGCAACGCATGACTGGGATATGTGAAAGGCCTGGAAGAAATCGCTCTCCCAGACAAACAGCAGAGCCTGTCCTCAGCAGTCGGTGCACTGAAGTGGCAGAGCAATCCCCCCTGGTGCTTGGGGGCACACTGGCCCTCTTGCGAAAGTCCCTTGGTAAAGAAACTGAGACAGCTCAGTGTTGCTTGAGGGCCTGACCCAGCCTGGGATCCCAGCAAAAGACTTGGTGATGGGAGCAAAGGGTCTGCAGCATCTGCTAGTGCCTTAGTCACCCGTGATAGCACTGACCCGTACTTCTCAAATATGGGAGGACTCCAGGCTCCTGAGTCACCCACCTTTCTCTCCCTGCTCCATCGCTGGGGCTGGCACTGACCAAACCGCCCTGCTGGCAGTAGCTCCTCCCATCAGTAGCTCCTCGGGGCTGGGCTGCAGGCACGCACAGGGGTTCAGGTACCCCAGGGGAGCAGCTGGCACCTCTCACTGTTTGCAGCTCTGGCTGGCGTGAGACAAGGATGAGGAATGCCAGATTTAGATTTCTGTAGACATCTCTAATCTTGATCAGTTTTGGTGATACTAAATATTAACATTTGTGTCCCCCGAGTTCTTTGCTTTTCAGAACAGGACGCCTACTCATTAATTAGTTCAGGCTTTTACCCAAAGGGTTATTTTGGGGATAGGCTTAGTGTTACAAAGTGCTCAGTCTGTGCTCTGACCAAGTAGTTTGCTGTGAATATGGAGCTGACATCACGTCATTTAGTTCATTTATTTAAGTGTTGATTGGTAGCTGATGCACCCACGGGTAATGCTGACAGCAGCTCCAGTTTCTTCATTAAAATACAGTGAAATAAACACAGCCCTCACACCTCGTCTTTCCTTAGCTGTAACTTGCTCACACAAGGAATAGTCATAGCATCACTGATGACAGCTAGGGCCACTCAGCAGCGGTATCGCTCTTATCCCTGATGTTTCTGGATGGCACCTGAGACAAGAGAATACCTGGGACTCCACCCAGCTGAACGATGCTGTCAGTATCTCCACAGACACAGGAAATCTCCTGCTAATTTCGGGCATGAATGAGATCGTTGGTACGGACACAAAATCTCCTGGCAGAGATCTGGACCTGTGTTGGAAGGATGGCTTGGCCCTGGAGGCTGAGGTTCTGGTTCCTGGCCCTGCTGTTGTCCTTTGTTGTGCCTCCAGCAAGCTAGATTACCACACATTCTTAGCTTTTCCTTCACTCCTTTATCCAATCTTTTTATTTTTTTCAGATATCATTTTGTTCTGTGTAAGCACCTCACCAGTTTTAGTAGCACCTTGTAACACTGCTGGCCATGGTAAGTAAAAGATCCTATGAAATGACCTGTATGTGCTCCAGTCGGGGAGTAAGGAACACAGAAACTATATTGTTCCCAATGGCAGTGAGAAAACTGTTCACTCCTCCATTTCTCAAAGATGTAATTTCAGAAAGGGGAAACTGAGGCAATGACAAGTTTTTGTGAAACATCTGTGATATGATAGAGAACTAGATCCAGCTCTCCACAGAACAAATTTAATACAATAATTCACTAGACTACTCTTCTTTAGCCATATAAGCATTGAGTTTGTCAGGGCCTGGGCAGCTTGCAGAACTCCTACATCTCCCAAGCTCATTGTGGTGGCTTCCCTGTAAAGTACTGCTTGAACCCCTAAGTTCTGGATTCTCCCACGGCAGGTTATAAAGCTGCTATTCAACATGTGCAGGGGAGAAGTTGGGTTCCCAATGCTCAGCTGTGCTTTAGAGCATGTTGCTCCTTAGAGCCTTGGCCATGATGTGGCTGCAGGGTCTCGTGGCTCTACTCTAGGACCCCACGCTGAGGCAGTGGCCAGATCTGGATGTGGAGACATGTGGGAGGGGCATTGTCGGGGTGGAAGTGCTGTGGCGGGAGGGTGTAAGCCAAAAACTAGACGAGTTTCACTTGCAGATCACATGAGGTTCAGTGGTTTGCAGTCACTGCTGGGAACCATCCAGAGTATCATTTTGGGTCAAGCACTGACACAGGGAAAGCTAAAAGCTGGCAAAATCAGCTCACTTCCACCAGCCGCTAGGACAGTGGAGCACTGGGTAAAGGCTTTGGCGAAAGGCTGGATGTCTTAGTGGGCCACGACACCTCCTTTAACCTATGCAGAAGGATAACACAGCTGTAGATGTCTGTGCATAACCATCAGATGACGATTTTGGAGGGCATACATGAAGTTGGCACAGATTTATGAGATGCTAGCAGGAGGCTGGAGCAGCTGACTGTGAGAGTGCAAGGTGCAGTCTTTTCTGCACAAGAGAAAGCTGCAGCTTGTCCCACTGCTGGCATAAACATTTTCCATTTCCCTCCTCATGGGCACTGCACTGGCACATTGCTACTCTTGGCTTATGAGAGAATTGACTCCCAGTAGTACCAGTGGAGTATAGTATAGCTTGTGACATGTACTGGGCTCCTTTTGGAAGCAACATACTACAGAGAAAATAGTCATACTCGTAGTAGCAGTAGCTGTGTCTAACACTGACATTGTGAATATCACTCTGATTAACGCTGTTTCCTCTCAGTGATTGTTATTACAACTCAAACTAGAACCTGGAATCAAGGAATTATTGTGGAATGGCTTCTTCTATCTACCTCATAGTTATCTGGTTTGGGTTGCTGTTACTATCAAGATAATAGATAAAATGCATGAGACGGCTAATCCTAACGATCATTCCCTGCAATTTGAGTTTGTATCTGTTCATGGATCCTAAGCTGGCCCATCTCCAGCTGGAACTGGTTCCTAAATCAGAAGGAACATTAGGTCCCCTTAAACTCTGAGCAATTTAAAAGTTCTCTCCTATCACAACAGCTTTGACCTGGACCGCCTTCTTTAAACTGCCTCCAGAGTATTCTGTTTCATAACGAGATTGTTTGTTATTGTTGCTCTCTCCAGACTACCTTTCTGAATTTAATGGGATTCCTCTTCTAGATGTGTCTTACACAGAAATAGTCTTGATGTCTCATTTTGGCCATTCTATGACCTCAGTATGGGAAAGTTGGTGACAACCAAACAGCATCTCTTGCGATAAAAGCACTCCATGTTCATTCTGTGTTTATAAGTGCAGAGTAACATCACGCTACTTTAATTATATGTTTTCCTGCCCCTTCTCTTTCATCTTTCTGTAACTTTGTCAAGGTTGTAAACACACCTAGGCCTTAAGGCTCCTTCAGCAAGAATTGCCTTCGAATCCATCTACGCATTTTCCTTCTAAAGATCTCAGTGTTCTGTACTTCTCCAAATTGCAGGGCCGCAGTAAATGCCTGAGAATAAATGCATACGTATAAAGTATGTACTATAAAAGCAGAATTGTGTGACAGCATTAGCAAGCATCTCTGATGAAGGATGAACACAGAGGCTGCAAGAGTCTTTCTCACATGTAGTTTGTGAGTGCTGGCAGACTTTCCATTGTTTTGATGCTCTGGTTTATTAAAAACTCACTGAAATATCAGCTTGTTTGACAATGGGTTACCATTACTCACAGACCCATTCTTCGTGTGTTAGGCTGACAACTTACATGAAGGTTTCCTGTCCCATATTGGATTGCTTTTGAAATTGTTTGTTTTAATTTGCCTTGTGGGGTTTTTGGGTTAAATGAATGTAGAATTGGTTCACTGGGAAGACATGAGATTTTTCTGCAATATAACTATTATCTTCAAGAAATCCATGCTGCTCAAAGATGCTGCCCCTTTAAACAAGACACAAAAAGAAATCAACCATCGCCTGGATAATGCCATTCTCATCAACATGCAAGGAGCTTGCTTGTCTGTCACGTCGCCCACATCTTCTCAATCACTCCCTTTCATTTATCCTATTATGCCCCTATTTTAACTCATGCTGTGGCTGATACTCAATGACAGACAGAAGAAATCCAGCTGAGCATCATCCCTCCTTTGCTTCCCCACTGGAGATGCAGTGTAGGACCTTACCTGATGGAGATGAATACCCAGTACCTGGTGGAGTTGGAGTGGGGAAAGAGTTTTTACAGCTAGAGGAAATCACTGGCAACCCAGAGGAATCTGGGTGATGAGATCTGTTGTATTCAATTGTTTTTCTGGCTTTTGACCCCTTCTCCATGTGTGAAGAGACTGTAGGTGTTTTGCAAGCATTTGCAGTTTGGAAGACATGATCATAAACCCTGACTAATGTTTGTGGTTGGTGGGTCTGTGGCAACAAGTCAAAGCAAGTGCTAATTACTATGGTTATTACTGCTATTTTATTATTTAATTCCACACTATTAGTGTGGCATTGTAGGGCCCTAACCTGGAGCCATGGCCCCACAGGCAGGACACTATCCAAACACAGAACAAACAACGGTCTCTACTGCTAGAAACTTGCAACCTAAATATACTGGTATGTTGACTCCTGCCCCGTAACCTAGAGGTGTTTGAGCCTCCTGACTCCAGGGATCCCAGAGCTCATGCTGGTCTATGTCAGAGTGCAGTGGGGCTCTGTGGTTGAGCAATGGTACTACTGACCCAAGTTGCCCAACCAGGAGGAGGTACCAGCCCAGGTACTTACACATTCAGGTGGGAACATCTGTGGGAAAACAGTGGGTCTCACAGATAAATGAGAAAAATAAATATTTCTGGTCTTCAGCAGGAACCTGAGTTTCCAATCTGAGCCTGGAGCAGTTCGCTCCCATTTAGAAAACACAACCCCTTTCATATAGCTGATTCATGGCACCCTCTTCCTCAAGCTGTTTAGTACATGTCTACAAGTTGATGCATTGATACATAGCAGCTTAGGACAAAGTTATTTCTCCCTGGCACGCATACATATGAACATCAGCCAAATGAAGCAGCCAGCTTCAATGCTGCTCTCTGATTGATCCAGTTCATGAAGACCTGCCCAGCGATTTCCATGCATATTGTGTGAAGATTAACACACCATCCTGTCAAGCAGTGTCCCACAGCACTGCAGGAGAAATCCTTTGGTTAACCCTGTGCGTTGCGAACAGCTGGAACTGGCTGTTTTAATGAATCTGGTGGGTTTTCTATTATAAATGATCTAACAGCATTCTGCTAATTGTGTTGCTTAGTTTCCTGGATATTTCTTCAAGACATAAAATAATGCTGAGAGCCCATGGGCTCTCTTTTGTTTATGTCAACTTAAACCACTCTGAGCTTCCCATTCTAGTGGAACCTTGCAACTGCCAGAGATAATAATTAAAAAAAATACTTAGTGTTATCATTTCTCTTTCTCCCTTGATTCAAGAGTACCATAATTACCTAGAACCATTTCTAATACATGCAACAATTGAGGCCAAAATCCTGGAGGCACTGGGTGGGAATTTGACCGCTGGTTTCCAGAGAAAAAGGTGTATTCCACTCCTTCTGTACAAGAGGACTCATGCCCATTGCAAACTGTTTGTTGTTGAAACAAACTTAATCTCTCTCTCTTTAATTCTATTTTTTATTCTGGATTAGGCTGTCCTTGCTGATAATTCAGATTCTTAGGGTGGGAGGAGGCAGTGACAGAGGATGTACAGATCATGTTTTGTTCAGACTTGCAGGCACCGGTGTAGTCCAGCCTCACAGCTGACTCTGGGACTCCACCTGCAATATTTGCTTCCGTGCTTTGGCCATTGCTTGGGTATGTCAAAGTAAGAAGGAACTGAGTCCATGGGGATGGCAAGGAGAGGGATCGTGGGCATGGGAAAATAGGTGTAAGTAAGTGTGCTCTGAACCAGGGCCTGCCCTCTGAACAGCCCTGTAGCTGGGAAAAGCAGCTCCTGCTCAGCATCTTCCAAAAGCAGTGTGTATACTTGTGGCACCAGCCACTTTGACAGGTGATGTGAGGTCACCAGCATCCAACCTCTAGAAGGGAGGAAGAGAGAAAGCAAGCACAAGATCATGCCAGGCAACGCACTGTCACAGCTTGTTCCTCAAGCCCCAGAAAGCTCCACACCCATTTTACTCTTCACTGTTTCCTCACCAACCTTGCGTGAGACACTCCTGGGGGATGGATTTAGGAAAACCCTGTCATCTACACCTTAATGGCACATGGGGAGGCAGTAGCAATCTCCACGGGAATGGGGTTACCCCAGCCTGGCTCCTCCCAGCCAGTGAGGATGGATGACCTGCCAGCTCATCACACAAAAGCACACTGAATTGCAGGGATGGACAGACAGACAGTGGATGTCACACCTGCAGGAAGCTCACTGCTAGCAATCCTGCCTGTTTGCTTTCCGTAGAGAAGATTTCTCTCTGGCTAACTTACAAGACAGCCATCTGGCACATGCATAAAGAATACATGATGACTGATCACTCTGAGGGCATTTATCTTCATGAATGAGGAGGAGAGGGTTATAGTGGCAAAGCCCTGAGGAGTTGGCCTGTCTCTCCTTGCGAGTGAAGATTAATGTGTTGTGAGATGTTGGCTAACATGTATCATGCACGCACAGTGTACCTTTCCCTCCATCCCCCCTTCCTTCCCTCAGCTCTCTTCTCATGGACTAATACAGCTTTGAATGATGACAGGTTACAAGGAATACACTCCCTCTCCCCACAAAATGTAGGGGAAATTTGTGGGAAACAAAGTCCTTAAGCAGTTAAGGGGAACCTTGATATCCTGTATTATTAACTTCTAACCAAAAAGAAGAACAACCTATGGAAAGGATTTCACATCTCTATCTCTTTAGTACAAACTGAATGGTGAGTATCTTCTCTTTTTAGATATACAGCCAATAAATCAAGTTCTTGCCTTTTTTTATGTCACCCAATTAAAGGGCAAATTGAGGTACCATGGCTCACATTTGTACCTAAAAGAGCAGACTGACTTCCTTTAAAAGTTGAAGTATAGAGGAGAGTTTTCAACTGAAAGCAAAGCTTTTTGAAGCTGGATGCCTGCATCAAGGCCAATAAGAAGCTGTATTTGATATTGGCCCTGCACATCTCTTTGCAGTGTTTACTTCAGTAGTCATTCAGGTGTACATCTGCAAAATCACTGTGTGCGAAGGACAGAAATGAGCAAGGGGGAAAATTTATAAAAAAAGACAACGAAATAGCAAATGTAAGCAGATAGCTGCCTATTTTGTACCTGTTATATATTTTGCCTCAAAAACACAGATTTAAATTCTGTATAGGCTGATCTGTGCAAAGCAGCTCAGTTTTGGAAGCATATATTTTCCAGGTTAAATTAATGCTCTTTGTAGTCAGTGCAGCTCTTAGCTTAGGGAGAGCTGTTGTTTTCCGAGTATGGAAAAGGCAGGACAGCGTGTCTATCTCGAGGTCCTGGTCTGGGCCACTATAGACAATGGCAAAACTCCCTGTCGCACTGGTGGTGAAACCTCTGGCTGGTCCGCACAAGTCAAGAAGAGAGGAACTAGAGTAACTATGGAGACACAGTAACAAGAGAATATGCAGAGCCTTTATTGAGGGAATGAATACATTAAATGTGATAGCAGGCACAAGATGGGAAATTAAAGAGGGACTTGAATGATGTGAGTTTGCGGCTGAACTGGGAGAGAAGTACTTGCATTTTAAAGTGTCTCAAGGCAGAGGGAGCTGCCAAGGCTAGGCAGAAGCATTTGTAAGCATTAAGGTGAAAGATGACCAGCCTTTCTCCAGAGGCAAAGACACTCACACAGGAGCATGCCCCATCCACCTGCCCTGCTGCAATCTGCTGCCACAAAGACAGCAGATTTCCAAACCCTGCTGAGCATATACAGGAAGCAATTATTCTGGAAAGGGGTACTTCTCATTAAATCAATTTTCTCAGCTAGTCTATCACTTACAAAGTCTCAGGTAGGAAACTGGTAATCTACATAAAAGTGAAAGGAATGTCATGCAGAATAGTTTAAAATATGGATCCCCCATCACAGAGCCTGTCATGTCTTCCTACTGTATTTCCATCACTGCAGACAACATAATGCCACTGCACCAGTCATGTTTCAACTAACACCTCAAGTCAGGTAGACACATAACAGGTTAATTAGGGGCTTTGGCAAATTGAGTCCACAGGCTGTAATTACTAGCACTCAAGACCTACAATTTCTGTTTTAATTAAAATAAACAGTGTGAAGAAGCTGACATCACACCAGAGTAACCAGCATGTAAGTCACAGTTAATTATATTAAGCTGTGGCCTCCATCATAAAAAATACTCTGGATTTGGATTTATAGAGACTGCCTTTACTATTTTGGTGAAGTTTAATTGCTGTCCACAGACCACCAACCAGTCTGGACAAGTCAGTCTGTTGGGGTGATGGGGTATGTCATGTGTGGAAGAGGTCCTTCTCCTCTCAGAGTGGAAGCAGGCAGTGCCAGTCCTTGAATCATCCCCTCGCTGCCTCCTGCCAACCCCTTGCACCCAGACAAGCCCCAGTTGTGCTCTGTCTGTGCTTGGGCTGCCTCTGTCACATCAAGCAGGAGTGAGTGCTGCTGCCTTTCCCAAAGAGCATTGCCAGGGAAAGAGCCCAGGGAAGAGAGCTGGAAAGTGAGCTTGTGGGGAAGGTCTGGGTGTTCAGAGGCACAGGGCACCAAGGCACTTTGGGCACCCCTACGTGCAGGGGAGCCCCCGGTGATGGGGATCCAGGCTCCTCATGCCTGAGCACACCCAGGGAACGGGTGGCACAGTCATTCACTGCATATAATAAATGCTTCTGCTCTGGCACAACCCTTGCCTTTCTCTCCACGCTCACTCTCCAGCTAATTCCTTAGGCGGCGTTGGAGCATGCAGTGTAATGCTACCGTGGCTCACACTCCAGCCTGTCATCTGCCACCTCTCCCGCTTCTCGTCCCACCCAAGCTTCTCTCCCAACCCTGCCTTTTGTCTCCTTCACCCACTTTCAACCTTGTGTTTCCTTTGATGCCACCCGACATGCTAGGTGCAGCCAGATCCACCCTGCCCAGCCAAAAACACACCTGTTTTGCAAACCAATCCAGGTGTATCGGACATATGCTGTTCTAGGATCGCTTTTATTACATTACACAATCCCGCTCTGTGCGTGTCTCCAGCCCGAGCAGCCGTGAAGGAGCAGACCAGACACGGGCTTGCCCAGACTCCCCAACGGTGCCATGCAATATATGGGCAAATAATTAGACACATGGGAGGGTATATGTGACAAATATCAGGCTTGTGCTTTTTCAGTCTGGTTATGAGAAGCTGGCAGGTGTCCCCACAACTGTTCAGTTAATCCACTGAAGGCCTTGGCAGTGTCCTCTCCTTGCAGGTCCTACGTCCCGGGGGGACTCACTTGAGTTCCTTGTTGCTACCTGGAACTGCCAAGGATCAGCACCAAAATGCTGGAACAATCGTTTGGGAATTTCCTGGGGGATGTGATGGTAACTCAAGCCAAAACTGCAACATAATGTCATGTCTCCTGTCAGTGACATCGGTGTCATCAATGAGAACCCCCTGGAAGTGTCACATTCAGCTTTTGCAGGGGAGCAAGAGAAGTGAAATGCTCTCAATTTCTGTGTGTCCTTATACATTGAAATCAATGCACTTTACCTTTAGGATGAACCTGCCTGCAGAATCCCTGGAAAACAACATTTCAATGGAGCGTTGGTGACCTAATCTCCCCAGAGAGAGAGAGAGGAAGGAGTGGAGGGCCAGGCATGCTGCCGCTTTCTGGTGTGAAAGGTGTGGACTTGGTTAAACAACCCAGGCTGTTGGAGGGACAGCTCAGGCTCAGGGTGGACAACATTTTTCTTTTGCTTCTCCTGAACAAGAAAACATTTTTTAAATCAGTCTTTTTTACAGTCCTTTTTCAAGTGTGAAAAAAGTAATGGAAAATGCTGTGTTTTAATTTTTACAGAAGCCTAACCCTTCTTTTTCTTGATAACAAAAGAATAATATGCTCAGGTGGTACCAATGGAAACAACTATTATTATATTATAAAATCATTTTACTCATTCGGTCACTTCAGGATTTGTCTCTGACTTCTACAAACACTGTCTGATACTTATTTAGTTAAATATGGTTTCCCTGCCACTTCTCCATATGCAACTGCAAGTCTCTATGATGTTTTGATTAGCATACTATTAACCAATGATTTTTACTAGGTCATAGGCCTCATACTGAAATTCTTCTTTTCAACATTTCTTTCATTGTTCTGCCACTATTTCCTAACACTGCAACCTGCAGCCTAATTATTTTCATTTCCACAATATTTTGAGACCAACCAAAAAGCAGCAGCATGATGAGTTTTAAACTCGGTAGTTAATCTCTAAAACAGATCTCATTAAGCACAACTGTTTAACTGATGATGGGTAATGGAGTTTACTTGTAGCTCACTTACAAAGCACCAAAGAAAGATGGTGTTTGTTTGTTTGTGTTGTTCTGATGCAGGATTGCTTGCCTTCTTTGGTAACCAGGTGAGACACCCCATGCAAGCTCAGACACTGGTGTTTGGTGTAGGCCTGTACGTTGCCCAAGAAGGAAGATTGCCCTGTGCTCCCCGCTGTGGGTTACTAATGCTTTTGGCTTCTGCAAGTGAAAGCAAAGAGACAAAGCAAAGCCACTCATGCCCAGCCCTGAAACATGTGAGTCCTGGCACTGCCTGCCTTCAGCAGGGACTGTAGCTGACATGACGTGGGCATTGCCTTTATTTCTGATCAGAGTAGCCTGGAAAGCCATGGGTGCTCCTTCACCGTTGAGCGAGGAGGAGGAGGCATGGTGACTCAGAGGAGCATCAGAGCCTTTGGGGTTCTCCTGCACACCAGCCCCACACCCCCAGCTGTGCCCATGGGCTCAGGCAGCCCCTTGCTGCCTTCAAAGCATCCAGCTGCAGAAGGAGCGACTTTCCCACAGGCATGCAATGCTCCCCCAGCCACTGGCCCCTTCAGAGTAATGCACACCAATTTTGGGACACACCTGAGCCCTCCTGCTACCAGCCCTGGGCTCCTTAGCCACCCAGAAAGAGCCTTTTACAGAGTGGTAGTGGTAGGCACACAGGGTGGCTACCTGAGGCAGTGGCAACGCACTGAGACCTGGGGCAGGGCCACCTTCTCTCCTGGAAACCAACGGCCAGGACGGCAGCTTCTAAAAGCCAGGACATACAAATTATCATTCTTCATGCAGCCAAGATACCACAGTGTTATTCAGGGTTTTATTCCTCTGGAGGTACAGGCCACTCCACAGCTGTGTGTCCTGCTCAGCGTTTAGGCTTTGACTATCTCTGAGAATATGTGGTTTTAAATTCTTTTACCTAATTGTAATGAGCCATTTGGGTTTTTTCCTTCTCTTTTTAGAACTGTTGCCAGGCAGTTTGTCCTGAAAATGCTAGTTATGGTGGTGTTTGTTTTTTTTTTCTCCTCTTATCAAAGCAGGATGCTAAAATTACTGTCCTGACTCTGTAACATCCTCTTTCATATCCTCCTTTCCATGCTCTGGGAAGAGCAAAGTGCCCAGACACCAGGCCCTCGACAAGTCAGGTCAGAGCGGCCAGCAAGCAGACAGGAGCACGCTGCAGATCATGTTCCTGAAAGGTTCTTACTAAACCTCACTGGGGTGATGGGAGGAATTTTCCCTGACTTCATCAGGCTGGGGAAAGGGGCCAATATCCTCCTTGAGCCCTCTGTCCCTACATAAACCACAGACCTTTCATTTCATGTCCAGGTTTGGACCACAGCATGGACAGTGATGTGAGAAGTCTGAGGGGCTCTAAGTAGCACAGGGGGTTTGCACATCTGAGATTTTAATAGAGAGACCCATCGCTTAGGAGGGAGATTGCAGAGGCTGGAGGGGAGGGGAGGGGAGGGGAGGGGAGGGGAGGGGAGGGGAGGGGAGGGGAGGGGAGAGAGGCACTGAAGCAAGATGCTCTGACCATGTAGGGTGCTGCTGCTGGGACAAGGGCAGAAGATCCTTTTCATGCTACTGAAGTTTTGGGATCCCTGAATCATAATCCATTTTAATTCAGGTCACAATAAAAAAACCACTTACGTACTCATTAATGAGTGAAGATACACCATGTGTGTTCCTTTGTGTCTTCTCGCAGTGCAAGGTGTGTGATGGGACCATGGGACCACAGGTGTTTCGTGCTGATGAAAGAATTTACAGGGGTGCATGACTCTTTCTGCTTTGCATTTACCTCATCCCTAAGTCTCAAGAGGTTTTATTAAGCCTGACTGGAACTGCACACTTTTGGGGAAAAGTTTCATTTACTGAAGCTTAAAAATAAAAAAAATCCCACTCCTGCTTTTTTCTTCCTGATCATTTTGCTCTGGATGCACTCTCAGGCTTTGGGCTTGTATGACAGAAAGCAGCTCCCAGTAATTGGAAGGCTGAAGCCATCCTTCCCTCAAATGTTCCCATAAACACTTCCAACAAAGTAATATAACAAGGAGGCACCTGCGTTTCTAGTGCCCAGCTTTGCAGAGCAGTATCTTGTTTTAGAAGTGACCTGGCTGTGGATACAATGGGTGGGCTGCTCCAACCCCATTAAAGCCAGTGGAGAACCTCCCACGGCTTTTGGGGGCAGGGGCATCAGGCTGCCTGTGTGCTGGGGCTGGAGTAAGCCACTTGGAAAAGTCTTAACAAAGGAAAAAAAGAATATGTAAACTCCATTTGTTATAAGATTTATTTAAAAATAGTGTTTTAATTCCCCACACAAGTGAATTATAATAGGATTTACGGTAAGAGCATTATGGCCAGAGAGCCATCACCATCCTTTTCTGGAGCTTGGTGCATCTCTGGAACTGGAGGAGACAAAAACCCCAGGGAGATCCGCTCTCCCCTGTGACAGCATGCTTTTGTGGAACTTGCATGCGTTGGGTAAAGAGACTGTCAGACTCCCTGAGACATCTCTGACATAAAAATCACGTCCAGGCTGTGACAGTTTCAGCTGCTTTCTCAGCCCAGCACTGACCGTACTTCTGGACTAACCCTGATGCTCTCACAGGCTGTAACCTGTCCCTGGAGAAAAAACAAACAGCAAAGCAACAAACCTGAAACCCAGACCCAAACAGCCCACTGAGTTCGGCTTCTGCCCCCAGCCCTCTCCCCAGCCCAGCCCAGCGTTTCCAGCCCTGTGTAAGGCTGTGAACGCTTGTACCCTTCCCTGGGGCCTTTGCGAGGTGCAGAGCACTGCGGGTAGTGCGGGTGCTCGCACACAGCCGGGGTGTGCCCCGGGTAGCTCCCCTGGGGCTGTTCCTGATGCTGGCAGGGTTCTGGAGGACGGTTCAGGTTTTTTCTTAGCTGTGTCCCCAGGTGCCCCATGTGGCATCACTCCCACAATCATTATGTCATCAACTGGATTGCCACTGGATTGCCTTCGGATTTAAAAATAGCTTAAAACTGGAGTGGTTTGGTCATGATGGGTCAGCTGGTGGGAAAGGAAAAGCCCCTGTTCTCCACCCACTAGGTATTTTGGAGACCTTGTGCAGGCAAAAAGCCGAGGTGTATGAGTGAGTAGCTTTGTCCTGGCAGCACTTGGGTGAAGCCAGCTGGGAAAAACAATTGCTTTTACATGAGATTTTCTTTCACCCCAACACCAACATGTTTCAACATACCCTGGGGAACTCACTGCAGTGAGTGATGTAGATGCTGCTGAAAGACCACCTAACAAAACCATATTTTCAAAAATTACCCCAATAAAGATAACAGAAGTCAAAGTGAAGATTTTAGCTCAATCAGGTATTGGGGGGGGTGGTGTTGGGGGCGGTGGGGGTAGGAGTGTTTGAGAGAAATCTGACATTTCTGTGAAATCAGGTGGATGTGGAATGAATGACATGAAAATCCACATGTTGTTTTTTGTTGTTGTTGAGAATACTTGATTTCTGAGGATACTACGTCTTTTATTTCCAAGTGAAACTTTTCTTTTTGCCACTTGTGTCCTTCTGGTGCTACTCAGACACACCTCCAGCCCATGCCAGCAGCAGTGCTGTGGGTGACAGGTTAGGTATCACATAACACTGAAGATTTTATCATCCTTTCTAGCAAATCACTCTTTTTTACTTTTTCTCTCCTGAAAGATGAGCAGGACATGACCTGTTAAAGCCACTCTGAAGTGAGCAATGGCCCTAATTCCTAAAGGAGCAAAATAGTGTAAATTTGCACAATTGCAGCATCCAGATCACTACAGACCCTCAGGACAGGGGGTCTGGAAGAAGACAGAACTGTGTGTGACCCCCAGGGAGGGGTGCCAGCCCCAGCAGAGATGCTGCTTTCCTGTCCAAACGCTCAGGGATGTCAGTGTGCGTCCCGTGAGCCGAAGGGTTAATGCTCCCTTTTCCCCCTGTAAAAGTGGCTTCTCTTAAAATGAGCGTCATGCTGCCGGCTCAGGTTTTTTGGCTGCTCCTTCCACCTCTTCCCCACCCCCCCCATTCAGTAAAGAGGAGCTAAAGGAAACACCTTTGGCTGCAGTGAATAGGTAGCGGCTTCTGCACTTCCCTTCTCTGCCCTTCCCAGCCCGGTGACGTCGGGATTTCAGAGATTTCCTGAGCAGCTGCTGGATGCTACACCTTTAGGAGCTCCAGCACTGACTCCTCCACACCCTTTCCCCTTCAGCAGAATTCACACAAAACCAGGGGATTAAAAAAAAAAAAAAACAAACCAGCTATAAAAACCAGCCTGGCGCTTGCTTGGACAGAGTGGCTCTGCTCTCAGCTGCCTGTGTAAATGTGGTCAATCCGGTGTCTTGGAGGCACTTTTAGGGGGAGGTGGGCAATTGTGGCATTCAGACAATATTTCCCAGCTCACCCCGTGAGTTTCCTGGTGTGGCTTGTTAAGTTAGGTGTGGATGGTTTTTACTAAATTGAGGTCTCTGCTAAAAATGTCTTTTAAAAAAAAAAAAAAAGTAATAGCCATGCTGTATTTCATTTTTTTCAAATAACTTTCTTCTATACAAATGCTAGGATCCAGGTGCTTTTTTGCTATCAGCATATGGGGCTAGGTCGCATCAGCCCTGGGCTGCTTCTGCTCTTGGTAGCTGGTGCTGCTCTGACACCTCTCAGATCACAGTGACAAGGAAAACTTATTCCTGCCTCTGTGTGTGGGACAAGCTCATACACCTTGTAACTATTTTAACTTCAGTTCAGACCTCATCTCCTCATTGGCCAGATATAATTGTATCTGACAGAAGTATTGAATGCAAGGAAGGAAAAGACAGAGAGATTAAACTGATACAGGTCTTTCACCCTGTGAACGTTGTGCCCCCACAAAGAGCTCGAGGAGGAAGAGGATGAATAATTGTTGAAGGATCATAGTCATGGCTACAGGGTGTGATCTCTCATAAGGCACTTGAAGACTCAGGCAATTATGGAAATTATAATGGAAAATAAATTTCAGTGCTAAGATGGGAGCACGGGGATTTTTGGGGGGGTTTGGTTGTTTGGTTGGTTTTTTTGTGGTTTGTTTTTGTCTGTTTTTGTTTGTTTGTTTGCTTGTTTTGTTTTGTTTTGTTTTTTCTAACAGCAAACGAGAGAGCCTGTAATATGACAACACAACATTTAACTTTGCATTACAGGTGGGTTTTAGGGACAGCCTGACAGCTGTCATGAAACCTAGGGCTAAAAAAATAAATCATTTGAGAAGCATTAATAGCAATAACTCTAACCCTGTGCCAAGGACTTATGAAAGCAGGGTTAGGCAGGGGCGTGCATGGCTGATGCCTTTGCTATGGAGTGATGACCTGCCACGGTCAGAAATGCAGGTGGGGTTGGTGATGAGAAGCCACAGTGGGTGTCTGGCTGCCTGGGGGCTGCTTGGGGCTGGGGGATGATGTTTGTACCCTCCTCGGAGGCCCTGCCTGCCTCTCTGCCTGCCTGCCAGCCCTGCCTGCCTGCTTGCCCGCTCCGGGCTGTCGCGGGTCCTGGCCAATAGCCTGACTGCAACAGGCCTTGAATAAACTTTGCAGCAGGTTTATGTGCTGTTGAAAACTTGCAAAAAGTTCATGGCAAAAGGACGGACCAATTTTCTTGTAAAAACTTTGCTGATGCATACTAGGGAAAAAAGTCAGGTCTGAAGGAGAAGCTGTGGATCGCAGACTGCAATTTGCTTTCCTTGTCAGCTCCCCTGTTTTCTTTTAATTAAAAAAAGCGGGGAAAAAACCAACCAAGTTATCTCCTTGTAATAAATGGAGGAAAACAGAAAGTAAGCACATAAAGAAGTGCCAAAAAAATTACCTGCGAAATTCCAAAATGAAAGTATTTTGTTTAAAAATTCAATTAAGGTTGCTAAGTAACAACAATGTATCTACTTATCGGCTCATTTACAAAATCCAAGCACTGAAAAGCCAAGACATTAATAGTGGTGGATATCATAAATCTTACACTGCCGACATAATAAATGTACATGCATTATTGTTATCAAGTACAAAGAAAACAAAATGCATATTTCATCACAACAAGTTTAATGCTGACCTCTAAATAAATAGCTGTCTTTCATTAGCAATCTCAAAATAAAACATAAAGCAAACCCTATTAAAAAGAGCCATAAAAATTATGTATGTAGACACTAATGACACATATTGATCAGCTTCACGTGCAAAGCCATACACATGCATAATTCTGCCACAAATCAACATGGTTATGCATTTTTTTTCCTCAAATCTGACATTCAGTAATATTCTCAGGAAAACACAATTACAAAGAATTAACTAAAAGTCAGCTGTCAGTTTGATAAATATATATATTTTATAAAAACACACACGTAAGTCTCAGTATTCACCATATCCCTTTAAGAGTGCTTTACTATTTTAACTGGAATTACCAAACTAATATGATTTTAAAGGTCAGAGTTAAGGCTGCTGAGTTCTGGTGGGACATACTGCATAGCTGTGTTTTATGCTTCATAAAGCTCCAGCTCTCTGCTGGTGCTAATTAGGATAGTCCCTTGTAATCAGTGGCGCTCTTCCAATTTCCATTAGCTAAGTTTTGGACTCAATGGGCTTTTACCATGGTTGTCCCATTTCAGCCGAGCACTTAACCATATGTCAAGCCTTATGCAGGTACTTAAGCTCTGAGAAGTGCTTATTTTTAAGTGTTGTGATGGATCGCACGGGCGATGCAGGAACATGGAAGAACATGTGCTCATCATACTT
Source organism: Athene noctua (assembly GCF_965140245.1). Taxonomy (NCBI): domain Eukaryota; kingdom Metazoa; phylum Chordata; class Aves; order Strigiformes; family Strigidae; genus Athene; species Athene noctua. The sequence continues at coordinate 5,334,907 of NC_134052.1, read as the reverse complement.
CAAAACCCCAAATCTAAGGTGCTTTGTCAAGCAGTCTTCATATCTTTCAAGCATTTTGGCAATTTCCAGGGGACAGACGCTAATCATCCGGCTGGGCTCATGTCAGCAGATGTCTGCTTGCCTGTGGAGCCCTGGCAAAACCAGGCTGCTGGGGTACAAAGGGGCCGGCAAGGGCTGGTGCAGAAGGGTAACAGCACGATTGCCTCAATGGACCAGACGACATAAATTTGTCGGAGGTTTTTAATCAGCATCATGAGGGCTCCAGCTCCCAACGTGCCCACGAGCCAACATGCCTGGCTGCCCTGAGGTCTCCCAGCCGAGCCTTCCTGTGTCACATTGATGGACTCTGACCTTCTGATGGATGAACAACTGATTTCGACTCCTTATAGGTAGCATTTGCTCTGAGGTTATTGCCACAATATACCAAATCCTTTTAAAAAAAATCACACTAAGTGCACTGAGGATCATATTGCTGCTGAAAGAAACTTCTGAAAACTCGCAGATAATAGTTAAATCCATTCAGCTTTGAACACTTTAAAAACTGATCAGACCTCTTTCTTAAAGCCCTGAAGTGCTTTTAACTCCCACTGAAGCCAATCAGGGCTCTTTGAAAGAAGTGAATGGCAGAACTAGCCCCTGAAACATGTGAGCCCTGCGATGGAGAGTGGAAGCAGAAAATAGGTTACCCCTCCCAGCACAAAAATGCAGATGTGAATTAGCTCCACATATGTAATGACATTTAAAAGCTACATTCAGTAAATCTTATTCAGAGTGAGGAAGAAATATGAAAGAAATCCATCAACATTAATTTAACTCAGACAAATAACTATTACTCAATGTAAGACAAATTGCAGAATGCAAAGACTCATGTATCTAGTCCATAAGTTTTAATGATCCTCCTATCCCCAAAAATGTTTAGACATAAAATGGATAAAGTAGTCCTTTCATTCAATGTCTCATTTGAAAAAAAAAAAAAATAGAAAAAATGTACTGAAATTTTAAATAAAGTGTTCATTTTGAAGTAATGAAGAGCTATAAAAAATTTTTCTTCTCTCAGGTTTTTAACTTCTCTCCTCCTGGGAGAAAGAGAAGGAAAGCTAAAGAACTGTGTATAGCTGTTCATATTGTGCAGAAAGGGGCTTTTTCAAAGCATTTCGGCACTGCTGATGAGGAAAAAAGTTTTTATTTGAAACCAGTTACATTGCCCCCTTTCCCGCTTTCCCCTCCCTGTATTTCTTGGATGAAGCACTGGGAGTGAGAGGTGGTGAGAGGAAGAAAGTGTCTGTGTGGGTAGAGAACAACTGAGAAGGGACTTCCCTTTAAAATTTCTCCTTTTGTGCCTTTTGAGTAAGCTAGGAAGGGATAGAAACGTGGGAGAAAATAGGGAAAGCCCCCAGACGTCTTGCCCAGTAACACTGATTCTCATTTTGGCTGCATCCTCTTCCCAATAAACCCCTTCATTTTCCCCACTGAAAAAAAAAGCCTGTGCTCGAATCAGCAGTGATGATAATGAGAGCAACATTGGTTCCAGTTAGTGCCAACCAAGGAATTATCAATTAAAATGCTGATTGCTGCCGTGGCAAGTCCCTTTCCTTCACCACTGCTGGTGAGAGTACAACGGCTGTGATGTGCAGTGACGAGACAAAAGTATTTTAAGGCAGATGTAGGGGAAAAAATGTGTGTGTGTGTGTGAGATTTCCATATTAAAACTTGAGGGAATACCCTGGGTAGGCAAATGACAACATACGCCATGTGCTATGTATATGTCAAAGATTTTATTTTTAAAATAACAAATATGTAAAATAGTGATATTTCAACCTTAATCATTTTATAGACTATAATTAGTTTGTGTTAATCTGTCTAAACATTTCAGTGATGACAGCACTTCCCAGTAGCCAGATAATAAATCAGGGTCTAAGAAGCGAAGAAATTCAGAGAATTTTTATTTGGTATGATATGTATGCTGCAAGAAGTAATTTATATCCATTTAGATTCACTTGGATATATTTAGGCTTGCATCTGAATTTATCTTTAAAATGTTTATATATGGGATAGAGAGCAAATGCTTTACACCTGCTGTTACCTGCCCGTGTGTCTGTGCCGCTAACACTCTGTTTATTTTATGAAAACATGTTGCTGGGGGTTTTTTTTGGTGATCCCTTTAAGAGGGTGCAGAACTAATTTTTAGCTCATTATGGAGGTAATCTTCCCTTGCTTATTTGACTTGGGCTGTTTCCATAACATCTGCTTTCATGCAAAGGCGCTCTGCACTATATGGATGTAAGCAGTACTATATGTGGTTACATTCACATGTTGTTCACTTAATGAAATCCTGGCAATTGTCCCATGTTTGAAACACATCTGAACCACAGAAAACTACTCAACGCTGTTGCTATCTAGGAACTTAGAGAGGAGGGAGATGGCATTGTCTGGTCCGTACTTTCTTAGGGGACCTGAGCTAAAAAATATTAAAAAAAAGAGTGCATGTGCTTTTCTAGAAAAACAAGGACAAACCGTGCATTTCTGGATCATGTGCTGAAAGATCTTCTTAAATAGGGAGCCTAGAAAACATTCTTGCTGTCTCTTTTAAATTGATTTACACTGATTGTCCTGACCCATACCCTGCTGTGATGGCTCTTGGTGCCCTGCACAGAAATCTGGCTTTTGCCAGGCTCATGGGCAGAAACTTGTTTCTAGTCCTCCCAGTCAGCCTGAGCCTGAATCCTTGACTTACCTGTGTCCTCCCCTCCTTCCCACAGCGACCAGCATTGGCACTGTGCTGGACAATGCAGGAGCTTTTTCTTCCAGAGACCATGTCATCTGGAACATACTCTGGTGCTTTTCTCTATTTGTATATATTTTCAGATTTATATCATTTTAGCTGGGGGAAAAAAAACCCAACCATAAAATGACAAACAGAATTTTTCACTGTGAAAACCACAGAAAAATTCAAATTTTAAGCATTCTCACCCAAAAATGTCATTTTGTTCACGGCATTTTTCAGAAATGTTTCCATAATTTCAATTAGACCATTTAGCCAGTGAAGTGGGGATGGAGGCAAGAGGGTGCTGATGGGGAACAAGAGCTATTAAAGGCTAAGTTAACTATTAAATCCTTAACATAATTTTCTGGGGAATAAGTGTGATTGTACAGGGCTGTTCTTCCCTCCTGGGGCAGTGCCAAGTTAAGAGCTGGCCTTTCAAAAAGCCACACACGTTCCTTGCTGTGATACAGATCCTGTCATGTGCTGTTTGCTAATATAAAGATGTTTGTACTCCCCAAATCACAGCAGAAAAAAACTGATACATTCTGAAGCTAACCCAAACCCAAAGGCTTCTTTATGTATTTGTTCACAAGCTGCTGTTTTATCACAGGGCATGTGTCAGCCAGCAATTCATTCCTTTCTGTTACAGGGACTTCATGCTATGGGCAGTGATGGTTTTTTTCAAATGGGGTAGCAGAGAAAAACAAACAGTTGGGGCTCTCAGTAGGGGCAGAGGGACACAGCAGGGAGAGGAGCATGTAAAGGGTGATGAAGAGGCAGAAAGCTGCTCAGGGCTTACGCTGTTTGCATCATTGCTCAGAGTGCCACCTCATCAGAAGATAACGCAATACGCACGTTGTTGCTTCACAGGGCTGCATCATTACCAGGAACAGCAGAGATCAGTGGGCGTTCAGGTGGAGATGCCCTGAGTCAGAGAAGGCATCAGCTGATGGAGCAGATCAAGGGTCTAGTTGTTTTATTTTTTCAAGATGAAAGACCACAATCTCCTAAACTACAACTCGGCAAGATGAAAGTGCTCTTGTACCATACTGTTCCCAGCTTGTGAATCTAAACCAGACACACACAATCACAGAAAGCACTGTCAATTTTTGTTCAGTTAAGGCATTAGGATTTCTTTTTCCTTTTTTTTTTTTTTTTTTTTTTTGGTACTTTCAGTCCAACTCAGCTAGCAACTATATATTTCCAGAGGATTTGAATGCACGGACTTGCGAGAGCAGATTTTGGTCTTCAGCAGTGCCCAGGTTGTGGCAGCTGGAGCCGGCTTCCTCGGGAAGCCACCATCTGGGCTGCGCGCAGGGCTCCGGCCGCGGGTACTAAGCGCTCGCATAACCGACCTTGAGATCTTCTGAAATCTAAACCAGAAGAAACTGTGGCTGCACAAGACTGTGTGTGGGTAGGTGTGTTTGAGAGAGATAATTATTGGGAAAGGCAAGAAAACATTTACCCACTGCTGTAAAGTGTTCTCAGAAGACAAGAAGAATGCCTATCCTTTAGCCTTTTAATTGATTTTAATTATTCAAAGCTCTTCTCTCCTTGCTCAAATAGCAGTATGATACAATATTGTTGCAAGTATCTCGGTGGCTTTTGAGATACTTAAATATGAATAGCTGGGAAGCTGGTGCCTGCTCTCCCTCTGCAAGCACACAGCAAAACCTTGCTGTGCAAGGCAGAGCCCGCTGAACAACAGCCAGATTATTCTAACAGCTCTCTTCATTTCATGGGGATTCGTTTAAGTGGATTCCACACAATACTCTAAAAATGTTATGAGAGATGATTCTAATAAGGCAGAAGCCACTATGGCATTTAAGGGGAATTTAATCTTATTCTACTACCACATAAAAAGGAGAGAAGTGCTGACATTTCAGCCCACCACTGGCCTATTTCACAAACATTTCAAACTGTGCTTTTCCATTATACAGCTGTGTATTCCACTTATACAGCTGTGTATTCCACTTATACACATGTGTATATTCCATCAAAACCTTTTTTGTCCCCTGTGATCCTCAGTTCACCTTCTTCCTGTTTGGAAAAAGCAGACACAGAGAATGGCCTGGTAACAGTCTTCACATGCAGAAATGACTCCAATTTGAGGAGCTGGGGACTGCTGTGGCTGAGACCTGTCAGCAGTGTTGCAGCAGTGAATGGGCAGCATGCTGCATTGCTCTCGATGCAATCCAAACAGTCATGAACGTTTAAGAAGTGCACGCTGGCACATGAGGCAGCAATGCTCCAGCATGCACAGGGTTATTGCTGTGATTCATTGCTGGATAGGCATTGCTATTCAGTCCACCGCAGTTATGATGCTGGAAGAAAGATGCGGAATCCGTGCTGTTGTTTCTCTCAGCCTTTCTGGTTTCAGCTGTGCTGTAAGAAATCCTCCACGGGAACCCGTCCCCGTGCTGCAGTGCACTAGGGCACTCACATTTCTCACTGACTGGCTTGTAGCACCACAAGGGCAAAGATGCATGTAGGAGGATCATTAAACCCAAGGAGTTAGCAGCTAAGGTGTGCTTCTGAAATGTTTATGCATGCTCACACACAAGTTCACTGCAATACTTTGCAAAAGAGGGAGGGCCTATTCATCCCAAGGAGCAAAACCTTCAGTTTAAGTAGCTTGGTTGGAAGTGAAGAGCTGCCCAGGTGCATGGCTTGGGGTGTGGCTGGCTCCCTCAGCACACCTGGCTGTGCATTTCCTTCTCCAGCTCATGAGGCTGAGCAGTCCCTACACACAAGCTGTTTTTCTACAGAGGACTTACCCCCCCAACCTTTCATGTAGTGCTTGGATCTCCCTGTGCCTGCGACCACACCACTGCTCTGAGGCACACAGCCCCCAGGGCAAGGCACAGGTGCCTGAGGCATCGGAGGGCCTTCCCTGGGTTCACTCTTCCCACTGTTTCTCCCACTCACCGTTGCACAAACCAGCCCTCCTCCTTCCTGAGGCACATACCTGCCATTATGCTTCCCGGGAGTTGGCTTCCTGGGGTAGCCTTCATCCCTGTGATTGAGTTGGCTTACCTAACCATATTCTCGCTCCTCCCTCTGATAATATTAGCCTATCTGTTGCACATCCCAGGTATAAAGTTACCAAGGTAGTTACCCTTTCAGCCATCTTCTGGAGAGACTGCTTTTCCAATTCTATCTCTCTGGGCAAGCCATATTTGAATGATAACGCTCTAACAGTTAGGAGTGGGTTCAATATCTAGCCAGAAGGTGCATATACAGAGGAGTTTGTGAGCTGTTCAAGATGAGGACCATTTTTCATAGAGGTTTGCATAGTATCCACCAGAAAAAGTCTTGCTCTCATTTGCACTTCTAGGCACTACTGTAACACTGATGCCAAAAGGATCAGTCATGCATACGTTAGCTTTTTTTCCTTGTGCAGCAGTGATGCTGTTGGGTGGGGATGGTAACACTCTGTGTTTGGCTAGAGGATGCCCCAAATGCCAGCACCAAGTGACAAGGAGCTCAGGGAAGGGGGTACAACCCCTTAGTTTGCCCACTCCTGCTTAATCTGAACCAACAAGCAGTTGTAAAAAAGTTCCAGTATAAAAGGGACAGGGACAAATCCAAACTAGGATTCCCAGGTTAGAGTCTTGGCTCGGATGATTTTCTTTTCATCCTTATGCAAATCAGACAACTCCCGCTTATTTCATCATGAAGTGGGAGGTAAGATAAGGCTTACGTAGCTTACAGTACCTCCCAGGAGTATTAGGAAGGTTAATTAGTTAATGTTTCCAAAGTGTTATTATACAAGTGCCAAACAAAACTAACAACAAGAGGAAAAAATGACATGACAAAGAAAATAAACAAGCAAAAAGCCAAATTAAACATAGTTAAGGGAGGCAACTCTAGAATATTAAATGTGATATTGGAGAATAAAAATAGAGATTGACGTAATTTATATGATCTACAGAACACTGAATGCAAAACTGGTTTTTGGTTGCATTGTATGACCAGATAGACTGAGACTAGAAAGCAAGCTTTTATTTAAGTTTTAGGCTTCTGTGACAGCGATTTGTTTTAATGATACGCAATACTTCACTTTGCATTTGTGATTTCAAGACCTCTATAAGTTTATGTAAATTCTGGCTGCTAGGGCACAAGATAAAATCATGGCTCTTACTTACTTTCATAATGTCACATAAACGTGAAAAATTGAAGAGTTGCTCCAGGCCAGCATGCTACATTTTGACATTGTGAGAGTCTCTGTATCCTACATACCCTGCTCTGATCAGGCAGTATCTGTACTAGCATGTACTGGGAAAGAAACAGAAAGCAAAGGACAAAGCAGCTTGTATTATCAAGGATCCAGAAGCAGTGCTCCCTCATTCCCATGCTATTTCACTATGTGGGACTTCAGGAAAAGAGGAGGAAAAAAAATCAGCAGGTATTTCAAGTGCATGAATTATTCTTGGTGGGATCCAAATAAGATCAGAATATTTTTTGTGATTATGTCACTTTGCAAACTCAGAATCGATCCTCTCTCCATGCAATCCTCGGGCTGAAATGGGGCTAGTCTTGAGAGAAATTGCATGGTGGAAACATGCCTTGCTCTGCGATTTTGCCTGGTTCTGTAATCAAATTTCACAATAATGAAAACTGTAAGTCAAGAAATTGAGGAAACGTCATGAAAAAGAAACCCCAAAATAAATGTATGTTGAATAAATCCATCCACATTAACTTGGAAGAAACAGGAATAGTGGCTAGCACAGCACGTCTGCTTTCTCAGCTGATCACTGAATCACCGTCTGACTTCGAGCACATCACTTAAATCTTGCTTAGCTTTGGTTTTGTCCTCCAGGAAGGGGAGAGAACAAGGACATGTGCACAGGCTTGCTCTGAGCAGAGCCACAGTAGGTACTGGCTGGCAGCAGCTGCAAAGGACAAACAGTGCCCTGCTGTCCCCAGCTCCACACAGCCCCATGGGCTAAGGGAGAGGGCGTGTGTTCGGGAGGATGCTCTTCCAGGGCAGCCAAGGCAGCACCACACTTCAGTTGACGGATCTTCAGGACTGGTGACAAATGACTGCAGTGAAGGCAACACCCGTTTGCACCCTGGGGTGCCTCTGGGCACTCTGAACCTGTTGGCCCTTTGCTTCTGCCATTGCATGTTTGCCTGCTAACAAGCCCCAGGCCAGCTCTGCATGTGCCCAAGGATCTCTGAAGGCTTTTCACAGAAGGAGCTCAGTCTGTTTCTGCTCTTACAGGCATTGTAAGTGACGGCTGCTGGCTTTAAAAACTTATTTGCATTGCACTGTGTGGGACAGTGTTTCTTTCAAGGCTGAGTTGCACACCGAAGTCTACGCTGGGACCAGTGCCACTGCAGTTGAAACCACTGAGGCTCACTTGGTTTCATTCAAAATCCTTGCAGATGTGACTGTAAATTCCAAGGAATGTGCCAAGCTGGGTCAGCCACATGGAGCTCTTTACCCATGCAAACCCCAGCAAACTGGTCAAGGACGCTGGTGTACTTTTGTGCTTGCAACAGCTTCTCCCCGAAAAGGTGAGCCTGGCAGCCCCTGCACGAGTGTGTCTGCCTTTCCTCAGGGCCAGGGGAGAAGTATCACTGATTATCAGTGCAAAGTGTGTTCCATGCAAACTAAAAACTAGTATGACATAAAAATGAACGCTCTGGACTCAGACAAGGTCCTAGAGTCTTTCTGGTACTTCAGGGAATCCTTCGGAAGTCTTACTCAGATTTATTACACATGCATTGAAATCCAGTTTCCCCAACTACATGATATCCATTTTCCCCCAAATGAAAATTTCCTCCAATTGATTAGTATTGTCTGAAAGCAACATTTATACCCACACACATATAACCCCTCCCATGCTATACTTAAGATCACCTCCTTTTCCTCCTCCATCCCATGAACTTGCAGTGCATCAGGCTGCAAGTGCATCAAGTTGAAGGGGCTCAGTGCATTCTGGGTCCCATAAAAGCCACACTTAATAGATAGTTTCACCTGGGCAATCCTGTAGATGCCACTCTGAGAGCCTCTATGTGATGCAAGCCAAAGAAAGTTCAGGGCAGGCTAGATTAAAGGAGACACTACTGAGTTAGCTTCGGTTAAGCATGTGTCTGAATTTGGCCTATCTTTTGTCTCTGACATACCAAGGCATACACAACCTGGTAGCAACACTCAAAGCACCCTGCAAAGGAGGAGAGAGGAAGGGGAAAGAAAATGTGATTATGTAACATCAGAGTAGATCTGATCACGTCAAATTCCTCTGGAGGAAAAGACAGAGAGAAAAATTACTAGCACGTAGTGCTTGAAGTCAGTAAATGAAATTTACCCAATTCAGCAGAGGCATCAGGGAAATCACTCTTGATTTGTCTTTGATAGGTTGACAAAATCTCTGTTAAAGTTGTTTTAATGCTTTTGTAACTAGGCTTCCAAATACATTGAACTCAGGCCAGATCTCAGCTTAATAAGACCAGCCCTCCATGTCAATCAAATTTGTAGCTGGTGAGAAAAATGAACCTTTTTTTGTGCCCCTTGTTCTCAAGTTGGGCAAAGAGCCCAAAAGTGTCTGAGGTTTTACTTTGCCAAGCTTCTGAAGCAAAATTTACTTACAGGAATGAAAAAGTCCCATGGCTGTCTGTAGCACAATGAAACGCATCAGGCCAAAAACTGCCCCTAGACGTTTTCATGTGGCATCTGTTGAAGTCAGCAGTGGTATCATGTAGGTAAGCTGAATTTAGCTTGTTGATAATGGAATTAGACATTATGAAATGGAGGTATGTTCTGCTCTCTGTGAGTCGGCAACATTAATGAATTAATTTGCTACTTAATTAATATACAAAGCCACAGAGTGCTGTTGGCAAATTAACCGTCAGCAAGACACATTGCTCCAAGGGTCATTGGATATTTCTTTTTTTCTTCACCCTGCTTGTGTCGGGGGCAGAGATCACATTATTTGCTGAGTCATGGTGTTATAATGGGAACTACTGGGAGCTGAGCTCTTTGGAAAAGAGCTGCTCTTGTCCTCTCCATCTCTGAGTGCAGGAGACAAAGGTCAGAACTTCATCCAACGTGAGGGACTGCAGAAAACTTTCTCCCTCTTTTTAATCCTCCAGTGATACCCAGAGAGTCAGTGCACCCTAACCTGCACTTGCTTTATGGTTGAGAAACAAGATTATTTATATTAAAAAAGGCTAAATACATTACAACTCAGTGTCATAACTGAAAAGAAGAGCTGAAATTCTAACTACAGTGGTATTAGGTGAATCTGTGCCTGAATTTTCCCCAAATCTGTAGTTTTTAAAAGGGATCTAGATTCATAGCAAGGCAGAATCCTGACTACTTGCTGTTTTAACATAGCTGATACTTCTGCCTTAATAAAAGTGAAGGCATGCTTGAAGTTCCCTGAATTGCTTGAACTTCTGAATGGACTGAAACTGAGTAGGAAATGTCAGAAGAAAAGGCAACTTTATGACTCTCAAATTCAGCTTGAGAGTGAGTTCAGGGCATGGCTTCCCCTCTGTTCAGAAATTTTAATTTTGAACTCAGAGTACCCACCAGCCCTCATACCTTTGAGTAAAGCCCCAGCTTTTCAGTATGTTTCCACAGAAATTGCATGAAACAGTGAAAACTTTGGTGAAAAATGAGCTCCGGTGCACTTGAAATCTTTAGTGACTCTTTGTTAAATTGCACATTCATTAATCAAAGATGAAACCTGGCAGGGTAGAGCAGGTTGATTACTCGGTGTGTGCACTGTACCCAGAGCTCGGTACCCAATCCAAAACTCACTGAATCCTCTGGGAATCTTTCCATGCATTCCTGTAGACTTCACACAAATGCTTGAATGAGAACTAGTCCAGGATCTCTTTTCCATACATGATACAGATGGGGGTACTAAGGAGAAGAGACAGTTGTTTACAAGGAATACTGCATCTGAGAGCAAGAGGAAGACATGATTACAGAAAAAAAAAAATGCACCGAGTGTTTTGCAAATCTGATTCTCTATCAGAAAAGCAATTTCACAACTATGTAAATACACAGTTATTCTGTGCAAAAAAAAAAAAAAAAAAAAAATTTAAAGCTCTCTCTCCAATTGCACAAGAGGTTCCTTTGCTGTAATGAAAAACATCTGCCATTATTTACCAGCAGATTCCAACATGCATTTACACTGTGCTCTCTCTTACAAATGCACAGGCAACATGGAGTGGAGGAACTTGGTTTGTTGACTGGTAAGGATTTCTACGGTGAAAATAGGGTGCGGGGAGCTCAGGGAGAGCCCTGATCCATTGTACACTCAGCTTAAGGCTTGATACCTCTGTCAGAGCCATGAGTGATAAAGTGCATGACAAAGCTTCCCCACCTTTCAAAATTTATCTCCATGGACTTTCTCAATTCCACGTGCAAAAGGACGATAATCCCCTTTCGTAGTAAATCTTCAGATGAAACAGAGTCCACTATCCTTTTCGAAGGATACTATATTTCACAGAATATTAAAGCTGAATCTGATTAGAGGCTCAGCAGGAAAAGCAGAGAGCCACGGGTGCAGGTCACAGGCAGGTGGACCGTAAACTGACTGGAGGTAACTGGTATCTTTGTATTGAGCTCTGGACAAGACCTAAGGTTGACAGGGGCTTGTATATATTAATTTTGAAACTTCTTTGTTATTAAAACATGGGATGAGTGAAAGCCTGTTTAACACTGAGTGACTATAAGAAAAATGAGTGAACTGAAAACAATTCCTCCACAGAATAAATATAATTGACAGTTAATGAACTATTTCCATTGAATGAAAACAGAAATTACATGAGTAAAGCAAGCTCTTACAACTGAAATGCCTTTCTGCCCTTGTTGCTTGTCTCCTCACTTTGACAGCAGTTATCACTCAAAAGGATGTGCTCCAGGTCACAGCTACTATCAGCAGGACACTTTTTAGTCATATCTGCTTTACAGACCTCCAAAAATGTAGGGGAGTTGTTATGAGGTTGGTAATCTGAGTTTTAAAAATTTAATAATGATTATTTTTCTGTATCAGTGTGTTAATCTTGCAGAACATTAGCTTTTGCATTTCCAATCACGGCAAAAATATATTACTAGCATGCAAAAATAAAAATAATCTTGGCAATCAGAAGCTCATCAAAGGGGAGATACTGGCTGTTCATTTGACTCATATAGCATCAGTGAAAGACAATAGAGATTGTGTTTTAGAGCTGCACTACTCTAGATGTGCTACTGATCTAACTGGCTGCGTGGAGCTGAGCTGTGCTCCCGCAGCACATCCCAGTTGCTCCCTTCCTGCCCCAGGCTTGCACCAGGAAGATGCAGACTCATTTTGCCCTGAATGAGGGAAGTACTGAACCATGTGCTTCCACACTGAGGAGTAAGCATGCACGTTAGGTAGGATTTGACTCTTGGTTTGCAGTGGTTGGGGGACAATGGGGACCATTTTGGCTGAAAGCTTCTCCTCAATTTCTGTGGGAAAGGAGCAGAGAAGAGAGCCAGAGCATGAAGCATCTGGATGGTTGGTAAATATAAAAGATGATCCTCTACAGGTGTGGTTCGTTTTGAAAAAGATTGGCAAAGGCACTGATATCTATTGAGGAACAGGAGATGTAGATGGAAGAAACGGGCAGTATCAGAACAGTTTTAAAATCTAAAATGAAGGGTTCCCCATGAAGAAACATAAACTTTTATTTTTTAACAGTTTCTTAAAAAACAGCTACTTCAGAATCAAGAAAAAAAAAAAAAAAAATGTTCTGGACTCACTAGGCCACAAGGTACCATCAGTTCATACCTTCAATTCACACTGGTGTCAAACCCAGTTTGTCAAAGCACTACTATCAACACACTTTCTCTGAGAGACAAATAAAAAAAGCCCAGTGAAATCTCCTAATCTTCTGCTAGTCTGGGCTATTAGCAGCTTCAGAACTAATGATGGGTGAACCTCCTAAGGTCTGAGATGTCACTGGGAGTTATATGCCTGGATCAAGGACACGATACGACCCAGATAAATTTAAGACAGAAAGGTAGATCAAAATGTGGGTCAGGCACTCGTTAGTGTTTCTTTAAAGATGATAGAGGAATGGTTTTTAACACTTCCGAGGAGTTTTGTTGATGTTCTTATGTACGCTCTTTGTTTAAAAAAATAAATACATTTTTCATGCCTTCAAAATTCCAAGCTGCAGAAAATTTCCTCTTGTGATGAGAAGCATTCAAAACAAAAACATGTGGCCTGATTTGTCTTTTATAGAAATCAAAGGCTGTATTCTAAAGAGACTTCCTTTACCACACAAATGTAGCAGATGTTTTTTAAGATTATAGCTGCACAAGCAATCTACAGTTTGAATCTCAGAAGCATTTAAAGTTTTTTTTAGAGGAAGAGTTTTTGTGTTATACTGTGATAAACTGCAAGTGAGTAGGAAAGGGATTGTCTAAGACAGGTAATTAAGGTGACAGTGTACAGTAAATTTGGCCAGCATTGTTTTAATTCAGGAAAATAAAGTTAAAAATGATCAGACTGTCTCAGTCTAATGTTTTGCTAGTGGGTTAATTAAAACACATTTTCAGTGCCAAAGGTGAAGAGATTAGATCTATGTAAAAGCAGCCCTGCAGAACAATATAGCCAAAAGTGTATATTTGCATATGTGTTGTTATTACGAAGTTATGTTGTTTCCATTATTGTTGTTCCCCAGTGAAACCCTCCTGCATGCACTGGAGCCAAGGGTGGTGCTGGAGCCAAGGGCTGGGTTGAAGGAAAGGCGATGCTCCTATGCATGTGCATCAGGAGGCTTTGTCAGTGGGCTCAAAGTTGCTGGGTCAAGCTTAAGCAGAACTGTCAGGTCTTAATCCTCCTTTCTTGATGTAATAATGTTATTTTCTTGAACTGTGAAAGATCGTGCAAGTCCTGAATGACCGACTGACTATCTTAAGGAGCTCTGAGCCCTGGCCGCCTGTGGGACACTGCTCTGACAATCTTAAAAAACGGTCTTCTGAAGTAATCTGAAATGGGAAGTGAGGATATAAACTGTGCTTACAGCCTTTTTAATAGATCTAAAGAGTACTGGTCACTGTATATTCTAGGTTGAGAAAAAAAAATATTTTAAAAAATCAGGCAGAAAAAGATGACGAGTGAAAAGACATATTATGCAAGGGGGAAGCCCTAGGAGACTGGGTGCATTTCAACATCCAGGACTCTCTGCAGCAATCAGCTGCATGGGTTGCTGCTGGGTGGTAACAACAAGGAAATTCAGCCAGGGTGTATGAACCCTGCTGGGCTCTCCATTGCATGTGCCCAGGACACAAGGACAGTCCTGGATGTTTGATTTAACATCACCATCAACTACAGCCTCGAAAGAAAAGTAACTGCTTGGTAGCTCAGAGAGGAGGTGGAGGACGCTAGACTTTGAGACAGAATTGGATATCGCAGCTTCTGCTCTCTTAGTAAATGTGAGAGTATTGCTGGCAGGAAAAAACACTCTATTATTCCAGGACGGCTCTCCCATCACAGCAATGTTTTATTGATTTTTGTGAACTATTAACCCACTCTTTTCAGGAATACAGTGGTGGATGGTCATGTGGGTTAGTCCTGCTTCTCTGATGAAAGCTGGTGAGGAAGATACTGGGCGTTACCTTGCCCAGCGCTCAGTGCAGTGTGAGGCATCACCTCCGGGTGAAAGGTCCTGAACCATCTCATGGTGGTGGGACCTGAACTGTGGCCACCCCTGTGTACAGCCCAGGCTTGGGAAGTTCTTCTTCCTCTGTGCTTATCCTCTGCAAAGCTATCCTCATTTTTCATTTAACATTTCTTTACTTTTCTGAGAAACGTATAGATGTAGCATTTCTTTCCTATTTAGGAAGATTTTATCATAACCTATTTACTGGACAAGGGTCAGGGGAAAAGAGAGAGGCGGGTGAGGGAAGGCAAGTGTAGTCTTTAAACCTCTTTTTTTTTTGACAAGTCACTCATGTTGTCTGGCGGAACTGTAACTTTCGTGTTTTGCTTCCCTCAGTGTTGGGCAATCCATCCTGAACACACTGCAAACATGTTCTTGCCCTTGTTTGCACTCTCACTAGTTTTTCTGATCCTTGTGGTTATATATTAATGGTATCTTCTCTGCACAGATGGGGGTTTCTGTTTGTTTGTTTGTTTTTCAGGCAGGATAGCAGCGGAACAATCTGCAAACCAAGGGCAGGTTTCCTGGTGCAAGAGGTCAGACACAGGGAGGAAGACAGAAGTGGAGGGCAGGGGCAGGGAAGCAAAGGGCACTGTCGCTTCCCCATTAGCTTCAGCACTTCTGACATTTGCTCCGCATCATGTAGCTGGGAGTGGCTGTGTGACTGTGCCCCGTATCCTCTCTTCAGCAATGAAGTTTTAACCCAGCTCTAAAAATGTAGGGAACACATTTTGTCAAAATGAGGAAATTTCTAGTGTTGGAAGTATATGTGAAAACACAAGATGGTTTACTGCACCAAAAAAAGCATTAACAGTGAAACTTTTTGTGTGTGCTGATGCTTCGAGAGTGTGTACTTCAGAAAAGAAAGATTGGGTTTAATTAACTTATTTTATTTTTCCAGCACGGATGGAAGTTTTGTCACTTCTTAAATATTCTCATTTATGAAATTGTCAAGTGATGGCAGATACCACCCAAGAAAAATTGTTCATTACCCTAATGATTGCTCCATAATACAAGTTGGCACAATTTTGGAAGCTTCAAAAGCAGTGTTAATTTTTAAGAGTTCCAACCTTATTGCAATGCATCACTACTGGTACATCATCTTCCACTACTAGATGTTTTTTCTCTCTAAAGATTGGAGAGGATTACCATTATGATCATGAAATTTCCAGCTACTGGACAACATTGTACCAAATTATGGCTTCAGTTACACCAATTAGAATTATCTCACATTCCAGACTTGTCAGATTGTCTTCTATAGTTATTGTGTAGTTACATCTATATTTTCTACTGGTTGCAGGATGTAATATGATTTGCTAATAAGAGTGGACCAAGATGACGAGGTTTCTAGTGTGCCTTTGAGCCAAAGACAGCTGATCCTGGTTCCAGGGCTTTATTTTCTTGCTGTTCTTATTAACTTATACAAGGTCATAAGCTGTGGCCCTGAATTAAGAGAAAACACCTAAAAATGAGCCACAGCTCAATCCAAACACCATCACACACCTTCATAGTGGATCATTCATATACTGCTAAACCGTGGGGGGAAGGTTTGTCATGATGCTGGCAGAGCTGAACTGTCTAGAGTTGACATCTCGCTAAAAGACATCTCCATTAAGTCGGGCCAGCAAGAGTCCCTACCGTATTTAATTCAGGCTTCCTCACTCTTTAAATGAGACATTTACTGGAAGACTTTACAGCAGTGCTTGCAGGCTGCTGAGTGCAGAGAAACTGTGTTGAGAGGAAGAGCGAAAATGGAAATGTGATAGAAGGCAAAGTCGTCCCAGAAAGACGGTTGTTGGTGGTGATCAGGAGGAGGTTAAGAGAAAAAAGCAAAATCCTTTGTATCAGCTGTACTTTCCTCCAGAAATCTCTACAGACATCATCTCAGAACGTCTCCAAAATAAATAGAAATGATCTAGTCAAGTAAATCCTGAAATGAAGTAGGATTTAGAAATTAATATTGTGCATGTCAAAGATCTGGCCTTTTCCTTTCTTGGTAAGTAAAAAGAGACTCAGGATGCTGATGATAAGGCTGAGAAAAAGAGCATAATTTCAGCAAGAGTGGAAACAACCTTGAGCCTGATGGATTCTATAAAATAAACCTCAGTCCTACCAGAACAGACCAGTAAAATTTCTAGAGATGGGTGATAGATTTCCTTGCATGTGATAGATTGATAGATTTCCAGCATTGTGCCTCATCCCTTTCCTCCAAGAACCAACCCTGAGGATGAGAAAGTAGAGCCAGGGTATTTCCCACCTACATTTAAATACCTAGTTGGGGTACTTAAGATATGCACTAGTTGTTCTGGCATGTCAGTAGAGAGACCAGCCTTGGAAAGTGCAATCCATTGGGGATAGCTTATTTTTCTCCATTGACCAGAGAAAGGGTATAGACTGATGGTGTCACTAAGCCAGGTATAATGAATCTGGATAAAATTGAGCAGCAACAACCCAAACCTCCACTGGTAAGTTTGAAAATTTTGCTGGGAAAATATTAAAAGGTGTGTGAAAATTCATTACAAATTCTGCTCGTATTCTCAGCTACTTCTATTAGTTTCCTAGGAATACTGTAGCAAATTATTTTAATGAGGGGGAAGTCATGGGAACATCTGGGGTTTTTATTGAAAGCAGGAGAATTCTATATGGCTTGAAAGAAAGACTGAATAATTTTCTGGGAGATAATGCTTTGTCAAATGTTCTCATACATCAAAGTATGGGGGAAAGAGCTGCCTGAAACCTCTGGCCTGTTCCATTCAAGAAGGTAGAGTGAGTGAACTATCATCTCTTCTGGATGGAAAGTCTATTAACTAGAACCAAATTCTGAATTCTTACCTACAAATATAATAATTCAGAAATCTAAAACTCTTCTAATCAATGAGCCAAAAAAAAAAAAAAATCAGTCATCCACAGAGTCTAGTCAAAATAACTTAGTTTATAAATAATTGCTATGAACTCTTTGAGAAATTTCTTTTTTCAAAAGCCATCTGTAGCAAACAATTTGAACAGTATCATAATCTGTGGACAATTTATGAAACAGATAAAGCAGTAAAATTCATTGATCAATTTATGTACTCTGTATTGTCAAAAATTGGCAAGAAGCTCAAAAAATGACAACTATCACCTACGCACAGTGATGAACAGTGGTCAGTAATGGTTTTTGACCACTACTGACCATAGCAGGTTAAAAGCAACTTTCTAGCTAACTTTCCAGATGAAGATAGCCTGACCTTTACTGTGGGACTGATTGCCTTGTAAAGAGGACCGTGAAAAAGCCTTGCTTTATGGCTCTCCTGGAGTGGTATTTGGGTCAGGCCTCAAGGAAGTGAAGGGCAATGTCTGTGTTCTGGCTATTCAGTCAGCCCTACTATGTAACACTCAAGGTGTAACAACAAAACCAAGAAAACCAGTAATTGGTTACCAGGTACTGCTTAAAAAGCTAGTGTGCACATCTTCTGTCTCCAGCAGCCCAGCCTTGTGTTCCATGTGTGAGAGGGTTTTTGAGGGGCAGCAAGTCAATGACTAGCTTCTGCTTGAGTATGCATGCCGAGGACATTGTATAACACGAGTCTACACGTTGCTAGTCAATTAATTTTCCATTTACATCCTCCTGTACCTGACATTCTCTGTTTGCATTGAGAATTAATATTTGCAAGACTAATGGAACCATCTTGGGCATCAAGGAAGAGAAAAAAAAAAAGATGAAAAAAGACGGGAGAGAGACCCTGGGGGAGGGAGAAAGAGTGAGAGAGAAATAGAGAAAGTATGTAGTCCTTGAACCACTTCTTGCATTCTCTGTAAAAGCAAGTGGTGTGTTCAGCAGCTATTTCAATTAATTTGGCAACAGTGTGTTGGGCTGGTGACTATACATGGCTTATCTATAGAATTAGATGAGCCCTTCAGAGTTACTTAAAAAGAATAAAACACTCAAGCAAATTAAAAAAATATATCATATTTTACTAAAACCCCATTAAACCATCACACCCTCTTCTTTCTGCAGTACCTCTGGCACTATTTCCTTGGCAAAGTATTTCAGCCTGATACTGCAGCAAGAGACAATAGTTTTCAGCTGAGGGCCTTGCTTCCCCTGTGTTTTGCACCATTCAGACCCAACTAATATGTACCCAGGATTGTGACTGGGAGACTAATTTTGCATACGCATCACCTTTTACTGTACATGATAGTGGCTAATTCTGGTCCCTGCCATGTGCAACATTTGCCTCAAATCAATGTGATTCTGCAAAGAAATTTGCTTGCCAGGGTACTAAGTTCAAGGCATTTTGGTTCTGCCTCATCAGGTAAATAGAATAGATCCAGGAATAAGCACCAAAGCCAGCTGGTGGACAATGGGCAGCATCTATGCTGGTAAACTCATTTATCCTCAAAAAAAGTAGAAATTGCACGTGCACTGCCTCTGGGACTGGTCCCTCAGCCACGCTGTGCCCATGAACCATCCAGGGAGAGAATGAGTTGGAATGGGCCAAATTCATGCCAGAGAACAGCTTAGCAGCTGATTGTATAAACAGTTTTGTTCTATTCCTGGGAACACTTCCAGACATGTTTGAATTTACTGATTTAAATGTAGCCTTGAAGTCCCAATGCTTGCAATACCACTCCAACATTTCCCTTGTGAGCAAAGAGAGAGGTCACATGGGCAAGATCATAACCACATCGCTTTAATAAACCAGACAGTAGAAAGCAAGCAATTGTAAAAAGGCAAAACTTAGTTGACAGAATGGGAACTGGAACCCTTTTATAGAATAGGTTTACACTTTCTGCATAGCAATGTAGTTTGTTCTTACTGGAGAGGGTTACAATCTCTCCTAGTTAGGAGCCTTGGTAAAAAGCACATGTTCACCTCTGAAGTGTTACCTGAAATCATGTTGTTATACGTTATTTTAATAAACAAGCATTCCTAGATGCATGACAGGCCATGAAAAATCATGATTAATAACAGGAAGTAATCTGAAATAAAATAAGCCCTCTGGACCAATATATTTTCCTAGGGTTGAGGAAAACATTTAATCAAGGTTCTATAATAGGAGGCCCAGAGAAAGAAGCAAGAAAAAAGGGTGAAACGGACGAAGAGTCTTAGTAAGAGAGAAATTAAGCAAACCTGGAATTTGACTCAGGACCTGATTTTCATGATTCCCTTAGTTTCAACTTCTAATTTTCTGATAACTTTTCAGATGCAGCAAATGTTTCCATTTTCTGTTTCAGTCTGAAGAGTTTGGATGCAAATGGCAACGCTGGTCACTGTGGTATAGCTTTTCACATGCATCTTCAATTTTTGCAGACAAATCTGGATGCAAATATTTGTAGTCTGTAGAAGTAGTTTGGCAACCTAATTTATAAGCATTAATGGATAATTGTTAGCAATTAAATGTTTGATTACCCAACTGGGCCTGCAGATCAGGTTGCTAGATTTCCATCTGCTAATAGCTGTGTGCACAAGGGATCACGGGACTGAAAATGGGAGTGAAGACAAGGCTTTACAAGATGCAAAACTGAACGTGCAAACATGAAGCTCAGCCTGCGGATCAGCTAGAAAACATGAAGCTTCAGCTATCTATTCTGTTTGTAATTCTTTGCATTCAAGACTTCAGTGTAAATGTCTGCAGTTTAAACATCATCCATTATATTAGAGATCAATGAATTAGATCAGTGTGCAATCTGAATTCCCTCTCTGGTCTGGTAGACTGCAGGTAGGCATAGGTCACTTCTGTTCTTTGGTCCTACATAACCTTCCTACATTTCAATTTGCAGATCATGAGACTCTCTTCTGGACATAGCTCAGTTCCTCTGGTAGGTGAATCTCTGCACCCATGGAGACCAGTGGAGCTACCTCTGGGAGTTAGGGAGGGTGCAAAGCCTACCCAGATGAGCAGCACTGCAGTGAAGGCCACAAAGGAGTGCCCAGCAGTTTTCTGTACAATGCCTGAATCTGTATCTCTCCTTACTAAATGATGGAAGACCTTTCATTTCCTTCACAAAGTCTATCAGTAGCATGACTACAAGTAAAAAGACCTGGTGGAGCTGGTAGGGATAAAAGGCTACTTGTCCCTGGTTCTCTTGTTGCCCTCAGCTCATAGGTTGCTCTTGCCCATCCTGGGAGACCTGTACAGTGGATAAAAAGCCCCAAATTAAGCCAGTTTTAAATGGATTTAAAGCAGCCTTCTGCTTGTCTACAGTCATGTATATTATGCAATGATTTCCTGGTCTGTCACCAAAGATTTGGCCTTTATCAAGGGTTTAAGCAATTGTCCTGCACAGCCATGGCTTCACAGTGTACCATTTTTTAAAAAAAAATAATTGGCTCACTTTGTGTGTATTTCTCCTCTGTCTCAGCTGAGTTCCCCTCGCTGACAGCTGTCTAGCAAAAATGTAGAGAAAGAGATATGGATAGCACACTCTACTATTGGACAGTGCCTATTAACGTTAGCATTTAAGTGCCCTGCATGCAGTGAGATCCCATAGGAAATATGTGACTCCCTGCAGAGGCAGCAGTTCTCTAATATCCTTGTCCTAAAAGGGAGGTCTTGTTAGATGCTGGGAAAATTCTTGAAGTCTGAAGGAAAGCAAGATTTCCATCACTGGCAGCATGGGAGCAGCACAACTACTCTACATCAATAAGTAATCTTATCATGAGAAGCAAAGGTTAATGACTAATCTGTTTACCTGAGCTTCATTAATCAAAGATTTACTAGAAGTCAGAATCCTATCGCTGCTCAGGCACAGACCGCTTTGCTTCCAGGTTAAAAAAGACAACTACGCAAAATGCACAAAGCATGTAACTCAATACAGAGCAATTTTCCCAGTGTGTGGATGACAAAGAGGAGCATCAAAGAGAAAAGGCTCTAATCAGAAGGGATTATATCTGGGCTGCATGGAGCAGAGGGAAAGCCTCAATCTCTAGTGATGTGAAGAAGAGTTCGACTATGCCTAGCAGCAATATCATCAACCACCTGAAATGATTACGGGGTATTTTTATGTCGTGAAATATTATCTTGTTCTCCATGACAACTGACACCTCAATAATAGCACCTGTAAAGATGTGAAAGTTGCCAGAAGACTGCCAAAAACGTTAGGTTAAATATCCAGCACAGAGATCTGGGAGACGTGGTTTAGATTGCAGGGACAGAACCACTGGAGTATTGCCATGCCTACCCTTTCCTTAGGAATGGGTATAAGGCACGCTGTAAAATACATCTACTTAATGGGGTTATTTAGATCTTTATGTGTGTTGTGATAATTAATGTCCACATTATGGTTCTAATTATTATCCTGGGGTTAAAGGCACTAAAGGAAAAATGAATAGCAACTTAGGCTCCTGGTGCTGACTATTCTTTGTACAACTTTAACCCAGTAGTTCTCTCTCTCAAGCACTCCCAGAATGACAGTCCAGTTTTCCTAAATAAAACACTGGAGGTGGAAAAATTTCTGATGGGCCCAGTTCAGAGACTACTGACAACTGAGTCTCTCACCAATTTTAGCTCCAGAGACTGAAAATACGGAGCTGTACAGAACAGACCAGATCAAAACAATTTTTCTGCCCTGTGCAAAGTTGAATTCAAGGGACAGTAATGCCTCTTTATATGAGATTGTCACCATGACAACTGATGTTACATCATATATGTGTAAACATAGGCACATTTTTAAAAAAAAAAAAAAGGAAAATGCTTTCCCAACTAGAGAGTCCAAGGCTCTGTGGTGGCCTGAGGTCCTTTATTTTGGTCTCTTGTCATGTCTCATGATTCCACTATGGTTTGCAACAAGGAAAGAGAACTGCACTAAGCAGGGAGAGAGTTAGTTCATGGACTTGTAAAGCTCAGTCTTTGTAGTTATCGTTCCAGACATGGTAGAGTGGCAAGGTTGCCAGCGCTGCACTGGGACCTGCAGGTACTGCAGTCAGGCAGCGTAGTTAGCTACAAAGTGCTGTAGCAATGCAAAGCTACAAAGGGGCTGTGGGAGGTGAGAACAGGAGACAGAAGAATCGAAGACCAGAGCTATTCCATGATATAGCTGCAAAGCCGTCTGCTTACTGGAATACATTTTTTAATGCCATGTGTTGTGAAGTAGTTAATTCAGGGCCAGATTATGATTTCCTTTTCATTACCTTACTTCCTCCATTCAAATATGTGGCTCAGAAACTTTTCTGGTTTGTGTCTGCTACCTGTCTGCCTTACCCATGTGTCTGGAGGCTCAGGAGAGGGATGTGCTGGGAGATGTCCCCGCTAACAGAGTCCCAGCCTCAGCTGGGAGCTGCACTGACAGTCAATCTGTATGGAAAGAGGAAGTGCATATATGCTACATTTAACATTTAAAATGTATCTAAAACATTTCTTAAGGCTCTGAACTTCCTCTTCTCCACCACACACCAGCCCACAGACCTGTGAAGGGTTGTTGTTATCAAGTGCAGCACCTCATTTTCTTAAGCGTTTTTCAACCACCAGCACTGATGCCTTCTTATCACACAAAACCGAGAGAAAATGTTGGTTTACAGAGGAAGGCATCAGCCAGGTGCTCTTGCTGCTTTATCTGTGCACCAGGCATGGATGTCGTTATCAGCTTGTGGCAAACCTGACATCATTGTTTGGCATCCCTCAAGTTCAGCAGGAGTGATGTGGCCTGACAAGGAAGATTCTGTTTTTAATAAAACATATTTTGGCTATAGGCAATGCTTCTCTTTCCCTGGAAAGAATTATCAGTTTCATGTGAAGCTGCTTTTTGCATGCACAGAAGAGAAGCTACAGGACTGCACACACTGGGAACTCCCTGTAAAGTGAGAAAAGATGTATATATAGCCACAGATACACCTTTACACCAGAAATTATTTTTAAAGACATAACTTGCCATTTTAACATTGAAACGATTTGTATAATTTTAATGTTCTTTCTCTCTCTCCTGATATATTTAACTTACAGCTCAAAGAAAGCATGCAACTAACCTTGTCGCAAATAGACCAAAAAAGTAGGGAAATATAATTAGATGAGCAACTGGAATTTATTTTGGAGTGATTGAATCTGAATAAGACCAACACTTGGGTTGCTTTACCTGGGAATGTGTCCTTTAGGTTGCTAATGGAGTACATCCAAATAAGAAAACCACATTTTTTTTAGTAAGAAAAAAAAAATGACAGGGTCTTCTGTGCAAGAGTCAGGGCTCTTTTTTTATGAAGATAGAGTAGGAACTGCATAGGGGAAGGACTTAAAGAAATCTGTGGAGGTGGCTGGCTGAGATTCCGTTATATCGATCATTTACCACCACTAGGCCTTAATTGCATGGTTAATGACATGCTACAGAATTAAATTCTTCACAGAAGTTTCTTTTTCTTTCTGATTTAAATCAAAACGTGTCAAAAAAATATATATTTTCTTCCCCAGAGACAACTACAGTATCCCTGGCAATAGGAATTAATGAAAGATGCTGGAATCCTTGAAATCAATGTAGTTACATTGATTTATACTGGTGTAGGAACTGACCTTTGAGTTGAAAACAAATCTAATGATGTTAGAAGAAAAAACCTGATAAATATACATAAGACAAAATTATCAGAAATATCTATGTAAATTAGCATAAAATCAGACTCAAGATTATTTTTCTATACTACAAAATTTTTAAAACAAGTGTTTATTCTTCATCAGGCGAGAGACACCCAAAGGGGATGACTAGCATCGCTAAAACCCCAGCAGTTGGGGCAACTATGTAAAAACACTCAGGCATTTGCCCATTCCAGTGTGGAACCCACCTCTCTGTATTCCCATGTAATTCACAGTAATTATTTGTACAAAATGAAACCTCTCCGAAGGGAAGAGCTGCACCCAGCCATCCTCCGTGGCACAGCCGGCAGCCTGGTGGGGAAGGCGCTCAGTGAGGGTATTCAGGAGCAGCAGGCTCCCAGGAGCTGATTATCTTCTGCATTCAGGGAATTTCTTACACGGTTTCTGATAGCTCTCGAAGACTCGTAGAGAATTTGGAGAAGGAGAGCAATGTCTTGTTCCATGTTGTTCTTCGCATGGATGCAATCAGTGGTATTATACCTGAAAAGTGACTGGTGAGCATCTGCTAAAGAAACGGTGAAATGATACTTCCATGGTGTTTTCTTAAAGTCTCTGCTGAGGTGGGTTTTTTTGTGTTGGTTTTTTTTTTTTTTTTTTTAAGTGCACTTTTCATTGTCAGCTTACAATGTAGTTTCTGTAAAAGTGCCCAGGAATAGGACTTGGTACCAGTTTTGGTAGCTGTTGAGGGCCTGGCTGTGGGTGTTCAATCTCCTACCATTACCCATGTATTCACTTCATTCCAGTCTCAGAAATGGGAATTATATACAGTCAAATCAAATTGTCTGTTACCAGGCTTTCACTTTTTCTATGTATTAGAAAAACTTCCCATAGCTACTTCTCCATTCCATGATATTAGGGGAATCAGCCAAAGAATCAGCCGACAATGCACTGATAATGCAATTACTACTAGATTGATGTTTTTAAATGTACTTTTGTTGACAAAAAGCCCTCAGAAACCTGAAATGTTAATCTGTTTTTCTTTTGCAAATTGAGTACTGCCTGCTGTGTACATCCTTTTATTACTGTAGGGCTGCTCATAAGCTCCAGGCTGCTGGCATTTATTTATTAAAAAAGAAAAAGTATTAAGAAACAGCCCTGAAACATTTTTAGTTGGATTCCAAAACAAGAATAATTGGCAGATACAGGGAAAAAAAAAATCCAAAATTTTGGCTGAAGAATGTTGTCAGAGGAGAACAGAAGGAGCAGTGTCCGAATCCCGAGGGATGCAGAGTCAAGGAAACAAAGCTGACTTTCACAACTAGTTGTCTAGACAATCAAGAGGCTTTTTACAGACTGATGCTTATGTTTAATAAAGAGGCCAAACTGCCTGAGTCTGCATGAAGCTGTAGGAAATAAAAAGCAAAATTCCACAGAGTGGTGCAAGAGCAGTATAATATAATTGCAGGGGTTTCAGAACACAATCTTTATGAAAATAGCCGTCTTTCCTAGCCAAAAGACACCTTCTGGTGTCATTTATCAACAGCTGCTTTAGAAACCTGAGGTATGCTACAGTGATCATTCATAGGAAGCTTCGCTGTCATTAATGACCAGATTTTTTCCACTTGTTCATTTTGCTCCTTTGAAAACAAGGAGCTGCACTAGAATTAATTTTCTATCTCTAAAGCATTTAAGTCTACATAGATTCGTTAACATGACCATTGCATAACTATTATTATTTCTTAAAATATATCTGAGTAGCACCTATAGTGGATGTTTCCATCAGATAGCTTCACCACTGACCTAGAGTGAGAAAACAACTCTAAGAGAAAAGCAAACTGAAATTAAAGGTTGCAATCAGCATTACACCATTACATACAAAGAACTTCAGTTCTTAAAACCAAAAGGCAAAATAAATCAGCACCAGCCATTTACTCATCCTGAGATTTAAGAATGTTTATTATCCTGCTGAATTCTGCCTCTTTTCCTCTACGGTTGGGAAAGCACTTATTTTCTTGAAGGACTGTGTTTTACTAGTGTGCCTCTTGAATTTATTTTATTATAGTATTCTTTCATTTAGAAAAAAACTTTTTGTTGTTTGCCAAAAAGAGCAGAAAATATTGTCTGCGTCATCTAGGTAACTGGCCTTCAGTTTTCCAATTCCACCTGCCTTCACAGACAGAAACGATCCAAATAAGACACAGGACCTAAGTGCTGTCTAATGGAACATGCGGCATATGACAAGAGAAAACGCTAGATTGCACTTGGTTAGTATTTATATGGTTTTTTAGTATTCTTGGGAAGGACATGCAATTACTGTGCTCTTTGTTTGAGTCCACAGACCAAGGATTTGAAGTAATGCAATCTGTTCTGGAGTTGTAGTACAGCTAGAATAAACCAAGCTTTCATCACAGATTACAAGAAGTGCCCTGGGAGATCTGTATTTTTACAATTCCTTCACACAAATCACAGACAAGACAAATATGAAGAAGAGCTGAAAAGCACATCCCTACATTCATAAACCTGCATTTGAACAGGAACAAATATGTGCATGGTTTCAAGGGAATATACTTCATGACTTCTGCAGTTTGGAGGCATGTGCTTTATTTTACTTGTTTACTTCAGTAATTCCTCTGGGTCACTGAGATTTTGAAATTTAAGGCCAAGGTCAGCAGCTACAATGGGAGTTGTTGGGGTCTTTGTAGTCAGGAGGTGGAAGGAGTGAGTTTCATTCCCTGCCAACACAAGTAGGATTTGGGAACAGCCCAGCCAGCCAGTCAACCTCATGATGCAGGTTGGGAACTGACCAGGAGGACTCCCCTTAAAAATGGAAGTGCTGAAGGTTCCTAAAACCAGGTGCTTTTACATTTTTTCTCTCCCTGTAAACACTGGATGCAAAGTTTGCTGCCAGCCTGCATACAAACCCCTCCCAGGTCTGCTGGAGCAACAGCTTGCTTATGTAGGCTGTGGGGGTATGGTTCTACTGCAAAGAGAATAACATTTAAATGAGCACAGAGCATGTTAAAGGTAAAGTACTAGTGAAACTGTGATTTCTGCCTTGAATAAATATCCCAATAATCTGAATATTTGTTCTACTCTGATGTTTGATGTTCCAAATTATTATTTTCCCTTATTCTCCCCATAGTTTCATAACTTGGCAAATCCTATTTGCTGTTTAGCCTTTGTCTCTTTCTAAAAAGGAAGGCCAGGGACTTTCTGTCATCTTTTAGGTCAGCTGTCTCGCTACAGACGTAGCCTGAAAGCATGGGATGATATCTGTACACCCAGCCTCATGGGTGCACTTCTGTGGAGCTGGCTGTCTTCAGGAATAAAGACAAAACCTATGTCCAGCTGTATGCAGAATCCGGACTCTGGTTTCCAAATGTTACTCAGTAGCTGACAACTTTGGCAAGCGACAGAGACCCTTTTTATACTATCCTGAAGATTTAAAAAGCAGTAATAAATAGATGATAGCCTTAGAGGTGTGATTTATTTGTTTTATGAATCACAGAAGAGTCCATAACTCATAAAAGATTAAGGCTGAAGCAAGTTGTATGGCTTGTGCATTACAAGTGGAGATTAATGTCTTATTTCATGAAGCACCATCATTAACTGGTCTACATTAGAGTAGTTTAATGTTAGTGACAGAAAGAATTGACTTTTAACATTTTTTAAATATTCTGCATTTTGGTTTGCCTTTGCCAGGGGGATTTCTCTGAGACCTGAGAGATTTTAAAGGGAAGAAATCCTATCTCAGCGCTAGCTTTTTTACATACACCTGCACCCCACATTACTATTATGGAGATTCATAAGATTAGCAAGATAATGACAGCTTTCTCCCGTCATGTAGATTGCTTCAAGGTTTTTGGGACCTTTAGTCATGCTGAGTCACCCTGAGACAACTTTCCTTCATTAGAGTATCTCAATTTACAGCTCATCTACCAAGACAAGACTGGCTTTTGATACAGGTGTCCTGCAAAAAGCTGGAATAGCTCTCCCCGTCCACTGTGGCTTCTTCTGTTTCTATCAGACCAGAGCAGATATTTTTTACCATTTTCATGGCTTCTTTTCCAGGGCCATAATTAGTTAAATCTCATCTTTCATGGGAATCATCATATTTATTTTTGAACCACAGATTATGTCTGCAAGTGACTTTATGTTTCATTGTAGTGTGTCTTATCACAACACTATGGTATTGAATACAATGTAATTTACTAAAATCTATTAAAACACTCCCATTTTAGAAATCCATTACAACCTTCCTTGTTGTTATTACCATATCCAAGAATGCCAACGCAACAGGAGAATTAACTTGATGAACAGTCCTGCAAAATTTGCCGTTACAAGCTGTTTCTAAAACATCTTTCAAGGCATCTCCGTCAGCTCATGTATTCTCTTTGGTTTTCTTTCTTTTCTAGAACTATTTGCTAGCCCTTAGTTGTGGTAAGCGATTATTTGTGCTTTCAAACAAACTCCATGAAAAACGTTTTTCAAGTGGAGATCAAAGAGCAAAGGCAAACATAAAAGCAGCCTTATAAAAACTGTGTATTAAAAAACCTAAGCTCCATCCATATGCCAATTACATCCAAACCTCATGGCCCCTTCTCTGTGAGGCTTCTTAAAGGTGATAGAAATGTCAGATGAAACAAAAAGGGACATATTATAGAGAGGGAAATTATCATGGAGATGGGAGGTGGCTCTCAGTAACCTTCAACTGAAGTTATGGTTGGGGAGCGCAGCTCCATAGACCAACGCTCGCAGCACAAACTGTGGTCCCCAATAACTACAGTCTGAGGGCTGTAATCGTCTCTCATGGTTGCAGGTGCCATTAAACAGAGTTTCCGCAAGCTGGGGGGTAAAATGATGCCCTAAACCTACAAAAGCATGCAAACTCTTCAGTCCCTTAAGAAAGGATCTGTTCTTAACAGCTAAGGGCAAGTTTTACTCTCTGAGATCACACACTTCTAAGATTCAGATCTAAATTGAACTTATGTACTATACTCCTATGATTTCCCTTAACACCTCTGTACCCCAGTTCATTTTTTTGACTTCTGCCAGTGATGAGATGGTAAGGCACAAACAAAAAAATATCCTCATAGGTCATAATGTTACTGACCACTGAAGACCCCAGACACTCAGGAGTGTCTGGAGTAATTGTAGGTATCAATGCCCAGTGGACTTAAGCAAACAGCATAAAAAACTTCAAGAAGTGCAATTATTTTAGATAATTAAACTTCTTGCACTTGCTGACTAAAGTTGGTCCAGACTGTTCTGCTGTCTCCATGCAACCATAGCAACTTCTTCCTTCCATCGTGTCCCAGATTAATGTGAACACCTGGAATCAAAAACCTGAGGTTTGTGAGTAAGGTACATAAAACTTTATTGATCCTTCACGTGCGGGATGGATCCAGTCACACAGCAGTGATACACTTTCCATGTCTCAGCAAGGAGCAGTGGTGAGTTCTCCAGAGACCCCTCTCGTCTTTGACTGCTTCAAAGTCCCAATCAGGAATATTTTAAGAAGATGATTACAGGAAATTACACATTCCTTCAAGAGATGTGAGCCTTCATCACTTAGATTTTAGCACATTAATGCTTTTAAAGATAGTTCACATCTGAACATCTTTTTGTCTTGCCTGTTTTTTTTACTGGGCTCATTTCAATACTTTTAACCCCCTATATGCCATCAGGGTTCAATGGCAGAAGCCTGTGGGCAATTAAGGTTAAATTTTAACCTTGGTCATATGTGACTGCTCCTGTAAATGTGGTAAAACACAGTTGGAGCACATATCCCCAGAGACTAAGTAGGCAATGCTTTAAGGAAGCCATTGAAAGATAAATGGATGCAGAAGAGGCTCTGGAATTTTGCTTGAAATAATTTTTGCTTTGCTTTTAATGATCAAAACCATTCCTCCCACTGAACCACATAAAAAAAATAGTATTTGTGTCTGTGCCAAAGGTGGAGCATAGTGTAGACCCACTGAAATAAAAGACAAGTGAAAAATTAATGAGAAACTGGAAACCAGCAGCTCCCACCCTGTGAGCAGTAGTCTTTTATATACTTCTTCCATAGTGAGTATCTCAATGGGGCTAAAATCACAGTAGCTCCTTTGACTTCAAAGGAGATGCACCGGTTGGAAAGTAGAGAAATCAATCTGGAGTGCACTGTACCAACTCTGCACAACTTAGGAAGAGAGCCTCTAATAGAGCAATTCATCACTCAAGAGAGGAGGGAATATTTTTATTATAAAACAATTTTAAGCAAAGAGGAGAAACATCTACAAGGTGATCCAGCTTCGACCAAGGCACTTATCACCCCAAAGGGAATGCAGCCTGGACCTTTAGTTATAATTTCTAGAGTTAGAAAGACACAGACATGTACAACAAAGAAGACTGAGACATACAAGCATCCTTTTTCTGTAAACCCTTCACTCTCCAATTTCTGCTCTAGAAGAAATTATCAGTCTGAGATCATCCTTTCCCAAAGCCTGCTGACACCCATCTCCACAGGCATCACAGCTCTGCATTATGTCCTAGAAGGGTCTTTTTTCCACCACAGTAACTGCAAAAAAACCAATAATTAATTACATCTTTTTAATCTAACTATGTAATTTTAAAAATATCAGTTCTTCATGCTCTTTTTGGGAAACTTTAATGAAATAAATGGAAACACTATCTCTTCTCATCTGTTTAGCAGTCACGCAACACAGTTTTCCAAAAAAATGAGAATTTATGGGTAGGAGATCACAAATCACTGAAAATATTAATGTATGTTCTTCTGTTGTTATTTATGAGCCAAAAGAAGCTGTCATGCACGTAACATGGAACGAGAAATCCAAGGGTTTTTCCTGATCTAGTGTCTTTCCCTGTACATTCATATAATAACATTTGTCTTCCATAGCATGTTTAATAAATTCACTCTATAGTTTTGAAATGATGCCTTTGCAACCTAGGGAGTTCATTATCACCTGCTCACTGTAAGTAGTACCTCTCTAAACCCACCATTTCTGAGGAGTTATATATATAGAGTTTTAATTGCATATCGTTAAATGCTTTACCTATACTGAATATTCTCTGTGAAGTCTATGGGGCCATAATTTCCTCCCCTGTAATTAACTGAGTTCACATGGCAGCACTGACAAAGTAGCTTTTGGAAGGCAGGGAGGTAAAAAGGATCTGCGCTAGATCTGAACGAGATCCTTATTTGTGCTGATAGATGAAGTCTGGACTGTCCTGGGTTTGTGATGACAAAAAGTCAGATGTTATGATGACAAAAGTCAGAAGTATTGCATTGCTCCTATCCCTGGCAAAGGAAATTTCTGTTCAGTTCAGATGCTCCTGAGCCCAGATGAACTCATTGTAGACCCTTTTACTGCATCAGATCTCAACAGGCGTGCTCCTCTGCCATCACTTGGCATGTTTTAAAAGGCTCTTAGTTAATGAAACCTCCAAAAATCATCTTGCTTTAGAGAAAGAGAAACAAAGCAGGCAATAGGGTTTGAGAGGCTCATAGGTGAGTGAGTCAGTATCAGAGAGAAGCCGGACATGCTGGACCACCACCAGCAGCCCTGCCTGTGACACTGACAGCCAGCTCTGCTCCAGCACAGCCCTGCTCTGCATTTCCCACTGCCTGGTTTGCCATGAGCTCTGTCTCCTGGCTTTTAGGGGAGAAGGAGTTAAATAGTGCTTTTACACAAGTTAGGCCATTTGTACAGGCTGCTCCTGACCACCCTGTTAATCTGGTGCTCTCATACCTGAAGCCACACAAACTTTTGCTGCAACAGTTCCTGGCACAGTGGACACCTGTAGACTCACTCTCCCCTACTGATTTTTATAACACTCGCAGGAGCAGCAGCACCCCTGGAACCTCTGCTCCCCTGTCAAAGTAGGTTGAAATTGAGCAATGAGTCCAAAAGTTATTGGGGAGGGGAGGAGGATGTAGACACAGACGCACAGACAGTACGATTGCATAAGCCTCGTTCCCATGAGAAACCCGGCTGAAAAACAAACTGTCCTAACATGGATTCTCATAACTCTGCCTAGTAAGTAGGTCATGCCAGGTCTCAAACTCACGTAACTTTACCTTTATCACCAATGAGCTCTCCCCTAGGAGGCACTCCTGGTTTTGGCAGGTTTGACCCCTCATGTTTCAGCTCACCAAGATATCCTTAAGGAAAAAAAACAAACAAATCCTCTCACAGGGTGATACAATGCAATGTCAAAACCCACCACAGTCTCGTACCACAGAAAGATTTATGCTGTGGGGCAGAATCAGGGAGCTAATAAACGAACAGGGAACAGCTATGACACTGACCCCACCTGCTCCCACTGCTCTAGAAGACCAGGGAGTCTAAAATTATATTCTAGATCCCTAATGGGTCTCTTCTTCCCTTGAAGTAGGAGAATATTCCCCAATAATTGGAATTATGTGTCTGCCCTGAAAATAGAATGGACATTAGGCCTGTTCCCAAGAGGTAAAATCTGCATGCATGCTGCAGAAGCACTCTTTAAAATAATGTCAAAAATTTGCTAGTATGCTAATAAAGGTAGCCTTTCAGTTTAATTCTGAGGCCTCACACTCTTCTCTATGCATTCATCTCCAAGCTCACAACCAGACTGGACCTACTAAGTTTCAGCTGTACTTTTTCAGAGAATTACTGCAGACAAAACCAGACTTTTTTTCAAACTCTGCAAACTCCTGTCAATGGTCACTCTTAGGAAAGGACCAGGCAGCTGGTAGTCCAGCAAGTCAGGACTCCAGTAAGTCTGGCCATCAGAGGAGCCCCGAGCCTTCCCAGAGCTGTGATCTCTTTGCCTGTGAAGGGAAACTCCATTTTACATCTCTTTTGTGCCCACATCAGCTCCTGTGTGTGAGGGGCTGCTCAGCTGCCTCTTCACTGACCATGTCACAGCTGAAAGGAAACTGGAGGCATTATTGTAAAAAATTTCACATACTGGTATGTAGAATAGGAAAGATTTCTGCAGTGGATCAAAATGTTTTTTGACCCCTTCCCCATACTTAAGTGGGAATTGAAATGCTAATTGTTTCGTCTTGTCCACAGGTCAAATGTGAGAACAGATGACCCATTCTGGGCTATCCTTTGTGAATCAGCACACTTTGGTAGGGACCGCAGTGCAACTGGACATATTCCAGGGTCCTGAAGTCTCCCTGCTTTTGAGTAGTGCCTGCTGGAAATTCTGATATGGGAAGATAGCCACACCTCCAAAATCTGAGCAGCTCTAGGACTTGAAAAATAAAGTGGCCGTGATGGAAAACAAGAGCAGTCCAAATAAATACAATGAGAAACCCCACTCATTTCAGCAGATATATTTACAAAAAACACTTTCTTTTTTTTTTCCCTCCACATAGAGGAACATTCTTTCTCTTTCTCTTTCTTTTCTTTGAAACAAACAAAAACAAAACTAGAAACTTCACCTTCTGTAGTTTGCCAATTGCTGTTTATTTTTTGCCTTTTTTTTTTTCCTTTAACAAAATATATCCCCTGTCAGACTCCAGCTATACACAGGGAAGCCCCAAATTTGTTTGCATCAGTGCATAGAGAGCAAAACCGTGTCAGATTTATTTCCACCAGCTACTTTGGTCAAGTGTGTGCAAAGGCCCTTACTGAGCTGTCACATAACACTGTTCTTGACTGTGTATTTACCACTACAAATTTCAAGGGAGTTCATCAGTAAAGTAATTAGGGTTTGGTCAATGGGCTCTTTCTGTATTTTTTCTTCTTAATGCTTGGTGATTATGAAAGGTTGTCACATAAATGTCTGCTCCTCACACAGTCTGGTGAGTTAACTTTCTACATATGCTTTCCATAACGTTCCAGTGACAGGCCACAGCTTCATCCAGTGTAGCTGTCTGAAAAAGAAATCTGCGGATTTTTGTTTAGAAATTGGACTTGCATCTCAAATTAAAGGGCTAATGGGTTTACAACTCTGCCCCTTGCAAATTGTTCTGCAAGCACAAACATTACAGGAGCCAAATACCCCTACAAAAAGGGACAGGCATAACCACAATAAAAAAAGGCATATTCCTTTTAGTAACAATTAAAAAAACCAAAATGCATGCACTGTTGTGCTCACTTTTGATTTCCATACCAAGTTATTTCAGTCACACATGGGGATTTTACAGGTGATATTACCTGTCTTGCATGCAGCACTATAAATGGATTTAAAACACTTTGCCGGAAAAAAGGGGAAGGAACTCAGCTGAGCAGAAAAATAAACATTGCTCTGAAAAGTAAAAAAGAAAACCCGTCTCCAATCAGAGATAAATTGCAAAGAAATTGCAAAAAAAAAAAAAATACCCAGGAACACTTACTGAGATTTAGAAAAAAATTAGATTTTTCAAGTTCTACCTGACCATGGAAATAACCAGTGTTCCTTAAGCTGATTTGTTCTCCATAAAACTGTTCTATTTTCTGTCACCTAAAAATATCTGGCTCTTTGTGAAAAACTGATGAAGAACCCAGCTCCTTTTTCTTCTCCCAACATGCCTCAGCTTGAAATCGTCAGAGCTGTGATGCTCAGCTTCTCTGTCAGCCGAGGGTGTGAACAGGGAGGATAGGATTTCTCTCACCTAGTTTTAACCATTGAAAAGGTGGGTATCAAGTGCAAGATACCTCTCTAGGTGCTTTTTATGACCAGTATAGAGAGAGTAGCCCTTTGGAGGTGCCACAGACTATTGACAAGTAATTTAGACTAAACACCTGTAAGTAGGTGAGATGAATCCCACCCACAGAGTTTTCTTCTTCCTTGAGGCCAATTAGTTATAAATGCCGCTTCACCGTGATCTAGTTTCAAGACTTTGAAACAAGGCTTTCAGTAAAAAATGCAAATTCAGTAAAAACAAGACCTTTTTGTGGGAAAGGGCTGGTTTCTGATTCCTGTCTTAAAAAGATATTTAGAAGAAAACAATAGGTGTGGTTTCTACATTTTCAAAAAGCAGAATTTCCATTTTCTGTTTGAAATGTCTTGCATTTGAATTTCACATTAATGTATAGTCATTTAAAAATAAAGGGCCACATTAAAAAGAAATCTTTCCATTGGCCCAGCCTTTCCCCTTGTATTAAAATCACAGATTTGCAAAGAAATTCCAAATTTTTCCTTTCATCCTGGTTTAGATGAGGAAAAAAAAAAAAATCAAAACTTCAAACATTTATTTGGGAAATGAAAGCTATTTCCAATACAGCTTTAATGCTTCAGCTACATCTGAATCACCCCTTGCTGAAAAGGGTTGAGCTGACTTCACTTGGGTTGGGGGAAGGCTGCTGCTGCTGTTCTTCATTCTTTTTTTGCTGTTCAGTGCCTGGCTGGCACAAGTCACAGGCACCCCAGCTGGGTGATGGGGTCCTGCTGCAAATGTATTGGCCATAAACACCGTGAGAGTAGTTGGGCACAAATTTGACTGTGTTTTGCTCATGATCTGAGCCAAAAGGGCTTGAACCAGGACCCATCTGGGAGCCAAGCAAGTAGTTCAGCAAGGTGCAGAGTCCCAGCTTGAACACCTACGCCTCTGCTCTGACTTGGTGCCTCGCCAACATTGTCAGACAAACACTTAGGTGTCAAACCAAAAGGCTAACAAACCCTTTAGTAGATGCACAAATCCCAGAGGGAAGATTTGCTGTGATTTTCCTGTGAGTGAACTTGTGCTGGGCTGTGTGTGAGAGTTTGGCCGAGCAGCCTCCAGTTTCACCTGGTCAGAGCAGAGCTGTCCTGTTCCTTGTAGACACAGTTTCCACTCCACAAAGTCCTGTAGTGCCCTTTGAGCTGTTGCCACCCCCGAATGCAGCCGCATGAAAACCAATATCGAAAAAGAGTTAACATCTCAGCACGAAACTAAGCTGTACGGCATATGCTTTTAACATTAGAAAGAGGAAACAGTTCAGGGGAAAAGATGCAGACCTGGCAAGTTTTTCTTTGTGGGGGAGAAAAAAAGAGAAGAAGAAGAAAAAATGGTGAAGAATTTTGTCTTTCTTCAGATGGAGAGGGGATAGAGGAGCAGCAGTGCAAGACTGGGGGTGCAGATTGGTGCCCGAGAACCTTTGCTGTTGCTATTGGGGGGGTTAATTTGCAGAGGTAACTGCCCCATTTCTGGCAAGCTGTGCCAAGACAGTGCAAGCTTTCTACCCCCATAACAGCCCTTTCTTATCGCAGCCGCCTTGTCTACCGTCTGTGTGGCTGTGAGACAGATTTCGCAGTGCTGTACAGACCAGCGCAAGGAATCGCACCAGCTCTGTACGATTCAGGAACGATACTCGGGAGCATGTAGAGTGATGTGCTGACAGCAGCTGTGAGGTTCGGTGCGTTTTTAGATAGCCCCCAGCTCCTATACCTATGCAGAAATCTCAGTAATTAAGTTATGAGGGTGTTCTGGCTATAGAGAGGGACTTCAAAATAGTCATTGTGTGAATTCCAAAACAAAAACCAAATGAGTGGAACCTCTTTTTTTTTTTTTTTTTTTTTTTTTTTTAACTGGGGAAAAAACCCTCTGTATTTTTTAAATCAATCTCAGTATCTTGTGATATTTGAAAGACTGGGGCTGATAGTTGTTTCACAGGAGTGAGTAAAAAGGCACACATATCAGCCCTAGAGCACCAAACCCTGTTCTCATTTCTTCAGTAGGCCAGCATGGGTGTAGCTAAGAGTAAAAGCAGACAACTGCTCCAAGAGTGGAACGGAATATTGAAAACAGCAGGCCACCACTTAAATTGTTTGGCCAGCATCTTTGAGTCAAGCACTGTTCACCCAACAAAGCCACCAGAGCTACCATCTTGGATTTTCCTTCTGATTTTTAAGCAATGTCATTTGCAGGCCTCCTAATTAATGCCAGGCCAAAATCCCTGCGGGAAGGCTGACTCACAGTCAAGAGAATGGTGCAGCAAGAGGCTGCCCCATCCAGGCAAAGCCCTTGGAAGCTTGAACCCTTCTCTTCCAAAGGCAAATTGTTCACTGTGAACCATTATGAGCTTCTGAGTTTGTGGGATCAGGATAAGGTTTATGCCTTGTTGCTTCTGAGGGAGATAAATAGATCATGTGGTTCATGATCTGAGAGTTTATTGGGGGTTACACACAGTCTCTGGTATGTCTTTAATAAGGATACAGCTCGTACTTTGGATCCACTTTCCCTCCAGCCCTCTTTTCTTCTCTGCCTCCTGTGTATTTGCTTGCATGTGTTTGAACACACATGTGCGCGCACACACAAACCACAGACATGTGGATGAATAACCCACTGGACTAAATCTGTCTGAAAAAGGCTTTCAAAGAGAATGAGCCCTCCCCCTTGGTTGAAATCAGAAAGAAAGTGGGAGTCTGAAATACTGTGGCAGATGCTCTGGTAGTAGACCAGGAATACTTCAACCTCACCAAGGCGCTCTTATATCAGATTAGTGTCCGTCTGTGCTGCAGTGTTCCTGAAGATTGGCTTCCAGGTGTGGGCACTTAGCTGAGTCTCTATGAGTGCTCTTTTTATCTTCTTAGCTCCTGATCCCTTTTTTCTTCTCATTTCCATCAGTTAAGAAAGCTTTACCTTTCCACTCCAAGAAGTCCACACCTAGAACTTTCCTTCTTCATCTGTGGCTCCACACTTGCAGGGAAGGCAGGAAGGGGACAGGCATACCCCACCCATGTCAGTGTGTCCTCATTGATTCTGGGCCTGCTCTGATATAATATTTGAGGATAATTTGTTGTGGTTCTTCATGCTTTAAGGGAACTTTCCCACCCAGATGTCTAAACTACAGATTTTTTTTTTTCCCCTCTAGAAGAACTGAGGGAAAGCAGGTGGTTAAGAGTTTTGTGTATATATATTGTAGGGAATCTGGGTTAAAAACATTTGAACCAGCCTTGGCTAATACTTCAGAGTGGCTGTGTGAAGTCAGAACAAAGCCCATGTTTTTGATTCACAGGCTCTACGTGCAGGGGAATTGCACAAGACAGACTGTCCCTTTCTTTCTCTGCTCATGTCAGAATGAGAATACAGAATGGAAAATTTGCACGTGAGAAAAAAAGGTTGCCTTGATGTTACATGAATCATTCTGAGGGGCTTTGCCCTACCTTGCCTCTTCTAAGTCATCTCCTCTATTTCCTCTTCAAGGTATCACGTGAAAGCAAACCACAACAGACTCTGCCATCGCTTGCTCAAGTAGCTTATTTTTATCCAGCAGTGAATATCCTCACTTCCCCCTTTTCGATAGATCAATGGCTCTCCAAAAATCTCATACTGAGACAGAGTTCACTGCATATTTAACAGTGTCTGCACTGATGGCATCTTTAAGAGTCAAACAACTGACTCGCTCTCATTTTTCTTAAATGATGACATTTTCATCATCAAAAAGATCATGGAAGAAGTTCAGTGGAAAAAAAAATCATGTACTTTCACCTCAGAAAGTCTCTCTTGGCATCACAGTTGCTCTCACACCTCTGTTTCCAAAATTATGCTGGCCCATGCTGAACAAAATCGGTCAGTTTACACTCAGCTTTTCTGCATTCCTTTTCCACACAATTTAATTGCTTAGAATTTTAGCTGGCAAGAGCTGAATGAAAATTGGTAAAGGTATCAGTAACTGACCTCTTATTTTTAGAAATAAAAAGGTATTCACAGTTATTCCTCTCCTTTCATGTAATCAAAAAGCCAAACCAGTTGATAAGATTGTAAAGGCATAAAATGATGGCAAGTAAAAACTTGGAGAAAGAAATGCCAATGAAAAATGCATGTGATACCCCACCAGGTAATGTGGCCCATCAGTGAAGTCGGTTGTGGGCCAGGGAATAAAGTATTAGACCCTGAGTAAGGATTTTACAGCCTTAACTGAGAAAGGAACCATTTAGGCCACAAAATAATCCAAACCCAAACACAAATGTGCTGAGGAGAGGAAGATTTCTAGCCATGCAAAGCAGTGACACTCTCCCAATAACACAAGGAGCTGCAGATATTTCACTTCTTTACAACCAGGTCTTGATCCTCTTTTAAGTGTGTACAGCACAGTTGACAGCAACTGTCTGTGAGCTTTCCCTCAGCCCTGCGTGTCTGTACTCTTAATACAGTCACTGTAAGAAGACAACATTGATTTTTCCAGTGTGCCTGTCCTGCACTAACTGGGAAATGAGGAGTGCTAGAATTAGAGCAAGCACTCATTTTGCTGTGCAGTTTATTACATTTAAGCAATTTACTACCAAGACTTGCTAAGTCCCCCTGTCCCCTCACCAAACTGAAGATGATACTGTTATACATTTCCTGGCTCAGGAAGGAGACAAATCTTTTAGAGACTTCTGGCACTATGAGGAACCTGGACATCTGAGCAGCCTGGAATCCTGGAGTTCCCAAAATGTGTGTTCTTCCTCTTATTTAAGACAGGGACAAAGCACAGCTCCCTGCTACAAATGACTGCTCAAGATTTCATACCAGGCACCCTCCTTTAGTATAACATCTTGCTCTTCCTCTTTTATCTGGGCCCAGAGCAGGTCCAAACTGGAACTTCAAACATACAACCAACAGATGTTGTGAACATCAAGGGCCCCAGAAGGCAATTCAAATCCCATGATCCCAAAAGAGGAACTTGCTTTGTGAAATGTTTTCTTGCATATACCCACAGATACTAGAAATCTCACGAGGACGACCAAGCTGATAACATTTCCACTGTTCAGAAGGAATACTTTTCCAGTCAGAACAAGTAAGGACATTTTAGTAACTGCAAACATAAACCAGAGCCCTGCTTCAGCCACACAACTGAAGTGCTGCATCTTTGCCTAACTGCAAACCCCATCTGGATCCTGCTGACACCCTTCTCACTCACATTTAATTCTAGCAGCCATCAAATTACTTCTCTGACCCAAATTTTGCTCTCTGTACCTGTTAGTTCCACTATGCCCACCCAGCGTTCAGCTCTTGGGGACATCTGCAAAACATCAACTGACTTCTTATTAAAGATTTTATTAGTCAGAAGGGGCTATCTCTTTAAAAGGAGAAGCTGGATGGATTTCTTTTTCCCCAGGCTGCTGAAATACACAAATATTGTCACATTTGCTGAGGCTATTTCAAAATAAATAAATGAAGCCTACAGGCTGGGTAACGATGGAGATCTACAGCTGCAGGGTGTAAAATTGGAATCCCCATCTATGGACACGCCGCAGGGCTGCTCCCCTTGCACAACATGCAAAGGAAGGAAGTTGAAAGGAAGCAATTTATGAGTTAGCTCTGAGTAATACAGTGATACGGTTAGCAATGCAGAGGTAGAAAAGCCTGTATGACAGAATGAATGTACACGGGCTTGTAAATCAGTGCTGAATGGGAAACTCAGGTGAGAAGGAGAAAAGCTGCCTAATTTTATCAACATGCACCCAGTAACGTCATGGGCAATGGTAAATGCATAGGATAAATGGAATAGGGGAAGAAAGGCTGCTTTCTGTATTTTATACCTACACTTTAAATGTAAGATAAATGGACAAGCAGTGTTTTCCTTTCCTTCATAATTTCCTCTGAAGGAGGGAACTGTTATAGAACAAAATTATTTTCTCCTAACACCCCATCTGAGGAGGATGGGATATATTTACTCATTCAATAAGCAGAATCTTGATTCAGAGATAATAGAA
This sequence comes from Athene noctua, assembly GCF_965140245.1. Lineage (NCBI taxonomy): Eukaryota > Metazoa > Chordata > Aves > Strigiformes > Strigidae > Athene > Athene noctua. The sequence continues at coordinate 5,294,395 of NC_134052.1, read as the reverse complement.
GGGTTTTTTTTCCCCTGTAATTTGGCTTATCGCTCTCATTTACTTTTTTCACAGTTCTTAATAATGAACAACTTCAGATGAAACAAAACCCACTCAGAGTCACCCAGCTCCTGTGCTGAGCTTGAATACAACTATACAGCAACTTTTTCTAGAGATCAAAAATGTTTAATGAGTTTTTCTCCTAGTCATTCAGCATTTTTGTCCAATTAAATTCTTGGACCTGTCGATGATCAAAGATGTCATAAAGCATGGGAGTAAAGGCTGCCTACTGTTGCAATTTTAATCTTTTTTTTTTTGGTTAAGTTGAAAAAGAACCAAACCTCTGACACATACTTGAGTTTTGATTAATCTCTGAAGGTTCAGACAAGGTTTTGGGTATTTATTGAAACATATACATAAACCTAAGGCTTTTAAAATTTGGTAATCAATATTTAATTTATTCCTGTATAGACAGCTCCAGCCTACCAATTATTATGCATTTGTTTAAAAGAAGAGGTCTAATGGTAATACTTCTGGCTCTGAAGATAAAGTCCAACATTTAGAAAGGTACAAGAAATGTAAATTGAACAGAGAATTTGAAACCATCTGCTGAATTTTTATTTAATTAAGGCCTCATCTGCATTTGAAATACAAATTAAGGTAAAGTGTGAATTTAAATGAAAAAGAGATTGATGAATAACTTCATGGGCATTTGAGTTCTGGAACAAGAGTGCATTGTCCCTATTTACCTTAATACACTTTGAAATTATGTTATTCAAATTAGAAACACAGACTTCTCTTTCAAGAACAAGAGCATTGATACTTGGAGTTAATCAGAAACACTTACTCAAGAGCAATCTATATGCAAGACAGTTTATAAGAAAAGTTAGCAAGGAATTGTGAAATGAGCTTTGTGCTCCACATGTAACATATTTCATAGAACTGCAGTTTAGGGAAGTTTCAAGTGCACAACTTACCCAAACATCACACAGATTGTTCTGAGTAATATCTTCCTTGGGTGTAAATCTGGTGTAATAAATAGAAATAAGGGTGTGTTGTTTAAGGACACGAAGAATATTAAATGCAAATGTATTCATAGGCAGTTTGGGTTTGCATGGGTCTCTGGTTTTGTCAGATAGAACCTATCTGAGTGCAGAGAAGTTGTGAAAATTGAGCACCACGGGGACAGTTTAAGGCTGAAATCCCGGTCCAGCTGAGCAGAACAGATCCAAAAGTCCGTCCTGAAACTCAAGATGTCCTGGGATCTCTCCAGCCACAGAATAAAGGATCCATCTCATTCATTGTGGCACCAGAAAGGAGCCTTTTGTGTTTTTCAGAACAGGACTTGCACCCATGCATTGAGAAATCTCTCCATTAACTTGGCATGAGCTGCAGCAAGCCTGAAACTCCCATTGAACTGCTCTATGAAACTGATGAGACATTAGTTTTCTAACAAAAGCCCCAGTGGTGAACTGCACTGATTTCAAGTCACACTTTTGCCATACTCAGTTTTTGCTGTCATCAACAATGTTTCTCTGACCCCCCTGCCCTACAGAACAGGACGAACTCTATTAGAGTTTAGAAGATCCAAAATTTTAATCTCTGAATCTTCTCCCACAAACCAGGCCTTAGTGATTCATATAAAATAATCTCTGAAGCCAAACAGACTAAATTTTGCAAAATTTAAAGCACCCCTTTTCATCAGTTGTCAAGATGGATAAAAGCCAGGGCATTCAATTTGACCTGTACTCGACCACACAGACTTTGGAACTGATACTGCCTTACTCAACTCAAGGGAGCTTGGCTATTGATTTCAAGGGAAACATAAAAATGGAGACTGAATCTGAAGTAACCCAGGTTACTGATCTGGTTCTAAAAATTAAAAACCTAATTCATCCTCCTTAGAAAGCCAAAATATCCTATCAATACTGGGCCTACATCAGGCGCCTCATTACAGAAGGTCACTTATGAGCTCGTTTTTCTCTTCCTTTGAGAACTGGGTGGACCACCGTATATGCTGGAACAGTACTAATATATATAAAAAATTAAAATCTCGACCACACTAATAGTCCCATCAGGGAACAGTGATGAACTCACAGTGTAGATGATAAAAAGAGCAGCTGTAGCAATCTCATATTCATTGCTTGTGTTTACAACCTTCTACAGAAAGTAGGAAGCACTTTGCTTCAGCACCCAAATGCATGTAATTTTCCCCCCCAAAATAAACAAACATTTATTTTAGTTAGATGTTTTTAATGATTTCTCCCCAAATTATTTCTTCTCAGAGTCAAAACTTACCTCAAGAAGCACAGAGCAAAGACACTACAGATTACATAGAAGCCTAAAACCCGCCTATAAGTAAATAAAATCAAATAACTGTAATAAAAAAAAAAGTTAATTCTAGCCTTTTGTTTGTTTCCATTGTAAAATTGCCATGGGACTGAGGAAATATAGTAGCGCTTAATTTTAATAGTTCCATCATTGTAGATTGGCTGGGTATTAATTGTGTTAATGGTGATCATACTGAATTCATTTGGTATTTATTGAGAGACCACCTGTGCACCCATATGGTTTCCATCATTATTTAGGAGTAGTTAATGGACCCATTAGGAGTTAGCAGAAAGATGTGGGCTGGCAGTACTTCCCGAGAGTGGTAGAAACATTCTGTTGATATCCATTGCATTTTGAGGATTTTCCAAAGAGCTATTTGCTTCCCACAATTTTCCTTTTCTTTAAATTATATATAATCTCATCTTAGCTTTTAAGAACTCCTGGAAAAATGAATTCATGTTTCTTTGCTTATGACAAACCTAGGGGGACAACCTTTAGCCTTCTGATTTTGCAAAATATCTCTTAACATGTTTGCTGCATAGCTCTCTGGAGGAAGCAGAGCATAGGAAAACTTCCAGCATCACAACAAAGCTTCTAGTGGGTGGGTGCACTTGTGTGCTGGAAGAAGAGGTTGAGAGAGGATGGGGAAAAGGGGAAATGTTTACTGGGACTCTCAGCCTGCAGAGTGACAAATTTGCCCATGCAATATGTAGTCTCAGTTGTGCAAGACTAGAAACCTGTGGTGGGGAGGGGATGGTGGGGCAGTCACATGCAGGGAGTCAGCCTTGACTGTCAGCAGAGGAGAAGGAAGAATGCTTTGGCTGGGTGTGGTGGTAACCAAGGCTGCTGGCTGACCGCAGTGACCTCCTGCTTTGATCCACATATCTGAAAAGGCACTGCTAACGCTCTGCTGCTGCACAGGGTGAGTAAACACGCAGGAGGCTGTAGCAAAGCATTTCCATTTTTGGTGCCATGACAATGGGCAGATGGAGGAGCATCTGTGTAGCTTCAGTGTAAAAGGACAGTTACTTTGTTCAAACTGGAATCTCCAAAGCAATCTAATATGTGTTAAGTTTCCCCAGAAACAGGGAGTCTAACACCCCCCACCCCCCTCACTTGAAAATTTCAGGCTTATTTTCTGTGTACATGTCTAACAATATGAAGCTTATACAATCTTTGCTCTGTACCAGTATCCATCTGTCAGACAGCTCTAATAACATTCAGACTTACTGGCCAGTTGCAACCAAATTTGATAAGCCAGTAGAAGTCTCAAAGGTTTTAGGTTCATACAGGTTTTGTAAAAATGGGGGGAAGATAGAAGAAGGAGAGAGATCTCAGCTAGTGCCTATACGGGTACAAGAGGCTCAATCTTGGCTCAGTTGTAGTCCTAGACAACAGACACTCCCGCTTCCCAGTGAAGTTTTCTCTGCCTTACAGGTGTCTGAAAGATTTTCTCATACATTTGAAGAATTTTAAAACTCTCGTTCTCACATACATGTTTAATGAGGAAAGCATTGGTGCTGCAGCTCTCCTAGATTTCAAGTAAGTCAGGAAGCCACATGGTACACATCATGAGAAACCAAAAGCCATTAGTTCTCTTGCTCATGGAAATACTTGTTTCAGTAAACAAGGAAGAGACTAGGCTGTCTTCTATTTTTGCTAGAGAAACAATTAAATTAACAGTTATTCATCATGAGTGTATTCACAATGCGAATGAGGCCTGAAACAATAATTCTGCACATAAGGAATATAATCAAGGTTCCGTTGGCATGACTCTGGTGATTATTCATACTTACATTCACAATCTGATCTTGTTAAATGAGACTGTGCTCTCACAAGCACACCTTTGGCATTTAAAGGAGGCTCTTTTCTGTACCTATAGAAACCAGGTCAGACTTCAGTGCACTTCTTGACAGGACACCTTCCTTTTCTAATATGTGTCTTTCTGGGTTATATTCTTAACCAGCTATTAATACAACAGATGCATTTATGTTAGCATTTTCATAATTCCTTTTTGAAGGAAATCTTCCAAATGTCTCCATTTACTATGCTTAGGTTTGAAGTGCACAACAGTCTTGAAGTACACAAACTAGATTTGGGGGGAAATTTAAACCAAATGATGTGCATTCAGAGCCCTTCAACTACTAATGAGCTTTCAGTCCAATGTACCAGACTAGATCTACTGCAAAACAGCCTCCCAAACATGTACAATATGGAGGTCGGGTTCTAATCACTTTCACTCCACAGAACTGCCCCCATTTCTTTGTACCCATGTCCGCTCTTTGTGGAGATCAGAGAGTGTGTACAGAGTGGGTTATTGCCCTCCAGTAGAAGTTTCTTAATAACAGATGTTTTGAAGTTATTTCCTGAGTTTTAAGCAAACATTACAGTTCAATTCTTTCTAACTGCTGCTTAATAACAGAGCAGCGCTTTTGCTTTTTGTTTCTTATGTCAGTGATGTAAAATGTTAGTGGCTTGAAATGTCACAACACTGAGAAGAAGTGAGAATTTGATGGCTTCACAGCATAATCTAATGACTATCCAGACCTCTCCTCAGTCCTCCACATGTATATGCCATGTGGTCAAAAGCCGTTAATAGACGGGTCCTCGGTGGGCTGGTATGAAGTGAGTTACAGCTTCAACTCCTGCCCTGAAAGATACTGCCTTCAAAGAGAGGAAGCCTTAACTTCCACCCTCCTTATAACACCTAAGGGCAAAACCAAATGGAAGATCCGTAAGAGCTGAAGCGCTTTTGTTCCTGGGACAGGTCAAGGTAAGATCTTCACAAATGGAGACACTCCTGAACTAATTCACACATTCATTGAAATGAGAACTGCAAAAATACTCAAATAATTTTCTGGTGGTTTTGTCTACTTAGGCCTTTAGGCATAATGAAATTTGAAAAAAAAAAAAAAAAAAGAACATGCCTAGACCAAAGGCTGGGCTTGGCTGGTTGTTACAGAATTTAGTGGCATTTTTCTCAAAAGGAACAACTTGAAACTGAAATGTTCTCTGCCATGAATTCCCCTGATTCCTCAGATTTTCTTCAGTCTGATGCACCCCTACCTTTCTTTGCTTGCCATGGTTTCCCCTCAGCTTGTCTCATCAGTCTTTTAATAACATTCCCTTCTCTACGCTTTTAAAGTTTTTCTAGTCACTTTCTATAAAAGCACCTAAATCATAAACATTTCTAATTCCAATATCTTCATGCTTATATTTTTTCAATATTGCAATAACCCTCTTTTATATTTTTGTATTGTTCCCTATTTGCATCTTCTCTCATCTAATTCTAGCACTCCTGCTTTTGTTTATTCCCCTTTCTTTGTCTTACCTACTTTGCAGAAATACAGTATTAAAACTGTTAGAGTTGGAAAGTTTAGCTTCTCTGTGGCTCTGCACATATGAAACCCCTCTGTGCTGTTCCAGTGCTGCAAAACGCCATCAGGTTCCACAGGGTACCCCCTTCAGCTGTACAAAGCTGTGCTTGGTGCTGCTAGCCCTGGTCTAGCTGCTCTGGTGCAGGAGGTGTTTTAGGGAAGTGCTGCCCAAGGTGTTCTGTTGTGTTTCAGTCTTTGCTTTCTTACCCACCTCTCCAGTGAGATGGATCTGTGCACATGGGCCTTAAAATTTAGTGTCACCTTTGAACCATTTCACTGCCTGCTACTTAAAATCTCTCTCTCATCCTTTTTTTTTTAGGGTCTGAGGCTGCACCTGAAATGCAAAAGCATCTCCATGCCTTTCCTACTGCTTTATTCAGTAACAAAGAAGTGACGGGACTGGAAACCAGGCAAACTGAAGGTTTTTTTCTTTTAAAGGGGGTTCAAAACCCTTGCAGCACCCCTTTTAAGTTAAGATGAACAGACAGCGGATCCTCCTAGAAATCCACACTGAAGCTGCTCTCATCAGTCCTGTAAGGTACAGTGGTCCATCACATCTTCCCTGCACATGTGCTTTCAGTAGAGTCCACTACATAATTGGCACCTTTCAGTGTGCTTTTGGGGTCTAAACAACAGTAATGAAACACAGGATGCTGATGGTAGTTTTCCCTGTGTGAAGCAAGGCCTGCCCAAGTGGAAGAGAAGCCAAAGAGAATGTTTTAAGATTATTCCTGTTCCAAATGGAAATGCATCATGAATGAAAAGTGCTTACATACGTGCTGAGTGTTGTGTGAAGGCTGGATGCGGCAGTAGGTTCTCTCAGGCCATGTGGCTTTTCCCACACAGTAGTTCTGTGTTTAGAAGTCAGTGCTGCACAGGGTGAACTCCTGGACAGGGATCTGAAAGAGAAGAAGCAGGCTGTGCCTGCATTCCCATCCTTCACACAGCACTGTTAGTAGTGGGTCACCCTAAGGTGATAGGGGAAAGTAGACACATGTGCAGGATGGCCAGGGTGCTCCGTCTCTGCAGGAGGAGGAAGCAGAAGAGGAACTGAACTGCTCAGGGTAGGTCTGCACCACCAGTTAACGACAGATTTAGGCATGTTGTGTCCAGCCCTGCACATGTTCCACCCACACTGCTCAGTCACATAGTATTGGAAATATTTCCCACAACTTTAGATATCTCCTGGGTCTAAATATGTCTGAGTAACCTATGTAAGCCTCTGTGTAGACATGACACCTGAGTTAGCTGGCTAGTGTGGCTTTGTTATTAGTGGGCAGAGAGGAGCACTGCTAAAGCATGACTCTTCTGACCTCCTTTACATGTCCTTCTTAGAAGGAGACAGTTGGTAACCCTAGAAATGCTTGTTTCTCTCCCTTGATTATACACAGAGCCCAGGATAATTAGCTCAGCAGCAAATAGCTGAAAAATTCCACCCCAGCTACACTTAGGACATTTGGACACAGAAAGAAATTGCACATAGTCAGGGTGTAAAGCTCTTAAATGAAATGTCACTAGACCTTTGGAGACATCCCCTGGGTGCAGTCAGCACACATGGTTCACTCCTGCTCTGTGTACGGGATGAAGCTGAGGCCAGCACGTACCATGGCTGGTCTGGCCACGGATGGTGATGCTGGGCTAAACATCCTTCTTTATGTGGTTTGTGCATTAACATGTGAAGGCTGGAAGGATCTAATCCTGAGATCAGGTGTGAACCTACACTTATCTGACAGCACAGATGTATTCCTGAGCCATATGGACCCAGTGACACACAGCTTCGCACAGCAGCTTGCCTACAAATGGGATTAGCTTTGAGTTAGTTGGTTTTAGTACTGAAACAGAGGGTGATCTCTGTCACACAGTCTGGGGAAAAGTAGGTAAAATCTATGTGGTTGCAACCAGCCTTTGATCCTTAACCTGTGTATTCAGATTCTACAGGAAATCCCCCCAAACCTGAATAACTCACTATTTATATTTATGATTATGTTTTTTAATGGACTTCTACCCTTCCTTCCCCTGGGTACAATCTGTGTGGCCAAAAATAATGTGAGATCTGGTCTTTCCACCATGTTTTGACTTCCAGGGAACTGAAGAACCGTGAGAAGGTCTGATCTGATGTTATTTCAGCCCCACAAATAGCTCCCTGAGTGATTCAAGTGCTTGCAAAAAAAAAAAAAAAAAAAAAGTAAACACAAATACCTGGAATGAAAAATATAAGTCCCCAGAGCCACACACACCACCGTCTGTCAGAGAAGGAAGGATTGACAACCCAACACCTCTTGGCAGTATCTAATATCTCTAAAAGATTCTCTGGGTAATTTGTCCACATTTAACACTGCTCTCTAGGGGAAGTTGAACAGGTTGTATTGTTCCTTTTAACCAGTTGTACTCGGCTGCCTATTGCTCCTCTTCTTCCCCGAGACCTTAGCAGAGACTGAACCTCTGACATCTAAATCAGTAAAGCTCCGTGACTGTCAGCTAGAGCTTGATGCAGCATTTTCCCTCTCAGTCCTCTGCTCCCCCAGGTTTGCCTGAAGGGTGGCATGAATTTCAGTTGCATCTTGTGTGCTGCCCTGAATGAACAGTACTTTCCCCTCTAAACACTGGACTTATCACTGTAATCAGCTACACTTAAACTTCACACAACCTATTTGCTTGCAACACAACTGCCTGCCACTGCTCATCCCATTCCATCCCACCCCACCCCAATCCAGAGAATGCCTACTCTGCCACCCCCAGATGCATGACCATCCAGGAAAGGTTATTCTACACAAAACTTATATCCTCACCTCAGGAAAGACACAAGCATTGTGTCTGCTCCCCCTTGCACTGAAGTGGGTCTTTCCATAGATACTGTGGGAACCCATGTACAGCTGATTATGGTGTAAACCAACATATCTTTTGCTCTTCTATGTGGGAGGCAGCAGATATTATTTTTTGGGGCTATGTAAACCACCACACATTAACTATAAACTCTTAGTCATCTGCAAGGGATGCTACGCCCCCTTCATTCATTACTTCATTGTAGGCTTTATTTTCTTAAATGAATTAATCTTTAGTTTTCTTTCTTTTAGATACGAACATGTGAATCACACATACAGCAAAGATCCAAGAATCCTTCGACACAAGAACTCCTAGTTTTAAAGCAAGGAGTGTCCAAGTATTACAGAATGGGGAGCTTGTACTCTGTGGCACAGCGGATTTCAGCCACTAAATGTCCAATTTAGGATAATGCTGAAAAGTCTGACCTCAGTTTTACCCATGCAATGTCAACCTTTCAGTACAAACCAAGAGTTATTTACAGTGATGCCCTGGGAGAGATGTGATCTGCTGGGACTTTCTGCCTGCCAGTGATGTAAAATGACTCTTTGAGTAGGAAACAGTATGCCTGGACCACTAGACTGTAGGTCCTAATACCCAAGATATAACTGTCGTTTTGATTGTGCCCATTTCCCCTTAACACAGGACAAACCCTTTCACCTCCTCATCTCTCCATCCAGCTCTTGCCTATTCAGCTAGCCTGGGCTTAACCTGACTGCAGCAAGCACCTGTTGATTTTATTATCCATATTGACTTGGGTGATCTCTAAAATGGAAAGGACGATCAGACACAGAAATTAATCTGGAAGATGGCATTTCCATTTCAGGAGAAAAAACTCTTTGGAGATTGGTTGCAAAGCTTCATCTCAAATTCTCTAAGTTTCCAACAAATTTAGGCCCAGGTTTTTAGCTCAGGCACATCTGGAACAATTACTGCTCCAAACATGTGGTACACGGCCTAGAAGAAAGTCTTTTAAAACAAAATAATAATAAAAAAAGCCCAAACCAGAACCAACCCTCTGGCTTTTCCACAGAAGGAAGGCAGGGCTGCTACCAAACTCAGTGCCCATTATATAACTATGTTTTGGAAGCCCAAAACATAGTTATATAATAATGACAAATATAAAACAAACTGAAGAAAATCAGGGTGGGAGGAAACGATGCTCTCCCTCTTCCTGCCTTGCTCCCTGCTCCCCTTTTCTGGGCCCACCTATATGTAACTGGCTCCAATAAACCATGAAAAGAGCAACTTGGCAGCAGCGGGCATGCTGGACCTGGGCAGATGCCAGCTGTGGAGCTCCCACTGGTTTTAAAAGTTGTAATTTTTTATATATATAAAATGTATCTGTGTCAGTCTGAATGGCTCAGCCATTGAAATCAAGATAAGAAAAGGCAGCAACTGGCAACCACTTTGCATGTTCTCCAGATCGTGTCCAGTTACTATGTCAGGATCTCCCTGAATGAGGTTCTAATGCAACTTTATTTTAGTTATAGGGAGCCTGAGTCCTTCTTCTTTTAGTCAGCAGGAAGTTTTCAGCTGATTCTGAAGACCAGTGTTTTGTCATAAATTTGTCAGGCGCAAGAAGCTACAGCATCTGGCTTTCAGTGTCACAACTGGGAAGATTTCTCTGTTCAATGAGAAATCAATTAGATTTCCCTGTGCAATTAGATACAGAAATATGCAATTTTCTTATTTGTATCTATTATTTATTCTGTGGAGTATCTCTTCACTGAGGCTACACTTGATGCTTCATGATGTTGAAAAAAGGACAGTCTCTGCCCCAGAGAAATGCCCAGTATGATGCTTGTTGCTAACTTTTCAAAGCAGCAGTAAGATCTGTGAAGAAGGGGACCTCTTTGAACCAAATGTGGAGTGATGAGATCCCTTCAGGGAACAAAGGGCTCATCTGGGACATAACTGCTAGGGGCTCAGGCAGCAAAGGAGGTTGCTAGTGTCATCCAGACAGGAGCACAACCTGTGTTAAACTCTCTGTTTGCACCCTGTTATCACAGGTCCTCCTTTTGTTTCAAGTGAGACCAGGCCCCAGATCTGCTTAAGCACATCTTGGACCCACACCATCATAAGTGTCACTTTTTGCTTTCCTGACTCTGGAAATTTCTTTGAGCATCTGCCCTGTGCAGGCATTCGGCCATGTCTGAAAAGAAGACTCTTCAGTAAAACAAAGTGTTTTCCTCTGTCTTAACTTGAGCTGGAAAATGGAGCACAGACTCCAACAATTCACAGACTAAACATCAGAACCTATTATTTCTTCTTTTGTTTTAAGACACACATCAGCAACAGAGAATGGAAAAAACGTGTGAATCAGGTCATTTCCAAGTTATGTGATTCACTCCGATAGATGTTGCATTTCTTTGTCTCTCTTCAAGGAATCACGTGGAACAAAAACCACAAGAGGCTGCTGACTTGCTATGGGGTGGGGGTGGGTGGAGGGAAAGAACAAAAGTGCCCCTTATTTTAGAAAATAATTATCATGCTTATCTTCTTCCAGGTGTCTCCAAGGCCTGTAGATGTTTGACAGGATTCCCACGAATGAGAACTTTTGCCCAGAGTTCTGTCCCAGTATCTCTGTCCCTCATATAATAGAGCTGGAGGCTTGTGGTCGAGTGACCTCAGCATCCTTGCGAAAGTAGTTTGCTTGCATTATTCTCACAACACGTGATTCCATAAGAAACACCACTCTATGCCTAGCTACTTTTCATTAACTCTTTCCTGGGAGGCAAAACACTGAATAAAACACAGATGTGTGACCCTCTCTCTATGGGACCCATGCTGGGCAATTCCAGTCATTTGCACACATCACATGCCCTCCAGGATGGAGGTTTTCTGCCTCGAGAGGGCTACAGTCTCAGAGAATGGTGCATGGCTCTGCCATAGGTCAGAGCTGTGTGAGGGAGCTAGGCTGCTTTTTATCAGATGCACTAAAGAAATCTGCCCCTCCTCTCCAGGATAAGGTTCTGTGCACAAGCAGAGCCCAGCACTGACCTCATGGTGCCTGTTTGCCAGATCAGAACTCTCTGGCTCCCCTAAAACTATACGATGGGCATTTTCTTAGTCCTATATATATATGTTAGGAGTGCATGAAGGGAGCAACAGAGTTTTGGATGAAACAGATTTTTCTCTCAAAAAAAAAGTTGAAATACTGGGGGGCATAAAATGGAGAAGTCCTGTCCTCTTTAAACTTCTCTCTCAAGTGTATGTTTTCTATTCACAGCACAGTTTTTCCCCTCCTCCTGTCTTTGAATAGAGATACTGGCAGCAGGGGCACTTAGAGGAGTTGTCCTCTCCCTCCCTGAGCCCTCTCCGCTACTGGGAGAAAGCAGCCCAACTGAAGTTTGTCACCACTGCAGGCTCTGGACACTGGGGTGAATAGCTTGTAAAACTGTCTTTCTGCATGTTTGCAAAGCACTTAGCACAGCAAGAGTCTGATTGTATTACTGCAGTGCTGATAATAAATATTGCTAATAATGAAAGTAGGAAGAAATTGTTACTGGGTGCTGCATGAGAATGGCAAAATTGGCTATTGCTGTTTTCAAGTATATGGAGGCTAGGATGAGAAATTCTTTGCGTGCACAGTGTGGTGTTCAGAAAAGGTCGTTTCCAAAATCTAAATGAGGATGTATGGAAGCAAGCCTTAACACATTCGTTCCAGGCTGGACATAAACCTCCTCCATATTAAGAGACAGAGTCCCACTGCAAGTCTGCAGGAGTCCCCAGCTGGGAAGGACGCAGTGAGTAAATGCCACAGGACAGGGCAAGCACTCCTCTGAAATCTGACAGTGAAAACAGCATAATGAAACTCCCTAGTGCCATGCAGGGGAATCTTGTTCATTTAATCAAGTCCTCCCAATGCACTGGAATATAGATATTTCCCGAGGGATGACAGCTTCAGACAGGAGACTCCCAGCAGCAAGAAAGTAGACCTGGTAAAAAGACGGAAACACACAGTAACGAATCACTGTGCATGACTCTAGGAGGAAAGTGTCTCTGCCACATAATGGAGGTCAGTTATGTTTCACAGTCTTCGTTTAAACACGTTGAGGCTTGTTATTCATAACCTGGACGAAGTCCAGGTGTTGCAGAGGGCCAGACCATCACCTCCTCCAAGGTGCACCCCTCATGGTGTGGGTGTGAGCACACAGGGGGGTCCTGAGGGCTGCGAAAGCTTTGCAAGCTGCAGGTGCAACTGTGATCTTCGCTCCTGAGTCAGGGCGCTTGCTGGCTGCCAAACTGTACGTGGTGATTATGCAGTGTGGACATCTCATCAGCTGCTAAGATGAGGTCTTCTGACTCATTTCCACTTGGAATCTAGATGACAATTTGGTTTGAATTAGACATGGGCTAAAGCCAAAACCCTGGATCTGAACTTCCTCAGATTTTGGGAAGACTCCAGTCTGGATCTGAGCTTAGCACATGGCTCTCACTTACACAAAGATTGGAGCCAAACCCTGGATCAGAACATTCCCAGAATATGGGGAAGCTCAGAGCTCATCTCTGATGCTGGGATCCTCTCAAGCATGGGTTTCCAAGAATGAAATACTGTCCTTATGTTCGCTTACTCTTTGTTTTCTTCTGTAGATGGTGTTTAACAAGTGCATTTTTAACTCCACAATCGTACCTTTCCAGGTCTTGCAAATGAGAATAAACAAGAAAAAAAAAGATGTGTGAGTATACATTTCAACTGGAGAAGCATATTCCTTTGAATTTGTCTATTGGACACACAAGAGACATTTTGGTTTCAGAGCATGACAGCTGTGTCTCATTCAATAAATTCTGGACACAATTCCCTTGCGCCAGCCACCAATGCCTTCCAGTGCAGGAGTTACAAGAGTGGCATTGTGGCTGCAGCAAGAGCTCTTTGGGTATGCGTTACCCCTGAGCTCACCCTTCCACCAATCCTTCAAAGAAAAAGAAAGGGCTGGAGAATAACAAAATTCCACTTTCAAGCTGCTCAGAAGACGTCGTGCTAACAAACAGCCCCCAAAAGGCGAGATCTTGCAATCTGCTGCTGCAGAGAGGCTGAGAAGCCGGTTCTCAAGTCCTAGTGATCTCAGTGTGTGAAGCGCAGGCAAGGAAGCATAGCAAATCCCACAGAAGGTGTCCCTCTGAATGTCTGGAAAACGTCGAACTGCCTGCCACTCTGTGCTGAGGAAAATCTCAGCTCCAACAGAAGTCTTTGTCAACACAAAGCCGTATCATTAGCTCAAGGTTTATACACTTCAGTTGACACCTCTCTCTTATCCTACAGATGTTGCATTACATTTAGGATTGAGCCTCTAACAATACAGCTGTTTGAACACATGTGCATTTTCCACTCAACAAACCGCAAGAATAAGGCAACAGGGTTACAACGTTTGGATCCTAGGGCTAGAATGAGGAAGCAGAAAAGGTGTTTCTTTGGGAAATCTCTGTAGTTTCTTCTGTAGTTTCTCTCTTTCCGATTTTATTCGCTGACTGTACTACACTCAGGCCATGGGGAAGGTAAAGTCTGATTGATATTGCAAGTGACAACTAAGGCCTTGAAATCATTTCCTCAGTTCATCTTCAGGAGGTGATAAGCCCACAACATTTTGCTAATTCTAGAGAAGTAATTTTGACTTTTATCTGCCAAACTCCACTTTATTCCAATTCCTGTTAATCCATTGTTACTTGTGAATAAATTAGAGTCTGCCCCAATAAAGGGGTTTAAAGAGGAATTATCAGATATGCTCAGAAGGGAAAGATTTTATAATATTATTTCCAGTTTTGTCATTATAGGATACCAGAAGAGATGGTTAGATCTCACCAGGAGTCTCACAAAACTATTGAATGCCCTTTCTGCTACCAATAAAGTACAGAAACTGGGGAGACTCACACGTGTGATTTAATAAAATAAAGTGAGCCCCAAAATGGGCTTCCTAAGGAACATGAGACCTCAGGTATCATTCTTCTCTCATTGCCATGGGCATCTATTGCAGGTACCTTCAATTATTTGACTCCGGATTTACGTCAGTTAGTGTAAGAAGAATTGCCCTTCTTTTTCATCTGATAAACATCTGTTTTTCAAAAAACCAGATGTGCACAAATCAATCTGATTAATGTGCTTGATTCTGCAATTACTGCAGGATAAATCAGCAGTGCACTAAAATCAACCTGGTGTCAAATTTATGCTCCTACACCTTCAGTGTTCAACCTGACTTGAATTAGATTTTTGCTTTGTGAAACTTCTTTAGATATAAAAGGGCCAGAGTACAGTCCCCAGTGCCACAACGTGGAACATTTCAAATGATCTGATGTGGAGTTACCACTAATTAAATGCGTCCATCTGGGGCGACAACTTCAGACAACTACATAAGAAGGGAAAATGCAATACCTTTTAAAAGGCTGCAGGCTATCTCGTGTGTTAACAGGGCAGAAAAATCCCTTTCTCATAGAGAAACTCAAGCTTCTTAGATGGTAACTGGAATTGTCAAAGTAAAATATAAATATATATATAAAACATAAAAATAGAAATAAAAAGAAAAAATATCCATAGATTATATATGTGATATAAAGATATAGACAGACTCAAAGGAGATACACCTTTGTTAAAGCAAAGGGGGATGGAACTGCTTATCTGGTGGAGAATCAGTCCCCATGCTCTGCAAACCAGCTAAAAATCCCAGAACAATATGTTGCTATTTTCTTTGAAGGTCTTGCTGCTTCAGGAGACAGAGGCAACATAGGAATTAATGAAGTTTTCTTTACAGGTTGGGTTATGACCTGTTTTGTTGTCCATGTGAGGGGGAAGGTGAGTGGGAAAATCCACATGGATCCTCTGGTGCCCACTTGAACCTGGTGTAAGGTGCTATTTGCATTCCCCTGTGTTGTGAAAAGACTTTCCATTTTCCCTGTGAGGGAAGACCCTTTTGTATATACAGTCTCCATTTTCTCGTGGGACCTGGGACTCTCCAGCGTGCTCAGTTCAGCACAGCTGATGATGTTCACCTGTCACGGTTTCAGCAGTCGCTTGTTGTAGATCTGTTGCTGATAATGATTGTTACCACTGGGACAAATATATGCCTTGACCTTGATATTTTTATAAGGGGGAGTGATTAAGATGAGAAAAAATTGAAGATTTTTTTTCCCTTATTCATTATGTCACAGCTGCCCTTCATCTCCTGTAAATATGGGCCCTACCATCAAAATTCAAATCCACATCCAAACCTACATTTTCTCCAAATCTGGGGTGTTTTAAGCTGAAATCCATCAGGTTGTTTTTTGGTTTTTTTTTTTTTTATTTTTGTTTGTTTTGGTTTTTTTTTTTTTTTTTCAGCTGAATCCTAATAAATGTGCTCTATAAAAAATGAGTTCAGCCAACATCTGGAGGCAGATAAAAATCCTTCAAGCTACTGTTCCACAATCTTAGGGATCATTAGTACTGCAGAATGTCTATACAGAATATTTATCTTAAGCATGTAATAAAATGAAAGCTACTGCGCCAAATTCAGAACAACCTTTGATGAAAAGAAATGCCTCACATCAACGTTAAGCTAGAGCTTTTCTAGCCAGAGAGAATTTTTTCTCTAGCCAAAGAACAGCAACTTGTAGTTACAAAAACTTAAAACTAAACACAGGGGGGAAATTTATTATTTTAATTGTGAGACTTCATCACTGGTTAGTTTAATGTGTCTTTCCTCTTTTTTCTTTTAATCACCCTCCCCCTCTCCTTGGGATGGTTTATCACTTGTAAATTATTTGTCACATCGTTGTAATTCTATCCAGATCCTTAACTTTCTAATCATGCATCTTTTATGGGGTCTCTTTTAAAGAAGCACTATAATTACTTGCCAAGGGTCCCTGTAAATTTTATCAGGCTGTAAAATATTATACTTTAATTATCTGAAAAAAAAAATTGGAAGTGTTCCCTCTGAAAGGCTACACGATCGATATTGCAAGGAGCAAGGCACCTTCTGCAGTTTTGCATTTGTTCCTGATGTATACCTCAGAAACCTTCAAAACTCTTCCACTTCATTCAGTGTCATGGGAAAGTATTAATGGAGAAATTGGCCTTTGATTAAGCTGAAGAAATTGCTTACTGCATGTTTTAGCTGTTGTAAAATACACTAAGAGGATGGAAAAGGATGCTCTCCCAGTTTTGTTTTTTTTTTGTAGGAGACAGCTATCAGCTTGGTGAAAGAGACGTGTATTTAAGAGAAGAGCAAAAATGCAGAATAAACTGCAGACACAGAAATTAGTTGAACCTTTCTTGTAGAAAACTGAACTTATTTTAGAGGGAGAATTCTCTGTTTCATACAGAGTTTGAAGCTATCACCTTGTCAATTTGTTTGGTTTTATTAGTAATAAATATAGAAATACTAGTATAATTTCTACTGCCACTATTTCTACTAGCAGTAGACATTTGAGACTCATTTCTGTCAACCTTTACTACAGCAACCAGCAACTTCCATGATGCTGCTTTTGTGAAAAAGTATGAGGATGTTAGGTACCTAAACTGTTTTCTGGAACAGGGTTTCCCATGTACTATTCCAAAAATTGGTTTGTAGTTAGTTTAAATCTGTATGTGTATAAGGTATAAAATTAAGTATCATATTAATCACCGGTGCTTAAATTAAATGTGGATAGTAGCTAAGCTCTTGCACATTTCTGGTAAGTATGCATTTCTTTAGATAGCTTAGCTGAAATATGAGGAAGTTAAATTATTTGGTCAAGGAGCACAGTAAGCTGGAAGCAAAGTAAAATATAGATCTCACCTCAGCTCCTTGCTCTTAGGGAACACTATGGAACGCACTTAAGAGGAAGGACGCGCTACTCTATCTGTACAATTCCTCTTACCCTAAGAGATCCTCTTATCCTATCTCTCAAGGGGTTTTCCAGGTACCACCCTGGGAATGCCCACTATTTTTTAGCCCTAAATAGCACCAGATGAGACTTGCCAGCAGTCATACAGCTCAGGTAAAGGAACTGTTAGACCCATGCATGATGAACAGGCAGTCCTGTTGTTTCCCAGGTTTTCTGTAAATACTGACCAGAAGTACTTTTCCTGAATACCCTTTCTATAAAAGATCAGTGCTCTTAATAAACCATCCACGTTCTGCACAGCACCAGGTTTTGCAGCAGGCTTTGGCTTGGTGGTCAATGGCAATGGCATGCATTACGTTTTAACATGGGGACATCTCTGTGCATCATCACACATGTGCAGGTAACGTGTTCTTTAAACAGACTTGTCAGAGCTGAATGTGATGCATTACAGCGTCAACAACTGAAAGAGACAGTGTACTGTATCACACAATGGCATTCAGGAGATGAAAAAGTAAATATCCTTCATTCATGATTCACGCCAAGTCAACCAATGATTTTTAATGATTGTTCATGAATGAGACAGACCTTGATATTTATTTACAGTGGTTGCTGACCATTAGAAACCGTTCAATAAATACCTCTTATAAACTACACACAGGTAAATATAAAGCTGGCTCAAACTACTGTATGTTTTTTTCTGTTTTTAATTGCTGAACACTGACAGAAAGCAGTGGTAAGAGTGGTAACCGTGTTTAAACACAGATATAGTTAGGGATGGTTGAATTATTCAATGCAAGCCAGGGATTCAGCTGAAGTAGGCAGGCTGTCCACAAAGAGATTGGTGCTTGTTGCATATCCATCTCCATATTGATACAGCCAGATAAAGAAACTGTAACAACAGGTAGCCTAAAAAGCATAAAATACATGCGCTTGCAATTAACCAGACATGCTGCAGGTGTTTGAAAATCAGTATAAAATTGATTTCCACAGACTGACATCTGGTCCTACAATGGTCCCTGGGGACTTCTCTGCTGTTCTGTTACCTCAGGGGTCAGGTTCATGCTCCAAGACAGCTCCCCAAACCCTTCAGCTGTTTACCTTGCCTCTGTGAAAGTTTATGCTCCCTCCTCATGTCTGGAAGAAGACAACTGTCTCACTCACTTGGAAACTTAAGTACCAGGTTCTTAGTCCTCTTTCAGAGATGCCCCTTCAGGCAGGGAGAGTCCCACAGGCTGAACCAAAATGGGTTCAAACCTGGAGATTAAAAAATACAAAAAAGACAATTCTTTTTTTTTAAAAAAGGTACCATACACAGAGCTGTTCTGCATCCCAAAGAACAGGGAGAAAACATGGAAATAGCTAGTTTGTGGAGCCTGCAAAGTTGTCACTGCCTGCCACCAGCATTACCCCCTTCTCCGGTTAACACAAGCCACTTCACAACCACTTCAGCATTGCCCTTTTATTCCGCATTGAAAACAGCTGCTTCCCTTTGATTCCTCCCAGTTGGGGCCAGCATTTATACTCCAGCCTGCATTTATTCTCCCCTTCTTGTCTAGATTTCCTGCCTTAATCTGGAGAGCTGGGGATCCCCCCCTCTCACACTCCTTACCCACCTGCAGTGATGTGGATGCGACCTGGCAGCTCAGAGCCCTGCTCCTGTTGGGACTGGCAGGAGCAAATCCTGCCGGGCACACCAGTGAGCGTGCTGGAGGGCAGGCAGCAGCTGGAAAGCAAAGAGGCTCCCAGCTCTGGGGGTACAAACCATCCTGCTGTCTGGCTGACAGCTACAAATCAGTTCCATTGAATGGGAGGGGAGTGAGACACTTTTTGCATGTAAACTTTGCAGCCAGGGATTTGGGGACTTGCTCCTTTCTCCTGGCATGCAGATGGTATCCGTCACAGCCACCATTTTCTGTAGCAAGAGGAACAGGGGAAAGGAATTAACTAAAGGAGCAGAAATAAACACTGTTTTTCTCTTTCGTGCATGTTTTTGCTGATTTATCACTTGCACATTTCAACAAGTACTTTGTATGTAGTTAGAAAACTATATGAATTTCTGGACAGTTTAGTGACCGGTATCTATAATACTGAGAAATGACAGTGAAATAAAGCATATCCTCAAATGTTATTGCTATAGGCATGCAAAACGGAGTCTTACAAGCTATAGATTAATAAAAAAGCTATACGCTCTTTCTTCCCTTTTCTTTTCCATCCACGACTAGAACCATGTACCATAGTATCTCCTCTACTAGAATATCTCCTTTACAGAATAAAGATCCTATTTTTTTCAATATAGCAATTAAAAAACCCAATAAACCCCCCAAAAGTAACTTGTACCAGACTGAACACCAGATGGGTTGCTTAGTTGTCATGACCTAACACATTGTGCTCTGAAGATGAGAGGGCCCAGACTGTGACACCTCAGCCTGACGGATGGCACTCAGAGATGCACAGAGTGGACAGCCTAAGCAGGCAGGATTATTACACACAATCATGAAATGCTAATTGGTTACCAAGGCAAGTTGTATCAGATGAAATGTAAAACAAAACAGAAGCTGTTTCTCCAAGCCTTTTAAAGTTAAAAGCATGGCTAAACTTCGGTAGTTAGAACCAATAACACTCAGATATTCCCTTTGATCCCATATTCCTTTATGTCCATTATAAAACCATCAATATCATGTGAAGGTTGGAGGGAAGGTGTAGGCTTTCTGAGGATCTGCCAAATGCTACCTTTGCATGACTCTCAGCTCCTCTTTCCAATACTTACGTTCATCAGTGATTCTGATACCATAAACAAGGACAGCTTGCATCAAACTCAAGGCAGAGAGGGGAAAAAGAAGTAAGAGATGTTTGTTAGGGAGAACACTGTCCCAGGTTGATGCCCAGCTGCCTGGCCACAGGTTTCTGTATCGGTACACCTCTAAGTACCGTATTTACCTCAGGCAGTTTCCCTGCCTGTATGTTAAATCAACACACATTTATACACACTGACTCAGAATTCAGTGACTGCAAAAAGTTCTTCCATCCCTGGGCCCTAAACTGTACAGAATTGATTAGGAGGACAAGGCACTGGTGTAACGGCAATGAAATCTCCCATGACCTGCTCTTGGATCTCTAAATTAGGTGGGAACTTTCTCCATCTCTTTGGGATGAAGAGTAGTGTATGGGTCTGCAGGTTTTTCCCTTAGATACTGACCAGATTGCAAAGGTTAAGATAATATCAGTAATGCTTTCCCAATAATCCCATGAAGAGGCTGTCACAGGGATTATTTGCCAACATAAAGTGATGGAGGAGGTAATAGCCCACAGATGCTGTGCAGCTAGCCCATAATTAAAAGTCTTAGACACAGCAAAAGATCTCAAAAACTGTGGGAGACATGGGACTGTAGACAAAATGTCTATGGCTGGAGTTTAGAATTTTTTTTACTAGATCCTAAAATCAGTTTGCTGAGACAATACATGGACAGAGGTGTATCTCATTTACATGAAGTCATTGACTCTTTCTGCATCTGCCACTGAAAGCAGTAGAGTTTGTGCCATGGAGAGGCTGCAATATCTCTTCCAGCTTCCACGGCATCATCACTGCCTTTTTTAGGACAAGGAAACCCCTATCTGAAGACCATGCTGCGTAGAGGAATGTGGCACAGATGGTCAAAGTCCCACGAAGAGACTGGTGGTGGCCAACTCCCTACTCCCAGGGCAAACTTGGCCTCATGAATGAGATGCCAAAGCTCAGGTGCCTCATACACCTGGCAGCAGGTAGTTGTTGTTTTGGGGTCAGATGAACTCTGATAGAACTCTGCTCCTGTGCAGGTCTCAGTTTTCAGACCCATTCGTATGGCCTGATTCCCCAAGGACCAGCATCTTTCTGATGCAAACAGACCTCCAGCGGTGAGAAGTAGCAGAGCTGAGAGTGTGCTGTTGCCATAGTAGAGGCAAGGGAATCTATGGAAACCCCTGAAAGGGTATTGCTCTATGTAGTTGCAAAACAGCATAGCCGAAGACAGTACCAGGGCACTTACAAGGCATGCTGTGAAGCTAGGATAATTTCAATCCATTTAACAAAGTGCTTCCAGTCCTCATTTCAGAGCAGGTAAAAGGAAAATACAGTAAATATTGAACAAACAAAGTTAATTTGTATCCACAGCACTTTACCCATGAAAAAGCTAAAGCTGTCTGACTGTTGTCCACTCTTGGTTTATTATTTTCCTCTCAGGCAGAAAATGTCTTTTTTTTTTTTTTTTTTTTCCTTGTTTAAAAGACTGCTGCTGTGTGATGCTGAGCTGCTCTCATTCCCCTCCATATACAGACTCACTAACCCATAAGGCACAGGTGAAAATCATGGGGTAGTCAATACCCTATGGCAATGGCAGACATTTTGGTAACATGATATATATCTGTGAGTAATCACACACTTTCCTTCTCAGTTAGGGTGGAAAAGTGCCCTTGAAAATTGCTTACTCTCCCACTAAAATATACAGGCTTTGTACTCTAAGGGACAAAGCAGAAGTCCAATGAATCACTGAAATCAGGAAAAAACAAGTAAGGTTCTCTGAATTTGTCCTTCCACAAACAGAGATTCAGGACTCAGTTCTTAAAATTTTGCTTGGCATTGTGCAAGGCTGTGTTCTTGGTTACAGTAGTTTAAATATCAACAGGTGTAGCTATATTTGTTCTTGAAACTTGCAAGCAGGGTGACCAGGGATGAATTTTACTTTCAAGGCTAACACATTTATCAATCTGTTCTTCTTCTGTCACTTACATTACCACAGTATTCAAAAGCATTATAAAATGCTGGACCAAAAGTTTTCTGTTGAATACATCATGAAGGGACCTCAGTTGCTTGCAAAGATTGCAAATCCTTTGTTTTCCAGAGAAAATGCTCATTTCTCGTTTTCTATTGAACTCAGGCATTTTGGGACAAGATCATCTCTCATGTTCTCTTTTCTGGGGAAATCCTCACTGGATATAAACAGCTACATCACTCAAAAGACTTCCAGTAGTCTTAGTAAAGGTATTACTCTGGTATAGAAACTTAACTGGTTATGCAAGTTTTATTGAGATGATTTCAAGCTGCCTGCTGCTGGGCCTGCTAGAGTCACTTCTCATCCATTGCTAGCTACAAGGACGTTTGAGATTGTGGAAGAATTATTGTGTTTCAAGGCCAACAGGGGCAATTTTGATTGCTGACTCTGGATTCTTGTATTTTAATCTTCCTAAGACCAGGCTCCACGTAGGCTAGCCTGTGGAAAGCAGGACACTGTGGTTGAGAGTGTGTGGGGAAAAGAGTGCCTAGCATCAGCTAACCTCAGCTAGATTAGCTCAGATCTTCCAGCATATTTGCAGAGCAAGTCTTGAACTTGACCTTCTTAATCAAGTGGGAAGGCGCTTCAAAAGTGCTCTGCCACCATATTTGTTCCACTATAACACAGCTCTGTACAGTTCACAGAGGGCAGCCTCTTATTTTGTGTGTGGGTCTTTTCTGCTTTGTCCCAGAACTAAGTACGAGCAGAGGCAGCAGAAGACCTATCTTGGTCCACAATGAAGCTGCAACAGCTAGAACCTCCTCCTGAGGTAACTCACAGGAACTCAAGCAGGATTATAGAAGGGTGGCTGCATGTTAGGTGAGCGTTAGGTGAACCCTATAGAGATCTCATGGGGTGAGTAAGCTCAGAGCAGAAGGCCTGACATGAGGGATGACATTCCTTCAGCTCAGGAAAAGGTAAGGGGAAGAGCCTGTGCGAGCTGCAGTCCAGGTTGGATAGAGGTTGCGTTCTGATGTTATCCCTAGGTTTATATTTGTAGAGTACCGCCTGTGCTATGTTTCTGTTTGAAGTATACAAGTGCTCAGAGTGTTCGAAATGAGCATGATCCTTGGCTGTTCCACACAGCTCATAGAAGAAACTTTCAAGGACATGTTGACCATTGCATAGCCCTACCCAAATCAGGTCAGGTCATACATACCTCTTATACAATAGCCTTTTCTATATTGCTCTTACATAGCATTGGCACAAGCAGAGGAAAGCTTTGAATAGGAATCAAGTACACCTGCAACACTCTGATGAATGATTGCCCTAGAGCCTGAAGGGAGGAAACACCCCTGACTCCATTTGAAAGTCAATGGGACCTTGGCTCTAAGCTCAGCTACAGCTGAGATGGTCACTAGGGGAAGTTTGTATTTGTGTATCATATAAACAAAGAAACTACTGTACTGTCAGTAAGCCTGTTATTCTGGACAATCACTGTCTTCAGACAGACTTTAATAAAAGATATTTAATAATTATCAAAAAGTAGAATGGAAGCTGCACTAAGGCCAGCTATAAAGAGCTCTATTGTCTATCAATTTGAATATTGTGCATCTATTTAGATCAATAAAGAGAAAATGCAAAACATTTGCTTTTTGCAAATGTTGCTGAAAGTTTATATGTCTGTTTCTGCATCTATTTGTGTGTGAAACATATTACAAGATATCAGACATAATCTCAAAATTTTGTGAATGTTATTCAGTATTTCATATGATCAAGAGGGACTTCGGCTGCAGTTCACCCTTTCAAGAACATCCAGACTCTTGAGTAGCATCAAGCTAGGAAATGACCTTTCTCTTTTGTAGGGATGAATTTCTCAAGCTGGTCAAAAATAAAGATACTATCCCAGATTGGAGGGAAAGCTCGCTCTCTTCCCTCCTCATTTCTCCAGAGAAAAGATTTGAAAATTACACTTGGAAGTTATTCAATCAAGCAGACAGTCAGCTGTTCTCACATATCATTTGGATCAGGTTTTTAGAACGATGCCAGAATGTACCTTATGCAAAATTAGTAAAAACAATAACACCAGAGCAGAGGAATAACACAGCAAACCATGCAGAAACCTAAGGCACAACTAGTCATTAGGTGAAAGGCCAACATCATTTAGCAACTCACAGGTTCATAAATGGTAGATTTACAGAAATTTAATCCCCTTCTACTCATCAGGGGATTTCACTACAGACCAGAAATAGCTAATTGGTAATAGGAGCAATGTATTCTAAAAAATGAAACACACGTTAGAAAACTCCTTTGAATCCTTCAAAAAGTAAAAGCACTAATTAAAAAAAGATGTTTCTCTAAGAAACAGCCACAGGTTTACAGGGTGGGAATTGGCTAACTTATTAGAGTCTGTTCTGTGTGTCTGGCCACTGGTTGGCAAACACAGACCTTTACACTATAAAAACTGTTTCAGTAACACTTTGAAATACTTGCCCAATCATGTTTAGCTCACTTGGGATTCATTATAATACCATTAGATGGGATTATATCATTTGGTTTAATGTCAATTGCAGTTCCATATTGTGTCCAGTGGTTTTATGATGTGGACAAATATTCCACCAAGGACTAGGCTGAGGCCATCACATTTAAATTCTTTTCCTGAGTCACAGTTGGCAAAAATCCTCATCTCAAGACGTCCAGGCTGCAAAACCCTCCTTGGAAGCAAAGGGGAGACCAAACGCAGTTTTATGCTATACAGAGGATCGCTCCAGTAGTGATTTGTGTTCTAGAGTTTGTTGAACCTACCAAAGTGCTTCAGTCAAATACGAAATGCACTGCCTACCTCTCCCTTCATCTTCACTAGAAAGACCAGAGTGAAATACAAATTTAAGATCTTCTGATTCATAGTGGCCAGCCAGAGTGGGAGCATGAGCACCAAGACATATGCCTTACCCTCTTCACACTGGAAGAACAACACTAACAGACATCTAAACTACCTGGAAAGCTGGTAATTAGGTGTAGTCCTCAGACTCAAATGTCTGATCACATCTGCTTTCAGAACCAAAATATTAAAATGCTTCCAACAATAATAAGGCTCTAGAGAAATTAAACCATCATCAGTGGCAACAAGAAGGATGTCAGGCTTCTTGTCACACAAGATTAAAATATTTTTGTACTATGGTCCTCATCACTGTTTCAGGACAATAAGTAAATAATCCTTTTTTTTTTTTTATAAGGGGAACAAACAAAGCTCAGATATATTGCACTGCATAATGCATTTTCAACAAGGGTTTTGTTGCTGTCACCTCTAATAGAAATTAAATGTATGTGTCAATGGCCTAAGTAACAGGAATGCAGATTCTTCCGTATGGGAAAAAGGGTTGCTTTCTAACAGATTTAACAGCCATGCTAGAGAAGAAGGTGGATTCTGCTGTCTAAAGCTGCCTGGAAGTATTTTAAAGAAAGCACATGGCAAAGCACAGAAAATTATCTAAGGGAATAAATAAAAGAGCATGATAAAAGTATCAGGGCTTGATATTAATAATAATAATCTTAATAATAAAAATAATGTGTTATGAGACTACACAGACAAAGAATCACCTCTAAAATACATGTGGTGAAAGACCTGTTTTATTTTTCCTATAAAAGACTGCATGTTGGTGAAGCATTTGTTCGTGATCATAATATAATATCCACCATTAGAAAGTTAGGTGTTAAAAAAAAAAAAATAGATCTGGTCCAGGGTTTGTTTGCTTGTAAAAATGACCACGATGCTGTGATATCCGTGTGTGTGCCTGTATATCTTTTGGGACCCTCTGTACCCTTTGTCTTATAGCCCTCACCTGGGTGCAGCATGTGAGCAGGGAACACAAGGTTCCTGATACCTCCCACCCTAGGGTGACTGAGGATGGAAGCAATCCCCTGCAATGGAAACTTTTCCTCTTTCCCCTGCGCAAAAGCAGAATGGAGCAAGCATGTGGTGGAGTCTTTTCGCAAACCTTGGAGAAATGTGATGTCTTCAAGGCCTCTTTGCCTCTATCAAATTTGACCGAAAACAGCCACCGGCTCAGAGGCAAAGAGAATAAGGTGTAATAGTTGGCCACCAGTCTCAGTCTCTTGCAACCCCCATAGAAGACTTGTTTCCAGAAAGACATAAACTCATTTTCCACAAGACACAGACCAGGAGGGAGGAAGGTGTTCGGAATGGTTATACCTCTGGTGGAAGTGCAATGAGCTTTGCAGATAGTCCTCTGCCCATGTTGTCCCTGGTGTTAACCAGACAGCCCGAGGAAGCTGTGAAGAGGATTTCTCTCAGCTGGAACCTGGCCTAGGGTGCTGTTTCTAGTGGAGAGTCTCAGTGTGTCTGTAAGGAGGCTTAAGCCTCTTTCTAGGCACCAACCAACATTTGGCCTGGGGAAAGAAAATGAGTCACATCTGCACAGCTCCTTGGCAAACAAAAGCCCTGTAAAACTCTGATTTCTTCTAGTTAGGAGTTTCTCACAGGGAAGATATATTTTCATGGGAATTTACAATTTTTTGCCCTCGAGAGAAATTTTACCATTTCCCTTAATCAAAAGTAGTGTCATTTTTACCACTAAACATCTCACTTCTTCCCATCTAGCCAAAAACACTCCAGTGAGACATGGGCTTGGAAGAACTTGCAAGCCTTGGAGGGCCATATCCAGCGGACCAGGCTGACTCAGTTCCTTTATGGCTCTAGGCACTGGGCTTGCCTATAAACGCATATCCCTGTGTGGATGTAACCCCGGCATGTGCAGTTCCTGGCAGATGCAGAGCAGAAGCCAAGAGACAGAGCGGATTTAAACCGCACTCTCTCCTGGAATAAATGGGACTGAAGTGCAGACTTCAATGGTGCTTGAGCAGTGGTGAGGACAGGTCTGGTTTTGGCAGGCGCAGAGCCATGTGCTCTCCTGTTACCTAACTACTGGAAGTGATGGATTTGCTGGGGAAAGACCTTGACTGACAATGTGGGCAGTGTGAAAGAGCCACGCACGCTGTCTGTGCAGCATTTCCCAGCACTGCTGGGCAGCTGTGCACCAAGTTATCACCAGATTGCAATGAAACGGTCCATTTTATTCTGGACTTTGGTCTTTCCAAAATCAAATCTCCAAATCTCAAGCACACATGCCCATGATGACAGTGTAACCTTGTAGAACCTCATGTATAACCAAATGGGAAAGCAGTTCTTGGGAATGTTTAAAGACATGTTTTGCCTGTGGGTCTGGTGATCATGGGAAGCTACAGCTTTCTCTCAAGAAAAGCTGGTTGAAATTTACCATTAGATATATTTTTCCATCATTATAATGGAAGGAAACCTCAAGGAAAAATGTCAGGTTTTTAATTCTTCCAAAGAAATAAAACCCTAGTAATAGAAAGTGTTCAGTTTGCAGTAGCCAACAAGGGAAACATTTCTCTAACAACCAAAAAGTGAAAGTCTGCAGTCTGTCATGCAGATATTTCCTGCAATGTTCAACTCAATAGCTTCTTCAGTTGCTGAAAAATGAAGAGAAATCAATGGATTTTTCTTCTTGCAATAAAAAATATTTTTAGTTTGTGCACACTCAACAGTTTTGCAGTGGGAGAATATTTTCTTGACCCCTTCTGTGTCCGGCACTACAGCAGAAAAATACAGGCTTTCTATTTCCCTTTGCGGTGTTTTGCTTATGCTCCTCTCCCTTCTCATTAGGATTTCAGCTACAGTTCCCAATTCTGAACTCATGTAGGATGCACCTGGGGACTAGAGAGACCTTTTTATTCCAAAATAGATTACCAGCAAGCATGCCAGTGAGAGGGTTATCATCAAAAACGGGGTCTTATTGTACTCCTATGTGTGCTACCCTGTGCAAGTATGAGAAATTTGCATAAGGCAACTTTATGTGTGGGGTAAGGCATAGCTCCCCCATGGGAGGTTTGCTAGGTGATGCTGTTTTGTAACATCTAGCCTTGCAACACTGGTCTCAGCATCTGCTACCCTCTGCCACAGAGAGGAGGTGGTGACCGAGGGCAAGGAATGTGGGACAAGAAGTGCTTAGTCTGCTTGCTCTGATAACCTGAGAGAACCTGGTAGTCCTTTAAAGCCAACAATTATCAAATGGGGAGACTGACCACAGGAGCCTACCAATCTGAAGTGACAGGAAAAGATACAAGAAAATGATGACTTAGAGTCTAATGAATTTATACAGACACTCATGCTTTCTAGCCCCATTCAACTTCTTCATGTTCCTTTTCTTTTGTTAGAAAATATCCAGGACCTGACTGATGGTTTCTGTTTCAGAGGATGTCTGAGATGCAGTGCCATAAATTCCAGCAGGTTGTGTGAGAGGTGTGTCATCTTTTTTTTTGTTTGTTTACTTGTTTATGTAGTTTTTTTCCCCTGAGGATAAAAACCAGTAATAATTAATGCTGTTGTTTAACATGTTCCTTCCGAAGAATAAACCTAGTCTTCTTCCACTGCCTTCCCTTTATTGTGTTGTTTCTGAGAAGAAGAAGTGCTGAATGAAAACAGAAAACAGCATTTTCCAAAACCACATTCAGTGTGGCTGTGCACGTTTCTGCTTGGTTTAAAAATATCTTTACGCTTTTAGACATGTTCAGCTCCTGCCTTTTTGAGAAAAGATCTCCAGTTGAGTGTTGGCCCACATAAAGGTGAGCTGGATGGCAATGCACACTGGTGGACATGTGAAAGAGCTGAGCTGAAAAGGAGGAGGAAGATATGCTGTCATGGGCAGAGAGATATCTGTGTGTTGGTGCTAACAAGGTGGTATTTAAAAGCAAAGGAATGGGGTGAGCACAGTGTGGGTGGCATATTTAATGTAGGGATGTGTTTTAGTTTCTCTTTCAACAGTTTCTTTAGGAGACAGAACTTCCACAACATGGAGCTAAGGGCCAAGAAATGTCAGAGTTTAATTTGGTCTCTGATACTCAATCAGTGCATGGCCTCAGGCGAGTGACTTATCTTTCCTCTATCTAAACGTCTACATCAGTGAAACAGAGGCGAAAGTACTTTCCACGAGAGTGTCTGTGAGTTTAGCATAACTCATTAATGTCT
Organism: Athene noctua; assembly: GCF_965140245.1. Lineage (NCBI taxonomy): Eukaryota > Metazoa > Chordata > Aves > Strigiformes > Strigidae > Athene > Athene noctua. The sequence continues at coordinate 5,265,275 of NC_134052.1, read as the reverse complement.
TCTTGGAGCTTTTAAATCCTGCAGCAGAATATCCTCTGTAGGCACTAGCGGTTAATGCACTGTAGGGGTGACAGGAAGCAGAAACCAAAGCCTGGCACCCCCATTTTGTGCTCTGTGACTGACAACCTGTGATCCAGTCGTAGGCAGACGGCTGGTGGGTAAGCACGGTGCCAAGTACAGGTCCCCATCAGCATGATTAGAGGATGCTCCCACTGGAAAAGACTGTGACTGGGAGAGTGCCAACAATGTCTTGCTGAGAAACAAACAACCAACGTATCAGCCCTGATCACTACATTCAGCTAATGAAAACGTATGTAATTGATATTTTATAACTATATGGAGAAAGGATTTTTTTCAGGGCTTTAATGGTATCGATTGACGGAAGAAAGCCAGATAGATGTCTCTAAGCTGCAGGCTATGTGGCTAAAGTGCCTTTGAGTCAGGAAATGTATACTTGTTTAAAATCCACTTCAAATTTTCACATCATTTGCAGCTTTTAATGGCATTTTTGGACGCTGACAATTAATCACATGTCCACACAAGTCAACTGATTGTCTCATTTCTGATCAATTATTGTTGACAACCCCTTCCCCTATATTCTGCATACCGACTTGTACCAGGGGCTGAACAGAATGATTGCCAAGAGGCCCTGGGATATGCTTCGAGATGATCTCCTTGCAGGTGGTCTCTGATACAGGACTTTGGTCCTTGTTCTTTCCTGAAGTTCATCACTGTTCATTTTATCTGAAGTTGCTTGGAGGGCCCAGTGAACACAATACTGCTCCTTTAAAATATATGCAGATATTGTTGCTCACTACTTCCATGAGCCCTTCAAGGCAAAGACTGTCATGTCTTATGCTAATACAGCCCCCTGAAAAGATAGTCAGGGTCTTGATCATTACTTAGGCTCCTCATGGTGCCAAAATACATTAAGTCATTTGGGTTCTGTTCATGTCCAACTGTGATTACATGGGCTGCTTTTTTGGCCATGGCATCATGCTGGGCAAAGCAACCTGTAGAAATCAGAGTTAATTTTTCTCTATAAAATAGGAAGATTAAAGAGCAGGGGTTCTGCAGCAGTAGGCTCCTACTGCAGAGAAAAAAGGAGAACTGGGCTCCCCATGAAGGCTATTCTAACATGCAATCCAAATCTAGATGAGACTGAGTGAAAAGGAATTAAGTAAAATGAGCTTAGTGCAGCAAAGGCATGGGTTGGAAAGCTAGGGAGAAGGTTACTTTAGACAAATGGTTTCTGTTGACTTTAATGGGATTTGGATAGTCCAACAGCACTGGCTTAGGTTTAAGCACCCTGGTTTGATCTGGCCATGGTAAATAAGATTCTGTTGTGAGATGGGAAAGTGGACCCAACTGTAGACACCAGAGGTTCAGTTTGCAGCCTACACAGCACATGAAGCTGTGAACTGGTTTGTGTTCTTTTTTTCTTGAGGATTTTATTTGTTGCTCATCAAGATATTTTAAAAGCAATCTCAACGTCCTTCCCTTTTTCCCTTTTTCACTCTCACTCATTGGAGCGAATCATGACAGATTCACATGCAAAGCATTGAGCCGAAAGAAGAAAATAAAACGAATAAAAGACAGAAAGTAAGAGGAAGAGCAGTTGACATCTCCTGATCTACCTCTCCATTCAGCCATGCGTAGAGGAGTGTCCTGCACATACACATTGAAGTGACTTAACTATGAATGCAATGTGAGATTTCATTTTCTATTCTTACAAAATGAAATGGTTACAGCAAGAGAAAAGGAATGGGCTGGACGTGAGAGGAAAGTGCAGAGTCATTCTTTCTCTTCTTGTGGTCAGTGTGTCATACCTTGGTTGTAGCTGTGCTTGGGACACTTGTCTGCAGAAAGAAAATGAAGAAAATCTGATTTGTTTGAGGACTATTGGTAAAATTGTACTATCACTGCATGAAAGACTGTCATGTAGATACCAGATATCAGAGAGGTGCCCCTAAAACCATAACTGTTGAAGTGTTACTGTTGTCTTCTCTCCCACCATTTCTGTTTCCAGTTCCTCTAATTTTTGTCCTACTTCATTTGTAAGAGCTGGCTTAAACAATTCAACATTACAAAATAGCATTTATGGAGATTGAAAGTTGTGGTAATTAATCATCTTTGGGTGAAATTCTAGCCCAATGAAGTCAGTAGCAAAACTCCCACAGCTTCAAGTTTCAGCTCACGGCATCTTAGTGCTATGAATTATTTTTCCTCTGGATGTCTTTTGAAGTTTGAGTACATTAAATAAAAATATTGGGTTTGTGTGTTTGGTCATTAGGAAGGAACAAACAATGGCTGCAAGTTAAAAAAGTTATAGAGTTACAGGGTTTGGCATTTCTTTTGCATCTACAGATCATAACCCAAATCAGTTTTTAAAAGTTTTTCTGTGTGCCCTGCAAACAGTCGGGGATCTAGAAATTGAGCCATGCTCTTTCTGGCTAGCAGTAGTCACGATTTAGCTCATGAGTGTGTTAATGATGCATGAGACACAAACCAGAGTTCTACTAAATTTCATTGGTTTTGCAGGACTAGCTTTAATAAAGCTTTCCTACATTTATGGAGTCTTAGTTGCAGCTCAGTGAAATCAGTGGAAAGCTTGCTTGTTGATGTCAATGAGTTTTTGGCTCAGATCCACAAAAATCTGATTCTCCTATTTGAACTGGTATGTCTCCATTATACAGTATTTAAGTGTTTGTAACATTATATCAGAATATACCATAGATAAATTGCAAACATGCTTATTTGATTCATGAAATAGAAGAGGATTAAACTATTTTTTCCCCAAATAATTTACTAAAGCAAAACCTAAGGGATTCCTTAAACTCCCAGGACCTGCAGTAACTGAGGCTGCTTACAGTAATATCTCTCTGGCCTTAGAAAGATGGCCTCAAATATTATTTATAAGCACTTAATTTCACCCCCCCACCCCCCCCTTCTTCCTGAGTTTGTTCCACTGCCAGATACAGAAAGTGAATAATCTTTGGGGGAGCTGCAAATATCTTATTCAGACTCTGAAAAATCTTGGTCATTCTGTTCAGCAACAGCGATTTTCTTAGCAATCAGGTTTGGTTGTTTGGGGTTTTTTTGCTTAAGTAGTCAAGATGGAACCATAGGTGATGATAACACTCGTAACTAACAAACAGCAACATTGCTAAATCCTATTGTGACCAGTGTAATGCCAAAGGTAACACCTGCAGTACCTCTGCATTTCTCACAATGGTTAAGGTTTGCAACTCTTTAGGAGACAGGAGGAAGAAAGCAACTGGGAGGACTTGTGTGATTTGCCCATGTCACAGAAATCAGTAGCAAAAGTCATAAAAACATCTAGTAATGGACATTTTTTTCTCTTTTCTCAGACAACTATAGATTTTCTAATGAGAAGTTTTCCCTCTTGGATCAGTGACAAAGTTGATTTTCCAGAGTTCAGGGGGAAGCTCCAACTTGCCTCTAGGCATGCAATAAATCATCGAATATCAACTCTTAAGAATTGATCACCTGTGAGGGGCCATGATCTTGTCACTGGCTTGGAGAAAGGAACAGTTGATACGAGGCAAAAGCACTCCTCAGATATGTTGTATAACTTTTTTGTATTCATTAAGATGCTTCAGATCAACCCTCTTTGCTCAATATTTATATTTTCATCTGCCCTGACCTGGGAACTGTGAGCACTTTGAGAAGTTAATTGAAAGCTTGCTTTGTTTCATTTTAGCTCTCAGGTCTAAAACTTTGCTTTCAGTAATGGTACTGAGAACACTTTTGTCCTGTCTGCAATAGCTCAGAAACCTTTTCCAGCAACAACTGGGAATTCGTTATTGATCACCGTTGTCTTATTCCAGGAATTCTCCACTGAGATGATTTTCTTTACTGAATGACAACAGATCCCCCAACCCATGAGGGGGATTATTTCCCTCATGATTCCAGTGCCAGAAAGGTCCTTCAATCACAACATGCTCTACACAGGATTCCCATATTGTCTGTCCTAGATGAGATGGATTTTTTAAAAAAATTTATTCCATCCTTTCTCACCCCAGTCTGCTACCTGCCAAGAGGAGCTGATGTCTAAGCAAGGATTTCAGAGACTGCAGTCAGACTCTGAGCTGTAAGAGTTTCTTACCTGGCTTTTGGGAAATATTTGTGCCTGAACTGACATCTCTATAAATTGGCAAAAACAATTATATTCTTTTGTTATTAGTATGTTCCATAAATTTTTTGAAGCAGGGGCTGTTTCTAATAAGATATTTATATATAGTGCTTTCTACAGTAGTGTCCAAGTCTGCTGGCAGAAGAAAAGATTTAGCAGGGTCTTAGTCATTAAAACAAGAAAAAAATATTGGAAATTGACATTGTTATTCTGAATAAAGCTTGAAAAGCCACAAGGTGAGTAACATGGAGGACTGAGACCTGAAGAAAATAATAGAATATATACAGAGATGCATAATTAAGTGTCTATTTTTGATCATTGCTAAAGGAGTGAATTCATGAAGGAACTGATAAATACTGATTTCTCAGCAGTTCCATGTTAACATTTCCTTGCAACACAATGCACAAAGCTCCATATTAGCTAGATCCTTATTAGCACAGACGTCTACTTCACAACAGCTGTTCCCATAAGATTTTTGTTTCAAAGGACAGAGTAGGAAAAGCAACAAAACAATTAGGAGCTGAGACAATGGACTGTCTCCCAAAACCAGGAATAAAAAACTCAGTCAAGCATGAAGTCTACATAAAAACATCTTTCCAAAGAAGGGACAAATCCCAATACTTTGCACTTTGGGTGGAAGATGGAGCAGTGGTTATTTTCAGACTAGCCTTGATTTGTTGGTGATACTGAGTATTTAAAGAGTGGCTACAAGAAGATGGAGACTCCCTTTTTACAAGGCATCACATGGAAAATACAAGGGGTAACAGGTGCAAGTTACTCCTAGGGAGATTCTGAGTGGACACAAGAGGAAAATTTTTCACAATTAGAACAATCAGCCACTGGAATAACCTCTGCAGGGAAGTGGTGGATTCCCCAACGTTGGACACTGTTAAGTTTCGGTTGGACAGGGTGCTGGGCCATCTTGTCTAGACAGTGCTTTTGCCAAGAACGGTTGGACCAGATGATCCTTGAGGTCTCTTCCAACCTGTTATTCTATGAATCTATGTTTCTTTGATATGATTTTATGATTCTATGATGTTAATAAAAGTATTTTAAAATATTTACCAGTGCTTCCAGCATTAGCTGTGACATCATACTCTTAAGTTCAAAATTCAGGGGTTAAATTGCCCCTGAAATCAGGAGAGATGTTCCAAAAGTTTGGAAAGGAAGAAAAATAAACATATAAAAATGAGGAAACACCAATACGTTTTGGTGCTGCACTTTTATCTAGTTTACAGATTTTGTTCCTTTCATGTTACATTTCTGAAGTCTTCTCCGCAAGCCCAAGGGTGACACACACTCATTTTTTTCTGGGGTCTTTGCAAAAATCAGTGGAGTCCCAGTAATGGAGCTCAGAGAAATGTGCTGCTCATAGTAAAACCTGGTAACACCTTAAATCCACTCTCCCCGGCAATATTGGGAGCTACAGAGAGCCTTTGCCCTTAAGTGCTCTGTCTCTTACTTGGTTCTTGTCTAAGGATTTAAAGCTACAGTATTTCATGCAAATGCTTTATTCATTTCAGTCCAGAAAATGTTGAGATTTTTTTTTTTTTTTAGCCTTAATTAATCCAAATCTCCACATGTCTTAATATAATGAAAAACTAAAAATAACGACCTAAACACTCTCACCCTGCCCCAGGCACTTTTTAAAAATCTTTTTTTCAAGGGGGTTAATTTTAGACTTGGCATCTTTGCCCCATGAACTTCCCACATGTGGTTAAAGCTACAAGCCAGGTCCTGCCACCAGCCATATTTACCAGAAACAGCAGCAGAAATTTCCAGCAGAACAGTAAAGGGGCTGCAGTTCCTGTTGTTCTGCCAGTATATTTCATCTAAAAATATTATTCATCTTGCCAACCACTTTAATGCAATTGGGGAATGGCAGAGCTGGGAAGTCAGAAGAAAAGCTCTTTGTTAAAAAATTTCAGCTCAGAAGTCACTCTGTTTTCTCCTATATTGTCTGCTGCTCTTTTTTTCTTTCTTTCTGTATGTCCTTCTTTGCTGTTTACCCTATCTGCTTCTCAGACTTTTCCCAACTGTATTAATTATAATTCAGTAAAATACTAATAGTTTAAGATGTCTATGGTTTACTTTTAAACACAACTTTTTAAAACCCTGCTCAAAGAGAGATGATATAAAAAATTATCCAGCTGAAGAGTCAGAATCCTTCCTGATGTAACTACCTGGATTTACATCATGGGAGTAACCTCCAAATAGTTAGGGGGAGCATGGCACACAGGCTGGGCTTTGCTGAGCCAACCACAGCCCTAATCCTTGGCTTTCCCTTGTTTCGTTGACTCTGCCATTTCTTTCTTTGTAGTTTTCTGTTGCTGAAGCAGAAGCTGGAAGATGATCAGAGAGGAAAGCAGAGACACTGAGGTCAAGTGTCCTTGAAGTCTGTTTGTGACTAATACATTAATGAGCTTATTTGGGGAAAATCCAAAACCAACTTGTTCTGCACCTGAGCATGATCATACTAGAGCAGAGAATTCGTGGCATTCAAACAAAACCATTCCTAGCAGCACAGAAGAAAAAAACCAACAACACTTGCAGGGATTTTTTAATAAATAATAATAAAAAAAGAAATTTGACTTCACTTTGATGGCCCGACAGCCTCTTATTTACGACAGCAGTAACCCATTCCGAGAGCTGCTGTGCGCCAGTCTGGATCCAGCCCACGGGATGACTCAGGCACCGCGTCTGCTGTGACCTTGCCGGGAAGGGAGGGAGGGTGGCGGTGAGCTGGGACCAGTGCACCTGCACGAGTGCGGGCTCCCAGCCTCCCTGCCGCCCGCTGCAAGGGCGGGGGCTTCCGAGGATGGTCACGGGTGTGCTCTTGGCTTTCAGGTTAGCTCACTGTGCTCGGTTTGTCCCAGGTGAGTGCCTCAGTGAGGCTTTGTGGTACTTTGACGGTAGAAATAAACCTAACCTGCCACCTTCTATTTGCTGTTTTACATAGATATAAGGATATGTATTAAAAAAAAAAAAAAAGAAAAAGAGGCTAGATTATAAAATGTTGTTCAAACCAATCAGAGCCAGAGAAAAGCTTCTATCAAGTGAGTTTTAACCTTGCACACACTTTCATTTCTAATTATTAATTACTATTACTACCATTAATGTATTTAGTGAGGTGAGTGTACATGTTAATCTGACAAGAGTCAACGAAATGAACAGTCTCTTCTCCTCCAAATCCAATAGCATAAAAGTGGCAGGATACTAACTAGATCTAGCACAAGCTGATAAAATCATTACAGGCTGAACATGGTGTAGTACAGAGGAGACTTTTAAGAAGATTCCTGAAGGAAGAAATTGAATGATGCTGACATGTATTAATAGGAAAGCTGCTGCAGGCATATGAGCAGGCTGAAGATGCGCAGTCTGGAGTGAGCAGGGAAGTTGAGGCAGGGGTGAGCAGGGTTGAGGGCATGCATCAGGAGAAGCAGAGCTGGTCCCTGCCTCGATGGTCAGTCGAGGCAATGCCCCAGCCTTCAAACTCATGATCAGAGCCAAGTAGGTGTCTTCACCGACAATCCAGCATGGTGGATCCAGCCTGCTCACTGAGACTGACATGCAAAAGACACATTGCCTCTGAAGAAGGTGAAATTTGGTCTCATCCTTTGACAGGAAGGAAAGGAGATAGGACTTAAAGATGAGGAGGAAGAGGAGAAAATTGATGATGGACAATCCACAGCACCATTAATGCCAGGTTGCAAGATGAGCCACTTGCTTCCATCACTGGGGTGACTTATGAGAGGTACAGTGAGGATGTCGCTCAAGTTTCCATGTTGCACCAGCAAATCAGGTTGGGACCCGTTCTTGAGACTCTGTGGACAGCACTTGCCTCTACCCTGCTCTCTTATTTGCCATGCAATCCAAATGTATTCAGCTACCCTTGTATTCCCACCCTCCCACATCCCCACTTGTTGTTTCTGGCAATTCTCAAAAATTCACGTTGAGTCAAAGTCTGTATTGCCTTGGCCAACTAGCAGCTATAAATGTACACACTGGGATGATCATTGCTTCCTTACATACTTTCCTGACAGTCTTTAATCCCATGAAGGAACAATATTGGATCAGATTGTGGAATAGCCAAGCATAAACCAAACCACACCAAAAATCCTAAGGAATAAACATCTCTCTATTGTGCTTTGGTCTATGCCTCAGAGCTGGGTGAGCTTGTAAAAACCTGAGCTGTGGTAAAGGAGGTCTTATCTTCAACAAATATGACTTGCACCACCTGAAGTTGTGGCCATCTTACTCCATGGAGTCCATCTCTGAGTCTTTTTGCTGTGCAAGAGCAGTGCAAAGCAGGAGAGCTGGAGCTTGCAGCTATTCAAAATTAGGGACAAAATGTTGAATATGAAGAAAAAATTGTGACAGTACCGGTGTTACAAATGATGGAGTGTTTGCTTACCAGCTTTTGAAAGCATTCATATGGATTTGGGAACAGGAGGAAAGGACTCTGTGTGTGTGTGTGTATGTGTGTGTGTCTGTATGAGAGAGAGATGGTGCTGGGGTCAGGAGAGCACTGGAGAGAGATGAATTCCCTGACCCTCTTCTGTGGAATCTTAATAACATGTTAAGTTATTGTGCAGTGGAGGAATGCAATTAGTACAGCGGCCAAATCCTCCTCCAGCAGGTCATTACTGCATTAGTAAATGGAGGCTGTTAAGGCACACAGCATCCCTAAACATACCAGAGGGGCTGCTGGCCCAACAGGACCCAGGATTGATGAGAAAACTCCCACTGCTCTCTCCCCTTCCCCATCCACTTTTCATTATTGCTTTTCTGATCAAGCATGCGACCACATCCTTCCCCATCCTCCCCCGTACCCTGTTCCTGAGACAGACTCCCAGGAGGCCTCTCTGGAAAATCAAATCACAACGCACCAAGAGGTGTCTGTGATGTATGCAAAAGCAACCTCCAGCTGTGAAGAATTTAGCGAAGCCCGCAGGAAGCTTCCCCAGCCAAGTGGAGTAGGCAGAGCTGAGACCTGGAGGTGTGCTCTCTGGTGAGGTGTGGAAGCAGAGCAAGGCTGCTGTGTATCAATTTCAGACGGGGGGAGAGAGGAACTCACCCCAGCCCTAGGTGTAACCACTCAACGTTTTGTCTTATTGTATTATAGGGAAATTTCTATCATATCTTGAAGTGCAGGTTGCCAGCATTCAGTTTCTCAGACTCAATGGAAAGCAAGGAAGAAGTTTCTCTGCTGAAGTTGCTGGACATAAATTAACCCTGTGGGTTCCTAGGTCTGATGAATGCCATCATGCTTTGCATTGCTCCTGTAGTTTCCTGAGTTAGCCTAAGCAGTTCCAGAGAAGCCTGGTGAACCTTGCAGATTAATGGCATTTGTTTTAACATGTTTTAAGTAATTCTGAATATTTTGGAACTGTCCTGATTAGAAGAAATGCAAGTTGATATCTTTTTCCATTGATAAAACATAACAGCCTGAGTATAATCATAAGGATAATGAGAGACCGAGTGTCTTGCTCGTGGTGAAGATCTCCAGGACACCTAGGTCAGGACATTGCCAGCCCCTGGTAACTTACAATATGTTGTAAATCTATACACTATGTTTAGATACTGTGGCCCCTGAAACAGTATATAGAGTGGGCTCTATGATTAATTCTAATGAAAACGCTAAGATTCCTTCTAATAAATAAATCTTTCTCCCCACCAAAGTGCTGAAGATTAGAGTCATTCCAACAAGCTTCGGGATCACATGCCATTGGAGCCAACCATGTGAGTTCTTCAAGACAATGGGGTAGGTGAAAGTCACTGCTAGCATTTCCTTATTTCAATGAGAAGCTAAGAGCTGACCTTAACAGAGATCTGACTCCTTGATAAGATACATCCCAATGCAATGACTTCTCATAAGGCAAGTAAAACACAAAGACAGAGTGAAAACACAGGTCTTCTAGATTATGGCATTCTTGACCCATCTATGTCTTCAAAGCAGCACAGGTATCACTAGTAACCACTGTGCATCTGAGACCTTTGCAAAGTAAATGCTCCAGATTTGTTATTGTGTGTGCCCAGAAAATGGGAATGTCTGCAGTAACAAAGTGGTTATGTTCCACAGAGTCAGGAACCTGTGAATTACAGACCACAGTATGCGCTTATAAATAAATAAATAGAACTATAGTTTTAAACATATAAAATGTGTTCTTTTTTTTTTTTTTTTTTTTTTACCAGAGTACTGTTTCCAGTTTTTCAGCATTAGAGACCATGTTTATATTGCTATGCAAATTATTCCTCATAGAGAATTTACAAATTTTATGTTCATTATTAATAGCTTTATGAGTTTTTCCTCTTCCTGTTTGGTGCTATCTATAGTGTTTAGGTAATACATAATTAATGTTAACTGCTTGTGCTCTGCCCCCATGCCAGTTTACATTAGGATATTTTTCCTTGTCTTTTGTGTCTGGTCATTGGAAATTAGTGTTCAGTGGGAATGAAATAGCTGGATTACTTTGTGCTGCTCTTTCCAGGCTTTTCATCTGCCTGACTGATATCATGCTGGTGGGTTAAATCACCAACTTTTCTCCTGTTGCAGACTTAGGTTCAAAAATATGTTTAAGCTTTAGCAAGTCGGGTAATTTTCCTTTGGTCCAGGCCTTGTCTACAATCTATTGATAATGCAGCCAAGGTGGTTAGAGGTGTAAGTCTTTGGTGGTGTTTTCATACCACAACAGTCCTAGGTAAATGCAAGTATACTGTCAGAAACACCCCCAAAAGTGCCTTTCCTAGTAAAATTTATTTTTTCTGTGAAACAGTCATAAACCAGAGTAGTAAAAATCATAGTAGAAGCTATGTCTACATGTCTGGACAAACAATTCCCTTTAAAGTAGATTTAACCTTCCAGGTCGAGTGGATTAGTTTATAATAGCCACTGATTCAGATTAATTGGCAGTCTCAGTTTAAGTTGCTAGAGCAATTGGGCAGGGATGCATGTGTGTTTGTAGTGATAGCGATGAAGGGAAGTTTCAGGTGAGGACAGAAATGCTTTGATTGAGCCGTTTGTATCAGTGAACCTGATCCCTGCTTGTCAGACCAAGCTCTACCTTGTTGCACAACATGGGATTGCAACCTTTATCTGCTGAATGCATCTCCCAGAGGTGTAAACACCCAGTGCCCAGAAAGAGCAAAGAAGGTCTGCTGCTTAGTGAAGAATGTCAGCACAAATGAGACATGGAGAGGGAAAACCCAGCAGTGGCAGGCAGTGAAATGGAGCCTCTCCCATTGTCAGTCTTCAGCCTTGGGAAATTGCAGATCTTCCCTCTGCAGGGAAGCAAGATGGTCACAGAAACAATAAACTCTGGAAACAACTTTTCACTGAGACATTTCCAAAGCAGCAGTTTCTCTCCCCTTTCAAACCACCAAGGTTACAAAAAAAAACTTTGGGCTGGTCATCTCCTGATGTCTGAAGAGTCATAGACTAGCAACAGGCTCATAGACTTAGATGGCACCACCTTCCCTTTGTGTTAAACCAGTTAATAAACAGGAGAAGTTCAAGATGAAGCAACTGTGTGGGAATGGGAGATTTGCATATAACAGCTTCAAATCAGTCCCACCTACTGCTTCTTGGTGAGGCATCAAGATGAAATAAAACCCATTTTAGAAACTTAATTTATCAGGACAAAATTCTAAATGCCTGTAGCCCTAAGGGAAGAGAGGAAAGAGAAGTCCATATCCAGAACTTGGTCAGACCCTTTTCTGCAAACTGAAGGCCTCTGGACATTTCTTTCTAATGTGATTTCATGAGCAGAGACATCTGCCTTATGTGTCAGTGTAGAATGAAGTAGCATAATCTAATATTATATATATAAAATAGGATATTGAGTTTGATTAGGTTACAGCTCAAAGGTTTTAAAAAGTTCTAATCCTATATCTGTCATTAATTTTAGTGATATGCTTTTACTTTTGTGCAATAACAGCATACTGTTGTGTCATTCATGTGCCCTGGCAAGTGTTGCAAACATACTTCGCAGGTTCTCTTGCACTAGGAAAATGGGTTTTGGGGGATCCTGCAAATTTATTCATCTGGAAGACAACAATAAAAACATGTTTTACCCCCTCTCAACCCCAAAGTAGAAAAGACATGGATGAAAACATTCCCAGGTGCTGTTCAGAGGGGTAAAAGCCTGATTTTTTGAACAACTGGATATTAGGAAACCAGCTGGATTGAGGTTGTTTTATTTTAGATCACCAGATGCCTTTGTTTAAATCTCTGGGCTGACTTTGCAGGTATAAACTCAGCTCTGGGTGATACAAGAGAGACTCTTTTCCAACGTTGGTGCCATCCCAACCTACTGCTACACGGGAATAAGTTGAGCCCTCACAGTTATTTGTGCCTTCTCTCCTTGTCTCTCTCTCTTACCGTCCATGTCGTGTTTGCTCAATTTACTACACAACAAGTATTTCCACTTCTTACCCTGAAGGGTCAAGTGAGCTCATAAAAAAATCCGTCTGTCTCCATGCATCACTGCTAAGAGTGCCCATCAGGCCCAAATCAGAGTCTATTTTCTGTTGCCGAGTGATAGGTGAGGTGTATAAAGGAGACAGGGGTTAATCCACAGGGTTGAGAGAGTATCAGCTGCATGTTTTAACTAGTAAAGGGGAGCACTGATTGCTGGGAAGCCAGTGAGTCAGCGGGAGAATGTCTGTGTTTGTGTATGTAGGTGTGTGCAAGAGAACAAGAGAGGCATACCCAGGCATACACACTGCATTACTCAGGACCAGATTTATCTGGCTGCAAGTGGATGCAGCTCCCACTGAAATCAAGGAAAAATTGTTCTGTCCTCCTGGCCAAGTGTGCTTCTGCCAAATGCTGCTGTGCTTTGCGCTGAGGATGCTTCTGGGCCTCTATCAGGATGCATCACAACAAAGCTGTAGGGGGAATGGAATGTTTCTGTATTTTCAAAGGATAAGTTTATATATGCAACATCTGATTCTAACACTTGCAGTTGATCTTTACCTGCTGGCCTTCCTGTGAGAACTTAAATTCTTCCAAACCCCCCTAAAATCTGAATTATCAAAACTCCAAGGGTTTAATTTCATGAACATTTTTGCTCTTGTTTCTTGCTGGAATGAAATTGAGACCTTTTCAACATATCCCTGAAAAAAAGATACATACTCTGATCAATCTATAACCCACCGGCTTGAACACTCCCAGGAGATGCAGAAGTTGCACGTTTAGGTGCCTTTAATTAATTTCTTCTTTTTTCCTCCCATAGTATAACTACCCCAGGTGGAGCTTCTGGAAGTACAATTTTGTTTAATGATACCATTGCACATGCCAGTATCACTCATATCATAGCTCGGTGTCATCCAAACTTGTTCCACTTGCTTTTTTGCCCTGTCCATCAGGAAGCACAATACTAACCTGAGCCAGACTATTAAGGGATTTGCATGCCATCTCACCCATTTTAGGAAAGAATCTGGTTCCTTTGATGCACCCATTGAATTTCTAATCTTGAGGTCAATAGATGAAGCATGGCACAAAAACCAGCTCATACATATAATGTAAAGGGAATGTAAATCTGTCATTGAATGTGCTTCTATGCTCCCCTTCCTTCCTGACTGTTGTATTCAAACACCTCATAAATGTTATTCTGTGTTCTTCCAGCACACCTCTCAGTCAAGGCAGCTGCTATTCTCATTTTAGAGGTAGAAAATTGGGGTACAGAGATATTTTATCACTTCAGGCTCATCCAAGAAGCCTGCCTTAGAATGACAAACTGAACATTGGCTTCCTCACCTCCCTCTCTACTGTCCTTCCCTTCTGGAAACACAAGTAAATACACGTTTTTAAAAACAAGACACTTAGAAAACATGCAAGAAGCTCCTTTCCCAGGAGCCTCCATGGATATCCTCCATGGATATCCTCCATGGATAAATCACCCTGCCCCATAGGCTCTGTGAGGAGCCTGAGTGGCAGATAAGGCAGAGCCTATCTCCGAGATAGCAGTTACCTGGGTGGCACCGGTGGGTGCTGGAAGAGGCTGAGCCTGTGGGTGGGGTGTGGCGTTCCTAGAACGTGCTGGCTGAACTGGGGAAGCCAGCCATGCCCTGCGGCGGAGGTGCTTATTGAAGCACTGTATTTCAGGGAGGTGTCAGAGACAGACTAGCAGCCTGTTCCTCCCAGAACATGTCTGGGTCTGTCTCCTCCAGGAGAAGGGATATAAAAGGGCAGCTGCAGTAGGTGGCTGATTTTTAGCAGGCAACATTTTGCAAGTTAGACCTGGGGTTAAAAAAGGCAAATTTGCTATGAGCAGAAGGGGGTTTTTCCTTGCATGAGAACCTTCTTATTGCAGCCCCCTCATCTTGAGGATATGCCTTTCATTAACCTGCAGATTGGGCTGAACCCTGGCTCCTAGAGATATAATTAATTAACTACAAAGGAACTTCAGCTTCCTGTAAAAAGGCAATCCTCCCCCTCAATTTTCCAGCCCTACTCTTGAGTTCCTAATGTCACTTTGGCCTCAAAACTTTGCAAGAAAAGAATAACATTTCATGTTCTTGTTTTTATCGATATAATAGCGTATAGATATAATAATGTATAATATTTAATACATATCTTGATTTTCTGACACTTGACTCATGCTAGTTGAATTTATGGGGCAAACAGTGGGGTCTTTTTACTTCACAGCAGGGCAGAAAAAATGCTTGTTGGGGCTTGAGAAGCAATTGCACCATCAAGCATATGAGACTTCCTTTGAGAAGAGCTGGAGGGGCTTAAAGAGGAAGAGAGTTTTTCCTTCTCTCCACTTGTTTTGGTTTGTGAGTGTCTCTTATCAACGTGCATCAGACCCATGTTTATTGAATTTCCACCAGTCACTGAGATCTATGGGCATGATTAACAGGAGATGCACACAGGGAGTGGAGAGGGTGGCTTAGGAAAGAAGAAGTGCTTGAGGCAAGGATGTAATGATTTTCTTGTCCTTTGCATGGAAGGAATGCACACGTTGAGTGTTCATGCAGCATCCAGCACTGTAAAGCCCCGATGTGGTGAGAGCCTTCTGACTAATACATTTGGAGTGATAAAAGTGGCTGCTATCTGCTAATGAGAGTGGTGGGAATGAGAAATGAATCCTTGGTTTCATCATTTTCCAGGAATGCAGTTCCTTCTAGCTACCCAGAGGTTCATCTACCACCCAATTGCCTTGTGGGCTGCAGCTGAGCATGCAGTTAGGAGAAGAGGGGAGAAACACCTCCCTTAATAATGTACAAATAGTATATTTGGGTACATGATATAGATGTCTTCAGATATACCAACCTCATAGCGATACTCTCTAAAAAAAGTTTTCTGTGAGTGTAATATAGGGGCAGGAAAATCAGAGCTTTCAAAGATCTGCAGAGACCAACAATAACAAAAGTTAGTCAAACCTTTGACTGGAGACAGAGCCTTATATCAGAGCTGGGAAAATAGGTCTTACTAGTGCTCTGTCATGGTAGCAGCCCTTAGAGAGTCTGTTCTTCTGGGTCATCACTCAGTCCTCTTTTGATAAATTTTTGTGGCAAAATATGGCCTTGAAGTTGTCAAGATTTGGGTTTATAAAATTGTTAGAAGATTTCTCTTTTACAGGGGAGAACAAAGAAGAATCAACCTATAAAAAAGTTATGTTGCCTCTAGAGGTGAGAGAAGAACCAAAGCCCTGGCACAAAACAAAAAGATCCACCTTAAAAAAAAAAAAAAAAGAAAAAAGAAAAAGATTAAGAGTTTGAGTGTATCAGCAATCAGCTGATGCCACCCAAGTGTTCAGTGATGTACTTAGGCACCAGTGAAGAATCAGTCATTATGTGTCAGAACATTACGTAATAATTTTGATGTTGTATAAAAATATCTCAGCAGCCGTGTAATGTGCAGGAATTAGTTACAACACCCATTTATGTTTGAAAAGCTAGGAGACAGAGAAACTTTCTGGTTTGTTTTAAATTTAAACCAAAGGGGAGGAAATTGGAGATAAAATGAATGATCCTGTTATCAAATTGTGTATATAGGTGTTCTGATTACATTTGCTCCTATAAGAAGCTCCCACTGATATGATCAGGGGGAAGATGATGGGCCACAGTTTTTCTAAGAAAGAAGCTCACAAACTGTGGTGTCTTGTCCCCAGAGCAGATTGGCATCTGCCCTTGGCTCCTTCTTCTGTTTTCTTGGAAATTAAGATCTATCAGAATGTCCAGGATGTATTGCTTGTTTTGACACAGTGATGGAGCAGTGAAACAGTTGGGGCAGTGTTGGATGGAAAGGGAAAGGTGCAGCACCAATACTTAAAAGCAAGACCATAGAAACTATGAAAGAATTGGTGTTTTATGACATGAGTTGCACCGTAAGCACAGACTTCTTCATTTCCAGGAGCTTTATCAAAGTGAAGAAAAGTTTCATTTATATTGTTTAGATATGAAATCTTACAATGAAGATACCTATTACTTAGATTTTGACAGAAATGGCCTTTTTTTTTTAAAAAAAAAAGAACCCCCTGAAGTCAGTTCTTAAACCTAAAAAAAAAAAAAAAGAAGAAATTAAGTTCAAACAGAATTTTATGGACAAGAATGACTAACCAGTTTGGAAATCCTCGGTGCTTTCTGATTTCTTTTATCTTCTCTGAGTGCTGAAAGATTAGCTTTGTATTTAAATAATTAAAGAGTAACACAAATCCACAAATCTTGCAATAAGGAGATGTAAAGTCACAATGTCACAGAACAGCTACTATTTCTTCTATCGAGAGGCTGCCTTAAATTAGAAAGCCAGTGGCAGACAACATTGTCACTGCCTTTTCACAAATGAACTGTGCCTCACCTCTAGCGTGACACTATTATTTCCCACATATTATTCCACTTTCTCAGCTCAATGAGCCACTACATAATAATCATATTTAGTCATTATATAATATTTTTCTTCCCATGTTAATAGCTAGAAAAGCTAAACCAGAGTTTGAGGCTAACATTTTCCAAAGACACTTCTCATTCTGGAAACTTCAGGTTTCTAACTTGAGGGAACCTTGGACTGATTTTCTGAAGACGTGAGCACCTACAGGCCTAAGTTGACCACATTTTCCAGTCACGAATTGTCAGATGTGTTTTCGCAATTTGAAAAGCTCTTGGCCTGATTTTTCAGAAACTGCTGAATACCCAAACTGGGAAAATCGGGCTCTACTAAAGCCTCTGAACTCCTCTCCCCAACAGTTGGTTTTGAAAGTCTTGGCAATGGACTTCAACTCAAGTTATTGAAATCTCCAACAGAAACAGCATGACTTCAGATGTCTGATGAGAGACTGCATTTGTATGGAATTGACGTATGATCCATTACTTTTGCTATTTTCAGTACTTTCATCCAAGATGCAAAATATTTTTTTTTTTTTTTTTTTTACTTAATGAGAGGTAATTTTCCCAGGACCCAGATGACCAATACTTCCCAGCTCCCACTGTATCTGTGTTCTTGGTGGAAATATCTACCAGGCCTACAATCAAACAGCTCTACAAATGAACTTCCTTCTACTCTTTTTGGTATTGCACTGGTCAATGTGGGCAGCATTTTTCAGGAACATCAGGAGCTGTGTCCCAAATATGTCACAGGAAACCTGACAATACTTGAATAGGAAGATGCAAACAAGATCATTGTGGTACTTTCAAGGGAGCAGCGATATCATATGCTCAGTTATTGCAAAATGAAAATGATTCTTCCTAGAGATATGGAAGGCACTTGAGAGAGGAACAGGCTTTCAAGGGACCTTCTTTTTTTTTTTTTTTTTTTCATTTATATGCAGTTCTTAAAGAAAAATTGACTGTAAAGACTCAATTATGTGACTCTTTTATTTATTCTTCTTATCAACTCCAGCTCTGCATTTTCTAATTTTACAGTACAAAGGATAGTATACTCAAACAAATGTTCTTCACACTCCTCCTGAGACATGGAAATCAAAATATACTTTGCTTCCTCACTATAAAATTTCAGCACCTAGAACACAGATGTTGATTCAGAGACTCCTAACCTCCAACAGTTGGATACCAAAGCCCAAAACTTTCTTAGGCCGTTAGTACTCCATTTCTCTGTAAAAAAATAAACCAAAGCATTTTCATTCAAGAATAATGAGCTGAAGGATACATGCTGGATTGGTGAGATAAGCCACATCATAAACTTATTTTCATAAAGTTTACAAGCTCTGCATTCTAGAATAAAACATATTTTCTGGGCAGAGCCCAATTCTTTCTTTATGGAAAAGGATATCTTAGATTACTTCCCCCTTCCTCTTCTAGCTCCTCATTTCAGCTATGTATACACAGGTATCTGCTTTTACATATACTTCTAGATGACCTTTTGGGTTATGTCTCAATTAAGTGGAACTTCTCAGACTAGAGGAAACCATTACACACTTTTCGCTTTGTCTCAGCACCTGCAAAGCCTACTGATATAATCCAGTGTAAGTGGGCCACTGCAGGAGAATTTGGTGCTCAAGGAGAATGTGTTTCCTGTTCACTGAAGAGGTAAAAATGGAATCACCATTCTGACTCATTCAAGTAGCAAACTTCTCTGAAGATCACATGCCTGCCGAGCCAATGTTATTTTTGGCAGCTCTTCATGGAAAGCTATGGGTTTTGTTTTGCCACATCTGTTCTCTCAAGTATATTTTGCTTTAGATGAGCCTGTTCCACCTTGTGCATTTTTTTTTTTCTTGGTGAGGGGGTAGGAGGAAAGGGGGTTGAGTTTGAATATTACATTGCATTGCAACAGCACATTTTCATAGCAGAAAAAAAGTTCTCCCCTCTGGACCTTAAACAGTATTTCCAGCTATTGTGTATACTCCCCGACCCTTACACTGTTTCTGAGAGAAATGATTTCTTTTGCAGATGTTGAAAGGAATACATGCATAAAAGATTCTGAGGACTTTTATAAAGAGTAGGGAGAAGGGGTATACAGATGTGTCACAGTCAAATGGGGCAGAGAAAGAAGAGGATATTTTATATTGCACAGAATATATGTAGCTTTGAAAATCTGATAGACAGTGAGGGTGCTGTTTCAAGGAACCAAGGCTTGTGCGGCTGAGTTCAGAGGCCAGGCTGCGTTAAGCCAGCCCATTGTGTCACCCAGCAGGAATCAGAGAGACACAGTTTAGTGAAAACCACAGGCTAATCTTCAGTGTTTCTTTGAAATATGATTTTTGTTTTTTAGCAGCAGTTGGTTTTGACCATTCTGCAGTTGTCATTACTGGAATGGGGAACATTTTTGTTATTAGAAGGTAATTATTTGGAAGCTGCACATCAGTGCTTTAGTGATGCATACGTGTGTGCAAGACAAAGCATGCATATACGTGTTGTTGTGAACGCACAGGCTTTTAATAATGATGCTCAGAATTCATGTGATTTGCAGATTGATGCACTCCTCCGATACACTTTGTATATATTTGCTTTTTTTCTCCCCTATCAATTTTGTGATTCGTATTAGGGAAGGATAACTTGCGGGTTTCTTTCTCCTTCTTTTCAGAAGTACTAACCCTGTAACCCCTTGCTTGATGACTCATTCCCGTCTCTTTCACACAAAACACCCTTTCAACAGTTCAGCAGTGAAAACATTAGGACTGTCTCTTGGTCACAAGGTTATTGTTTTCATATCTCTTGGAGCAAGACCCTGGGATAACTCCAGTGACAAATTAGCTGTTGTGTTGAATGAACAATTACATCAAGGCAATATTAATCTGGGGGCCTAGAGGGGACAAGGTGCCTGATTTCAGTATAGGAGGAGGTACTGAGAGGAGAAACTATGTGATCTCATTACATAAATGGTGGGATCTCATTAAATTGTTAACAGCTATGTATGTTTACATCATTTTTCCTAGAGGAATGCCTGGTACTCAAAATTACTGGAGTTTTTCTCACTAGAAATGGTCTTTCTTATATAAAAAAACCCTGGGAGGTAGACACTTTTCTCCTCTTTTTTCCTCAGTGGAGACATCTACATAGGAAATGGGTTTACCTCTAAAACAATCTTTTAAATGAATGAATGTGTTATTGCAAGCCTCCTACCACCTCCAGGCTGAGGGGCCTCAGGAGCATTCCCATGAAATTCTCCTGGTTTCAGGATATTTTTGTGAAACGCTGATGAAACGAGAAGCTTCAGACATTCTAGCAACAACTGCTCCGGAACAGGAAAGTTAGTGCTTGCCTTCAATTTTCACAAGCTGGAATCGTCCAGGAAAACTGACACCAAAAATATTTTCATATGTACCCTCGCAAACCAAAACTGCTGAGTTTCACACGGCTGCCCTGCTGAAGAGCTCTGCTTCCTGCGTGGGAGTTGTACTTGCTGACTTACACGTCAGGGGAAAACTGAGCTCACTTCCAACCACGGATCCCCATCCCGAGTGCAGCCCTGTCTCTTGGAGGCACCTGGGTGAAGGCTTCGGGCCCCACAGGCGGTGGCGGACACCGTTACACCTGCCAGATGTCTAATATCGCTGGTCACTTGCCAGCCGGAAAGGGCGATTCCTGTTCTTCCAGGTTAGGGCTGCAAACCAAGAAGAGATAGACTAGAAAGGAGGGGAAAGGGAAGGAAGACAAAGGTATCTCTGTTGGACCAGGAACATCTTTTAAATAGTTGTAAGTCAACATGCATTAATTCATTTGCTTTATCCTGACAGGGAATTAGCACAGCTACATGTGGAGTGGTTTCAAGATGTCACATTGATATCCGTCACATAAATCTCTCATATGGAAGCGAAGGGCCTTGTGCAATGGATTTGAACCTTTGGGCCACAGGCTGGCTTTTCTTAGTTGCTTTCCTAATGTTTCCTAAATTTGTTCCAAGGATGCACAGCTAAGCAGACTCCTAAATCAAAGCTCATAGCAAACTGTACAGATATGCGGCGTCCAGACAGAGGTGGAAATATGGGACTCTGCTTATTGTGAGCAATGTGACTAAGATAGTCTTGGTATAGAGGTACCTACTTAAACTCTCAATTTTTGGAATAGCAAGACCTGGCTTGCTAGTGCAATGAATACAGGAAAAGGGGTTTTGTTCTGTTTTGTAAAATAAATCTTCATTTCTGTGTAACTTTGCACTCAGAAAATAATCCCTGTCTCCAAAGCTGAGTGTATGAACCTTTATGCTCCTTAGGTGCATATCACACCCCAGAATGTTGAGGCTTACATGTGTGAGGTTGTTCGGAGTGTGGTCATGTTTTGGGGTACAGACCATGCCCTTTAAAAAGGAGACCACTTCACTGAAAATGAAAACCTCGGCAATGCCTATGAGAGAGGACAGCACCTATCTAATGCCATGTACTTGGTCTCTTTACCATCCATACAACCTGCTATGCCACAGATATGTATGGTCTATAGACAGGAGCATGGTAATAGCTATTTCAATATTTGGCAGTCTGGGCTGTTTCAGTTCTACTTCTTTCCTTAACCTCAAAATGAGATTAGAGCCAGACTCATGTCAAGTGTCCCACAGCTAACCTCTAAACTAATTTTTTATTGCCTCGAAGAGAAGGATTGAGAGAAATATTTATAGGCCCTGGTAGAATAGTAAAAGTTTGCAAGCATTTAGGGCTTTTACTCAATAAACCTTTATGTGCCCTTCATGCACCCATTCAGCTCTGAGAAAAAGTAAAAAATAAAAAAAAAATATAAAAAGCACAGGGAAATCATGCTCTGACAGTAAGTCGAAAACCTCATAAATTCCAGATAAAACCAATACCCGCACACTGTAGGAACCTATCTGTAGTCAGCCTATTGTACAAGCTCAAAAGCAGGGAGAAGACTTAGGGTGGTTCATGTTTCTCTTCAGACTTTTCATTTATCCCTTTCCATTTAGGACAAAATGTCACCAAACCTTTTTGCATCTTTTAATCTGTGCCCAGTTTCTCTGTGATTCTTCTCATTTGTTTCCCTTTGGTGTTTCTATCAATTGAAAGTTCAGTTTTTATATCTGCAGTCCCTGTGTGATCTCCTCAATTCCCACCACCTGAATACCTGACATCTCACTCTTCCTGTCTTCTCTCCTGCACTTCTTCACCTTCCATAATGCTCACTTTTCTCTCTCACAGACTATGACTTTAAAAAATACTTCTTCCAGAGGAACCTTCATCAGTGTTACATCATTGCTCAAGTATGTGCTTTCAGTGTTCAATCCTAACCCTCTTCTGGAGTTAAGGACCTTCTCATTTTTTTGCTTGCAAACTGCTAAACCCATCTGACTTGTAAATAAATAGCCAGGGTTGGCATGGGTCTTGGCGCAATGAATGGACAAAAATTTTTCTTCCTGTCTCAGCAGTCACTGCTTTCCTTCAACTTTTCCGCTTTTCCAGTTCCTCCATCCTCATAGCCTAGGTCACAGGCTTCTTCAGCCCATAGCCCCATGAGCTCATGCTGTAATTGCATGACTAGATCACTGAAAAGCACTGCTCATATAGTTTTATTAATTACAACAAAACTAAAAGTGAAAATCTTTGTAGCTTCTCTGTTAAATAAGGCACTAATTTCCTATGCAGATTAATGAGTAACACAAGCAAAAAGCTAAAAAACCCCACCCCAATCTAAGATGGCAAAAACAATCCCCATAGTTATTATTGGGATTTTATTGTGAGGGGTTTTTTGAGGTTGAAACAGACCCTGTCACAACATTTTGCTGATACTCATATAAAACACTGTAAAAGTCCAGACCAATCTGAGCAGGTGAGACAAAGGAAAAAATCAATGCCTCACCTTGGGAAAATAGAGCAGAGAAGCTGAGAGATGAAATGTCTCGCAGAGCAGATCTCAAGGCAGAGCTGAGAACCTAACACAGACTGGTTTTGGCTGATCTTTTTGGTATAATTAATATCGAGTTCATCAAGTGAACATAAAATATTCAATAGCCTGAGAATCCTCCACTCTGCATTGCTGGCTGTGGAAATGTTGAGCCATCAATAAATTGTTTGGACAGGCTGCCCCAAACCTTGCCCACATGTTGAAAATACACTTTCATAATGTCATGCCATTTCTAGCATAGCAACATTCAGGACAAGCATACTCATGCTGCCTCTGCTTTAAAACTGGTCTAACTCCAAATCCAAGGAGAGCACAATGCAGTTTCAGAGGTCAAGGAGAGAGTATGCAGGAGAGGCTGGGTAGAGCAGTCACAGGTCTGTATTTTGCAGCTCTTCAGTGCACAATGAATTTCTGTAGTTTCACTGGTTGTGGCTTGTCTGATCCAGTAGCAGTCTCAAATATGATCTGATTCCTGGGGGGGTTCTTTTTTTTTTCCCTGGGTAATTTCTCTACTCAGCTTTATACTCTCATTTGTCATTTGCAGTAAATATACTGAATTCCAATTTTTATTTCATTGCAAAAAAGTATGTCTAGAAGGCTGCGTTGGCTGACTGTTACACCAGCATGAATCCATCTGGGGGCTGGGTGAAAATACCATCCTGTCTGGGGAGGGAGCTGAGGTCAGGCTGTGACACAGAACCTTTGCCACGCTGAAGGTGTATTTACAACTTCAGATTTGTTTCCTGGCCTGGTGGCAGAAGTAGGTCCATTGCAAGGGAGTTTATATGCAACTTGGTCAGTGAAATCTGTATCCTTCTCTGATGCAGAAAAGGAAGGGGATTAAAGCAAAACTCAAGAAGGGGCAGATGCAATGGGGAATCCTCTTTATGTTCTGCCACTCTACACTGTGTGCTAAGTGGCTGAGGGAAAGATCTTGGAAGAGAGTCCTCATTTGTTTGAATTAGTTGTGATGAAAGGGTTCCTATAAAGCTGAATTAAAATTAAAAATAATGACTACAACTAGGCCTGCTCCAAGAGGAGAGCAGGAGCACATTTCTGAGAAGAAAGATGATGCGTCACAGGAACCATCTACCCAGGGATGGTGAGATTCTCCATCCCTAGCTATGCTTTACATTGAAAACAGTGGTTTTTCAAAAAACACCTCAGCACTTCAGCCTTAGAAAAGCATGTTCAAAATCAGCAAAGCCATGGCTTGGCCCAGATGCCTAAACAGTGAGGAAATCACTAGATAATAATATGCCGGAGCTCCATGGAAGCAGTGAGCTGTTCCCTCTTGAACGTCTCACCATGAGCAGTGACAAGCACGTGGAGGATTCCTCTAGGCCCTGTTTTCAGAGGCATTTGGACCCTTAAGGATATTTCAAGGCACCTTAAATCCACAGCTTCCACTACCAGGGAGAAACGTAAGGACCTTTGCAGAAGTGTGGGTTTGCAGGCACAGAGATTGCCCAGGGAAGCCAAGGTCAGGGTTGGCCACTTCAGCAGTATGAGGACTCTTCCCCAAACACTATGTAAGGTCATTTTCTACCCAACTAACACTAAACAATGACATGGTAGTGAGGAGAGAAATGCAATGGGAGAGTAAGGCACAAGAAGTGAAAAAGAGCAGCAAGTAAATTGGAAACAGAAGTACAACCAGGACAATGAAATTCAGGGAAAGTTGTGTCTCTCCTACTTGCTTCTTCCAGACACAGCAAAGTGATGTCTGAAAAGTGATGAATCAGGGACCACAGGCAAGGACAGGAGCAACAAGGCTCAATTGTATGACCTGAGGCATGGATGGGAAACTAGAGCAGAGAGAGGGAAAGCAGAGAAAACTGTCAGATTTCTGTGGCCATTACCATGCTGTGTGTGCTCTTCATAAAACATTTATTGTGGAGGATGCCTTGCTCCTTTGATTTGGGATTCAGAACCTCAACCAGATTTAGACCAGACATTTTCTTTCTCTCTTTTTCTTTGTCTTCCAACTAATTTTAATATAAATTAGGAAGAAATGTACACCACCACCACCACCACGCCCCCCCCCCCCCCCCCGCAAATACTATCTTCCAGAGAGCAGGTAAAGAACTGTATCATGCATACCCAGGTCCCTAGAATTTGGGTTTCTCCCTGATTTTAACAGCTTAATTTGAACAGCGATTAAAAAATAAATGAACCCTTTGCTCATCACAACAACATTAACATGTGAACATGAAGAAGCGCTTATTTATCTTGGCAAGACCCACAGCTGGGATAAATGATTCCAGCTGAAGATAGAATTATGTCTCTCAACTCCCAGCTAAATTTGGGGCCAAATACATACTCCCTTTTCTGCAGTAAATGTCACTTTCCTGATCCTAACACATCAGTTCCAGTGTATATTGATGCAATCCACTGCAACAGCAAAATCACTACCGCTGTAATATTGCTCCCATAAAGCACTGGATAGAGGCCCGATCGACTGCATTGGACAACAATTACCTCAAATCAAATTCTCTCTTTCTGGACAGTGGTGTAAATGGGGAGTATCTTCACCACAGATCGATGGAGCCACAGCAGAAGCAGTCAGGGAAGAGGGGGGTGATAAGCAAAGAGATTGTGCTCATTTCCATTTTTGCCCAGGGAAGCACAAAACACTTCTGCTGCTCCCCAATAACTGTGCTCAAGGAAAATCATCAACACACCCAGCAATTATAAGCCTAAAAAAGATAATCAGTGGCCAGACAGCCCTAATAAAAGTAGCTGGGGCTCCTGTCCCCACGCATGGTGTGTCTTGCCTGAAGCACGGAGCGCTTGGCCGCGTCCCAGAGGCAGCCGAGTGAAAGGGTCTCACCTGCTACCTGCAATCAATCCTTGCCTACAGTGTCAAGCCGACCTCACCGGGGGTCATTCGGCAAGGCTGAGCCATTGCTCTGGGTTTGTCAGGGGGGATCGGTTCAATGCTTCCTGTAAGGGTCAGTGGCAAAGGCTGGCAGTAATTTTCAGCTAGGTATGTGGAGGCAGGGATGGAGCCTGAGGCACTGCTGGCTTCAATAAATACTTAAGGAATTTAACAACCCAGTGCAGACCCTGTGTCAGTGGATGATGATGATGTGACGGAGCTCACGCTCAGTATTTCAGGGCTCTGTCATTAAACATCTCTGCTGCAGGGAGCAGCAGGGCAGTCATGCCACGCGGACAATCTGATACACAAATGGTGTGCCTCATCTATCGGGTTTCTCCAGATAATCGGGATCAGCACCCTCTAACACCATCAGTATCCTGAATGTACAACACTGAGCTGACTCATGTCAATGGAAAAAAGAGGCTGGTGGTAATGTTCTGGCCAAAATTGTGCCACATCACAATACAGGCATTACTCATGCTGGGTCATTTCTTAAATATAGTACAATCATGCAATATGCCTAGGCCTACAGGGTAAGTAAGGGCTCCTTTGTATTTTTTTAATCTCGGGATTAGATTTTTTTTTTTTTTGTAGCCTTAAATGGCTAGAGATTTCAATAGAGGTTTCCATTTTGCTGAAGGAAGGCACAATAACTACAGGAAGAAAAGGAGGTTTTCTGGGCATAGAGCCAAACCAAGACAGAGGTCACCTGGCTCCTATAATCTTCTGTGCCATAGACTCCCCATCTGCCTTCTGGCAAGTCATTTATTCTACCCTCATCCTTTGTGATGCAGCTGTAAGTGGGGATAATAACACATCTCTACATCATAGGGCAAATGTGAGGATAAGCATGATGGTATCAGTGCAACTATTGCATAATGTGTTGGTGGGCTAGAGGGATTACTGTCCCTAAACACTCCCTGTGAGCCACACAGCCCTCTGAATGAACATCTCTCTGGTTATTTGTACCTTGTATAAACTTAATCTGAAACTTCAGCGTTATCTGTCACAGGTTTTACACCTACCAAGACATTCTGCACAGTGATCGGATTGCAGCAAATTACAATTCTCCACCGAAAGTAAGAGATCAGCTCTGCGGGAGACAGTGGGGTTCAGCAAAAGTAAGTGATGTGTTTCTCAGGCAGACAAATATAGAGGGGTAGGCTAAACTGAGCAAAGAAGCTTCATGTACCTGCACCTACTGCTTCTGACGAGGTTTCTACCACCTTAGATCTGCCAGCAGAGCTGGTTGTGGGAAAGCATTTGGACTTCCTTCAGTTCAAATGGGTCAAGTTAGCAAAAATCTCTGATCTCAGTGGCATGAACAAGTGCAATTTAGACTAAAATGGGCCTGGGTTAAAACATGAGGAGGTCAGTGAGCAGACTAGACTATTGTTGGTGACAACTGCTGGTCTGAGCTGGCAGTTTCTAGGAAGAAAGGTGAAAGTTTTCCTAGGATCTTCCAGCAAAGTTTCCAAGGTGCACATCTGCCCTTAGACACAGCATTGCTTCTGAATGAGCTTTCACTCTGTAGGCAAAAAGTACTGCTCGTGAATCCCCCCATCATGTAGGCCAAAGAAAAACGAAGAATAAGGATGTCTGTTGCACATTGGTAAGTACGTCTCAAAGATGATATAAGCCAGTGTGACATACAAGCTGACAAGTCCAGAAGCTATGGTAAATTACAAAGAATTTTTGGCTTGTCTACACTAATTTACTAAATGAAGCTAAACCTATTTAAACAAGGCTTAAACCATTTTAAGTGTGTTGAGTTGGCACCAAAGTAACCTGATCCACTTTACATTGATTTAATTATACCACTGCGATTTATAGACCGTGCTGTTGTCTCTTATAGCCTTAGACTTCCTTAGCTTCACCTCTGAATTGGGTTCATAAGGGAAGAGGTCTCCAAAATATTAGTTTTTAATGTAAATTTAATTATGGATGCCCTGGGAGTGGGCAGCCAGCATCCCCCCAGGCATCCTGCAGTATGGAGATTAGATCTTTAATGCTACATTGAGAATCCTTCCATCTGCTTTTCACAGTGCTGATAGCATCACCTCAAAAATACCCAATCTGAACCCAAAAGGGAAGAATAAATGAAATTTGCACATGGCTCAGGAGATTCAATAATTCATGATATTTCATTAGACAACATCTCCATTAGGAGCCTGACATTTATATTCATGGTTGAGCAGAGGGATAACTTATGAGTTATCTCTTCTGTCTTTGTGAGTGAAGATTAATGTCATAAATGCTCAGCAACTGTGTATCATATATATACACACTTATACACACTCAATATGCATTACTTTTATCTTCTATGATCTTCAGGAGCGAAAGCACTTGAGACAACAGTTTAGGGGAAAAGCAGTTTCTGAATGTTGTCAGACTGTGCACAAACCAGAGGAAAAATTGTGTCATCAGTTAAACAATCTAAACAGTAGCCATATATCAAGCCAGGGAGAGTGGTCTGTGTTGAAGCTGTCGTACACTTGCACTATTTAATATGCTGTGTATAACTCTAGGGGCTCTGTCCTAAATGGTGAGCCTATTTTTTGTGCAAAATGGGAAGAAGAGAAGGGAAAGCCAATTCACTGCCATCTTCCTGCTCTCAGAGAGCTTGAGCTCAGTAGCATGCAATGCCCATTCTTGCACAACTTAGAGAAGTTTGGATGAATTTTCAAAAGAAAGTGGCTGCAGCTAGTGACTGCCATGGTTTAATCACTGTGCTCTGTGCTTCAACCCCTTACTATCTCCTATGCCAAAAGGCTGTGTGGTAAAGAACCGGGAATGCCAGCTTTGTGCCATCTGAGGATTTCCCTAAGACAGTTTTCTGGCTGCTTCAGATGCAAGCAGCTGAACTTTCAACAAAGCTTGCACAGTCTAGGACTTGTTTCTAGTGAAAATCTATTATGAGTGTTATATAAAGACAGTGCATAATAAACACAATTTATCACATGGCTCTCAAATTCATTACTGAGTTCTCACCTATGAGCCTACAGATTTATAGACATCAGGATCTGTGGCCAAAAGGGGCTATGTAAGTGCAAATAGTTATGGCTGTTGGAAAGATTCTCTTGGATTATCCAGTCCAGCCGCATGCATTCCCGCAAATGCATAAGCAGGTTCAATGATTTGATACAAAAAATCACTGCCTCATATTGTCTAAGATGACTGATGTATCCTGAATTATCTTCTTGACTGTGCTTTTCATCTTAATTAAATAGGCTGGCTGGACCATGCCAAGAGATAGAACAGGCCAGATTTTTACTATTATGGCTAGTAACATCTCTTCCAACACAAGTGGGTCCAGTGCAACCTTCTCATATAACCAAAAAGACAGCCTGTTCCAGGATCTGACTGTATATTCACTGATCCAAATGATATGAGCCTTCTTTTCATCTGTTCCCTGACATCCCCACATCCAGTTTGCACAAGACAGCTAATTTCAGATAGTTTAGATAGATTTTAATTTCATTTGCTGAACTGCACAGACATTCCTTTGAAGTATTTGAGACAACAAAGACCAGAAAACATACATAAAAAAAAATTCAGATTAAAGCTCTATTCTTGCTCTGATTTGTGTGTTACTTAGGCAAAAGAATAGAAAACACTGGGGTTATACCAGTAGTCAAGAAAAAGCAAGAGCTCAAATCCAGGCAGTTCATCTTCAGCTAGTAGAGGTCCAACCCCAAACTGCATTCTGGGTTTGCCTGACCCAGTGCAGCATGATGCAGAAAAATCCCAGCTCTGCGTACGGGAAGCAGCATGGCCATTTTGCTGCAGTGTTTTGCACAAGCTAGTTATTTCCACTGCAGATCATTCACATTGTCTTCCCTGCCCTTCGGGGAGCTCCCATGCCCTGTCCCAGAGATGTGCCCTGACAGAGCTGCCGGTGCAGCGTGCTCTGACACAACAGTGCTGCAGCAGGCTGGCAGACGAGGCCCTTCTGATGCATCACTTCTCTCTTTGATAGAGATGACTGCATTTTAAAGACTTTTAAGGGACACAAAAATAAACATGTGCCCACAAGCTGTTATATGCCTTTCTGAATATTTATTTTTCTAAGGAACACACATTTACTCTGCAATCAAACACAGAAATACCTAATTTCATCATCTTGCTTTAAAAAACAATGCTCTATCACTGTTCGTTGTTCTCTCTGGAGAAATTTCTGAGCCCATTTGCCCACATGGGCTTGTGTGAGATGCCACTGAGCAAATACCTCCTGCAGCAGGGTCCAGAGGCTGTGAACACTTCTTCTGTGTGAAATTAATTGAGCTCCAAGGGTCAGCAGGTTACGAGTAGGCTCATTATGACAAATGATTTCTGTCTGAGTAGGAAGACCTTTGGGGTCAGTTCAGGATTATGCTTAAATTTTGTAATTATGCCTGCCTCAGGCCTTAAACAAACTAAGTGTCCCTTAACATGTGGAGGGAGGCAGCCTGGAGATTAAGGAACAAGCAGAAACAGCCTGGCTTAGTCTGGCAGGACAGGTTTTTAGCTGCATCTTGTAAATAAAAACCCTGACAAGCTCAACACAGCCCAAGACAGGCTTAGAGCCTGACAGGGAAAGATCTGGAGTCTCGAGGAACTCTTTATCCCTGCGACGATTACAAGAAGTCCAGCTGGGAAAAGCTCATCATAATTCTTACTCTGCCTGCAATGGAGACACTTCACTTTGCCAAACCCAAAAAGGATAAATATGCTGTAAAATATGGAACTTGATTGTACGTGGAGCTGTATTAGCAACTTCAGGGCTTAGATTGTGAGTCATAGCTCAGGCTGGATGGAGGAGTTATGTGCCAGAAAACAAGGCCAGGTTCTAACATCAAATAAAGTGACTTACTTCAGTCTTTGCATGGTGCTTTCCCTTTGCAGACAGCGCAGGAGGGCTAGGGGTAGGTATGGCCCCTTGCCCTGGTCTCTGCTGGGGAACCTGACTGATGCTTCAGCAGGTGTCAAGGGCTGGGACAGGACTGTCCCTGGGCAGGGGGACACCTCCCCAAACCTCACTCTCTACAGGTTATTTGTCAAAATTTATTTAGACAAAGTTATTCACCTATGCAAACTCAAAAGAGGAGGGGGTGGACACTTCCAAAACACGATTCATCCTGTCCTGAAATAGATGGGACGAATCCACTTTGGACAGTACTTCTCTATAGAAAGTCTAGACTTCCTGAAGCTTGGAGAAGTATCTTTAAATGAAGTGAGATGGAAGCACCCAGCAACGCTCCAAACCCTGGAGAGACAGAGCCCAGGCTGTCCAACCTTAGGCAACACTGGTGGTACTGCTGGGTATGCCCCAGCAACATCTCACCCAAAAGAGCTGCTTTCCAGTTATTTTACATTCTGCTCCTCTGCAAAAGCTGCTCTAGGCTGTTCCTGGAGACCACCAGAAAGATACGCAAAATATTTCCTTGTGCTGCTGACCAGATAGACACAGGTGGATGGAGAAACAAGTAGTATGAGGAAAAATACTTTCCTGGAAGTCTCCATTAGACTACAATACGTGGTGGTTCATGGCCACATGAAGTATCAGTTCATTAGTCTAATTAAATTGTATGTGTATGCACATATCACATATTGCTACATTTTAAAATATCTGTGCAAGATGCTTCATGAAGCGCACAGCAAATATCTAATCTTGTTTAAAAATGTTCAGTTTGAAACCATTATTGGCTCTGAAAGCTGAGCTCAATTCTTAGGATTTAAATCTGAATTTCTAGGACATTTACCCCCCCATACTCTTTCTCCTTACTGTAGATTTAAGTTAAGTATTTGTATAATTCAAAGTTTGGGATGAAAAATAAATTGACACTGAGGTATTTCTTTTGATATGTGTTTGAAAATCAGGCTAGTCACTTCTCCCAAATCATGCTTCCTATTATGTTTTGCAGCATTTCATTCGTCTTTTCTTATAGTACACTTTCTTCTAATCCTAAAGAATCATAGGAGCATAGGATTGCTTGCCTCTATCTTAATTATTCATGTAAATTAAAGACACAGAAGAAAAATTATATATTCAGAGAAAATGGTCTGTCTTTCTTATAATACTCTACTTATAAAAGCAGAGTGACTTTTATGTAATCATTTTTCACTGGACTTTTATTATGCTTTATTGCACTCTGATCACCATGGACACTTAATCTACAAACAGATTCATGGTTGTTTTCGAATACATCTGTAATTGTGTGTGCGTGTCTGAAAATTTTTTGCAATGATTGCATGATTACACTGATCTGAAATGGCAACACAATATAGGAAGCGTTTTTTAATCCCATTTAATGCAATTTTTACAAACTTAGATAAGGTTAATGACAAAAAAGATAAAAATATTAAAACTGATCTTAACATTGAATGGAATTGTGAGTATATTTCACAGAATTTTATTCTTGAAAAGTCTTATATTTGACTTTTATGAAGATTCTAGGTTTTTTCTATTTTGTGATAATTTTAGATACTTCTTATATCTTCAGTCTCATTTTTGAAGCTGTCAGGTAAAAAGTCAACTCTTGTACACACAGTGAAATGATAACTGTTAAGTAATATTGGCCAGAGTAACCTAGAGAAATGCTCTGCAAATATGCCTAGGACTTTTCCCATGAATAAAGATGATCTCAGCTGGTTTGGGGTTTCTCAGAGAATGCAGTTAATAATGTGTGATGACACTATTTATAGCATCTTCCCTGTGCAGATCCATACAATGATATCCAAATAGGCTGGCCTCATCTTTGTTTTGGATTTCAAAAGCAATTCAGAAACTTAGGCTAGGTATGCAAGTCCAAGAGGAGGTGCTCAGGACAGGTTTCAGCCTAGTTTCCTTCAAGATAGACAATGAGGAGATGGAAAACATGAGGCACCAGGCAGGAGGCAAGCACATCCTCCAGTCAAGCCCAGGGACGATGGTGCATCTCCTTTTCTGAGCCGAGTCTCCCTGCGGTCTTCGGCAATTACCTGTGCCCAGATTCTTAGAACTGGGCACATGCAATTGCATGTTTCATTTGTCCATATAATTACTGTAATTGTGACCACAGTTGTGGTAATCATACATGCAAACAATCAGTTAGACATCCAGACTTGGAAGATGATACTTTCTCTACTGTGCTCCAAGCAGCATTTTCAGCTCTACCTTGCTGGCAGAACACCTACATACAGTAAGATTTCCTTACTCAATGCGTCATTGTGCAGTACATGCTATCTTTCTCTAGAAGAGAATTAGAATACACAACTTAGTCATTTCCCTTCAGTCCCCCAAAATGGTGTCTTTTAGAGACAGCAATGGAGATAGCGGTTGGCAAATGCATCTAGCTTGTGATGTGCCAGCACTTGAAGCAAGAAAACAAAAATTACCAATTAAGCTGTTAAGTCAGGAAACTGCATTAAGAACCCAAGGGAGAAGTTGCTTCCCTGATTACATATAATATGCACTATGTACTCTCAGTGTACCCAGGACTGTGTCGTCTACTGGCCTGAAGCCACATCTGTCACACTGAAAGTGCTCTTCTACCCTGAAAAGTGACTCAGTAAAAAATAGCATCACTGGGTTTCATGTTTATGATCTCTTAACAATCCAGTATCAGATGTGTTCAGTTTACAAGTGAAAACAGTTCTGGGACAGAGGTTTAGGTTTTGGTGTGGTTTCCCTCTGCTCTGACTGCTAATCCTGCAAGCTAGAAACGGCAATGGAACATCCAGCGAAGCCCGCTCTTTCATGTGGCATTGCTTTCTGTAAAGGTTTTTATAGGCCAGATCATATCCTCAGATTAGGACCCTGCAGTCCGTAAACTTTTGTTTCTCCTTCCCTTTCTTATTTATCAGGAGGATTTGAACAAGTCTACACAATGGGCGTTCAGCATCCAGTGATGATGGTGGAGAGGGAGAGGCTGCATGCCTGCCTTAGCCATATCACCTCAACAGGGTGAGCAAGAGATAAAAATAGTAAGCATTCATTTGTAGTCATGAAAATGTAATGGAATAAACTTCTACTAAATTCTATAGGATGATTTAAAATCCTCTTACGATGGCACACTTAAATTCTATATATAGGCTATTAGATTAATAATAGCATCCTATTGATCCAGAGCTTTCCTCAACCCAGAGTCAATACATAGAAGAGCTCTCATTGACTTCCTCTAGCTTTGGATCATTTCTTTTTGTCTTAGCTGAGGAGTTTTCCAGAGGGGGGAAAAGAACAGTAGGAAATAATTGTATCTTGAGGGATGGGGAAGTTGAAACCTTGGTCTCATGTGATTTGTTCTAGTGACAGACTTTGAACAGAGCTGGGCAGAAGTTTGCTTTATTTTGGTCAGTGGCAATTTTTATTAGAAAATGCTATTTCAATTAAAAAGGGGGGTTTGGAGGAGAGGAAAGAATGAAAGTCCAGTCTGAAAAACAGGAAAATAATGTGACATTTTTCAGAGCACAATGATTTTGCTTTTTCATTTATTTCATTTCATTCAAACCTATGTTTTGAAATGGACTTCATGTGAAATAGTAAAAGGTAGGTCAAAAAAATTTCACCCAAATCAACTCAAGTGTATTAAAACAGAACATTTCAACTAACCCTAGCTTCCTCTGTGAAATGCAATTTCACAAAATTACAGAAGAAATAACCTAAGTATTTCAGAAACTGTTGAGGCAAATACGAAAAAATACATTTTTAACATCTTTAATCGGTGATTTTGCAATTTGCTGTTCATTCTGCACATTACTTCAAGATGCATTTTAGTAACTTCCAGTATGTCATGTTTTAAGGTGCTCTTTGAAATATGGACCATCATTTACTGTTTTAAGCAGCTATAATGAAAAGTGTGTTCTTGCCCTATAGTACTGAAAATTGCTCTAATGAAAAAAGCCAAATAATATTGTCAGAAAAAAGGGAAGGAGGGCTAAAATGGTAGGAAAAAGAAAAAAAAAAAAAAAAAGATTTAGAGGAAGATCAACTAAAACCTTGAAATTAGTAGAATAAGCACAATAAGCAGTGATGTCAGTGCACTCTTTTGCTACAATTAAGTTCCTCTCAGGAAAAGTGACACCAAAAGGAGCAGAGATTAATTACAGAACCCTAAACTGAGTGGGAAGGGGACACCTTTCTGCTCTGTGCTCAGTACAAGGGACAGGGAGCACCTGGGCAGTGACAGAAAGGGAGAAGCTACTGCTGGAACCCCAATTCCCCAGAGAAGGGCACAAATTGAGGAAATCAGCAATCCCAGCTCCTAGGAGCCCTCTCCTTAGCACCAGTGTCTCCTTCAGCAGTCACCTCTGCCTTGTCCCACCAACCGCTCTTGCTGCATGTCTTGTTTTAAGGAGTCAGACAAAGGAAGGGTGGTTGAAAAAAATCTCCTGTATTGGCTTTCAACCACTTCCTAGCAGAGAAAAACAAAAGCAGAACTTAATCTTTTGTTGTTGTTTTGTTTTTGTTTTTTTTTTTTTTTTCCCTCCTTTCTAAAAAGGGAGTCCTCATCTTTACTGCTCCTTTATATTCTAACTGCCCCAGCTGGAAACCTTCTAGGCCTTTTTAAAACAGGATTAAAAACACAGTTTTCTGCATTAGCACAGCTCAAAAGGATAACCTCAGCTCTTTTCTCTGCCAGCCAGCTTTTTAATCCTGAATCACATGTCACTTCAAATTATGAATATGATTTTCATGTCCCCCTCGGGCCTAAATTTCACCCAAGTAAATCCTCTCATTCAGCAGCCGGAGAAACGTGTCAAAAGCAGTGATCTTCAAGCACCAAGAGTGCTCTGGGAGAGATCAAACTGTCCCAGCCTGAACTCTCCGAGTGCCAGGCATCTTTTCCCCTCCTGCTTATTGTTGTTGACACCCTGCATCCCTCCCCTTCCTTTCCCCGCCATCAGAAAGCTGGGGATGGTAGGAGAGAGAAAAAACAAGTCCCTTCTTAATTCTAAATATTTCTGGGATTGATCCTTTCTGCACTTGTGGGGGCAGAGAGAGAACAAAGACGCACACATGAACTGGTTCTGGGTAATGAGAAATTAAACCACCTGATAAAGCACTGCTTTCTTTCATCTCCTAGTACAGCTCTCCACTGATACGATCAGCAGTCAGACGAGCCAACTGGCTAAACGGCCCTGATTTCTGAGCCAGCCAGGTCAGTGTGCTGGTGTCACGCTCCATTTGAAGAAGGAAGCTCTTCCTTGCCTAGTTTTCTCTGTGCTCTGCAGATCCCCCTCTCCCGAGTGTCTTGCAAACATGAACTGAATTAGAACATCCTTGTCAGAGAAATATGTGCATTTCCAGCCCTGGTCTACAAATGAACGGATCAGGATTGAGTCTTGTGCAAATTACTTAAAACGTGAGGATCCAGCCTAGAATCAGAACTACAGAAATCTACGTATTGGGTTCTGGAGATATTTGACATATGGCCAAATGTCTCCTAAAGAAGAGGAGACCTTCCCAGATCAGAAGAGCAAGTCTTGTCTCTTCAGTCTCTTTAGGGAGACTACAGAGCTCGAAGGACCATGCTGAGCTTTTCTTTTACATTCTGCCCCAGTATAGTTTGTTTCTCTCCAGAAAGAACTGTAGTACTGTTTTTGTTATGTTTAGGTATTTGTTGCTTTCCCAAGATGACTGTGGCCCTTGCCTTTGCTTACTGTGATGGTAGACCCTGCATCAAACCTCAAGGCAATTGCCAAGGCTTTGATCACCTTTTCCTAATGGGAGCTGTGAAACGTATCGATACTGTACTAGTGAGGTCCATCTTCATCATAACAACACGACTATGTAAGTGCAAAGATGATCCTCATTCAAAGGAACTCTGGGATTAGAATGAGGTCCAAACATCTGTGTTCAGCATTCTCCTGCAGATAGTGGAGACACATTTCTGGTTTGAGGTCAACTCCTCTGAACACACTTTGCCATGGGTTCTCTAGACTTTGTCAGAAAAGGTATTTTGGTAATGTTTTGGATTTGAATTTTCTTAGCAGTTCTCCTTCCTCATAGGGAAGAAAGTAAAGATAGACCAAAGACATCATGAAAGGAAGAGAGCACTTGAAACCCCAGTGTGCTGAAGTCCCCAGAGCCACACCACATGGCTGCAATGCCATTTCCCACTTGAAAATCAGTCAGACAAATGTTTTCCTCCTGCAGAACAGCAAACGCAAATGTGGAAAGGGGCATGTTTATCGCTTGCTTACCTTCCCACGGTGAAGAAGCCACAGGAGTTATTCCAGAAACCTCACCTCTCAAAACATTCCCATGGTCATGAATGTGCTGCTGAACAAATCTACATCCTGGGAGGATTTTTCATTCATTCATTTCAACTCTGATCCAGCCATTGCCTGTTGCTTTCTGAAGTTTCAACAGCAAAACAGAAACATAGTGGTTTGCCAATAGAGATGGGCAGGAAATAGTTTTTCCAATACACAAGCAATTCTCAGCTTAGAGTTTTCCCATCCTAACACTGAGTGAAAGGTAGAAATCTAAAACTTTAAAGGAGTCAGATCACATCAACCAAATAATTTTTCTGAACTTTCCTTTTTTTTTATTTTTTTTTATTTTTTTTTTATTTGACTGGGTATAAATGTATTTTCTTTTAATTTCAAAATGTTTACTTTTTTATTATAAATCACAGTAAATTTGAAAGCAAATATATTCCTCTTTAATTCACTTCCCTCCCTCAAAGTAAGACGTTCAGATCATCACCTGTGATTTCCATCAACTGGCATTTTTCAATTTAAAATAATTGCCAGAAAATCCCAATCAGTATTCAAGGCCATGTTAATGGCTGCCTTACTGCAGTCTAGAGGTGGAAATAGTTTAGTGACTGCTGAGCTGCAGATACAGAGTTTGTAATCCCTTAAGTAGTGCTTTGAGGCTTCCAATAGCTAATATATGTCCACCATCATAGCAAGGAATACAATGAATATTGCTTACTTTATCCCTTTATGTTTAGTATTACAAAAGCTTGTAGAACTGAATTTCCAGAATGATGATTTTTTTTCCCTTCCATCGTTGGATGATGAATTTGTTTATCTTTGCTCTTGGCACCATACTTTGTGAAATTCCTAAAAGAAACAATGAAAACTCACTCATGGTCTGCTAAATCAATACTCCCAGCATCTCGTTCTCCATTGCCAATGCACCTTGTGTAACCGTTCACCGCTCTGCCTGAGTGGCAGTTCACGTCCATTTTGCACTGGTGGAAATGACTAAACCAGTTGCAGAGCAATGGAGAATCAAAGTTCTCCCTCTTCCCTTAGATGCCAATCTGAGCGTCAACTCTGTGAAATACATGTCTGATGATGAGCCTTCATCCCAAGCCAGTGATAAGCAGAAAAGATCAAAGTGAACAAGATAGAATGACAGGTGTAGCCTCTCCATACAACAGGGATAAGTCACAATATTTCTGTACAGTTACTTCCTTAAACACAGAGCACAGAGACAGACTGGAGAAGATGTGATTGCAGATGGTATGTGTAAGAGGATGTAGACTCAAATTTGACAGTCACTTTATAAACAAAACCCCGGCTGTGTGATCTGCCTTCAGGACTACTTGCTGCTGCAGAATAGTTTTCTGTGGGTAAAAATACTGAGTTTTCCAAAGCCTGATTTATGATTATTCTCTGCTAAAGTCTTAAAAACACAAAAATTATTACAGCTATTTGTATCTCATCCTGGCATCGTTGTTCTCCATTGCAGTAAGTGGAACTATCTTTTCTTAAAATGCTGGATCAAATCCATATTCTATTTATTATATCTGAGGGCTGCTCTTCTGTATTTTATAGCCTGTTGTTTATGAACTGTGCAGGAGGATAAAAAGTGCACAGTCTGAGAAAGTGCAAAAGTGTTGCCATCATCCTTCTTCCCCCCCCCGCCCCCCTAAGTAGTGGCTCCCAAATGCATCTGCTTTTTAGACCTTAACAGCAAAGCAGAGCACAAGAGTAAAAATGAAAATCTCTGGTGGATGGGTGTTTGGCACCTACACCAAAAAAACCCTGGCTCCAAAAGGCATATGATGGAGATATGAGGGGGTTGATGTCCCCTGTTCTGCCCCCATGTGCTTTTACTGCTCTGCATTTGTTTATCCTCCTTGTAATTGAAGTTCAGGGAGAAGGAATGAACAGTCTGGTCCTGGGAGTGGGAAGCAACTCATGAAGAAGTGAAGGAGGCAGCATGTATCCAGTGTTTCCATACATTTTAATTCTAACTCAGTCCCACCTGCCTCTGTATGAAAGCTTTGTACGTGTACTTTACACGCAGCTTGCACAAGCTTATTTCTATCCACATCCTAGAGCAGCTCTAACGTTGTGCTTTGTCCTTCACTCAAAAAGTCCCTGACAGTGTGAGTGTTGGTTTCCCAAGTAGCTACAAAATATTTGTCTAAATTGAAAAGGGTGGGTTTCCAGGTTTTTGAAAATGTGAGAAATCAAATTTCCAGTTGTGTTTGTCAGTGATTCTTTACTCTGTGGACCTCAAAACCTTCCTGAAGAAGCAAACCA
The DNA here is from genome assembly GCF_965140245.1 of Athene noctua. Classification (NCBI taxonomy): domain Eukaryota; kingdom Metazoa; phylum Chordata; class Aves; order Strigiformes; family Strigidae; genus Athene; species Athene noctua. The sequence goes on along the minus strand of NC_134052.1, from coordinate 5,226,015 downwards.
AACCTGCTAATGGGTTAGTTGGGTGCTCCTGGATGCTGGCAATGCCAGAGAGAGAGGATGTGTGATAAATAGATGGCCTGGCAGGATGTGACAGCCCACTGAAGGCACATACAAACCAGCTTGATGGGAGTGAGTGCACGTAAGAGGTTTTGGTATTTGTACACCTCTCACCCTCTGATGGACCACAACTAAACAGTGCAGCATCTGTTGTGCACCACTGTTGACAACATTTTATCCTGTGACTCACGCAGGGACACTGGTTCATACCCTTTCACACATGGTGTGTACCAGAGGTTTCTAGGCCACATCCTTCTCCAAAGAATGAGAGAGAAAAGTCTGATGTACACAGAAGCCATTCCTCCTTATGCAGGTTGAGTTTACCAGGAGAGGTGAGCAGAGTCCCTTTGCTGTGGTGCACCACGGAGTGTAGTCACAGCCTGTCCCACCACTCTGGGCACATCTGTGTCCACCCATGTTTTCCCTTCTCATGGGCACCAAGTTGTCAGGAATGCACCTTCAGTAGAAAGCAAAGGAAAGTATAAAGGGAATTCAACCACTCTCACAGTCTTTTGGCACTAAACTGACTGATCAGTACTAGCACCTTTCTGAACAGAGAATAGCTCTGACAGAGCTGAGCTGCTCCGCAGCACTCCCAGTTTGGAAGACACTTTTTCCTGCTGTCAAACACTCACCACCAGCCAGGTGCCCCTGGGGAAGGGAGTAGGTGCTGGGGGACTTCTGTTTAACTTCATACATCTTGCCAGGGTGCCTAAGTTATGAATGTTGTGGGCTGCTGGCAGAGCAGATGGAGGGAGATTGGCTCACACCAGGACGATTCAGGGCACAGATGCTCTGAGTCACACTCATTTCCCATCACTAGGATCCCAGCTTAGCTGCCTTGGTGGCACGGCAGAGATCTTTCCTTACCTTGGCTTTTAGGAGGCAGTTAAAAAGTCTTAAGTATCATTGCCTTTACATGGCCGGAACACCGTTAGGGTTGTCTGCAGTTTTGTTTCTGTCATATAAAATCCATGGCAGTGAGTGAATAGTAAATGTTTGGGCTTGGTACCTGTTGTTGAATGGAGAGACTGAGATTTTAGAACACATCTAAAAATGGTTTGGTCCTTAATTCCCTGCAATAGCCATGCAAAGTAGAAGGTATAACTCTCAAAGATGTCTTTAAAAACCCCACACTGAAAGCTGTTAAAACTGCAATTTTTTTTTTTTTTTTACTCATTTTGCTCTGGAAACAGGGTTGTCCAGTGGCAGATCCCCCAGGCCAGCACACTCTTCCTCGCTTTGGGCTGCCAACATCAGCAACATTGTCAAAATGAGGATCTCCTGGTAAGCCATTTCTCTGCAACAGGCTGCATCCCAGCTCCCATTCTTGGCCAGGGAAAGATGGGCTCCTGAGTAGGGTGGAAGTCCCTGCATAGGCATGTTTGGATGTTACCAGCCCTCCTGGAACAGACACAGTGAATGAGGAGAGTGATGTGACTATGACAGCTGTTTTGTGATTGTTCTTCACAAGTTGTGCTGCTTCTGACTATGGTAATCATTAGCATCCACTTCCACAGCAGGTAGGAGGCCAGCGCTATTCACAGTATAATTTCACTTTGGAGTCAAATTATACTATGAATGCATAATTATACCGTCAATACATAATATTGCATTATTGTGAAGGTGTATGAATGAATTTCTGCTACACTGAAGTACAGAAAACACATTGTGTGACAATATCCCTACAGGTGGACAATCACATTAACATGGTTTCTGCCTCCAGTCTGGTGAGATCATAAGTCTGCACTCTATCTCTCAAGCCCATCTGGTGTCCTTTGCTGAGATGGAACAACAAAATACTTGTGTTTGGTTATTTCAGAGAAAAAAAGACCAACAACAGAAAGCAGAGTAGTTTTGTTACATTATTTGTGTAATGGCTTAACACTCAATGTGGTATAAGCAGCAGTATCACAACGTTAGCGTCACATCAAACAGATGGCTAGGGAATTATGATATCTGAAAACCCAGAGCATCTTCCATTTCTAGATGCCAGTTAATAATACAGGTGGTGCTGCATGAAGGGAAGAAACTTTGCTACAGCTTTGGGGCTCAACTAGTCCACAGGGTCCAATTCCCAGTTCGATTGCAGTCCTTTCCTCCCTCTCGCCACACAGACATCTGGTGTTATTAAAAGCTAGTAAAAGAACTGTTTTCAGAGCTAGCTCCCCAACATTGCATGTGTAACCATATGTGGTAATATAACATTACATTAAAAATAAAAAAAAGAGCCTGCTTATTGAAGATCAGCAACTTTTTTTCCAGCATCCCTTCTCTGTACATGTGGTTATTGGTTCTTGTAACTGTTCTCATCTTTTGAAGCTATTTAATTAGATGCAATTGGTGAATTTATTAAAAGGTCTTGACCACCCTGCTCTTTAGATAGCCATGACCTAAATGTCTGAGTGTGGAAACCATGGCAAATCTAGTATCTTAAAAAATATATAAACTCTTTTTTCCCCTCCCTGCTGTGTATATGTTGGCCTTAATCCTATTGTGTCAACATGGACAGTTTTAATCACAATATGGATGATGTGAAATAAATATGGAAAGAGAAACTGAGGGAAAAAAAACTTGCTAAAAGAGAACACATAGCACTTTATCTTACCCAGGGGAAACTGAGGCTGGAATGTAGTTAATTCTCCTCAACAGCAATAGCAGTAGAGAATTAATGTCAGCTTCAATGATCCTGACCTGAAGAGCATATCAGATTCATCTGTAATGTCCTATGCTGGCAATTCAGATGCTAAATCTCCAAGGCATAGGGTGCTGGCCCTCAGGAATGACATTTCAAAGCTTAATGGGCTGTGGAGCAAGGTGTGCCTCCTGCTCTTCCTTTCTGGGCAGACAGAAAAGGTGAGTTACAACATGCAGTGTAGAGGGAAAGAAGGGACAGAAAAAAAAAAAGGAAAGAAAAAAGCCTTATTTCATTAAGAAGCCTCCTTTGCTGAGGACAGGATGCACACAACAGGAAGGATGTGGACACTGAATAACTCATCTCAGGATTTCTCCGTCGTTAAGGAAATGGAGGTATTGAAGCGTGGGTTTCCTTTGCATGCTATTCTAGTGAAAAGCAATTCAGCAATAAGGCAAAATGTTACTACTACTTTGCTACTACTAAAGGAGAAAACTTTCCCTCTCTTCCTCTCCCTGCCCTGCACCTGCTCATTGGAGTCGCAATCCACCAACACTCAGCAGGAAAATTAATACTTGCTTACTTCATGGTATGCTCCTTCTTCTCAGACACAGACACATACTGTGTATCCACTGCACGGCCACTTGGGCGATAGTTTAATACAACTACTAACCATGGAAGGTGAGAGTAAAGGAAATCTAGGTACTAACCTTCCCAGCAACTTCACGATTTCTCAGAAATGTGGTCGGAGTTGGACTTTGCCACCCCAATACTGAAGGTCCCCAAGCCAAGCTGGTGTCACAGGAGGGGCTGGGATGGGAACAGGGAGCAGTGGAAAACTGGGTTTGCTGCTCCTGTTGCCCATGGGAAAACCTCTGATAACAAAGGGGAAAACAGTAGATGTGTCACCACTGGGAACAGCCAGCTCTGACAAACTATTTCAATCATCAACCCCCCTAGATTTTCCCTTAAGTGAAATAGCACTCTAAATTTTCAGGTGAGTTTTCATGAGGATAGCTCTCTTGACATCATGAGGATAAAACAGCCTTAGTGCCATTTTAAAATGAAAAAGTTTTATAAAAAACAGATTGTAAACTTCTGCAGATGGAATTATCTGTATTTATGCATTTATACAGCTCCTTGCACAGTGCTGTCCCAGACCAAGACTTGTAGATATTGATGGAATACAAATGGCATCAGCCAAGGATATGCAGACATTTCTGATAGTTTCATTTAATTTTTCATTTGCAAATTATTTTAAGAGGCAGAATGGAGGAGAATACCCGCAAAAAGGAAGGCGGAATCTCTTGCAGGCACAAAACATTTAGGCTAAAAAATGCTCAAAAAATTCTTTAGTGACCTAAGTTTCATTACACATCACCAGGAAAGACCTAACTTTAGGTTTGACCTCCACAGTGTTGTATAAATAGAGAAGGAAACCTGAGAAGCATTAAGATGTAGCCTTCCTCAGGAAAAAAAAAAAAAAAAAAGCAGTCCCTTCATTAATGACTCCCATTATAGCTATTCATTGTATCCTCTTTTCCTTAACAAAGTCTCACATTGTCAACCAGCCCTCTTAAACGTTCATTGTGTGCCCATTATCAAAATATCATTTTCAGCTTCACTGAACACATGTAGGAAATGTAGTAGTGTAAAAAGGAAGAGGAGGAGGGAAGATAGCACAAGAAAAAGAAAAATAAAGGTAATAAGCTTAGACTGTATTTGTGTAGTTACCCTCTCCAGAACCATCTGCTGAGAAAAGGATATGTTCAATTTTTGTTATGGCATAACTCTTAAACTCTCCAGTTGGCACTGATTACGTAAGTAGCTAAACAACTGAAAATGGACACTGGAAGATTGGTTTCCTCACCACTTTTAATCAAGATGAATTTATTATGAATGGAGGGAGACCTCTGTGGTGAATTTTGAATCTGTTTTTAAGAACTGTCTAATAAATTTTATACATCCAAATGGGAAATTACTAGTGGTTTCTACAAAGTGAAAATTGTGGAATTTCAGAAGCATGAAACAAACGTGTTTAGGAAATGTCCAGCAAATAGACCAATTTTTCTCTTTCCCATTTACGTTCTTTATCTCTTACAACATTATTTGACCCTTGATTTAAAGTTAATTCTGGTCCTGACTCAGGCTTTGTTCAAGACCATGAAAACACTGCCATTGACTTCAATAGCGGAAGAATCAACCTGTGCAAGATTAAAACCTTGGATAAATAAATATAGTAATTGCTCTACAGACCAATGATAGAAAGGCCTTCTCTAAGCATAACATGCCTCACCATTAATATCCAAGAATTTCTCCACTTAGAAGCTACTAATGCTACCAATTGTTGTAGGTGCCTTCCCAATTTGAACTGTAGAGAGACATCAACAGCTTGCCTAGGAAACAGCACCAAGCACTTGTCTGCAGGCAGAGAGGCTTGATCGTTAACCCACAGCTGGATGTTATTCATCCTGCACTACCAGTGTAAGCTAGAAGAATGGAAGCACGGCTCTTCTTAGGTAGAAGGGCCTCCACAGCTCTAGTTGGTCAAGGCAATAGACACAAGAAGCTTGCTCCTCCAGGGGAGCGAGCTAGCCAGTTACAGCAGTGAACTGGGTCAGCCTGTATTCAAATTTCAAGTTGCATTCTCAAGGGGATAGATACTTCTACGGCTTTCAGAAGTATATCTTTCAGTGACTTGATTTCAGGAGACAAGCAGCCTTGGAAAGGGCTGAAAAGAGAAAACTCTATTATCCACTTGCAATTGGCTTGAATTGGAATTGCTCTGGATACATTTTAAACTCCCAGTGCCATGGAGACATGGTCACCATTCCCTGCAGTACAGCTGTCATCATATGAACATTTGTCACCTTTTTTACCCTTAAGTATGAATATTGGGGTTAGATTAAATTGAAAATGTCAGCAGGGCATTTGGCATATTGGATATCCATCCATCCACCCTAAGAGTTGTTTCATTTTTTTACAATATACTGAAAACTCGGAACAGTTAGCACAAAACCAATGGGAACTTCACCAAAGCTTCTACCTGAGATTTGCTACTCCTCTCTTGGTCAACTACTGTTTAGGAGCTTTCATCTGGGCTGGCGGGCAGATATACCCATTTTATAATTGCAAGGCTATCCCTGGTGGACAGAGCTGTGCCAGCTGGCAGGAAGGACACCTGGCAGCATGCAGGCAGGAAGAATACATCCTCATTGATAACACAGTGGGATCTAATGGCTCTGTGACTTTGCTTTTCTTTGTCATTAACATGCACACTCTGGCAGAACCAGGACTTACTCAGCCTTTTAAAGGCAGACAATGAACACGGTGCAGCTTTGGGACGTGGACAGCCTTGGGACCTTTGGGATTGGTTGTACCTTGCAATTTGACCTGAATGGGATGACATGCAGTTACATTTCCCCAGGAACAGAGCAGTGCATGACTACAACTTGCAGAATTGTGGCTCATCTCTTAGCTGCTGCCTCACCTGACAGCTCTGATCTCCTTTGGTTTGCTCATCCCAGGAGGGCAGTGCTGTGGGTCTGAACTGGGCAACATTACCACAGCCTACATTTCTCCTTTAAGGTTCAGGTTCAGCAACAGTTGAATCTTTGATACATTCGAAAAATATATCTATATATCCATGGAGATATATCAATAGATATAGGTATAGTATATATTCCCTTCTTCTCTCCCGAAGAACGGGATCAAAGCTGAAATTTTTCTTCAACATTTGAAGTTACATTTTAATTAAGATATTTTGAGGGTGTGCCTTCCAGTCTTGGAGGGTAACCTGTTCTGTTTTTTTATTTTTCTGTCAAAAATGCTTGAAAGTGGAACGACTTCTTTTTCCTATAAATTAAGCTAAAATCTGAAGAGATGGAGTCAATGAAGTGCTGCTATCTATGAGAAGGGAGTGATAGCTGTCACCTGGGTGCTTTCTCTCAACACAGCTAAGGCACTGACAGGCATTAGTCAGTGCATATGAGAGAGCTCCTGGGCACTGGTAGCATAAACCTGTTGTGGTGGCCGCTTTGTCTGCAGTGCCTAGGTTGGAGGATATGGACCTTGCTTCCCCACCAGTCTGGCTTTTCTGCACATCTCTTCTATGGCCTAGTTCAGTGCATCACTGACATGCAGTCTGTCTGCTCACACATGGTACGTGCAGCACCTCCTGGGCATGCCAGACCGATTGTGCTGACTTTACTGGCAACCTGCCCTTTCCTTAGGAGAGAGCCTCATGGAAAGGATGGTGACCAGGAGCTGGCTGATGCTGCCTGTGATCCCTAAAGCTCATGAGCCTCTGAGGAACCGCAAGTGGCACATGACTAAACTTGGCTTTGTCCTTTCAGTCAGCTCTGCCGGCCGGCTGTCTGCCTGCCCCATCTTGCTCAGGAATGGCAGAGTGGGTGCTGCTGAACAAGCTGTATTCACACCTCCCAGCAACCTTCCCACAGCACAGCCAGGCAGTAAAGCAGGGATGTGTGAAGAGCAGCAGTGGAAGAGGGCCAGCCTTGCAGGAGAAAGGAGACCTGCCCCAGACTGCTGAGTTTTCCATGGTGTCTGACCGTGCAGAAGGCAGCTTTGCTTGCCTACTGGTGCTTGGTTTGCTGGTTCCCCCTGTTTTCACTAACTCCTGCTGGTCTCTGAACCCTCTTGTGGCTTTTCCTCGCTTTGAGTCATGGCCTTGCTAACAAAGGCCTGTATGTGAGAGAGGCGAGCCATGATGGGAAGTGCAGAGGATGAACTGTAGGCAGCACCACATCTAGTGAAAATCCAGTGGGAATGCCCACTGTGAGGTTTGCGTTTTTTCCATAGTTTACTTTGTGCACTGCTTTACTCCTTGGCCTTCCCCTCATGCCCAGGCTCTGTTTGCTGGGGTTTAGTCTAACCACTGCTGGCTTGGAGTGGCCTTTTCTCCTCTCTAAAGGGACAGCCAAACTGAAGAATGGTTGTGGTTGGAGAAATGAGTGTATACAAATGACATAGTGCTCCTCACTATGTAGAAACTGGATTTTCAATCACCCAAACCAGCTTATTTACCATTTTGAGTGCAAATCAGTCTTTGAGCAGGCATAAGTGATGACTGTATTCACTTTAAGGCCCCTTTATGCTATCTGAGCAATGAAAAGCAATCTTACAGCTAAAACCATATTCTCCCCTTCCAAGCTGTGGTAACAATTTAGGTTGTTTCCACAACCATTCAAACTCATTGTTGGTACCCCTTCTTTGGGGATTATATTACTTCATCCTAAACAAATGCTGGTGAAAACTGAGGGTCCGGTTTCATTTATATAAAAGGTGCAGATAGACCTGCTCCTGCTGATCTTGGAGCAGATGAGGGGGTAGCTGCTCTCAAGGATTCCCCACCATCCATATTCCTCCAAGCAGAGCCAAGAAAATGTAATGTAAGATGCTTCTCACCCAGCTGACTGGCAAGTCAGTCATCTTTGCCTAAGAGGAGGACAGCTCTTCACCTCCATCAGCATGTCTCTAAGTCAAGTTTATTAAAAATGAAGGTATTCCAGCTGCCAGACCTGTAAACTTAAACATTATTTAAACAACTAAAACTATGTTCTCCATTCTAGGCCTCCTCACATGTAGCGACTGTTTATGAATTAAGACTCTGAACAGTCACCTCTGCTTTTCAAGACTTTGCCTTTAAAAGCATACTATAGCCACATCTGATATAAATCTACATTATCCTGTTGCTCTCTATGTTGATTTATATCAGTGGACCAGCTATTATACCAACATCAATAGCAATCTGCATGTCTATTGGTGGTGATTAAGGATGGAAAAACAGCTGGGAGCAAGAAAGAATATAATACTCAAACTGTGAATAAAAACCTGAAAAGTAGGAGACTGATCAATGCTGTTAGGAGTCTGCTGGGAATAAGCTGCACTTGTGATTTGACTTAGTCTGAATGGACAAAAAATCAGGCCACAGCTGTCATCAGGTCTCCACCCCAGTCTTCCACAATTAGTGGCTCAGATAAACTGGGTGCAGTTTCATACCTATAAACATCTACGGTGGTAATGCTAGGTGATGAAGAGACTTAAGTGAACCCTTAACCAGTTCACATACTGCTTTGGAATTTGCACTTCAAGACTTAGATCTTTACTGCACAGCACCCAATGTGGGGTTCAGATTTTTTTTTTTTTCCTTTCCCAGAGATTCAGCTGCTGGTGACTCCCAAATTGATGATAAATAGCAATTTTTCCGGAATGCAGTTCCCATTATCCTGAGTTCTTCTGAAAAATCCATCTATGGCACTTGTCAAAGCTGCTGTCAGAGAGCTCAGCCACTCCCCAAACCAAGCAAAAATTAACAAGGAATGCGTTTTCTTAAGAGCCAGGTAAAGTTTGTCTATGAGAGAAGCAATCCAGGAACAAGCCCAGGGAGTCTCCACACTGAGAGACTTGTTTTGGTTTTGCCTTACAGTTTCACAGCTTTATGTTCTTTAAGGTTCACCCCATTCCTGCTTTAAAAGGCTGAAATTCTCTGTAGTGCAGCCACAAATATCACAGCCCTCTTGTCAACGTCCAAGCAGCTCAGAGCTGCAATTTATTTAAAGCTAGCCTGAAGTGAACCAGTTAGTAAGAGCTGGTTTCCTATCACACCTCATTTCACCTTCTGCTTTTGAAGCCCACTTAACACAGCCCTACTATTCCTCGGGGACTTCAGGGGATTAAGGCAGGCCCCTTGACAATGCACTGACTGTTCTAGCACTGTTGCCTTTTCTGTTTATCAAATAAATGAGACAGAGCGGACCAAAAATAAAATACAAAGAAGGAAAGAGAGAGGGGAGAAAGAGTGAGAGATTGAAGGGGGAAAAAAAAGGCAAAGCAAGATTTTTGATGCAACAAAAAACCCCTGTTCTTCAGGGCTTTTGTTAATATTGGTAAGCAAGTACAAGCACTTATACCCTTAATAATGCAACAGAGAAATAATTTCCCTGAAGCTCCCTCTTCGTATGTCAGATAAGTTGCATTTGTTCCACTAATTCTCCTTTCCTGGGGAGACCCAGGTGTAAAAGGCTGTTGGGGCATTCACTTGCCTGTGTCTGAGAAGCCCAAAGGACTATAACTCTTATTTAGAGCAGTTGAGAACAGTATTTGATCCTTACTTCTTTACTTTACTAAAATCCTCTTGCTGCTGGCATCATGCCTAAGGCACCGTCTACCTGCAAAATCTGCAGCATTATCTCACTGATAACAAGGCTTGGATAACACTGTGAAGAGTTACAATAACACAGGATGAATGGGATCTACCTGGCCTTGTTATTATACTATGATCTTGGAAAGGTTTGCTGCTGGATGTTGAGCAACAGCTGCTTATCACTGCTCTGTCCTTCACGGAGCCTAAATGCTGTGATAAGCATGGTATGGAAAAGACAGGCAAATGTTATGTGCTTCCATGAAGAAGGTACAGAAGATGTCTTCTAAAAAGAGCCTCTTTGAAAAAGAAAGATACTCTGAGAAGAGACATGTAGAGCATAGAGTTTAATGAAAATCCCAGCAGCAGTGCTGAGAAACCCAAGGCAACAGCAAAATATGCAGAGCAGTGGATGGTAGGACCCCACAACACCAGGCTTGAGAATTAGGAACCTCTATCCTTCAAGACACCAACATCTGGAATACACATGAGACAAGCAGTCAAAGGAGATCTAATAAAAGCTGTTTGAGGCAGCTAAAAAGTTTAGGGAGCCCATGTGGCTTTTCTATGGAAAAATTCTGTAGAGGATTAGATATCTGCCACTGCAGCCCATAAACCTTTTCCCTCTCTCACTCTCCTATGTAGTACACATCTAGATTAGTCTCTACAGGACTTTCTTGCCTTCATCACTCTTCAGGCATATGCAGACAGAGAAAGACAAAAAACCCCTATAACAAGCTATCCATCAGCCCCAGAAGAAGTGAGATTCCAGCCTGTGGTGTGTACTGAGCAGTGGATGGGTCATCACTGGGGGCAGGTAACACAGCGCATACTTAATCACCGTCAGATTTCTTTGCATCATGATAAGCCCATCTGGTCCTGGAGCGAGTACAACAATCCTTGATTGCTCTAGCTGCTAATTAACAATACACTCCAGAAAAGGAGTCACACTTCTCCAACTGGATATTCTACTCCACCTGGAGAGAACCTAATGCCTTCTGCTTGTGTAGCTGACTCCCATCAGTCTGTATTTCCTTTCACAGCGGCAGGGTTACTTCTGCCCTCCATTGCTACATCCCTGTTCTGAGTTTCACCAGCACTGTCTGACACAGCCTCAAATGTCCTGTCATGTGAGAAAAGAGCTGAGGCCCCAGTGCAGAGAGACATCCTGTGCAGTCAGCAGGTGCCACGAAGGGGCCCTGATTTTGAATGGGTTTGGGTGTTTGGCATTATTTGCTTTGCATTTCCCCAGCTGGGGAAAACTGATCAGTTTTTCTCCCTGGCTAATACCTAGTGGGAAAATTAATTTCCTGCTGAGCAGTCCCTCTGCCCTGCAAAAGACAACAAAACCTCCATCACTGTGTCCCTGTGGGGGTGGGGTCTCAGAGAACCATAGGCATTCAAAACCACAGCCCACAGAGTAACCTCATCAGGTGGGAACGGGTGGGTAGGTTTATACTGGGACTTGTTTCCTCTTTTAGTTTTACTGGTTTCCTTCAGCAATCATTAGGGCTTAACTAAGCTTTTCTGGCTTCCCCCCGTGCTTCTGAAGTTCTTTTGTTCCCACAGTGGAAGCAGAGCTGTAAGAATCACAAGTTTTCAAATCAAATAATTTTATATCCCTGAAATTCTTGGTCTGGTCTTAAAGTTCAACTCAGTGCTGGCCAGTTGCTCCACACAATTAGGGAAAAAGGACAGAGGCAAAGCTGGTGTCTTTCTGATGCTGAAATTTCTTTATATTGGCTGATTCTTTTTCTTCAGATCAAAATAGACTCACAGTATTACAGTGTCAGCACTTACTTGTCACACATCCCACACTGGCCCAGAGGGAGAACACAAGCAAGCACCTGTTATGAAAACACTGAGCAATGGAGAAGCCCAAAGACACTCTAAGGGATTTAGTGTGATAGCTTTTAGACGAAGGACTATCCTGCACCTGGCAAAAAAACCCAGAAAAATCTCCCCAGATGAAGAGTCCTGACTACAGAGGTATAAAGCAGGGTCTGATTGCTGGCATGTGACCCACTGCATGGTGCTGCCATCACCAACTCTATGACTGACCATTAGGTACAACAGTTTTCCTTCCAATCCCCACAGTCACCACACACAGCGCCAGATGGGATCTTCTTACCTCTGCCTGGAGCATGACTTCACTGGCTATTACAGAAAAGTCACTCTCACTGCAAATCCAACTATTTTTTCTTCTAAATTAGGCTGAACATTATTTACATATCTCCCTGGAGTGAAGAAAGCCTTGACAGTGACAGCCTCTGACGCTATGCAATGTTCAAGGCTTCAGGAGTTGCTACCAACCATCAGTATCAGGCTTGAACAATCCTGCTCTAAACTCTTCTATGGCATAACAAGCCTTTTCTGGGTGTGTGCAAGCGGCACAGATGTCTGGCATCAAAATCTGCTTCAGAGCATCCACTGAATACATTAAAACCAAGATGAACTGCATTTGACTGGATCTCAGTTCATCCTCCTAGACAAAGATTTTAAAGAAAGGCCTCGAGTGACTATGAAAGTTGTAATACTAGGGGATGAGAGCGTTCTTATCTGACAGCAATTTGGCTGGATTTGGAGCACCTTGATACAGAGTTAGTGCATGGATACCAGTGTACTCCACATCTTCAGCAACTGTAAACATGTCAGCTCCTCCCAGCTCACTCATTTTTGCCTTTCTGTCAAACTAAGCATGGGGACAGCTGTGGGGACAACTGCTTGCAGAAGAAAGGAATCCCTTTTCTCTGTTCCCACTTTAATCTCTGGGACTGCAAATTACTGGCTGCTTCCATAGGCTTCTGCTGTGGCAGTGCTCAGGTGGTAGGACTGCCGTGGCTCCATTTCTTCCCCCAGAAAGGATACAGCAGTTCTTCCTCTCTCCCACACAGTCTGTGGGCTCGAGCCCAGGGGATCTTATTACTTCCTGCAGTCTCCCAGTGCTGCAGTGAAGAGCTGAGTAGTCTGAGCAAGGGGTCCCCCAACACCAAATGCTGGAGAGGTGTCAGCCCTACCAAGACCATACGCAGCCGAAGGCAGGGTGTGGGGCGACCAGCCCTGCCTCTGCATTGGCACTTCTCTGCCACAGCCAACACCTGATAAAATTATATTTATGGTTATGGGTTTCTGATGCCAAACACAGATACAAAACCCCAACAAACTTTAGGAGTGATGGACTCCAATTCTAAAGCATCTGACACAGAGAAATTTGGGGCACAGTTACACAAATGGATTCTAGGGTCCGTTATCAATGAAGACAAGTTCATTTCTAACTAGGAATAAGCAGGTTCCCTGCTGAAAGCTTGAAGGTATTTTAAGCAATCCTGGTTTGCTAAAAGCAAACCCAAAAGCAGTTACTGTGCTTTCACTGACACACGGTGACTTACAAAATCACATTAACTAAGTTTTAACGGTGTGGCCATACTCTCCTGTGGCTGGCAACCCACATGCTAGCCCAGGATCCACATTCCTTGATCGTGTAGTACTTTGGAAATGCATACTGCTGTCCTGAAATATTTCCTCAGGGCCACCTTGAACAGGCTTTGGCAGAACCAGGGAGCACGTGCAATGGAAAGTTCATTTTCACCTGCTTCATCTTCGCAGGTGGCATCTCTTTGTGGAAGAAAAGACACAGAGCAGGGATAAAAGCTTCAGCAAAACTGACTAACTACATACATAAAATTGCTGGAGAAGTAGCTATTATATATATGAGTAAATTCTTGGGAGATTTTGCTGAAAAAAAAATGCTTACTTTTTCCTCCACCATCAGAGTGTTCATATAAACCTTATAGGCAATAGAGGAAAAGGATACAGTGTCTATAACCAGTTCAGGCTGTTTCTCCCTCTGGGAGATTTCGAGTGATTTGATTCAGCTTTCTAACATTGTTCAAGGTAGACTTCATCTCCCCTAGCACTCATCAAAGCTGCTAATAGGTACTTCAGAACTCATAAAGAGATGACCAAATCTTGGGCATTGGGGACTCTGGCTCATTTATCTTCCACTGGCAGAATCAGATCTGATTTTTTACACTGCCTGCTCAGATGCTAATGCAGTGCGTGGTCTCCGGCTCTTCATGTAGGGAAGCTTCCCTTACAATAACAATCTGCTGTGAAAACACAAGGAAGGCAATACAGACTTCATATGGCTTCTGTGTTTAACTACACACAGATGGAGAAATGAGGAGGAAAAAGAAGAAAAAGAAAAAAAGGTTTTACTTAGTAGTCAATTACTAGGAGTGGGGAAGAGATGTATTTGAGTATATACCAAAACCAAAACAAACTTTTTTCACACAAAACCTCCTAGTTTGTATAAATAGATATAGAGAAACTGTGAAGCCCAGATTCACATACCCTGTGAGGATTTGGACAGGTCTTGGGTTCTTAGTTAACATGGAATAGGTGAATCCATGACATTTTCAATAAAATTAGAGTACTTCTCATTTGGACCTGATCCTGTGAATTATGGTGAATCTTCCCTCATTTTACAATGAGAATCCAGTTATTATGCTGCTCCTCACATAATGCAACAATTAGATTCAGGTCCAGATATACAAGAGAAGTTGTGCTAGGGGAGTGACGTTTATGTTGTACTTGAAATATCTGTACTTATTAAGGACAATTTCATGGCTAACTAGCGAGAAGTGACACTTAACAGTCCTTTTTGTCAAAATGACTGTTTTGATGTAAAAATGCTTTTCCTTGAAGACAGATGTGCAAACCTATTCTGCAGGGATTATGTTTAGGACTGATTTTTTTTTTTTTTTTTTCCTTTGCGTTAAGCTCAGTTTCCCTTGAACTGCAGGACTTTTCAAACTGCTGTTACTCCTGACTGTACTGTAACTTGGATGTAGACCGCAGTTCTAAAAAATAACCATAGATAATAACTAAAACCCCACCACCTTTTACACTGTAGACTAAAAATTAACCTCTACATGGTGCCTATTTATACAGCAAATAACCTCAGCTCTTATCAGCACGACACTCCAAACTGCAGGTATTCAGTTATACTTAAGAGACACTGATTGTGAGAGTTGTGGTGCAGGTTGATTGTGGTGTTTGCTGGATGCTGTAGGAGCAAGGATTCCCTTCTTCCAAAGATGATGTCCTCAGTCCACAAGCTGGGACTACGGGTAACCTGGGAGTAAGATAAGAGTATAAGGCTCAGTCTAGCAGCCCCCCCAGTGCTATTATCATAACCCATAGGCAACCCTGTTTTCTTCTTCTCTTGAGAAGCCTTGGGGATCATATCATGTCCTGCACGGTGCTATGGGGTAGAGGAGAAGGGGTACTTTAGATAGAATTAGAAAGGCAAAGGAACATTTAACAACATCAAACCCCACAATTAGAAAAGCCTCTCTACTATCTCCTAACATTAGAAGTCTCAAAATTAGCCACCAAAGCTTCTTCTTTATCAAAAGAGAAATGTCTCTCTCTTTTGGAGGACAGGTCACCTTAAGCTCAGCATGTGTGACGGGTGGTGGGTCATCCTCTGGGGATGTGTGTCTCCTTCCCCTGATGCCACACAGCCCAGCCTGTGGGCACAGACAGCTCACACAAGCTGAGATGGATTCCACCCTCCCTGTCAGGTCTTCAGTTCATTGCTTTTATTGTGACTTGAATTGACATATTTCATTACATACAATCACCCTCTGCCCCATCGTACATTCATCGCATATGTCAGTTCTGCTTTTCCAATCTGATGCTTGATTAGCCTTTGTTAACAGAAATACCCGAATGATATACATGTAGCTGTGTACCTTTTGCTTGTGTATTGGAGGACGCCATTGCAAAGAGACTGCCGGGGCTTTTTCCCGGATAAAAATAGTCAGAGCCACAGCAAGGCCCAAGGACATCAGAAAACCCAGCTCTGTTCCCAGCTCTGCTCCTGACCTGCAGCAGGGACATGGCTGAGCATCTTCTCGCTCAGTCTGGGTGTCTGTAAATTCTCTCCACTCTTTCTCTCTGGCGTTAAGCAGCTCATCAGCCGTCACCTTGCTCTGTGTGTTTGTGCCTATTATAGGGACTGTCATTTCGGTAGAGGCCTTTAGGGGAAAAATCACTCTCTCAAGTTCCCATTGGTGAGAAAACTAATGGTATAAGGGGGCAGTTGGCTGGAGGAATGACAAAATTAAAGAATTATTATACTATATCCCCTAGTATTGGGAAAGATTATAGATGCCACACAGGCTCTTGCAATGGCAAGCTAAGCAAGGGCAGTCAGCAGAATCCATTTACGAAGAGTAGGTCATCCTCAGCAAATATGATTAACTCCTTGGAGCGGAGGTGACGATGAGAGCTGACAGGGCTGAAGCAGCAGACATAATTGACTTAGACTTCCACAAAGCTTTTTTTTTTTTTTTTTTTTTTTTTTCCTTACACTACTGCATAAAAGACTTGGGGTTAATAAGTCTGGCATTGATAGTGAAATTCTCAATTGGCTACAAAAAAGAATGACTCGGTAACTGAGGTTAGACAAGTTGGAAAGTGGTGATAAATGGATACAGATGGGGTAACGGTGAGAGGTGAGAAGTGGAGTACCGCAGGGAGCAGAGGTGGGGGCTTGTTCATGCATCAGTGACCTGCTGGAGAGGGGGTTGGGAAGAGAAGTGTGCACATCCTCACAGGACACAAAACTAAGAGAAGAGGGAGAGAGACCACATGTGTGGAGACAGAGTTGAAGATAGGCAGGTTAATGGACACTCATCCCTGCACAATGCAAATTGTAAAAAATACAAGAATGGCTCAAAATGTAAAGAGATGGGGAAAGGACAGCCAAGAATATTTCTTTTTTGTAAAACAGTGATTAAGAATAGGATATGAGGTGATAGAAAATACCCCACAGGTAGAGGGGGATACATGTTTCTGGGGGTAGGATGAAGCTGTGATTGTGAGTGTTGTACAGTGAGTGGGCTTGTCTGCTCTTCTGGACACTAGCACTGCAATCTATTAGTGGCAAACACAACTTCTTTCAAAATTTCTCTCTTTTATTCTATTAACTTATCCATTAACTGATGTGTCTATTAACTGATCAACATTTCAATCTGTCTACGTATTGCATAGTCCTTGCCAGTTCAAAAGCTGAGAACCTCAAAGTTTTAAATTGTTTCATCCTTGTATTCAGTCTTTTTGCATTAAGGGTATTATCTCCATTTTACAAAGATCAAAAAACATAGAGATATTAAATCTAGTTATCAGCTGTCATAATTCTACCACAAATCCCGCAATACTTCGAGATTTTCTTTAACATTTCTGAAAGTCAAGGAAGTTACATGATAATAAAATTTTTTTTATCCTGTTAGTTCATATGTAAGCTTTGCAGTCCAGATCTTTGAAGGACCTTTCAAATCAGCCAAGTGAACATAGTTAGCGTATGGTCTTTGCAATACTTTGCTTTACTGTGCAAACAAAAGGTTGCTTACGTGAATGTTTGCAGAAAGCGAGTATCAGTGAAGTGAACACGTGACCTCCTTAGATAAATGCTTTTTGCAATATTTGCCCAGCTGTAGTGATTTTTCAACTAGCAGTTGGAAAAGTTACCTCTGATTTGACCTTAAGAGGCAGGTTCTCAAGCCACAGGCTGCAGTAAACTCTGCTTCTCAGCAGATTAAGATGATCTGACACACACCAAAGTTAGAGATTTTACAGTAAAGAGACTCTCCCTAAAGAGAACATGAGCTAAATCTGAGATCTCTAAAAATGGAAACATTTAATCCTGGATTCAAAACTCCAATTAACAACACCAAAAGTAAAACATACTTTCTGAGTTATTTGCACTGGTGGAGGAGATGTTCTGAAGCACCAAGATCTACCCCAGTCCTCCCACCCACAGTACCAGTGGTAAAACTTCCACTGACTCCAGCAGAGTAGAGCTGGTCTGGAGCTGAACACTTCTTGAATTCCACCTAAACGCTTATAACATGCAAATAACTGCAGAAATGACATACAGGTTCCTTAACCCAAGAGCTCAAATCTAACTGAAGATAAAAGCAATAAATGAAATATTGTTCATATTAAAGTGAAAACAGAATAAATTGAGAGTGACAGTAGTAAGGACTGGATTAGCATGCATGGAGCTATGTCCACATTTTACTGGTGCAAACCTCTTTCTAGCTGTAAATAACTAACAGTATTAAAAATATCCAGCTCTAAACAGACACTGCTCAGAACAGTCAAAATATTCAGCAAAGCGCTCAAAGCTCATATTGAACATTTAGCACGCTGTGCTAATGGGACACAAGCACTTCTGGCAGTTTGCTCAGCTGGGGTCACAATGCCAAACTGTGATGCCTCTGTGCCACTCCTTGCTTGGAGTTATGATGAGATTGGGTGGGTGAAAGAAACAGCCATACTGCTTTCCTTAGTCTTGTTTTCCTTAAAAGCAGAAACCATTTCACCTGTGTCATGTCTAACTCGTAATTACCCTTTGTCTGTTTTGGAGCCATGCGTTTAAGTTCTTCTTTTCTGCTCTTTTCACAACAATCTCCTTCTGCTTGTGATCATTGTTATTTAAGGAGAAAGGAAGAGGATTTTTTCTTCTTTAGTGGTACATTTGGAGATGGAAAATATTTCTTCCTTTTTTTTTTTTTTTTTTTAATGCTTCCCATGCTAAAAAGCCCCCCTGAACTCTCATTTTATGGACACACAAAAAGCATAATTTTCTTTGTGTAACTTGACACATCCCAGCAGCAGCATAGCGCTTGATTATTTGATGAGACAGCATTGTGCATCACATGCAGAATGGCCCCTGAGAAAATAATGCCCTCCCAGGCTTCAGTGAAAATCTCTTTGATGACGAAAGTGTTATTATGAGTATTATGCAGACACTCCGGTCAAGATCTTATTAATTTCAGGGGTTTTTCCTTTATCATTTCTTGACTGCTTGGGCAGTATTTATGCAAAGGTAACTTCCAGTCCAAGGAGCAAAGACTAGACTTAGCAAATCGTTAAAAGCATTTGCTTAACTCTAAACATAAGAAACAACAGTTGAATTAATGGGAGCACTCACATACTGCACTAAGGATGTGATTTTTCAGTTTTATTAACTGCACTTAATGAAGTTTAAAATATAGATAGAGAGATATATTTGTAAGTTTACTGAAATCATACTCATTCTCCCCCCCTGTCAGAGAAGTAACCTTCATTAACAGCTTCATTCTGCAGCCTGGCTAACTAGGGCAGGACTTGCAGTAACTAGTATTGCAAGTTGAATTATTCATTATGAACTTTTTCTTATGGAGGAATGTATCTCCTTTTTTTTTTCTTGCTCACAGATTTTACATGAATGTATCATGATCTTATTTATTTATTTATTATTTAAAATTATTTCTCCTTTCTTGAGTATTTCTCCAAACAAATTATGCACAGTTGGTTGTGACATGATCACAGCAGGACTCTGCTCAGGAGCTCTCCATGAACCATGGATTGGTCACTAAAGTTATAGGATTTCTCTATTAGACTGGCTAAACAAAACATGAGACAAAGACTATTTTTATGCTAAGAATTCCTCTGACTTGCCTTTCAAAAGGAGGGGCAAATTTTGTTTTTTCAAGACTTCCCAACTTATTTAAAATATTCTTGCTTATCACCAATATTTTGCCTGTTTCCACCTCTAATGGCATAGTATTCCTTTGGTCTTAACAGCCCATTCCTAGCAAAAACTTTCTAAGACTCACTACCAGGCTTAATAAGGCTCCCAGTGGGAAGAAACTGAGATCAACAAGGGATGTCTCTGTGCTTATTATCATGTGAATCTAAATGGTGTCTTTCCTCAGAATTCATTAGTTTAACAACATTCCCAAAATATACTTGGCAAGTTGTAAATGTATCCTTTCGATTAAATTACTTAAAAGTTATAGATTTTCTTTTCTTTGTGTATATTTTTTCTGAAAACTCACTCGACTTGCAGATTGCCATGAAAGTTTATTCTTTATTGGAATTAACACAAGAAGCACTGGGAGTATTTTTAGCAATATGCTTTTGATTAACGGATCATATTTTGAATGTTGTTAACAGGGGATTTTTAAGTGCAAGATTTCTTCTTGTAGAGGGTCCCACTCTGAAACTGCTTGCATCAGCAGTCCCTGCAGGAGAACATAATGCAGCAGATCAGAGGGGATGTGTAAGCCAGGTAACTATGTCAATCAGCATATCCCAGAGCAGAAATCTTGGGCAAAAGAAGCCCAGATTAGGAGAAAAGAGAGGCACAGTAACCAGGAGCCAACTGAGACACCTGTAGAAGGATGGGATCTTGAAAGACACTCAGGTACAAATGTAAAAATAGGTACTGCTGAAAGCTGCTCTTTATCCGCAGAACCCCAACTGCTCATAACCATCCTTCTCAATCTAACATGAGTGAACGAAGTCTGATGCTTGTAGTAGTCACAAGAAGGCAAGGTATTACAGAAGGCAAGGCAGAGGTCCAACTCTGGTCCGTCTGAAACAAGGAACAGGTCCCCTTCAGCACCAGGGCACAACCACAGGCAGCCTGAGAGAAGGAGAGACTCTATGCTCAGGATGAAGAGGGAAATAGCCCCTCAGAAGAAGACTTTTGCAAGCTACAAGCCAGGGTCTTGAAGAAGTTGAAAGACCTTGTACCTACCCCTGTCTTAAACAGGAAAATAGTCATAGCATGGAGTCCTTCCATAAGCCTTCCTGGAAAGATAAGTTATGACAGAAAAGACACAGGACACATTTGTTTCCAGCTGTCTCTTGAGTAAAGATGTCTCTCAGGAAAGGTATTAGCCTGTCCAAGAAAAGCAGTGGTGTCTGCTAAGCTCACCACAGCTTGACACCTGCAAGAAAGAAAAGATAAAGGTGAGCATTTGGCAAATAAGGATTTTCTTGAGCCAGCATGTCTGGTTTTTGTAATTCATAGGCTTGGCAGAATGATCTGGGTTTTTTCAATGGTTTTCTCTCAACCTGCAAAATAGATCTAATTTTCAAAAAGGCATTTTTCTGTTCTATTTTTAACTTTGATATTGTGGTCAGAAAGGGAAATCCCCCAAAATATATCAATGGTTGAGATACAACATCCTGAGTCTCAGAGATATAGAAATATCTTGTATATTCTCTCCCATCATTCTGGGAAAGTCATTTCTTTCTGGTTATCTGCACAATACTGTAAAACAGCACAGATGTTTTGTAACAGTAACACTCAGTGAGCTCACACAATCTCTCTCCCAGTCACCTTTCTATTCAGAAGCTGAGTATTTGTTTTCCTCTCCACTGCTCTGCCTGGGCAGCAGATTAATCCTGGCCATACAAAATGGTGCCTGATAGCGCAATATAAAATAAACAATTTGCAATGGATCCTGAACTGTGTTCCAGCAACCACAGAAGCACAGGGGACATGGAGACAGCTTAGGCGAAGAAGGCGGCTCATTTGTCATTAAGTCACTGCGTGCTAACCTGCTGGTACACCTGAACTGAAGAGATTGGAAGATGATAAGAAATGAAGGGGCTAACGGGGAAAGAAAGCAGACATGCATGCTTACTTGTTTTCACAATATCTGGACATGCGTAGGGAAAGAGACAATCCAACAGGTGGGGCCAGGCTATATCATACTCTTTCGGATGCTGAAAGAATGAACTTTTTCATCACAATTAGTAGGTGAGTGCGAATGATGTAAAGTGCTACTTACTTTCTTCCCCTTCCTAGTGTAAAACCTGAGATTTTGCAGACAACATATGCTGAATTGTTCAAGATTCTGAATTGAAATATTCAGAAAAGACTGGGTAGCATCTTATGTGAGACTGAAACTGGCCCTCAAGACTTTAAAACTTTAGTCCAGTCCACAATGTCATTGCATAAAATTTTGGTAGACATCAAAGGAAAAAGTGTTATGACAAAGTGACATTTGCAGACTGAACACATCTATTGCCAGGTGGGGAACTGGGTGAATGTACAGAAATACCACAAAGATGGGTTTTCCTTGTCCTTCATTAAGCTGTGTTGTTCAGTAGCTGTGACAGGCCAGTGTTGCTTTTTTTTTTTTCCCTTTTAAAACTGTCTTTGTCTCATACCTGGCAATTATGAGGGTAGAAATAATATCCCACAAGGGCACGAAAAGCAGAGGTGTTCAGTGATCCAAAAAATTCTGGCTGAGGGACCAAGCTGGTGCCCACTTATTTGACAGCACCCTCCAGTCCTTTGAAACGATCTGATCTAACACCATGGTGAAAATCAGTGTTGCAGTAGGACAAGCACTTCCAAACAAGGCCAGGGCTGACTGGGCCAGGTATTATGGAAAGCTATGTAAAATGAGCAAGACAAAGCAGACCTTTGCTGTGATGCTTGCTGTATAAGCAGGCAAAATAGAAACAGACTGAAGAAACATATGGACAGAGAGTTTGACCAGAGTTGCCCATGAGAGAACTGAGATCTTCAGGGATCTGAGATATTCATCCACTGCCCACTTGCTTTGCTTTTGTACAGTTGTGACAGCAGAGATATGTAAGGGGATTTTTTTGGCCTCAATTTTCATGAACTTTATTCTTCAGTGTCTTTTTTCTCCAAGGTTGGAGAAATCTGCACCAAAAATTCACTCTGAGACCAACAATAGATGCTGCTAATCTGGTGAAACATTTATTGAATAGTACCAAATGCCACGAAATTAAAACACTGCTCCTTTGCAGCTCCATTTCAAACTTAATACTTTTGTTACCTCACAAGCAAAGCTGACAAAGCCACTTTGCTTTCTTCAGACACAAAAGGACATTTTGAAGTAAAACTCTCTAAACAAACTTGGAGATATTTCATTAAAATAGGCAAGGGCAAGAATTTTCATGTTATAGCTGCTTCTATCCAAAGAGCATCAAAGCGCTTCACAAAGCAAATTCTCCAGCTGAAAGCACTTCCTCATCTGAGAAGTCCTGCTGGACTCTTGAAAGTCTCTGCCCCTCCTTTCATGAGCAAGGTTGGCTTCATCAAGACCTAATGACCAAGCCCTGGGAGACGCTGAATACCTGCAGCCCAATGTCTCTGCTAGATCTCATTATGCCTTTCAACAGCACTGAGACAAAGGGAATGCCCCATTACACAGATGGATAAACTGAGTCATTGGGCTTTTAAAATGACTTGCCCAGATCCTTGAAGCATTGGCTAAATCTCACGCACCTCATCCAGGCAATTAGTCTCTTTATGGCAAGTGGGTCTGGTTGAATTACTACAAAAAGGAAGATGTGGCACTGAATAAATGACCGAGCACACATGGTGTACTGTGACTGAACTCTAGATTAAAATAAGATAGTTCAGATATTAGCAGCAGATCAGATGGTTTAATCTGCCAGGCTGAGCTGTGACGGCCGGCTGAAATGTCTGGATCTGCTGGTGGGTGCAAGGGTGTCTCTCTACTCTCCCTCCTCTAACCACCAAACACTCTGCTGCCCACTACAAATTAGTTTCTAACTCAGGCAGAGTTCCCACATCAGATGCAGCCTGATAGCACAGGGAGGGTAGGAGCAGCCCTCACCTGGAAAGACCTGTTCACCAGTCGAAGATTGTCTAGAGATTTGCAATGGGGCAGGGCCCCTCCTGAAACACCACAGCCCTTTTGCCAGCTGCCGGGCAGAAGCAGAGCTTTGAGGCAGTGGGCAGAGACATCCCCTCTCGTGCTCTGCTCGGGACAGCCACCTCCAGCCTCCTGTCCCCCGTTCCTTCCCTCCTGCCGTGTGGCTCAACCCCACATCTTGGCAGCCCTCTGGAAAATCCAAAGTATGTGGTGAATGCCTGCGTAAATCTGGTTAATTTAATTACTTCTGGGAGATTGATATCTCTGGCTGCTAAGCCACATTAGTAAGACTGATGTCAGCCCCTCCTGCGGCACACGCAGGTTGGGGCAGGAGGGCTGGCACGGGCGGTGCAGCCAGCTGGGTCAGCGGGGGCAGGAGGGGTGTGTGGCGAGACGCATGGCTTCTGCCTTTTGCCAGCGTGCAGGAACCAGGTCGGAAACTCTGATTTCAAGACACAGACCTAGACTTCTCTGTCTCATTTAGTGCTCTGGGGTGGTGGGTTTGGAAATGTGGTATGACCCTCCTTCAGCACAGCTCGCAAAATGATTCCATTGTCATGATTCCCTGTCTGCTGCTGCTGGAAAAGCTCCTGTCAACTCCCAGCACAACAGAGAGGCTCAAGCAACAAACAAGACATGATGCTTATTCAGGCCTCAGGAAACTCTGGGCATGAGTCCAGACAGAGTTGGCTCTTTGTTTGACCTAACTCCCGTGGAAGTCATCAAATTGCACATGCATCTACGATACCCACCTGAAGCCAGTGCTGACTTCCCTGCTTTTGGGTGCTGCATCATGTCAGGAGCCAACATTAGGCACTCTGCTGCCTCCCAGTACTTGGGCAGATAATACAGCAAGGCAGAGGACACCTCTGCCATCTCTTCC
The DNA here is from genome assembly GCF_965140245.1 of Athene noctua. Taxonomy (NCBI): domain Eukaryota; kingdom Metazoa; phylum Chordata; class Aves; order Strigiformes; family Strigidae; genus Athene; species Athene noctua. The sequence goes on along the minus strand of NC_134052.1, from coordinate 5,201,767 downwards.
ATCACAAAAACCTCTGCAGTTCCTTGTAGATAACCCCTCTTTTTCTACCTGCTCCTGTAATATCATTTCACTCCATAAAAACGTCCTTAGTTGCTGTCATGGGGAATTCAATTCTCACCGTTTTCAACAGGAGTCAGGTACCTGAGGATATCTGCAACTCTGAGAGCATGTGTCTGAGCTCCAGGGGCTAGTGTGTAAAGAAAAAGCATTTCCCGTAGAATTTTAAACCCAAATCATATTTCATTCAAATCAGTTAATTTGCTCCATATAATCCAAGTGCTGGAACAGCCCTTATAAATGAAAGCAATACACTCCTGCTATTCTCAGCAGAAGTGTTTTCTTCTTATTTCTTTCTATGTCCAAAGATTTTCTGGCACCCATACAAAGGTTAAATGTAGCCTGAAAGCGTATGACTTTCCTCTCTGAGTTTGATTAACTATGGCTGAAATGATACTGTGAACTGGAAGCTCTGAAGACTTGAGTGGTATCAGACAGACAGACAAGTGGGGGGAGAAATGAGTCTTTTTAAGTTTTTGAAGCAGTTCTGAATGAGGTCTAAATTGCACCAAATAATGTGCTTAAATAAACTGCTAGCAAAGGAAACAGCTGTCAGAATATTATACTTCTGTGGATCCAAGTATATACCCTACAGTTACGGAACAGAAAATTGCCAAATGAAGATTTAAAGTGACAAGATCTGCATGTGGCAGCAACAGCAGGTGAAACATAGGAGTCATTTAAGCTGCTTTAAATTTAAGTGTCCCATGCATTGAGTATTGAAATTTTTCAGTAGCTGCCCCATGAGTTTTCCTCTCTAGCTTTGTTAACACAGCAAGGTTCAGACCACATCTAATGGTTTAAAGCAATGCTTTTTAACAGTATTTCCTGCTCTAATAAAGCCTGTCTTGAATTTACTATCAAAATAAGAACTGTTTAAAACAATATCCAAAAGATACACGGCATAAATAAAATGTATTATTTTTCTAAGCCTCTCTCCCCATTGCTTCTCCACACACAACTTTAGGACCAAGAAGGTATAATGACCATGGGTATGTAAGAAAGCTGGACCCACAGTCTGTGTAACTCTTTTACAGATATTCTTATACCAGTGGCTTTACATAACAGCCTCTAAGTAACTGGCAACTTCAAGTGGGCAGCAACTGCCTCCTTACATTTCAGTCAGGGCTGTATTTTGTGTACAACTATACAGGTTGAAAGATCTCTCACCCCTTCCAGGATAGGTGATGATGAGTGGGTATATCACTACTATTTTCTTTTCCACATCATCTCTGTTGCTGTGAAAGCACTTTGCAAGCAAGAGTGTGGCACAAGTCATTTGCAAGACAGCTTTTAATCCTCACGTCATGCCTCGGGGAGCTGAGCTGTGACGTGTGGCTGAACAGTCTCTGCACTTCCCAACACAGGCAGGAATAAAGTTTGAGGGTGCAATCTTGGCATTTGCAAGTTACAGTCAAGTGGAAATTTCCTTTTGACCTTGGAAAAAAGATGAGAAGGACTTCACCCTTTGGAGTTTCAGACATGCCAATCAATTGTAAGCATCTAACTGAAGACTGTCTGTTCACAGTAGGATGAGTTAAGGGTCCCTGCACATTCTGCTGGGTTCACAGCATACCTCAGTTGGATGCAGATCTAGGCTTCCTGACGTGCAGCACTTGAGCCTCCGGTTTAATCACCGCAGCCTCCCAGTGCTCCCTCCCTCTCTCATAAAACTGAGAAAACACTTTGTCCGTGCTACACAAGTTAATTCAAAGCAAGCTCACCAAAGAAATGCAAATATAACAGCCTAAAACATTTAGATGAGAGTAAATGTATCCTTAAACATTTGGCAGAGTTAGGGCCTGTGACTCTTTGGGTAGAGACAAGCAAGTCTGTGAGCATGAGATGCATTTGCACAGGGGTTGGCCTAGGAGGGTGAAAAAAAAGGCTTCAGGTTTTTAATAACCTAAGAACGTGAGGCAGCCTGCCCAGTCAGGCTATGAGATGAAACATTCAAACTGATCCATCCCTATGGTATCGTGGTGGCTGTATTTTTGGAAACTTTGCTTTTTTACATTTCTATTTTCTCATGGCTCTGCCTCCGGACCTCATTAATCTCCATAGTATTTGCAAGTGAACAATTGCCCTAATTCCTTCTGGCTGGAGTACAAAAAAAAGACTTTTTTTTAAAAAAAAAAAAAAAAGGTTGCTCTTTTCATTCCTCTTCCCTTTCCCTCTTTATTCTGGAAATTCCTGGCAATTTAACACTTAGCTACTTCTTAATGATATTTCCAGAGTTAAGCTGGTTGGTACAACTTCAGAAATGGGATGATTAATAGCTGGGCATATGGGAGTGCTCTGCAGCCAGGCTGCTACTGTTGCATTGACCTTGTTTCACAGAGGATGATCTTTTTTAACATCATCGAACTGAAATTAGAACCCGAAGATATGGACTTAGACCTTGCTCCTCCCTACCCCAAGCTCTCCTGTGTTTGATGGACTGGCTCATTCTGCTTAACGATGAATGTATGAAAACCTCCCCTCTTAGGAGTCAAAAATTAGGAATATAACTGGAAGTGCCAATGGATGTGAAATAGAAATTAAAACAGTGATGGAAGAGGTTCAGGTTTTTTTGTGATAGCCAGTCAGTCACTTATCCCTTACAGAAGCCAAAGAGGGGATAGAGTTAGATAAACTCTGGAATCAAAAGCTGCATTGATTGCTTTTGAGTGGGTTCAGAAAATAATGGAGAAGAGAGTAATTTTCTGATCTGAACACATTTCTAAAGGCACCAAAATAGGGCCCTCACATTCAGTTCTTCTGAAATAAAATACTTCATCCTACAACCCTGCAAAAAACATAAAGAGAACATAAGGTGCCCAACAGAGCCAGCACTTCAGTTTTCAGCTAGAACCAGCATCTCTGACTTGTCTCATACAAGCCAATTTTGCTAGGGACTTCTAATGTCTAGAGCTCAAACTTGTCAAGGGCTTTTTAAAATGTGTGCTTATCAGGTTTAGGGTTTATTTTTATTTCCATTTAGAAAAACTCTTCTCATTCATATTTCTCACATACGCAGACGACCACACCATTGCATTCCTACTCATTTTGACACCTCAGCACTAGGAGCTGCAGAGCAGCATCTAGCCCCATGCTGCAGCTGGGAGCTGGTGTCTTTGCCCTGTTGCTACACCTGAAAAGCTCTTTTTTTGTGGTATGAATTGTATTTGAACCCACCTTATTGTCTCAAGACTATTTTAGTTCTGGATCAGGAAGCAAAATGTGAGAAAAGGTGATCGTAATAGTAGTTGAAACGTGCATACACACAGAGGAGAAGTTCAGCTTACAGGTACTGTAGCCTGCATGCTGTCCAGCTCCACAGATTTATGAAATGAGTCCTGATTTACAGGCAGGTAATTAAGAGGAGATCTGCTGAGCAAGAAGACAGCATTTCTGCAGCTCCCATTGCCAGCTGGAACACACGTCAGAGCATGGTGCTGGCAGCAGGGCTGAGCCAGCCCTGCCAGCTCCTCACCCAAACGTTACCCCTGGAGCAGGGCTGAGCTGCCCCCCTCTTCTCTGCTTCTCTTCGGGGTCCTCCACCTCCTTTCAGCTTGAGAACTCTTCTGCCACGAGCTCTGAGCTTGCAGGAAGGTTTTTTGTTTTTTTTTGTTTTTTTTTTTTTTTTGATGAGGAAGGCTTGTAAATGCGATAAATGTAAGACATGGCTTTGCTGAAGGGCTGACATACAGGATGCCTTCCTAATTCCTTCAAGCTTACATTAATCTTTATTAATACCATTAGCATAATGTATGAGCTGGGGAAAGAGCATGGAAGGAATACAGTCTACTTTGTCACACAACTACCTGTTCCACATTCCCATAAATCAAAGAGCAAGGGACTTCTATGGCCAAACTGTTTTAAAGGGGCATGTCTGCCCTGCAGCCCACATATTCTTAAGGAAGTTTTAAACAAGCTGAGTCAGTGTGGGCTTTTCTGATTAGCTCCAACAGAGAAGCTAAACCCCTCCTTCCCTTAGCCCTACTTTATAGCAATTAAACTTGACCTCTTTAACTACCCAGTCTCAGCTTAGTTCCCTCTGCGATGCTTAAGTGCCCTCCAAGGCACCCCTTGCTGCTCCCTGCTCCAGGCGATGTCCATGAGTGCTGGCTGTGGTCTGATTAGATTTCTGGGCAGAGTCTGCATGTTTGGGAGATTTTGTGGTCTTCCTTCACGGAGACTGAAAGGTGGGGAAATTAACTGAGAGAGGGGATATTATAGTGGTTTTCAAGTTCAGGTCCCAGTTTAGGTCTCCGCAGGTTGTAAACTGTTTAAGCCTGCATTTCCCCGTCAGCAAAGCATTTCAGCACGTGCACAACTTTTACTTAGCTGATCAACATTGCTGACTATGGGACTTAAAGAGGTGCAGTTGCACGTTGGAGATCCAGCCAGGAGCTCTATTAAAAAACCTGCTCCATATCTGTGAGTTGAATGGTGTGGGGAGCAAAAATGGGCTTGCTTTAGATGGTGATGTAAAATGTCAGAGGATGCAATTAGTATTTCAGGAGAAAAGCAGCTATTGCTCCTGGACAATCTTTAAATGCCTTAGCAATTCACAGCCCAGTCATACACCTCCGGATCAAACAGTGTTTGTGTCTGTATGTTTATGGGTTTTAGTGATCATAGTTGTGCCATGTCCAGGGAGCCAGAAAGCTGCATTTCTAAGGATATGCCATTTACTGAGTATTTTGTACAGTTCATTTGCTTCTTTTACTTGATGAAAATGGTAATCACCTTCTGTATCACACATACTCAAGCTCACATTGATATGAATTCGGAAAATACTATATTAAATGATTTATTTCAGCTTTATCCATTTCCTAATAATGTAATGAATTATTGATGGGTACTAGCAAAAAGAAAAAGAAGTAGAATACTATTTCAACACAGGCAGTTATTCAAAAAAGTGAAGTGGAAGGAAAGCATTTTCCATGCCATCAGATTTTGGGCTTTGAAATATTTTCCTATCCAAAACTAGGATGACTATATAAAAACAACTCTCTTCGAGTACTTTTCTAAATGGAAGTCTCCCCTAATGCAGGATCTGGCCAATGAACATCTAAAATCTTCTGCTAAAAATAAGAGGCAATTTTAAAAACACAAAGAATCACTTTGGAACAAAAGTCAGCATCTTTTCATTTAAAAAATAAGACAGGAGGGAGGTTTTGGCAACTAAAGCAAATCCTTGTAAAACACCTAAAAATGAAAACTTTAAACTGAAACATACTCTTTCACTCAGACAAGTTTGATTTCAATGACACAACCTCTTCTGTGGAAGATACATGACTGAACAGAGCTCAGTTGTATCTAGTGCTATGAGACTTCATTTCTGACTCCACTTCCAAGGGGCACTCTATGAAAGATGGAAGGAGAGCCAACAAGCCAAACTGCACCTCTTTTGGGGAAGGAAAAGAAGAAACAAAACTGATTGTCAAAGTCTCTGCTGATACTAACACTTAGCAGAATATGGGGGTAGATATGGGACCAGACCTTCCCCGACAACAACCTGAGCAGCAAAGGCTGTGTTAGACTTCTGGTAACATTCACGTGCTTGATGCTTCAGAAACTGAGCTGTTACAGGCCATCAGGGATCTGAGTGGGCCAGGCTGAAGGATGAGAGATGTACACACTGAAAAGAAAATGCAGAAATAATGCAAACTGTAGAAATGCAAGGCCCAGTCTTAAACCCAGTCCTGCTCAGCAGAGCTTTGTGCACATTCATGGTGCAGAACCACGTGGTCTTGGAAGTGAAGCACTTGTGAAACTCTATCTCTGAGAAACTAATGGTCTTTGGGCCATACCCTCAGCTGTCTGCTGAATCTGGGGCACTTATGTATATAGTGAGGCAAGATCACTTTTTCTGAGACAATTGGTGATGTTCTGCATATTTTTGGGTCCAGTTAATTTCTCTGGGTTTAGCACCACTGTTGTGGCCAACTCCTCCCCCAGATTCCCCCTGCCTCCAAAGAAAAAAACCTGCACAGAGAATGACTCAACAGAAAAAAACAAAATAACTCCACAGAGGAGGAATCTAAAAATATGCTCAATTATCTGCAATACAACAATAGTATTTGATTCAATTTGAGCATTATGGTTTTGTTATTTCTCTCTGTCAGTGGGATGCATACTGTGAGCAACAATCTCTGCATTTTTTGGATGAAATAGGAAATTCGCAATGGAAAAGAAGAAAGGTAATGAAATCCTGAAGATGTCTTCTTCCTCTCTTTTAAAGGACTGGTAATGAGAAGGAAACTGGTTATAGTCAGAGCTGCCAGGCTATCAGATGGAATGAGATTTGAAGGAAAAAAAAATTAATGGCATGCTAAATATGTTGTTGAAATGCACTGGGAATAGCTTCACATTAAGAGGAAAACAGCTTAAAATCATGTAAAACGGAGGTCAGGCGTGAGAAGGAATGTGTCTGTAGAGAATTGTGTGCATGCTAAAACTGCCCACAAATTCTAAATACACACATTGAGAACTGCACAATAATCTGGTCAAACAAGGTTTTCAGAGGGGGAATTATCTGCATCCACAGCTATTTTGGGGTATACTTCATCACTGCATACTTTTTCACTTATCACAATCTCGCATTCAGTGACATAAACAAACATGAGGATGTGTGTCACTACAATTTTTTGCAGAAAAGCAAGAACATGATAAGAACAGTCTTGATTTTCTCTGTTAAAAAATGTTGAATATGTTTATCGATTTCAATTATAGTGGCCAATTTCCTTTTAGCTTTGTTCTCGGAGGGAATAAGGTTTACACACTCATGCTTTGGGCATGTGCACAAACACACTAAACTTTTGAAACAGTTGGCTAATTTTAAGTGTATTTGGCAGAGGCATGATTCTCAAAGTTATTAAGGTCCTAAAGTTTTCAGAGGAAAGGGAAAGGCTGCAGTGAGCACTGAAACCTTAGTGCAGAATCCACGTGGGACCTCAACTTAGAGGCATAAGCACATAAAATAAAATCAGTTTCCCAAAGTTGATGAAGTTACTTTGTTGAACACTACAGTAAGTTATAACAACAACAACAACAAAATCACATTAAATCAACAAAGTTGGAAGCCTCCTTTCTATCTAAGTAGCCATCAAAATTTTCAGGCCCTCTACACAGCAATTGATCTCTGGGACTCCAACAGAGGTTTCTTGGAGGATGGCACTATCATCTTACATGGAAAACTCTGAAAATTAGCCTCTAAATACCTAATCCATGAAAGAATGAAAGAAAGTAGAAACGTGCCAAAATCTTCCCCTGAAACCTTTTAAGTTTCTCAATGATGGTTCTCAATGCACTTAATAGAGAAGAATCACATATTGCTAAGTAAAGGGACATGCAGGGGGAAGAGCAACTGAATGAGTGGTCCAGGGGGTAGAGCAATCCCATTTGTGCTGCTATGAACTTGTGTTCAGTGATGGAGGCAAAGACCAAACGGTATAGTTAAACTGTGGGTGTAAACTTTTAAACAACTGGAGAAAGAGAGCCTCAGAAGTGTTGTTCTAGGAGAAATTTCAGTCACCACAGAAATGGAGAAGCAGCACTGGAAGCCAGTGGACCCAGGAAAACAGCATTTTGAAATCACAGCCTCTGAGAAGCTGTCTTCTAGGAACAGGGAAATAAAAAGCAGCTGATGGAAAAACAAGAATGGCATTTTATTTTCTAAGCTATGGGAAGGAAATCTGTTGTAAAAAATGTTTTGCCTGAATTTGATCCTAGTGCCACTGGAGTCCAAAGGCTAAAGGGCCAACAGATGATTTCAGAGAATGTTCTGATGGCCTCCCTTCTGAGGGAAGAAAATGAAAAAACCTTTAAGGCATTTCCATGAGAAGTTCCAGAGTGACATTATCCAAAAAGACTTTCCACTTAAAGAACTGCATCCATCTTTAGTACATCTTAGTTACTGGGCAGGTTAATACGGCAGAGAGCTAAGCAATTGTTTTTAAGAGAGGGTCTTTTAGAAAAGAAGATCCTATACAGCTTGCAGTCTTCCCAGATCAAAAATGTATTTTCCTAAATATAAAGAGTTAACGACCTGGTCTCTGCACAGTGTTGTAAAGTATCGTGGCCAGCTGGAGTGCTTACTACATAGTCTATAGTCTCAGACAAGTCTGTTCTCCTTAAATTGTATTTACATGGATTTTCCTTCTGGTTTTCTATTTGTTACATTGTGTTAAATAAATCCAGCTTTATTCAAGATAATTTGGATTTATTGATTATTACTAGGGACAATTACTCTGAGTGATGTCCCAAGGGAAGGAAATGAACCTCTGGTGAGGGGCACGGCAGCTAAGGAACTGTCACATGCAGTTAAAGGCACAGGAGCTCTCTCATAGAGAAATATTAAGGATATTCTGGCTGTGCTCACTGCACAGACCATCTAGCGTGATTAAAATGTACACAATGTACACACAACAGCTTGTAAGGGATTTTTCATTTCTATATCACTACATTAGAGACCATATGGAGTCACCCCTGTATCAGTCCTGCTGTGTGTTCAAATCCACCACTGAGACTCAATCACCCGGTCCTTAGGTGCTAAATGCCAAAAATTGAAGCAGCTTTAGAATTTCTGACTAAATACACATTTAGGTGAGGTCTTGATGGCATGTAGATATCTAACATGATGTTAAGATGCCACTTCTTAAGCTCTTTTAAGTCCCTGTATGACACAGTGTCTTTCATTGCACTTTGTATAGAAAAATCAAATAGGGTTACATAGAAGAACATCCTAATGTTGTTTGAACATACACTTCTTTAAAAGGCAATGAAAAAATCCCCTTGACACAACACAGAGAAAGAGTAACCTTGTCACAGAAACAAACAACAAAGTGACACAAACCCAGTCCTCTAAAATCTCAGTTCCTGAAGATTATAAAAGTTCATTCAGTCGTTGCTTATTTCTATTTACATTATAATTCTTGTAGTTATAGATGTGGTTTGTTCCCGATACGTCATTCCTGCACTGTGTTTGCCTCAGATTTGTGCAGCCAGTGCCCCTGAGAGCAGAGAGGAGCACGTGGAAATCTCAACCACGTAAGTGGGTGGGATAAATGCAACATCCCAGTGATATTACCTGGATTCCCAGTGAATGCAATGTGCCATCACCCCTGCAGGAGAACTCCAAGGCACAAACTGGATGGTGCTAATCTGGTATCACTACATGCTTCTTATGGATTTTATCCTTTTTTAGCTGGAGAATAGGGGAAAGAAAAAAGATTCTGAGAGAGACAGCGGTCCCCTTACTAAAGCCTGATGGATAGAAATGGATGCTGCTATTCAGAAAATTGAAATGGGAATAACAGGAGGTTTCTATTCATCCTTGATCAGCCTGTTATAAAATTCTCATTTGTTTAAGTCCTGCAAGCAAATAGCAGGGATCTAAAAGGCAGCAGATAAAACCCCTGCATGGGCTGACATGTCTTGGCACTGGCACAGCTCTGTGGAGAGGGTAGAGATAGGGATTATTTAAACATTTTTTCTCTCTCTCTAGGCTTGAGTATTTGTACATGTTCCTGCTCACTTGCCTCTAGCAGAGTCGGTGGACAAGGAGAAAGATCGTGAAGGTCTTTGAAGGAAAAAAAAAAAAAAGGGCAAAAGCAGAGAAGCTGTTCACACACTACTGGGGACTATTTTTCCCCCCTTTGTTTTGATTCTTTACTTAAGAGTTCATCAACGTTTAAATACACAGAGAGCCCTTTCTCATACGACAACAGCAGTCATGGAGAAAAAGAGAGGGAAAAAAGCACTTCTATTTCAGATGTTATATTCAGGTAGCGTGTAAGATTTACACTGAGTCACTAGCTGGATAGTCGAAAGTGCTTCATTTAGTCTATGCTCAAAACCATGCCCACTCCAGCACAGCTTTAGCACGTCCCTGCCTCTCAGGGCAAGAACACACACAGGAACTCAGAGGTCTAAAAACACCAATACAAAATTAAGTAAGACCTTTGTGATTTGTTCAATTTCTCACATGAATTTTGGTAGCCACTAAAATCACACACAACCTACTAATTTTAGGACATCAAGAAAGCTCATTGTCTCTGAAGAAACAGCAGAGATTTATGAAGCACTTACTTGTCTACTTTTATTTACTTATTACTTATTCCTAACCATCCATTTGTCTTGGTTACTTATTATATTCACCGTGGTAGCATCAAAATGTGTCATAGCTTTTAGAGTATTTATCCTGAACCTTCCTTATCATTAATATATTGGTTCTGTCATTCAAATAAAGTACTTTTATGCCCTTGCATAAGATGAGGGACTTGAAGCTGTGATTTGAATATCCGTACAGCGTGGCCAGCCTGTATAGGTAAGTAGAGCAGGTTCATGTACATTGATGTGAAAATATTGCTTCCACTTCATTTACACCTAGCTGTGAATCTCTACTTGGCAACACAGACTGACAAAGCAGATGTGCTCCAGAAGACTACTATGTCTAATTTCAATTGAAAGCAAAATTACTTGTAACCAGCCATCTTCTATGTTTTCTACCATAGAAAACAAGGACTTTAAATAACAAATAGATATACTTGAATTTCTCCACATAAGTAACTTAAGAAGCCTGTAACAAAGCTGAAAACCGAACAGACTCTAAACCCTGTCTTTCAACCTACAGCTGGTTAATTTTTTAAAATAATGAAGTCGACAAGTATATCTGTCTACTTTGAGATATTTTCCTTGTGTATTGTTTCTTCCAAGTTTTATCTTAGGGAACAAAAATTTACATCATCATTCAGGAGGAGGTGTTTAACTTGTCTGGAAATAGAGCAAATTTAGGATGAGAATGGGGGGAAGGTGAATCACAAACACAGGCAGAGACTGTGTTTTGGAAAGTTTGTAATAGTTGTGCTGAGTTTCAAACAGAAGCCCAGCAGACAAAGAAATCCTGCAGAGATTGCAAAAGATGTTGGAAGTACTCATACGTTGCAAAACCCAGGACAAGGAGGAGACACATGCATGGCACAGTAAGTTCTGCCCCCAAACAGCAAAATCTCTTTTAAGCAATAAGCCAGAAGAGTAAAATTTCAGCATTTCTACTTTGTGTTTCCTCCAGGCAAGGGAAACAATCTTCATTATCCTGAAAAGTAAATAGAGGCAATCTCAAGGAGACCTTTCAAAGAAGCAGCAAAAATGTACGTTGCATAAGGCCCAGGGCTGGGATGCTGCACTTCTGGGACCAGGGAGGAGGCTCGGTGCAGGGGGAGGGAAAGCAGCAATGCCTTCATCTAAGCTGAGCTGTCCCGATTCTGGCATGTAGGGAAAGTGTGGTTTCTCCTTCATAGAATGAGTCTGAAGTCTAACTATGTCCCAGCAGAGAGCAGATGAAGTACAAGAAAGACATGAACCTGTTGAAGCAAGTCCAGAGGAGATCACAAAGATGATCAGGGGGCTGGGGCACCTTCCTTGTGAGGACAGGCTGAGAGAGTTGGAGGGGGTTCAGCCTGGATAAGAGAAGGCTCCAGGGAAACCTCATTGCTGTCTTTCAGTACATAAAGGGGTTTAGAAGAAAGATGGGGACAGATTTTTTAGTAGGGCCTGTAGCAACAGGACAAGGGGGTAATGGATTTAAACTAAAGAAGGGTAGATTCAGACTAGATAGAAGGAATAAATTTTTTATGACAAGGGTGGTGAAACACTGGCACAGGTTGTCCAAAGAGGTGGTAGATGCCCCATTGGGGCCCATTGGGCCATCTGATGGAAACAATCAAGGACAGGTTGGATGGGGCTCTGTGAGCAACCTGATCGCGTTGAAGATATCCCTGGTCATTGTGCGGGGGTTAGACTAGATGACCTTTAAAGCTTCTTTCCAACCCAAACCATTCTATGATTCTGATTCTAAAAATGTATTTGTTGATAAGCCCAGGAACATTCCATTTCCTCTCGTGGGACATAGGTCCTCCTGGCTTCAAAATATAGTCTTTGAGCTACATTTTGCCTTTGCCTCCCCCATACTTGCTCAAGGAGAGACAATTCGCTGCAATTGATTGCATTCCCCAAGGTGACACACAAGTCACTCCTTTTCTCCATCACTGGTCAGGACTAGTGGTGCAGACACAACCCACTGAGCCACGGGAAGGGAAGCAAGGCTTCTCCAGGGATGCACGGGGGAATGTGCTGTCCAACAGCCCTATGTGATGACTGGCCACAGCCCTGCAGTAGCTTTCTGTGCCTGTTATCCACACACTAAGCCCAGAAAACTGGCCATGGGTTTTTTCCACCTCAGTCTGAAGGAAAAGGATTTCAGTCCAGACTGCAGCCAGCTGTCAGGAGTGTCACAGTCTGTTATTGGCGGTGGAACTTGCCCAGGGGATGGGAGGGAGACATTTATTTATTTATTTATTACTATTTCACAGCTGGCCTACCTCTTGTATCATCAAGTGCAGCCATGTTTCCAGCAGTGACAAGATGTGCTATTGCTGAACATGAAACTATTTCACCTGGACATCCAATAAATCTTAGATTCATATTCAGTTCCCCAGTTGTTTGGCTCTTACTAAATGTTATTTTCTGTGAACTGTTAAAGCAGAATTTTGTAAGTTTACTGAATATACATTATGTAAGCTCTAAATATTTGGAAAGTAGTGAAATAATACATAGCACCATGCCTTGAACTAACTGACATAGCCATACCTTTGTGCTGACTTGGTACCTAGAAATCTGAAATTTGTCCACCTGCCACTGTATTCCCCACCTTCTGCTGGACTATATGTAGAAACACGTGGACCATGTGTCAGAAGGAGACGCAGCAGTCTCATAATTCTAATAGAGGGCCTAATGGAGAACAAAGAGATGCTACAAACGCACCCTACAGAAATGCCATCCCTTAGTTACTAAAACCCTGCAGTACAGCCTATCTGGCATACACTCACTTCAGTTCCTGGTGTCCATCAGCAGTGACACAGCTGGCCACCCCTGCCCCTGGCACACCAGTGTGGGGTGTCCTCACCCTCCCACTTTTTGCATGACAGCACAGACATGAAGAGACATTCACACCAGTGACCAGCATTCTGATGTGCCTGCCTGTGCAGATCCACAAGAGAACTGAGTCTCATCCCTGGTATTTTATTTCAAGTATCTTTTCTGTAACTCCTTCCTCCGTAGGTTAATGAAGACTTAAGCACTCCGTCTCAGCAGCACTGATGTAAAACGGCTGCTTATTGCCTGTTCCATCTCACTGACTTTTATTGTGATACTTAAACCAAAATGGTGAACTATTACACTTCATAGCCTGCGAATAAAAGCAGAATGTTAAAAAGCAGAGGCTGTAACCTCTGATCCATTCAAAATTGTTCTAAACATCTAAGGCTCATAATCTTGAGACAACTTTACTTGGCTCCAAAGGGGCAAGGAATGGCATGGATTATCATCCACAGCATATGAGGGACTTTAATTGTAATGCTACAATTTTTATTCTATCCATGCTCAAAGATAATGGAATAAATCCTAAGACAGCATGTGAAACAACTCAGCTCCATTGACTTCAGTGGAGTTAATCCAGTTTATATCAGTGGGAATTTAGCCCATTAGCTAGAAGACTTAAATAATCTGCAGCAAGAAGGAGATCCTTTTTTTTTTTTTCCTTTGGATCACATAGAGAAGCCACTGAGGTGATGGCAGCCTGTTTCCAAAGGTCCATCTGTTCTGCAAATCGTTACAACTACAAACACTGCATTTCCAATTCTGCACTTTACTGGAGCCACTTGAGCAGTACAACATCCATTTTTAGAGCCAGGAGGTCCTGAGGTCAGGTCCACAATGGCTTGGGCACAGAAATCAAATAGGACAAGGGAGAGAGTTGGCTCGCAGTCACATTTTCAGCTTCCTGATCTTGGGGAAAGCCAGAGACCAGCTGAAACTTTGTCTCAGCTTAGAGGAGGGAAGGGACTGCTTTTGCTGCAACTCACTCGTTATGCACATGCAAGTATGTTCTGTTAATTTTGAAATAACATTGTTTTTAAGGACCTACCTTAGATATATCTAAGTTACCCAAGATGGATTTAAGTCCCATATTCCAACACACTTCCCACTCAGGCAGTGGAAAAGCACTATTGAACCAAATGCAGTCTGGCTGAACACCTTTAGTAACAAGTTTACGGAGTGGTTAAACATTTCTTATGTACAAAACCAAGGGATGTAAAAGGAGGGACCAGAGAATGGACATGAAACAGAACTAAGAATACTTTGAAACAATAGTGACAGTAAAGTTGACACTACTCAGAATTTCTGGTTTTACACAGAGTGAAAAGTCAAAATGGTGAAGTTGCAAGGATTAAATACTTTGAGGGATTTCTGATTTGGCCCAAAGCAGGGAAAATTGGTACTCTTACAAAAGGAGCCTGTTCATTGGAACCTGTACACATTTCAGAGCTTGTCTTTCTCTTTTTGGTTTCCTCACAGGTAAATCTGTGCAGGTTGCTGGAAGCTCATATCTTTGGGGAAGCTAGGAAATACGAAAAACTCCTATGAAGATCTGCAAAATTAGACATGGAAGTAATTCAGGAGGATCCTGTTCCCCTAAAACGTATCCACTAAAGCAGGGAGGTTTTCTGCATTGGAGCAAAGTCCCAAGAACCTCTGCTAGACCCTGGTCAGGACCCTGGTGTAACAACCAAGAAGATTGCCTCCCATAGAGAACACCTCTGTAGGTAACCCTGTCTTAATGGGACACTGAGAATTTATCCAGCACTAAGCGAAATAACACAGATAAGATTTTTTACGTGACTCACTCTTTGGAGAGTCTTTTGGGGTACACAAGTCAAGACACCTAAATCTATCAAGAAACCTAGGAGGGACCAGACTTCAAAGAAGAAGTAGATTTGCAGATAGCAGATTTACAGATCAGGTGCTTTAAAAGCTGCTTCAAGGTAGGGAATAAAAATAACATGAAACAAAATGAGTACTACCAAGGCAACCCACAGTCTATATTTACTATTGAAAAATCTTGTTTAAGATCACTAGAATTCAACGCAATTCACTCCTGTACATGGCAGAGCTGAAGAAGTTCTTGCAAGAGGAAGATGAAGGTACAAAAGGCTTGAAAGTGTTCAAAAAGGGGTTGGAAAACCTCTTAGACAAAAAACACCTCTTGGGGTTTCTTAGAAATATATATTCACCAATTATTAAAAAAAAAAAAAAAATTAAATTATTATCCAAAAAACAAACCCCTCCATTGTGTGTAAAGATAACATGTATAGTTCAAGAAGCACCTGAGCCACCAGATCTCTGTATGTCTGATCAGTTCTCCTGTGATCCCACGGACTCCAGCTATCTGGGCACTTTAAAGCAGAGGATATCTGGCTAAGCAGGCTTTGGTCCAAATCAGTACAGATGTTTTTCTACCCTTATGTCTGAATATCTTTATGGAGGTAATAACTTATGGAGCTACTGGTGACTGTGAGGATGACTCTGGTCTGTACCTAGTAATTTTTGTCTAGATTTTATAATGACCACTGTCTTTTTCTAGTTTAGAAAGAAAGAAGATTTTAAGGAACTCAGTCCAGCAGTTTGGGCCCTCCCATTAAAAAAAAACCAAACCCAAAACAAACAAAAAACCAAAACAAACTTTTGTATATACCTAAAAATAGATGTAATTAAGGAAATAAAGCAGTTTGATACAACATAGTAGCAGCATAAAAGATCCTGAGCTTTACCTCTGGCCAAAAGAGATCTAACTAATGCAGCATAGCTCTGTAGCTCCCATTCCCAGGAACTGATCATCCCAAAATCTTCACAGCATCCCCAGGGGACAGCAAAGAACTATTACATCCTTTTTACAAAACCAGGGAAGCAAAGCACAAGTAGAATAAGTGATTTACCCGAGGTCCCGCAGGAAGCCTGCAGTGCACTGCAGCATTAAAACTGAGACTCCTTGGACAAACACTGGTGCCCTGAGGCCAGCCAGGCTCTTGGAAGCAGATTTCCAGGGCAGCCCTTGCTGAATTGCCTTGCTTCCCCCTCCTCAGAGGCATCCCCCGGCTGTGCTGAGCGTACTGTGACCTGCCGCATCCACAGCCACGGCTCAAAGCCAAGGGAATTCAGTTCTCCCTCTTGAAATCCGCTCTCTCTCTCACGGTAATGAGCACTTTAATCTATCAGGAAAATGTAGAGCTTCTTGGCGCCGCTTTTTATTTCTGATCTGTGTTTTCTCTCTCTCTCTTTTAGGTTAATTTATCTGATTACATGCAATGCATTGCAGCCGTGTTAAGGTACCAGTCGAGTTTCCACTTGGAGGCTTGGAGGAAAGATTACCATTAAAACGTGACTTCCATCCACTCAGCTAAAATTACTATTGATTGCCAAAGAAAAATATTTGTGCTGTGAAGCTGGGAGCTATGATGTTGAACCGTATTAACATAATGTTAGCATAGCTACGGGTGTTTAGTGGTACGCAATCAGATTTGAAATGAACGTTGATTATAGATTGAGATTAATGTTCACATATTCATAGGAACACAATGAAAAGAGCAATTTCCTTTCTACTACAGATCAATGGTTTCCCCATTCAATTATACAGCTGTAATAATTGCATTATGCGGAAATATTTCTTAATGGCTTATTTCATTCTTTCTGTTTGCCTCTGTGTGTGTGTGTGTGTGTGAGAGAGAAAGATCTTGTGTACTTGCGTGCACGCATGCATGTGTGAAATCTTTTGTCAGTAGTACTTGCCAAAGCCTGCATCCAATGCAAAATACTTTAATTACTAGTGCAAATGTGTAATCTTTGGCTAAGCTAATAATCTCTTGGCATTTTCCCACTATTCTTTTTATTCCCCAACAGAGAGCCCTCAGATTCTTCTGTTTGTTTAAGGTTTTACAGCCAGATCCCACTGCACAGAGATATACTGGTTTTGGTGTACATGTGGCTCTGAATCCCCAGTATTAACCAAAATGGCACTGTCACCCTCAGAGACACCCTCCTGGGTTCATGCCTGTGTGTCCCACTGTTTTAGTACTAATAGAAGCTGGACTTTTGGTTAGAAGCATTGAAGTCTGGCACAGCTGACACTCCTTACTCTCTTAGTGTTGTCCACCTACTCATAGCAGTTGGTGTATCAAGACTAGTTAAGCATAATAACTTCCCGTAAGCTTCCAAACTTGTTCTTACCACTCAGGGATTTGGATTCAAATTCAAAATGAGGCCTTGAATACCGAAGGCACATCTGCAGAAACAGACAACAACTGCTACACATCCCATTTTATCTTACATTGAGGCAAAATAGGAGACCTTCTGAAGGGAAATCTAGCAGTGAATAGAGACCCACTTCAAAAGCACCTAAGGTATTAGGGTAAAAGAAACTTCTCTTCCTATCTTAGTGCAACACTGCTTGAGGGAGTTCTTTTTTCATTTTCCTCAGAAATAGAAGTTCCCACTTACCCTCTGTTTTGCTCAAGAACATATTAACTCAGATGTATTCTCCTTCTATGAAAGGACCACCTAGATTTTCCTAGTTTGGTGGGTCAGCAGCCCACAGAAGAACATGTTTTACAAGAGAACAGATGTATCTCCCTGAAGGAGCTCATATGGCGGGTGTGAAAAGAGTTTTGCACAGAAAACTGTCAAGTCCTTTAGAGAAAGGCAGGCTGTAAGAGAATAAAATAATAGTGTCAGGAGCTGATGGAACAGTTTACAGTAAGTACATTACTTGGTTCTGTTTTAGGGAATGTCCTGTTGTTGAACTTTTTGACTTCGAATGACTTGAAAACATCTCTGCAGAGATACTTTATTAGACAGCAGCACTGACCGCAGTGCATGGGCAGAAGCACATTCCCCAAGCTACCTCACAACGGAAGCCTGCAACATTTCCAAGCTCTGTATCGGACACATCCTACAGACGATATTGCTGGCAATGATCAAAACTAATGTTACAATTAAAAAAAATTCATAAGACACAACTGAGTAATGCACTTCAGAGGCTGTTCAACTTTGAAGCTAAGGGTAAGGGTATTCTGTTCATACACCATTTCTGCTGACTCTGCTCTCTGCACTGGCAAGAGTTACAAGAAACCATAGCAGTTGTCATGCGAGATCTGCACCGTGTATTTAAACTGGCTTGACTTTCCCAGGAGTGTTCATTTTTTTCTCTATGGAAAAAAGCTTCCAGCAACACAACACAAAGCTATTCTGCAGCATGGCTTGTTGCATTTGTCTTACACTGCAAACTCTTTGAGGTAAAGAATTAATTTTTGCAAGATTTTTTTTTTGTTGGGTTGTTGTTTGTTTTTTGTTTTTTTTTTTTCAGAGAATCCAGAAAAAAAAAGATGTCCACGTTTTGGTATATTCCATCTTTCCACATTGTAGAAGAAAAACACAAACTGTGGGCAATACATAAGCAAGATTCAAAGTTAGATGTCAAATTAGTTTTATCTGCCTTAGAAGAAAAAAGTCCACCACTTGATACGTGGAAAGAATTACTAGACAGGGTTTACACGAATTGCAGAGTCATTGTTCTCCTTGTGATGCTGAGTCATCAGATGGTAACAAATGAGCAAGAATGAGGCAACATGACCCACTCATTCAGCATTTAAACTGCCTCTGTTTTTCCCCTTTCCTCGAAGTTTCACATCTCTGTTCACTTGTCTCAGTTCGTCAGAAGTCACATGGAGGGACAGGCACAGTTTCAACTCACGTGCATTTTTAGTTACCAGATAGTAGCGTTTCAGAAAAAGTGGTATATCTGAAGGGTCTTGTCTGGGGGAGAAATAGATGGAAGTAATTTTTGCTTTTATTAAACTAAGTATTGGGGCTTTTGGGAAGTGGGATGAAAGAAGCTAACTGAATGGAGAATGTGGAAGAGACAAAAGAAGTTTGATAAATCCCAGGGAACAGAAAATAACATTCAAAGGCTATGATGTTTAAGATTTTGAAAATTTAGCAATTTTGAATGTGTATATTTCTAAGACTTTTAGAGGAACTTTGTTTTTAGAAAAGACATTTTAGTTTTCCAACTTTTCATTTAACAGAATATCAAATTGACGTCTGTTTTGCAGGTCCTGTTTATTTTTTTGTGTTTCAGTCACTCCTAATAATACGGTTCAGTCTCACCTAACTGAAACTTACTTGAAAAATAGCAAATACTTATGTTTGTATAGATGCCAGATTGGGCCCACAGGCATGCCAGTGTAACTGCTGGTAGCTGTGCTGCTCATGGGATCGCTCTGGGTTCACAGCAACAAGGAGCTGGAGTCTGACACAGTGCTGCTCTTACCTGACCCGGCCGTAGACTGGGTGCAGCTTTAGTGGACACAGATCTGCCACACTTGCCTTCAGAACTATCATATTAAAAGTTCCATTGTCAACTACTGTAATTTACCATGAACATTAAATGCAGATATTCTTCAGTGCTCTTTAGGAAAGAAATTATTATGTAAATTATTAGATCACCAAGGCAGCAAATGCTGAGAAGAGGCTAACACCTTTACAAAGAAACTGCTGAAGAGAATCGATATATATACAGCTAACAGAGGAGAGAAAGAAAGTGAGCATTTGACAATCTTCCTGTCCCAGACTTCCCTTGGAAGTTGAGGGAAGCATTAATTTAATCAAGCTTTGAATTAACTTACTCTGGAGAAGACATCTGTCTTTGGCATGGATCTCTAGAAACCTAGGGAGGGACTCACCTCACCTGACTCCAGACAACTCTAGTGTGGACAACTGTGTGTGATCCAGTCATCCATGACTGAGTCAGTGGAGAGGAGTAGGGATTTCTAAATCATGATTAATGTCCAATTTTTGTCAAGCACATTGAGATGAAGTGAACTGTGCTTTGAAACTGTTGACTATTCTCAATAGTCTGTAGGAGAACTTAGACAACTAGTTCATATGAAGGTGTAAACATTTACAGTTTAGGTATTTAGAGTGCAGGGTTTTTTTCATGTTCCTAAATAACATGAAAAATACAAAAATCTGGGTAAAAATCACAGTAACAGGTTTTCTTTAATAAACAAATATCTGACTTTTAAAAATTGTAACGTTTAATAGCTAATTATAATCTTTTCCTTCTTTTCAGTAAAACATAAGGAAGCAGGATCTGCTAGAGGCTTGTTCAACCACAGGTTAATCTGAAATCACATCCTATTAGATGGGAAACCTAAAGAATTGCTTTGTTCACCAGGTTATTTTCTACAGATTTTCTGAGTGGCCTATAATTTGGCCTAACACTTTACCTTGGAAATGTGGAAGCATATGGCATGACCTTCAACTCCTAATAGCCTTCAAGAAGCTGAAGTCGGATTATTTGGGGTCACGGGTAACAACTGAGAAGTCATAGGTCAAATTCAAAACCATATTACATCTCTAGAAAAAATTACCTTCCCAATAACTTATGGCATGACCTCTAGCTCCGATTAGTCTGTGAGGGAATCTTGTGCTCCATTCACACATTCATGTATTCAAAATCTCCAGATCAAATATGAAGAAAAGTTTTTTCGCCTTGATTGTTATCATAAAATGCTTTTCTTTTTCCTTTCCTTAAGGACAATTCTGATTTTAGAAACACTATATTTATATTAAATACTTTGCCAATGAAGCTGACTTTAGTCATGTGCATGAGTTCCACCAGTGCTGTTCTACAGAGTACAATGGAAATATCAATGGAAATATGAAATCAAAAAATAGATTATCCCCTTTTGGGGACAGATACACTTTTAAGAGAGGCATTGATATCCAATAGCAATCTTAAATTATGACATGCTTAATTTTGTGCATGATTACTATAGATGCCTTCGTAGAGGAATGAAAAATCTATGTTTTAATATTCTGTACTCAAAGGCTTTGTTCATTGTTAGAGTATTGTTTTAGCAGATGCATGAGTCTTCATGACTGATTGGAGCAGCAGACACCCCAGCCATCAACAGAGTAAAAATTAATATTCAAGTATCAGTGAGGCAGGCGTAAGGTCCAGCAATACAATGGAACCCAATTTGCGTTCATCCATTTACTTACCCTGAAGAAAATTTCTAAGCAAACTAGAACTACCTTCCCTGGGATGACATCCTCAAACGAACAATGATGAAGCTTCTTTCTGCCTACTGGCTCAGTCCTCTCAGGACACAACATGACCTTATTGTTCTCTACATCACCATAAGTACAGCTTGGCAAATGCCAACTGCATTTATATCTACAAAACAAACAATCAAAAAAGTGACAAAATGAAAGTGCAAAGAGCTTGAACAGAAAGACTTACAGAAAAAAAAAAAAATCTTTACATTATCTATAACTGCTACATAGGCAAATATAGTTCAATATGTCTCTGAAGCACCAATATGCTTTCAGAGCAATTAGTAATATATGATATAACGGATCAGATATTAATATTTTAATAATAGTTCAGAGAAAGACTAGAAGTTGTCGTAAGAAATGTTGCCTGTCAGAAACTAACATGATGACATGTTGCTTGTTTTATAACCTGTGCTTCTCCTAGCTTATACTGGGAACCTGATGGAAGAATTAGAATTCTCAGATGTGTTAAGCCTGTATTTAGGAGACCACTGACCTAGGCTTGTGAATCAGTGTCTTGTAACAGTTGAGGTATTGTCGTAAAGAGTATAAACACAGTGTGTTGAGGAAGTGAATCTCTATTTGCATCAAAGACAAAGCAGTTTTTGTTTGAGAGGGAGAAATATCTAATTGTGGGTTTTTGTTTTTTGGGGTTTTTTTTTGAGGTATGTCTAAAAGTGCTGCTAGGAGCTGCATCCACAGAGAAGGCTTGGCATCCAAAGGAATTTGACTTCTGCACTCCAGGCTGGAGCTGAGTTTCATCTTTCAGACTTGTTGCTAAAGCATGTTGAAACATTTGCCTCTCCCATGGGTTAACAGAAGTCTGTAAATTTGAGAATTCAGCATATATCACACTGGATTCATTACCTAATCACAGTTAACCAGAATGCCTGGTGTAGGGATGTCCATGATGTAGTTCTACATTTTTCTCTTTACTGTTTTGTAACCTTCTGTACTACAGTCTTTAGTCTTCAAATGACATGCTAGAAGGAAAACTTACTGTTTGTGAAATAGTAACCTGATAGTAAGAGAGTGTATGTTGTAGCAGCTCTGCTAATGTGGCTTTCAGCTCTGCCTCCATGAGCCATTCCTCCTTTGCACTAGTGTCCTCTGCCCCTTGGTCTGGGTATTCAAAGTCCCAACATCAGCTGGTTTTGTGTTATGCTGATGAAAAAAATACACAGCTTTCTTGTTTTCACAATAATAATAATAATAAAAAAAAGAGCAGGTTCCTTTTCTGGACATGTTATTTTTCCACCAAGCTCTGTTAGTTTCCTTCCCAGTGAAAGAGTACTGCTGGGAATGCCTGAGTTTTGACCTGACTGAAGAGCAACCTACCCCTGCCTGTAGCTCAGCAGCTGGGGAAGGACCCGGGAAGCACAGCTGTGCAAGGGACTCCTAATATGCTTAGGGGTAGGTGCAAAGAGTTTTGGAAGAAGCATGATTTGGAAAAGCCATGCTGAACAGTCTTTTGCTGTAAATGTCAAGCTTATACTGAGGTGAAGACAGACTATGGCTTTTTACCACCATTTTTGCATTCAAAGAATGAGGAACAGAGCCCTGCTGGGAAAGAGAATGAAAAATTCAGGTAAGAGACTTTACGTCAGGTTGAAACCTTCATCATCATATGTTAGCATTATGAAAAGGCAACCCTTGTGCTAGGGTTATGCTAGCTAGCACCTTGTAACTGGAAGGGCTTATATGTCACGCTACATTGAAATACGCAAACACTTTTCACCTCAGCTCAGTAAGTTCTTGGCATCAATCACAACCACCTCCTTCTTCACCTGAAGTGGTTTACACAAAACTGCCCATAATTCACTCTTTCTGAGGTTCACAAACTCAATGAACCAAATCAAGCCACCCCTGCAGATTATAGCAGACTTACTGCTGCTCCCTTCCCTGCTCACCACGGCCAACAGGAGGTAAGTAGAAAGGTACTTGCAGAGCACCTTGTCTGTGTCAACTGGCCTCATTCTTCATTTTCTATCTGAAATCCCAGATTCACCCTCTTCTCTTCATTTTCCCCGGCAGCTTCCCTCCTGCTGGGTAAAAGCCATACTAGATGTTGCTTTGTTCCTTTATAACAATATTGCTGCTGCCCTCTGTGTGCCGATGTTGGGGTCAGAAATAATAGCATCATACTCCTTTCAGCATTTTCTTTTTAACCTTTTCCTCCACATGTTTCCTCATATCTCCCCCATCCAATATGCATTTATGCAAACTCTGTTCACACATGTGCTGAGTTCTCAGGGTCTATGGACCAAAGAAAGCAGCACAAGTACAAACTGCTGCGCTAGCACCAGCATTTGCACAGTTCAGCTCCTTGCTGCAGTGGCCAGGCACTCTTATACTGGAAATTTCAGCTTCCAGTTGCAAGAGGCAGGAATCAGAAAGCATCAGAGCCTCATCCAGCAGAGCTGAAAGGGACAATGAGTGCCATGACTGTCTCCTGATATCTTCTAGCTGCGGGCCAAGGATTTCTTAGAGCAAAGCATCAAAGCAGAGTGCTGAGTTGTAATATGAGGGGGTACGGAGGAGCAAGAGGATATTCTGCTTTCCTTCCTTCCTTCCTTCCTGGGGATTCCTGGCAGTTAAGCTGAGCTCAAAAGCATGGAAGGATCAGGAAGCTATTTCTGTGGATGAGGCCTCTGGCACGTACACTTCAGTCTGGTGAGCATCTTGGTGAATGCTTTGCAGTGTGGGAGGTTCCATGCTGAGATCAACAAGTCTTCCAACCTTTAGTGCTATTCTGGTGCAGATGGAAGTCCCCATCTGTTATTATCCTCAGGAATCTCCCTGCGTAGCAGGGTCATCCCTGAACATGAAGCTAGAGCCGATCAGATGTTACTTGCACTTCTTCAGTAGGTGGAAAACTAGAGACTTACTGCATGTGGTAAACACCTTCCTGAAATCTGTATCACTGTTTGGGGGGTGGGAAGCCAAAAAAAGCAAGACAAAGAGCAAATACATCAGTCTCTATTGCACCTAAAGACCTGACTTTGTTTGCAAGTGAAGATGAGATTTATGTTTTCAGCCTGATCCCTTAATGATCATTTGCCGACAGTGCAAACCCATCACTTAATGGAGTATGACTGGCAATCTCCATAAAGAAAGAGCTCTGACTGGAATAGCAGAGTTTGATTCGGGTCAGGCTTGAGGTATGCTACCAAAATACTGAAGGGACTGAGAAGAGAATCACAACAGAGAGAGGCACTTGCTGCAAATAATTTAATCAATTAATTTAGTCTGTTTCTTTTTCTCTTTGCTTGCAAGATGTTCACAGACTGATTACAATTTCTCCACATTTATTTCTTATTCAAATTTACTCAATGGCATCTTTTGCCCTTTAAAAACAAATAATATTGACTGATTACAAACAATTCTCTTGGAGGACAGGCTGTTCAGTATTCAAAATATGGTCTGATTTAGCAAATGACTTGGTCACATGGATCACAAAGTATCATTTCTCCTCTATAAGTCACAACTATAGATCTTGGGAGTCAGGAAGAAAATCAGAATTCACCAGAGATACAGATACTGAGGGAGTAGGATCTAGTAAACAGCTTAAGGAAGTTTTCAACTTGGAGAATCCTAGAGGAAAAATAAGTCATTCTGAGATTTGCTGACTGGGTGCAAAGACTATATTTAACTTTTTCCTTGTCTATCTCAGACAGTGGCCTACAACAGAGAGCCACAAAGTCCCTTTTATCTTTCTATGTCATACCTAGTCCTGAATCTTTAAAAAATGCAGCATGGAAACTGAGCATAAGAGAAGGAACATACAGGGAACAGAAAAATCTTGGATTTACCTTTGTGCTGTTTTACCAGTGTGTTCTCAGCTGCAGTGGAAAGGATTCTGCTTTGCTGTTACTGTAAGCCAAGAGTAAATTTTTCACCTCCTGGTGGGGAAAAAAAAAAAAAAAGGAACACAATAATTGTGACTAAAGGAGAGACTGAGACAAAGTGTCATCTCAGTCCCCAGCTGAGGAATTTTACACTCCACCCATTCCCCCAGAGCTGGGCCTAAAGTCTGTGTCTATTTCAAAAACTTGGACAGATGAGTGCACAATCTGAGGTCACGGGAGGGACAGGGCGCTCCTGTTCTGCAGCGCATGGAAATGTTTAGACACTGAATCTCCACTGTTGGAGACCGTTACTAACAGGTTAAAAAACCATCTCTCAGGAAAGACACCCATTGAATTAATCCCACTTTGTGGCAAGTCCATGGTCTAGACAATCTCATGAGTTTCCATCCAGTCCTTTTTATTTGGGGTATGATTCTTGACACAATATAAGAAAAACGGTCCCCAAATCCTCCTTGCTCAGGCCCTGACCGAAAGACAATTTATTCCAGGTTTCCATCTCCTGGGACTCTTCCAAAATGAGGATAACCCAAGAGACTTTTGAATGCAGCCACTTGAAGTTCATCATTTACCAGGTTTTGTGCAAGTGAAAGTTGATTGCTTCAGATATTTGCATAGCACAACGCAGGGAAAAAGTGTGAGTATAGACCATGCAAATCTAACTAACATCTGAATAAAGTCTGCAGTGTTATTTCATCTTTTGCAGCATCACCAAGTTCTATGCAGATGTGATTCTGGCCTAATCTGAAATATAGGACCAGAGTTAGATTGAAATATCAGGAAAAGCACGGAAGAGCAAGGATGAGGGTCTTTGGCAGAGCTGTGTGGGACAGGCTGCACATCACCTGATGGCACGGGAGAGCCTCTGAGGCTTTCTGCTCACTGCAGGACTATTCTTCTCTACATTACATTAAGGCCAAATTTAGCAACACAAACAATATGATAGAGTCATATGGAAAAAAGCTCAGAGTGTGTGAATCCATAGCATTATTACCAGGACAGAGGTATTTCAAAGCAGCTGTTAAGATGCAAGGGCATGTATATGCATGAAAATCCAAGCAGAAGTTTTTGTGTTAAGTAACACATGCTTTCTCTTTTATAAATCCACCTCCCACCACCATTTTTTTTTCAGTTTCACCCTATTGTCAAATTCTATTTCTTCCACTACTTTCACCTTCCAAAGAAAGCAAACATGTCCCATTTCCAGCAAAACTCTTATTCAGTGCCCGTCTTCCCAGTGCTAATGGCTTTCTCAGATGGAAGATGTCGTGCTAGGCAGGAACCAAATGAAAAAGTAAACAATTAATGGGCAGGATTCATTGTTTTTTACATGCCTTAATATTTTACTTTCCAGATTGGCAGCACCATGGGAAACCCAACACTTGGACGAAGAGCAGTGCATATGGTCAATATGGGGGAATAATTTGGAAGCTGTAATTCAGCTAAGTGAGAGCTGAGAAGGGTTTTTCTTCTTTTCTTACTCTTTTTTTTTTTTTTTTTTTTAAGCAATGATTTTATAGCCCATATGATCAAGGTGGTATTAAACAGAATTTCTGGGCTAACGCTTTCCAGTCTTGACTCTCAGACTTAGTAACTGTTCCAAATAGTGCTTTAAAATGTCTTAGCTGTATAAATACATGACACTTCAATGTTTCCCTTGTGGACTAAACCCAAACCACGTTAGATTACAAATAAATTAATTTTTTTAGTATTTCCAATTGTGTATTGGCTAAAGAGAAAAAAGATGTCTATCACATGAAAAGGACTTGATGTTCCTAATGATATTTTTAAACTGACCTCCAATTTGATATTAGTTTTGGGTGCAAAAAAAGGCCTCAGAGAAAGTCTACTTATATTAAGGTCTATATGGCAGACTTAGAGAAGAAAGTCAAGTTCAGTAAGGCAGTGACTTGTTCTTGGCTCTCTGCATCGGGCTAGAGACTCCCTTAACGTTCAGATGAGCTAGCTTCATACAAAGCACTGGTAGAGCTAAGTGCCAAGCTGCAGGTTGGACAAAGGAGCTGTTATATCATTGTAAGCAACTGAAATAAGCTTCATTCCACAGTAGCACAATCAGGGTGCCCACAACGTCCCACTAGCAGCACAAAGTGGTTTTCTGCATAGAGGTGTGGAACTGGAACTGCTCCAGGTGAATTAAATAACCAATGTGCCTTTGAATTCAGTAGCAAGAGCTTTGTCCAGTCTGATTTTAAACTATCAATTCACCTTTTTGCTATTTCCAATTATTCTTTTGCCATCTGATTACATTTTCTTGATTAGTCTTTTGCTATATATTAACTGTCCTTCATTAAATGCAAATTTGCAGGGGATTAAACCATAGAATAGATCCACGTTATATTGAATATCACAGTAAAATCTCAATAAGCATGAGTGTTTTCCTTTGTTTTAGAAATCAATAGATATTTAATTAACATGCGGTAATAACTCCTGCAACTAGAAAAATCCCTTCAGATTTAAATGAAATTATTATTATATGTTAGATGGGAACACAGATACATTTGAATAATTTCAAAATTCTCTACAAACAAGGATGAACTGAAATACTCTGTTCTTCCAGTCTGGTGCAAAAATTGATGCTTTATCCCCAACATCCTCCTAATGTGGACATCCACTCAAGAAGAAAGGCGGAGGACTGCTCAGAGGCCAGGATGCCTGGCTCAAGGAAGGAAAACCCATGCCATTTCCCAAAGCATTAGGCAATTCTTCCTGGCAACAGCTGGTAGTTACTAGAGACTGTATTTGCTAAAGGTTAGAACACCCACATGAGAAACAAGGACTCTTCCCATGAGCATTGAGTTGATTAACACAGTAAAAATCCTTAAGAATTTTCCAAATTTCCACTCATTCTGGGTGCTTAATCTGAATTTAGGGTTGCTCAGCCTGTCTGTCCATCCAGCTCTTGATATTGGAAAGGCTACTGGTGAGGACATTACCCTTCAGCAGGGACTTCTAAAGTCACTTAATGAGGTCACACAGACCGATATTCCATGGGAGTTGGGTGCCTACAACCCAGACATTCTGTTGCTGTGTTATTTTTAATGTCTCTCTTTTTCACCCCAAGGAAATCTGAAGAATATTTTTACACATGTATCATTTCCAAGACAATGTTGAGGCAGCATCTAATGTTTGGGAGTGGAATTAAGGAAGAATTAATACAAGACCAGCCAGTAGAAAGAAGATGATGAGAAAACCAGGGTGGCTGGAAAGAATATTTTCTGGGAATTCTGGAAATTCCAATTTTTCCCATCAGTACATGGCCCATGTTGTTACACTTGTCCTTGTGTCAAAAATAAAACCAGTGATATCTTTCAGGTAAAAGTAATGCATCTCCTTTGTTTTGTCACCTATGCATTCTTCAGCAGAGCAATGTCTGGGGAGATTTTTTTGGAGGAGGGGGTGTAAGTCTTGCTTTCATGTTTTACAAAGATCATTTAGACCGTAAAAGGTAACAATTGACCTTATTATTTATTTTTATTATTATTATTATTTATTATAAATGAGGAATAAAGGGTTTGATGGTTTAAGGAAGCAAAAGTATTTTCTCTTTGGTTAGAGTCCCTCTTTCCTCCTTCCTCCAGACTGATGACAGCATCACCTCTCCTCAGTGCTCAGCATTGTCAGCAAGGGGCTGGGGATCCTGCATCCTTCATCACTGCACCAGAGCGGGGGGTGGGGGGGGCTGTGAGGGCCTGACAGAGGTGAACAGCATAAGAAGAGAGCAAAGCTGACTTAGATGGATCACATCGTTTGTGCCAGGACTGCAGACTGTACACCTCAATCCAGCGCCGACACTAAATAATAGTAAACTCCCAAGATTATGAATAGGCTGTGGAACACAGTGCCTGGATACGGACTTTATCAGATAGCGACCTAGAGATTAACCTCCTGGCCCCCTAATCAGGATTGTGCTGGTACACCATTTATTACCAGAGTTGGGCAGGGGGTGAGACAGGGAGGGAGGGGGCAGACGGCTACAGGCAGAGCATGCCCGCGGTGCGCGGAGCCGGGCCAATTTCACAACACGCCGCTCTGTCTCCTGCTGAAGGTTTTGTTTTGTTTTCTTCATTGGATTCGAGGGTAAAAATTCTTGGAGTCTTTATTTACTGCCAAGTGGAACCACCGTGTGACTCCGGAAATACCTGTCGCCTAATTAAATTGTCTAGAGAGGAATTTTGGAAAGCACTTCTAATTCAGGAGCTTAATTTAGGCTGGGCCCATGCACCAGAGCTTTCTGTCTTATTATTAGATGGAATTTTAATCATTGCAGATCTCCCCCCACCCCCAGCATTTTTTCCTCTCTCCCCATCTCCCCATCAGGTTGTTAAACCTGATTCTGGCACAATCCCTTTCCCCTTTAACCCTCCAGAGCTAAAAATAATATCCTCCTGGAACTAGTCAAAAAAAAAAAAAAGAAAAAAAAAAGAGTGAGCAAGCACTGAACCAGAGGTGTTTAATTAGCAGGAGTGAACTGGAGATGAGTTCAGCAATCATTTTACAGCAGCCTCTCTAGAGGAAGACCAAACACATTATGAGGAAAAACCCAGCTCATGGGTCCCAGAAGTAAGGAAGGTGGTGTGTTCTCAGGACAGCTTAAGCCTCTAACATCTGTAAGATGCAGCCATCATATGCCTGGATTAAAACAAAAGAAGGTCTTGTGGTGAGTGAAAGGATGCTATAAGCAAACAGTCTTAAGTAAATGCTTCAGTCTGGCCAATTGCTCTGTACACTGCTATTCTTTTGCAGTTAAATTGCAGCTTTCCACATAATTGCACAGAGAGAGGAGATACAGGACTGATGGACAGAGCACAGCTTGGGCAGTGATGGCACCCACACAAGGTCAGAGACGTGGCATTTTTCTGAGCCCAAGACCCCAAGAAAGTGGTTGCCTCAGAGATGATCAGGCACCATGAATGTACCTTTAAAGCACACTGAAATCCTCAGATGGGAAGTATAAAGCATGGTTAAAACAAGTAGGTAAAACTCTTTCAGACAGCGTCTTTGCGCATGCCCAGAGCCTCTGATCCTGGCATCTTCACACAATCATGGCAAAGAAAATGCCAGAGAAGCTCCACAGCCAGGCTGAGCACAGCAAAGGCTGCATGAGGAGAAGGAGCTTTATCTTGTCTAGTGGAGTTATCCTGCACTGACAGTGATGTAACTATCACCATGAACTGACCTTTGGCATTTTCAACTGGAAATGGAGACCTCAGAACTTTCATTTTCCTTGCTGCAATCAAGTTTCACTAGGATTACAGGAAAACTAAGGAAATTCCTCTTTCTAATCAAACCTCCATGACATTATAACACACAAGCAGCTCTGCTCTAAGTTTTAAACTGGATCTGTGCGTGGACAGCATATCTCCATTAAAGAGCTTTTGCTCAAATAGTTTGTACTGCAGCATTTTCCCTACAGGTGTTTTAATTCTTCTGCGTTGCATCAGCTTTGGGCAATGGAGTCTCTCACACTTGGAGTGCCCTGCAGTCACCCAGCTCCACGCTGCTGTCCCATGGTGAAGGAAAAACTTGTCTACTCCAAGGATTGAAATTTGAGACTTCCTGTTTGGAGAAAGCTCAGAAACCTCTCTATCTCAGCAGCTGGATTTAGTCCAAATCCCCTCCGCATAGGATTCTCCTCCTACTGCAGAGAGGTTTTCTAATCTCATCTGGGATTAGATCTGTAGACCAAGACACCACAACATCAATATTGCTTTTAAACCCAGAAAGAGCAAGAGAAGACACAAGAAAGAGAACAGGATAGTGCATTGACCTATTGCCTCTTCAAGGCAGAGACATTTAGAAACGCATATATATGTGTGTATATTTTAGAGAAATATAATCTATCTAGCTATAATATATATATGGCTTTATGCTTTCTTCACCTCTACTTCTTCACAAAGCACATTGCTACCTGGAGATGAGGAGAAATGACCACCCAACACCTGATCTGAACAATGAATCCAGCCTGGGACCTGGAAACAGATTTGCCAGACTGAACATTTTATGGATTACATAGGAATGGCTGGGACTATGAATTTAGCTCTTGTTAAAGATACTCATTTGCAACCCCAAACTGAAATGCTTCGATTTTGGAAAACATATATGCATTCACATACATATAGATACACACACAAAACCCCTAAACTTTTGATGTCTTGTAACTTTGAATTGCCTTTTTTTTGTTCTGCTGTATTTACTGGGCTGGATTCCCTGCCAAGACCATTAAGTATCAATCATTCGTTGTTTCATTAGCGCTGAAATGACTTTCTAATTGACTTTGTAATTGTAGTTAAAAGCAACTTTAGCACACGCTCGAAGAAGACTTCCTAGAGGCCTCTCTGCGTCCTGCCTTTCATCTGCTGTCACTGGAACTTAATGGGGATGCCTCCAGCAGAAGAATGGTATCAGACAGATCACTTGTTTGTAGGATATTGCTTTATTTTGTACTTAGTTTGATTTTACTTTTTTCTTCCAGGGTCTGATAATGACTTGATGTTTCTGCATTATAGGATATTTATCTGATAATTATCTAGCCAGCAGCTATAACATCACATAGCAACTCAAGAAATACACCAGGACAATGTACTATGGACAGCAGAGGTTCCAAAACTTTCTTGATACTTTCAAAACCCTGATAACACTTTTTAAACAGCTTCTTATTTTTAAGCATTCTGCAAAGGCAGATTTTTTCAAATTGTCTTCATTTTATGTGCACTTCCTCTGGCCTGATTCTTATTCCACGCGCTGTGGTGCAAAAGCCCTGAAACTCAGTAGGGCAAGGGCAGGCATGCAGAAGGAGAAGCACTAAGTGTCTCCAAGCTGACTAACAGCCACCAACTCCTCCCTTCATCCAGCTGAAACAGATTGAACCACCCGGGAGCCCTCGCTGCACAGCGGCACAGGAAAGGGAAGCAGGAGGGAATGCTGCTTCCCCCAAGCTAAAGATAGAAGGCAGAGTTCTCCTCTGCTTTTGACAGAGGAACAGGAGTGGCATTTCTCCACCTACTTCCCCTTATGTTGGCCCTACCAGCATGGAAGGCAACATGCTACAAAACCACAGAGGAAGCAAACTTGCAACGAGAGCAGACACACTGCTAAAAATGCCATAAGAAAGCAGTTTTGGCTAAGACACAATGCATGGGGTGATGGAGGGCAGGACCTGGCTTATGAAAACCACGCAAACAATGCCTAGATCTTATGGGGCTGTTACTTGGAGACTTTAGCAGTCAGTAATGAATCCTTTTAAAAGGGTCCACATCTTCATCGCTGCCTTGGAGAGTTCAGCATCCTGGGGACTGTTAACCTCAGCTAACCTCCAGTGGTCAAAAAAGACCCCACACTGAGGTCATTGTTGCCGTTACAAGATTATAATAAAATAAATACACTGTTGATTTGGTTTAAATGTGTCATGCTCTCAGCTAGTACTGACAGAGATTTCACTGTGCTATGCTCAGACCAGATGCAATTCCCATTTCATTATCTCATCCTTCCAAAAACTCCTTTTGAATACTGGAGCAGAAATTAATCTGGTTGATAGTATCAAAGGTTTGAGTTTATGACCTATCACCTTCTTACACCATTATTGCTTAATTTGTAGTGGATGGTTAGATTTCAAGGCTGTTTCATGCAGGTGCAGATACACCTGCTTCCTCCTGCTAGACCAGCATTTCTAGAAACTAGGAGCCAAGTTTTCCATGGACTTGGTAAGATTTCTCCCAATTTGCTCCAGAATGACAGAAAGCTCAGGCCCTGGCACATGCAGTATCTGCTCTCCTCCTGTAGAGCAGCCCATGCTCTACAGCTCTACAAGCTCAGCTGCTGGCCACTGAGCATCCCCTGAAGCTCGCTGCAGTTGCAGGT
Organism: Athene noctua; assembly: GCF_965140245.1. Classification (NCBI taxonomy): domain Eukaryota; kingdom Metazoa; phylum Chordata; class Aves; order Strigiformes; family Strigidae; genus Athene; species Athene noctua. Next base: position 5,168,963 of record NC_134052.1, on the reverse strand, counting down.
AATAAGCAGCTTCTGTACCGAGGCCAAGAGCTGCTTTTTCTTTCGTCATGTCAGCACCATCATGGTCCTATATTTCTGCCAGACCTTCCATCAAGCCATGCCTGGTAAAGCTGCCCACAGAGCAGCTCCACAGCAGAGTGCCTACAAACCCGCATGTGCTCAAGCAGAGCCAGAAATTATGTAAACATGGGTCTAAATAGAAAGCATAGGCACAAGTGAGGTGACATGAGAGGAAAAAAAAAAACCAAACTAAACTCTTCCCTCTCAGTAAACCTTTGCTGGTTTCCAGGTGATTCCTCTTACCATGTTCTGGTGCTTCATGATTCTGAACACCTGCCTGGGGATCCCACCTTATGTGCTTAATTAGATATGAGCAGTGCATTAACTTGTGGAGTGCTGGGGGTTAGTGTGGGGCTCAGCTAGACACCTTTTTTGTGTTCTGTTCTAATGCACAGAGTTGGTGAACTGTGCTGCCGGAGGTTTTTGATGCTATTGACTCTGCTGCATGTTTTCTTGTGAGTGTGGGCAGCAGCAATGCCCCAAAAGGGCAGATCAAAGCGAAGGGGGTTGGATAAGCAATTTAAGTTTTACTGAGAGTAGTGGAGCTGACAGCATTTGTTTCTCTCAGAGCTAACTGGTCGGCATTCAGGTAAATCAAAACGTTTCACACTGTTAGTCATGCCATTTGCTAACTCCCCCATGGTGGCATACACAGAAAGCCGCTGCAGGGAGGAAGCCACTGAAAGGCCCAGACACTACAATTCTCTGTGTAGTTTAAGAAGAGGTATGCTGCAAAGAGCTAATCCTGCCTGCCTGACTTGTGCAGCCTGGGTGCAGTGTTCGAAAGCAATTTTTGGTTGTGATAAGAAACGAAATGATTCCTCTTCAAACCAAAAGAAAACGGTTCCCTTGCAGAAGTCTGTCTTTAAGAGCAATACTTTGGTAAATCTCACATTTAGATGGATTTAAGGGTGAAAAGAATGACACATCTTATCTAAAAGACCAGTCTAGAGCTTCTTAGGTAGTTGGTTAAGAAAAACCTTTGCCAGAGGTCAGCATGGAGAGCGGGAGACCTGGCCCCTTGGCTTTCCAGCACAGGAGTTGGTGCCACTGTGGGTTCAGAGCAGTAGCAGAGGCTGGCCGGGCACGTCATCACTTTGGCACTTCCAAATTGCTTTTGAATATATTGGCAATTTGAACAGTGCCAGCTGCAGTGGTTTTATTACCTATTTCCTGGAATTTGAAATTAATTTGAAGGCTTAAGTTCCTAAAGTCAGGAGAGTCTCAATTTTCTCTGCCACTTTCATCAAATCAGACAAAAAATCGGATCTAAGTGTATCACAACCCTCCCACCTTGGGTAAACTTAAATGAACTAAAACTTGTGGTATAAAAATACCAAGTGCATTAATTTACTGATGATCTTGCCAAAGCCTAGTTTTGGATAGTTTAATCTGAATTCTCAGCGGACCTTTGAACACCTACAGGTTTGCTTCCATGAGTTCGGTAGAGCTCTGCACAGCAGAAGGGGTTAAAAAATAGGGAAAAAATAGTCTCTCCTTCTCCGGTGAGCTGATCAGAAGCAGAAGTGACTGTCTGCTGTGGTCTCATTGGCATCTGTGAGCATTTTAGGTAGACTCAGAGACTGATCTCTATTCACTTCAGTGCAAGATTGAGTTTAAGATAGGCACTCTTATAACTAGTGGTTGCTGCCTCTCATCCCTTGTCACCATGAAAAACAGAATATGCATTCAAGATCAATGCAATATAGGAAGTTGCAGCTTGATTTATGCAAATATATTCGATTTTATGCAAATGTACAACTGACCTTTCTTTGGTCAAAGTAAGTTGGCAGGTACAGGCTTTTGAGCTCTAGTGCAGAAAAAATGAAAGGTGTCTGTGTTATGCAATGGAGATTTCTTCAGAGAACAAATATCTCCAGTTACCTACAGCAGAGACTACATGACAGAACATTTTGCTAACAATTCTTGAAGAGATCTCCTGAATCCTCACAGAGAAAAGCTGATTGGACTTTTCAATAGAAATTTATTTTCAACAGAAATACTATGTTGCATCTAAAGTAAAAAATATCTGAAAAGAATAAGTTCTTAAACAGAAAAAGGCGGCAGGGGAAAGACAAATCTGAAAAATGTTCAGCAATTGATTTTTTGATTTGAATTTCAGGAAAACGCATTTTTCAGTAAGCTGGTTATTTATTGAAAGTCATCTTCAAAAATACATTTACTTCCAGTGTTACTTGTAGTTTCCTTTAAAACACTTGCAATCCCCTCTCCCCTCCTCTAAATTTTATATGAAAAAATACAGTATATTTTTTGATTAGGAGTAAAGATGATTGAACTCAGCAGCTGTTGGGAGTTCATATGAATGTTCAGAAACATTATTTTAGAAGAATCTGATGAATTCTGCTTTCTCAGCATCAATGAGTTTTTCTGAGCTGATACACTCTTCTTCTATGCTGATCTTGAATTTTACTACACATTTTCAAAGTATTACTTGCATATTAGCAGAACAGCTTCTCTGTTAGCCATAACAGGATTCGGGCAGCTAAAACCTATACACAGCTTTGAAAAGATACCCTTGCTAAGCACACAGTCAGGAAACAAAAGAAAACAACATGAAAAAAGAGGAAGGGGAGAAGGCCATGTCCCTGGGGCTCTGGAGTATGATCTAGGCAGGGCTGATGAACCCTAGGAAGGACAAATACACAGCATGGGTCAGAAGAACAGCAGTGTGAAAATGGGAGGCAAAACAGCATTTCAGTCATCTTTTCTGTGTAAATAAAAGTCTGAGAGCATTTTCATTGAGGCAGAGTTTATCAGGGATTTTTTTTAATATTTTATCTTTAAACAAGAACTGAGCCAGACTTAACTCTAGATTAGAACTGGCCCAACAACAGAGAGGTGCCATCAGAGCCTTGCCAGGGTGGGATCAATCCTCCATCAAGGTCAATCTGACATGGCAGAGTGAGTCCATCTTCCATCACACCAACGGCATGCTGGAGCTGTTGCTCCTCAGCCTACACTCCCCAAGACTTGGTCAACGATACAAAGGTTTTCTGGAAACTAGACTCAAATTTAAATCACAGCTTGGCAATCCACAGACATAAAGTATCAGTTATAGTAGTGATCTGGAATGACAATACCAACATAGAAAAATCATCAATCCTAAAAATCAGAGTCAATTAAAGATTTGATCATGCCAGGCACAGCTGAACTAGTTGATCAGAGGGGAACTGGACTCACTTTAAGTCTAAGCTGGATATCCGGGACAAGCAAACCAGCAATTCCAATGTGTGACACTCGCTAGAAACCAGACCCACTAAGATATTTAGGCATTTAACTCCTACTTGGCTGCCTAAGGGATCATTTTAGAACATGGATACTTTCATAGATCAGTCTTGGTAACAAGTGGCAAAGAGATACCTCTAGTACAGACGTAGGTGACTTGGCTATGTGGCTCTCCTTGTGTTTCTGTAGGTTTCAGCTGTTTAATTTGCTAATGCACTTTCAAGCATGCCACAAGGTGCTTTGAGTGTACAGCGCCCAAACCCCAGCACCAGCTCCAGCCCGGGGCTGATCCCATGCTGATGGCAAGAAGCAGCCCCGGGCAGGAGCAGACCTTCCCGCTCTATGTTCAAACTCAACGTAGTGTGTTTTGCAAAGCTTCAAAGTGCCACTTAACGGGACTTTCATTTTCCTTCCAGCTGAAGGGAAAGTGTTGTTAAACTCCCAGGCTGGCAAGCTGGAGTTTACACAGATGGAACAGTTAGCGCAGACCGCAGAACAAATACCAGCGACCAACCAGTTTCACACTTCTAAAGAAAGAAAGAAAGGAATGGCAGAGGCAGGCCAAAGCAAACAGGCCTTGGAAAACTCGAACCCGCTGGCTGGAATTTTCAGCTGTTACTTTTCTTTTCACATTCAGGCTTTTTTGGAGATCTCTCGATTCAGCAAAGCAGAGAGCGCTTTTGCATTCATATGAAATGATTTAAAGCTCCGTGAGGAGTGCTGTGCTCAGTCCCAACAACCACAAAACATACATTGTTTGAAATTTTATAAACGTAGTTTTCACTGAGAGCCACATTTAAAAAAAAAAAAAAAAAAAAAAAAAGTACGTTTTCTTTCCAGCAAATAATATGTTGTTGAATTTCCCACATCTTGCCTAACTCATGGCAGTGGGGTGTGTCACTTTATATGCTTTTTGCTTTTTAAACCTGAGAACAACTCCTATGCCCCCAAAACAGCCCTGAATCCTCATCCTTTTTCTGGGCTGTCATCCGTCCCCACTCCCTTCCAGTGATGCTGCCCAGCTGAGGAGGGCTGCGTCCCCCCAGGGCTCATCCCCACTGCCCTGCAATCAATCAGAAAGGTCATTGCTGAGTATCGTCACCCAAAACCTCTGCAACACTCCGCACTGCTGCTGCTGGTCCTCAGAGCAAAGGACCAGAGCAGGAATTAATCCAGGTCTCTCCCATGGCAATGGAAGCATAACCTCTGGGCCAACCCCAGAGGATTTTATTTTATTAAGACACAGGGGTCATGCCTCCCTTCATTCAGCCAGCCTTTCATTCTTATCCTCCAGTAACAAAGAAATTGCTAAGGAATTAAAAAAGGCATCTCCTGTGAATACACAGGCAGAGCCACTAGTGAATCTCCACTCAGCATCTGAGACCTGCTGGGTAAAATTGTTAGGGGTGAATAAATCAGTTTAGATAAAATTATCTTCTTGTATTCCCAGAGACCAGCATTCAAATGCAAACCTCATTATGAAATTGAAACACTTCATGCTGTGTAAACTTGTGACTTGTACTAACAACACCGAGGCAAGTTCTGCTCCCACTGAAACAGCTGTTGATTGGAGTAACTTCAGATTGCTCCATCAGCTCACTGGGTGTCTGCAGGGGCCTCCTCTTGCTTTGGATTTACCATTACAGAGCTGAAGCAGCATCTTATTCTGAACTGCTTCATTAAGAGTACCCACTTCTACCTGGTTTTCCTTCCACATACAAAATTTTGTGTTTTCTTCCTTGCTGTATTAAAACTACCTTCCTACCCTGTCATGCACAGTAAGACTATCCAGTACCTCATGTGCTGCTGACATCAGATTTTACTAAATCAATCCAGACTTCATGCAAAGCTACAGAAACCCAGCTTAATTCAATGGAGAGACTTCACAGCTCATTCCAGCTGAGACATTAAATGATGCTATTCAGGGGTATAAAAATGAGTGGAATTAACTTATGTGATGAAGGAGGAGGCAGCTTGACAGAGGGAGTTGAATAACAAAAGTTATTCTAACCAAACCAGTCAAATCTTAAGCAGCAGGAGCTGCAGCCAAAACGGTGAGCATCCACTCAGCTAATGAGCTTGGGGATCAGCTGGAACAGGTTATCTCTGTGTTAGGTGCAATCCAAGACAGCGCTGTAGACAAACCCCTCTAATTCACCCGTTTTATCTTGCATGCCAGTGCTAATTGCTTTCCCTGCTACATCACTTTGTACTCACTGGGGGTGTAATTTCCACTTGCTCTGCACACTTACTGGCACCATAACAAGGAGCCTCCACCAGGACTCCTTTATTCCAGGAGGACAGACTGGCAGTGGAGCAGGTTGCCCAGGGAAGCTGTGATGACTTGCTATAAAGCCCTCGATAACCTTGTCTGATCTAGCAGACGGTCCTGAGGACTGGAATTATTCTGTCATCCTAAGGTGGGCACCTGTGCTGTACAACTGGGGCAGGTTTCCTGGTAACAAGTTGCTTAAGGGACTTGCATGTCCCCAGAATTAGGATAGCCTCTCTTGCACGGCAAGACAGAGGTTGCTCAGACACCTACGTCCATGTCCCATCCACCTCCTCCCTGGTAAGGTGTTACCTACTCAGAAATGGTCCCATTACCCAGGCACAGGGTGATGCAACAGCAGGGCTAAATCATTCCCTGGTGAAACCACCGGTGCACCATCAGTCGTTATTGTAACTCAATATTACTTACAATGGGTTTTTTGGCTAATATTGCTGTTTATACAGTTATACTAAACTGGACCCAGCGATTCCTGAATTTGCAGTATTTTTCTTCTATTTTAATGCCAAGGGTGTGCAAAGAAGACAGCGTCTGTAAAAGGGGGGAAAAAAAGATTACAATCTTCCCCTTTGCTTTGCAGTTCCTGCTTACAGTGACTAGTCCCTCCCTTTCAAACAACCTTTACTGACAGAAACCTGCAATGATACATGGCAGGATGCACTAGAGGACCATGGAAGCCAGTGCAACATGACGCATTTACTGTACTACAACGTACTGTATCTCAGTGCTAATGACGTCTGGGTATTGAAATAACCTCCACAGGGAGCAACGCTGCAACACCTGCTTCTTCTGGATAACTCAGTCTTCATCTCCTTGCTGCAATGGAAAAAAAAAGACCTTCTCAGAGAGGCTGCTGAATTGGAATGTCACATTAGGGCATGCTTGTTAATGACAAAACATTACCAGGTTGCCAAGTGTTCAAAAAGATGCTCCCAAGATCATTAGTATTGGAATATTTTATGTAGCATTTAATTATCCAAGGTTCAAATTATACAGTGATACAAATAGAAAAAGCAAGAAAACCTTTCATTAAGTGATGCTTAGTAATCATTAATCACATATTTATTGTATGATAATATGCCATAACAGGGCTTGGAACAGAGGTCTAGTGGTCAAAGCACCTCTGACATTGCATAGAGCTAACAAGGTTTGAGGGTCAAATTCTGCCCTCAGTTAAATCATCAACGTGTGCAATTGTGTTGGTGCAATTGAAAACTAGTACTAAAGGCCACTTCTCAGGAGTGTACCAGTTCCAAGAATGAGCAAAAGGCTTTGACCTAGATAGGATCATCTACCTTTTACCAAGCATTTATGTCTTGAGATGGGATTACTGTGTTCAGGAAAGCACACCTCCACCCTAGTAACACATAGAAGGGAGATCCAGATATCCTTTTCCATGGGTTTTTCATTCCTCTGGGTTTTTTTGCTGCTGTTACCCCTCCACAACCCTAAATGTATGCAGGGAAGCTGCTGGGAACTTCAAAGTGTGATCCCTGGGGATCATTTTCCTTCTGAATGTTTCCAGTGGGAATTTCTAACAAGTCAGCACAGCAATTTGTGAGATCACTCTCTGCTTTTTTACATGTGTTGCTAAGAAGCAAAATGACTTAATACCTGACTGAGATGAATACAGGACTTCGTTATTCATACCTTTCTTCAGGCTCTATTCGAACTCAGGCAGGCATAGATTATGTCATTCACAAATGCTTTTCCAAAATTTTCCTCCTATAGGAATATCTAATCTTATATGTATTAGAAGAGGTATAAAATTATTTTTATTTTTAATGAAGATTGATATTGTGGAGGAAGAAAGAGCATTTGGGGGCAGCACTGATACACAAATTTACTAGGCTCTGTCCTAATACAAGTCCTGTTCATAATCAATAAGAGACACTGTGGGGAGGATTTTCTTCTTCAAAAAGGTGAACATATGTAGCAATACATACATCTCCTTTGTATTTCAGTAAATATTATGATTTGTGGACAAAGGGTCAATAGTCAAAGGGTAAATGTTTACCCAGTCAGAAACTAATATCTGAAAGCCATTTATCTCTGGAATGATGTCGCCTATATCCATAAAGATTCTGTGATCTACTTTGTTTGAAACAATCTAGACAAAATAGTCCTAAAATAGAATTGAAATATCTCCTCAGCCCAGAATTTTTAATTTGATCTCTCTTCTATTTATTTCTTTCATTGCTTTCATAAATATAATATTTAGTTTTTGCTCTCCTTTTAAGATCACCTACTTCCTTTAGTTTTCTCAAGTATCTAAAGTCCTACTTGTAAGTCATTTTTTTCGCAGCAGATGTAGTAAATGCCTTGAGAAACGTCCCTATGGCTGTCAGAACGGATGTGGAAAGTTACGAGTGCATTTTTTTTCTGTATAGATTAAAGCCATTGACAAATGAAATAATCTGTAGAGGAAATGATTCTTATTTGCAGAATAGAGAAAGTTTGGTCTTTGGTGTATACACTTAATTCCTATTAACTTTATTGAAGGGTAAGTGGAAATCCTTGTGTAGTTCATATGTGTCCTTTGCAATTGCAGTTGCTATTTGGGTTTCTGCTCCCACTGATAGGAAAGTACATTGTATTTACAGGGTGAACAATCATCCTCCTGGGCCATGCACACAGGAGTGTGCACACAGATTTTTATTCAAACAGGGGATGGAGGTGAATTTAGGCATTTGTTCAGAGATTCCCATGGGAGACTCCTGTGGAAATCTAGCTATGGCAAATTATAGTTTGCAGTTTGGTATTGTGTCCCCTGCCAAAGAGCCTGTAGGTAGGAAGGGTATTAGAGGACTGGTTTCAGCTGCTGTGATTCTTTCTCTGTTTCTCTACAGCTAAGCAAGTACCTTTAACTTGAGTTGAACTGAACTTGGTATTCAACTGGTATCCCAGCTAGCTACAGAACCATCACAGGAGAGGATTGGGCTTGGTGTAGATCCAAATAAGCACCCCATACGTAACCACTGCATAGTGAATATACACTGCAAGCAACTACTGCTGGCATTAAATTGGAGCCAATGTTGTGTAGAGAGATGGTGTTTTAGATCTCATGAAATTTAATCTGGAAATCGAGCTGATTGCTCTGATAACACTCTGCCTCGCCTTCTTGTCTCTATGCTGGCTCTATGTTCAGATTTACTACAGACTGCTTCCTCATGAAAAACCCCTTTAATAGTGCAACACAGCACCATGCAAGGGATCCCAGGCTAATCCAAATGAGCAAGTCCTGATACAAGTTGGCATGTCCACTTGGCTATCCATGGTGCAGGACCTTCGGTCATCGCTGGCTCCAATGTCTCTTCACCACGCTTCACAGTGCTGGAATGACCCTCACTGTCCTCCCAGCAACAGCACTGGCAGTTCAGTCACCGGTCCACATCTGTGGACTGAAGGGGCCGTGGAGGGCTGCCTGTTGTTAAACAGCCACCACGTTTCATCCGAGCAGTGGCTTCATTTTAGTGGTGGCTGAAGTGCTTCCCCTGTCTACATTGGAAAGCTTGTTGGGATAATTTTGGATGACAGATATTATTACTATATTTAATTTTTGAAACTCCACTGGAAAAGTTAAGCACTTAAAGAAATCCCTACACTTACTACATTCATTTTTTTTCCCTCGTAAGAAACGACTGGAGAGTTTGTTCTTTTAATTATTATCATTCTCCCTTGAAATTATAGGCAAAGCACTCAGTGACATTCGAAACATAAATTACTGGCCTGCAGCCTTGTGCTACTGTTTCTCTATCTCTCTGCCAGGGCTGCAAATCAATTTTCTGCATTTCTTTCAGATTTTCTGAAGAAAATTGTGGAAAATAGCTGTTGGCACATGGCATTTTTCCACAATGGTTAGAACTATTGAATGGGGCTGTAATAGGCTGCCTTGGAGAAGCCAGCCCCATTAAAATGCCAACCTCAGACAGATCAGAACACTCTCTCAATCTGAATTTCATAATTTTTCCACAGGAAAAGCAACATAATTTTCCTTGGTTTTGCCTGCAGTCCTGTAGCTTTGTTAAAAAAAAAAAAAAAAAAAAAAAAAAAAAGGGAATTAACTGTCCCCTATTTTTAATTTCTTTTTGTTTCTTCTGTTCTATTTTTTTTTTCCTCTTTGTTTTGTTTTGCTTAAGTTCCAGCCTTGGTGCTCTGTAACCTTGGGTGATTTCTGGTGGATTTTGTTCAGTTCTTGTTTCTTTACTGTGGTTTTTCCAGGTTGTTCCTTTACAAAGTGACCTGGAAATTCACCTGTTTAGAGCCATTATTATTCAGCCATTAAAATTCTTTTCCCTCAGAACTTCTCTGGCATGTTTTCAGGTGATACTGGCCATACAGAGACAACACCTTCTGACTGGAAACATCTTTAAATATATCCTGGCTACCTTGGGATTTAAATTCATGGGGCACTGACCAACACTGAGGAATTTTACTCCTTCAGGTTTGACAGACTTCTTCAGGTCTAGAGTCAAAGCCCACTAAGACCATTAAGGAAAAAAAGATAAGAGAAGACCTGAGCCTTTCAGTCTGTAAAACAGACTGTCAGCATTCGCAGTGGATTGTGTAGGATGAGTTTCTAGGAGGGAAGCAGAGCATACCACTATGCAAGACATCAGGTTGCACCAGAGCTGAGAGTCAGAAGAATGGGAACAGCAAATTCCTGGATTTCCAATGAAAAATTCTTGAAGGATTTTTGCTGATCCTATTGGTCTGGTCAAACTGTAGAGCTGGTTAAAGAAAAAAAGGGCAGTGTTATGAACCTACTTACAGAAGAGTTGTTTTGCTCAATATGTCAAAAGCTTAAAGAAACAAGGTCACATCTCAGCTTCTTCTCCCTAAAAACTGGTTCTTCCAAAACCCCTAGAGAGAGTCAGCTTCTGGGTTTTTGATTATATGTTTCATTGCAAGGTGGTGATGTAATGTCGAACATGATAAAGCAAGGGAACAGAACTTGAGCCGAGAGTGGTGGAAGTTTGCTGGTTTAATCCAGGTCTGGGTACTTCAGATACATCTAGCCGTAATTTCAGAAGCAAGTATTTGAGGTTGGAATATTTTGCTGCTGGCTGGTCTGACGCCTGTTTTGCCAGGGCAGAAGGAACTGCTGCAATAGCATTGTAAAAGAATCGTTTCAAAAGGGAAAACTGAGTTAACCTCTGGGTGTTTCAGCTAGGGCAGAGTAATGAATTGCTATCTTCATTAACAGAAAGAATGCCAAAGAGGCTAAATGAGTCAGAACAGGCAGAGACACAATCCTTTAATGAGTTGAACAGGAGCTGGTTTGTAATGTGAGGTTATTGATAATCCCAGGGTTTATATAACAGCATGATTCTAGGTCAGGGAGCAAAAAACACACACTCCTATATACACACACTCGCTTGTGCACTGTAAGATGACACACGCTTCCGAACAGATGGCTTCAGCCTGGGTTAAGCATATGCACTCAGGAAAGATGACTTTTTTTTCAGTGGAGTAAGTCCTCCTGCCTTCTTTTGCACCTCAATGTGTAGGGCAGATGTTGATTTCTTTCAGTGAATAGTTTTGCAAAAGATCACCTGGGCTACCATGGCACTGGATCAGTTTAATTCATCCCAAGAAATACCATATTTAGAGATATTTATTTTTTTTTTTAGAAACACTGCAAACATCTTTTCTGCAACCTGAGAAACAGTCTTATATTGCTGACTTCCTGTGTGCGTACTGGGAAGTTTGACACCCGGTCTGGTGTCAAGGAGATGGATTTGGAAGTGGGGGAACCACACAGGATGAAATAACCATTGCCTCTTGGCTCTTATTTTTGGTCAGTTCTGTTACTGGTGGATTGGTATTGTTAAGGAAGATGGTTTCCATTCCTAGCAAGGTAATACTAATGTACAAAATGGTTCATTCATCACAAAAAAAGCTTTTTAATAGTAGAACTAATTTCCCTTTTTGCTTAATAACCTGTTTAGTAGCACTATAACACCACTGAAGGCCAATTATGTTACTTTAGGGGTGCCAGGATGTCAGTGCCAAAGTGATGTTGGTTGTGAGTCTGGATCTTCACCTGGTTTTGCCATCTTAACTTCAGTCATTTTGCAGGAAGCAGTTTCTACAAGCTCTCATGACTGTGCAGATTGTCAGCCGTAGCCATGGCACACCTGCCAGTACTGTCTGATCTGCTGTTTATGGTTCTATAAAAGTCAATTTATGATATTAAAGAAAATTTGAAACGTTCTAATTCTGAGTTCATTAGTCAATTGTGGCTTAAACAACCTACCTTAAATTCCCTCCCACAGCATTCCCTGAGAATCTTTAAATTCCCAGGCATAATTTTCCTGTGGAGTCCATTTGGACAAGCCTACTATTGAATAAAACAAAAGAAATTAAAAGATCATCCAGAAGAATGACAAGAGTGACAACTCCCAAGTCCATGAGTGACACTTTTAACCATATTTGTATGAAGCTGAAGGCATTTTCATCCTCTGAATTGTATGTCTTTTTTTTTTTTCTTTTTTTCTTTTATAATGTGCACCTATTCAGGGTGGGGGTTTTTACCCAGGTAGCAAAAATACCTCCAGATAAAGAGGAAGATGTTAACAGACATCAGCCTAACACCAAATCTCAGACCTGTTGCTTTCTCATTACAGATAGCATTGGGTAACTGCCATTAAAGGACTACTGCTGGTGAAAACTTCCCACATTTTCATAGAGTTGCTGCTCGTGAAGCCTGGTAGCAGCTTTGTAGAAATGGATATTTTGCATGCTATCATTCACATTTAAGAAAGCCACAGCTGAAAAACAGACGCTCTGAATATCAAAGGGTAGAACTAAATTCTGTCTTCTGTCATTACCACTCACAGGGGACACAAAGTGGAACAGAGGAAGAAAAACATTTAACAACCATAGATGACCCCTAGAGGGGTTTTGAAAGGGTGAGTGGGGATGTCTGAGCACGATGCAGGTGTTAACCTCCTTCAAGAACAAGCACAAGTGTTGGTATGTGCAGGTGTCAGGAGCCAGAGAACCAACTTCAGCGTGCATGAGCAAAGCCACAGAGCTGAAGCCCAGCACAAAGAGGATCTCTGCAACAATCCCCCCTATGACGGAGGTTGGCAGTTTCTCTGTATGCATTGGTAATGCACTCCCTGACATTATGTGTGCTGGTTTATAGCTTTTTCAAAAGTCAGCTTCAGTGCAGGTGGAAAAAAAGGGATAAGGTGTTGCAACAGGAGCATCTGTCCCCTTCCCTCATACAACTAATCAGTGGTGGTGGTGCTGTGAAGTGGTTCCTAGAAAGCACAGGACTGAGCCAAAAATACAGCTGAACTGGTGTCCCGTTGCATTGGCAAGAACAGTGATTGTATGTCATCAAACTCCCAGTGTTCACAGCACTGAAAATAGCAGGAATTTTCCCTTCTTGAACAAAATGATATATTCCTCCCTCAGCTACGGAAAAGAAACAATGGGGAAAGAAGATCAGGTTTGCCAAGAGCAGTGCATCCCTTTCATTTCAGTGTTCTCCCTGACACATAAAAAATGCATAATAATTACAGAAAGGAACTAGCAAGCGCTTCACAGTTTGGAAATAAAGTCAAAATATTTCTGACAAAATATTTTTCCACCAGAAAGAACTAAACCTCTGTTTTTCTGAAAACAGAAATGAATCAATGGCAGTTATTTTGGACAGATTACTCAGGTTAAAGCAGCAAGGAAAATGCCAGGAGATGTCTACAGCAAACTCTAGAGGTCAGGAGTTCTTCTGATCTTCTCCCAGTAATTTGAAGAGAGTATCTGCATTCATTTCTAAGTGCCATGAAGGGTTCTGGCATTATGAGGGCTGGAAACACAGGCTTTTGAACAGGGGAAAAATAAATTATAATTGGAGAAGAAACTGTGTAAGGCCCAAAAGCTACTTTCCATGGAGTCCTGCAAGCCTGGAGACAGCCCTGCTGCCCCAATTTGAATTTTCCTATTCCCTCCGCTGTGCGAATGCACTACTCACGTGTTTGCTGTCTCATTTAGTTGCACGAAAGTGAGTGGGTGAAATAGTTTAGATGAAAGAGAGTGTGTGGCAAGAGATCAAGAAGATAATTACTGCTGTGTTCCACTGTTGGAGCTAAAAAATCTCAATTAAGGGAGGGGATGAACAGGAAAAGCGGTTGGAAGGAAAGGAAAGAGATGTATATGTATGTGTAGACACACACTCGTACACTCCTGCTCCTTCTTGTGTTTTCAAGGAATATTCTTGAAATTAGTCCAACAAGTCCTTTGGCTACAATTCCCTCCCTACCCTAGAGTTTGGTTTCTCAGAAACTTTAGAAATTGTCTCAGATCTTGCTTTGCACAGAGGTTTTACAGCATCTTTCAGGATGATCATTTACATTTCAGCAGGGAGTAAAGTGAATGAGCTTAACATAAATCTGTGGAGACTTCACAACTACAAGTATCCTCTTTTTATTTTTTACTTGAACAGCAAGAACCCTTTTTCATTGAGGATGCTACAGAGAGCTGGCATGGCTGAGGAACAAACTCCCCTTGCCTGAAATGGTTTCCTGCCTCTTCCCTGGGGTGGCTGGTGACCATGACTCTTCCTAAGTCAAAATAGGCCATTGGGGCAATATTTGATAACAGCTGTTGTTATCTCTTAAGCATTAATGCTACAAGATCTGATGGGAAGATGGGGATGTGGGGCATGCACAGGGTACCTCTGTCAGGTGTGGGCTTGATAGGCATGGAAAGTTACAGACAGTAGGAGTCTCACAGCCCAACTTGGTAAAAAAGTGAGGCTGGTGTGCTATAGATGAGCCTGTGAACTACTGCACTTGTTTACTATTAGTGAGTTAACCCTGCATGGATAGGTGTGAATCAGGGTATAGAACTGCTCCATGCAAAGTACGTAAATTGTATTAAACTGTTGGTTTATCCGTTAATCCAATGGCCTATAAATCTGTCACTTGCACAGATTTGCTCAGCCTTCTTGGCTGAGAACAGCTATTCGTTTTGCAGCAGATATCACATGTGCCCTTAAATTGTGCTTTTGAAATATTGACACACTGCAGGTGTGTGTGTGCGTGTGTGTGTGTGCACACGCAAACTGGAGAATTACAGCTCTTCCCCCCCCTCCTTCTGCTTGGCAAATTAATACCCATTTCACTTGTTGCATAGTGACACCTTCGGCGTGTTCCCAGTGGTGGTGAGCCCCGGGCAGCGCGGCGGTCGCAGAGGCCAGGCACAAAGCATGGTGCTGGCGGGGAGCAGGGGTGGCTGGGGGTGCCACAGCTTCTGCCGGACCATACGACAGTGCCTGTGCTCACACCCGCTTCCTGCAGAGTGGACGGCGGCATACAAAGTGAATATCTTTGAAGGCAGGTGATGTGAAGCATTGTCCCATAATTTGCTCACTCAAAAATGCATGGAGGGGATTTTTTAATGCAAATAAATACCTGCACATCTCCCCCCTGCACAGAGAATTCAGTCTTCCCAGGTATCGAAAGAGTGCCTTGATGTTATAGAGAGATGTGGTCATCACAACCTGCTGGCGTGTGCAAGCTTTGAGTGCCAGTCCTTCTGCTAAAGACTCTCAAGGAAGCATGCTGATGAAAAAAAGAAGTTAATAAACCAATCCAAGCTGCAATGTACTGTGTCTTCTATTTCTGAGTGTGGAAAGCTCTCAACTCAGAACGCTAGAAGACAACATCTTAATCCAAATTCTCAACTGTATGTAAGTGCACCCCCATGCTGGTGTCAGCATGAAAACTACTGATGCACTAATGCAGTCTTAAATGCATATATGTGACAAATAGAGGTTTAGGACGACTGTGGGGAATTGGTACCTGGAAAAAACAGGACATTTACAAAAGCTGTAACTCATGTCATTCATACTTCCCACTGGTGGAAGTTGATTGTAATGCCCGCCCAGCGTGCCTTGTATTCATTATTTCTATGCCATTAAAGGTTTCACTTCATGGCCACAGCCATAATGGCATAAAATGTCAAAGACACAACAGAAAACATGGTGTTGCAAGCTCCCTAAGTAGGTTCAGTCAGTTGCTGGGGTTTTGGTTTTGTTTTGTTTTTTTTTTTTTTCTCTCCTGGGAAACTCCTGCTTAAACAAGGACATTGCATCTGGTGAGGCTGTGGTGATATACATGTGGGTGGTTCAAGGTGTGGAACGATGTCACTGTTCCAGTCAGAACATGCTGCTCATGATGTCGTATCAAAGAAAACCGCTTGCAAAATGACTGTCAGCTGAACCCTGTGCAAGGGAACGTAATGGTTTGTATGTATATGTATCATTTGAATATTCATGTGGCAGCCTCCAGTCCTGTACCTCTCGGCAAAAAGGGAGAGAGGGGACCCTCACATGGTGATGCAGTCTCATTCCAGGACAAACCCTGTAGGGGGGAAAGTGGCTTTTATCCTCTGCATCAACTTACAGCTATCCCTGAGACTGCCAGGGAGGATCCCCGGTGCTAACTGTGTTTATGCTGGATTCAATACCAGCACGGCCAGATAGGAACAATAACAAATAGCAAGTCTAGCTTTGAATCATAGTGTCACACTTTATAATTAATACCAAACGAAATAGAATGCCTCTAATTTTTAGCACAGAGTGTTGCCACCTGAAAAGGACCTCCTCTACTCTCCCTGTCATATGGGTTGCTGGCAGGAACGGTGGTGTGTGACACCTTCACTGTGCAGTAAATGTGAGTGGAAATGTTTACCTGCATAACATGCCACGTCTCATAGATCTCCATACAGTCTATTAAGGAAGAACATGGGATGAGATCTCTGCCATTTCTCTCTTGTGCCTCTGTGCTGGATAACAGACCTGACGTTATTCTAAATTTGCAGATCCTCTGTGTAGCTGCTATGGCTCTGCCCCTGCCGCAGCTGGAGAAAGGCAGCGCTGTGGTGGCCAGCGGTGCCCTCGCAAGCCCTGGAGCAAAGGGTGTGCCAGGAGAAGGGCTGTGTGTCACACCATGAACCACAGCAGCCCACCCCAACACTGCAACAGCTAACTCATACGGGTTATCATCACAAGTCTCAGGAGAGCTCCTGCACGTTTGGGTACCCCTCTTAGAGCAGTGGCTATTGCCTTTTCTGATCCAGGGGTTCCCCCAGGTACTTTCCAAAGGAGCTCCTGACTGAAGTACTTTTATTGGTTACTTTAAGCAGGTATTTCTGGACTAGGCCAAGGATCCAGAGAGGTTTACAAATCCCACATGGCCTTAGAGACATGGCATATAGTCTCACCCTTAGTTTCCCATGGATCTAGTCCAGCTGAGGATCTGGCACTGGTAACTTCTATTCAAAAAGTAGCTTTACAGTATTATATGGGGAGAGGCAATAATTAGTAAACCATCACATCATTACCATTGTCTTAATAAGTCTAAACCTGTGAGATGCTGACCAAATTTATTTCCCATTCACATCCATGAGAATCAGAAACTCCTTGCACCTTTCAGCACTTCTCAGTGTCAGGACCTTCTAACATCAGAATAAAAGTCTATGGCTTCCTGTCTTTAAACATTCCAAAAGCAGATGTGCTGTGCCACATATTTCCAATTACTAAAGAGGATTAAAAATATGGGTCTGGCATGCGTATTGTGGAGTTCAAAGTAGGTCCAGGACTGAAATTTCTCTAACACTCAGCAGCATTTTGCGTTGATCTCATCAGGCCTGAAATTCCATTATTTTACCCTCACGTGCAAATAAGCACTGCAATAGTTTCAGTCACTGCTAAAGCAGCTATTACTTGAATAAAATGGTTCATTTGTTTTAAAGACCTAAATCAACACTCAATCCATATATTTTAAAAACAAAACAACCAAAAGACATGTTACATGGCATGAATCTGGTTTTGGGAAGTCTCTGCTCTGGTGGTTTCTGAAGTCACCAGAACTCTGGCTGAATTATTCCTGTATAAATCACCCAGGAACCTCTCACTGTTCTTTCACCCCTTGCATGTGCAGACAGCTCTGCCTGCTGCAGCAGGTGACAAAGCGAGACTCTGCACCCAAAAGCCAATGGCATGGCTAGGAGGGCACTTACACCAGGGTGAAATAACCACAGAAATACAAATGATGTTTTAAAACCCCCAATCCCTAAATAATATGTTTCCATCAAGTGAATATATACGATGATCATCTTCGGGGAGGGGGGGGGGTCAGTGTGAAATCAGCAGCCTCAGAGCAGTTTTAATGAAGGTTCATCTGAGGTAAGGCAGTAAGCTAAAGGCCACATGTTGATTTTATTGCAATTTCCCCCTTGCTTGCCATTCTGAGCCAACGGTTCCCTCAGAGCCCTTCGTGCCTACACACACACACTGGCTGCACAGACACACAACAGGCATGCGAGGTTTCCCTGCTGAACGTGTTTAATATTCTGTCTGTGCTGGCATGCTCTTGTCTTGCTTCATAAAACCTGTTGAAAGCCAGTCAATTCATTAATCTTTTGCCAAGACACATTAAATGCCAAACAGGGAAAGATGATAATGACTTGACAGTTCATAAGAAAGGGCCTGATCCTACAGGGTGCTGAGAGTGGGAGGCAGTGGGAAGAGGAGGGTGCCGGGCGTGCTGTAGGATTGATCCCTTACACATTTTCTGCTCGCTCTCTGCTCCAGTTTGGTACGCAGCTTCCAAGGTGAAGCCAGGAAGGCGTGAGCATATGACGAAGCCACGACCACGATGTTGTCCTTTGAGGAGGTGTCTGCAGCCTGACCAGTCTGACACATCCCCCCAACAGAGTCTGCATCAGGGGGATTGGCAGGACTGACGCTTCAAAGCACGCAGAGCAGAAACAGGGACAGCTCGGTCCATTGCCAATGTGAAGCCGGCTCTTCTCTGCTGCCGTGGCTAACTGACAGACAAAGCCCTGGCAGTGAAAACTGCAAACCATTTGCAATGAGTAATCACCTGCAATGCCTGGTCCAGCTTTAACTGCAGGATCGCCAGCCTGGCGAGAAGTGAGCAGTGCAGCTGAGACTCCGCCGCAGCTTCGACGCCTCAATCCCGCACTGGGGAGGGAGGAGGAAGCAATACTGCCAGCCTCGGGCAATCGGGTAGCGTGAGTCAGGCTGCAAAAAGGCAATGAGTTTCACTGAAAGCTTGCAGGTTTAGAGAATAATAATTGTCGAAGCCTTTCGATTTGAATTTTAGGTCCTGAGATTTTAGGGCTGAGAGTTTTGAGCCTTTTTCAATGTCATGCTGGAGGTTATAAATGTTTAAAGAAACAAGGGGGAAAAGAGTTCTTCACATGGTTGCATGACTTAAGGAGATGGAGCTTTACTTATGAAACTGCAGTTATCACAGGACTTGCATTAAGCTAATCAGAGTGGATATTGCTGAGGTCAACCACAGTTTCCAAAAGGTCCCACTGGTTCCAGAGCAGTTAGTGATGCTGAAGTGATGTACTAAAAGTCAAGTACACTCAGCCTCCTTGGTGTACAGGAGAAGTGGATCAATACTGAATTAGAGGTGGATAAACTGCATTTAACTATATTTAACAATACCACTGATAGCACTTAAACTTATTAGGTATCAATTATCCCTCAGTTTCACAGCAGTTTGCCTCCATCTCATATCTGCAGCATCTGATTGCTCCAGCCAGAGTCTGTGGCAGAGCTGATGGTGTTCTGTCCCTCAGCTGATGAAATCAGAGTCTTAATTTTGTGGAAACTTTTTTCCTGAGCCATTTGTTAGTCCTAAATGCCCCCAAATGAAGTTAAGCTGGTGTGTACCATTCTTTCTGATTTAAAGTGCCCTTCCCAGCTTAGTATTCAGGCATCCTCTCCAGTTTGAAGATTCAAGAAAAAATTTTATAGAAAAACTGGCTTGGTGGTTTCCAGTTATGTATTGCTGATAGGCTTCATAAGGAAATTGCAGTTTTCTTCAATGGGGGCTACAAACAGATCCCCTGAACATACATGGTGTACAAGGTACCACATGGCCTGTACTTCTCCTTATGTTAAGATTGCCTGTCTCTTCACTGAAAACAAGATTGGTCTTTGCTGGGTTTTTTGCATATGCCTCTACATTGATTGAGTATTTTTAATTGGATGCACTTTCGCTCCTCACGGAAAGCCGTCCAGTTTAGCTAACAAACACACTCCACTCTGTGTATTCCTCAGTCACAGAGGTTATCTGCAGACAGAGCTTTGCAAGCTCATTGCTAGTCACGACTTCCCATAAAGCGGATCAATTTTGATGGTAGGAGAGGATAACCCCAAATTCAGAGAGTGCCTTGGTACTAATGGAGCCACCCTCCAGGATATTGTCTTTACCACTTCCCACCGTTGGCATGTTTGGTGGAAGAGGGGTGAGTGATGGCATTGCTGAAGCTTGTGGCCACTCCTGCCTCTCTGTAACACATGAAAGGCAGGAGTGTGTGCTTAAAGCAGCCTGTACTCATTACACCTTTAATCCATCTAAGCCCTGACAAAGTACAGCCCAACAGTTGATAGCAGCAGCCACGGCTGGGCTGTGTGTGATGTGCAAGCAGCTCTGTGGCCCTAGTTGCAATAACTGTTCTGTGCAGGTGGAAGGTGGGACTATGACACAGACCAACTCAGCCTTCCCTCCCAGAACAAGCAGAACTACCCTTGATGGGTGACTGCAGGCTCCCCAGGCAGGGCTGGGGGGAGAACTAGAGTTGGAGAGTGCCTATCACTTCTGGAGGGCTTGTGATCTTTATATTCTCTGGGCACAGGATCCTTGCAAGTCTTTCCAAAGGCCACGGTAAAGCAAATGGATAGCAGCCTGAGCACCTCAGTGAAGGATGGGGAGAAGATGAGGGCCATCTTCTTCTGGCCCTGCCTGCGCCCATTTATGGAAGCAGAAAGAAGTCCAGTGCTCAGGCATCTAGAGGTCATGATTATCCTCAAAACCAATTTGTTTTACAGTAGGTAAATCAGGAGACAGGGACTGGAGGAGCATCCACATCCCCCACAGACGGGTCATCTTGATTTGAACACAAAGAGCCTGTTTCTCCTCTGGAGGATGCTCTGCCAGCCCACCTCTCTTTCGCTCACTCCCCTTGCAGGAAGGACTTTCCTGCCTGGTGTCAGTACTCAGGAGCTGGAAAGAGGCTTTGCAGCAGGAGTCAGGCAGTGCTGCAGGAGCCCGATGCTAAGAAAGGCAGCAATACTCTCAGGTTGTAGAGGAAAGAACAGATTTTTTGTGGTTCTTTCAATCTCGCATCTGAATTGTAGGCACAGCTGGGGTCTGCCTCCACCATCCCCAAGGTGCACCCAGCCATACCAAACCTTCAGCCAAGGCTTGGGGCAAGCCAGCAATTCCCCTCTCCCCACATCGAGCATGTTGCCATGGCCAAATACATCGATGCAACAGAGCAGGAGGATTCCCCTGCCCAGGTCTGCACTGAGGTGCTGCCAGTGTCTTTTGCTCTGCATGATTTGGGAACACCTCCTCAGCTGGCAAGTGTGGTGTGAGGAGGGTGGCCGTGGGGGATGCACTGGACTGCTGCCAGGAGGGATATAACACCATGGAGCAGCCTGGGTTTCCTGGATACACCCTGTCTTGCAGCTATCTGAAGCTCACGAGCGTTTAGATCAGCCTCTCCCAGAGCGCTGTGAGTGCAGAGCCTCCGCTCGGCCTCTTTCTGGCAGACTTGTTTATCTGGGTGTTACATTGCTTGAGGCCAAGGCTTAGTTTCTGTTGTACTTGTGCCAGTGTACACAACCCTGGCAGCTTTCAGCGCATGGGAGGAGTGTCATTTTATCCCAAGTCTCCCTCAGGAATTGATAACTGTTTAACAGAAGACTGGGGAGAGGATGGAACAACTGGAGGGATCCCAGCACGGGGGGAACGTACCCTGGGATCAGGAAGAAAAGGCTGGTCAGAGAGTATAAGAATAATAAACTGAGGTGCTTTAAATTTTTATTTTTATGATTTGGTGGTGGTGGTGGTGGTTACTTCCAGACTAGGATTAATGAATCCCCTGCAGCTATTCTGCTTTGACTAGATCTGGCAAAGATTATATTAGAGAGAAGGGGAGTGGGGGGATGGAGGAAGAAAAAGTACCACTTATCAGCATGCTTATACAGATAGGAGCTAAAAGATGTAACCTGATGAGACATCTTTCATTTCAGACAATGCAAGCCCTGCACAGTCCCTCTGGGTCTCTTAAACAGAGATATAATAAGCTCTTTGGAGCCTCCCAAAAGTACATTGCTCTACAGAAAGTGTTAGGACCTAATTATGCAGCAGGCTGAAGGAGCCAAGGCACAGGGCTGAAACTGAGAATAAGTTTTGTAGCCAAAGCAGCTCTGGAAAACATAGCTTTACACAGCAGGATGTCAAGACACAGATTTCCCTTCTTGCCATGCAGTGTGCATGCACATCCACCCTGCAATACAGATGCTTTTTTAGCTTGGGCAGTCTCATAAGGACATTTTTGAGTGGTCTTCAGTGCAGCGAAGGCACACCATCTGTGCAACTGGCAGATCAGCTGCGACAGGATCATTTGCAAAACTTCTTGTAGAAAAGTATGACCTGTTTTGCAAAGAACCCCCTGTACTGAAATCAACCTCCCCTGCCTTGGCTGATTGGGACCCAGGAATTCTGCAGAGCACTTCTGGTTGCATGGTGCAATTTTCAAACGTGACCGAAGCAGCAAGGCACAGGGTGAAAATTAGGAGACTTAATAATTTAATGTTCAGTGTTGGTGGTGGCAGTTGAACATGGAAAAAATTCAGGCAAACCTAGAGACTCCTCTGCACCCAGTTCACATCTGTTCACAATTCACTGCTACCTGTCAAACAATTAAAAACAACAACCTGTTTTATTAGCTGTCACATCCCATAAAATATTTCAGGGCCCTTCATCAGCAGCTGACACCCTGTCAATAATAGCTCTCTGGGTTAAAAAAAATGTTCACAATGTTATTTCAATGTCTGGCTCTCAGATGTTTATCTCCAGTGCCCATCACAGGAGTATTCAAGCACTAACTGCAAGGTTAACAACTTTACAATTAAGGATGTGAAAGATATATAGACACTAATTTTCATCCCATCCTGAGTTTGAGAAATACAGGTCTTACAGGTCGAATTGTTCCATGGCTGGTCCTCCAAGGAGCAGTGCATGGGCTGAGCTTTGGGCAGACAAACAGCTGGCCTTGACTTCAGTGGGAGATAATCAGATGAGAGCTCAGAGGGGCTCCTCTCCCTGCTGAAGACTGGGAAAATTGGGGGATGGTGGTGGAATGCTTTTCCTTAATTCTTGTAGTCTAGGAAAAGAGAAGATGGGGTAAAGATACTAAGATACTAAAGCACAGAAGCCAGTGGCCAGAGGCTCAGATCCATAAATCTTTTTAGGAGCATAACACTAACCCAAATTTGTGGACACAGGCATCAAGGGATATCACAGGGGATATGGTGTAGAGGAGAACTTTGTAGAGTCAGGCTGATGGTTGGACTCGATGATCCCAAGGCTCTTTTCCAACCTGAATGATTCTGTGATTCTGTGATCAATGTATCTCTGTGGATCTCTGTGACTAGGTAGAGCTAAAAGATAATTTCTGCATAGTAAGTACAAGATCTGGCTCTGCCCAACCCTGTAAGAGTTTGTGGATCTAAGCACTCATGAAGGCTTCAAGGGAAAAATATGCCCAGGAGACTCAGATGCTGCCCCTGCCCTTGCTTGTGGCGCTGCTGGCACTGCGCTCATGAGCTCATTGGACATAGATAGCGTTGTCAAGGTTAAGCCCTGGCAGTCCCTATCTCGCTACCAGTGCTCCACTCCACTAACTGCAAAGTGTTTAAAGCATCCAGTCTGAAACAGATTGATCCCTTCAGCACAATCCTAAATCTGCTGAGGCTGCTAAATTCTGCCTTTTTTAACTCCCACAGGAACTGGGAGACTTCCCACAAACTTTCCTTTCTAAAATTTGTTTATCAGAGTTTTAAAAAACTGCATTCACCTGTGTTTGAAAATATGGTGCCCAAGGCTGAGATGAAAGGAGTCAAAATTGAAATCAGCATTTTAAAAACACAAAGACTTACCAGCTCTGGTTTTTAGAACTGAAGATGTGAGTGACCATGTTTTGAAAACCCAGGGAAGATATTTTGAACTTTTTCATATAAAAGAAAGATGTTGTATATATTTTTTTAAAAAATATAAAGCCAAATGCAATCTAAAAGACAAACATTTTCCATGTTCTGCATACTAAACAGCCACATAGTGATGAGCCCTGCCTCACACAGCTCAGAGTTTAAACAGACCAAAGAGAGATGAAATTATCACATCCAACATCAAACAGTAACTTGGTGGCCAAGTCTGTGAATGGAGCCCAGGCCCTTTGATTCAGAACTGCTGTCCTATTCATTCCATGACAAGTTCTTTAATTTTCCATCCAGGCTTTACTTTTCAGGAGGTAACATTATATTCAGTACTGCTACTTCATTACACAGGTACTTTCTATCTGGCAAAAGATAATCTGTGATTAAATCAACTGGGATCAAACAAAGCAAAATGGGGAGGAAATCAGATATCAAAATCCTGTTAAACACCTCCCAAGTGCCAGGAGATGGCAATTTGTAACTGATCGCTGCACCTCTGATCTCACAGGGGTTGCAGTCATGTCCATAAGCTGTGAACGGGGCCTGTGACATAGAATCATAGAATTGTAGAAAGAATCATACAATTGTTTGGGTTGGAGGAGACCTTAAAGATCACCTAGTTCCACCCTCCCTGCCATGTGTCACCTTCCACAGGGACACCTTCCACAGCCCCTCTGGGCAACCTGTTCCAGTGTCTCACCACCCTCACAATGAAGAATTTCTTCCTCATATCTAATCTAAATCTATGCTCTTTCAGTTTAAAACCGTTACCACTTATCCTGTCACTAGAGTCCCTGATAAAGAGTCCCTCCCCATCTTTCTTGTAGCGCCCTTTAGGTACTGGAAGGCCACTATATGCTCTCCCTGGAGCCTTCTCTTCTCCAGGCTGAACAATCACAAATCTCTCAGCCTGTCTTCATAGGAGAGATGCTCCAGCCCCCTGATCATCTGTGCCTGCTCCAACACATTCATGTCCTTCTATATTGAGGGCCCCAGAGCTGCACACAGCACTGCAGGTGGGGTCTCAGGAGAGTGGAGTAGAGGCACAGAATCCCCTCCCTCGACCTGCTGGTCACACTTCTGGACATTGGTTGGCTTTCTGGGCTGCAAGTGCACATTGCCGGATCATGATGAGTTTCTTGTCAACCAACATCCCCAAGTCCTTCTTCACAGGGCTGTTCTCAATCCACTCATGTCCCAGCCTGTATGTGTGCTTGGGATTGCCTTGCCTTGCCCTTGGCCTTGTTGAACTCCATGAGGTTTGCCCGTCCCACCTCTCTAGCCTGTCCAGGTCCCTCTGGATGGCACATCCCTTCCCTCCAGTGTGTCACCCCACCACACAGCTCAGTGTTGCCCATGGACTTGCTGAGGGTGCCTCGATCCCACTGTCCATGTCACCAACCAAGATGTTAAACAGCGCCGGTCCCAACCCCGACCCCTGAGGACGCCACTTGTCACTGCTCTCCACTTGGGCATTGAGCCATTGACCACAACTCTCTTAGTGCAACCACCCGGCAAATTCCTCATCCACCGAGTGGTCCATCCATCAAATCCATGTCTCTCCAATTTAGAGACAACAAGGACATTGTGTGGGACAGTGTCAGAAGCTTTGCACAAGTCCAGGTAGATGACGTCAATTTTTCTTCCACTGTAACACAATCATAGAAGGCCACCACATCTGTCAGGCACCATTTGCCCTTAGTGAAGCCCTGTTGGCTGTCACCAATCCTTATTTTCCATGTGCCCTAGCAGAATTTCCAGGAGGATCTGCTTCACGATGTTGCCAGACACAGAGGTGAGACTGACTGGCCTGTAGTCCCCTGGGTCTTCCTTTTTTCTCTTTTTAAAAGTGGGGGTTATGTTTCCCCTTTTCCAGTCATCAGGAACTTCACTAGACTGTCAAGACTTCTCAAATCTGATGGATAGTGACTGAGTCACTTCGTCTTCCAGTTCCCGCAGGACCCACAGATGCATCTCATCAGGTCCCATGAACTTGTGCACCTTCAGGTTCCTTAGATGGTCCTGAACCTGATCTTCTCCTACCGTGGGCAGTTCTTCACTCTCCCAGTCTCTGCCTTTGCCTTCTGTGACTTGGGTGGTGTGGCTGGAGCACTTGACAGTGAAGACTGAGGCAAAAATGTTGAGTACTTCAGCCGCCTTCTCCATATCCCAGGTAACTGGGTCTGTCGTTTCCTTCTGGAGAGGGCCCACATTTTCCCTAGTCTTACTTTTATTGCCAATGTACCTATAGAAGCTTTTCTGTTACCCTTGACATCCTTGGCCAGATTTAATTTTATCAGGGCTTTAGCTTTCTGACCCTGATCCCTGACTGCTTGGACAGTCTCTCTGTGCTCTTCCCAGGGTGCCTGTCCTTGCTTCCACCCTCTGTAGGCTTCCTTTTTGTATTTGAGTTTGCCCAGGAGCAACTTGTTCATCCATGCAGGCCTCCTGGGGTTCTTACCTGACTAACTCTTTGTTGGGAAGTATTGGTCCTGAGCTTGGAGGATGTGATCCTGGAATGTTAACCAGCTTTCTTGGGCTCCTCTTCCCTCCAGGGCTTTATCCCATGCCACTCTGCCAAGCAGATCCCTGAAGAGGCCAAAATCTGCTCTCCTGAAGTCCAGGGTAGTGAGTCTGCTGTGTGCTCTCCTCGCTGCCCTGAGGATCTTGAATTCCATGATCACTGCAGCTAAGGCTGCCCTTGACCTTCACAGTCCCCACCAGCCTCTCCTTGTTGAGAACAAGGTCCAGCACAGCACTCTCCTCATTGGCTCCTCTACCACTTGGAGAAGGAATTTATCATTAGCTCGTTCCAGGAACCTCCTGGATTGCTTGTGCCTCCCTGTGTTGTCCCTCCAACAGATATTGGGGTGGCTGAAGTTCCCCATGAGGTCCTGGGCTTGTGAATGTGAGGCTGCTCCTCTGGGTCTATCGAGAGCCTCATCCACTCGATCTTCCTGGTCAGGTGGCCTCTAGCAGAGCCCACTATAACATCTCTCCCTGCCTTCCCTTTAATCCTGACCCATAAGCTCTCAGTCAGGTCCTCATCCATCCCCAGGCAGAGGTCCCTGCACTCCAGCTGGTCACTGACATAGAGGTGACCCCCCTCCTCGTCTCCCCTGCCTGTCCTTCCTAAAGAGCCTGTGTCCTTCCATCCCCACACTCCAGCCATAGGAGCCGTCTCTGTGATGCCAAGAAGATCGTAGCCCTGCAGGTGTGTGAACATCTCCATCTCCTCTTGTTTATTCCCCACGCTACGTGCGTTTGCATAGAGGCAGTTAAGCTGGGCCCTGATGAACCCGACTTACTGGCTGGAGTGGCTGGAGTTCCTTTGTGCTGCCCTTCAGGTGCTCTCCTGCTGACCTGTGATCCCTCTCCAGGCTCTGGGCATCTATTGCTGGTGCTGGCATCAGACTGGTAGGAGTGGGATGGGTTGAGGTTTCCCTGGCCCGGCAGCTTTAGTTTAAAGCTCTCTTCACCAGCTTGGCGCCTATGGCCAAAGGTGCTCTTCCCCTTCTCCGACAGATTTACCCCATCAGCTCCCAGTAGACCAGGTCTCTTAAAGTGAGAAGGTATAGGACTTGGCACACACTGCTTTAATAGCAGGATGGAGGTGGAATGACACTGTTTTCCTCTCTGTAGCAGGAGAACCTCATTTAATAGGAGCATAATTTTCTGCTGGTGTACATTCATGTGCTTGCAGTTACATGCAATTATTCACAGGCCTGAAAAGAGCCACAGTAACTGGCTGTGGTGAGAAAAAGACAGAGGAGAAGAAAAGAAATCTCAGGTACTGGAGTGGTTCTTCATTAAAATAAAGGAAAAAAAAATAAAAAGAAAGGAAAAAAAAAAAAAACCCACAAAGAAAAAACCCACAAACAACCAAACCAAAAGAAATGGCTTTAGATGTAGATGTTTCTAAAATCCCATGTCAAACTACCACAAAGGCAGATTCCTTGGTGTAAGTTCACTAATCCTAGAGGAGCACATGTGGTATCGGCCCTCTAGTCCTACAGGCAGTTTCAAAAGAGCCTCAAGGAAATTTCAATGGGATGTGAAAATTTTTCCTTTGGAAATCACAGCTTGTATGGTATATTTTCTGTCGCATGATGCTCAGCCTCAGCATTTCTATTTAAAAAAAAACAGCAGTGGGAATGTCACGGGTAAACCTTGGGCAACTCTTTGAAACTCTAGGCCCTTGGTGATCTTAGCAGGTGAGCTGAGATAAATCAAGCTGCTCCAGCAGGCATGGGGCACTCGCTCTTTAAGAAGCACACTGGACTGCTGGAGTAAAAGAGGCGGGTGGCAGAAAGTACTCTTTGATATAATGATATAATGTCCCCTCTCAAACCTCAGGGAGCCCCGTCTCCTAATATTATTCTTTCTTCATTTTCAATTCAAACCAAAAGTGAAAACAGAAAGAAAATAACTCTCTTTTCTCTCCTTGCTCGCTTTTTCCCTCCTCTCCCCTCCTGCTGCTGTGACAGCAATGGGAGGGGAAGAGAAAAGGGGCTAGAGCCACTTAGATCAGTTTCATGCACAAGAGAAGTAAGACAGGAATTATTTTTCTTGTTAGCCTTTTTGTAAGAAGACAGACAACCCTTTCAGCCCAAATACAATATTGTAATTGCTCATATTCAACTGACAGAGGTTCCCATATGAGCTCCACTGAGGCGTCATTTACTAATCTGTCATGTTCTATAGCACCCGGCACAGAGTGCTGTAAAAGTGTCTTCTTCTCTTTAAGTTATTTATATAGTTGGCTGAAAGCGCTTTGCTTGTACAAACTAGAAACTATTAGATTAGACCAGCAGAGACAGCCAGAGGCAATCTTTTTAACAAAGTGAGTGAGATTCAAAGTAGGGTTGGAAAGCAAATATTATTTCACTGGAAGTCTATTAGAGGTAGTTCCCTGGATAACAAATAAGTGCTTTGTTAGCTTAGCTTGAAGAAATGCACCGGTCAGGTTGGCAGCAGCTGGGTCTAATGGTAAACTGTGTGATAGCAGATGATAATTCCGTGATAGCGCAACACATAAGCCAATTTTGCTCTCCCTTCCTTCATAGCCTGCCACATCCCTGGGTTTACTTATTTGAAGTGCATGTCAGAACTTAGCAGCTGGGGATAACTCCATTTGTTTTAAATCTTCTCATCATAACACACACACACACACACACACAAAGTTTGTAAATTCAGTGTATTAGAAAGCAAATATTGTTCTCACCAGTGAAGGCTAAAAGGTTGTCCGTGTTGGAGTGCTTCAATAAAAGTGGAATCTGGGCT
The DNA here is from genome assembly GCF_965140245.1 of Athene noctua. Classification (NCBI taxonomy): domain Eukaryota; kingdom Metazoa; phylum Chordata; class Aves; order Strigiformes; family Strigidae; genus Athene; species Athene noctua. The sequence continues at coordinate 5,140,020 of NC_134052.1, read as the reverse complement.
CAAACCAAGTTTTGGACATAGAGCTCATCACAACAAACAGAAACTCAGAGTCTCTAAGTATTAGGTGAGATTAAAGCATACTCATAAAAATATGCAAAATATGTCATAGTCACTATTAGTTGCTAATTCTGGCCAATATCATTTACATGCAACCCCTGAGACAGCTGCTTTCAATGATGCACAATGTGATTTTGCTTTGGTAGAGCACAAAAACGTCCCTGCTGTAAATCCATATGGGAGTGATTCCTAAAAGCAGAAACATGTCTGTATAACACCTTGGGATCTATTTCTTTCTATGAGAGGTGCTGCATCCATGTAAGAGGTTGTTTTTATTTATTATTAAAACCTCTTGCCTGCTTTGAAATTCCCTGTTTGGAGTTTCCAGTCTGAGGGATTAAAAATCAAAAATTATACAGTTTCCTGTGTAGCAAGGTGGATAAGTCAGTCAAACCATCTGATGGATAAAATGTTAATGGGTAGATGATGAATTTCTGCAAAGCAAAAGTCTGGTTGTTTCTGACTGTGGTCTGGAGGACTAGAGACACCAGAAAGCTTCCCAAAAGGCCATTCCTCAACCCCATTCCTTGTCTTCGCGTGCAAAACTGGCTCCTGGCTGGATGCAATAGGAATGCTGGGCTACCCAAAGGAGTCAGAGAAACCATGGTCCCGTGTCCTATTGGCTGCACCCAGAAGAACTGGATTTCCCCTTGAGAAATGCATGATGCAACCTATTACAGGGGATGGCAGAGGGTTGTCCACTCCATTTAGCTTGAACTTGGTAGTGGGCACTGCACTCTGCCCCGTTTCTACAGGGAACCGTAGTGCCACCCAGGGCTATGCATGGCCTTTAACCAACAATTGCATTTTCAAACTCTGGCCACCCTCAATATGTGTATCCCAGAGGAAGATTCATCCCCAGGGTGAATGTAAACCCCGCTCCTGCACCCTCTCCATGTCCATCCAGACTTTCCCATCCCAAAGGGCCATGGGATTGATGAGTAATTAATCCTTGTTTGCTCCACAGCTTGTCTTTGGCTCTCTGTGTCCAGTCCTTGGACTGACAACATAAAACCATGCTGGAAACTTTTAAGTTGCCAACTCTGCAGCAAAAGAATGGGTAACATGGATACATTTAAGCTCATGAGGGCAAGCTGTTGAACAGAAAAATCTCAATTTATCTTGTCTTAAAGAGCCAGCTGAAAAATATGCTTTTACCAACACCATCCAATGTGTCACTAAGACTATTTACTCAACCTGCTGCAAGTTGATAATTAGCTGGACCCCGTCTCAAGGCAGCCAACACTTACTCAGAGGAGAAAGTGCAGAACTTGCACAGCCTGCTCCCACTCCAGCACTGCTACATGCACTTTTTGGATAATCATTTTACTTTTCTAGCCCTGCTTTAAAACTTCAAGAAAGTTTGCCCTTTTGCCCTCCTCCTTCCCCATACTCCAAAGCCAGAGGAAAAAAAAAATCAAAACAAATTAACAAATTTCGAAGGTTCCTCTAAGAGGACACTTGCTTTTTTGTTTTCCAGGGAAGGGGAGACAAGGAGAAAGAGTGAGAGGTTTTGTAGAGGCAAAATGCAGTGAGAAATCCAGTCTAGAGTTACATACAAGTTGCACAGGTGAAAACCACCATCCACTCATTAATACTCTTAAGTGAGTTAAAAAGCTAGGGATTCCCAGGGACACACCTGGGTTTTACTTTGCCAAAGGAGTGGGAAGAAACAAGGTCCCCTCCCAAGCCCAGATCTCTCCTACACAGTGGCATAGCCCCAATTCCTCCGTCTGCCAAGGATCCTAAGTGTGCATCCCTTCCATTCACAATTCACCTCTAATAGCTCTGCTGCCTGGTAATGACGGGTTAGCCTTTCTGTTGCTGGAAGCAGGCAGCTAAACTGCAGCTCCCTTTGATCGTCCCTCTCCACTCTTCCCGTAGGGCAATATTTTCCTAAGGGAGAAAGGGGGAGAGGGTGCAAGCCATGTCACCAACTCCCTCCGGAACAAGCCAGGCAAGTCTTTTATCTGCAGGGAGGTTTCGCTCTCTTAGGAGGATTAAGGCTTCTCCAGTTTGACTAGAAGACCTTGCCTGCTGATAAAAACGCATTTCAATATCTTAGCACACCTGGCTCAATACACTGTAAGGAACTGCTTAAGTGTGTACATGTTATAAGCATTCTATGGGTGCTGGAAAACCCGTAGCAAATGGAAGTGACGTGGGGGAGCATGGGGACACATGAATGAAAGTCCCTCCTTTTTCCTCTTCTATTAATGGAGATTTTATCAAATCCATTTCTTTGTTCCATAAGCAGGTGACAATTGCAGCAAATTTCTTTACAGGCAGTGAAAGATTAGGGGCCAGAAAAGGGAATTTATTCTTAGATTTGTCTGCAGTGACAAGGAGTCACCATGTGTGACTGGGTTTTTGCAATCACTCTTGCCTCCTAGTTTGGCTCCTTTACAGGTTATCGGTGGATCTGCTACACAGGAAAAGCTTCAGACAATCCAGGTGATCTGTAGGGACATGAAAAGAAGAGAATGCCCGGGGGACAAACATGTGCCCTGAAAAGCTAAATACCTGCCGGGCTAATCCTCAACTGGTAGAAATGGTTGTATTTCCACAGCAGTAAATGTAGGCAGATTTAGGCTGGTGGGGTTTACGCCTCTACTTAATTTTTCCAGTTCAGAGTGCATCAAAGGTCTACTTTTTCTGACTATGCATCAGAGGATCGATCCCAAAATCCCCTGACTGCAGGGCTGTGATCCTGCAGGCCACCTGAAATATACCCGGGGAGGTTCTGGGGATGGGTGGCAAGGGCAACAGCCATGCAGACCTCACCACAGGGTCCAACCAGCCTGGGACACATGCTGTACCCTCACCAGGTTGTGCAGAGCAAACAGGACATGAAAGCACCTCCCCAGCTCAGCACAGGAGAGCCTGCTGAAGACAGTGATGCTCCTCTTCATGCTTCCAGTAGGAGGCCAGCTTAGGCGTCCTGCTAATGTATGGACATATGTAGGAGGTAGATTCCTGGGGTTCTTTTTTCTTCCCTGTTTTCTGGTTGCCTTTCTCTTTCTTTTAAGTGTAAGTTATGATTTCAGAATCTGGATGTTTCTATGGGGGCAAGGTGGGGTTAATAATTTGCTTTAACTAGTGCAAGTGTTTCACTGGCAGACACTTAGAGCAGAGTGGGAATTCAAAGGCATTTGTCCAGGCTGGCAAAATAAATATTGTCATGTTGATACTTTTTTTTTTTTTTTCTTCATTAGTTAACTTGGTTTTATTTCTTTATCAGCAGCTCTTTCTCTTCCTAGAGATGGTTTACTCTCTTTAGATCAGTTGCAAGCAGGCTGTAATGATCTTAATGCAGTTCTGATCTATACAAGCCAGCAGCTGAGTCTGGTGATATATTACAATCTTTATTGCCCTGTTACTCCCATTGTCTCAAGTGCTTTTCCAGATCGATGATGAAATTCCTCTGCTTTAGTGGCCGTAAGCTGGGAGGCCACTCATTCACCAGATGTGTGATGAGCTGAACTGTCACAGTCTGGGTTTATGGATGCTCAGCCTACAAAAGACGTCACACAGATCCATTCTGCAAAACTCGCAGCACGAGAAGAGTGGAGTGAATTCCTGCTAGTGTCACAACCCCCACACTTATTAATTACGTTTGGACTTAGTTCTTCCAAGTGGATCTGGATCCTCTCCTCACCATCAGGTTGTCACAACTATAAGCTGAAAAAATTATGGAACAGAAATAATTCAGATATAGAGTCAGAGCTAGGTCTATTCAGGAGAATGAAGACTTCAGTGAGAAGTAGTAAGGATTTTCACAGAAAAATGAATTTGGATGTTAGACTTCATGATCTTTATGCTAAGGCTGTGAGATTAAGTGGTCTGAAAAATTATATTGTGCCATTTGGTGTGTCATGAGATTTTAAGCCTGAAACACTGTTTAGTGCTTCTGCATATAACATCTCCTCCATACAAATGCAACTCTTACTAGCTGTTTCTCCTTAGACCTTAAGTCTGAGTACACTCATTTCATTTCCTACCCTCCCATCTGTGCAGTTAACTCTAACTCAAATGAGTTCCAGCCAGCGATGAGCTCTACCACCACTATATCCACAGTATAATCCCATTCTCTACCTTCTGGGCTTCTTTACACCTCTTCCCAAGCTTGAGACACAGCTGCAGCATGATGTCCTCCTTTATCATGTGACATTCACAGGGAAGAGAACAATTAACAATAACCCCCTCACTCTTAACTAGGTTTGGCACTACAAGGATGGCACTGAAGTGAGAAGTGAAGAGATGGATCCAATGTCCATACAAGAAAAGGAAAATAGAGTATTAGCTGCCTTTCCTTCCCTTCTAACCCCAGGGAAAATGTCATCTAGAATCCTGAGGGGATCCTCTGCCTGAACAATACAGTGAAACAGAAATACAATTTTCCATTGAGGAACTTTCAACAGAAAAGAATTTTCTGTTACTCCCAACAGCTACAGCCATTGCTACTTAATACTGGATGTGTTGAGGATCTATCTGCATCCGTAAGGCCTACAGCTATTATGAGGTTTTCCTGGTGATTTTGTCATTAGGATGAGAATTTGCCAAATTTTAGCATGGGGTTTATGTTCTTCATCCTTTGAAAATGTATTTCTGGTCTGGAAACTCTTCTGGCCAGTATTTCCAACATAGAAAAATGTCATTCCAGAACCCAGGGAAGACAACAACTGCTCAGCAAAGAGGTGGCAAAAGAGGTTTGGATAGAGTAAGGTGTAAAAGGAGGAATTTAGTAATTAATAATGTAAAACCTTTCATTTCAAATGAATAAACTAAGGACACAAACACAAAACTAAAGCAAGGAATATAGCAGTTTGGCTAGCAATGTGAGGAAGTCAGATCCATCAAGATTGGTCCCCTATGAGTCCCAGGATAGCGAGCCTTATGAATAATACTAAAGTAATCTTGTTTTAAAGCCATGTTGCATGTGTGCCGTGGGGTACCAGGAGGAACAGGCCTGAGAGGTTATTAGAAGATGCAGAAGAGACTGATGGACTGGAAAAACAGTCCCCTATAGGAACAAATCTAAGTGCCAGCATATATGAGAGACCGCAGTAGATTGAATGACGTTGTGTGTGTTGGGAGAGCTTCAATTACTTAATTAAGGAAACGATGATACTGAGAGGGGTTTGAAGAGAAAAGCTCTCTCATTTGGATTCATTTCACTTTATATCTTTTTGGTGAAAGATGGAAATAAAAACGGAAGCAGACATGAAATTTAATAATGTTATTGCTAGAAACTAAAATGGAAAAAATACTGGGAATGAATTAAAGCCGAGGCATAAAATGCTAAAAAAGGAAAGAGAAAAATGGTCAGGCAGAATCTAAATAATTAATTTATTTCCAGCAGTGGAAGAGTATTAAAAAACAAGGTACAGTGATTACAGCAGGCGACTGAGAGTTGGGACTCTTGTATTTTATTTCTTTTCCTTAACATATGTCATTCTGTAAGTCAGTCTTTCCATGCTCCAGTGTGCCCAATACTTCTTTGCATGACAGTGATGTAGTTGGACTTAATTTGCTGATGCCCTGTAGGTGTAAATTGTTATGAATTGGCAGAAATCACTTGAGGTTTAAGGGTGAAGTTATCTTTCCATTTAGGAGCTTGGCTACCCAAGAAAACTCCCAATTGAACTCCCCCAAAGAAAATGCAGCTCCCACTGAAATTTCACATTTCATATCTCACTCTGGATAGAATTTTCCCTTGTGAAGTGATACTTCTAACTGAATATCTCCCTCCAACACCCTGGTGTGAGTGTTGCTTCTGGGTAAGCGGTGTGAATTGCCTCTCTCTCGTTCATAAAGCTGAATCAAAGCTTCTGTTAAGTCTATTATACCTTCCCTTGCAGGCCTCAATATCATCTCACATCCGAAGACTGTAGGCAATCACAGATGTTCCGATGAGACGTACTGTCTATTTGGCTCTTCCAAACAGACCTGCTGCTGATTCCTGACACTTGGACAAGAGGAGAATCAGGACTTTGCTGCTTTGTTGGGCAACTCTGGCACCTGCCAGCAGAGGCTGACAGTGGTCTGCACACAATCCCTGCAGATGTAGTGTCTCACCTTGAAGAAGAAAGTGTTACATCCAGGTGAGCCTACATACTTGCATAGCTTTAAAACATTGCACTTGCCATTGCTCTCTGAACTGCTTTCCTACATGCATTTTTGGAAGATGCTCATTTCCCCTCTGGCAGGTTTAATTTTTAAGTGAGGTGTCCTTTCCGAGCAGAGAATTTACGCCCATAAAACCTCAGCTACATGTTGAAGTCTGTCTGGCTAGATATGCAAGGAAGGTACGCCAAAGCAAAAACTTTCAGGTTGTTTGTGTCCACTGTAGACTGTCATGATACTGACATTGCTCCTGCAGATCAGAGAAGCCATATGAGAATTTGGTTGTCCATGATGGTCTAGATAATCAGTTACCAAAAATGACTGCACATTCAGATAGATAGAAGTGGTCTGTGGCTCATCTGTTTTGCCAAGTTCAGTTGCTGTATCTGGATCTGAATTGCTAAAATCAGCACAACTGTTATTGTTGAAAGCCACAGACCATGGTTTATGTCAATGATAGAGAAACCTCAGAAAGTTTGGAGGTTTCCAGTCAGCACCCAAACGTTTGGATATTTCTCCAACTTTAGCCAAACAATTGAAATACAACTATTTCAAAAAGTACAAGTAGTAAACTCTGGAGAGCAAGTTGTTTCCTGAGATTTATGAAATTTATGGTTTCAGTCTGAGGACAGAAATGTTGCAAGACCACCCCTTTTCTTGATATCTCTTTGTTACCTCCATTACTTACTTTTATGAATATTATCGTGTCATCTGAGAATTCCATGATGTTAATGAGGGCTACACTGTGGCAGGTTGTATCCAATCCTCCAAATGCAACCCTTCTCAAAAAAAGCTTCCAGCCTAGATGAATAGAACATCTTAAAAAGCAGGAAATACAGTAACTTCGCTCCAGTTTCACAGGGAGATGACAGAACTTGCCAAGATGATGACTGAGATTCATGACAGAGCCAGGGACTGAAACAGATCTTCTGAGCTGCCAGCCAGCACATTATGGATAAACCCCTTCATTTTCTTTTTTTACCCGTGAAGAACCATGAGTATGGATGCCGAGAGTTAGTTACCAGAGGAAATAATTGCCTGAGAGATTTTTAAACTTCCAAACAAATCCCATTTTAGTTTTGAACAATGGCTAAGGTCATTTCCAAATTGGTATGAATGGAGTTGACTATCCCTGATTCAGAATAGCAAACATCAGCAAAGCACCAGCAGTTCACCAGTTTGTTAACAACTGCTCTGCTGGAATGAGTCTGGGGCAACTGTGCAGGAAGGGAAAGAAGGCTGTTCACTGTTAATTTTACTGAACATTCCAGCATTGAGTCTGATAAATGGTTTCTGAAGGATTTTTCTGAAGTACCTGGGACTCCAAGGAGAGAAAATATTTCTCAGCCCAGATGCTGTGAGCCAAAGTATCCTACCTGCAGCACCAGATGTCGAAGCAGGAAGATAAAGGGGAGTTGTGGTTCCAATAGAGAAATACAAAATCCAGCCTCACTGGGGTGGTCTTTGCAAGCATTATATTTCAAATATTAAGCTGGGACAGAAGCACTGCAATTTCTGGTTGTGGGAGAAGAGGGAGAAGAGTCTCAGACACCCATTTTTAAACAGTAAGTATGAGAATTACAAGGTCTGCATCTGCAGATCATTATCAAAATCAGTATTGAGGTATTTAACTCCTATATAGAGAACATGGGTAATGCTGAGTGCTCAGCTGAGCACCTTCCTGAAAATACATCCTAAATGTCTGTGCATGAATAATTAGGTGAGTTTTGGTGAATTTGGAACAAAGATAAATCAACTTTTTTCTTTTAATGGTTTGAAATATGTACCCTTTCAATCCTTACGGACACAGACTCCAATGCTAGCACATAAAATTTGTTTTTATGCCCTCCTCTAAGCAGGCTCTTTCTTTTCAGCAAGCCCACTCTCAAACTGATGAAACTTCTCAGTACTAGAAATCTAAATTTGTGGGTTTAAACCACTGTTGTTCCTTGTCTTTCCATGTGAAACTTTTACTTTGGCGTAAGAGCTCTTATATCTAGTTTAAATAAGTCAACTGAATTAAAAAAAAAAAAAAAAGAAACAAAAATGGAATATCCATATAGGTAGCTCTATACCTATAGAAGCAGAACTTTAATTCTACAATTACAGATCAGAGCAGAAGGTTTCCTTAGTAAGGGTAAAAATTACACACTCACATTTTTCTGTAAGGACCAGTAGGTAGACAAAACTCCGGGTACTCACTGCACTAAAAAAAAACCCTTAAAACCCCCTCTTTTTCATATCTCAGTGTAAAGTGGTGTTTTTTTCCAGCCTCCCTGAGTTGATGCTTTTTGTCAAGCCACAATTTTACTGCAAATGTGTGAATTAAGTTCTGCAGCTAATTGCAGACAGTCTCATTCATCTTGTTTCTTTGCAGTTCATATGCAGCCCCAAATACCTAGGAAAGGTCTCAGGACCTTGCATTTGATTTTTTACTTGACAGTTACAAATCAAGTTCACTAATTTGGATTTAGAGCAATTTAAGTTCAGTTTGCTCTCTAGTTCAGTAATAATTATGAAAAAAGAATTTTGCCTTGCCTGATGGCTATGTGTGTGTGTACATAAACACATTCATGTAATTATAAAGAATTATTCATGTTTCTTTGTATTTGCTATATACTTTTACTTCAGGTAAGTGTTTATGGCCCATTAAAGTGGAGCAATTCCAAAATTTCCTAAGCATGATGAGCGATACCATAAATACGTGTACACTGTTGCCAATTACTATATGAATAACAATATCCTGAATGCCATATGCCTTCATTAAAAGGTGAGCTTGGGAATATTCTCAGTTTCTGCTTTCTCTGCGTTTCTTGAGCAGACTCCAGCCTCATGGTAGTCAGCAGCAGCAAGCAGTGGGGAGCTGCAGTTTTAATAACAAATTGCGACTAGTTGCTACTGGCTGCAAAGCAGCTCCCACTGAAACACACAGCCCTCAAGGTTGCGGGAGAGTACACAAGTATTCAATTTAATAGACGGTCTTTTGAGTGAAATGCATCAAAGCCTAAGCAGACCCTTTGCTGTGAGAGGTATTATCCTCAGCTGAAACTAAGGATAGAATTCTCTAGTTTGCTCAGACCTATACATTTCCAGCAGACAATATCATTATTAAGAGCTGAGGGAAGAAGGGGTAGGAGGCAAAACAAAAATCACTGCTACTCTTTTAAGTGAACATTATAGCTAGCTATTTCTCAGGATGAACTTGCTATGAACACACAGCCTTGAATTCAATGACAGAAGCACTCTCGAAGACTTGAACAGCCTTTACTGATAATCACATACACTTAGTTATTATGTCAATGCAAATTATCATCATTTATTATTTATACAAGAAAAGATTTTACAAGGTGCCAAGGACAGCCAAGCACCCAACTCCCTCCAAAAGTCAGTGTGGGAATTAGGTTCCTGGATCTATCTGTATCTCCAGTGCCCATAAATGACTTGGTGCATCTGATGGGCTTGGCTTGTTTATTGAATTATCTGTAAGATTTATTTCTGTGGGATTTACTTTGATTTTCAGAATCTGGGCCCCAGACAAACAAATTGTCTATTCAGTTCAACTAGGCACTCCAACATACTTTGTTTGCATTAGCTACACTCCGTTGCATTAGTAATGTCCCATCATATCATATTAGTAGTCTGCTTTGCTAATACAGGAAAAGTCGTTCACGCAGTACAAAGTCTACTTGTGTTAGCAGTTGTTTTCCTTTGTATTTCATTACAGACAGAAGCACTGAGCTCTGGGAGAGAATTTCTTCAATACCTTGGGTTAGATTTGTCCAATGGGATAATAGGAAGACATTCACTTAAATTTGAACAGGGAAAATGTAAGTACTTCATTTTCTTCCTTTTATCTTTCCAAATGCAAAGAGATTGTTACAGTGATTTTATTTAACTGAAAGGAGTTTAGCTGTCTGATATTTTAAAGTGTGGGCATTTCAACTACTTTGGTTTTTTTTAAAAAAGTTCCCAAACCCCAAATGTAGGAACAATGTTTATAGGACACCAAAAGGCTTTTTCCTCCTCCTTCTCCCAACACAATTCCCACCTCTGTTCACTGTTGAGCCAATGTAGCTCTGACTGACTGCAGTGAGAGGAAGACTCCCCACTCCTTTGGAAATAATGTCATCATTTTTAGTAGTTTACAGAAAACTGAATCCAGCATAAATCCACATGGAAACTGAGCTTCAGCCGCTTTTTTGCACTACTTCTAGTATGAGATATAGGGATTCTCTTATTGCATATGTGCCAGACATTTCCACAAGGACTGGAACAAAACTGAGTTTATTTTCTTGTTTACTGTTTGATAGGGGACATTTGTACAGGTCTATGAACCAAGAGTAAAAGCATCACTTGAAGCTCCAGAATTGAACAACTGACCACAGTTTCCAAGGAACTGATGAGAGCAGGCTAAGCCACTGTATTTCTATTGAGCTATTTTGCTAGAGGAACCAAGTGAGAAAATAATTATTCAGCTATTACACATGCAGTTATATTGTCAATCAAGCATCATAGTTCCACTGAGCTCTTACATACACTAAAACCTGAGAAGAGAGGAAGGGAAAATGCATTTATATGTGGTGAGTAAAAGGAGTATAGTCTTATCTGGGGAACTGTGTCTCAACTGTTACTCAAACAGCAGGATCAAGAACCTTCCCCCTCATCCATGACAATATTCCCTCTAGTCCAAGGTAACATTAACAAGCATAGTGCATGATGAAGTTTAATGTCTTAGGGCTTAGACATTTATCAAGTCTTTCAGAGCAAAGCTTATTGCCAGACAACGACTCCTGTGATACACTAGATCTTTCTTTCTGGAGGTTTTAATAAACTAATGAGAGTGAGAGGAACACCAGGCACACTGCTGTGTCAGATGTGACAAGCGCTCTGCACAAGCATGTACTCACAGAAAGACTTCTCCATAGTTGCAGTGCAAAACCATCCCAAATGGATCCTGATGGGATTTCACATCTATAAACTTATCATAGGCATGTAGTGTTAAAAAAAAAACATGTTTGAGCAATGTTTCAGGAGTTATTAGATCAAACTGTATCTCTTCTGACTAGTTTTAGTGCCTCAGGTGATATGAACGGTTGCTAATGTTCATTATTATTTACTGTGTGATATTGCCTGAAATATAGTTGTGAATCAGTGCTTGACAGAGTAACACAGAACAGAAAGATGGCCTCTGTCCAAGAGGTGTCCAAAGCCACAGGCAGCACAAGGGAGTCAAACACTACGCTGAGATCTCTTGAAAATTGGGCCTTTAAAAAGAGGAACATTTTTCTAAACCTGGCCCTATGACCAGGCATGCACTAATCGGAGAGAGAAATGGTAACAAATACATTTTATAAATTACTATGCATTTTCTGAAAAGGTTCTTAGGGTATTTACCAATTTGATGTCTCATAAATTGCCAAGACTAGAAATGTATTTAAGTGTTTAGAAGGAATGATTTACCAGCTCTCTGATGGAACAAAACATTTAGGGCATGAGACTTCAAATCAAGCTCTGATCTGGCACAGAAGTGAATGTCACCCATCTGACACCAAGACAGAAGACATTCCCACACATGGCCTCAATTCTCTAATATTGACAGCTGCTGCAGACTCCTTCCTGGAGTTCCCCCACTGGAGAATTCAATGGTAGTGGACTCTTGTATGGATCTCAGTGCCCCAGTAAACATATTGCACAGAGGGTTGGAGGCAAAGGATGCAATCTGGCTCACACCTGCTTGTTTCTGCATCTTACTGTTCACCTAGAAACTGCTGCCTGTTTGTGCCAGGTATATATTGTTTACCAAGGAGGCAGAATTAATTCCATCATTGCATTTTCATCCACTTACCAAATAATCTTAACAAGATAGAGTAAAAATAATTCAAAAATTAATACCCATCCCAAAATGTAGTTTATGGACTAGAGAATTCTTGAAGTCTGAAGCTAATGAGAAGGAAATTAATGGAATTACTAATATTAAAACTAACATTAGTGAAATCAAAATGTCCATTGACTTCTAGGGAGTCAGATTTTGCCCCCCAGAATATTACATATTGACCTAACAAAGCCATGTATCATCAGCCATTCAACAGCTCTTCAGATCTTGATGTATCATGAACACCAAGACATGAAGAATTCTGCTAAAATGATACAAAATGGTTTAATATGTCAGCTTAACATGACTGACCTTGTGAAGGAGACACAAGGGTAAAACCAGGGATATGTGTGGTGCATGCATGCTAGAAAGCCTCTGGTTTGCATGGTGGCTCTATTTGCTGATGTCAGAGACTTCAGTGTGATACAGCATTAATATTGTCTCACATGTCAGGTAATGCAAATACAGAAAATTACAAGTAGTGTGAGCATGTACTGAAGATGAGCTCTGTGACATCCATTATGTAGAAGCAAAATCATCTTACCTCATGAAAGATGGCAGCTTGAAGGCTAAATTTAATGAGTCTGATTCTGATCTCGTACTAGGTTAAACCAAAAGTGACTCCATTTCAGGTAATGGAAATAAGCTGCTGCTAAGCAAAAAGAGAGTCCAGTTTATTGATGCATCCAGCTATGCTTCTGTAAAAGTTGACAGCCTACTAAAGGTTGCTATTTGTTAGTGTCTGGTTTTTTGACAATCATCATAACTGTTATTAGAAAACCTCCAGCAATACAAACTTGAGATACATACTAAAAATAAGACAGAGGTACCTTTAAATGTGACATGAGCTTTGTTTTTGGCACCGGTATCTTTGAACAGAGGCTTACAGTTCAATTCAGACAGTTAGCAGGGTGCTGACAGCAACATGTTGGTACAAGACTGTACTTCTCTCTTTGGTTTTGTTTTAATTAAAGCTGCATTTATTTTTTAAAGCAGGTCATAAAGCTAACCTACTCTGACAACACAGAATTACATTATAAAATCATTCCTTATAATAATTATAAATCTCTGCTAAAGCAAATTGAAATGAAATTAAAGTACCGGCATACGTTGCCTTTCTTCCTGATAGGAGGAATTCATCTGATCAAAATTAGCACCGACTGCTCAGAGTTTGCAGTGTGGATGGATCCAGAAAGGAATCTCAGTCTTCAGCTTCCTGCTCCTCTGCATCAGTTAATGTGTCAGAGCTTTAGCTCCACAGCATGCCCTTTAAGCACCTAACGTGCCATTTGGCTGTACCTACACCACATGCCACAACTACAACTGGTTTCAGTGGCACTCTTCACCAGCTAAGAATGGCACATTTCAGACGAACCCTGTCCTTCCACACTTCCAGAGGGAATGAGAAATGCTGGTGTCACAATTTAATTTTAAGTGAGGTGGTTTAAAGCAGAAGGAAAAAGATATATAAAATATTATTTTATAACCAGAAGTGTTGAATGCAGCAGGCTGATTTCAGAGGGTTTATAGTCTGGGGTGACATTACTTCTATGACACGTATGGAAACTATGGGGTGGAATTTCCCTGAAAACAGTCCTTCCCACAAGATTTCTGGCACTTTGGATTCTCTACACAGCTAGAAATCCTGAGAGGACTCACTGTACTTGAGTCCTCCTTGGTTGGGTTGGAAACCAGGGGCTAGATCTTTAATTTATGTAAACAGGAAGAATTCTGTTGAAACAAATAGAGAGGAATCAAGGGAAATTCTCAGTCCAAAACTATAATAAAGAAGAAGGTTTCTAAATCCTTCAGGACCTCAAAAAATACAGGCCAAATCCCTTCATAGAAGTGAGTGGGTTGAGAAGAGGAGGAGGTGTTTTTTCTTTTCCTTTCCTGATGGCCTGCCCAGGACAACAGACATCTTTCTGTTAAGAAATTTACAGTCAATGGAACCCCCTTGGTTTGCTGCAGTGAGGTACTCAGTATTTTGACTTTTCATTTCTCAATGTCCCTCAGAAGTGAGAACCAGAATCAGCTGCTAACTTCAGCATGTACTGAGTCAAGAATTTCAGGATTAGAGAGAACACCGTGTCCTACAGTCTGTAAGATGCATATATGTGAGTCACATGTTATAGGGATGGTCAAGGGATGTCAAAGCATAAAAAGTCTAGAGATTATGTCAATGGTGACCAGACAGTGATGTCATTGAAGAAGTGGACTGAACATTAAAGGCACAAAGAATGTTATAAGATGGAAATTAACTGCAGTGTTTCATCTCAGTGAAATAATCACTGTAGACCATTTGGGAGTTCAGTCAATGGGAATTTGAGAATCCCACTTGGTCTGGATGCATAAATGATGTGTAGGATACCTGATGGTGGTGATGACAAAAAAAGTGACTCCCAGCTCAGCCTGGGAGCTCCAGGTAAAGAACAGCTCCTTGCCAGGATCCAGTAGCCAAGAGCAGAAGGGGCCAAGCCCTGTTTCTGTCTCAGTAACTCTGGGGATGCCCCCTCTATCCACCATGAGACACTTGGGTTTCAGCTTCTTGTCAAGGCAAGGAGAGGGATGTTCTGCGTAACAGAAAAGGGTCATGTATGATATAAATGGATGGCTTTCTGATGCTTCTTCTGTGTCTCCCTCCACTCCCTAGCACCTAAAGTTTTCTTCTGGTTGGAACACATTAAGTTGGTATTTGTAACTCAGGAAGTATTACCTGTTAGTGGCAGCTCAGTGATGTAATTTACTTTCCCCGGATCTCTGGATTGTGGATGCATCAAGCTGGTGCTGTTTAAGTTTCCAGAAAGAAGCCCTAGCAAACTAAACACAGAGCAAACTCTGTTGCTGGAATAACCTAGCAGGGAGGTTATGGGCGCATTCATTAATTGCTGCATTGCTTGGCAGGCTGAACTGGTTACCAGTTTGTTTCCAGTTGCAATGGAATCCAAATTCACAGTTTGGATCTCTCTAAATGAAGCCCAGAATGGTTTAGATGCTGCAGCTCCTTTCATCTTTACAGATGTTGAGATCAACTGCAATCTTGCATCTAAGTGATCTGAACTTTCTGTGTGTGCGGGTGGGGTTGACATACAACTTTGTGGATGAAGGCATTTCCTAATCAGGACCTTCAGTTTAAGCAACACCTTGCTTTCCCTAATGGTTTGGCAAAGTTAATCTGTATTGCCCTTCAAAGCATCCAGGGAGGCTAGCTATTCACTCAGCTTCCTCCTGAGAAATCTGCCTAGGGAAGTGAAAGCCTGGAGCGTGGATGGGGATGGGTGTGAAGGAAGATATTTATTCATATCTGATATGGTATGATGTTTTCAACTGATTTGCAAATGCTCCCAGATATCATGATACAGACAGAGAGAGAAACTGAAAAATACGCAGATACATCAAAAATCACTTCCAGGATGTGGAGTAACTACTGCTACTTAGTTTACAATTTTCCAAATGTCTGATCCCTCCACAGGGGTGTGGTGGGAAACCAGAAAGATAGTAAATAAAATCAAACCCCAAAGAGCTAAAATTCTGAATGATAAAGAACTGTAGCTGATATCTAGGAACTCTGTGGGCTACAAATGAACACAGCAGCTTCTAACTCCACTAGGTGACTTCCACTTTGCAGTGGTGGTTATCTGGGACAGCCCATGAGTGTCTAAACTGGCAGAACAGGCAGAAGAAGACTTCCAAAGCATTCCTGACATTGAGCAAGTCACTTCGCTTCGCTCTTTTTCTGCTCTTTGCCTGTCATACCGTCCTTAAGGCCGAAATCATCTCGCTTTCAAGATCTCAGACTAAACCTTTTGGGGCAAGCACGGTGTCTATTTGCTTGTCCATACAAGTGCTAGCACAGCAGGTCCCAGTCTTGGTTATAGCCTGCAAGTGCTATTACAGAATACCTTGTAATAATGGGAAAAAAGGATGAAGTCATCCTGAGCTCTTGTACCATTTACTCACCATCCATGGAAGTTTCTATATTTGCATCTCTGAAAGTACAGCGGATTTGCCAGGTCCCTCTAGACCCGAATTTGGAAAACTCTACCTTCCCCTCATCTCTGTTGGCTTTGATAAAACACATTCCTGCCAAATCTATCGGAGGAATGTTTCTCCTCTGTGTCCTTTAAGTGCCCAGGAAGCTGGGCATGACATTCGAAGCCAGGGACCAGAGCAGAACTTGGCATAACAGACGTCAGTAGCCTAGGTTACTTTCAAATCCAAAACCTGCCAAAATAACCCCCAAAACACATATAATCCAGCTCACATTTGTGTGTCCAGAGTATCTATGTTTAACTTGACTACTTAGTGGTTTTGCGGTATTCATGAATACACAAAAGTAGTGCTTGTCCCGAAATTTAGACAATGTTTTATTTCCTGTGCACTGATTATATATATATGATGCTGTAGCAGCTGAGAAGGGGGGTGGGGGGGGTGGGGGGGTGGGGGGTGTATGGTGACTCTAAAGCACAGTGAAGAGTGGTCTATGAACCAGCACTGAAGGAAATCCCTTTATGAAAAAGAAGTGCTCCTTGGAGGGCCGTTTCCAGTGTAGTATGATAAAACGGGATTTAGCTTTGGGTTTGCATTATAAGAGCTTGTGGTAAATTCCTAGGCATTGCATTAAAGAGGTGCCTGAGTATGAAGATGGTTATTGATTATTCAAACCGGCTGGGTCTTGAGAATCACATTTTCATGAAAGCATTCATGTCAACACATATGTGCATTGGCCACACACCTGCCATAAAAGCAGTTTCCACATCTTAGTACTTACTCATGCATTTCCCACTGTTGCACATGCAGTTGTGGTGTCTATCTGATCATGCACATTTGGAAACTTCTGTATCTAACTATCTTAACCAAATAATTCAACTTCATGAATTGGTTTCAAATCAACACTTGCCCTACATTCTCTATTTTTTAAATGTCTCAGCTCATTTAAAAACTGAGCAGATCTGAATCTCACTTAGGAGCTGAAGCAAAGGTAACTTGGTAACTCGTAAGAAGGGATTCCTATACAGCACAAGTGTGTAAAAATGGTCCTTACAAGGTCTTGTCCTCACGACAGAAGTGTTTAGAATTATGAGATGAGCCACTGTACTAGTTCACCTGCTTAATTCCACAATGCGAACTTTTAGTAACTGGTAGAAGTAGACTGGATATGAGAATTCTTTCAGGATAAGAAGTGCAGCAATGATGTGTGTGGCATACCCGATGAGGACTGATTGAAAAGTATGGATTCTTACTGTAGACCCAAATGTTTGAGGAAACAAATTGCTTCACTTTTGCCATTCATGTAACTCTGAAAGTAAATATTCAAAGCTGTAGGTTCATGTAATAGACTACACTGAGTATCCTATACCACGTGCAACTCCTGATTTTTACATTTCAGGTCCCTGAAAATATGTTTAGTATATAAGTACTACCAATGAAATAATGGTTGTAGTGACATTAGCAGCAACAGACACATTCAGGAAGATCTGTGGAATCCTTCTGTCTAAAGAGATTGCTTTCTTCCCTTTCCTGATCTACACTACTTTTACAAGTATACAGAACTATCTGTGTACGTATATATACATGCATATATATTAACACAAATCCAGCCACCAGCTCCATTTTCCAGTTACTTCCCACAATTATTTTATTTAGGAAGCTCTGATGAAATACTGATTTTGAAAATCCAGCTCCATTGCTTTTAGCATTTTAACTGCAGAGCAATTACTCAGCCTGTCAGGGTAATCATCATAAATATTGCTGTCCACGGTGTTTCTACAAGCCAATAGTAGCTGGTTGGGTCAGTTCAGCTCAATTCAATGACCTTCCAAAAACAAGTTGCATTTGTATTCCATTCCCAAACTACAGACCAGTGTGCATATAAAAATGGGACATTGTTAAGGCACTGACCTCTTTACCATGATTTCTGAGTCATAATCACTGACACCAGCAAACGTGAGCTCTGCATCCCATATACACTCTGCAGGTGTATTCTCTCTTTCTTCTTGCAGAAGTTTGAAGCATATGTGATACCTTATGATTTCAAGAATCTCTCTGGACAACAGATAGAGAAGCATGGGTCCAGTTCAGTTTCCCTATAATGAATGGAGGGAGCTCTTAAGTTTTCACCATGGAAGCCATCAGTTGAGAACTGATCAGATGACATGATGCAGGCCTTGACGGACTGCCCTGAAGGGTAGTTTATGTGGCATCCAGGGATGCACTCTCACTGGGTATAAATTCCCCTGGCTTCCTACGAATGAGTGATTTACATCCGTAGAGGCCTGTCTAGAGAAGGTAACCATGCTACATTTGTAGTTTTAGCACCAGTTTTTGGCAGCAGTGCAAGTTCAAACAGCTCCACCCCAGGCCTACCCAGTTCCTTGACTGGTGGTGGTACAACCCTTCGTGTTGCCGAAAACCATGCTCCAGGAGCTGCAGCCACCAGGCACAAAGAAAGCTGGCTTTTTATGGCAGTATAAATCACTCTCCTTTCTTTTTTTTCTTTCCTTTCCTCCCAGTCTAAATATGCACGTGTTGGATGTTTCCCTCTTTTACCCTCTTCTAAACCACAGAATGAAAGCAGGCTCCAAAAAGCTCACTGGCAGCTACCTCAACATCCAGCCCCAGCCATATTCATTCAGAATATTTTGCACATATCAGTTAAATATTCTGTAATCAACCTATATCCACGTTACACTGGTAAGTAAACTGAGGCCCAGAATGGCGACACTGCAAGATCACACAGTTAGTGGTGGAAACAAGAATAAAACTCAGAAGTTAGCTTCTAACCACATAAGCTATCCCTGCTGCTGGCCTGGAAAGTAAAAATAATGGTCTGGAGTCCTCCAGTTTTCATTATTAGCTTTTTGGATGAGTTTTGCCTAAGGGGAATGAGTTATTCTCTGCTGTTGCATCAGTATGTTTCACTTCAGCTGAATTATGTGTCACTTTATGGTAGGGTTGTCTTCATTTTTTTCTCAGCTGTGCTTAGGGAGATCTTTGTGAACATCTTGTTTGACAAATTCTGCACCACCCACATAACCACTTTGAGGCAAACTTAGCAGAGCAGGAGACTGGCTGGGCCCACTTATCTTTGGTGGATCTTGTCTTGTTGCTAATTGCAATCTGCAAGGCCCAGTGGCCAGAGCATAGCATGGGGCTTGGATCTAAGTACTCGGTGCTTCACTTTGTTGTTTTGTCCTTGTGGCTTTGGGCAAGTCACTGAACTTGATTGATAGCACGTTCATTTATGTGCTTGTTAGTTTCTAATGAAAATTTCAGCCAATGTAAAAATGCTTTGCAGCGATATTTTTATGCTTTTTTTTTTTTGAAGGGAGAAAAGATTACACTAAAAAAAGCGTCTTCTCCCACATGCAAACATTTATTTTCTCCCTTTCTTCTTTTTTAGTTTCCTGAAACCAAACATGGAAAATAAATTATCCTTAAACCGAGAACTGCAGTTTCTCAAAGAAAATCCAGAAAAGAAATTTCCATTTCAGCAACCACTTTTTTTTTTCTTTTTTTTTTCTTTTTTTAATTAAAAAAAACCTTTCATGGAATTTTTCAAGCAATAGTCAAGGGGCAGAGAAATGCCTGTTTTTTAACCTGCCCTGTCTTGATCCAGCTGCTTCAGTCTTGAATGTCAACAAATACTGGTGACTTTCGAAAGTATGTAGGTTGTGTTTTGGATGATATTTAGTTAGCAATACTTCTTGTGTATGGAATAGTCTTGATTACATTATCTAGCAGAATAAAAACAGATGGCAATGAAGTAACTATTTATCTTCCTGGTGAATTTTAATAAACAGGGAAGTGAGGGCACAAAAAGATTGGCTTAAACTTGGCATAATATGGTCACTGGGAGCTATGAAGGCTTTCCCCAACAGCTCTGCTTATGCACCTAATCTTGACCTGAAGGCATTGCTACTGTTCTACTTCTACTTGAGCTAAAACATCTTATTTCCACTTCCTCTTCACAGCCCGTTCCTGATTTGACTTCTGCACCAGCGCAGTTGCACACCATCTAGTGCTCCAGCCCAGCAGCGCAGCTCGGGAAGCACAGGTACATCATCCACGCAACAAGACCGGACGGACGAGAATGATCTGTGGCAAAGGAAGAAAATTACAGAACAGCTCATTGGAGTCAATAATCAAAGTGCTTCCAAATGTTGAGAAGTTTTCTGGTGCTCACTGCAGTGGGGAGAATATTAATGTACTTCTGATGAAAACCTTGCCCATCCCCATATTGGTTGTTTAGTATTTTCTCTGATCGTGGCACAGCTGTTTCTGAGCTGGTAACAGACTTGAGTGATACTCCACCACATCTTCAACGATCAATACCTGCTGCTTGTGTTTGTACCATTTGTGGTTATACAGAGCAACTGTTCACCCCCCCCGAAGTGATTGCTAGGGCCTACACTGTGCAGTAAGTGCAGTCAATGTGAGAAGCTGCTCTTGGGGGCAAAGAGGACAGTCT
Organism: Athene noctua; assembly: GCF_965140245.1. NCBI lineage: Eukaryota > Metazoa > Chordata > Aves > Strigiformes > Strigidae > Athene > Athene noctua. The sequence goes on along the minus strand of NC_134052.1, from coordinate 5,119,495 downwards.
GGCAACTCTGAACCTTTCATAGTTCAGTATGCTTAGCAGCCTGGGTGAATGCTGAATTTCATTATCTCTTCAAATTGCTGCAGATTTATTCAAAGGAGCCTTGTCTTGTTGGTAGGGCCACACGACAAGAACCAGCACGTTCACGTCTGACAATGACGTTAACCGCCTTTGGAGTGGCAGAAACAACCGCACCAGCCAAGCAGTGCTGTCTGCCAGCCTCAGAGATAGGCGAATCGGAGTATTCCTGTAGACACCTGCCAACCATGACCCATCCCCTTCTGCCTCCCCTCCAGGTGAAACTCTGATTCAGCATCTTAAACAAAACCGCAAAACCTGCTTGTCAGTCTGGGAGCTCGCTCGTCTCTCTCTTCCCTCCACCACAAGACTCTACATGCAGCCGTGCTGCTGCCCAGGGGCTGGAGCGCAGGAGAAGGGTACATTCAGTAACAGCTTGACACTGGCTGCTGTTTGAGAAACTGTTGGGCTTTGGCTTGATCTGGGAGAGCGGTTGATGCTCCTCAGGCTTGGCAAAGCTGTCGAGACTTGCACTACCAAGAAGCACTTTTCAGCACATCCTGGGCTTTGTCACCCAGATGAAACTGTACTGGAGGGGGGGGGGGGGGGGGGTGCTGCTTCCAGAAGCAGGTCTGGTGTTTTGCTCCTACCCAGGACTTTTTTCATGTAGTTTAATTGTATTTTATTTTTGCTCAGTGGCTTGAAGTGACAGTGAAATAAAAACTCAGTAAAAGGATAATCCTGAACATAGTTATTGCTCCAAGCAGAGACGCTGAACCCTTCCCAACAGCAGACTTGCTTTGTCCCCCAGAGCAGCCTCTCTTCAGGTGGAGATGAGGGCTGAGAGACAGTTTTTTAGCTGACTGGAGTTGGCTAGAATACCTCCTCAACCTGATACAGCCTTTGCTGACATTCTTACACTTGTCTGAGTCATCCTAGTCCTTATTGCAACCCCCACTTTCTTAGTCTTGATTTTTATATTTGATGAGGTTCACATATCACAGTTGGGTTTATTTACTCTCTGGAGGCTGTTGTATTTCTTTTTGCATTTTCACTGATTTCCTACAGCACAGAATCCAAGTGGAGAACTAGCATAGCCTTGGTCTTTAAAATTCAGCTGGCCTCTTTATCCTCTTCTTCCCTGACAATTCCTTCTGTTTCCTATTGTAACCCATTTTTTTTGTCCGGTTCTCTGTAGTTAGTCAAATAGATCCATCCAAGCTACTAAAAGCAGCCTTTTCAGAGTAGAACTATTCAAGTTTTTATCTCTTCTCTTAACATAAGTGTAGGCATACAGACTTCTGAGTTAAGTGAGAAGGGCAAATATATTAGCTTTGAATATCGAAAGGGAGGCAGAAGGAATTGTCATCCTACCTAATAAAATGAAAAATCCTGGGAAACACTGTCCTTAGAAAGTGGAAAAAGTGAAACACCTTTCTTTTGTCTCACTAACTAGCTAAAACAGCCCAAACAGCCCCAGAATAAGCATTAACCCACAACCTGGAATTTAAATCCTTTCCTTGTCTGCGTGGCTGCAGTGGTTGAAAACAAACATCCCAACATCTCTGAATTTGAAATTGGATCTGAACTATGCCACTGCAGCCTCTCTCTCCCCCATCATTAGGCTACATCTAAAGTTACAAGTTTTGCACTTGAAGAATTTTAAAACTGACTTTTGCCCCATAACGAACACATTTTGATAAGGAACCCAAGAATATTCCTGTAAATCGGGAGAAATGACATAGATATGTCATTAAGTCTTGAAAGAGAAGTTGATAGTGTAGAGTAACAAGAAGCTACTAATTGTATTTAGAAAGCTTTTCATTAGATTGAATAGAAGGAATTAAGCTCCTCTGTGATTGCCTCACAGTCCTAGCTATTATGATGCTTGTAGAGATCTACAAGAATTAGACTGATTTTCAGAGGATTGAAGCTTCTGTGGAAGCAAAATGCCAGGCTTTGAACAGTCAGTGAAAGTGACATTAAGACAGAAAAACAAGAAGAGAATGCAGAATATGTAGATAAATAAAGCAACTCCCACCTAACAAGAAAATTTGCATTAAAGTCCAGCCTCCTCTACAGATCAGGGATATGTCAACACCAGAACATGAAAATTTTGTTCCCTTCACTGTTTAGGCCAGAGTCACTAGCTTTCAGATGATTGTTTCTAGTGCTTTTCCTCAAGCAGTTCTAAGGTTATCCCAGAGCTGGGTGGATCCTTTTCTGACAATCTAATCAGGTTAATGAGAATACATGTGATAGCACTTGCTAATCAGTACTCAAAGCTAAAAGGAGGGAAAGGTATTGGGCCTATTTGTATCTAGCTTCTACCTAGAAGCATTCAGAGTCTTGAGCAGCTTTGTAAGTAGATGTCTCTTCCGTCCTTCATTTTCTATAATTTTACACCAGTTGTCTGTCATATTTGCTACTTAATTAAACATAGAAATGAGAGCTCCCATTACATCTTATGCCTCTCTACACACAGAAATGGTGGTGGGTGGCTGTAGGAGTCTCCTTAGCAAGGGGCAGAGCTTCATCCCTCCTATACTATCTCAGGTGGACTGGCAGAGGTCTTGGTAGGCTTTCCTACAGAAGGTAAGTTTAGGTTAATTCTAGTGAGGCACATAACGGGTTTAATGCCCCTCAAAGATCTTGTTTCAGACTTGGGCAGCTGCTTCATGCTTTGATCAGCATTTTTCTTTTTTCTTCTGAACAAATGAAATGTTTTAGTGCAGTTAACAAGCATCCTTCACCAAACAGTAAGCCTGGGCATAGCTTGTAGTGCTTCTGTGTTACCCTCTCCCTGTAAACAGTCTCTATCTCCACAAGGAATTTTCTCTGTCTTGACTTCATCTAGCATCTGTAGCTTGTCTAGCCGTTTTCTAGTTCAGACCCTGTATCTCTGTTGTCATAATGAAGCTTCCACCATAAATAAAATGCAAAATTTCTGGTGCTTCAGAACTCAAAACTGAACCTAGAATCCTTGATTTGGACAGGGACATGGGTGTTTAATCTCATCCTAAAAATAATGCACTCAAGCTCAGCTGGAATATCCCTTCATAAGACCATCTGTCATAGCTGAGCTATGAACAGTTTGGTACGTTGCTGATCCGTCTCAGCGTGCTGTTGTTTTTGTCAACCACTGGTGAGGCACATTCTTCTCGTTCACTTCATTTGTTTCCTCTCGGAGAGTGTTTTTATTCAGCAGTTGTCACCAAGTCGGTGTGACATGAAACAGGAGGGAGGAGAGGGCCATATTGTGCCTGACCTATTTGGTGTTTCCATTGCCATGACAGCACAGGGTAACTATGGCCTGTTCCTGTGTCCATCCTGCTGCTGTTTCTCTGACTCTCATGGAAGACCCTACTCTCTGCCTACTTGGAGATGAATACAATCTTGACAATGCTTCTGACTGTGGCTGGAATTTTGTTCCCCTTTTCCATTTTCACCCTTGTTGGAGCCCTTCCAGCCTTGTCAGTGAGCAGTTTCATCCAGTGAGTTGCATTTTCCAAAAGCCCTTCTGATACTTCCACGGTTCTCACGGCAGAATACCACTTGTATGGAATTACTTAGAATGGGTTATATATAAACAGACATTTCAGCGCCTTTGGATTTCACCACTCTCTTCTTTCTTTCATATCTTTCTGTCCTTTTCCCCTCCCTTCTCTGCTCCCTGCATGTCTTGTTATACCTTGTTTCTACATGCCTAAGTCATGCTTTAAATAACAGCTGCCTGATTCTTTGCTGCTTCTCATACCCAGCTAATTATTTTCAATTTATTGATTTTCCACATGGAGATTAATGGATTATTCAGCTCTCAAAGCCAATATCTACACAGCTGTGAGCTAACACATAGGTATGGGAAGGGATGGGGGGTGTATGTGTTAATGTGGTTGATCACCTTCCTGATGAGCTTGTGTAACAAACCAAAGGGATTTTTTTCCTCCTTATTCATTATAAAAAGCCGCAAGATTCAAACTTTTGCCAATGACTAATCATATTTCATGGGGAATAGAAAGTAATGAATGAAAACCTGATAAGTTTGCAATAAGAAAATTGTTAGCATGTGTCTTTCTTCTATCTTTAATCACACTGGCTAATGTATTCTGGGTGTGAAAGAGCCAGGCATAGTGTCAAAGTACCATGGCACAGATGTGGATGACATGGGATCAGAGGCTCCCCCAGGACCCCTCATTTGGTCTCACCCCACTACCACAGACTTTTCTGCCTCCTTGTGCTGCTACGTCAGCCTGTGGGTTGCAAACAAACAACCATTTCCTTAGCTCTTTCTAACCAAAGTAATTTCAGTAGTCCGGTGTACAGCATAGCAGCTGCATCACACAGCCAGGATAGGCACAAGAAGCATTAGACTCACTGCTGATGAAAAAGCATCATGGAAACATAACCTCTGGGTATGAAAGATTGACTATGATCTGACTGGTTTATCTGACCAATGAGACCCCACGGAATTATGTTAGTATAAGGCTGTGGATTTGAGCCTTATATATAATTACTTGGTAACTTGGGGATAGGAACTTCTAAAATGTTTTGCAACTTGTCTATTAGCAGTTTTCACATCATTTGATTTCGTCAAGTGTGAGTATGACCAGACTCTATGTGTAAGACAGTAATTGCCAAGAGACCTGGGGAGAGGTGGGAATAAATGGCTAAAAAGTGCAATCACAGTTAAAGTAAAAATAAACAGAAACATTGGCAAAGTGATTATTGTTTAGCAAGTCTAGGATGAATATTTCCTGCTTTCCTGGAGCCTATCAAAATGGTCGCCCAAATTCTCTGCCTCACTAGGATCCTTTGGCATGCTTGGTTTGCTGGGCCCTGAGCTTCAGATTTACAGTTGATAGCTGAACACTGCAGATTTCACTAACTTCAGGGCATGTTCAGAACTCTTCAAAAATCAACACACTTGCTGTTGTATGGGTTGAGATGTTCAACTTCAGAAAAAAACTGGTTGCTGCAGTGAAGCCCTTTTTAAACCTCTGACCTTGACTCTCATCCTTACTCCAATAGCACCAAAGCAAATAATACTCCTGGACTTGACCTTCCTCTTGCCAAGGCTAAATGGACTCACTTGGGTTCTGGTCAAGGAGTTCCTTCCACATCTGCTACACCTTTGCTTGTGACTGCTGCTCCAAGAAGCCTATGTTGTCATGGGTGGGATGAGATAGAATTACAATGTCCCAGTTAGAGCCACTGGTGAGATTTGAGTGCGAGTAAATTAACAATACTTTTAAAACAAAGGTTTAGGAATGAGGGGCTTAGACACAGGAGATTTGAGGCAGAACATTGAGTTCTTTGACCAGAGAAACATACTGAGGAGCAAGACAGACACAGGCTAGAGATTACTTTTTTTAAAATCAGTTCAAAAAGGGAATGGTGGGACAGCTGAAGTGTGTCCAGATATTTTTTCCCCCAATGTTAATCCCCAGCACAAATTAACCTCAGTCATTTTTCCTCTTCCTTCTTAGACACACGCTAGTTGTCAAGCCATGTTGCCTTAACACTTCCTAACCAGCTGGAATAAATTTAGCCCGCCCAAGGAAAAAGTGCAACATGGCAGCCTTTGGATGAAGGAGCATGCCTCTTGCTGACTGCAGCCTCTTGTAGGGCATCACAGCACGTGTGTGTCCCTCTCCTGGTATGGCTTTTGTTGAAAATGGCTCAAGGTACAAAAAACTGAAGCTTCCTGTTAGGCTAGGAACAGATCAATGTGGGTAAGGTAGCGTGGGCAGGAAGGCATGCAAGCATCTGGTTTGAATAGCTCTGTGCGTGCAGTATCAGCCAACTTTCTGAAGGTTTCACGGTTGTTGGTTTTTTATCCCAGAACTCTGAAGCAGTGGTGGACCCCACCCTCCCTGTGCCTCCCAGGAAGGCTGAGGGCAAGCACATGGAAAGGGGGTCAGTCTCCTTCATTTACAGGAGATACTGAGGTTGGAAATTACTCTGAAAAGCCCAGACATGCTCCAAAAGGTTAAGTGTCTCCTGTGACAGTCGGAAGGCAGGATGACCTGGTGCCTTGATGTGCTTCTGATGGGAAAGCAACATGTGAGAAGACAAGCGACCAAGAGGCCTGCAGGATACACATTCCTAAATGTCACTTAGCCATACAACCTGCGAGGGCGGAAAAGTGGGCAGATGGAGAAATAATATTTTCATTGAAAATTCTCTACCTCTAAAATATTTCCTGTCAGGTTCCTTCCAAGGAGGGCTGAAGCAAGGAAGGGGGGCCGAGGTGGGATGTGTGGCAGTGGATACAAGTTTGTGATTCCTCAGGCCTCTCCATTTTGAGAACATTTAACTCAATCCCCTTGTTTCTCCCCCTCCCTAAGAAAAGGATCATGCTAAGCATTACTGGAGCCGGAGGCAGTTTGGGAAGTGAAATAAACACCTGACTGTTAAATGCTAAAGGTTTACTCAACCAAAAATAAAAATAGTTCTGGTTTCCTCCACGACGCTCTAGAGTTACGTTCATCAACGCACATGAGCTGGAGGCTTGCACAGGGGGAGTCTTGAAAGGTTAAAACTCTTCAGAGGGAAAAATTTTGAGGCAATAAGACAGGCCTCCCTCTGTCCTGTGAGAGCTCTTCTGCCACTGAGAAAATGCTGCAGCTGTTTCCCTGGTGCAACCTAAAAATAAACTCCCTCCTCCTTTCCTAGCTGCTCATATCAGTTTCATGGGTGCCATTGCAAAACCCAGATGTCAAGTGTAACAGGTCAGAGTCTCAAGGGTGGGTGCAGTCCCCTTCACATGGTCTGAATGGCAGAAGGTGGCTGTGCCTCATCACCTTGGAGGAAATCTCAAGGAGTTTGGGGCTAAAGTCACAGGGGCCTCTGGGTATTCATGAATGGCAAGTGGCAAATGATACAGAGCAGATATTACAGCTGGGCAATATGAACATGCCTGGTCAGGGATTGTCCCAGTACAGCAGAGCAGAAATTATGATGCAAACACTGACGTTAGAAATCCTCACTGGAACCTTTTTTGCTGTAGCTCTGCCCATCGACTTGGAGACTTCATGTTGCTACAGATGATCTGCGCCTCAGAGAGCCAAACTGGAGCACCAGAAAGTTGCAGTATGTGCAAAATTATTCTGCTTACGTGTCACCTCCAAAACGCAAGATGGAAAATGCTATGTATTACAAAAGATATTTATTGGGGTTGATCATATATGACACATACATTTGCAATATGTTTCCTTCTGTCAGGTCATCCGTAGATGGACTAGGAAATATCATTTAACACATACGAAATAGAGCAGATTCCTTCCCTTTGCGATGACTGCTTGCCGATTCCCAAAGCTTGCCAACTTGTAAAGTAGCCCAGAAGAGCTATATGTGTACTAAACCATACTTCAACAGCTATTGCATTGTCCTGTACGGATATTCTTCTTCAGGTAACAAAATAGATTAAGCAAACTGAAGAAAAGGGCACCCACTGTGCACATTTTTAGACAGGGGAGGGAAATAGGCTGACCAATGGGGAGTCCAAACTGGCATCTCTATTCAAATCAGCTAACAGCAATTGCTTGGTGAAAAAAGTCCACACCTTTCCCCTTCTTAACTGAGAGTGAGAAAATCCATGGGATCCGAAATTATTCAGGATTTGGAAATACAAGACTCCCAAAGTTGTATTTGCTCTTGGGAAATGGGAAGCCCAGAGAGAGAGAGAGAAACACCCAGTCTGAGCTGAGGTACTAACAATGCTGGATTAGCATGGAACTTCTCTCACTAAAATGAAATTTGCTGTAGTTAACCAGAAAGTTTTAGGGTAAGAAATTATAGAACAATTTGGGCAAAGAGAAATGAAAGCCACCTGTTTAAAGTTAGCCTTTAACCTATTCCCTCTGCCTTCCCTTTTGCTTTCTCTCTCTTTCAAATTCTCCCAGTATCTCTGCTTTCCATAGAAGCAAATCTTCCCCAGGGAAAGTCAATTCTGAAGGCAATTTTCCAAAAACCATTTGGCAGAATTGGCCGGTACTTCAACTGCAAACATGAAAAGGCATTTATTCCACTAACTCAAACGTAGTTTGGAAGAGACATTACTGAACTTGTTTTAGGAATATACTTTGACTGCATCAGTTTTATTGCTTCTTGTATAAATGTCAAACTCAATTTGCCTCAAAGCAGAAAAAACCTCAAAGTACATGGTAATGTATATATTACATAGAAAAACTGGGGAAAAAAAAAAAAAAAAAGTGTTATCTCCATGGTAAACTCAAGCTCATACCATGTTAATTGTGCCCATCGTACACACACAGCATTTCATCAGTGGTAAGAAGGAGGAGGGTGTGTGATCCTGGTACTGAAGACTCTGTGTTCTAGGATTGTTGTTAAAACTGACCAGGTAATATAAGATCCTGAAGATATAATAATTCTTAAATTTTGGTCACTTAATTTTGTAACCTAAAATTTTTCCTTTTCATTTCTTAAAGGGTTGTTTTCCTGTTGTGTAAAGAACTTGAGGTAACCCCATCCTCTGTGCACCATCACCAGCATTTATCCTTGCACTGTTTGCACATCAGCTAACACACATCACATTTGAGATCCAGGACAACCAGCAGCAAAGGATTTTTTTTCTTGGAAATGGGGGAAGAAAAAAGCAAGTCTTCTAAATTCCTATTTCAATCAGTACTCATTGCCAAATTTTCTAGCAAGAAACGAATTGGCTATTTCAAAACACTTTATCTCAGCAAAACTACAGTTGGAATTTCTTGAGGGCTAAGGAAGAAAGCACATCTTTAATCCAAAGGTTACCCCCCTGCTGACTTTCAAAGACTTGGTGCAAACAATGTAGGATACAGATTTTCCAGGAGAAAAAAATGGGAGATTCTTTTGTAATTAATAAAAAGTATTAAGCAACCTAAATAATCTAATTTCTGCCACTTTACTGTACAACATAATTTGCAGAAATTTTAGGTATTAGGACAAACTACATATTAGGTGCTGCCATTTGTAAAATATTACTGTGATTAGATTGCATTAGATTTTGCAGTGGTTGCATTTGCATTTTAAGGTCTGATCCTGCAAAACTGTAACATCCTTCATATGAGTATCTGCAGTGGCATCAACAGTGCTTCTTATCTACATAAAGTTAATGTCTTGCACAATTATTTGCAGGATCAGGACGTAAGACTGAAAATGCAATTACTTTGTGAGTTACCAAAAAAAATGCTCTTTGGAATAGTAGGTGAGATTCTCTGCTGGAGTAAATGATATAGGACCCATTGAATTCAATGGAGCTATCCTGATTCACACCCGCTGATATGGCCCATTAATTTTAGTGTATGAAAATTAATCTCTGCTCTAAAAATACCAATTAGTAATAAGCTTTAAGAAAGAAGAAAAATCAATTTAAATTCATTTTGTGTAATGCACATTTTCTGTTGCTATTTTAGTTAAATTATTATTATGCATAATAATGGCAGGGCAATAGGTGCTGTCACTTTAGGATTTTGCAGCAGTGATGGGTAGTATAAAAGTTAGTGATAGGGAAATTTCAGAAAAGGCCATCAATTGAATACAATTGTCATCATTATGATTTGGATTAGAATAGTGTGTCTCTTTCCCTGCTGAGATCTCATCCCTGTAGTGCTGAACACATAAAGAGACGTTACACCAGCTCAAAACAATTTACAGTCTAACTAGAACAAAATAGCAGATAGGAAGATGGGAAACTGAGGCGAACAGAGCATCCATGAGGAACTGAGCTTTGAGTCAATCTCGTGCCTCTTGACTCATGGCCAGGTGCACTATTCAACACATCAGTCTGATCCTTGGGAAGAGTTTTTTTCTTAAGTGCATGTGCAAAAGTGAATATGTACTTTGGCACTGAGCCACTTTCAGCATTCAGACTACCCGGAGACAAGCATGCAAGCAAGATCCTGTGTGAACACCCAGCTCTGCAGGCATTGAAACACCAGTTGGTGCATGGGGTTATTTGCATGCTCATTTTGCTTCTATTCAACACTCATCCCACATGCATTTGTGCAAAGACGATCACACTTCTGTGCCGGAAAGTTAAGTGTTGTCTCTGTGCGTTACCATTCAGCATTGGTTTTTCATGAACAATAAAAGCCTTTTGGGATAAGTGGCACTCAAGGAGGATTCAAAGCTGGTTTCCTCATATTCCAAGCAATCCTGAGATAGTAATGAATCGTAGTCATAGCTGGATTACTCACTGTTACTCATAATATAAGAGCTAAAATAAAAAAAAAAAAAGTTCTGGTTCGTGCAGTGTATAATTGAAGGGTGGAACTCACATCCATAGGACATTGCACAAGCCAAAACTACCAACTGGTTCAGAAAGCAGTTTAAATCCTGGAGGACAAAAGCAGCAAGGACTATTAAACATTATTGTTGCTAGCTGCAGATGACTAGAAGCAGGGAGGATATACTGAGGAGATGAACACTCACCAACTGCCTTGTTCTTGCAGCCTTCCCTCCGCAGTGTGTGAGCGAGCACCGGGCACGTCGGACTCTCGCTTCAGCCTGCTGTGGCTGCATCAGGCTGCACAGACTGGAGTTTGCCCCAGTCCCTGTGGTTAAAACAGCCAAGCTTCATGCCCCAGCACAGTGATTTAGGAAATTTAAATCTGTAGATGCTCTAATACTGAGGGGTACCTTTTTTAAGAAGTAAGAAAATAAAAGCAAGTCGCATTATTTTATCAGTTCAGATATCTTATGGAGCTTTTTCAGGGTCTGCTTTGGAAATCTGCTGCTCTGTACCTGTAAGTGTATTGACTTCGAAGATTTAAGGCCATTTAACACTTATTGGGATGACATTAAAGTCATTTTACAACAAGCAAGAGTTCAGGGTCCAAAGCACAGTAAGCTGGCTTGTGCAACCAAGGGTTGCTCAGACCCTGCAGATATGGACCCTAAGATACGGAATATTGTTGTTTTCATCTAACCTTTAGCAGCAGTTCACAGAGGCAAGTCATCCTCAGGACATGAACTCCCTTTCTCCCTGATCTTGCTCTCCCACCAGCCACTGTTAGTAGTTTTACCTTGTTCTGCAGTTATAAAGTTGTTTCTCAATGGCAGAGAAAGAAAAAAAAAAAACACACCAAAAAAACCCACCCAACGTTTCTTCCTCTAAGAAACCTATTGACAGGCAGATCCTGTGGATTCCTCCTAGTACAGCTATCTTTGAACTGAGGACTTCTTAGTGAAGTTGGGGAGTTTCCTGGGGTTTTACTGTTTTTTTCCTAAATTGATTGTGGAATTTTTAAACAAAGTTGGTGCCTCTGATCTTTTTCTCAGCAGCTGCAATATCTGTTTCTCCCCCCACAACTTGTTCCACAGAATCCAGGTATTGGAAAAATTAAAGGGGAAAGGACAGCAGCACCATTTGCAGAGCCAGCCTCAAATGAAAGGACCACTCCTACTGCTTTGTGTACAAGCATCCAAAAGGGCTTTGATCAAGGTTTGGGCCTATAATATTTGTGAATTAAGGATAACTGCAGAAGTTTACTCAAGATTTTGATTTGAATATTGGACACTCCTAAAGATCATTAATCCCCATTGTTTGGTTCAGGTCCCTGCTGAGAAATACGGATTTTTTGTATTTTTCTTGTGTGCAGGCTTTATTTTTCCAAGCTTTCAATGATGAAGTGTTGTTTGTAGCTTTTCACTTTTTTCCAGTGTATTTTCCATGTGTTGTTCTGTATCTTTTTGTTATAAGGATGCTATCCTCACTTATCACAAGACAGTTTGATTTCAGTGAACTATGATTTCATACCATGCCTGGACCTGGCCTGGCATTTTTAACGTCAGCTTGTGTTATATGTGTATAGTTAATGCAGAGAGATTATGTTGCTGTAAGTATAAACCTTTTCCTAGGCTGGGAGACACAGGCAAGTGTGGTCATAAGAATGAGAGAAACCCATGGGTAATACACAGTGTCCAGAGGCACAATATTTGGAGTTATGTAAAGAGAGTGGGGTAAAGACACATGCACACACACATATTTTAGTTCTGTGGTGTGTTATATTGTGTTTGGAATAACCAATAAAAATTCCAGATAAAGAGGTTTTTTAGGAAACTTTCAACCTTCTTAAAAATAGCAAAGTACTAAAAATCTGTACAAAAATATACTCTGAAGAAATTTCTAAACTGAGTTTAGCTGTCTTGGGCCATACTGATAAAGCAAGGATCAACATCCAAGTACTTAGGTGGCTTTTTACTTCAATCCTTTTGAGGGACTTCTACCACCAACCCAATCACATTTATTTCACACTCAACCTTTCCAAATAATGTTGGAACCAGAAAGTTATTTATGTGACCTGCTTAATTGAAAGAGCATTTGCTGTCAGTGATCAAATAAACTGTTATTGATCTTCAGCATTGGAGGCTACTCACATGGAGCATTCTGGTATGTATTTTTCATTAAGACATTTTTCAGAAAAAAAAAAAATCAGAATGCAAATGCAGCAAAAAAATATAATCCTGTAGGGTACTGAGAATAAAAAATCAAAGAGGTTTGAGAGTGTCTCCAGAGAAAAGAAATTGTGCAAAGCACAAAATAGCAACAACACCAATGATTGCATAAAAATGTAAAGGCTTCAGTATACACATCCTGCTCTGCACTCACAACACTTGGTAATAGAAAGCTATTTTAAGTCACAGAGGAATAGCTTGGCCCTTTGTTTGGGCAAACAGAGATGGATCTTGGGAATGAAAAAAGGTCCCGCAGTCAATGGGATTTCTCTTTGGCACCTGACCTGAGCAAACCCTCTGCAAGCCCTGGGACAGGCTGCTTACTCCCATCACTTATCTTTTCAATATAGTTGGGCGTTATTCTTCTTAACTCACTTAGAAAGTTAAGTCTGATCTTGATTTGATCAGAGCTTGAGTTCCTAAGTCAACTGGAGTCTGCAATACTAAATAGCAAACTCCCTACTTATGTCAAAGATGTTGGTATCTGCATCATTCTTGCCTCCCTTCAAATGAGGTACAAATTTCTTCCTTACCCTATAAGAGTAAGTCAAAGAATAGGTGCAATCAATAAAAGTGAAGAGCTCAGATGTTCATGAGGTCATGGCTGCTCTAACTATCCTGCTAAACAGAAAAGAGCCAGGGAAAAGTCCTAATCCTGAGGCCAAGGGGATCAGCTGGGTTTATACCCTCACTGAAGGTTAGAGTTTATTTGTCTTGGAATGGGCCAAATGCAAGCCAGGCTCTGAGATAGCAACTAACTTGTGAGGACTGTGCTGACCCAGGCTTTGAGCTTACTCCTTGATGTTTTACTTAGCAGTACAGATGTGCAAAGGAGATGATGTGACAGTCTTCAAATTCCAGCACTCTGTGCTTTTCCACCTCTTCGAGTTCGAAAGCAGAGACTGAGACATAGGTGGTGGTTACTTACAAGAAACCTTCTGACCCAAAGGTATCACATAGCAGAAGAAAACCCTAAATTGTTGGTTACCAGAGGCTAAGAAGTTATCATTCCACATGTGCCCTCCTCATAAAGTCTCTCCCAGACATCCAGTATCAACCACTGTCAGAAGCAAACACTAGGGTGGATGGACCTTGCTTTGATCCAACATGGCACCTCTGGATTTAAAGTGAAGTTTAGGATATAAACTTGTCACTAATTCTGTGACAAAGCTATTGCTTACATCATGTCTAAGAGAAACAGAAATACTTGTCCCACTTCAACAGAGGCTCCTGTTGTGTTCTGCTTTACTTCTTACAGTTTCTTCTGATTTTGCTTGGGGAAAATATATCTTGAATGTATGTACTTAGAACTACAAAGAAATCAAGGGGAGAATTATCTTTGCTCTCAAACTATGAGAGCATTCACAACACTGGAGAGCTGCTGAGCTAATTGTTTTACCCTTCTCAGGCTGCAGATTCACCAGGCTGTAGATAGAATGTAATCTTGTCATACTGGGGTTTTTTTCTATTTTTAAGTGAAGTCTTATTCAAACTTCATTTTTCAGCAGGATTTTTGCAGTCTCTTAGACCAAAATACTTTGTATTTTCCTTACTCTGTTATTAAAAAAAAAAGATCAAATCATGAATACACTCTCAGACTACAGCCGTTTTACTGATAGAATTACACAGCTCTAAAATATAAGGCTTATAATGGAAACACTAACATAGTCTTGACTACCGCAGCACTGCTCTAATATCACTGAACTTCCTTTGGGGGTGAAGCTTTGCCTCAGGAACCTTAATTATCTGATGTGGTCAATTACTCCAAGATAATGATGATTTTATCAGGTATTACTGCTCAAATATTTTACGATAGACAGGCTATTTAATTGCATTCCTGACCTACCAAAATGCTTACAGATGACTCAATTAAACACCAAGAGGAGGTAGGGGGAAGGGAAGAAGGGAGGGACAGCACTTAAAATCCTTTCTTATGGTTAATTTTGAGAATTTTGTTCCTCTTGAAAATCCATCCATCCATCCATCCATCCAAGCAAGTTGCATGTGTACCATTGCCTGGGCAGGAAGTTTGGATAACTAAACTCAGTGTACAAAGGGGAAAGCATGTCCAGCTTCTCTCCTGCTGAGGGATAAGCACTGGATCCTGCACAATCCCTGTGGTGCATTAGCAAAGTCATTTTAACATCTCTGAGTGTCCCAGTGCAGACGAGCATGGTGAAATGAATTTTCTACCACATTCAGGAAAAGCAGAGTTTTTAAGACAATGAGGAAATGTCTTTATTACAGCAGCCTCTGGGGATAATCTCAGCTCCTGCAAACCCTTCAAATACCCAAGTGCAACTCACACCGAAGTCGGCAGGCTGGTCCGTTTTTCTCTCCATTAGCCCAGCAGTTCCTGGCGCTGGGCTGACATTTGCCAGGGAGGCTGAGGTCACCCCGAGGACTGCTTTAATTGGCATCTTTGCTTCAGTGGTCATAATGGGCTGTTTCCCAGGCACAGCACTGCCATGTCTTAAGAATGCTTTGGCTGCGAAGCGAGCATGTCTCAGCCTCGGGTCAGCCCCTGCCCGGGATGCTCCTGCGCGGGCAGCGCAGACCTGGTGAACCCTCCCGCACGGTGCAGAGCGCTCCTCCCAGTTTCCCCAGTCAGGGGAAGAGCGGGTATTTCCCCTGCCAAGCAATCAGCTTGCTGCTGCTGAAATAGGAACTGCGTGCAAGATTGTGAGGGTAGATTATTTCCCTGCTGCTTACAATAATGTTACTGTAACATTTTCAGCAACTGTGTTAAGGACTCAGCCAAGAGCCCTGAAAACAATGGCAAGGCTGCCCTTTGGTCGCTGGAATTCTGCTGCATTTCTCCACAAAGGTCCATTTGTCTTTCCACGCTGGAAATAACACGTATTGTTGCAGTATTGTTGCAAAAACTGGCAGCAAATCCTCCTGGGCAAGAATGTGGTTACCCACTATTGCATCAGGCTAACAGAAAGGAGAGATGACATTTTATGGGGTTTTACTCAGAAAACTTTTCATGAGAATATTATTTCCATTTTATGGGGTTTCACAAGAGAATTTTCATGGGCAGCATTCTGATCATCTTCTGTTATGTTTTCAGCCTCGCTAATACTCTTTTCAGTCACATTCCAAAGCACAGCATCCACAAATATTCCCAAATATATCCTAAATTGCCCAGGAAGGAAACAATTTTCCTATCTGAAATTAGAACAAAATATGATTCTGAAATGTCAAATTTTAGCAAACCAAAATGCTGCAGCAATTGGTTTGGATAAGTGAAAACAGTTCGGTTTGACTTTTAAAAATATTACTATCATTAGTTTTCATATCAAGATGAAAAGTCATATTGAAACTACTGTAATTCTTTCATTATTAAGAAGAGTGACAACTAACAGTCAAAGGAAACAGAAAAAGGCAGCAAAGTCTTAAGCACGATGTAATCCACCATAATTTTGTTCTATATTACGTAAGGAAGGAACAATTTTGAGTGAGTAAAACAGTGAACTGAGGCCAGAAAGCGTGGGCTTTGTGCAAATAGTATGCAACAACAGCATTGACCCAAAGAATTTCCTATGGAAGCTGCCTTGCTTGTGGCACCTCCTTTCACTGCCCACACAGTGCTCTTGATGGGCACCAAGATGTGCTTCTGTAACACAAACTGCCATGGATGGTTTCTCTGTTTTCTTAAAGATATACTGCCAGTAATTTTTGTTTATGAAACCCAGGGCAAGTTGCACATCATACACTGTGCTATGGTGTTTGCAAGTGAAACTGCTTTCCTGAGCCTGCCCGACTGCTCCTGCCCCTCTATTTATTAAACAGGTGACGAAGTGTGGGCTTGCTTAAACTGGTGCCTGCTGGCATCCCTACATTCATAGCAGTGATGCAGGCACCACACTTACTGTACTAGCTGCAGCAGGCACTCAGACCCCAAGGGCCATAATCCTTGCAGCAAGGCATTCCCCTTCCACATTCCCCCTCACAAAACCAGACCCCTCTGAGTTAATGCACTTTCTTGCACCAGTTTTTGCATAACCAAATCCCAGCCCCCAAACCTATTCCAAATATTGCAAATCAAATTTTTATGCCTGCAATGCTTCAACTCCTTTTTACAGTACATACATATTTCAGAGTTACCATTTAATACAATTATAGTTCATTTAGCCAGCAATTACAGTAATAGGAAGACTGGCAACCACTGTCAGTCAGGCTGAGGAAAATCAATGTTGCACAGAGGTACTTTTATTCATTCTATGGAGTGCCTCCTTCATTAGATGCACGTACTCTGGAATCGCGGGGAAAATTTAAGATCACTCTGGTTTGGGGGGGAGATTTTTTTGGGTATTTGGGTTTTTTTTAAATATATTTCTCCATATACCACTTGGTTTCCAGACAGAAATATGGTGAATGACATCCTGAGGCTCCTTCCAACCTGATTTATTCTATGATTCTTTGAATTATCAGATGTGTTCTTTCAGCAGATCCATTTTCTATTGCATTTCACCTGACAGAGGACCTTTGACAATCCATTTCTTAGAGGCAACTCAAAATATGGTTGTTCATGGACAATGAAATAGAAACTTTTACATTTTTCTTAAACCTTTTGTACAATGTTTGCTTTTAGCCCAGATTCCATGAACTTCTATCCAGGAAGGCATTTAAATAGGTGTTTCAGTTAATCCTTATTTTAAGAGTTCAGAAGAATCCACGTAAACATATGGCTACAGTTAAGCAAATGTGCACTAGACAGGAATGAAGTGCTGAATTACAGATGTAGTGCTTCCAAAACAAAGCTAAGACTATAACCACATCTCCTGAGTTTTAAATCCTCTTTCTCAGTCACTTAACCATGCTGCAGCAAACCTACTTTGGATTGATGGTTTAAATAGCTGTTATATTTGCATTTCATTTTGTGAATGGCCTTAAAAATTGAGACTTGCATAGAGCAAAAAAGATCTGTAATTGTACTTGGAATATTTAGTCCCAAAAAGGGGGTGGCTAGCAGTGGGAGGCTCCCTTTGTTGTTCAAAAAAGAAAATCCTTAAATCACTTCCATTACTGCAAGGAGTTGTTTCAGCAGGGAGAATAATGATGTTTTTGCAGGTTGCCAAACTTTTGCTGCAGAAGAGCCTCTTGGCAGCAGATCTACTTGATTCGATGAGCATTACTGAATTTCCTCGTTGATCTGTTTGTCTCTGCATGGTGCCATCTTTTGACGGTGTTACATTATAGCCCCTTGTTCTTATGATAAATTATTTTAATCCATCATCAGAGCACACTCTTGCTCTAATGATGAATTAGTGTTATGCATCATCAGGGTGAGGAGCATTGATAATGTACCATAAGAACCCCCACTGACAGGTGAAAAATCTGCCAAAAGAATTAATTTGCTTTGCACCAAACTGAAACCAGAGATAATGGTATGGTTACATCCCACAGCAAAAATTCCATGCAGAAGAAGCAAGTCCAGATGCAGTGGTAATCTGGGGAGGAATAAAGATGGGGATGTGGTCACCTAGTCACAGGATGGTGTAGCCCTTGGTATATTTTTCTTCAAATTCATGGTTATATCTAGTCTACCATACCTTGTGTTACAACTGTGATGATAAGCATCAAGAAAACATTGATCACCAAAGAAAACACATGAGAAATTGAACGGACTATCATCCACCTTCTGATAAATCCATGATACAGAACATTAAACAATATTGGCATCATCAGAGTCTGGGCTCAACTCGTCCTGTAATTTCAGTGATAAAAGTGAACCAGTCTATTGGCACCCCAGTTCTCCAGGGATTGCTCTGCACTGCACCTCCTAACGTGTCTGTAAGTGCCTGCAGATCATTTTCAAACAAAGAATTTTCCACACTTTGAAAGGCAAGCCACAGAACCCAAATATGGAGCTTGAATTTATGACCCTTGTATATGAGGCTGGTACTTTTGGATCCAGCCATCTGCCTCTCTGTCAAAACTGTCTCACTTGCTCTTCATGCTAGCTCATTTATGTCAGCATTTTGCCTACCCAATTTTTCTAAGGAAGGTGGAAAAAACTTTAAAAACCAGCAGTGATGGAGTAATGTGCTATGATGTGACATATTTGGGGACAGGGCTAATGCTTTAGAAAGAGTTTTGGCATGGCAGGGCATGTCCCGAAGAACAGGACATGTCCAAGTTAAAAGATAAATGACTAAACAAGTAGTTATGCATTAAAGCTAATGACTTGCTGGAGTTTTGATGGAAGAAAGGCTTTCTTCTCATTAACTATCTTAGACACATGGACTAGCCTGCCCCTGGAGACAACTACGAAAGGGAAGGGGATGTGTGGTGGGGGAAAGCAGCTGTTTCCTCTATTGATGCAAAACACATCTGTCCCCACACTGCTTGTCCCAAGCAGGTGCTGCAGGATTTGATGACACTGAGACTTTTTCATCATCTTTGTTGAGCTTTTTATCAACTTATTGAATAAGTGTTATGTGTTTATCCATGTCTCGTCTGAGTTGTGATCAGAGAGTGTTACCAGGCAGTTACCAGGACTTGCACGTAATTATTCACATAATGCACCCATGGATAGTTTGTCTAGAAACTAAACTTCCTGAAGTGTATAATTTTTTTTTTTTTTTTTTTCTAGTGCAACCACTGAGGAACAAGTCAGAGTACATCTCCTGTCTGGCATTTCATCTGTAGCTACCTTGTCTTTAGCGTGGGCCTCACTGTTGCATTTGAACTGACACCTGGAGAGGATCCAGGGTGAGATTTGACCATGAAGGGGAGTATGGCATGGAGCTACAGGTTCTTCTTGACTTCTGATTGAAACCCCTCTGCCAGCCATCCCAGGAATATAGCCTAACGGCTGTGATTTATTAGTGTGTTATCATGCCTGTCTGCCTCATTACAGACTTTGAATTTTATCAGGCAGCTTGTTCTCTAGTGTCTGGTAACCAATTACTGTGGTCTGCAAAGAAGCCTGAAGTACTTTGCCAAACACTGCTAATAAACTGGGAAAAAGCCTGAGCACAGCTTCAGGTTGCCTTAAGGAAATTCCGGAGAGCACTTTCCACTTTATTGTCTAGTTCACAGTATGGGAATTATCTCAAAGAGTCATTCTCTACACAGAGCTAAGCTCCCTTTTAAAGATTGTGCCACACTGGATTACTGCACAGGGACTCACCTCCATCCAAATACTGCTGAACTAAGTGGGAACCTTTCAAATGACAACAGTGAGAGCAGGACTCAGCCCACAGTCTGAAACCAGGTACTTCAGAAGAAAATGAGAAAAAAATCCTGTATTCCTTTTTCTTTTTCCATAGCTAAGGCTGGTAAGAAAAATCAGAAATGGACAGGTGCCTGAACTACCAGCGTGACATGTACCTGTTGCTCCACACTTGTGAAAAAAATTATATCTTAACAGATAATCAATAGGTGCTTTGTGCAATTCTGCAACACAGTGAATGTCACATGAATCTGTACTATGTGCTTTGTATTTAGTATTTTCATTTAAGGCTGGCTTGCCCTAATTGTCCAAGGAGGAATGAGCTGACATCTCTGCTGCAGAAGTGACCACCAGCCACCCTTCCTCAGCAAAAAAAAAATTCTCTTAATCTTGCTCATTTCTCCATCACTTCAAGGGGCTTCACCTGTGCTCTTGCTGCTTCAGATGACTTGGCTGGTATTGGCATAACAGGCGAGCAGACTGGGAGTCCTGCTCTCAGAGACAGCTGCTGAGAGCCTGCAGAGCTACTGTGTTCACATCCCCGTGTACACACACACGCACACACACATTTTCTCTCTCTCCCTCTCCCTCTAATTTTTCCCGCAGGGCAGTCTTCTAAAAAGTTTTTTTCCAGGTTGTAAAAGACCAATTCCATAAAGGAACGGCTTAGTGCTACAATGACATGATTTGTGGCTTCCAGGCTCCAAAGCTGTAATTTATTCAGACAATTAGCAGCAGCCCTGTATTCTTGACAAATTCTTCACTTGTGTGCAGCTACTACACAACAAGGTGCTTTTAAGAACTGTGCCTTATGGATTAAAAGACTCCCCCCTCCTTTTTCCTCCTTATTTGACAAGTTCTTTTCACAGTCAATGGAAATTAATACAGCAGGTTAGAGAGGTGATATACAATAATCCAGCCAGGCAAGAAAGCATTGTCTGAAAAGAGCAAGTACAGAGCCTACAGGAATGTTCAATACACAAAAGGGAATGCTTCAGCGTTTGCCTTTTGGTGAAGTTATTTCACCCTTCATTTCACATAATCCTCCAGAGTTACTGTACCAGATGTCACTGTGATGCCACTAATAAGTGTAAATGGTATTTAAGTGCAGGTTAGTTCTCCAAAAGCGCACATCTGAATGTCTGCCCTGGCAGTCAGGTGGCTTTGCCTGGACTGCAAACCGTCTGGAGCATCAACTGGCTGTGCACGCTGTGCCTGTGCAGAGCCCCCCACAGCGCGATGCTGAGACTCACAGAGGTCCAATATAAATCAGTCTAGACCCTCTTTCACATGCAAGTTAAACCAGAGTTGTAAATCCAGATCTAGCTCTAAATCCTGCCCTCCTCCAGCACTGCTGAAGTTCAGCCTGGCTAGACTCGGGGGCCAGGGTCAAGGTCCAAACCCTGTTCAGACTGGGACCTTGTATTTCAAGAGCAACAGCCCTGCTGAAACTAGGGCTCTGCTTCCTGGCACAGTGTGGACTATTTTTGTTCAGGGGATCTGTTAAAGCTACAACGTTACCAGCATGATGAGCAGACAGCCTCTGCTCCAGCCTCTTCCACCCGCCCCTCTCAGCGAAATGTGGACAAGAGCAATCAAATCATCAGGGGCTCGGGCAGAAACCACTCTCTTCATTGCAGGGAAAATCCCAAGCTGATATTTGAATTAGTTTTTAGGCTGACATACTCTGGCTCATCCCACTCCAAAAAAGTTTAGATCTGCAGTGAGACTTCTGCAAAGGGCTCTTAAGAGCTTTCCTTGTAGCACTTCAGTGCAGCGGCACAGGTGGGAAATGACATTAATGGTCTATACTCCAACTTCATATTATGCTCTATAAACATCAACAACTTGGGAAAAAAATGGGGGTTTTGGCCAGACTGGAATTTGTTAGTATGAAATTCTGAGCAAACTGCAAGAAGATAACAGACTATTTTTCAATAACTGTGGGCAGAGAAAAGGACATTTTAAAGGCTACATATTCATAATAAATGATTCATCCAGAGTTCAGATACTGGTGTATCTTAGAAATACTTGGAGGATTACAGAGGTGTCTGTAAAAACTGCAAGACTTGGCCACTATTGCTTTTGCTTTGGGTTATACAGCATTCAGTTCAGTAACAGCAGGGTTTCACCCCGTAGCAAATGAAAATTCAAAGTATTTGGCCTCATGAGGCAAAATAAAGTGTTTGTTCAGTGGAACTAAGTTAAGCAAATTCCTCTTAATTAATAAACAGAAGTATTTTCTTTCAACAAAAGCAAGATTGCTATTGAAATATAATGAAGATCTTTTTAAAGATCTTCTCTTGTTTAGGAATGGAATTTTTTTTGCTACACGAAAAGGGGAAAGAGACAATAAAACAGCAATTTAATCAACACATTTGTTAATTACAAATAATTTGTAATAGTGAATCAAAATACATTTCTGAAAATAACATCAGTAAGTTAAAAGAACACGTAAGTTAAAAAGAGAGACCTGTGGAAAGAAAAGCACGTTGGTGCAGTAGGGTCTGGTGCTTTCCCTGGCTTTAACACACCACCCGGGGATGTATCTGTTTTTCCTGGACCTGGATCTTGGGTAAGTGGATGTAGTTATATTGATTTCAATGGAGTCGTGCTGATTGATACCTACTGGTGATATGACACCTCAGTGTGTAACCCTCAGACAAAGAGACTCACAAAGGAAAAGCAAGCCATTTTCTTTGCAAAGTTAATTCGTAAAGCCACACAGATACAGGATTTCAAAGTGTTTGTCATTTATTTGAGAGCCTACCTTAATAGTCTTCCTTTTTATTTTTTTCTTAAAGGACAACTTTCTCCTCCCGTCTCTCATTGTCTTTTTTCTCAGCTACCACCTTGTTTTGGGTTAATTTCTCTAAACAGAGACATAAATACCATATCAGATTTTCTGGTTTTTGGCTGCGAGTCAGGCCTGCTGTGCTGTGAAAGCTTGTTGGAGTCGCAGAACCTGTATCTGTAACAGCAGCTGCACTTTGCATTTGGAAAGGGAGTCAGGAAAGAGCTAGCACTTTTTTTTTTTTTTCCTCCAAGCCTTCATTAATCATATAATTTAGCCAGGGAGGGAAAAAAAGGTAAAACAAACTGGGGAAAAAAAAGAACCAAAACAAAAGGGAAAGGAAGGATGGGATGAGCACTCCTCATGTCTTTTTGCTTTCAACACGCCTTTATTCTCTCAGATGCAAAAGCCACCAAAGAAGACCAGAAATGTATGTGTAAATGAAAGAGAAAAATCTTAAAATATTGTTGTGAAAAAAGTTTAGAGAAGATCTATTCATTACTAGTCCAGCCTTCTGGTGCGACATATTAAGAAGTGGGACTCTGCCACTGTAAAATGGGGTTTTCATCACGGTGCTTTGCTTTGCTGGCGGGCATCAGTGCAACCAGGACCCTCTGGGCAGCATTTGTCAGGAAATAGGAAAAGAGGATCTTACTGAGGAATATTTTAGGCATGCTTTATTAAAGAAGAGAACATTTCATCTGCCTCTGCTTAACCTTGCTCAGAGCCCCCCAAAAGGCAATAGAGCCCCTACAGTGAGGTCTGTTTATTTTCTGCTCGGTTGGAAAGCAAAGGTCCTATTACTGTTAAAGGGAGTTACAAGTATTCATCAAAGAAAGAAATGACCCATAAAGGCAGTTAAGTTAGTTTTATTCCCGCTGCATAAGTCAACCTCTTTTCTATATATAAAATGATGGGGTTAGAAAAGGATATTCATCAGGCAGTCCACTGATTTGATTGGCTGCACTTTCCCAAGTACTTTATAATTTGTAGTTATAAATAAATATGTTTTTAATAATCAATTGGTATTTAAATAACATACAATAACTGTCTTATTAAATCCCACTTTTTAGAATGAATAAGCAGTTAGACATTAAAGACGCGGGTACCAAACAGCCACAGGATTTCAGACCATTTTCTTTTTTATATACAAGCCATAAATATCACTATGGAATTATTTGGTTAGCCAAGGCCCTGGATGAAGCCAGCAGAAGACCCTGCTCTCTGATGTTGTCTTTAAGTGATCATATACTTTTTTGGTATGATGACTTTTTAAACAATAACCACACGTTGTTTTCTTTGGCCACCCCTTACAGTTCAAAAGGGGCGGCCTCAGACTCCAGAGCTGAAGTAAAGTAATGTGTCCTCAAACCAGAGCCGAAAAAGCAAGGAGCATCTAATAGCAGGTTTGAGATTATTGGTCTCAGTCAGCTGGGTCCACGCTATTTCCAGCAGTTAAGTTCACGCATTGTCGCAGGAAGGGAAGGGAAAAAAAAAAAAAAGAAAATTTAAAAGAAAAAAGACAACACTTAGTTCTACATATACAAAAGTAATTGGCTTTGTCTTTCTCTGATGGTGGCAGACACACATTTATACAAACACACTGTTTTCCATTGCTGTTGCTTTAATTTTAGAAGGAACAATTGGGCACTGATCAGCCTTCTCTGAAATTGGAATGCAGAGCAAGGAGCAGGGGAAAGCAAACCTACCCTGGGTGTGGGGAGGGAGAGGGGATGGTTTGGTATCATGGCACCTGGCCCCTGGCTCTTCTGCAGCACTTGAATCCATCAGCGCTGGTTTGCCCTGCAACAGCGAAGTCATCTGCTGGGCAGGTGGAAAGGCAGCCTTGTCCCTGAAATACTCTGATTTCCCCTGGATCCCTGCTGGAGACGGACACCACCCTGCTCAGTGCTGGGCTGCATGGGGCAGCCCTTGGGCGGCAGCTCCCAGCATCATGCTGATGAAGTGATTTCTGGGTATCTCAGCCTATCCCAGCTATCAAACATCATCTGCCGCCGGCTCTTCACATCCCTTCGTGTGCTACAGGACCAGGCCAAGGAGGGAGGAGAGGTCTGGGCACCGGCTCTGCAGGCACGGACTGGGGGAGGCATTCAGCAGTGTTCGCAGCTTGACCTCCCTTGGTTAGAGAAGAGCACAGGATCGCTGGTGTGAGTTGGAATAGTATCCTCCTCCCATTCCCAAACTTATCCCCTCTCCCTGCATTCAGCGGAGGTTGCTGCTGGTCTCTCAGGGCAGGCTGGTGCCAGCACCTAAACTTTGTTTCAAAGCAGACCTGAAGCTGGTTGGGAAGAGAGACAATATTTTTATGGTGTGAAGGGGCAGGTGAGGCTGCACTGGCAGTGGGTCCCTGGGGCAGACACCGGCACCATTCAGGACATTACATGAGTGCTGGAATTGCTCCTGCCCCTCACCTGCAGCCAGCAGCTCTCACACCTCCTGCCTCCAGCCGCTCACCCAGCCATTGTTCTTTTTTTTTTTTTTTTTTTTTTTTTTTCCTTTCAACCCCTGGCTGAGCTGAGATGTAGTCCTGGGCACAGAGCCCCTGGGATGTACCACCGCCCCTCCGGTGGGCTGCATGGAGGTGCAGGGCCGCACTGCTGGCAGCCCAGGCTGGGCCACGCTCCACCAGCCCCCGTGGCCCCACAGCCTGGCCACAGAGCCCCCGCCACCACGCTCTCCCTCCGGAGGACAAGAGCAAGTCACAGATAAAGTTTACTAGCACGCTTGCTCCAATAACTTTTCCCATCACACTTTTTTTTCCCCAGTTATTATTTTTTCAGCCCCCTCCCTTCCCCCCCCTCCTTATTTTATTTTAGGCGCCTCTGAGAGTTCAACTGTCGCCTGAGGCTTCAAACTAATTTTCTCTTCAGAAATGATTGCAGAAAGCCGCATGCATAATAAATCCCGTTATTGCTCTTGTTATTAAAATAGGTTGTTAGGGATGTGGACTTGGAGGCCTTTTTGTCTGATGACAGCAGTTCTTCTTAGCTAGGCGCTTATGGCTTATTGACTAAGGCTGCCAGGTTCAAAAAAAAAAAAGAATAAGAAAAGAAAATCAAAAAGAGAAGGAGCAGTAGCTGCTGTTTAATAGTGAGAAAGTTGGGATGATTTGAGGCGGTTCTTTTAATCATGTCCATGGGCCACGTTCGAAAAGACAGTGCATTTCCAGCAGCTGCAAGGCTATACTGAGGGCCCACAGAGAACATCAGTGGCAAGTTCTTTTCTGGAGCAATGATTAATTCATATTTCCATGACATGATTTATTTGAATGATTAATTGATATTCTGTGACAGCCAGGATTGCATACCCTCACTGTGCTGGGCCCCCAGCAAGTCCCAGTGAGAACCAGAGCCTCTGATGAAGAGTCTAAAGAGAGGGACAAGCTGAGGGACTGCAAGGGAAAATGAATAGTTCTCCTTTTTTAGAAGGGGAACTGACATGATTTGAGGCAAAGTGACTTGCTCAAGGACACCCAAAACCCCATTGTCAGGGCTGCTAATTGAAGAAACACTTGGAAGTTCTTGCTTGGCACATTGACCATCAGCTCATGTTTCCTCACCTTGTTCCAACAAACCACATGTTTCATCCAGCAACCTGAAAGCTTTAGCAAAGCAGAGCAGAGCCCCTTCAAAATGAAATGTGGTTAAAGCAACAAATCTCCTGTGAGAATGTATTCTTAAAACAATAAAAGGTTTTCAAGCAGGTTTGATAAAGGAAAGTACACTGTCCAATCATTAAATGGAAACATTTTCTGGTTACCATGTGAAAATATGCTTCATAAATCACTCTTGCCCTGTGAAACGAAAATCTAATCATAGATGAGGCCATGCACTTAGCAAGTTTCTTATGCATGGAAACTATGAAGCAGGGTGTATTCCTACCCAGTGAAACCAAACATGTCAGATCCATACAGGAGCCAGCGCCAGAACTGGCAGAAGTCTCACAGGGACATGTCTTGCTGCAGGCAAGGGGGGGCAGGGATGGTGCACACACTGCCTGCAAGGGAGCACGTTATTCCCAGTGAACTTTCAACGCAGCCCCGGAAAGCATGGAGCATTGCTCTGAGTCATCATCTCTGCAACTGGCATGAGATGAACTGAGAGGAGATATTCCATGGCCTCCCTGACAGTTTGATGTCTGCCTGTCTCGCTCGAAAGGGAGGACACTGCTTCCTTGTCAGTACTGACTCTGAAATCTCCCCTTTAATATACATGCAGATGATGTTATATAGTGGTTGACTATTAATTATTATTTTACTATCAAAGAAATATGGGTTGTTTAAAGATTTTTTTTTTTTTTTTTTTTTTTTTTTCCCAGGGTCAGGATAGCTTTTACACTGTAGCATCCCAAAGAGGAACCCTGGAGATTTTCAGACAAATCTTCAGATTTCAAGAACCATGTCACTGCCTATGTTAGGATAAAAATAGTTGCTATAAACTAATAAGACAACTGAATCTAACAACACAGAAAAGGAAAAAGAGCTATATCTAGGAAACACTATTACCCCAAGGACAAATATGGTCACTCAAAAGCTGCCAAGACTACCTGAATGCAAAGACTCTTGCAGAAAATGTAGAGTCCATTAGAGAAAATACATACCCAATTGCATATGTAACAGGTTGAGAGCCCCAGTTTGCAATTATTGATCAATTAGTTTAAGGTATCCATCTGAGTGTGGAAGGTGACACTAGATGTGAGTAAATGAAGTTGGACGTTAATACCTGAAGTGCCCAAATTGAAAGCAACGTGCCTGGCTTCAGTAAGAAGAAAGAAATTCAGGCACAGATTCCTCACCCATGTTCCATTTCTTGGTGAATTTTAAAGAATGCAATTCATGCCCGAGCAATACAGAGGCAATTACAGAAATGGAAAATGACCAAATCATTCTCAGGTATTCATAGAAAATTGGCATCTCCTGAATATTGAATTGTACTTGGTCCTAGCTTTCCATAAATGCAGAAGATCAATAATTATCAGTGAAATGCTTTGCTAACGTCTGAAAGTTGGCAGGACGGAAATAAGAAATTCCATTTACTTGTTATGGCCTGAAAGAGAGAAATAGTCTTTCCTGTTCTCTTGGTGAATACACCACTTGGCCTTGTGATGAGGAATAATTATGGGCCACTCCATTTGCACACTCAGGAAAGGAGTGAATGAACAAATGTTGGCTACAGCTAGCTTGTTCTTCTCCATGATGAACATTACAGTGTTCCCCGTCCTATTTTGAGACTTGCAGAGCTGCTCCCCCATACACCTTCATGGGGAGATGGTGTGTTAAGAACAGCTGCTCTTGGGAGCTACTTGGAGAGTCATTGAATAACAAAAATGTTTATCGATAGCCATCCAAAGATCTTGGGGCACTTTCCAAAGGAGATAACATCACCATCTTATTGTATAGGCATGGACAAATGAAGGAAATCACTCAAGATTTTAGGAGCTGCGTAGGACATGAATTAGAGGTGATGTCTCTTGACTCTGAGCATCAGACTCCTGCCTGTTTACTTTCTTTGCTTCTTTCCTGCACCTTTCCATCCTGGGAATACTACAGAGGTAGCTGTGCAGTCCAAGGACTGCAGGTTCCCCCTTCTCAAATTCCAACATTTAGGGTTTTCTTCACTGCAGCAGACTTCAGAGTTTGAGAGAATAAAGGCAGAAAAGGGAATAAATAAGCTAGAAAACATATCATCATCATTACAAACATAAAAAGCTACAAATCTGTCACACTGCAGAAACTCTCACTTCATTGTTACTGTGATTTATTGGGGAGCTAATTTTAAACAAGTTTTCTTTTCCAAAACCACAACACAAAAACAAACTGAACAAGCAAGCCAGAGGACAGAAGCTAGTCGCTACCGGACAATTTAAGCAATAATCTCATTTGCTTTGTAGTATAAAAAGCAATAAAGGGCTGTTTACTGAGTGAATAAACACTGAATGAATCACAAAAAGCTCTTTATTGCGATTATACTCCAAGGCAGAGGAGATTATTGTTATTACACAAGGAGGCACAATGTGAAAATTTAACTCAATGCGCCAGATTTTCAGACTGTTTCAGTGGCACAATTGTGTTCGGGGAGTACATTGTGTCTAATCTTAGCACGCTGTTTTGACAATTCTGCATGCAAATCAGGTGGTGGGGGTACAAATGCATTTAATTAACTATTTACAGCCAATTTATGCAAGCCTGGTGGCTGGACACGTGTTTTGCACAAGCAATGGCATGCTGAACTGGTTGGAAAATCAGTTGCCCCGTGTGATACATTCAGCCCTGCAGCAGACCTGCGGACATTCTGTAGTGAGGAGCCTCCCAACCACATGTTCAGCTGCAAGGTGCATGATGTCTTCTCCTTACGAGGCAAACCTGCACAGTTTCCATGTAAAGTTAGTTTCAAGGGGGTAGAGAAGGGAATTGTAAGCAATAAGAACTACGTTGATGAGTAGAGAGTCTTTCTCTTTTTTCCCCTTCACCTGCTTCTAACATGTTTTTTTGGGTTTTTTTGTTTTTTTTTTTCAGGTAGTCTTGTCTTGTAGTCCTGATGAAGTGGTTGTGCTGAGAAAAGTAAAGTTAAGCCACAGAGGGTCTTATCTGTGTGGGTCCTCCTGCTGTTAGGCCATTAAAGATGGAACGAGATCTGAAAATAGGACCTTTGTGGCTTTTCCTCCTTGCCAGTCAGCAGGGATAAATTCTGCTACAGTTCAGGTGTGCAGTGCTTGGTCCTGCCGAATCCACCAGCATTTTGAGTGTGTGTGTATCCGTGTGTGCCAAGCATGTGTCCAGGCTACACCACTGCCTTGTGCACAGGCTGTTGTTAGTCGCTTGATGTGTCCCCATGTGTCCTTGTGCACAAGTGCTTCAAGTGTTACTCATACCCTCTCAGCTGACGCAATGTACATCATCTCCCTCAAATAATTATCTAATTATTTGCCAGTTCTCCACTGGAGGCCTTTGTGTCCTCATCCAAAAGAAGTAGGTGGTGAGATGTGGTCTTTCGCCATTGCTTTGCCTTCCTGTGAAACTTGCTGCCTAGGCAAAGGCAACAGAATCTGCACTGAGAAATGGCAGGAGATGCTTCCAGGTACAGAAGATGCTCTCAGTTAGTTCCTGCTGGGACTGTTACAGACTGAAAACCTGCATAGCTAATGCACAGGTCTCGATTATTAACAGGTGATCAGCAGCTAGTTGTTGTTGAATTACAAAAGTGGGTTATGTCCTGAAGATATGTTGGCTAAAAGCTTCATTCTCTTTTACAGTTGGGAAGCTGCTGAGAACCATCTCCAATGTGGCCTGACTGACACCTGAACATGAGAAACAGATAATATAGAATTGGCCTTTTTTTTGTTTTTTTCCTCTTGGCTTCCACTTTTCAGGTGCTCTTGTCTGGTGTTTATGACTGACTGTAAGCATTCATGGGCATAGAAGAAACCCAAGTGAGGCAAGGCTTTTCTATTATGTATTCATTAAAAAAAAAAAAAAAAAAAAAAGAAAATGCCTATAGCAGAGGTATAGTTTGTTAGACAGGAGATATAGTTAGAAAAGCAGGCTTGAACTCCCTGTAAAAATATGCATAAGAAGGTCGTTATGCATTTTTTTGTTTGTTTTTAATTGCTTTTGGGTTCTGCTCCCCCCCCCCCATTTGAAATGCTTCAGCCACACAAAGAGGGAATAGAAACAACATAATGCGATATTGGCAAACAGTCTCATCAGACAACAATAATCAAATCCAACTACCTGGATGCAGCAAAAAATCCTCACAATCTTTTCCAGAATTGTAGGTCTGCTCCATTTATTTGGTTTCATTTCTGAACTACCCAGTGAGCAAGCAAGGAACTAAACTCACAAGAGTCATTTGGAACAAATAGTTCAAATTAGCTCTGGTGTTTGTCCAGTTTTGGGGGCAATTAAGTAGATCCTAGGGATTTGGGGTTTATTTCTTTTTTAATGAAACTTAAAAAGCCTCCTGACGATGCTCTTTGTGAGGCTCACATCAATTCAGTGCTAACAGCACAGGGAACAGACATTGCAGAAACAACGTTAAGAGCTGATATTTGAAAATATGGCCTTTTGGATCTATTTTAAGCCAAACCTCCTGTGTGGAGAAGAGGCATCAACTAGGATCACTCAGGTAAAGAGGAGAAGTATAGGAGCTTTTGCCATCAGCATTTCCTCACCTCACCTATCATGTTACCAACATAAGGAAAAAGCAAGACCTGTAATTGCCAACAAGAGCAAATGATGGTTAAAGTAAAATAACAAAAGGAAAAAGAAAATACAGAATATTATGGGAAATGTACATGAAAAAAACCCTCACAAGCCTTAAAAATATCAATCCCCTGAGCTCAAAGCAATGGATTTATTTTTAAAATTGTTAAATAAACATGAGACAGGAATGGAGGGGGCTGCCGTGGATGAGAATACAAAGTATTTTGTTGATGATAGTTCTGAATCTCCTTTGAAGGTTTATTTTGCGAAGGCCAAAGCTTTCAAGATCCTGAATTCAATTTCTTTGGGCTGCTGGCCTCTGTAAACACTTTCATGGACTACCAGTGGGGTTAGAGGAGCTCTGGCCCTAGAGAACAAAGCCTTCATGTTCAAGACACGATTTCTCCAAGTAAGATGTGGTTTTGGCTGTTCTGTTGAAACCACTTACACCTGGTTTACTTCAGCAGTGCTGGGCAGGATATGGTAAAAGACCTGGAGTGTTAGGACCAAGCATACCAGATGTTTCTACACATACATTCCCTGTCACAGCAGAACTCCTAGCAACAACCCTGTCCCCTTTTTCATTCCCTTGCCCACAATTCAACAATCTAAGCAAACCACTATTTTTAAAATATACTGCTTTTTCTCTTCCAGCTCTGACTCTCATTACCCTTTTGGCCAAGTCCAGCTTAGCTTTAATTCTCCTTAGCAGCTAGGCTCTTGGGTTAACATTTGCCATGTTTGATAACTCACTGGTCTTACAGGTATATTTTTGCATTCAGACAAATGGTTCTATTCTCACAGAAGGGATTAGTGTTGGCTACCCTGTTTTCCAGTGGTCGTATGTAAGGCCTTGCTTGTATGTGCCCCCACCAGGACATATGGGCATGAAGAAAAGTATTGGTAAGCGGGGGAGGAAGGCCTTGCATTACTGAACAAAACCTCATCAGATCAAGTAGAAAAAACCTAACATTCCCAGTGGATCTATCCAAGGTTTCATGCTAATCCCTCTTGGGACAAGACTCCAGGAATATAAGGAATGGCTTATAAATCCTCAGGCTGTTCAATTAGTAATACAAACTGGTCTGTTTTGAAGACATAAGGAGCAGTAAGACCTCCAAATCTGACTTAAGTTTTCTTCTAGAAGAAGGAAAATGGTAAGTCAGGGTTAACAGATGCAAAATAATCCACAAAAAGATCAAATGTGTTTGTCAGCGCGTTCTCATGGCCAGCAGCAACACCTTCACATGGCTTCTTCCCCAGATAAGCCGAGAAGGCACTTCACCTTTCAAGGTGATGTAACCCAAACTATTACAGCTACACACAGGCAGCAACAGCTTGTTGAGGACTGAATACAGCTGATATGATTGAAGAAGTGACCTGGAGGACAAGGGTGTTTCTCCTGGAAGAAGCCACCAGTGCAACAGCAGCAGTACCAAGGTGCAGACCTTTCCATGTAGCTTCAGTCTACCAAGAAACAATGTCAACAGCTGACCACTGAAGCTTCCCAGGCTTATTCTGGCCTCTATCTACCTACTCAGTAGAAAGCCCGAGTCAGTATGAGTAGATTGTCATTGCATCTGTAGACTTCAAGGTTTGTTTTTTGTCTTTTTCTTTTTTTTTTTCCATGGCACCGATCTCTACATCATCTTAAATTCTGATTAATCTAAACCAGCTGCAACTTATTGCAATTATTATTAAAGGGAAAAAGAAACTGAATCAAAATAATGCCAACATTTCCTGGTCTTCACTTTTTCTGACTTGTCTACTTAAACCCCATAAACTCTTCAATGCACACTGTACCCCTCAGGTTAGGAACGTGCAACACCTGTGATTCCCCCGTGGCTCTGTAGATGCTACAGTAATACAAGCAATACCTGACAATGTTTAAATGCTGACATCTGGAGTTCACTTGTTGAGAATTTTATGAGGGGGAAAAAAAAAAAAAAAGCTTACTTTATATGTAATTTTACATGTCACAGCTTTGTTTTTCATTCCCAAATATCATCCCTTTACCTCAATTAGTCAGCCTTCTGTTGCATGAAATGACTGTCATCTTGTGAATGTTGTAATTGCCTTTTGCAAGATGAAAACCAGGTATAGTACTAAAAAAAAAAACCCAAACCAACCACCTAATGGGGCAAACGCTGCATATATACACATAGTTTTGTTTCACTTCAGAGGTGGGAGTGGACAGGCTTGAAAAGAGCAGACCATGCTCCATAGCAAGATGTTATGGTAGAAAAATATTTAGGCCCCGCTTTGTGAATTAAATAGTAAAAACTTTACATCTATACATCTTTATCAGAAGTGATTTCGAAGGCTTTAACAGCACAAGCAGAAACTATTCTGCTCAGTCCTGAACAGCAGCCAGCCCTGGGGTGAAGCGGCACGGCTATTTAAAAGTGATTTACAACATGAGGTTAAGAGGAGCATTCGATGCAAATGAACTCACTGGATGATTTCTGATGGCTAACATGCCATTAGCCTTCCTCATACCAAGCCAGCATTTCAGGCTTTTGTGAAAACCATCATGATTTTTTAAATAAAAGAAAATTTTAAAAGCTCAAAGGACTTATCCAGGTGGACCTGGGGGGAGGAATAGAATTTTGTTCATGAGGCGCTCTCCAGATGAAATTTCACTTACAAAAGAAAGAAGGTTTAAAAAAAAAATAACCTGTCTGGGTGGAACCTGGCAGAAGTGCCTAGACAGGGGACTTTCCCTGCTACCCTGCACTAACTTGTCCCATTAATCCTTTTAATTTCATGTATTCATTTTTACACAGCTTAGCTTGTTCACTGCATGCCAGTACAAATCATGTTTTGCTCCCTCTACTCTCATCATGCTCATTTCTCTGACAGGACCTCGCTGCTGCTGCAGTAACTTATGTGGTCTGTCAGCTGGGCCACTGAGATGCAAATCTCTTTTTGTCCCCTTGGGGTGCCATCGATACTTTATTAAGAGTTTGCATCTCTCTTTATCCAGGGAAGTGATGGACTAACTGCATTTTCCTTCCTCTCTAGTGGTCTCAGAGGGCAATAAATAAATAGATAATCTCTAAAAATGTCTAGTAAATAATGGCTGAAGGAGAATCAACTCATAATTTATCTAGGTTTTCTTAAAACTGAAATTTCTTTTAAAAATATATGTTTCATTTTAAGTATCATTTCCCTCCTCTTTTTCCTGAAGCCATGTCATAAAATAAGTTCATGATACATAACTGAGACTTATTTGCACAGATTATCCAAAACTCTGTCTAAAAACCTAGCTCATCCACCTATCAGATTTTTAAAATATAAACTCTATAGCATATTCGAGTCAGGACCTGATCTGGATGTGCTAAGTCCTCCCTACTGTGGGGGATGCTTGGAGCTGTCATTTAATTTGAGGGCCAAATTCTAACAAACAAACATCTTAAGACTCACCAAAGCTTCAAAGCTAATTGTTTAAGTTTACCCAAACCCATGCTGACTCCCCCTGTTTGGTGATGCTCAGTTTGCACTTAACCTTAAGTATATTGCAGTGAAGATCTCAGAGAAGCTTCTTGGTATATACCTAAAGCTAAAAACATACTTTACAATTTTTCTGAAAACTGGGACATTCTGAGTACTATTTCTGACAGCAGTATTGGCATGTCAGGAGACGAGAAAGCAGTTCAACTTCCATGGGTAATATTAAAAAAATATATTTTTGTTCCTCAGAGCATAACAGAGCTGTGAGAATTGAATGATCCAGAACTGGTGTGTTTGAACACACAGTTCCTGCAGTTTTCAACAGAAACCCCTACACCAACTTCTGGAAATCACATTGTTCAGGATTTCCAAATGTTTGTAAGATCGGGCTCTTTTGGAGTTACATCTCCACATCTAAGACACTGCAAGAAATGAATATGAGAGAGCAAACAGGCCCTGCACTAGGATTTTTTACTTAATGTTATGAAAAGAAAATAATTTCCTTTTGAAATTTCTTTTTCCTGATTAAGCCAAAGTTGCCTTGGCTTTTGCTCTGCTGGTAATCCCTTTGACTAGACACCGGCTGCTCCAGTCTCTAAATCCTCGGTGTTGCAGGTAAAGAGGAGGTGGGCAGCAGAGGAGTGGTCCTGGCGGACCACAGCAGGCTGCTGGTGCACGAGTTGCGACACAGCCTTCATTACCTGGTCATACACTGGTTTTCTCCAAAGCCCTCTCAACTTTTCCAGGATATAGGTCAAATGCTGCTCTCTGAAGGACCAGCTACTCCATATTCTGTTTCCCGTGCCTAAACACAGGGCTCCACACACTTTGTATGGCACATCTTCATCAAGTGCAGAATTACTCATTTCCTCATGGATTTTTCAACAGGCTCATTATGATAGCATCCAAACACTTCTCAAATACCCGTGGATGTTTCTTCAGAGCAGTCTGCTGAGGATGGGAAAAGATGAGATCCTCAGGCATGAAGACTAGGATAAGTCACTGTGAGTTTGGTGTGCCTGAGATGAGATGATGGAGACACATTGTTTTCAGAGTTGAAGTTACTTGATGGTTCTTAGGTTCAAGGCCCTGCTCCAACACCTCCAGGCATGAGGGCCCAGCACCCCTGTGACACAGACCACAGCACACCTGTTAGACCTGCAGAAAACTAGGAGCCACAGTGCCTGATGCCATGGGAAAGCTGTGATCAGCCCGTTTCCTCAGCCCTGCTCCAGCGCTCCATGGCACAGGCAGGTCCAGAGTGCATCCCACTGCCTCCTCCACGAGACCCACTTCTCACCTTCTGCAGTTCGTGTCTGCATTCACTAAGTGCTTTGCAACCATAGCAAACCAAAGGACCTGGGTCCCATGGTTTTGTCCTCCCTGATGCTCTTGGCAATGCCCTGTAGCCCACCCACTGGGCACTGATGTGAAGCTTTGGTCTGCTCAGAGCATTCCTCTACTCTGCTTTCTTTTCTTCTGGTGTAGGCCTGATGGAAGTAGCTGTTTCCTAGACTTGGAAGTTGGCCTTGCTAGTCCCCACACTGACCCATTCCGGTCTGGCTGCAAATGGTCTCCATCCCTGCGTTTCCCTAAACATATTTCTGGGTCCATATTCCTCAAGAAGCTGCTATCTCTATAAAGAGAGTCACAAAACAGTTCACGCTGTTTGTCCGTCTCACCTTGTTTCATTCGCCCTCCATCCTTCAAAACAGAAGACCTATGAATAAGAAAGGTTTGTTTAGCAAGTTAAACTCAAATATTACTTTAAACAGAAGGTTATGAATAAACAGAAGACAAGGCAAAGGCATTCAGCACTGCGACTGGATCATTCTCTAATTGCCTTGTCTGTCCAGAATTCAGCAGGTCTTGCCCTGCACATCA
Organism: Athene noctua; assembly: GCF_965140245.1. NCBI lineage: Eukaryota > Metazoa > Chordata > Aves > Strigiformes > Strigidae > Athene > Athene noctua. The sequence goes on along the minus strand of NC_134052.1, from coordinate 5,083,489 downwards.
GACTGCACACAGCAAAGTTGGGGAGATAAATGCAAATACTCAGCTTGAAACCTGGTGTTTCATGATTCCCTGCTGCATGCCTGCAGGGGTGAAGGCTGTCCCATTTCCTCACATCATATTGTAAGCAAATGTTTCCTTCCCATCTGCAGTCTTCTGACTTTGTAGAGCTTGCTGTCAGCACCCAACCTCACAGACACACTAAGTTACACACAAGATATTTCACAGTCCAATTAGACATATTTAATTTACTAAGGAATTTCATGAGTACAGTGACCACGGGCTTGTGCTCCATGCTATTCAAGACTCCAGTGCTGTGTCCTATCAGAGACCCATGTCCCAACTTTTCCAGCTTCTAAGGAGGAGAGTTGCCAACAGGTCAGCATTTCTACCACACCCACGGGCCACACAAGCTGGCTCTCCAGAACCTTACCCGTGGGCTGGTTTCTGGCACTTCATGGTCCCATGAACTTTGTTCTGTTTCTAGTTGGAGCCTGGAGCATGAATATTTTCAGTGCATCTTTTCCACTTCCTCCAGAACCTCTTTTTGAGATTGCAACTGCACCTCCTCTACACCACCTCTTTTATTTGTACATGAGTACACATCTGACACAAGATCTTAAGACTCTTCATTAGTCTCTTCCTAATTACCCTTGCATCAGCAAAGTAGGAGCAACATTGGATGCAAATATACTACACAGGGTTCAACTTCTGCCCTTGTAATTCTTATCTCAGTTTCTCCAGGCTGTATTTCCTTTGAAGAGTCAAATTCTCTCTTCTCAGTACTTCTGATACTCTTACTCTAAACATAGGAATCTCACTTTTCTTTTAATTAACAGTAGTTTCCTCATTCACCTTCCCATCTTCATAATAAGATGCAGAACTTCAGTTCTGGACAGGCTTAATGCACCCTCCCTAGAATCCCAAAAAGCCACAGTTCTTTTGAAAAAATCAGGAGAACTTGAGACATTAAAGAACAGGTTTGACAACTGTTGGATGATAGAACTAATCCTGTCTTGGGTCAGGGAGAACTAGATGACATCTTAAGGTGTCCTCCACTGCATCCTTTTATAATTCTATTATTTTGTAGAATTAAAGGTGATCAGAAAGCATATTTCTGCATTAGCATTCCCCAGCTTTTCAGCATTTTCAATCCTAAGAAAGTCCTTTTAAGGGGAGATTTTTTGCACAGATGGGCATGCTTAATGCAGTAGAGAGAAAACAAAGTTGCTTGAATACTGTCCTACAATCATTCCTCCTGTGACAGGAGTATTTGTTCTAGATGCTGTCAGCCACCACTTCGAACAAAAGGAGAATCTCTAAGCCTCTTGAAGCCAAGTAACCCTGTGGGCCAACAACCATACCCCGTTATATACCCTGCACCTCGGCAGCGAAGCAGTTAAGAAACCGTTTTCGTTCATGTGAAAATACAAAGCAGCTGCTTAGTTCTACACTTGGCAGAAGAAGACAGCCCCCTTTGCACTCCTTGTCTTCTGCTGCTCTTGGATCATTGCAGAGTTAACCAGCTGTTGCATTCCACATGCCAGTTACACCAGTTTGGAAAAGCAAGAGCAGGGATAGTTTTATGGCTGTACAAAAGGAATGAGAATAATACACTACTGAACCAGAAAGGACAATATTTATACAATAAACATTTTCAGGAACATAATGATTCCTTTGTCGTCAAAATTTTGGAGTGGTTAATTGTGCACACAAAAAGTGCACCTAATCCACATGCTCAATAGCAGTTAATATGTTCCCAGAGTGTCTGTGCACTTCAGATCTGTCCATCTGCACAGCCTTCCCTGCAAAAGTCTTCATAAAATAAGGTGGTCAAACGCACAAACACTTCTGAAAATATAGTTGGATGTATGTAATGTGTCATTTTTTATGTCTGTGAAAATGCAACTCAATATGATTTTGTTTCCAAGTTTAAAAATATTCAACTAAACCAAGAATTGAGTGTTTATTGCAAAAAGTTTGTACTAGCTCTGTGTATACTAAGAAAATACTCAGGTTTGAATTACAATTTGGTCTTGAGATATGGTGGACATAGCCACAAATACCAGCTACAGACTGAGATTCAGAGTCAGAACCTGTCTGTTGCTTCAGGTATTCATTTCAGGCTAAACTCAAATCTACTGAGTTTTGTTTCTGACTGAAATCTAGAGCAAAGATCTATGTGAGTCAAAACAAGCTTAGTGTGAAAACTTTTCTAAAAGCTGAAATGTAGGTAATTGGTACGTTTATGGGTGTCTTTTCAGAAGGTCTGTCCTTTGCTTCCTAAACATCATAAGGAAACTCCCACACTAGTGAACAGATGACCTGGCAACAGATCACAAAGAGTACCTGAAAATGAAACAGAGAAAGACGAGGCCATTCCTAAAAATGAAACCTTTTTTATCTGGGAAAGTTTACAAAAAGAAGCCAAAGGGTTTACAGAGTTCATACATGATTTTAGCTCAGAAGCAATGTTCCTCATACACAGAAGTCTATGCTAAAATTCAGCCTGAATAAACCGACAACCCACATTTCATTATTTTAAATGAGTTCCTAATGAACAGACATTAGGGGGGGGGGGAAAACATTAAAGCAGGCACTGCTGTTTGATCTCATGGTGGGTTAGTCCAGCCCCCCCTGTCCCCTGAGACATACAGCACCGACACAAACTCTTATTAATAACAAAAAACATCCTTCTTGTCGTTTCTTCTCTGTCCCGGTACACTCATTCCTGTAAGCACTAGTGGCTGTTCTCTCTGCTACAGTGCCCTAAACCCTGACATTCATTTCCGATACCCCTTGACACCAAATGCCCAGGCCCCAGCAATAGTCACTTATGGATCTCCTCCTCTCTTCCAATTTCTGAAATTTCCTTGAAACTGAGTCCCTACGATTAGAATTCCTGGGCGATTTCTTGGATCTGCAGCTCCTAGAAGTGTTTGCCAGTAGCATAAGTCCTCAGTGGCCACCACATGGATATCCAAGCTTTTTTTTTTTTTTAAATGCAAGCTAAAAATCTTTAAAACAGAGGAAACTCAGCCAAATGTAAAACCAACATTAAATGGCATTCAAGCAAATGGCACTTGAAAGAGGGAAAAGATTTGCTTACATTCAAGACTTCTTGAAATTTCTGACTCACTTCTCTCAACAGATTTTATTTTTTTAAAAGGAATTATCTCAAATATTTTCCTTTTGCAATAATAACTGTAAACAATACATACCATAATGATATCCGGTCAATAGACATATTGAAAAATTCAAAACATTGCTATTTCAGAATACCTAAAAAACCCCCACTATTCAAATTTCAAATCATAGTCACCTTCAAATGAGAAACACAGCTTTCTTTATGAAAATGTTGAAAAGTCCCACTTCAGTAATTTGTTCCAGAATTCCTTCAAATCTGAGTACTCAAAGCCAGCCTTTCCCAGAGAACTGGGTAGTTTTCACTGAAGTAGCAATCACGTAAGAAAACAAAGTCCTTGAGCAGCAGCAAAATTCTTTATTAAAAAAAGGCTTTTTGTTCATATATAGATCAGGAGGTGAGCTCAGCAAATGTAATGCAGTATGTTGCATGGTTGCCTACTCTGGTTAATTTGTTATATTCTGTAAGGCACAGAGGTTGGAGACTTGACTTGCCTTCCAAACAGCTTTCCGAGCACCTTCCTTCCCCATCCAGCCCAGGACATATTGTGACCTAGAGAGTAATATTTCTATAGGTTGTCTGCACTCTGCTGTTCCCGGCATGCTGGCGTTACTCCTGGGAGTGCCATATTCAGGCAGGATTGGGTAATTGCAATGAGTGCTGGGTACTGAAGTGATGCTCGCCTGCGAGATATTATTTGTGGGATGTAGGCTAATGGCTTATTAGGTCAGGCATCCCACATCCAATGGAACTGTTTTATCGTCATGATGGAGTAAATTGTTATTGTTAGTTAGTGGTGTGTGGGATTTGTGTTAATGTCATTACTGAGTTACTAATGCAAGGCTGTTAATTAATTATGTATAAGAAGGTTTTAGTATCCAGGTCTGCCTGTGACTGGAGAGATTCAGGTGTCCCCCTAACAACTGCCCGGCACTCACCAGCAGTGAGGTTGCTGCAAGAGCACCTCTGAAGGTTATCCCTTCCTGCACAGGTTTTCAATATTAACTTTTAAAGAAATGTTCCCGTTTTGGAGAGCCACACACAAGTCCTTAAACTTGGTTATGCTTCCTGAGAAATAGGAAATAATCAAGAATCCCTGCTCAGAGAGGGCAGCTCTCCGAAACCCTTGCTTTACAGTTTGCCTGTGTACCGGGTGAGCACAGAGTCCTTCACTGCTGTTTTACAATGCTGGGTTTTTATATATATATAACCTGCACTTTCACTGGAGCTGGGACTTGAACACAGTTCCCCTTTACCCATGGCTAGCGGGTTTTGTCCCTCTTTGACACAAGAACACCACCCCCCCGCTTTAGTCCAAAAAGTTTGTTTCAAAGAATTGGCATTTTCCAACCAAAAGACTTTTAATGACAAAATTCCTGAACAGCTCTAATTATACCCTACAGCTCAGTCTGAGGGATAATATTGTTACCCTCTGTAAAATAACAGTCCAGCATCCCATTATGTGTCCCTGATCCTCAGGAACTTGGAGGGGGAGCATTGGTGAGAAGCACAGAAATTTGGGGGGCTGCGAGGCGAGTGCATGCTGCTTCTTTGACCACCCTGGATAAATAAAAACCTCCGTGACTGCTGTGGGATCAAAGCCGGGTGGAAAAATGTTACAAAAGCAACCGGTTTCCATGTGCTGCTCACAGTGGGAAAACAGATGGACAAAGGACGTACCCATCCTAACCGTCCAGCCCCAGCTGCAGGAGGCAAACGCGGGCCTGGTGGTGCACAGAGCAGCGCCCGAGGCACGGGCTGGCCGGCCGAGCGCGGCCCGCTGTCAGCCGCCCCAGCACCCGGGGCGATGCGAGAGGTCGTGCGTGGGCTGGGATCCTTTGGCGCATCAGCCAGCTCTCCCACCAATTTTTAAAGCACGTCGCAGAGCTTTGGAGTTAACTTTCTAATGAGGATAATTATTATTATTACATGCACATATATATATAAAAGCCCCAGAGCCCTGTGAGGTTTCTGCAGATTGTCCCAGAAAGAAAACATTTTCATTGTGTGGGCTGTGATTGGGAACACATGTACACGCCGCACCCCACTTCGCTCTGCTCGCTCTGGTACTAATTACAAGGGGAGCAGAGCCCAGTGCAGAGGTTTCTTTAATTCCTTGGTTTTGGAGACTCAGCAATCGAATTACCTGAAGAGGCTGGAGCTTCTCTGGGGTACAATCAGTCATGCAGCGTTTGGGTTAGGCCAGGGTGGGGAGACACGGATAATATATACATGCTGGCAGCATTATGTAGCCACCCAACTGGGGAAAAAGGAATTTCTCTTAATTAATGGCGTGATGTATGACACGTTAGCAACACAAACTCTTTAATAAACCCTGATGCCTTCTTTAACAATTCACACAAGATGAAAGCGTGCCGGGTTACCTGTAGGAACTGGGTATTCAGAAATGCTGGCAGAGCAGCTTGTGGTGAGAGGTTTAATAGCTGCGCATGGTGCTTTTGATTCTGGAGTTGATTTTAGACAAAGCTGCCTCGAAGCAAAGGAAGCAAGTTTCACTTTCAACCTCGCCCAGGGCTGCTACCCAGAGATGTAGATACCAGTGAAGAAGGCTGAAATCTTAATTTAATTAACTATAACTCCCAATAGGACAAGCTTGGGAGTTTTGGTTTGGAGCATGATTGTCAAAATCAATTGAGCTAAAGTACTGGCTTTCCAAGTTCCACTTCAAGTTTTCATTTGGCACAGGACTGAGACACAGACTAGATATGAAACTCAGATTCACTTAGGTTTGCCTAAAGTATAAGGGTACTCAGATTTGGCTTATGTCAAAAAAACATGTTTACAGTTACAATGAGTTTGGCCTTCTCCCACACTAAAACCTATTTATTTAAACCTCTCATTTTGGTCATGTCTTTTCCATCTTATATTTCTTAGCCTGCTAGGTCAAAAAGTGAGTAAATAGGTCAAGTCCTTCATAAAAAATGAAATACAGAGGAGATGTGGCTAGGACTTGGACTCCAGATCTCTAAATTAAGCATATTAGCAAAGACTGCTATGAATTACTATTTATTCTTATGCTCTTTGATGGTCTTTGCCTCCTTGAAGAACAGTTTCTGGTTTAGACCAAGAAAGGAAAGGAAAAGGAAATGTCCCAGTTCTTGGCAGCTGTGGAGATCCCTCAGCTGAGATCCTGGAAGCACTAAAACCTCAGAAAGAGAGAGCTGAGGACAGTGAAGACAAAATATGAAGAAAGAAATAAAATCTTAATCATGGCCCACCAAATTCAGCAGAAAAAATGGGCATAATTCCCATGGCCTTCAGGACAAGTCCACAACTCAGAGAACGGACACAGATCCCAGACTGAAGACATGACAGTAAATTTCAAACTCACCTAATCACAAATACAATAACAAAAATATTTTAGGACTCTTCTGTAATAAATTCATGGCATCTATGTCCTTAAAAAAGGATGACAAATCCCTTTGACCTGAGACCAAGACCAGGCTGTAGCATAACATAGTACTGTTCAATTCCATATCCTTGAGCTCCAAGTAGGGTGACCCATAAGAAAAACTCCAGACACCAAACACTCAACATAGGACTTTTCTCTCTATTACACACCACAATCACATCACCTTTCTTCCATGGCTCTCCATAAAGGTGAGAAAGAAGAAAAAGCTCTCCAGTGAGTAAAAACATTGCATTCCCCGAAAGACAAAGGAGAGAACAGTCGTACTCCAAACATGCTTCTTCATTCTGGTGCAAAACTTTTTTCATTTTCTCTTTTTTTTTTTTTTTTTTTTTTTTTTTAATTTTTGAGAGCAATTTAGTGTGGCAAATAAAAGCCCAGCTAATTTTTAAATCAGCATGTAGCCAACTCAGCCACCCAGTAGCTCTGTCCTTGGGCAATATTATTGAAGCACACACAATCTATACTAAAGCGATCAGCTTCCCTCAGGCCTGCCAAGGGGATGCGTTAGGCGAGCCCAAAATATGACAGAAGGAAATTTATGTGCAACTTTTACACATAATATCTCATTATGACTCTCCCCAATCTTTCAATTTTAAAAATAAACGGCCTTTGTAATGATTTTACCAGGAGCATGTTGGAAGGGAGATTGAAAAAGAAAAAGGAAAGTGGCTTTGGCTACAGTTATTTCTTTTGCTCTTCTCCTTCTCTCGGGTTTTTCTTTAATTTTCCTGAAGATGTTTCCACTCAATTTAGGAAGAAATGGAATTTCCCCCTCCCTGCCACCACTCTTTCTCTGTTTTGCCCATGTTTTCAAAGAATGGAATGGCTGACATAATGAAGCCTCTGTCAATAGCAAAATCATTTTGACTGCTTGGTAAATAATGAAAGTTTCCACTTAATGTGCAAGCCAGCTTACCCAAGGGGACGAGTGCTTGGTCCCCTTCCAGACCAGCAAACTGTCATCCCTTGCACTCCCCCCCCCCCCCCCCCCCCCAACCCCAGCCCATCTGAGAGCATTGCCTTGCAGCAAGGAGAAACAAGAGTTCAGCTGAGACCAGAGTTAGTGGTTGCTTTGCCATGAAGCACATACACTTTTGGACACGACAGAACTGATTGCACAACCATGTCAGCTGGTGCTTGAGGATCAGGCCCAAAATGGAATCAGCAAAAGATGGAATAAATAAATATTCACAAATAAGTGAGGGGAAAGTCCCCAGTGATAACTGGTCTGCAAACACACAATTGCCAGAGCTGAACTCTAGGACTTGGTTTGATAAAGAAAGGGTAACGCTGTACGTTTACCCTTCTCCACTGAGATGCCAGTCCTCACATGATTTTCTAACGTTTCACTGTGGGTATCAGCAGGAATGATTTCATGTGCTGTTCATACTCCACAGACCACAGCTTGCGAGCCCACGGGAGGAACATATACCTGAAGTGAGAATCGGTTATAAGCATTTTCGGGAACAACCTCCTCTTAGGGGGGTAAGGAAAACAAACAAAACTAAACTCTCACAGCTTCTGCTGGTAGCAGAGTCGGTTGTTCTCAGAGCAGAAAGCAGAATCACTGCCAATGTACACTGACTGGTGGAAAGAGCTTTCCCATTGCGGGCTGATGGGCAAATGACCATTATCAAGCAGAGAGAACTGGAGCAAATGTAAAAATATTCCAATCTGTACAAAAAAAGCTTTCATAGTTACACAGTACTACACCATCATTCCTTTGCATCCCAAGTATCTTTTCAGGAGATAACAGCTTGTATATGCCTGTTCCCCTCTAAGTCTCTTTCCTCCTCTGAACTCCACAGACTGGGCCAGCATCATGCTTTTAACCATATTTGCCTCATTCATTTATACATTGCTGCTTACTTTTCCATATGACTATACACCGTTTGGTTTTCATTTTTAATGCACTTGTGAAACCAGTACTAAAGTTATTAGCACCAAAAATCTGTAGATGCCATTCGGAGGGCTCATTGCTCTCCTCATCAATCCCCACATCTCTCCAGTCAGTCCGGCACTGACAGCCTGTCAATACCCACCCGTATGGAGCCAGGGGGGCGATCTCCCCTCTCAGGTGGCTTTCAGCTGTATCTTTTCTCTGAGGGCTGAGCTATGAATATTTGTTTAATTCTGGGGAAACCACAAGAAAATTTGAATCTGGATACTGAAGTAAATAAGAGGAATGTATATACATTTAGCAAATGGCCATGACAAAAATAACATCAGAAAACAGAGAGAAGAAAAAATATACATCTTGGCAAGAGATTGTGTATTTTCATTGTCGTTACAATGTATTAATTTGAAGAGATTGTTTTGTTTAGGCAGTACAATTTCACTTCGTTTATTCTCTTCGAGGAAAAAAAAGACTGAGGTCAAGGGGCTGATCCTCAGTAGCTTATTCCACACTACCTAGAACAAAAGGAGGAGGTGAGAAATGAACCAGGATCTACCCAGGGTGATTTTACAGACTAATGCAGTTCTTTTACCCATCCCACCAAGGCCTGGAAAAAAAAAAAGTGTTTAATACAGTCTTCCAACAGAGGGACAAAACTGAACTTGCTGAACTTAGAAATATTTAAAGGAGATTCACCGGTTAATGTTGGTCAAGAGAGATTGTTTGTTGTAGTAGCTTCACTGTAACGTTTGTTTTGGGAGCGAATGGCTACACCAGCATTGTTACCATTAGTATTAGTGACACAAAATATCAGATAGATAGAATTTAGGAGCAAGTGGCAGAAAATCATCAGCCTGGGAGTCGCTGTGGGTTGATTAGCATAATGTGGCCAATGAATTCTCTGAGCCTCAGTTTTCCCCACTGTAAAATAGGTACAAGCCATTAGGTTAATGAGGATTCATTTATTCTTAGACAATGCTTTGAATTTGGCATCTGCCATGGACACACAATATAAGTGAAGAACCTCACACCAAGCTAATTTTGAATACACCTGACACAGGCGATACGTGAAATATATGGCAGTAAAACTCCTGAACATTTAGCATCCAGGGTGGAATGTTGCAATTCCACTGATTGCACTAAATACATGTTTGTGTTGTACTGTAATTGCTCTGCTTTTAAATCAAACAGCACAACAATTAGTGCATGGCTGTTCTTCGTACACCTTAACATGCTTTACTTCACTGAATGCTTTAAATGGCAAATTTTACCCCTCTGTTTGAATGGATTTAAAGCAAATCTGCTTCAAATCTTTCCAAGCTTGACACATCTCCACGTATTACCTGGCAATGCTACTGTTCTCACTGAGCAGTCTGAGTCTAGAAAATCCTCTAGAAGTGAAGGCACCTTTGCTCCACCACTGATTTCGTTGGAAATACAAAGCATTGGACACATCCCAAACTCATTTTTCCATCTGTAGAATTAACTCTTTTCTATTGAGTTGTTTAATGGGATCCACCACTACAGAAGTTGGGTGTATCTTTGAAGTATTTTCTAGGTGGGTATGAACACTTATTTATTTCCAAACACATTTATTTCCAAAAGATTGACTAGAAAGCTCAGAATTTAAGAACATTAAAGAGGGCAAGAGGCTGGGAATGTGGAGAGAAGAGAGCAGAGTACACTATGATGGGGCTATTTCAGCCTCATCTTGCTAATCTGCTCTTTTGGAGACCTCTGGTCGCAGGCCAATGTCACACTTTTGCTCCCGACAGACTAACCACAGAGCAGAGGACCTGGTCTGGCCACCTGGTCACAGTTACCTAAGGCAGCCAAAAAGTTCAGTGACTGCTTGTGGTTTCAAATCCCAGAACCCGTAAAGTACAAATACAGGTTCTAAATGCAAGGCTGTGACCTCTTCACTCACCAATAAAACATGCCCACAGTCATAATAAACAAAACATTACAATTCAGGGTGGCAAGGCATAAACCAGTCATATGTATTTTCTTTCTGGCCACTTAAGCAAATCTTAGCCTTTACCAAAAACTACCTCAGTGAACTAAGTTAGCAAAACAATCCTGATTACAACATAGGTTAAAAAAAAAAAAAAAGTCAAATAAACTTAACCTAGGGTTTCTCATGGGATGTTTTATGTTCTTGTTGTTGCAGAGGAGAATATGGGCCAGGATAAACATGGAAGGGACACAAGTGTGATAATATAATGATACCTTTTATTAGCTCAAAGACGAAAAAAGAATAACAGAACTTTGGATACATCAAAGGTCTTTTTTCTTCACTTTCAGGATGCAGAAAGGAAAAACCGCTGCTTGTATATTCCTGACAATACTCATCTTGTCAGGAGCATGAATTGATGTCGTGGGCTTTTCATTTCTTTGGATAGCCAGCAAAAGAGGGGGAAGGGGAGAAAAAAGAGTTGCTTTGTAGAAATCGAAGGAACTGACATCTGGTTATACAACAATACAAATTTCCAGCTCATACTTAATAGCACAAATAAACTGAAAAGAGTTGCTGGCTACTTTCAGTGTGACGCTGTGGTAACGTTGCTCTGCTCTTTTCCATGGGCTACCTATGGAGCTGCAGTGGATCACCATCAGGGAGGGAGCAGAGGCAGGTTTTTAGGAAACACTTTTGCAGGAGATAAAGATGACAAGATCAGAGAAGATGACAAGATGGGTACTTCTGTGTGTGAGTCTCTTCACTAAAGGGACAAGATTCAGAACTGCTGGAGGGGAAAGAAAATAATAAATAAATAAATAAATAAAACCAACAACAACAAAAAACCCAAGCAAAACAAACAGTGCACATGAGGAGATAAACCTGTGGATAAAAGTGATGTGCTGGCAGTCTGGTATCTGCTGGCTATTGTCAGACACAGCAGAGTTGGTGCTGTGGATTAATGATTTCTTTTCCATTCTCTTACATCTTTTTCAGCCCCGCCATCATTTATTGTAGCATCCTTACTTTGTTACTTTGACTGACAGAAGGGGAATAAACTTTACCCTGCAGGTGTTTTCAGGAGAAATTATCTTTTCCCCAGGAACTGGATCCTAGATTTGGTGAGTAACAGTTATTTTTCCCAACAGTTCATGACACTGTAGTAGCAGACACTTTTTCCCTGGGTATTTCAGATACGCGCACCCATGTCCTAAACAGTACCGGTCTTCTGTGAATATATATTTGTAAATGTAGGAAGTTATTTTAGAGTGTTAGGCTAGGAAGTGTATTAAAAGACCTATCACATTGATTTCAAAGCATTACATTTTGACATCTTCAGTGCAGACAGGCCAGGAAGCTTAAAATATATTTATCACAAGAAGCAGATTAAGTCCATTTTACCCTTTCAAAACAGATCTCAAGCTTCCTCAAGCAATAATGGCATATTTTTCAACTGACTAAAATAAAAAAAGGGATTAATAGTGTGACTAGAAAGAGAGAGCCACCTCTAAAGGAGATTCCACAATACAGGCAAAGGGGGGTAGAAAGAGGAGCCTTTCCTGACATTTTGCTTTCTTGTTAATACACTCCTACTTCCATTCAGTGCAAAACTGATGCTCATTCACTTGTTTCCCTCAATGTTAGTATAAGTATATAAACTATGTATATATACATATATATATATTTTACTGCAGCAGAGATGCAATAAGGGAAAGCATGAAGAGCCTAATGCAGCACGTGTTCAGGAGGCAGCCAGCGAAAGACTAAGGAACAAGAGAGAAATCATCAGCTGATCAGCCCTGTCAAAAGCCAAGGATGGGGATGGCAAATGTTTGAGAGGGGGGCAGAGAGAGTGAGGGAGGGAGACTGGCACAACACCGTGATTGCAGTGGCTAATGGAGAAGCCACAAGCTTTGCAGACATACAGTTCAGGCTGCAGCACTGACTTTTGACCCCACATCTCTGTTAAGCAGCATTTGATGAAATAAGATGATGCATTTTGATTTTTTTTTTTTTTTTTTTTTTCTGCAACAGCATTACTCAAACACAGAGGCACAGTGGAGGAAGAACAGAAATGCATATTTATACTCAGAGCAGTTTCTGTGCTTTCTAGAGAACAAGGCACTTTTGGGCAAAGTTGAAGGGCCAGGAATATCCCCACGGGGTGGCCATGGAAGCATGCATGGGCACTCTGTACCACCACGCTGCAATCCAGCGGCCGATTGGCTCAGGCTTCCCCACCGCCGAGCTCCAGCGCTCTGGGAAAAACCTTGATGAATTTTAAAAACGGCTGCAGAGAACATGTTACATCTCCACGGTGTTGGTGTTGCCTGGAAGTCTGGACTGTAGCACAGGAGGAGTTTACCCTATTTCAAAGGACCGCAGGGAGGATAATTTTGCTGATGCTAGGCGTGCCCTAGCTGATTCAGAGAGATACTCAGACATTACCAGGGTGAATGCCCATAGATTGAGAGATAGCATTTAAAGTGTGCCTTCTACCTGCAAGTGCTGGGAGAAAAAAAAAAAAAGAGTGTTGGCCGCTGGCTGAATCACACCCCACCAGCTCTGCAATAACTGGGAGACCAAATGGCAAAAGAACATGCCTTATATCCTCTGCCTTCTTCAAAATTTCTTGTCTGAATTTCTTCTGGTCTCCTTCCAACCATTGAGCAAGCTATTGTTTGTTGCAGTAGTAAGCTAAATAAAAATCAAATCTCTTTAGGGTTTTTTTTATGGATTATACAGCCTTTATTTTAAAATTACTCTGCCACTGAGGCTAACATGAAAAAGATGGTCTCTTTTGTGGAAGGTTCAGCACTGGCACATGGGCACACTGAGAATGCCTGGCTGTGAAGTGCCTGTTTGATATCCAGTTACCAGTTTCATGGGACACAGACTTTTTTTTTTTTCTTTAATTTCTTTGCCACAGAAAACTCTGAAGGATGAATGTTTCTGAAAATAAAGACGTTACTTGGCCTATTCTGTCAACATCAGCTTTACCTAAGTGCATTGGACCTTTACCGAGGCCTAAGCTGAAATATTACTCTTTGCAATAAACATAATGAAAAATAAGGGAAAGCCATTTCATTGTCAGTTTTGGGGGGTTTTGTGGGTTTTTTTCTATCATAAGAGAGACCAAATGCGTGACTCTAGTTTATGTGTCCATACATCACTGCATTTGTGGAAGACATACTCTGCTTGGACAACAGCTGAAATTGGCCTTGATATAGGAAATATAAAAGAAAGCAAAATAAATGAGTGATCTACGGAACTATTTATTGTAGCAGCTTTGGATCATTCCATAGGTCACATATTTGCTTTATTGGATTAGCAGTGAGCACATGTGTGCATCACATACACACACAGCAATTTCTTGTATCTCTTGGTCTGTTTTCTTGGCTAAGTGGCAAGAAAATGTAATTTCTCCTTTATCACAGTGGAACAGTGACAAAAAGATTTGCCTCAGCACCTGCCAGTCTTACCCCAAATTCCTGTAGAGTCCTCCTTGCAGGCTCTGCCCTTCAGCCATGTGCAGGCATCCCCTTCATGTCCTACAACGGTCCCATTAACTTGAACCACGATTTCAACCTGCCCTCCAAGCCATTCACTTTTCCTTGAGCAAAGTGGAGAGGCAACTTCCTACCAGTGGCAATCCTGGTTTTATGGAAATCAAAGACACATCTCCCAGTTCTGGCAGGAGTAGCTGCCCTAAATCTCTGTCACTAGTGCAGCTCTTTAAGAGCACAGTAATTCTCCACCAAATTGAATCTTCTCTGACAATTGGCAGCACATCAGAGACAATTCACAGGCATATTTTTTCCCCTTTCCTAACAGGAAATAGGGCTTGTGTTACATTTACAGTGACCTGGAGCTCCAGGGGCAGACTAATATCTCACCTAAACAAACAGACAGTATTTCTTCCCTGATAAAGGCGGATGGGCTGAAAGGGAAAGCCAACTTGGCTGTGGCCTCCCCAGCTCCCAGCAGCAGTATGGGAGGTGTCAACAATGTGCAAACCTGTGAACACCAACACAAGGATCCCTGATGCAGCCCAGGATGATGGTTCAGACAGTTTGGAGCTGCAGGTCAGTGTTTGCGCTCAGTTTTGTTTTTGTTTTAATGAAATGACCACTGTCTCATCTCCCGTGGACCTCAGTGGGGTTCCCTCTCACAGTGTGAATTGGGGCTTTCACTGTTCAACCCATGGTAGGGCAGAGGGGACCCAAACATCCCCTTCTGCTAAACCTCTCCACCTCCTTGGAATCTGCAGTGTTTTCCCAGGAGGTTCCCACTTGCCTCTGTGGGGATAGGGAGATAATTCTGGGCTTTATTCGTGGTGGTTTTAAAAAAGCAAACTCCAAACTGTGTGAAACGACTCTGGGGGACAATAACTTGCAACAGATGTCATGATTGTTCAATGTCCGATTGACAAAAGAGCCTTCAGAAATAATAAACGCCTACATGTGCTTGCTTGTAAGACAAATACCATTCAGATACTATTTTTCTTGGATTTTCCTCCCCTGATATACTACTGTATGTTCTGCCCAGAAGTGCTATCCTGTACATCCCTTATAAAAATCAGAGAAACAAATCAAAACTGATGGGGAAATCTACCGATTGCAAAACTCCACACCATACGTGCATCACACTAAACATGGACATGAAAAGCAGAAGTGAAATGTCTGGTTTCACACCCATTAACTCCAAATGCTAAAGGCACCAGAAAAACCTGCATATTTTAACAGTCTGACTATCCCAGCAGCTCAATTCACCCCTCTGCTACCCAAAACCCCATTCAGAACAGCAGCAACCGTTTTTCTGATATAACCAGGCTTTGCATCAGACCCTCAGCTTCCCCCAGTGTGCACAGGATTGCACCTCCTGAAAATCTCACGCCCTTCAGTATACCCAAGGAAAGCACAGTTTAGAGTTGAAGGCAGTATGTATCTCAACCTCAGAAATTTTTGACTTTCCAAAATACCATGAAAACACAAAAACTCTGCAGCTTCTCCCCTGCACATTTTTTCCCCTAAGACAATGAGGGAGGCGCAGCAAGGTGAAGGGACTCCCCAGTAGCTCAGGGTGAGCACCCATGCCAGGGAGTCCCTCCGTGCAACACCTCCCTGAGCCTGACCCCGTCCCACAGGATCCCTATCTGCTTCTGGTACAGGAAAAAGCACACTTCAGGCTCCTGTGAGTCAGACAAAGTCTGTCTTTATAGACAAAACCAGTATAGCAGCAGGAGGAGCGAAATCCAAAGTGGGATAAATGTCTGTAGCAGAAGATATCCTCTTAGGGAGCAGCAGAAAGACAGTGACAGGCGAGGGAGCGATACTGCTGGAATGACTCGCTTTTAAGCTGTTGTTTTGGCTTTTTCAATGCAACCACAAGTCTGTTCATGTTAGGCACAGAGCTCTCTCTCTCTCTCCCTGGTTATTTCCAGGAATCGGCCATCAACACTTGACAATTAGAACAGCACAAGAGCTGCGGCTGGCCAGTCTCAGTAGGTCTGAGCTCCCTGGTTCATTTTTTTTGCAAGAGAAACAGCTGTTGACCTTTGGCTTTTCTGTGTCACTCATTGTCATGGCATTGAATAGAGGTATTTTAGGATGACCATATCTGTTTACACCAGCAGTTACAACATATCCCCTATAAATCTCACTGTTAGGTGGAAAAGCAATGTGCCAGCCAGTCATCATTCCTACTAGTGTACCTGCTCTCTAATCACCCCCATCAATACTTCTGCTATCCAGGTTGAATTTTGGAAAGCAACTGAATTTTAACTCCTCAAGTCTGTTTTGGGGCCCTCAAAACCTCTTGCTGAAGCTCAGAGTGAAACTGTATGCCAGCCTCAAACAAGTGAGAATTTTCTGTGACTGCATCCTGTGGTTTCAGCTGGTTTTGCAATTAAGTTTGTGTCCTAGTTTCGTTCTGAATTTCAGCTGGTGCCATGCTCAGCTCAGATAAATCAGAACTTTAAAAGGAAACTCAACCCTGTATGAGCCCCTCCTCTGAACTGTCACCCTGTGCTTTTTTTTTTGTTGTTGTTGTCATTCTCTTCCCCAACTCATTTCCAGTCAAGTTAAACTCTCCTCTAGTCACTGCTCTTTCATTCATAGCACAAGTGAAAGAAGCCTCCCAGGGCATTTGGAGGTGGCTGCTAGGCCTTTCCCTCCAAATGCACGTTAATCAGTGGCTCTGCTTTCAGCCCTCATGCATTTCTGAAAATATAAAGGCAGAGCTCTGTTCTCCACAGATGAGCATGTGCTACTGAGCTCTTTGTAGCCTCTGAACACTGGGTTCAGTATCCATCAAAAAGCCAACTTGTCTGCACACACAGATGACTGCTGTCTGCTCATTAGAAGGAGGCTTAGCCGCTATGATGGTGTTTCGCAGCCTGAGAAGCACTTTCTGGCTTTGTTAATAGTCCAGAGCATGAAAAAGCAGGAAAGACAAGCAAGCATTAATCTGAAGAAGAGTGGTCAAGTGGGTACTCAAGGGCTTCACATCCTTCCAGGAGTCTGAAGTCAAGAAGCTAAAATTGAGTCCAAAGCTGAGAAACCAGAAGTCACGGAAAAGAGGTTGCTTGTATGTGCTGAAGTCTTGTAGATGCAGTTATGTACTTTTGTTTTCACAGTCAAACGTGTTGCCTCCATCTGTGTAAACAAAAAGCAGAGAAAGTTAACATTACACGAAAAATAACAGTAGAGGGAAGGAAAGTTGAGCAGATTTTGGCTACACAGCAAAGAAACTAGATGGGATTAAGGCTTCAACTCAGTCTTGTCCTCATTTCCAAATCCAGATGAAGAAAAAGGACCCAACAAAAGAGGGAAAGGGAAAAGGTCCTTTAGAGGACTGTACCAGCCAGGCCAGTAACATGACCTGTGAGAACTCAATCTGATTTTAATGCGGTGGGAAGTGTGCCCAGGACTCTCGGTAATGCTCTGTGTTGTACGTAACGTCACACAGCCCCAGTGAGACAGGGTGCTGAGTCGACACAGCTGGAGGGAAAACTCATCCGGAGTCCCATGCTAAGCAGTAAATAATTAAGTAAATAAACTTCCGTGACATTCGGGTATTTTGTTATTATTGTTTAGGTGCATTAAAATAAACCCCCAAAAGATCAGCCAATAAGGTCCTTAGACAGATTTCCTTTGCGCAACGAGTGATTTTTATGTATTACCTCTCTACAAATACATGTATTTCTCATCAGTCTTATCCTGTCCTGCATTGCCTTACCCCTCCCGCTATTCGCCCATAAACTTTAGAGACACTCTCTCATACACAGTTTCAGGTGCATGATATGTCTTATCTGCCAGATAAGACTGAATTTGTTCATTTTGCTAAAAAGGCCCAGGCTAAAAAAGCACTTCCTTAAAGCATGACATGTATTAATTAAAAAGTTTGCTTAAATAGGGTTATAATCAGAAGTGTTGTTCAAACAGTTAATGTGATTTTTGAAGAAATTTTTTTTTAAATCCTGTGAAATCTGAAAGTATCTCAGAATCTGCCTAGACTGCAGAGAAAGGGTGCTCCACTGTGAGTCTTGCATGCTGGGCACCACAGTCAGGAACTGTTGGATGTCACTGCAGAATGTTTCTGGCCTGTATTTCCCTTAAGTGGAAACAGGGTTAGAGGGAGACACAGAGGAGCTCTGCTCCAGCATCTCCTGGGGCATGCACCCCACCCAGGGCCACTGCATGTGCTCCATATTACCACGATGGAGCTTGGCCAACTGGATTAGAAGGAAAATATCACCTGACAGAAATTTTTCAACCATATAAAGGAAATATTAATGATGGACAAGTAGAAAATGTATGTAGCGGGTAGAACAGAATGATTTAAAAAACTCAGAATCTCTTAAAAATGATTGGCATTGATTCAGTCTGGGTATTCAGTCTAGATACTAGAAATCCACAAAAAATGAAAGATCTGGAAAACCTGGTGAAATTTCTCTTTTTTAGCTGTGAGTGTGGAGTCTTCTATAGTTTTAATTTTTTAAAAACTATCAGATAATAACAGATGCACAAAGCTTTCCCTGTGATCGTCTCCTTCACACATACAGACATACACCACCCAAATCAGATCCAAACCGGATAGTGTGAGCAGAACAATGGGAAACAGATAGCATCTGGTTCTTTTTTTTTTTTTTAAAAAAAAAAAAAAAAGGAAAAAAAAATCACGTGCAAAGTGGTTAAGTAACTGTCTCCTTCTCTCCTCCACCTTTTTTTGGTATCTTGATTAAAATCCAAACCACCAAGCAGATCTTTTGAGGTGGGGAGCTGGGGGAGGAGAGGAAGGCAGAGAGAAGGAAGGAGATAACCTGTCCTCTCAGCCCTGTGCCCTTCCCCTCCAAAGGCAGACACAGGGCAGCGAAGTAGGGACCCAGGTGGCGTCCCGCTGGCACCCTCCAGCCCTCTCAGCCCACCGCCTGCGTCACAGCGTGTACAGAAACCCAAGGCTCACAGATGTGTTTGAAGGTACTTCCCTAAGTCCAGGTCTCCTGCCTTTTCACACAGTTTAGTGAGAGGAAGTGGGCGACTTCTCTGTGCAGGCCTAAACTGATTTCCCTAAAATCAAGGAAGAACACCTGATGCCATCAGTGGACTTTGATTCTATGCTTAAATGAGGGTTTTTGCTATTCAGTATCAACCACATTTATTACTTTCCTACTTCAAAACTGTCAGGCAATGAGTCACAGAGTGAAAAAATGCTGTGAGATTTATGTGACCTATCCTGTACAGGCAGTAACATAAAAGGTGTAAACAATATATTATTGTTGTCATTCCTGCTGGCATATAGTTAAGAGCAATCAAGAATCCACTGGATTCCTCTATCACATCCCAGTACAATATCTTTGTAGAAAACACATAACTTGCAAAAGTAATTGAAACAAGTACAACCAGGAAGGATTATGTGCTACCAGGATCTAAAATCACCTTCAGGTCTACAATTTTATATTTTTTTCTATGTATCAGGAAAAAAAAAAAAAAAAAAAAGCCGTTTCAGTGAAAAATCAAAGGCCACTTTTAAAAAATTGGAAATCAGAACAAGACGAAATGTTTCACACTGCACAAATACACACAATTTGTACTGCCAGCGTAAGTACATAAGGAACCAGCCATGTGCTCTACCCTTTTTATACCTCTTAGCTGTGTAAACTACTCAAAACTGGAGGGCACATGTCACTTACACTGACATGCAAATCATTACTGCTTTGTCTGCCAGGAAATTTGTGTAAACCAATGCTGAGTTCAGGTTCATTATATTGACATTTTCACCAACAAGTAAATTGAAAGGTTACATTGTTGACATACCAGATGTTATGCAAACCGCTTTTCAAACCATGGTTTCCATACGTCTCTATAAATAAATAAATTACATGCTTACAAATGGTGTGTGAATCAATATATGGTAAATCACCCATTTATACACACACAGCAAAAACTACTGTGTGTAAACCCCATATTTCACACAATGTCAAAACCTCCTTTTTCACCCAGTACTTTTCATTTTCCCGAAAATAGCTGTCATCTATGTAAATGTTTTCTCTCAAGACCAACTGTTCTTCATAGTAAGAACATTACACGGAAACCTGGGTGCCTGAATTAGCACATGGTGTTATCAATGGGAGTTAAGCACCCAAGTGAGAGTTAGGCTACGACACATCTTTAAGGATTTGAGTTTATGCATCTAAAAGAGTAGATTTGCATGTGCTAACTTTAGGCACACTCAAGTTTTTAATATGGATTTGCTCCAGTTTAGATTTAGCCTCGGGGTATTTTGACCCTCTCCTTCTGCATTTTTTCCCCCTTGACTCATCTCTAATAACAAAAACAAGCAATATGCTATTTGTCAAATGAGATACTTATCTGAGATTGGTTCTCCTTTCACAGTGATGCAAATCAGGACTCACCTTGCAATTACAGTCTCTATGAAGCAGACCTGGTCCAGGATGAAATCACAAGGGTTAATAATGTGATTTTAAAATGGTGTTGCAATCACTTGGTCTCAGGACTAAAACAAAGTGGGGCTGACCCTATCTTAGCTTACAAAGGCCTTTGGGTACCTCAGACTTCATTACTACAGGACAGAAAATGGTGTTTGGTCCTTGTTCATCAAGTCTCCCACTGCGACCATTATTTCTCTAGAAGTCCTCTGCAGTGCCAATGATTTCTTGCCATGCCCAGTTTCCAATGTATGAATTTATTCTGGTGTAAATCAGGGCAAACCAGATTAATTTCCTAAATCTCCAGTTGCAGAAAAATGAGACTTCTTGAAATGACGGTGATGCCTTCTGCCAGTTGCCTCATCTCCTAATCAAAGAAATGTCATAACAAATCAGCTTTTCTATAGTACATTATATACATTCAACATACAGAGGCAGAGTGGTTTCAATACACACCCAAAGGCTCCTCCAAGCTGGAAGAAGCCTTGATCAATTCAGACCCTTCTCAACCAGCTGTGACACAGGACTGTGTCTTTCCCACTTTATAATTCTTCGTTGAGTACTCATACTGAAATTGTTTCATAACCACATGAATTTGGAGTTTTCATTTCACCCTTGGAAGAAATGTAGAGTCTGGCACAGTGACAAGTATAACAGTGTGTAAAAGCACAATTAACTTATGCTCCCACCCCATTTTTTTACATTTCTAAGGAAGCTCTGAGTTTCAGAGTGATTGTTTTCACTTCGGAGCCAGCAGCACACAATCCCTTCACTTCATCAGCAATGTTGTACAAAGCCGGCGTGTTCGGTCACCAGCATGAGTCCCTGTCCCACCGCCGGGGGAGAGAGATGACAGCACACGGCATACCCTGCATCTTCCCCCAGCAACAGGCCTCCTAACCAAGAGAAGCGGTAATTAAAAAGGCCAAGTGCAGTTACATACAGCACTAACAGAGTCCGGCACCATAATCCCTAGGTTTTTAACTAGTACAACCAACTTTTCATTTCCAAAATGGGAATTTGTTTATACATAAACAAGTAACACCTTAGAGACTAAAGATAAAACAAAGTTTTTCAATGTTGATTAAATTAGAATGTGCCAAAAGATGCTTAAGATGCTTGCCAAGTATTCTGAGATCTTGAATTCTCAACCCATCTTGGTAAAAGAAAGATGGCTAAAAAGAAAATGGTTTCAGACACTCCATGCTAAGATCCCAACACTTCAAATATTTATGAACATTCATATCTACCTGCTTTCCAAAGACAGCTTGGGTGAACAAAACTAATTTTAAATTTTTCAGAATATTGGCCCGTCTGCCTGACAATGATTTGCCGTGTGGCTGAGACGGAGTGGTGCGTGAAGGTGGTGGTTATGAAGTCAGGAAACTTTTTTATTAGTTTGAGGATATTGAATGAGCAAGGATGAAGTTCTCTGTGCTGAACATGGATATTGTATCAAACCATCGCTTTGAACTTGGTTCCCTCATGGCTTCAGTTTACTGCCACTTGCTTCCCTGAGATCTCTGAATGATACCATGTAGAATATCTCACTTGCATTTCACCTTCTTCCTGATAAGGATAGACCCTCAAAATTCAGTGTTCATCTTCCACTATAGCTAAGCATCTATTTTCCTTTTTGTCACCCTTTTATTGACCTTTCTTCAGCAGCTACATGTAAATATCTCACTAGCAACTGGTACTAGCACAGATCAGAGGTGATTTCCGATTTAATCAGCCCGGGCCCTAATAATCTCAAGTCAAAAAAAAAAAAAAATATGCTGCAGAGTTCATCTGTCTTACACTCTCTTAAAGTTTGTTTTAGCTATCTATCAGGCTTGCCATTTCTTAGGCAAAATAGTTTAAAACCAGTATCAAGCAGACTGTCACTTCAGACACATCATAACTTGGGTCATAGATGGCACAAGGCACCAGCCAGGTATCATATTGCCACCAACATTCAATAGCATTACGTATGCTTTTCCTTTACCATCAATACCATAAAGACATTCTGCCAGACACAATCATCTGTATCTAGCCTGGCAATTTATAATCTATCCTAAGCATATGGTCTGAAGAGCCTGGCTGTTAAAAAGAGGAACAGCCAGCTGCAGCAATGGATAAAATTGCATCTAAAAGCAGAACAAAACACCACCATGCCGAGGCTTTGCTAGTTCTCTTTCACAAGCCTGTGCCCAGATTTGTGCAGGGTTTTAAAACTCTGTTTAAATAAATAGATAAATAAATAAAAGTATTCTACCACTCCTAATAGTTGCAAGAATCACAAATTAAAAGCAACATATGCTCATACTCACAGGAAAGGCAAAAGAGACTGGGTAGGTTTCATATTGTCATGCTTTGCTCTGTCAATTCTGATTATTTTTTTAAAATCTTGAATGTTCATTTTTAATGGAGTTCTAATGAAACACCCTCAAGCTCTGCAGTGGTTTGCATGTATGGTTAGCAAGCCAAATACCAGTACGTTTTGTTTCGTAAGTAGCATTAGAGATAAGAGAGAGTAAGATCATGCCCTGGTTTTACAAGGCTGTAAGAGGCACTTAGGGGCCATACAGTCCCCTGCTTGGCTGCCTAAAGCCTATTCTGGTCATTAAATAATGAGAAAGGCTTCTAACAACAGCTGGTAACTAATATATTCCCTTTGTACAAATGTTTTACATTTGTCACTTTAACCACTGCAGAGACAGCTCTGCTCTCCTAAAGCTGAATCTTGCCCTGATTTTTTTTTGTTTACTCAAATTTCACCATTTGCCAAATACTATCACATTATGATGCAAGTTTACATCCTATGGTAAGTATAAGCAAAAAGATCATACTATCAGGACCTTTAGGATACCAAGGTAAGATAAAACACCTTAGGCAGGAAAAAGGGGTGGAAAAGGTGTTAAAGCAGCTCTACCCATAAACTACTTGGAACCATACTTTCCAAGAGAAGATTTCCACAGTCTGGAAAAGGAAAATAACTCCACGGTTTTGTGTGAACTGGCAAAAAAAAGTAGTGCATTGGGTGCTAAGATGCACCACAGATGCACCACAAACATTTAAGTTCTCTCACGTGAAAGGCACAACTGCGCTATGTCAGATATTGACTTTCTGCTTTTCAGACAGGTCCATCTTTACCATATTTCATAGTTTCAACAGACAGCATATGAACTGCACATGAGAATCACATGCACAAAACCTGTCTCATCGTGATTCAGTGCCACTGCCCTCTTATTAAAGAAATAATTGTGGATTCTTGGATGTCCTGGGACATCTGTAGGTGATTCTAGGCAAATGGCAAATTATTTCAGTGAATCACTTCTCCATATGAGTTTGTGACTTACACAGTGAAGTACAACCTGACAGTGAGAGTGAACCTGGACTTGACCCCGAGTTCCTGGAGAAGTACCAGCAGCCTCTGTGTTCTAAAGAAATTTTAATTTATCATCTTCCACTCTTTGTGGTCATTTATTTCTTTTTTACTGGACTATTTCCAAGTAAAGGTCCAAGCATTAACCTTGCTTCCACCGCTTTAACTGCCTTTCTCCATCTGCAAGGAGGATCAACAGATGAATATACATTCTGCAAATTGGAGGGACTTTTATTTCTTTCTTTGGGAAAGGATGGGCAGATACCTTTTTCTGTTTCATGCAAATATGTGTACCTTACTGCAGAGAGCACCTGAGACAGTATAGACCCACAGATGAGCAATCTGGCCAATGGTGCCTGAGACAAAACAATCCCATGCAGAAATATGAAGCACACAGTCCTATGTTATTTGTAGTATACAGACTCCCTTTTCGATGAGACCTCTGTTTCCTTCTGCCTGTCTGCCTTTCTGGCAGTAGTACAGACAGTTTTACCTTATAAACCCTTAGAAAGTCAAAAAGCCTGAGCAACAGAGATGATACTTTTTTTCTACTTGGAGTCATGTTAGGACCAAACAATATTATAGCCACTGCCTTAAGTGATGCCATGTACTGTCTTTGAATTAGAGTTTATTCGGTGAGGAAGAAGGAGCAAGATTGATGCCTAGAGGTGGTCAAAGTGTTATAGCAAAAATTTTGCCAAAATCTAATTTCTGATCAACCAAAATATTCTGAAGCTCTGTGCTAGCTTCTGCAAGATCTAGTGGTTTAAAATAACCATCTCTAACAATAAAACCAGTTCAAAAACATTTAAATGTTCGGTTTTCAAATTTTCAAAAGGAAATATCTGCATTTTTCATTAATAATTTTAAACTTACTTCACATTTTGTGGGCCTTTTATTTAAAGCGTAAGGAAAATTAAAGTAACAAAAACAATTAAATGAGCAAAAATGAAATGAAACTTCTCATTTGACCCAAGAAGGAAGGCTGACAGCTTTTCAGTTCACACACTTTTTAAAGGACAGATTGTTTTGAATACACTCAGAAGTTCTTTACAAATATTTTTGCTGCATGTTTTCAGAATTGTCAGAAAACAAAAATAGTCCATTATTCACATAGCTTTGCCAGTAAGCTCCGTGACTGTGAAGGACACAGACTCATGTGGCCTCCAACAGCTGTATTCCATCTAATTCTCCTAGTTCAGCTTTGGTTTCCTATTGGCTTGGCAACCCCGAAGGTCCAGAATATCTTGTGGACAATGTTAGGCACGAGAACATAGGTAGAATTATGCTGCCTGAAAACAGCCTTGAATTTATGGATATTTTCCATCTCCTGCTGGTCTTCCAGGAATGGTGCCACTTTAACCTACCTCTTTCGTCTAGGATTATGTTCAAATGACACACTTAGGCGCTGCAAATGGCATCAAAATGAATATCCATATCACAATGGTGCCAAGGAGTAAGGCAGGTCTGGCATGAGGTGAGGGGAAAGAGAAGTACGCCTAGGAAAAGAAACCTATGAGAGAAAACCTTAGTCAACTAAATTCTCAGAAAGCAAGTAATAAGTGGGATGCTCTGGTAACAGAACGAGATATGATTCATAGGCAAGTCACACGAAATATGAACATGTGACCTAATGTTCTCTATCATGTCCAGAGATGGCTAAGTACTCGGAGGTATCACCACGAGGAAACTCAGCTAGATGCATGTGGCCATCTCTTCCCTGGAATACCCCAGGCTGTCACACATCAGAGACTGAAAGAGGAACTAAACATGACTGCAAAATTTGTGCTTTCTCATAAACCTTTCATAATGTTGCATTTTTAAATTCAAGCTCGGCTGTGGAGCTTTCTTTTGTGACTTACATTCAACATCTATCATCATTATCATCATCATTCGGCTCCAAATCATGAGTTCCTTTGGAATAATGACTGTTGTAACAATGAATGCCAAATCACGCTCTGCCCAAGAAGCCTAATATCTAAATGTAGGACAAGAGAGAGACAGAGACAAACAAGAAATAAAAGAGATCTACCCAACAACTATGATAAGCAATAGTCTCAGCACATCATGTTCCCTGGCATTGCCAGCTCCTTTTGTAGGCATCGTGACAGGGGAAAACTTGATTCTCTTGGTCCAAAAATAACCTATATTTTGAATGTTTTGTTATAAATTTGGTTTGATCAGTCACATGATCTCTGCAATGAGAATAAACATAGGCTATCTTAACATACAAATAACTCATTGGATATTTATCTTCTAGCTGTTTTTCCCAAACAGTTTTATAATCTACACACACACGCATATTTAATTGTATGTTTTAAATGAACTGGCATTCGTGCTGTGCCTTAGCCCCATTACGAAAACACTTTTTCTGGATGGATGAGGCATTTTTATAAAACAAGATTTTACCACTTGTTGTGGACATGATCTTGTAACTGTTTCTGGCTTGTGAGCTTACAGGGATCAGGTCTGTGCTGTACCTATTCCCTTAGGAAGCAAAGTTCTTTCTTATATGAAAGTAGGTTGAATTAAAGAATTTGACAAAGAACTATAAATGACACTGTCAAAATATTATTTCTAAGATCATCCAGCTCAAACTAAACTTGGTGGGAATGCTCCAGGTAACATCAGTAGAGGCAAGTTCTAAGTATAGCATGGATGGTTTGTAAGATGGATGTGTTGGCATATTTTATTTACACAGCAGAAGTGTAATTTTTGAATTCTTTGAGATGTTCATATGCAAGGTCCAGTTAAAGCGAAGACCCTGTCTCTATCTGAATTACTAGTAGAACTCAGTGTGACTTTGTCTATGTTCCCATACAGAGGGAGGACTGATAGACTGGCCACAGAGGAAGGAGTAAGTTTAATCTATTCACTGCCTTTCTTTTCCAAGTAAAGAGTGGAATTACAGAGGAGGAAATGAGGCAAGCCTCAGCTCAGCTTGCTGGCAAGAGCGTCTTAGGCTGTGTGGGGCAGGAGACGGGAAGGCGAAAAGGCCTCCTGAGGTTAAACGGCCACCAGCAAATTACTGGCCTCCCTCAAACTGGAGGAAGCAAGGAGGAGTGTGATTCCAAGGGATATCGAACTTCCTGCTCAAATTAGACAAAGGATGATGCAGTTTAGGTGCTACTTACTGCACTGGGCAATACCTGTGGGCATAACCTAATGCAGAGAAATGGAAAGACATCTGAACTTTTAAAACTTAGGTCTGCAGGCAGACACGGAGCTGAAAACCTCCTTCTGGCATGACAGTGTGTAGGGAGCTATTTTGAAAAAGGCCAGGACACTGGCTCACGCCCATAATGGAGTACCTCTAGCACCACACCCATTATGCAATATTTTTGTTTAATCCTTCATAATTTGTAGCTCAGAACACTAAGCCATTTTCTTCTAGGTAACTTGTCCAAATCAGGCTTTGAGTAACACTGAATTAAAGTGTTTACTATCTAATAAGAGTTTGGTGGCTTAAAGAAGCTGCCTGTTGCATTGAAACAGGCCTCATTTAGGCACACTTTAATATTTATTTAACTGCATGCGCTAAGAGACCTACCAGCACAGTGACCTAAGTGCACTGCCAGCAGTGCTATACCACCAGCATTGCCCAAAGCAGTCTAGAAAAGGATTGTCTGACCACTGTTTCCCTGGGGACCTCCAGGAAAATGAGATGTATCTCATGAGCTTCCCAATCAGCAGAAATTGGAATAAAAACAAATAAAGCAGTTGGTGGTCTCAACTGTGTTTCTTGTGGGCAGTCACCCATGTTGCAAAACCTTTCCTTGTGATGGGTAATAATTGCTCTCCCTTGCTACAAGTCAGAAGTGAAATTACAACAGAAAGTAAAGGTCAGGATGACAAAAGCATTTAGGTGCTGTGTCCCAAATAAGGAGCCTGAACTTCCACCAGAACCGATGGAAATGTTGGTCCCTATGTAGGAATCATGACCTGGACTCACCTGACCAACATTTAATCACTACAGTGATAAGCAAAATGATGCTGTTTCAGGATTTTCTACAAAGGAGGAAGAAAGGCACCTCCAGAAGTCAGATCAGAGCTTTTGTGGGACACTCAGCTCACCCAAAGATGTCCATCCCATGCATCAACCAGAAAGAAAGATCAACGTGACTCCCAGTGCTAAAACCTTAGAAAACTGCCCAGTCTGTGATGTCCTGAATTTTGGCCTCTGTATCTAAGTCACTCTGTGGACCAGTCTTGATTGTAGGATCTCTCTCACCTCATCCTAGTCACTAAAATACAAGCATCTAGTTTAAGTTGGTCTTCCTTGTGCTCCATCTGGGGAAGCATCTCTGCATTGATATTGATGGACCCTTCACTTAAATTTGGGTCTTTGAACTGAGCACTTTTCTTTCCTCTGCATGGTCTGTGCATCATGAATGAGCCTAACAGCTGTTGCCAGGATGGAGATGGAGATCTTGAATTTTGAATTTGAGATCTTGATTTCTGAATCAAGCATTAGGGAGTTATCATGGGTATCAGCAGGTAGCAGGCTGAAAGAGGTACACACTCTATCTGCTGTGAAATTAATGGAGAAGTGTCTAAAGCAATGTGAAAAAGCAGTTCTGAAACTGTACATTTGAAAGAAACTAGATTAAAAAGATAGGCAGCAATTCTCAAACACAAGTGTTATTTCTCTAATTAGAAAGCAGGTCACTAACTGAGTGCTTCCCATGAACAATACATTGTGGTTATGCAAACCTTACACAGTTTCTAATACAAATTAAGTATTTTCATGGCTAGTAAGTTCAGTGCAAATATGTCTTTTTCAGAAAAACTTATTATGTTTTTAATTGTATTTCTAATCTTATTTTCATTATTTAACATATATATTTGTTTACAAAATCAGGATTTTTAAAAAAACTGTTGCAAAAAATACAATTTCCCCATGTTTAGATTTATACTCTGAGGCCTATGTCTAAGAATAGATCTTAGATACTCATCTCATTACAGAGATACCCTCAAAATCTTAATTTTAAGGAGTTCCCAGTAACCAGAAACTTGGTCCCTCATGAGGAGCAGGCTAAAGGTTCTCAGGAAATGTGCTGTGAAGTGGTATGTACTTGGTGTGAAGAAAGGAGTATTTGGTGTGTGATGGATCAGCCCCTTTCAGTTAGTCATCAGTGCAGCTTTTCCCTTCAGAGGCATAATCCCGTTTCCTGCAGGAATAACCTAAGTGGCAAATCTTCAGGCATGCAAGTTTACAAATGGGCTATCTCATGCAGAATGTCAGAGGACATATTCTGGAGGGTACAAAGAAACAGAAAACAGAATCAAATGAAACACAGTCTGATTATACAAGACAAAACTGGTAATATGGGGTTTTATTGAAATCAAATTAATATTTCTAAGAAAGTATCTGGTTTTAGCATGAATTATTTTCTTATGTGATATTTCAATGCTTGGAAATGCCAAATGTTTAAAAAGTCACATTTCAAAACAAATGGTGGTGTTTCACTGGAAAATGCTGACATTTTTTCACTTGAACATCATTTCTTTTGGGGGAATATTTCATTCTACAAAAGCTCTGAAAGTCTTATCCAACTCTACCTACTAGTCTCAAAAGGAGAGTAAAAGGGAAAGGGGACCATTTTTAGCAGAGCAAATGGGGTTTAGGATGACAGAAGCAACTTGATGCTGAGCGGGAAGGTGAGTTTGTGTAGTAACCGCTCTGATCTGAAAGGCAATGTCCAACCCCGTCTCCTTTTTAACTTCAGCTTGGAGCGAGTGTCAGATCCCAATGTAAACTTTCCCATCTGTGTTATTCTATTAACTGAAAGGGAAAGGGATTAGCATGTGTACTTGTCACATCTTTTGACCTGTTGCATACTGAGACCTAAGGTAATGTTAAAGCAAACAGCATTCTTCTCCCTCTGCCAGGATAAGCAGGGCACGGGGGTGGCGTTTTGTTAAAAGAAAGCCAGACCACGTAAAACAAAGTATGTACCCTGTGCAAAAATAAATCTTGAAAGTTGAAGATTTCCAAAGGGTATACCTTAAACGGGGCAAGAGAGAGAGAGAGAAAACATTTGAGAGGAAAGTTCCCCTCCCTGCCAAGCTCCAGATGGAGGGCCTTCCCACGGAAATAGCTGCAGAAGACAGATCGCTGACAGAAACCACTGCCAAGTGAAGGAGGTCCCAATCATTGTGCTAGTAAAAGCTTAGTGGACAAGAACATAATACTCCAATTAAAACCCATGCTCCAGAGAAGGGGGTTGGAGTGTGGCACAATGCTCTTTAATGCAATGGAGCGTGGCTTGTACCCACGTAAGGAGTACACGGTTTGGAAGGTTGATGTGGTTTGGGATTTCATTCCTTCTTTTCATATAGATTCTTAATTTTCCCCTCACTGTAAGTTTATGGAGCACATGTGCATACACAGAGATATGCATAATGACAACAATAATCTGCTTTTCCTCTCCCTTCCCCTGCATTTTATTTTCACAAGGCCTTTGCTGTGACTGGGACAAGATGAAGTGCTGGATGCTGACACTGACAGAGAATACATTTGGGGATAGAGGGTTTAATGAAGCTAGGCACCAAAAATCTCTTTTTCAATTGTTTCAGTTAATTTGGTACTAAATTATTCATAGAGAAATGGAGGGCTTTCCACTCCTTCTGCTTTTTCCTAGATGTTTCTAGCTCCTTTGTAAAAATCCATAGAAGTGTATGCACCTTGTCAAAGAAGAAAACAAATTAAGCATCCCCAGGATGATCCAGTCAGTTCAGCAATGGGAAAAGAGGCAATTAAGTGTATTTCTATCTCAGAGAGCCAAATGAATGGGACAGGATGACCTGGGTACAGTGTGCTCAGGAAACAGCCCTTCCAAGATGGCTGAGCAGTCTATTGCAGTTATGGCCAAGGCCTGAACACCCAATATCGACAGAGTAGAGAGTTAATACAAAATATTAACCACAACTAAAACCCAGTTACACTTTTGGACCTTTTTCTCTCCTCACAGTGCAAGAAGGATATCAACAAACTAGACCTAGTCCAGCAGTGGGCTACCAAGATAACAGAACACACAAGGAGAGGCTGAGGGAGGTGAATTTGTTCAGCCTGGAGAAGAGGAAGGTTAGAGAAGGGGATCTAAATGGCGCTTTCTACTAACTGATAGATGGCTACAAAGAAGATAGAGTCCAACTTTTCTCAGATACACAAAGGATAAGAGACAGTGATCACATGTTGCAGCAAGACAAATTCCAATTTCATTGAAAAATAAATTGAAAGGAGGTGAGTTAAGTTCTGGAACAGTTTGCACATAAAGATGGTAAAACACCTAACCTTGCAGATTTTTAAAAGTTGACAGAACATGGTCCTGAGAAACCTTAGCTACCTTTGAAGCTGTCCCTCTTTTAAGCAGGGGCCAGATGATCTACAAATGCCAGTCCCAGTCTTAACTAGCCCATGACTCTGAGAGTACCAATTATATTTTATGCAGTGATATAGGAAATCACTTTCAGCAATCCCCACCTCCTACAACCCTAATGTCCTCCTCTAAATGAACTTTTTATTTTACTCTTACAAACCAGGAGACGGTATAAAGTGTTGTTGCATATCTGCACCACCTGTCATTTGTGCCTTCACGGCAGGACTTTTGATTCTGTTTGATTCATCTTTACCATCTATGACAAAGAGGCCACAGCTCTCCTGTGTGGAAGAAGGCAGTGTTGAGCTAGAAGCTACACAAACACACAGCATCATTTATGGGTGACTGGGACCAGTTCGGCACTGTCCCATGCTCTGTCATCTCAGGAAGTGAATAAATCTCACTCCCTTCCTTGCTGTCACTAAGCCAGGGGCATGGATGCACTCTGTGGACAAAACCCAGCTTTGTTAGCTTAGTGCACATGTCTCCATGAAACAGTGCAACGATATTGACAAAAGAAATTCCCTTAAAACATGATTTATCTGCTCTCACTGGCAGAGTCATAACAGTAGAGAGTCTGTAGAGAGGACACAAACGATGACACAGAACCTTCCTGCAGTGACAATTAGCAATATCAAAATGAATTTGCCAGGGTGTGACAAAGATGAATATCATGATTTCCCCTTGACCTCAATCTTTTTGATGGGAAATATTTCCCCATAGTTTGCAAAGTATTAGGCAAACCTGGGTTGAAGCTGCAGGGAAATCCAAGGGAGATGGAGCATGGAGTGCAGCGGGCAACACTGAGCTTCTCCTGTGTTGTGTGGCACCAAGTAAGATCACAGACTACTGCTGGGATTCCTCACCACTGATAACAGTGTTCCCAGAGCACGTATTAACCCCTCTGAGAACACAGTATTGAACCAAAGCTTATGGCAGGCTGTTATAACAAACACAACTATTTCAATGCAGTGATTGGGAATGTTTACAGGGTGTAATTCTTGGCTAAACAAAGAAGGCATTTTTGGGAGGCCATGTGGCATGGGTCATTGCTTTGCTGAAAGACAGAATGAGATAAGAGCCCTCACACTTCACCAGACTTACTCTTTTCCCTTTACATGACTGGAAGGGTCCAGGCTGACAGTACAAGACGGAATTATTCCAAATTCCCCCATGCAATGCCATTACCTCCTCATTTTTTCCTCAGCTCCTGAATCAACTTTACTGACTTTGTCTTACAGCAGCGCACAACTGCTGCATCCACAGGCCAAGGCTGCCATGTGGTGTGCAAGCACAGAATGAAACTCTGACACCAGCTTCATGGCACCTTAAAGACTCTTCTTCCAGCAGAGATGCTTACAATGGTATGTGTACATGTTGATAGCCTGGTATCTCTAAAATTACATTTCCTAAGGCAAATACCTAAGTGCATTGTATATACATTGACTGACATAATATTTCCAGACATGGAGTCTTGACAGTATCTGTGCAAAAGTTCCTGGATTTATCTATCTCTGAGCTTAGATATCAGGAGGTCTTATTACCTGAATTCATACACGAAGCTGCCTGGGTTCTAGGTTTGATATCCACTCAAACAGACTGTCCTGTTGAATCAAGTAATTAATATATGCTTTTGTATAGATGTGTATAATAATTTACATGTAAGTATGGATGCAAATAAAGAGACATACACGCACATATATGTAATGCATACTACCAGATAAAGGGAAAAGGAAAACCACATCAGGGCACTGTTTTACATTACAGATTGGCAACCTCCTGAAATGGACAGACAATATATGCTTTCTCCAGGATTATTCAATCTGTGTACCAAGTCAGTGGCTTTAAAAAGACTACATGTTTGCTCAACAGAACTTACTAGTACTGCTTGGCAGCTTTCCACTCTAGTTCTGTACTGGCCAAATAATCTGCCTAATGCATTTTAAGTCTTAATTAGATTTTTCTTACTTTTTTTTTTTTTTTTTTTCTGTCTGAAAAGAATATTAGTCCAAGGACCAAGTATTTATGGCCCACTTGGTGGTGTTCTGACACCGAAATGCCAATATTCCCACTACCAGGCACTGTCAAGGCTTAAGGAAGCACACACCTATACATATGCACAAACAGGCACACACAGCACATCCCTGAATGCTCTGTAATGCCAAGAGTGACCTGATGAATTGTTCTTATTTTAGCAGTAGCAAAGTGAAAGGAAAACACGACATGGGACACTTTAATACCTTAAACATTTCTATTTACTTGTTTAAGTAATTCTGCAGTTCTATAAATTAGGATCTTTTAATACTGGGTTTTTTTTGTCAGCTGTTTAACTTAACCACAATATACGTCTTCAAATTCTCAGTAACAATTCTTATCATCTGCTTTTATTTCATAGCTGATGGGGTCTAGATCTGTACAGGATGGTGACATTTCTGATAAGAATATCTGCAATATTTTAACTTTAGAATGGGTGAACAAAAGACGCACCAAAGCATTGCTCAAACTTTTTGCAAAGTTATAGACCCTTCTTTACATGGAGATATTTGAATAAAGTCTCCAATAAAATAATTACTAGTGAATGACATTTGCAGGATCTCACAGGTGGAAAACGTAAAGTTTTTTACCTAAGTTATGAAGGACAGCAAACTGCAAATCGTCCACTTGCTTCAGTAAAGTTGGGGTTTTAAACTGAGCTTTCTGAAGGGCAATATATCCTTTGATCAGCTAAGTGATAGCAGGATAGATCTTGTTTGCACTTGATCTTCCCTAATTCATTCATTACCTGCCAGCTGTTGGGCTGCCTCTACACTCAGTGTAGACACGGTCCTGTCAGCTCGTCACCATCCTCACTGCTGTCAGAGCTATTCACACAGCCGATTGTGGTTCATATTATCTGGCGTGCCTCTATTGTAAATAAAAAGAAACTGTGCCAGTATTAAATAATTTCAAATTTGTCTGTCTACATTGTAAAGATGTTGGTGTGAACAAACATATCAGGATCTGGTCCTCACAAAACAAAAATAAGGTTCATTCAGCATCAGTTTGAGTTTTGAACCATGGTTCATCAGAATCCAGATGTGAACTGATTGCTATCACTTTGCTTATTCCTTCATGCTAATAAAGTCCCACTATACCAACACAAAGTCCTCGGAGTAGCCTTTAAAAGAAAAAAAAAGAAATCAAGTTAGATCAACTCTCAAATTCCCATGTAAACTGGGTTTAAGAGTGGAAAATTTCTTTTACCTATTCTTTGGGTGGTACAAAAATCTAAAATTCCTATAGCCCTGCTTCCCTTGGCCAAGTCAAACAAGGATATTGTCCTTTTAATGTCTTAAAGGCTCTGTTTTCTTGTAATGCCAAATGCAATATTTTTTTGAAAACACTACACCAGAAGTTTCCCAGCTGAGAAAACAGGCTGGTGAAATATGGTTTCAGAAAACGAAATAAACCATTCAAAAGCTGTTCAGGGTGTGTGTATGAAATGAACATCTGGATTTGGCTTGTTAAACTGCCTCCTTTTTTCTCCCCCCCCTCCCCCCCCTTTTTTTTCTTTTTCTCACAGCTGTTCGAAAGAGTCCTAAGGGCAAAGAGACAGGTCAATGGACTGGGTTACACCTTTTTTTCTTTTTTTTTTTTTTCCAAACCTCTTTGCACCTACGCAAGGAATCCAGGACACATGTGTGTTTAATAAGTAGGCACAAACACAAGAGAGAAAAAAAAATATCTCAATTCCTGTTGGTTCTTAGGAGAGACACTGAAGGAAAAATAAACTCCGGATTTCAAATTTTGTCTCTCTCAAAAAAAGAAACCTTATGGTTCCAATAAAATATTTCTTTAAAAACCCAATGGATTATTTTTTTAAAAAAAATCAGGGTCTTTGCAGAGTATATCTTTTTCTCTGTTCCTTTAGAGAGGAATAACAATGGGTTAATACCTTACCTGCTGAAGCAAGAGGAAATTATAAAATGCCAATGGCCTGGGTTCAGTGAACTGAGTCTTCCTATACAGAAAAATAGATACATACTTTTATATACCTTGAATGAGTTCATATTTAATTTCAGGCTGCAACTTCCCCAGCTTGAGCAGTCCAGAAATGAAACAGAGAACAAAAGGAACTGAGAAATTATCTGGAGACAATATTTTCTGAGAAACAGATGATTCGTCTTTTCCTACTGACACGACATCCCCTGGCATTGCTAAAGTGATGGCCAAGAGAAGAGCATCTTTCAGCTGTGACAGGCTTCAGTAACCTGTTCCCAGCAGAGCTGTAGGAAGCTTCTCTCACATGGCTCTTCCAGACAAGGTGTGAGGGCTGCGTTAGGTCTGACCCCAGCCTTGGATCATGGGGCAAATAACCATACTACATATTTCAGCCAGCAATCAGGGTATCTAAGATATCTCTAGTCCACTGGAAGATAGCTGCATGAAAATACTCCGTTCTCGTTGAAAAACAGCCATGCGGCACTGTACCCTCATATACTAACATGGAGACAACCAAGGAGCAAGGCCACCAAACCTGAGCAGACACTGACAGTTACTATAAGCAAAACCACCATCTTTCTTTAAAGGTCTAGTTTCTGCCCAGCTATTAACAATTTTCGTGCCTCCTGTACTCATCTACACTTGATGCACAGATTTTCAGCTCAGACAGAAGTATTACACTTGTGCATAGATCTATATAAATACACATCTGCTGCTGCTTAGAGGTTTTGCACACACAGGTGGAACAGTTTGTGACCCTTGTAGTAGCAAATCTGAACCATGATATTTACTCCACCTCCTTTTACTGTTGGTCCTCTGAGTTCTGCTTGGGGTTGGTTGCAATATTGCAGTCCGATAACTAAAAAAATAAGTCCCCAGACCCTTCAGTTTATTTGGGGAATCTTACTTTGGCTAGAAAATTGATGTTGAAAATCAAATACCTGAGTAAAAGCCCTTTGCAAAACACAAGTCCTAGTGCCAGGAAATAAGCTGTATTGCTTAATGTTAATACTATAACCCAGGCAACGCAGTGATATTTTCTGGAAAAAACCTTTGCACAGTAGCCTCAATCAAAAAGTCAGCGTTTGTCAATAGATGCGGCATGTACAGACCAGCTTAAACACACAGCGACAGTGTTGAGCCTTGGGAAGCTCTTTCCAGAGAGAAGGCAGTGCTGTTTGCTGATGTGATGACCCTGGATTTGACCTACGTAAATACTGCCAAAAAAAAAAAAAAGTTAAAAAAAAAAGGGTACGTAGAAAAAAAATCCCACTCCAACCCCAGCACTTGCTTTCCTGTCCATCCTAGGTCTGTAGGGGATCCGTGACAAGGAGACAAATCTAAATCTGAAAGGGAAACTTGCCTTGTGTTAAGCTGGTTCAGTGATGGTTTTAGGGAGCGACGTTTGGTGTGCAAGGAACTCATTTGCCCATATTTTCCAAGCTCATATCTACTTCAATAGGACTGGAATACAGAATTACCTCCAAATCCAGCTGAAGGTAAAGCAAATTCCCCTTCTCTTCTCTCCTCCCTCTCTTTTTATAACAGACCATGAGAAGAGCACAGCAGTGAGTATTATTTATGGAGCACCTAATAAAAATGCTATGGGGAAATAATTACTGGAAACATCTGACTGTGTGACTGTAAATGCCTAGGCCCCAGTGCGCTGATTTAATGGACCGCTGCTTTAGTCTGTTATGCCTTGTGCTACTGACTTCAAGCCCCCCTGCCCTCCTATTAAACCGCTCGCATCGCTGTTAGATCAGGACTTTATTCTGCAAGGTTTGTGGCAACTTTCCAGAGAGGGATAATGTCAGCAGGGGTGACTCTGTGTTCACAGGGAGGCCTGGAGCTAGCCCTGGGAGAGGAAAAGGGCTTCATGGAGAAATCACAGTGAAAACCTGAAGGTTTTGTGGTTCTGGGACTGAATAATGTTTCATAATCCAGACGCCAGGTGCGTTAGGTTATTTCTGAATTACATTGGTTAGATATGAACTCTTCCCTCTCTTTTTCTACCCATTTATCATTCACAAGCCACCAAACTGTTTCTTTTACTTTTTGGCTGTTTTCTTCTATTTTAAATATCCTTTTATGACCTCCTGAACCCAGTGGTACAAACCCATGAAGCCTCCCTGCACAAAGGGCACTTCTCACTGAGAATTACTCACACGCCCTGTGCCTTTTCACAGAGAGATGCAAAAATGTTAAAATTCGCAAAACACCTTGCAAGTGATATGAAAAACACAAGGATTTGAAGTTCCTGCTTTCATTTGCAAAAACAGTCCTGAAGAAAGACTGGAGGGCTGTCATTTAACTACTGCTGCTGACTTGCTAAACGAAGAGGCGAAAGTAAAAGGCAGCTCACTGCTACACTGACAGCAAGAACAAAATCATATCCACTCTTTCTGAACCCAGCAGTTAGCACGCTTTTTCTTTTCTTCTATTTTTTTTTTTAATATTTTCTTTTTTATTTATATTGCTGGTTTTAATGTAATATTTAAGTTGGAACTAAAACAGACCATGGAACATTAAATCACTACCAAATGCAAATTTACCTATATATCTGAACTACATTTTCTCCTACATTTACAAAGCAAAATTCTACCATTTGAACTGTGAGCTCCAATTGCATTTAATGGGAGGCAGCAAACTCCAGACATTACTTGGAATATACATGCACTTATCTTGTTGTTACAGGTCTCCCTCACAGAACTAAAAGAGAGCTTTAGTACCAGACAGTATCTCTCCGGGGTCATACCCAATGAATAGTGTTTTTTGAAAGGATTATTTCAAAGGAACTCTGAAAAAGAATCTAATGACTTGCAAGCTACAGGATTGCAGCATGGGAGGAAGTAGATAATGGAATATGACAGCAATGCATTTTTCATAAACCCAGTGATTTCTATCATAACGAGAAACCCATCCATAATTCGGAGAACTCCCCCCCAGAAGGAAACCTATGCTGTTGCAGAAAGTGCACTGAAGTACAAAATGAAACAATAATGATGATGATGTTACTGATGAGTCCCATAGCTCTGTCTTCCCTTCTGTCTCACTGAGGTTTCAAGCACAATTCAAGAGGAGCGGCTCCAATCCCTCTCTGCCTCAGCATCACTAACCAGGGAAGCTCACAGGCATACATCAGAGACCTCACGATAGAGGAGAAACCCTAGAGAAGAGGCTGTTCTTTATCTGACTAAAGTTAAGGTCTGCATCTGCTCTCAATTAGCAGGCAATTAGGGGAGCTGAAAACAAACCTGTTTACATTGTCTATGAAGTCTAAAATAATTTGTGAGATGTCAGGACAGGATATTAAGATGTTAATGATCTTGTTTCTTTACTTTTTTTGCATGCAGTGTAGTAGTGCATCTTCCTTTTGCATCTCCATATACAGTAACAGCTTGAGTGACTCCTGGGAGGGTAAGAAACCACTGGAGGCTGTTTTGGGTGGGAGGAGAAGTTGTGTCTTACAAATACTATGTATGGGAGACCTGAGGATGAGCACTTCTTTGTAAAAAAAGGAGCTTGTTCATTTTTAATTGTGAAATAATGTCATGTCATGGATTACAGCATTCAGAGGTTTCAACCACAATTCCCATAGTAAAGGAGTCTGCAACCTCCTCTTAAAGTCAGAAACAATGACTGAACAAATCTAAACCAGACCATTTGCAACCCTTCACTAGCTGTGCTCTGGGGGAATGGTTCTGACCCCAGTCGTCCCTCCACAAAAGCCAACACAGGCAAGTGAGCATGGTGCAGGGAGGCTGGCTAGTCCTCAAGCAGGCACCCTGTGTGAGACATCTAAGGAAAACTGTGATCTCTGAACTCCAGATTAATATCTGGGATAGGTTTCTACTTATTTCTGTGTCGCTTCCTTCCAAATACCTATTTAAAGCACTAATTCAGAAGAAAATTGTCACCACTAACCTCTCAATTCAGCAGCACCCAGCAGGGTGAGGTTGCTTAAGGTTCAGCTAACGCTTCTTCGTTTTGCTTGGGTCATTTCTGACCAGTCACATGCAACAGGCTTTGCAGAAACATCTGTCCTCCTTGAAAAGAAAATGAAAAGCAGCACTTGTATCCTTTGCTTCTGAAATCACAGAACTAGTTTCCACTAGCACAATATAGTAGAATAATACTGGAACAGATGAGGAAAGATGCAGAAAACACCTGCCTGGAATGTGTTTATTGTATTTAATACAATAGGTACCTTTCCTACTGACTGCCCAGGTTAATTCTGCCAAGATTATAGTGGGGCTTATTGCCATATTAACCTTATATGATACAGTCATCATGTCTTACCTTTGACCCTCATAACTAACCAAAAAATAATTCTAGTAAACAATCCACTCCAAGTTGATAAAATTACATTTTTACTGTTCCAACTAATTAACTACGTTATTATAATTATTTATGTCATGCAAATAGAGACCTAAATTCGTCCTACCCTCAACATTTCAAAAACCCAGCAAACAAAAAGTGCACCACAGGTGCCACTGTGCCCTCTTGTGTTCTCCTTTGGGTCATCTCCTCTCTTGTCCTCCTTTTTTTTTTTTTTTTTTACCATACGCTATAGATCTATCTCTAATAAAAGCCAGGTGTTCAAGCCCCCCAGCTACAAAATAGCTTTAATTAGAATATTAATAGCATTCTGCTAAATCAGAAAAAAACCCCGAACAGGTCAGTATTTGTGGTATATTTTTCAATGTCCTGGTGTTTGTTTTCCTTCCAATTTTGTGTTTCTTACTGGCATTTATAATGCCTAAGAGACATTCCGGAGGCCAAAATATAGGTGATCTGATCTTTGCATGATACTCCTAGCTTTCTACAAAAAGAAACACCATAAGGAGATCAGATCTACATTATACCAGCCCCAGAGGTATACCCTTGAGTCTTGACCTCCTTTGATGAAAAGCAGAAGAGCTCAGTAATATTAGTATTTATTGTTATTATCTTAATTGCTACTATTATTAAGCAGCCTATGAAATATATTAATATAAATAACACAAACATAGACACCTGAAACACCATTCAGGCACAAAGAAGAGACACCTCCTATTTACCAAATATTAAACCAAATTTATTTAATACTTTCCATTAATAACTCTTGAAGATGCATGCTGTATGAGTCAGTCAATAGTAAAGGTTAGGATGAATGTGTACAGTTTAGGAATGCCAGCTCGTCTCCTTGGTGGATACTTATTATTTAAATATTTTTAAAAAGGGGGCTGGGGCTCTCTTAAAAGAAAAACATTATATTAATTTAGTTTCTGCCAGTAACACTCAGATCAAGCCAGTTCAGTTCAAAAGTCAAAACAATTAAGCTTTTGCCAGGCCATTTGCTGGCAAAAGGAGACTGTTCTGCAGCAGGGGGAGAGGGAGCCACAGGGAGATAATTCTGTTTCACAGCATCAAGGCTTGGAAAGACACTTCTGTTCTGCATGGTGCTGGAAACAAAACTTTTCAAATAGTTTCACAGAAGGAGAATCAGTCCATTCCCATGGACATCACACAGCTCTCCTGAGTGTGCTCCTGCCGGCACAGCCCCCTGCCCAGGGAGGGCCAGGCAGGAATCCCTACTTCATCTAACACGAACAAACCATTCTCTTTTGCTTAAACAACACTTGGCTCGATATCTGCTTGCCAAATCCTGCCCCTTCTACTGCTTATATCTTCTCACCAACAGCAAAACCTGGGTGCGCCCTGAGCCCTCTCACTCAGTTGCTAACACTCGATGCAGCAAGCTCAGCTCATTCACTCCCAGCTCTATTGACTCCTTGCATCTGAGAGTAGTAAAACATGTTTTTGTCAGTAAACTACACTACTGTGACTCAGACATTGACACAGGGCGCAGTTACCGTGTATACAGTAACACGGTGCCATATTTAGAGTTTCTAACCATAACCACACTTGCAAAAACTGCATTAGATCAGCAGCCAGTTTCCCGGACTCCCACTCCTTGTTTCTGACTTCAGGAATTCAGATTATTTGTCTTGTACCAAATAAAGTTGCTTAGGAGATAAAACAGTAAGAAGGAAAAACAGAGGGGCCTAACAATTAGCTTTAATCTGTTCTGGCTTGAATAGATAATGCTTATAGTGGAAAACAGCAGATAGTAAAGAAAAAATAGCAGCAAATTGAAACCTAACATGAAAATAAATCTTTTTCCTTGTTTTTTATTTTTTAAACTTTTAATGTTATTCTCAGCAGCACATACATAATTTGAAGAAGTGTTGGCTGACCTTCATTAACTACATTTGTCCTTGTTAAGGCTGCCTGTGGATATCAGCATAGACAAAGCAAGAAGACCCACAGAGGAAGGTGTTTGAGTTCAGCACTGTGTGACTACTGCTGCTTACTGCACTTAGCCATCAGGAAGGAACATTTTAGCTTAGTTTAAGATTTTTTTTTCCATAAAGAGCAGGTTTGGTGCAGTGTAAAGGCAGGCTCTCTCTCTCTTTTTTTTTTTTTTTTTTAATAACAAGCCAGGTATTGCTTGGTAGGATGAAGAAAGTTGAGAAACTCACACAATCATACAGGATGTTTTAGGATTAGAGAGGATCAGAAGCTCATGCTTTCATTGCAGGAGAGACTGTTTAACAGTGAGGGCAGCTGAGATCAAAGATACCTGTCCTGGGAAAGGAAAAGCAGATAAACATCATGAGTTAGAGAAGGTGACAAGCACAGGAAGAGGGGATCCGGGACATATCAGGTAACTCTGACCCAAGTCCCAGAACATCTACTGCCTGGTAAGGACAAGGAGTCTTATACAGGTGTATTTATTATTTTGTCTACAGCTGTTTCTTTCCCATGCTCTTTCAGAAAGAATAATTTTAGGGCCACAGGCAACACCTGAACACAGCTGCTCCCAGGGAATTACATAAGGAACACCCATGGGGTTGGGAGTCTAAGAAAAAAGCATGGACTAAGTCCAAAAGGTCACGGCTGATCCTGTGGTTTTAGGGCAGCTGCACCACAGAGCTTCACTGCCTTGAACACCAGACATCCAAGGACAAAGCGTCCCAGCAGATGAGACTTGGCACAGCGGCCAGGGGATGTCCAGTGTCTGGGAGAACTGCCCCAGAGAGTGGGAACTGAAGCCCTTCCAATGTCCCCTCACTAGTCCACCTTTGGGGCCAGCTGGTACAGTCCTAGCACACTGCAGTCAGTGCAGCACTAGGTGACTTCTGCATAGCAGAAATGAATTTAATCCACTCTGAAGGCAAAATTGGGTTGGAAAACTGTTCAGCATATTTTATTCTTCATTTCTTACTCATTCTTTTAATGAACATGCACCATTTTGGTGATGGTGGTTTGGGTTTTTTTTTTGTTTTTTCATTTTTTCGTTTAAATAGAAAGAAAACAAAGGGCAGCCATAAAAATTATCATAAAAGGGAACTAGCTAATGCCCTGTTCAGATTAGTTTAAGTGCTGAGCTCTGAAGAGCCCTCTTCTATCAATAGCACTAACACGTGCTACTGACCTGGTTCCTTTGGATCCGTTATCGGGGCAGGGAAACAGTTGTGTCCAGTTATCCAGGATACAACTGAGACTAAAAAAAATAAATCAGAACTGTGAAAATTAAGGCATTTAGCAATATTGCTATTTTACAGTGGACCCTGGGAAGTCTCTTAGGTGGGATGCCTCCCCTTGGCACCCCCTTCTCATTGCAAAAGGCTCAGAAATCCTCCGGGTCCATCCGTCGCCTCTGGAGGCTGGCAGCTCCTGGAGAGGGGGCTGGCTGGCTCTGCTCTTGCTGTTTATTTTCTGGGAAGTCAGGCTTGGTCAAGTGGAATGAATCTTGTGTTCATTTTAAGAAAGTTTATATTTGACTCTGGTAGGGCTGGGGAGGAGGTGAATGATAGGAAGAGGAGGGAAGGATCAGAGATCTTGTAGGGCTGCCCCCACAACACCACAAACAGCCCCATTACCAAGGCAGCAAGAAGATGAAGCAAAGCACCAAAATCAAACATGCCTGTTTGTTTTTTGTTTTCTTTTTCTTCAAGGCTCAGAGATGACTCTAAATCTAAATCCAGCTCTTACTCCATAGCTGACCTTGTGGCCCATAAAAAAATGTAAACTAAATCCCCTACTTCAAAAAATTATCTTCTAAACTACGGATAAATGCTTCCTAGCTTTGTAGAACGACCTGACTGATCCTGCAGCAACGATCTCTATTTGCTATCCACATCTTGGGGGACTCAAAGTCTCATCAGCTGCTGCTGCCCTGCAAGAGAAAGTAAGGGGAAGTTTTTTTGTGCAGTCATTGGAGCCATTCCGATGGGACGAGGCACAGATGTGGAAGTGGAGAAAGGAGCTGAACCAGCCTGGACTTCCACACCAGCTTTGCACGGTTACGTGAAGCACTTCTAATCTTTTGGGGCTGTATCCTACCAGCAGAATAATGGAAACAGTTGATGAAAAGCAGTGGCTTTGCATCTTTTGCAGGGCAGGCACGACATTATTCCCTCCCCAGTAATTGTGCAGAGGGAGTGTAAGTAATCCTGCCTTGGCTGCACGCAGAGGAAGCAGTAAATGGAGATGCTCTGTGCAGACTTTGCGTTCCCCCATGCGGTGTAAACCAAAACCAGTTCCTGCAATTCTGTGCAATAATACAGAAAGCTTGCTGGCTACTTCTTCCATCCGTCTCCTGTGGGTATAGACTCCTGGCCTCTGAGGAAACCAAGAATGCCATCCTCTAGATTTATAATCACAGGGATTTATAAAATAGAGTGTTGTTAGGTGCCTTGAAGTGAAAGGGGGAAAACAGATAAATAAACTACATGGGCGTTGCCACTGGAAAAAATAAAAAAATCTGATCTCAATCAACCAACCACATTTACTAGTCTGCATCCATGGCCAAGCTT
Source organism: Athene noctua (assembly GCF_965140245.1). Taxonomy (NCBI): domain Eukaryota; kingdom Metazoa; phylum Chordata; class Aves; order Strigiformes; family Strigidae; genus Athene; species Athene noctua. Next base: position 5,039,514 of record NC_134052.1, on the reverse strand, counting down.
GCTATATAAACCACCACTGTCATCCCTTCATTCTTTTCAATACTTCTTAGGGGCATCCATCTTCTTTAACACAGCATCCCTGATTTCAAAAGCCAGACACAAATTAATTCCGGGAATCCTATGGTGGGAAGACATTAAAGCCATTTAGAGGTTTCTGTGGAAGCCTCTCTCCATGCTTATTTCGGTCAGCTCAGACTCAGCGTAGCACGCTGGAGCCAGCCTGGAGGAGCAGGAGGTTATAGGTCTGCGGCAGACTGCAGGGACATGCTGGTTGGGTTTATGCAATGGTCGAGGGGCTTGTTTTCTGTGGTGGGGTGTCAGTGGGTGCCTACATGGGAGGAGGGGACTGAGCAGAGCTCTGTTTGGGAGAACTAAATTAAATATTTTGTTTATTTCATGTTTAACTCCTTCCTTCTTAGTTAAGGCATTAAATCTCATAGGTTTAATTTCCAGAGACCAGCTGCCTTCAAGATTTCCTCTACAGCTCTCCAAGGCTAGGAAAAATAAGGGTGGAAAAGAAGGAGGGAGAGCTGAGCCACAGTATTCAGCAGAAATGTGTCTAACACATCTCCTGGGTCTGAAGAAAGAACGAGGCTTCCTACAGGTTTGGGGGTTTAAATTACCCCTCCGGGTTAGGTGTTAAGTAGCATATCTCCTTTCAACATGTAAACATTTATATTGCTAAGTATCTCATTTGTTCTGTTTTCTAACGGCCGTTTTAAGACGTGCAGAGGTGAGAGGATGGGGACAGGGACCTGCCTCCTGACTCTCAGGGCCGCAGGCGACAGGGTCCATGGGTCAGCTGCCCCACAGTCGCCTGGCTGCACTTTAGCCACTGGTGTAAAGCATTACAGCACATTTTCTTTTCTCTAGCTCATAAAAATCATGCATTTTGTCAATAACCCCTCCTATTTTAATATTAATTTTTGTGAGGATTTTTTTTCCGGGTATTGTCGAACCTTGCTTCAGACAATCCACGGGTAAAATAAACATTTCCTGAAGATACATTTCCTTCCTTTGTGCTTCAGAAGAGGAAGAACACCTTGTTCTAAGCGGATATGCTGAAAGGCTTGGGTTGGTTTCAGAGAACTGACCATCATTTGGCGCTAAGCTCACACCTTCGTTTGTGACCTACCTGCTATTTTTAAGGGCAGAGCACTCAGTGCCATAACCCCCTGTGAGGGCTGGGGTGGTCCATACCCAGCATCTGCTTCCAAACTCCCTGCACGTGCAGCCTGCTCTGCCTGGATCCACAGTCACTTGTGCAACTGAAGTTAGTGAACATCTCCAGCCTCCAGCAAAGGCCAAACCAAAAGCTCAGCCCTGCTCACTCCCCTGGTCATTGGGATATGTTTGATCTAGCCACTAATACTATGATTATGTTGGTTTCTTTCCCTTTGAGAACTGCAAGCTGAAGCCAAAGTGGTCAACTGTCACTCAGGGAAAATAACTGGTGATAAGAAGATAATGAATTGCTGCATTGCAGCTGACATCCTCCTCACACCAACAGCCAGGATTTTGGACAAAGGTGGCAAAACTCCACAGGTATTCAGGCACTGTGAGAAACAGGGAACAAAACCTTTTCCAGTCATTTGGGGCAGCCAGCCCAACCACAGAGACACCAAGAAAAAATTGGAGAAGGACCAGTTATGTTCAGGGGGAGTCTTGTTCCTACCAGCATTTTCACACCCCATCATTTATATTACATTTCTGCACTGTGTGAGTTTGCAAAGTGAGACTGCAAAGCCAGGGCGACATGTAGATATTTTCAGCATGGACAACAACAGAATAGCCATTTTTCATGGGTGGAGATGGACAAAAGAGTATTATTTAGAACTCTCTGAGTGTTGGGATTCACACAGTTCCTTTAGTACTTCTTAAAGATCACTTAAAATTTTTCTTTGTGTTGGTTGTTCTTGCCTATTATACAGACCTTTAGCAAGTCCACTTCAGTGGTCTACACCTCAGTTTCCAAACTATACCATGAGAAAAGAGAGGGGTACCTATCTTGTTGCATGCTTGGGGATAAACATTTTTTGGCTGTAACAGACAAGAGCCACTATTAGAAAACTGCTTCGCAGACAATGTCTATAAATGCTTGACAAGACAGGCTCAAAAGCAGCATTTCAGGGAACAGAAACTAAATGCAAAGGAACAGAAACTAAATTCCTTGAAAGGTCTATAAGAAAAAAATACAACAGACACATTAATTATTTAGCAAACTCAGATGTCCATTAATGGGTACTTAGACAGCATTTTGGCAGGATATCCTATCTACTGTATCCCTATTGTATCCCTGTAACTGCACAATTTGCTTTGGTATGTTCATGAGCCATTTCTCTTGCTCCTGTCAATGAGGGTGAGGCTCTGCAGGTCTCCAGCACCCAAAAAGCCTTCCACACACCACTACACAGCAAAATGAAGTCATCAACCCTAGGGAGAAAGAAGCTGCGACAGATTTTTTTCAGCTGTAAATCAGGGAAGCCTCATTTTACTAAAACGTGGGATCACATCCTCAGCTCCATCAGCCAGCAAAGCTTTGTAACGTGACTGTGATCAGAATCTGGCCAATAAAAACAGAAAGCTTGGAGAAGTCATATTCAGTGCTCTTGGGTGCCGCCTGCAGGTTTTGAAACCGCAGTTTACTAAGAACTAGTCCAAAACAACATTGAACATAGTGATTTGTGGAATAAAAAAGGGACTTATTACACTAAAATTCCTAGAGAAATCAAGGAGTAAAAATACAAGCTTCTTTGATTCATTTTTGAGCAAACAGAGGCAGAGATGTGCATTTTTTTCTCACAATGAGTTTTTGTGATGATTTCAAACCAAAAAGTAAAATTTAATAAACAAGCCAGAGGGCCATAAACTCCTGCAGATCAACCTGGGTGGAAACACCCACAGGAACTTTCCCAGATGTTGCTCTCTCTAACACAACTTTGTGCTTTGATGAGGCCTTGCAGACTTTTAGCCACATAAATGAGGATCCTCATTCCAGCACCAAAAGGTAGACCACATATGGAGATTTACAAAGTTGCTGCTATTTTCATGGTATTTTTTTCCCTTTTTTTCACTCATTTCGGTAATGCTTCATGCTTCTGGACTGCAAAAGTCCAGAGGCTCTGGCCTCAGTGTCCACAGACAACCTCATCACAGGTGAGATAACAGAGCAAGATAGCAACGTGCCATTTGGAAGCTCAGGCAAATGCCCGTCAGAGCTACCTGTCCATAGCCAACAGCTCTCCTGGAGGTCTCACACTATTTGTGCCTTCCTTAACCTCTTTGTTCTCTGACTTTTTCATGAGGCCTCGAAACAGTTTCCCAAAAGGCTCTGCATTTGTTCTGGCAGCCATCCATATTTTCCTTCCTTGCAGTCCTCTGGGTCTGAGGTTGCCGCTGTCTCCCCTTCTGCTCCTGGTCCCACCACTTCCTCCCCACGTCCCGTGCTTGAAGTACAACTCAACTCATAATGACCCAGTTAAAAAAACACAGGTTATTTGTTTACGGAGCGCATTACAGACTCGAAGACACAGTCAAAAACAGCTTAAAGGGGATGTGGGAGCCTCCTAGGTTAAGTAAAAGTCATTTCTGATACGCAGCTCACTTGGACAGCCTGAGCTTTGCTGCAGACACGGGACTTGCCCTGTGCACGTGTGTGCATGGGGCTGGAGGGAACGGCAGCACCTCCCGCACCACGGCTGTGCCTCAGCACAGAGGCACCGGCCGGGGATGGAGCAGGGTGGGGGGGAGGGTGACTGAGTCCTGTGCAATGGCGCGTGGTCCGTTTTCAGTTCTGAAAGAGGTGATAAGTAGAAGGTAAAACAGAAGGGGAAAGGACTTAATTCCAACAACGGAAAAATTAGCTTACCTTTTCTGATGACCTCGGACCCCACGTTGAATCCTGGCTGTATTGACTTATGACATAGATGGTCATTAAAATTTAGCTTTCAAAATCCTGATTTCTTCATAGAGAAAGAAGCTTGCTCTGCCTCCCCAGGGAAATGCATACTTGTTTCTATAAAGAATAGTAGACATCTTGTGAAAATATTTCCAAAATGTTTTTCGTGCTTTTGCCAACTTGATTCACTTTGCCAACTTATTGAAAGCACTGATTTGGTTTTAAAATTAATAGAATCATAATAAAGTCCAAAAGTTAATGGTGTACTGTTTTTTTAGATTATTTATTACTTGTATAAATATAGAAGAAAAAGGAAAAGAGTAAAAGGAGGGAATAAGAAGAAAAATCGATTGAAAATACAGAGCTGATGAGTCTTTAAAAAGACTGCATTCATTTGCAATCTTTTTTACTCAAAAAAAGTGAAGCCTTTCACCACTCTAAGAATTTTTCATGGAAATTGCTGTATTGTCCACATGACTAAATTCAACTTGAAAAAAATAGTACTACAAGAATACATTTTAACCCATCACTCATAAAGTATAGTTTTTTCTCCTTTTGAATGCTTTCTCTCATATGTCAAGTCTCTACCAGAAGTTCAAGGCCCTTCTCACTGAAAAAGAAAGAGGGGAACAAGACAAAAGCAAGAGCGAATGTTGGGGGGGATGCAAAAAGGAGGAGACGGGAACAGCCCTGACACAGCAGAATTGGTAAGAGTTCAGTGTCCTGCTGAAAATCTCCAGTGGGAGCCACAGAAATTCATCAGTGTCCCAAATGACTGGTCACTTGAGGTTTATACAGCACCACACGGAACAGCAATTAGAACAGGAGCCAGCTGGCAGGACAGCAAATATTGCAGAGCTGCAGAGCCCGGCCCTGCAAACATGCGTGAAGAGAACACAGCACCATGTGCTTCACATGTCCAAGGCTTCCAAGGGGATGGCTGCATACATGAATTGCCATAAGGAGGAGGGGGGGAAAAGGGGTAAGAGAGGTCTGTCTGGCTATTGTCGATTAGCTTTTAAATTTTAATAGAGGCCTGAGTGATATTTTCTGGTTTAGACTGAAGCCTCTCTCTGAGGCTGGCTGCTTCTTCCCCTAGAAAGCAGAACGCCAGCCAAACCTTTCTAAAATATTACCACTCTTCATAGTAGGAGATTTTTCTTCTGAAGGAGAAAGAACTAGATCTAAAAGGGATGTAGGGAAAGCATTGTGATTGCTTTTTTCCTCTTATAGATAATGTGAAACCTGAGTGTTAACATCCATTTGAGAATGTGTGAGAGCAAAGAACAAGGATTAAAAGTCTATCTTTATGAAGTGTTTTTTCATCCAGAAGATCCCGGTGTCCTCTACACCACCAGCAACACTAATTTCACTGGAGAGCTATGAGCACATAGCAAGTAAAGGATAGCCAAGACTCCAAGAATACAAGGTCCAAGGGACTCAGCAATGTCAAGAACTTCACCAATTTCACCAGTGAAGCTCACAAAAAAATACACAAGAAATTAGGAAATAAAACCTCTTGCGCTGCTGATACTCTGAACAACGCACAGGACTGTTGCTGTCTAGACAACAGAAAATAAGAATAAGGCAATTAATAGACACATCACCCACTTCTGAAATGTAGGCATCGAGTGGTGCCCAGAAGGCAGTCGGATAGCATCACTGTGTGACAGACTTCAGGAAATGAAGTGCTGTATCTATGTGAAATGAAAGGCGATATTTTGAACAGGAAGTTGGTTAGAAATGGGAGCAGCAGAATAAATACAACAGCAACAAGAAGGAAAACAAAAGCATAGTGTGCTTTTCGACTGTCTGAAAAAAAAAAAAAAAATTGGCATTTAGAGTAAAACTAGCAAGTATTGGCTTTCTTCTGTGTACGGCTTATTTACGATTCCTTCCACACTGTATACTTACATAAGTACAATAAAAACCCAGCAAAGTGGAGTAAACAGTCAGGCATAAGGCTCACTGGAGCCATTCTCAGGCTGCACTCGCACGGGGCGTATCTCCGTGGGTACGTGCAGACCCTCTGTGCTCTCCACCTGCTCTCCAACCACTTTCAAGCCCTGTTGCTGTATTAGCATGACATCTTCCTGGAACTGTTAAGCTCAGATCCCTTAAAAAGGCCTATTAGCACAGGTGCCGGGTCGTGGTACAGAATATATGGAACCTAGAGTGTTGCTGGCCTGCATGAAAACCAACTCATCCCACCGGCAGAGCAGATGGGGCTGCACCCATCCGGCCGGACACACCTGTAAATTCAAACAAAGGTGGCATTTTTTCAGGCTGCCTGCAAAGGACACATTGCCTTCCAATGGGGGTCCTGTCCACAGCTCTGACAGAATGGCATGTGGTCCGAGTCTCACAGAGGTGCAGCCCCCAGACTTCTGCAGACTGCAGCTATAGTCTCTCTGTGTGACCAGACATGTTCCTTTAATGTCAGTGGCAAATCTCCCATTTGCCTCAGCTTGTTAGGGATTTGGTCAAGCCTGGTCTTGTTTCTTTTGAAGTCAGCAGGAAAAATCTAGTACGGGAGAGGATAAAATCTATTTCCCAGTCTCTTGCTTCTTTTAAATGTCAGATTATCCTCATGCAATGCAACCCGAAGTCCTCCTCTCTGACCAGTCCCATTCCTTCAGCCACTTGGTTTTAGTCTCTGGAGTCTGTATCCTGGAGTCCCAGCAGCAGCAGCAGCAAAAACAGCTGCCAACATCCTGGGAATATCTGCCTTGGAATCTCAACTACTGTGTGAAGTTGCTGCTTTCCAGTTTGAGATTTGTGTTTGCAAAGGAAATCTGGCCAACAAAAACACTGAGAGAGGAAAAAAAGGAGGAAAAAGGGCTTTATATAACAGCATTAACAGAGCTGTTGCAATAGTAACGTGAAGTTAACAGGCAACTTTTCCTCCTCCTTCTCTGCCTCCACCCCAACCTCCTCCTCTAACAGCAGTTTCATTTGTTTTTATTTCCAAGCTTCTTTTACTGGCCACTCACACAGCCCTGCTCCCTTTGTCTAATTTGGACCTCGAACTTCCATGCAACCAACTCTTGCTGTAACTGTAAATCTTTTTATGGCCCTTCTGCCTCTGAACTGTAAAAGCAATGCCACTGTAAGCTGCCTAAATGGGTCGTAAATCCACTTAGTGAACTGAATGAGGAAAAAAGTTTTTAAGGGAAAGAAGGAAAAAAAAGGCAAACTAAGGTGGTTGGAGGGACACAAGGGAAAAAACCCAAGAATGTATTTGCTAAATGGACTCAAAATAACAGAAGTCAAAGGGAAAATATGAATATTTGGGGGGAAGGATGAAATAATGAGGCTTAGTGGTAAAAACAAACTACTTCTGAAGGGCTACTCAGCTTATTAATGCTCAGCAATGCACAGGAGGGTGTTGGTTGCCCTCTGCTCTTGTTGGCATCAGCAGGACCTGGTAGCACTGGGAGAGTCTAAGAGACTGCTAGCAGCTAATAGACTCTTTTTCCACTGGGTGGTCCAGCAACTGGTATCTGGGTCTAATTCTAGCTCTTTTACACTGCCTGACTCACAGGTTTAATCATGGCTCTGTGCCTCAGTTTATTCACCTGCAAGTGGGAGATAAAGATATTCCCCTTATTTGTAAAATGTTTTGAGAGCTGATTAAATGCCACCAGGGAAGGGGAAGAACTGACTCTTGTGGCAGTCAATAGCAACAGTTTAATTTGTTTCTGTAGAAGTAGAGCTAGCCCAAAACGGGCAACTTTTGTCTATGTAATTTATTGCATTTATCACCATGGTATCTGAGCACTAGGAGTATTATCCAAATTCCACTGAATTCACTGAGTGTCTTTCCACTGCTTTCAATAAGTTTTGGATTTGACCCCAAAGTCACAAAAAACCTGAGGAATATGTCAAAAGAATGTAAGTGGGTGTGAGTTGAAATTGAGGAGTTCGGAGACTGGAGTATGCAGAACAGTAGCTATTTAAAGACTGAGTTTGCTACTGAGTGTTCCCTTTTAATAGGGTTATATAAATACATTCCCGTCTCAATATATGTGGAAAAACAGGCAGTGAGGTGAGACTCTATTGCTTTATTTCTTATGGGAAATATTGTGCATAGCTAAACCACCTCTTCCCCTTTCCTCACCCACCACCCACAGTCCCTGGAAGCCTTCAGCAGCTGTGTACAGAGTAAAGAGGCACATCCGGGAGCACTGCGAGAGTTAAAAAGTTCACAGCCCTGCCTTTATAATAAAGCCCCTGTTTTCATTGCATTCTCACTTCACCTTAAAGACTTGATCTGAGTTTTGGCACTCAACGTGTCAGAATGGGAGAGGAGACTTGTTATACCTTTTAAAATCATTATTATCATTATTATTATATTGTTCTGTTCCTTTGCAAGGAAAAGAGGAAGAAAAAAAATAAAAGAAAGGCTCTTACTTGGCTCTTTGCAAAGACCAAATGAGTTCCAGTACAGCTCCCTCTCCCTCCACAAAGTCACTGCCAGAGTGGGCACCAATTGGCATCTCAACCACAGTTCTCAGGAAAAAAAGTCAGTGGCCAAAGAGGACTGAGAGGTGAGACCCTCTCTTTTCTCACCGGTACCATATGTGCAGTGCACTGACCAATAGTTCAGGTTAAGAGATGCTGATACTATAACTTAAAAGAATTCTATTAAAATGATGGAAATCTTTGACTATGAAAAGTGGGATCTGCACCTGGATAGTCATTACGTTTCAAAGGAAATTTATCTGGTATTTTATTGCTTATTCCCTCCATGCACTTTGTGTACAAGAATATTTCATATCAGGAGGCTTCCAATAAGCTGTTTACACTCTGTCAGGTCAATAAGATACACAGATTTTTTGCAATATTATCTCAATTATGGGTAACAATTGGAATACACATTTTTTTAAAAACCTTCCTAAAAACACTGACATGGATCCTTGGAGCAGGCAGACTCCTGCAAACTCCATGAAGCTCATATACCCAAAAAGCAGCTAAGTCTTCAGTATCTGGAAAGTTTTATAACTACAGCTGAAGTCAAGTGAATCTTATTTTTGCTATCAACAGATCTAGAGCAACTTGCCTGCACTGAGGAGTGAACCCTTTCTGCACGTATGTGCTGGAAAGTAGGACACGAATGTCACAGGGTGACAGTGCAGCGATGGGGGAATCCCCTGGGCAAATGAGAACCAGCTCCAAGATGAAGACTGAGTCCATGTATTAATAACACCAGGCTTGAGCTGGATTAGGCCTGTCTGTATGAAAACAACCATGCAAATATATTATAAAGAGCACATTTTAAAAGGAAAACTACATAAAGTCTATCAGAATTTGGTACCAGTCTTTAAAGACCTTGGTAACCCAACAAAAGTCTTAGAATAAAATCACTTAAGCCAGAGCAACTTGATTACAAGGCAACCTCTCTTTCGTTGCCAATTCTAGCAATTTTATTAATTCTAGTGAATATATCACAGGTCTGAAGATGACTGATGCTTTCATTACAGCCTTGGCCTCAGCCATTAGGTGATTGTTATGAATCCCAACTTTAATTTTTTAAAGTTTTAGCTGTCACTATTCAAAGAAGCAGTATTAAAAATAAACTATGAAAACTTAGAAGTAAGAAAGAGGAAAAAAAGTATGGTAAACCCTATAGAGATTCAGAAGACAAATTTTAAAAGCTTAATATAGTAATTACTTCTTACCTATCTTGAATTTTTATGATCACATTTGATGACTAAAGTACACATTACTGGCTAGCAGGTAGCAGCAAAGTTACCTTGAATGAAACCCGTGTAATCTACATTTGCTTTAAATTTTGCAGCCTCTAGTACAGAACTAGGAGACAGTCACAGACTTAATTTACTTTTCACTTCTGATGCTCCTTGCATATTGTGGGGGATATGAATTTGGCAAGGAGATGGCATTTATTAGCACATATAAATTTACTAACAATGTTTGGTCTTGCTGTTAAAGCCCAGATCTAGAACACAGAAATATGTCAGAATCTGAGTATCATTTTTAAAAGCAACCTTAGAAACCATGTATTTCTGTTGAAATACTTCACAAGTAAACCAACTGCACCCAGAAAGTTGAGAAAGAAGAAACAAGACATATCCTGAAATATTCCTTTTAAAAACGTATTTCACTATTTCTGAGATTTAGAAAACCTGACTCATGATTTCAAAATACTTGGAACTGGAAACATTGCTGCTAACTGCTCGTCATTGCTTCACACGACATCACCCAGATGCAAGAACAGATTTTTGTCTCCCTAACTAAAATTAAGAGAGTAGATTAATTGAAGTAACTTGCAGAGTCATACTTCAGCAGGTTAGATTCAACAGTAGATGTTGGCACTTGGTCTCCCACCCACTTCTTCTGTGTAACTACCACCGCAGGCATTGAAAGACCGAGCCTCCCAGGGCACTGTGGTTTATTTTGGAAGATTCAGGTGAGATTTAGCTATAAACCATCCCATGTGACCCTGCTGACACAGATAAGCCCAGGCCCCTTAGGAAAACTACATTATGGAGATCTAGACTTTACTATCTTCTGCTTGAATTCCCCAACTGTGAAATGGAGAAAGTAGCATTGCTAAGCTGCAAACAACTAACAAATGTGTCATTAATGTAATGGAGTCCAGAGCACCATAATACCACATTGGGGAAGCTGGTATGGACTCACCTTAGGACAGCTTGTGTGTATGCAGAGCAGAATGTGGTGTAGCGATACCAGAACTTGGACCGAAATAGGGCTACGTGGTCTCCTACACTCATGAGCTGGCTCCACTGCAGATCATGTGGGTAAGCCACTGCTGTGCGCTGCAGCCAGGTGATGGCATAGCACTGCGGTATCGTGCTGGAGAGAACAAAACTGCAAGAGACATTGAAAATATTTCAGTTTCTGAAGTTTTCAAAAAGATATTCAGAAGTGTTACAGTTCAGAAAAACTGAACTGTTTTTTCTTTCCTTAGGCAGGTGCAGCAAACAAAGGCGATGTGGGTGGAAATTCATGCCTGGCTCTGAACTGCTGCTTTATTTCTGTTTGCTTTGCTTTGCTTTACTCTTCTTGATGATGTTTAAGATGAGAACAACTTCTTTTGGGGTCAGTCTCAACTTTCTTGTTCTTGTCAGTTTATTTTGGATCACATTCCTAAATTCACATATGCAAACTCAAACAACTATTTACATCCACACATAACTTACCCATGCTATTAAAGAAAAAAAGCCTCCTCTCAGCTGGAGGAGAACCTGCTGTCGACAAACTCCTTCTCCTCTGAACCATAACCTTTGACTCGTCCCGTGGGGGAGGAGGGAGAAATGCAATCAGGTGCGGAATGCCAATATGTCCCTCTGGGGTGACAGACATCCAATTTCCAAGCAACCATTAAAAGGTCCATATGGAATTTCATGTTTAATATGAAGCAACAAGAAACAGGAAAACCCAACGGCGAACACATGCCGTGTGTTACCTCTGCCTGCGAGCTTGGGCCAGCGTCTGAGCCTTTCCAGGTGCTCTCTTCTGCACTGCACAAGCTGTGGGGATGTTCAGCACACTTGGTGTGCTCTTACACTTTATTATTGTTATTTTAACTAAGAAAAGAGCTGCTTAGTCCATTTGAGGAGGGTGCAGCTTTGAGACAGATGTGGAAATAATCTGAAAACATGAGGGTCAGGCAGTGGAACATTTCCAAAATTGTATGAAACATTAAGCAAGTGAACAGAAGACATTTCTTTTTCCATATCATATTCCACAGCAAACTTGGATTTCTCAAGCTTATCTTCATATCCACACTATAACTTAAGACTAATTGTGTTTTACTCCATATTTTTCTGCAGATCAATAAAGTTCAAATCCAGAGTCTCCCCATTCATACCAGAAAGTTGTTTTTACCATCTCTGGCATCAGCTCAGCAGCCATAAACCCAGTGTGCAACGCCAGAAACACTGCTGCTCCACCGGGGAACTGCTGCAGCCCATGGACCTCTGGAGATGAAGATGAAATGAGGCTCAGTTGTGTGCAGCACATTGATAGGATTTTGGCCCCCATTTCAGCATGACCCAACAGGTTTAAATTGCTTCATTTCTCAGCCAGTCAAGAGCAAATGGGTGGTAGATGTGATATGGCTGTTCACTGGAAATCACTCTTGATTGATTTAGCCTCTCCTCCTCAGTAGTGTATGGGCTCAGTGTACGGCTTGGGCACATAAATTACACAGAAAACACCTTTCATGGTTGTGTATAGTGTATATATATGTTGTCACCCCATCACAGGAGAAGCTTTTATGAAGTATTGGCTCTAAGTGTATACAGAATAGAAATGATCATTTTTAGTTGTTCAACAAAAATAAAGTCACATTTCAAAATAATAATTTTGAGTTGAAGTTGAACCAAGTAACTTTGATCATTTTTTAAATTTAAACAAAGAAAGAAACAGAAAATGCTGCTGCTGGCTAAAAGACAAGTGAATCTTCAAGAGTTTTTTATTTGTTTTTTGAAAACTAGTAAGAGCTGTGAAATTAAAAAAAGTTTTCAGTTGTCATTAACAAGATTTCAACAGTTTGGGTTTTGCTTTTGTCTTTTTGAAAGAAGATACAAAGATTTTTCATTTTAACATGTTTACAGAAAAAAGTTCTACTAGCACTGCTACATTGTTATTGCTGGGGGATAAGTAACAAGATATTGGAGAATTAATCATAAGAATCATTTGGGTGATTTATATACTTGCTTGTGATTGGAACAAGGCCCTCATTTCAGGTTGTGACACTCTCAGCTTCTACCCACAGGTGGATGTAGTGAAAACAGTCATTTGAACTCAGATTAAAGACAACAGAGATTAAAATCAAGGAATAAAGCTTCAAGCAAGGGGTGTTTTTGTCTCAAGTCTGTGCAGCACGTGACAGCAGGGTCCTGACTCCAGACTGTGCTTCCCAAGGGACACAGCACTGACAATCGTACAGATGCACAACAGCAGAAACTGCTCAAGGACCAGGGTCTCCTCTCCAGGGTGACTGGAATGCACGGGAGTCAGGCTTTTGTTGGCAGAGGAAGGCTGTGAGAAGAAAAGGGAGGAAAGGATTCTGCAGGCCTATGCTTAATATTTGTTAAGATTAGGTTTTAGATCTGGTAAAGGATAAACATGCGAGGTGCAATTTTTAGATTCATTACCTGAGTATCCTAGTTCTTAAGACACCCATAGTACACCTAGCTCTAAGTTACATAGCTCAAAGTTATTTTCCATCCTTAAGTTCAAAACTTCAGAACTACCCCAAGTGGGAAGATTTTGCTCCTCACCTAAGCCAGCACCCACTGAAGGCAATGGAGATGTATTTTCTTCCCAAGGCCAGGATAGTTTACAAGATTCAGTTCTATTTTAATATATTAATGTCCCTTCAATTCTGAAATCTGCTGTGTTTGTCTGGTTACTGTAGGGTAAATAGTGTGTAACTGCTGGCTACAGAAACCCTGGACAAAATTACCATCAGAATAAACATCTGATAATTAATAGTTACTAGCGAAATTCCACTATTCATATCAGTTTGGTGAAATAAGAAGGGGAATTTATACATTTTAAATGTAATATATTACCTGTTCAATGCAGTACAAACTCCTGCAGCATAAAGACCATCCTTGTAAACCACTACCAGAAATCCCTACTAGTCTTGCGAGATCCCAGTCAACGCCTCCCCAATTTTCCCATCCAAAGTTATGCACTCAGCAAAGCACACCTGCCGTAAATCTCAAAGCATTACCAGCTTTCAGCAAAAACTGGTAACATTACAGCTGGGGGATGATGTATGGGGATGTCACCAACTCCCTCTTTGCACACACATACCCCTTTCCCCTAGTGCAGGCATTTTTTATCGGCTTCAGTGACTCAGCCGTTAAACATCTCCCAGCCATCAGCTGCACCACAGCAGGCCAGCGGCAGCTTTCTCCCTCCGTCGGCAGTGAGCAGTCAGCGGCCGACGTTTATGGGAGGGTGGAGGAGGGAGATGGGAGCTGGGTGTAATTAACGGGGCAATTGAATGGGTTATGCCTCTCTGATTTCAATTAACCTCTGAACTTTGCAGTGACAAGATCTCATGGTTACCAACTAACTTCAGCAAAACACAGATGTTATAACTGGTTAATCCAAGATCTCCAATAGCGTATAGTTGGGATTCGATGATAGCCTCTTCTTTTCAGATCACTTAATGCTCACCGAAAAAAAAAAAAAAGAATAACATTTCAGACTTCTTTAATACTATTATTGTGTTGGAATTGGGATCTGATTATTGCATTGGAGCTGGTCTGGGTCTGATTCTGTTCCTGTTTCAAATCAACTGCAGAATTCATTAATGGGAGGAAAATTAAGTCAAAAGACCCAGAGAAATATATTAATGAGATTAAGGACACAGGAATTCAAAGCCTGCAAAACAGATTAGTGTATACTGACAGATAAATAAAAAAAGTCTTTGTTCAAGAAAGACTGAGCAAAGCACAGAGCTGACATCACAGAATAAACCAATCTAGCTAGGTTAAGAATAGAGTTTTCCATTATTTACTCATGTATTTTAAAAAGAGCATTTTTTAGTTTTAAAATCAGCACAGAGTTTTAGAGATTCAATACAAGATGTTCTTTTAAAATCCTATATGAACTACAAAGATGTCTAGCTTGCAACAGAGCTACAACTGAAAATTAAAATTGATCAAAAAGAATGTAGATTTTTAAAATGAAAACATCTTCTGAATTATTTCACCTTTTTAATTCAGAAGCTACAAAAAGAAATACTGGTTTTATTGGCCTCTGTTTTCAATACAATTCTGCCACTTAAAATGTTGACCATCTCTGGTTAGTGGAAATAGATTTAATTCTGCTATCATTTAGGGCCACAATGGCTAAAGAGGATAAACTGTTATCACTTTGTGTATTGGCTTAAATGAATTACTTCCTAATCTTTAAGCAGCTATAAATGAGAGCCAAATCTGAATTTATGATAGCAGACTGTACATTTTCATGTAGCTGCAGTTACAGCACCAGGTATGAGAGACACGGAAGGGTGCTGAAGCAAAACCAAAGGCTACGGTGCAAAAAAGATTATGAATATCAGAAAATGTGACCAGACTCATAATATTTTAAACAGACGCACTATACTATAAGCAAGTTCAAGACAATTTGAATACAAAATCAGTGTTGATGATTTGGATGGTAAACCTATCTTTACAAATGCATAAATAAAAATATTCGTTTAAAAAGGAAAAAAAAAAAGCTTAAAAATTCATTAAACAAAATCTACTGGCTGGAAAGTGCAGACTGTTGTCAACCACTCTTGGACTTTGTCATACAATTCTTCATAGTTTAAATACTACAATTACTCAAATTAATCACAAGCCTGAAAATTCTTTATTCATAACAGCAAATAATTATATCTATTAAGTAACTTCTTATAATGTAAATTTCACAATCTAGGCTGGTATTATCAAGTGTTTTTCTCATAATGGATATTTAAAGTATCTGCAGTAAGTAAGAGCCAAAAGTCAAAGCTTCTCTAAAGCACAGTATCCCACTTTTCAATATTCAAGAAATTTCAGTAGATGTATTTAAGTAATTCTCAAAAATGCCCACATTACAGCAGACCGCAGGGATGCCCTTCAATTTCTTACATATTACTAGCCTACCTAATAAAGCCTAATATCCCTATGATAGAAGCATCTGGCTCTTCTCCCCTAATCAATAATATTCAGCAAAAGTCCCTTCTTCCAGCAGCAGCATAAATTATCAGATATATGCAAATAGACTTGCTAATGTTAATTGCCAGGGCTGATTGGTGATTAATTTTTTGATTATGATCAATCATTCCACAGGAATGTTAATAAGACATTCAAGGCAATCTGCAAATTGGTAATAATTAGGGATCCCAACCGGTAACACATCCACAGCCAACTATAAAACATCCCTGTGATTGAGCGTGTTCCTGTGAACAAAGTTCCTCCCTTTTGAAGAACAGAAATGGGAATGATCAAAGCTGACGGAGCCTGATGGGACCATACTATCACATGTAACAAGAAGTTCCTTTTTTGCCATTTTTATGGTAAGATGGGTTATGGAATCCTCTAACACAATGACCACCTTCTTTGTGTCCCTCATATGGTAGGAAATGAAATGGGGTGTTCATTTACAATGACAATTCTTTGGAAACTTTACCCCAATTTACAGTCTTCCAGCCTGGGAAACAAAACAATTGTTAAGAGCACAGGATCCCAAAAAAACCAACCTTCCAAGCCAAGGAACGTCTCTCAGAGCAGTCCTGCCAGACCTGCAGGGAACAGAGTTAACAGTGTGATAAAATAAGTATTTCAGGTCATGCAAATTTAAAAAGGTCCAAACAGAAGGTTCACACGATGCCTTTTTTTCTAGTGCAGAACAAGCAATAGCATTCAATTTCTAGCAGTAAGTTAGAAGAGAAATGCTTTCCTGTATGACAATTGTTTGTATACTTTAGGGTGAAAGTTCAGACGTTGTTGTAAATATAGCAGCTGAAAACGTAACATGATTTATAATACTTTCTTTAAAAATTAATTATCTTGCAAACATAAATATCCTCCTACAACATTTTAAACCCAAACACTAACTAATGGTGTGTAGGAACCAGAAAGTAGACGTGACTGGAGAAGGACATGAAGTTTTCCAAATGAGCCCTACAGACAAAACTATGGCTCCCCAAACACTGCGACCCACTTGGGTCATGCAAGGGAATGTGTCACGCTGCATGTAACTCCTAGGCTCGGGCAGCTCTCGACCTGCACATCCCAGCGTGGCAGTTCCTGCACATACTTGAGCACTGGGCCTTGCAGAGCAAGCCTTTGACTCTGCTCTGCGTTCAAAATGGACAGACAGCTCTTGACACCTGCTAAGAAGAGCTAAACAGTCATCGTCTGCTGTCAAAAATGAGTGATGTGCAGAAAGTGAGGCAGATAGAGGAAAGTAAATTAAGAGCATATTATATCTCAGTACTAGCCTGTCATGTTCAACTAAAACCCAAGCTTTCGAAATTCCTGTCTTCGTGGCCTAATTCTGATTTGCACAAAATATTCCTTTTTACATGTCAAGAATAGCGTAAGGGAGCTTGAATATAAATGAAAACAAATCCCTGAGGTCTACAATTCTTTCAGTTCTTTCAGTGTTGCCAAATGTACCATTTCATGAGGAGGTCCAAGGTATTTGTTCTTTTATTGGAAGAGCTGCAGTTAGTAGAGTGTAAGTAGCTCAGCTTTTGTTTTTATTAAAAGAACTGAGTAGGATTAGCCCCTACTTTTATGTTAAATTTTCTGAAGAGAACTTAGGTTTCAGATGAATGTTATTTTGCACATTAAATATCTTCTTCCTGAATATGTCATCTTTTCAACAAGAAACCGAAACATGGTCTTTAAAAAAAGTCCACCTTTAAGTGTAAGGTTTTGCATAAATAGGAAAATATTTTCCTTTTCTCTGAACAATTTCAATAAGGAAAAAACCCTCAAACCCTAAAGGAGTGCAGGCTTTCTTTCTTTTCTATATAGTAAACAATAAATGCTTTAAAATGACACATGAATACATGAGGGTTTTAATTATAAAATGGTGTCCAACTAGACGTTTTTAAAAGCCCAGCTCCATTCTTTTCTTAACATCATTATTTCTTAGCCTGTTTCAAGAATCTTAAACAGTTATAGAGGAAATTTAGTGGCCACAGCAAGCACAAAGTGTCACAAGGTGTAAGCATGAGTATGCACCAAGCACATTTTCCTTAGACAAAACCAGCCCAATTCTCTTCTAGTTGTCCAAGATCAAGAACAACTCTTCCATTGTTTGGGGAGCAATTCTATTGTTAAACCGATGTCTTTGATAAACAAATTAGATCCATATTTTTAAAGTTAACATACCTTTTTTTTTTTTAATTCTGCATATTTTCTTAAACCAAATAAATTAACAACTGTTTATGTTATCTTTGCAGCTGAGATTCCTCACTGCTCCCTTTATAAATCTCGCTCAGGAAAACTGAAATGCTAACACGTTTCTTGGATTTGGTCTGTCATTCCTCTCTAGTTCCTCGCACTTTTACAATTCACAAGGTCATGAGTACAAAATGTGCTTGTTAACTTACACAAGAATAAAGCTGTCAGATGGGCTGAGGCCTTCTTGTGTACCAGTTTAGTGAAATATGATTATCCAAGCTGTAAAATGGATAAACCTATTAAATTAATAAATCTGCTGCCCTGTAGCCTACCACTGATGTCATTGCCTTACCTACAAGGCACCCCTTCTTAAATTAATACTTGATAAAGGAATAAATCTTTTAAAGACATACACTAAAGCTTTGCAATGAAGAGTTATCTTTTGTGTTACAAACTTTAAGTATTTTTTACTGCAATGGATGTGAGAGAAAATGAATTGCTGCAAAAAAAGAAATCTTAGGAAAATGTTATTACCCAGCTAACACTGTGGGCTGCTTCTTATCTGTACACAACTAATCACTTCCCTGTTTCTTTTTTTATTCTAATGTGTGAGTGGATTCTAGTGCTCATGAAAGTGAAGGATAATTAGTAGGGTAGTGGATAAAGTGGAAAGGCTCTGCCTTATCAAAGACACATTGGGTCAGCTATGCATGGGCAAAAGAAACCATGATTCACTTATTTTGGCTGCTTTGATTTATTACTATAAAGGTCCAACAATGAAGTTTCACATCAGGGGAGAGAGAAGGAAAAAGAGTTTCAAAGGGTTCATCTTTCTTGACTTCTTAGAAAGTCTTTAGCATATTGTGTTTGCTGGAGTACAATACTGCTGTACCTTACTATTAATAATCTATTACACAGACACCTTCACAGAAACAAAAATGCACTCTGCAAGGCACTGACCAAAGATATGGCAAGACAAAATCTCTGCCCCTTAGATCTTACAGTCTAAAATATTAAAAAGTGGAAGGAAAATGTGCACAGACATACAAAAGAAGTTGCTTTAAGATGACATGGCAAACAACCAGCAAAAATATGAAAGAGAAAACAGATTCCCTAGATCCACACCAGTACCCACAGATAAACTTATACTTCAATAATGTTAAAAATGAGACAAAAATAAAACCCCAGCTCATCCAAAGGCATCCAACAGTGTGTTCAAAACTCAAAAGTGAATTTGTAAAAGGAAACAGGAAATGAAAACTAAAGAGGGTTGACATGATTACGGGGTGTTAATAAGAAAAGACATAAGCCAGGGGCCTTGATGTACAACTAGACAACAAGAGGTTACGTTTGGAGTCAGGGCTATGCTAATTTGCAAACTTGGGTCCATTTCATTAAGTGAGCTGAGAGACAGGCTGTCTCAGTCCAGCAGAGAGGGATCTCATTATCCATGTAGGGAGCAAGAGATAAGAATCTTTTAATAATTGCTGGGAATTTTTTTTATGATGATATGGAATGCCAATTTATGCCTCTCCACTCAATGTGGATAAAAACCAGCCCTCCTTCACAGTTCAAACCAGCCCCCATCCCAGCCCCCCTCCTGGCTGTGGCCATTAGGACAGGGAGGGAAAGCAGAGACTAATATGCTTGCCCGGGAGACCAATGCTGCAAAACTCCATTAAATGTGCTTCACAGTGGAAACATGTTTGTTTACAGTGGATGAAAAACTTTGCCAACCCTTTTTACTTAATTATTAATAGGCACAGCTGTAGAATTTAGGGCCCAATCCAAACCCTAGTACAGGCAATGGGCAAGACTCAAACTGACAAGCAGCCTTCGGATAAAATCTTTTACTGATTTCTTGTTAAGGAATGGTTCTGAATTAACACCTTTAGAAAAAGTTAAAACATGTATATTACTTTGGAAAAAGCATTGTTCATAGTCTCTTCCCCCTTGTCCCTCTCTCCAAAACACATCCACTGCAGCCATGAGAAAGGAGCTTTCCAGAAGCCAGAGGATTGTACAGTTATTCCCTTCCCTGCAATAAGTATTCCACCCACTTTGGGCTAAGCACATCTCATATTTTGTCAGAGGTATAAGATTAGTCTGTAAGGGACTAATTCTGAGAGACTTTCATCTTTCATGTGACCATACCAAACACAATTCTGGCTAATTCTAAAAGCACTGGCATAAAAAAGCAGGGGTAAAGTTAGATAAGGTCTCATGTTCATGTTATACTGCATAATATTTGTTAAAGGCTGAGATACATAGCAACTTACCAAAATCACACTAATAGCATTAAACTTTTAAGAGTAAAGTTTTCCCTCTGCCCAAACATGCTGCAAGGAAAAGGGGAAGCAAAACTGTTTTCCACAGCCAAGTTTGCTCATTTGTTTGAATTCGCTGGGTTGGACTGTTACATTAGTGTTGGAAAACACTGTCCAGGGAACTCCGAAAGCTGTGCTTATCTCTAAAGCTGGCTGCAGGATTTGTTTTTATGCACCGGGTCAACCTAAGGACTACACACAACTTATCTATCGCCTCAGCAGGAACAAAATTATAAGGCTTTCTTTAGCTGACCTTGCCTGTTTTCCCAGTTTCTAGTTGTTCATGAATGATCTTTAATTTTCCATATACCTATTTACTATTTCAAATGATTTGTCAGAAAGTCACTCCCAGTCCCCAATTTACAGGTAAGATTGGCGAAAAGAGGATTGGCAAAATGGAGCTGGCTTTTCTGGACAAAAAGCTC
Organism: Athene noctua; assembly: GCF_965140245.1. Classification (NCBI taxonomy): domain Eukaryota; kingdom Metazoa; phylum Chordata; class Aves; order Strigiformes; family Strigidae; genus Athene; species Athene noctua. Next base: position 5,018,972 of record NC_134052.1, on the reverse strand, counting down.
ATGTTCTGGCTTCTTAATTAGATGGGGAAAACTTGAGAATCAGCTATATGGGCAAAGATGCTCCGCTGGGATTGCAAAAGTGCTTTCTGTGAACATTTTCTGATATTTACATTGAAGGGAAAAACTCTGTCTCCACAGATGCTCCTGCCTGTACATCCATTCCTTGCAGCACTGCTGGGAAGAAAAGCCCATGCACCCCTTGGCAGCAGAGATGTGAGTGCTGCAGTCAGGTTTGCCGTGGTGCACTCAGGTTTGCCATGGTGCACTCAGGTTTGCCATGGTGCAGTCAGGTTTACCGTGCTGCAGTCAGGTTTGCCGTGGTGCAGTCAGGTTTGCCATGCTGCAGTCAGGTTTGCCGTGGTGCAGTCAGGTTTGCCATGCTGCAGTCAGGTTTGCCATGCTGCAGTCAGGTTTGCCATGGTGCAGTCAGGTTTGCCATGGTGCAGTAAGGTTTGCCGTGGTGCACTCAGGTTTGCCGTGGTGCAGTCAGGTTTGCCATGGTGCAGTCAGGTTTGCCATGGTGCAGTCAGGTTTGCCATGGTGCAGTCAGGTTTGCCATGGTGCAGTCAGGTTTGCCGTGGTGCAGTCAGGTTTGCCGTGGTGCAGTCAGGTTTGCCGTGCTGCAGTCAGGTTTGCCGTGGTGCAGTCAGGTTTGCCATGCTGCAGTCAGGTTTGCCGTGGTGCAGTCAGGTTTGCCGTGCTGCAGTCAGGTTTGCCGTGGTGCAGTCAGGTTTGCCGTGCTGCAGTCAGGTTTGCCATGGTGCAGTCAGGTTTGCCGTGGTGCAGTCAGGTTTGCCGTGGTGCAGTCAGGTTTGCCGTGGTGCACTCAGGTTTGCCGTGGTGCAGTCAGGTTTGCCGTGGTGCTGTCAGGTTTGCCGTGGTGCAGTCAGGTTTGCCGTGGTGCAGTCAGGTTTGCCGTGGTGCAGTCAGGTTTGCCATGCTGCAGTCAGGTTTGCCATGGTGCACTCAGGTTTGCCATGCTGCAGTCAGGTTTGCCGTGGTGCACTCAGGTTTGCCATGGTGCAGTCAGGTTTGCCATGCTGCAGTCAGGTTTGCCATGGTGCACTCAGGTTTGCCATGCTGCAGTAAGGTTTGCCGTGGTGCACTCAGGTTTGCCGTGGTGCAGTCAGGTTTGCCATGGTGCAGTCAGGTTTGCCATGGTGCAGTCAGGTTTGCCGTGGTGCAGTCAGGTTTGCCATGGTGCAGTCAGGTTTGCCATGGTGCAGTCAGGTTTACCGTGCTGCAGTCAGGTTTGCCGTGCTGCAGTCAGGTTTGCCGTGCTGCAGTCAGGTTTGCCATGGTGCAATCAGGTTTGCCATGGTGCAGTCAGGTTTACCGTGCTGCACTCAGGTTTGCCGTGGTGCAGTCAGGTTTGCCATGGTGCAGTCAGGTTTACCGTGCTGCACTCAGGTTTGCCATGCTGCAGTCAGGTTTGCCGTGGTGCAGTCAGGTTTGCCATGGTGCAGTCAGGTTTGCCGTGGTGCAGTCAGGTTTGCCGTGGTGCAGTCAGGTTTGCCGTGCTGCAGTCAGGTTTGCCGTGGTGCAGTCAGGTTTGCCGTGGTGCAGTCAGGTTTGCCGTGCTGCAGTCAGGTTTGCCGTGGTGCAGTCGGGTTTGCCGTGCTGCAGTCAGGTTTGCCGTGGTGCAGTCAGGTTTGCCGTGCTGCAGTCAGGTTTGCCATGGTGCAGTCAGTTTTACCGTGCTGCAGTCAGGTTTGCCGTGGTGCAGTCAGGTTTGCCATGCTGCAGTCAGGTTTGCCATGGTGCAGTCAGGTTTGCCGTGGTGCACTCAGGTTTGCCGTGGTGCAGTCAGGTTTGCCATGCTGCAGTCAGGTTTGCCGTGGTGCAGTCAGGTTTGCCGTGCTGCAGTCAGGTTTGCCATGGTGCAGTCAGGTTTGCCATGCTGCAGTCAGGTTTGCCGTGGTGCTGTCAGGTTTGCCGTGGTGCAGTCAGGTTTGCCGTGGTGCAGTCAGGTTTGCCGTGGTGCAGTCAGGTTTGCCATGCTGCAGTCAGGTTTGCCATGGTGCACTCAGGTTTGCCATGCTGCAGTCAGGTTTGCCGTGGTGCACTCAGGTTTGCCATGGTGCAGTCAGGTTTGCCATGGTGCAGTCAGGTTTGCCATGGTGCACTCAGGTTTGCCATGGTGCAGTCAGGTTTGCCATGGTGCAGTCAGGTTTGCCATGGTGCAGTCAGGTTTGCCGTGGTGCAGTCAGGTTTGCCATGGTGCAGTCAGGTTTGCCATGGTGCAGTCAGGTTTGCCATGTGCAGTCAGGTTTACCGTGCTGCAGTCAGGTTTGCTGTGGTGCAGTCAGGTTTGCCGTGGTGCAGTCAGGTTTGCCGTGGTGCACTCAGGTTTGCCGTGGTGCAGTCAGGTTTGCCATGCTGCAGTCAGGTTTGCCATGGTGCAGTCAGGTTTACCGTGCTGCACTCAGGTTTGCCGTGGTGCAGTCAGGTTTGCCATGGTGCAGTCTGGTTTACCGTGTTGCACTCAGGTTTGCCATGCTGCAGTCAGGTTTGCCGTGGTGCAGTCAGGTTTGCCGTGCTGCAGTCAGGTTTGCCATGGTGCAGTCAGGTTTGCCGTGGTGCAGTCAGGTTTGCCTTGGTGCAGTCAGGTTTGCCGTGCTGCAGTCAGGTTTGCCGTGGTGCAGTCAGGTTTGCCGTGCTGCAGTCAGGTTTGCCATGGTGCAGTCAGTTTTACCGTGCTGCAGTCAGTTTTGCCGTGGTGCAGTCAGGTTTGCCATGCTGCAGTTCAGGTTTGCCGTGGTGCAGTCAGGTTTGCCGTGCTGCAGTCAGGTTTGCCATGGTGCAGTCAGGTTTGCCGTGGTGCAGTCAGGTTTGCTGTGTGTAGATACAGCCTTAAACTGTGACTGAGGTTGGGAATGACTGGAGGGAAGGAAGCTCACAAGGACAAGGCTGGTGGACGGAAACCCAAAAGACTGGAAAAGGAAGAGAAGCAGAGGGCAGGAGCAGCTCAAAAGGAAACACATTTCCCCCCAGAGACTGTGAGATTGCTCTGGGACAGCTCTTGAGAAGTGCTGAGTGAACAGAAGGTGTCCCATCCCTGATCAGAGATCGGTGCTGCTGTGGTACAGCCCCTCCTCTTCCTCACAGCTGGAAGAAAAAAGCAAGGTTTATATGCAACATCTTCCCACATCCATACCCAAGCAGGGGCGAGATGCACACTGTTCCTAAGCAGTTGCTGTTTAGTGCTCCTCAAAATGGACAGTGCCCACATCGAGGGGCAAGAGAGACTGATAACGAATGTCAATTCCTGGGCTGCTGCCTTTTCAGGAGCAGTTGATTCTATGAAAAGGAAAGAGACAAAATGGCACAGATGGCAGAAGGAAGGTTCAGATGAGCCAGGTCCCAGGATCCTGGATGTGTTTGCTGGGACAGTGGCACAGGCTGCTGCTGTTCAGGAGCGTACGGGGATTTGCCACATGCTGGCTCTTAATCTTGCAAGGACTGCTTCAAATTGTCCTGCTTGTAAAGCTCTGATAGAAGTTACAGTCTCAATTCTCCACTGTTCCTTCCCCCTTCACTTACTCTATAAAGTGATGTTTGCAGTCCTCTCTTGTTAACATTTTTTAACTAAATAGTAAAGTGTCTGTATTAACAACATCATGGAAGTTTCTCTTACTATACACTTTGAACCAGAGTTGAAGTACCCAGATAACAGGCTGTGAGCACCTTTCAGTCAATGCTCATCAAGTCAACAGGCAAATTCTATCATTTTTGTAGCTTTGGACTCCCCACATCTATGCAATTGCTGTATTGCATCACATTTCATCCCAGACAGCTCTGGGATGATGTACGTCAGCCTTCTCTTTTATAGGTTTCCCTGTCTACCAGTCCTCCTAGCTAAGGACATTGCAAGCTTTACTTTCTAATCAAAGACCTCATCATGTTAAAACATATGGTGATCTTTTCAACTGGATAAATGATGTCCACTAGGGGCTTGTATGAGACCACTACATTTACTTTTGTTTTTGAATGAAGTCACCAAATTTCAGCCTAGGCATTTAAAGATTAAAAACTAAAACTCAGACTCTGACAGTCCCAAGGCTTCACGCTGGTTGCTCTGCTCTCTTCTTTCTCCTTTCCACAGGTTCCCATTGTCAAGTTGGGAAACATATATCCAAGCTACCTCAGTCTGAATTTACTTGCAGTGTACCAAGATAAAAGTCCAGCTGTAATATAATTAGAATTTGGCAGGGTAATAGGCTCCAGATTTTTTTAAAACCTATTTTCTATTAAAAGGAGATCTTTCTCTGCTTATTTCTCATAATTACAATATGAATTTAAGGTACTGTAAAATTAAGAGAACACTGACCCTAGAGACTGAAGTCTCCTACGCAGGCAGACAGACAGCCTGTCCCTGCTGCTGCCCTCCAGCTGTGACCGTAACCCTACACATGATAACAACTGGTTTACCTCTAGGCAAACTCATTTATTGACCCTTTAAGAAGGATGTTAAAAGACCAATTGAAGCTAATAATGTATAGTGCTTTTTGTGAGCTGGATCCTTGACCATAGAGAAAAGATTTTAAATTACCCACCTCATTACATGCCACAAAAAAGCTGTGGAAAATTCACCACCTACTACTGATTACACACACACACACACACACACACACACAGAGGGAGAGTCGCAAGCTGGAAAGTGCAGATTTAGTAAAGCCACCTTTAGCCTACAATGGGTCTGGTTTGATTTCACCTTTTAGGACGTTTTGGTAAACATGAGTAGTAAAAACAATCTTCATTCTTCCCTTTTCTTGCAAGGTACCAAGGGTCAAGGCGCACTGGTCCCGGCCTTTTGGCCTGATGCTGGTGTCCAAGCAGGGCACGTCAGACTGGACCAGGGTCTGGTGACCTCGCAGCCCACTGCCCTATGGGGATGGACAGTGAGATGTAGCAAAGGATTTTAAAGGACTTGCAAGTTCTCGCTCCAGCTGTTAATTTGGCAACAACAGCGTCAAGAGGCCGGGCCAGGAGAGCTGCAGCCATGGTTCCGTGTCTATCAGGGAGGATTTCTGCCCTCTGGCTTGTCTGTATTGTGCATCCAGATCCGCTTAGTAACAAACCTTCTGTTTTCTCTGCCCTCATTTCACAAATAGGTGTGGTCATAGCTGGAAGGCAGTGGCTGTGTGCTATAAATATGAGAGGAGATGGAAAAGGAGGCCTCTGTTAGGTCCAGCCACATACCTGCGATATGCACAAGTGGAGATTTAAGTACACAGGCATATTTGCTCAAGTGTAGGATGCGATATAATTATAGCCAATTAAGTAATTTTTCCTAAGATGCTTTTTTGAAATCAAGTTATCTACTCATCAGACTGTCAGTAAACACATCTCTCTCACATACAACATGCTTAACTTCTGCTCTGGTTACATTACTCACACACAATTCTTGTGGTAATTAATGACACCTCTATCAGTTCCTAGCTTTTCAAAATCCCCGCAAACAAACAAAAATATTAATAATTGAGGGAATTATCTTTTACCCATCTGAGACTAAGTCATGAGGGTTGGTTGATTTGTTTGGTTTTTACTTACTGCTTCTATATTCACATCTTCTAAAGCTGGGTATGGAGTTACTATGACCCCAGTCCTGGTAATGCTCATTCGTGCTGGCACCCTCAGGCAAGGAGACAGAGCACAAGAACTGAGACGTTCAACTTTACAAAACACAAGTTTTGCTTTCAAACTTGATTACTTACACTTCACAGATGCAGATATATATATACATGTTCATTTTGGTTCATAAACATGCTTATTTTTTGCCGAGATATACATACTTGCATGTCTTGTAAGTGCATACAAGCAAGCCCTGGACCTGCGGCTTGGCTGATTACAATTCTGTGGGTTATATTAGTTCTGGCTCAGTTTTCAGAAGTTAAGTCTACATTTTTTCCTTGCATCAGGCAGTTCTTTCAGAGGCAGTTAGTGTTGCAGTCATAGATGAATAATGATGTATTGCCTGGGTCCAGAAACGTCAAGTGGACTAGTGGTAAGTGCATTTTGTGATGTTCATGGCAATGGTACCACTAAGATCCAGTGTACAAAGCTGGAAGACTGTTTTAACCCCTCTACAACCTGGGCTTTTCTCAACATCTACCAGCTAGTCCCATTTTAATCCTTCACAAACAGCTTCTCTCTTTACCCTAAGTAAGTCATGGAGCTTAAACAATATTATTTAACCTCCCATGCCCTCTCCCCATATTTCTACCAGTCCCAAACACCCGTAAACTCATTCCAAAAAGCCACACGTTACCCAACCAATGCTGCCTAAGGAAAGCATTCGGGAGTGTTTATGGGGCAGCTGAAGTGTAATGATTTAGTAGATGTTTATAAATGTTTATACTGTACAGATTAACATTCCCCAGGGGGCCTGTAATGAAGAGAGTGCTCCAACTGGAATCAAACCAGCCAGCCTGGGCTGAATGAGCATGAATGAATCCTGCTGGCCTACCCTCATGAGCTGTTTACTCAGTTTGAACGGATTTCCTCTATCCATACTCCTTTGGCATTTTGTTTTGGGAGAGGCAGAAGGGGTGTCTTGTCTCAGAAGGAGCACAGTTTGGAAACAAGCTAGAAAATCCAGCCCATCACTTGGATCATAGCAATGTTTACAAACTACACTAGACAAAAGAACAAAGAGCCCAACCATTCTGCTGTGGAAGCTGAAGCTGAAACTCTCATGGACTTCAAAGGAAGTTGGGTCTCAGACTTAGAACAGAGTTTTCAAACATCACGCCCAAGTGTAAACACTGAAAATCATGTTGAAGCAACTAAGTCCTGCTATTGGCCTAGGATCAGGGTCTTTGCACTTAGAACTTAAATGTTTCATGGTAGGTCACTATATTTGAAAAACATGACTACAGCTACACAGTGACACTGTGCTGGAGGTTCACAGCAATGGCTAGTGAGCTTTTTTTTTTCTAGAAGAAACACTGGACAACAGTGGTGGACAGCTTCACTGAATATCCAGCTGAAGGTAATGAACATCTTTCATTCAGATTAAATGAGAGGACAATTTCAATTTGTTCAGCAATGGCTTAAAAAGTATTTGCTCCTGGTACTGGGATGCATGCAACGAGTTTCAAATTGCCATGGGTTTAACAACACGAATACCAAACCCAAAAAAGCATGGCTGGGAACTGGTGGGTGAAGCTGTGCCTGCCTCGATGCCTCAGAAGAAATGAGTAAGCAGGTTTTAAAAGATGCTAAGAGCAATGGTGACCCTGGGAAGTATGAGAGGGATATCATTTGTTTTGGGCATGGTGCCAGGTGAAAAAAATCAGCCTGTGAAATCACAAGTAAGGAAACAAACCCCTCTGGATTTCTGCTGTGGTCAGGAGAGTAAGACTTTTTATAAATGACACATTCATATATTCAGAAAGTGAATCATCTCGAAGAGGCCAGGAAAGGGTGGGAAGAAAATAGAAAGGATCATGGCATGGCCACTGACAGCACAGGCCAGCAAAGGTGGCCAGAAACAGCAAGCAGAGTGAACTGTATCTTCAAAGCGGGGCTACCACTGTCAGACTGCTGGGGCCCCCGGTCTTCTTCGAGCTGTGCTTTTTTTGCTGATGCGATAACATTTCTCACTTCTCCCCAAATTATCCTACCTCTGGGTCTGTTAGCTACATGTCTGTATAGAACAGACAGTAGCGTCATGCACTACAGGTGTTTTCAAAATAAAGAATTATTCCTGCTTAAACCACAGCACTGAAGGCGGTCACATTGAAAATATCTGCTATGATTCTGCAGCCTCTCTGGTAGATTAGACAGATGTAGAGGGCTCAATAGATAAAAGCATTTCTTTTAATGTGTTTCTGAGATGTTTTTAAAGACTGAAAAATAAGTTTGCTTTGAATCTTGGATGGAGACACTGGACAAAGGTAATTTTGTCTGCAGTGGTTTATTTGTCCATCTCTTGATGCTGTCTGAGCTAGTTACAGTGTTTGGCAAACACTCCTGGTACAAGTCCTACTCTGTAACCCCACCTGAGTCTTTTGACTAGTGGAAAAGACAGATACTTGAAATCTTCTAGAGAGCTGTAACCATCAGGTAATTAGCTGTAGCAGACTTACAAAGTAGGAAAGGCTCATGAGAGCTCTGAAATGAAAGCACAAAATGCCTCCTGGAACTAATTTTAGAGTGGCTTGAAGTATTTAATCCTGCAAATTATTGCCAGTGAGGAAACATCAAGGTACTGCTGGATCTTAATAGTGGCAAACCAGCAGGAATGGCTCACCTAAGCTGCCTCCTGCTGATGGCCAAGCAATCAGACATACTTTACACCACTCACAAGGTACAGGGGCAGCTATGTTTTGTTCCCAGAGACCTACAAAGTGGCCTGGAATTGTTCCTCTCTTCTTTGTTTCCACAAAGGATCCTTCATCAGCAAAGCCAATGCAGCCCTACTTTGCAAACAGCAGAGAATAAAAGGAGAAGAAACACCAGGGGTACAGATAACTCCCCATCACTGCATGATGCTAGACCCCGGTTCCACAGATGTCCTCCACCCTTCAGAGGGCAGGGAAGGGTTTGTAGAGGGATGCAAGCAGGCAGAGTGCTTTACATTTTCATAACTAGGGTCTGTCTCATTTGGAGAGATGCTTTTCTGATTCCTTGCCCTGATAATGATTCCTCATTAACAAAATTCAGGAGATTTATCCTTTCATCCCTCTAGGAGTCAGTTTCTCCATGTGTGAAATGAGGAAGGTAAATGTTAGTAGCCTTGTGAGGGCTGTTTTTAGGAATAGAAAATGGCAGATATGGGACTAGAAACAAACTTCCTAGGTTCTTAAACCAAATCTGCTCTCACACAGATCTTCAGGTCTGCAACACCCTTCTTTATTTTCATCAGACACCATGTGAGGAAAACTAGGAAACTCCATGTTTCCTCCCACTGGGAAGCCACTCAAGAATCCTATTGCTGTGGTGGCTAAAAAACTTCATTTATTTCCCAGACTGAATTTATTCATAGCCGATTAATACCCATTTGTTCTTGTGCCAAAATATTCTTTTATCTTTAATAAGCAGTCTGTCTAGCTCTGTGAAAGCTATATACTTGATTGCTACAGAACCTAGGAGTTTCCTCTTCCACAAGCCGTAGGAAGAAGTGTTAATAACAGAATGTACTGTAATACCCCATGCAAATTTTGCAGGAGCCCATTCAGGTGTGTGCAAGAATCTATGTACTAACTTAAAAACTATTTCCACTACCAGCTTTCCCAGCCGGAAAGGTTTTCCCATCTTTTAAAACAAAGGAGAGGCAACAAGCAACAGTTCAACATTTTCATGAAAACTGTTTCCCAAATAGTATAGGCTGCAACGTCTTTTGCTCTCCAAAACCCACCAGGCACCAAGAAGCATCTCAACTACAGAGAAAAAAATTAAGATCCTGCATATTTGTTCAAACAATAAGCATTTTGGAACTCAGATTTTCTTTCTTTTTAGGCACAGGTATCCTTTTGCACATGCACCATTTATATCTGCAAAACCAAGGGAGCAAAATGTCAGAACTGAAGTTAACAATAAAAACTTATTAATCTGCATCATGATTCACCCTTTAAATATAGCATTATTTCTTCTTTTCCACCAGATTCTACCTCAGGATGGTCAGTGCTCACTTAATAAGTAGATATTCAATATTTTGTTACAGGGTCATTATTTAGCGTGGCTTGAGGCCTTATTTACCACATTCAAAACCTGCTTGGAAGACACAACTGCCGATTTTCTTGTGAGTTTTTCTAGGGCTCTTATCAGTATGGCATATGAGCGCTTCACAACGTTAATTTCTTCTAACAACACCCTGTAAGAGGAGCAGATATTATTATTCCTGTTTAACAGATGGGAAACTGAAACACAAAGAGATTCAGGTCAAAACATTCTGCTAACATTGGGTACCCAAACTGAGATGTCTGGGAATTGATTTCTCAGAATGTTTAACATCGTACAGCATCATATGTCAGGAGAAATACCACCAACAACGTATTCTGCAACTGGGAACACAGAAAACAAAATAAAATTAATAGCCACTTGGGAAGAATTTTAAATAGACTTCTCTAAGACTGGATGAGAGTTTTGCAGTGTTCAGATGCCTCAGGCATGAGATCCTCCACTTTCTTCTAAGTCCTCTGCCTCTTACTACACCTCTCCCAGCCTCGACAGCAAATACTGGAAAAGTCCATCAGATACCAGCTTCCTCCTCTAACCAGTCATGACTCATCTCCTGAGCTGCTCCACCTTCTGAACTAAATGAGACCAGGGTCCTCCGCTAAATACAGTACCTCGTCATATAATTAAAGACTATGCCAAACACATGTACAAAAGGAAGCCAAATAAACACTAGCCAGGAAACCTTAATTTAATGATTTCCCGACACCCTTTTCTAAATAATAAGCTTTTCAAGGAGAACACTGTCTCCATTATATATATAAAAATACAAATTTTTAGTACATAATCTACATTTATATTTATATATGATAAATGTAATATATAGATATATTATATATTAAAATGTTATAAGTGTAATAATATAAATTTTATATATTTATATTCTTGTTCCTGAGTCATATCAGCTGAAATTTTTTAAAAACTGTAAAAGGTACCTGGCATGGAATACTAACCCCAAATGTTTTCAAGCTGAAATTAGAATTGATCGGAATCTGCCCATAGGTCTCAGTTCAGCACTTTGCCTGTGCCTTCCAGTTTTGGTGAATCAGGCTATACACGCTTGCGTGAATCGGGACCACTTCTATTTCATGATGTTCACTGATGAATGAATACATAGAGGCAGCACTCCAAATTTCCAGTACGCAGGAAATCCAGTTATTTCATAATTTCATTTCATTGTGAATCAGGAGAACACCCTTGCCTCAAACTTTCAAATTCCCCTCAAAATTTTATTTGCGTTGGGTTTAAATTGTTCTAAATAAATCAACCAGAGCTGATACCAACATGGGAAATTTCAGTGTGAGTGTTCAGAGTTTGACAGAGTTACAAGGAAATAAAGAAGCCTGGAAAGTTTCTAGCAATCCTAGTTACAGGTACATCACCAGATATTTCAAAAATGCCACTGCAGTAGAATATAAATTTTGCAATAAAACACTTATTAAATGTGCTATGTGTTATTTTAAGTGCAGTGATACCAGGGAAGGTGTCTTTGTTTTCCAGATACTTTTACTGCCTCTCTCACTTAGACACAGCAAAGCAAGGAGTGGAGCCCTGTTCTCCCCTCATCCACAGGCCTGCCTCATTTCATACATTAGTAAAATAAGACACAATTCCAATCTCTTTTGGTCTAAAGGAACCAGCACTAACCTGTGAAACAAAGAGCAGCATTTTGGAGCTTCCCGTACAGATGCAGCGGCAGGCAGGCACAGCCGTGCCGAGCCAGCACTCCTGCTGCTCCCAGCACAGGTAACAGCACTTGTGGGCAGACACGGGGTAATTTTAAGAGTCAAATGAGGATTTGGGCTAACCAGGCATTAAATGCCATGGAAAGCTGGACTGTTTCACTGATTAATATATTTTTGTCTGTTTCACTGATTAATATTTTTTCTTTGGTGTTTTCTTATCAAGGGGATGAGTAGAGTGCAAAATGTAACTTGACTCAGATGCCTTTGAAGGATACCCTGGGGCTTGCTGTGAACCTGGTTTTCTCCTAGTTCACAAAAGATCAGTCAGAAGAACTGCATGAGAACTGTTCGATCAAAAAAACCCCCATGTCAGGATCTTCTATTTTGAAGGGAGGTGAGAAATCGGAATTAAATACTCAGCTGAGAACAGCTCTTTCCATAATGCTCAGGCAGTAGAAACCACTCAGCCCCACAGCTGCCAGCAGCCAGCGAGGAATTCCCCTGTCATGAGGGCCATGACTCAGGCGTGCCCCTGCTGCTTCTCTCCCTCAGATGTAGGGGCCATACTTGTGGTCTGGGATGTGTCAGGAGAAAGGACCTGGCAGAGCTCGCCTCTGTTACACAACCTCTCCGTTCCTGCCCGGAGGCACAGTCCATCCAGGGCAGGCAGCCACTGCAGGTGACACGAGCTAGAAGATCCTTTTGCAGCTGGTATTTCTTCTCTCCCTTCGTCTTCCTTATTCTGCTACTGCTCTGGAATAATCACAGTAACTCAGTCAGGTCCCGAGCAATCACAATACTGTTGTACAAGTCAATGGGATTTTTTAGCATCGGTTTCAGCAGTGTAATATGAGGCTCCACACACAGCAGCACTGGAACAGGTACTGAGGTCCCTCATCAGTTTTGCTCAATAAATTAACAACAGAGCTGCTGCCACAGCAGTGTGAGCAGTTTGCAACATTTCTATTTCTGCTTTGGGTATTTATTACTGTGTTTTTCACAAGCCCTTTTAATGCCTCCAGGAGTAATTTATGGGGACAGAATAGCATGAAAAGAGCAGATCCCACTTATTTAAATCCCTGGATGATGAAAATCGCATGAGAAGAGCAGGTTTCACATTGTTACCTCTCCATAAATGGCTTTCTGAGGCAGTAAAAACCATGTAAAAGCAAACATAAACACTGTACAAACACCAAGATATTCAGAGGTTTGTTTGGGCTTACCCAAACACTGCATGGAGATTTTCAGGTTTATTCAGGTTTGGGCTGTTTTACTAACTCATCCCATAAAAACACTGCAGGTTTTACTTACTGTTAACATAACTAACTAGATATATGTACTAAAATGTAACTAATTTTACTACAGGAGAGGATTACTTCATAAAAACAGTTCTTAGTATTAATCTTGTCACTTTTCAGATCGATGAGTAATGTGTGTGACTCTGGTGGTTCTTTTTTTCTTTTTTTGGCAGCTCTTACTGCTCCTGCTCCAGAGCATGAGACTGATCTGGACACCCAGGATGGTCCAAGTTTCCAGCAACTGACATGCTGGTTATTTATTTTTATAAAATAAGCAAATTAGTGAAGCATGACTAACAAACTTTGTGATCCAGTGAACACTCATCTGTGCAGACACATTAAGAATCATAACCTTTTAGTGCTAAAAGTAACAGTGGTGACCTGGGACAGGCCACCAAGTTTCCTTCCTAGGGCTGGGCGTGTAGTTTCGGAGGTATGTGTCACAAACAAAAGCTTTACATTGTTTGAAGTGTGACATGATATTTCTGAAATAAGCAGCATTTACCCAAAAAAGGCAAATTAAAGATGTTTCTTTGCCCTGTCTTTTCTTATTAATTGGTACTCTACTCCCTAATTTCCAGATAAAGCCATAGACCATAAGATACAATGTTTGTCTACTCCAGTTCTACTCTATTTCATGTTTTGCCTCATGAGACCAAATCTATTGCAGTAATGAATGTAATATAAGAGTGTATTTTAAACAACCATGAGTGTACCTGCTTGGCTGCTCTTTTTTCATGGAGTCATTTCAGGAAGCATTTAGAAGTCAGAAGACTGCCCCAAAATTTGTTTGAATAACCCAGGCTTGATGATTCTGCAAGACAGGATAGAAAGTTAACTTGTGAGGTTTCCTCTGCTGCTAGTAAGACCAAAATGCCATAAAGGCAGCCAGATCCTTTAACACACTGTTTTCACAGAGGGTCATGGAGAAAAATCTCAGTCTAGACCTTCATCCAGCAAAAAAAACCTGCACACATGCTCAGCTTCCTTTACCTCTGTATAATCAGAGGAAATAATCCACAGCATATAAAGCTGCAAACATGTTCAAGTCTTTGCAAAATCACAGCTACCACAGGCCTGAACTTTAGAAAATTGCAGGATTATTCATAATTTCACCAGCCTGATTCAGCAGAAGGAACATGGAACCATTTCGAGTCACATTTAAAGCTGTTTATGGACACTGGGAAAAGTGGTGTCCCCTGAAGAAAATGTAGCTTTCTCTCAGTTTCTCTTTTGTGGATTTAAGGAGAATAAAACCTTTCTGAAACTTGCTGGGAAAAGGGGAGGAAGGGGGATAGAGAAAGACAATTTATCTCTAAATTACATTGCTCTTCAGAGTAAACCACAGAGAGCTGTAATGGGACAAGTCATTTTTTTACATGGTATAATTAATTAGAACCCATAAAACCCAATTAAACAGCACTTTTGAGACTATCAAGTGGTGCATGTTTGAAACTGCAAATATGACAGTATAAGTACATTTTTATAGCTGGGCACACTCCTCAGGATTATTTTCAGTGCTCTACTAAAATGGGAAATGGCACCAGTTTGGCCCCTGCTAATAAATCGTTGGGAAACAGGCTATATTAATAATCTTTATGGGGGTAGGATGGAAGCCAGATGGGGCAGGGAGGGGAGTGTGAAGGTGGCATAATATATTGGTCTGGAAAACATAATCCAGGCTAAAGCAGAAATTTAATCTTGGTGTGCATTGGAGAGGGCTGGGAATATATAAAAGGAGAGGTGGTGGGCTGGAAGGAGACTCACCCTGAGAGATCAGGGCAAGTATTTCCAAGGTAAGGAAGGTAATATCCTACAAGGTAAGCACCAGTCCATCTGCATGAGAAAGGAAGCAAAGAAAAGAGCAACGCTTGAGCAGATTTAACAGCTTCTAGCAAGGCAGGGGCCTTGTCCCCCTTGCCTGTAATGAGAAATGCTGCTGGGGAGCTCCCCTCAGCCCTGCCTTTCCCAGCTTTAACATCCCGTCTTGCCTTATTGCCTAGGAGGGGGTCGTTGCGTGTGCACGCATGCGATGGGCTCGATGCGTGTGTACGAGCTTGATATACAATCTAGTGTGAGTAAAAGCTCACTTTGCCCTTGTTTATTTACACGAGGCCCCACTTGTGTTTAACTTGGCAGCCAAGAGGTCTGTGCCTTGTGCCAAGCACTAATTCCTTGACTGCCCTGACAGGCCCTGGCGTGCACACCTGAAAGTCATTAGCGCTCGGACCCATTTTGTTCTCACATTTCGAGGCAGTGACCCGCAGCCATGTACAGCTTCAGCAGACACTTTATCATCTCCCCTGTCATCGGCTTCAAGCTCGGCAGCCCGGGCACTGCCAGACCACAGTAAGCAAGGAACTAATGAGGGCTCAGGAGAAGCCTCTATCTTACAACCGGCTCCTCTCTTCTGCATGGAGGGCAACTGATACTCAGCAGAGGTCTTCTTTCTTCTTGAATTATGAGTCTGTTTGGGTTTGGAATATTTTATTCTTCAGAAAATAGCAATGCAGTGTGATAAATAAACAACCCGTGACAGCTGAGCTTTGGTGACAGAACCAGACAGATTAAATTCTAACAGCCCCATTCAACTGAACAATGCTCCTTGTGCAAGCTGCTCCCAAAAAGGGTAGCTTTATCTTATCAGTCACTCAAATTCCTCCAGAGTCACCTATCAACACAGGAAGAATATTTAATCTAGAAATGCAGAAAAATATACTTTCAGATGAGATCTGGAAAGAGAAATGTAATGAACAGCTGGTCTGGATAGAAGGCATTGCAGTGAAGACTCGCACCATCTACAGGAAGAATATAGGGAGGACTAAAGAGCATAAAGGAGATAAGAGCTTTCTGCAGAAATGCTATTGCGCTACAAGTTATGCTCTCTGAAGGTTTGCAGAGTGCCATCACATCTTTATTTTACATAGGGAGGCTATTCATCTCTTATTTTTAAGAATCCATTTATTAAATTACAGAATCTAATAAATATTTGCATTTCATAAGTCTTATGCCATTTCACCTACACTGAGACCCTTAAACTTCTCCCCTACATAAGTTATTTTAAGGTCTCAGCCTCCTTAGCAGCTCCAAACACTGCCATTTTAGTTTGCTAGAGACATTTCTTTTCCTTCTATTCTCTCTGTGTTTGATTTTCTCTGTTTAAAATCAATAGGGACTGGGACTCTGACAAGCTACCAGTCAGTCCTAGACCACAAACAGGTTTTGGGCTAAGTTCTCATGACCTTGAAAAGGAAGGAATGGGAGACTTAAACCACTGGAGACCTCCAGATTTCCATGAAGGAGAACAGCATTACATTTTTTTGTATGGTAGTCTCAAGGCTATGCACTTTGCAGTCATCATTTACCAGACATTTATTTAAAAAACAAAACAAAATGTCCAAATAAACAAAAACTCATTTTGGATTCTTCTTGGAGGCTTTTTTTCCCTGACTCTTCTGAGCCCTGCACTGTTGTAATGTGGTAATTTAGCACAAGACCTTACAGTCAGAATACAACCGTGGACCTAATAAAACATTTATACATGCTTTTAGACATTACAAAAGCATTATTTTCTCTGAAATATTAAGTATATGTTCATATTGACATTTTTTCCTAAGTCTATATAGTTCATACATGGCTTCTCTACAAACCTTGTACTTCAGGTTCCTCATTTCTTTGCTCTTTAAACTGTTGGCCTTTTGAACATTCTTCATTCTTGCAGCATCCCTGTAAGATTAGGTAGGGCAGTACTACCCATTTGAAAGACGGGGCACTCGTACACAAGGTCTTAACAGTTAGAAATGAAAATGGACCTGAACACATAAAAGCTTGGATGATTAAAATACATGAGGTCTTGCTCCAAGAGCCCATAATATAGGTTTTCTTCCAAGACATTTTCTTTTTCTTAATCTGAAAAAGGGTGCTCTGCACTGTACAAGCATACTAAGATGAAGAACATTTCTCCCCAGTTTAAGCAACATATATGGTGAGAATAATCTGGCTGGGAATTGCAGAACTGGGCATTTAGTAGAGATTCATGCAGACACATACAGTGTCATTGTGTGGTGAAGGAAGGACAGAAAAATTACTTTAATCTTAAATCCTAGTTTAGATGTTTCAAGAAAGCAGCAAATTTTAAGGTGTCTGGAAAGCTGAGACTGCAGCAGACTGATGGTTTAGTTAGTTAGGGGGTAGAGGCACAGAGAATATCAGCAGCCATCAACAGGATGGCAAATGCCATTTGTACAGACATGTGTCATTCCTGTACTGCAGCCAAGTGAAACTACAAACACTATTAAAAGTATAAAGAGGCTTTAATTTACATTCCTGCTAAGGCATCTTTATGTTGCCAGAATATTGCAAGTGGGCTTAGTATAAATGAGAATCTGGCCTTAATATTCTCAGACAGAAAAGTGAAATACACAGACATATTGACTTGGATTTGCATTCTCTCTTCTGTTAACTCAAGGTATCTGTATGGGCCAAAACTGGAAGGAGGAATATGAATCTTTATGTACCTACATACATAGCAGCTTCAATGAGCACAAATGACAAAGGAGTCATTCCATGTGACAGCAAAAATGGTCCTATACAGCATCACATCCCCCAACACCATGGCCGCATACAGCTAGAAGCACTGTCTGGATCATCTCACCCCTGCCGTCAAAGCAATCATGATGGTAAACTCAGAACTTCAGCTGCAACACTCACCTGAACACAAGTCATGCAGGAACTTCTAATACCTCATAACTTCAGACTTTTAGCATGAAAGACTAAAAGCCTTGAGTACCACCAGTGCCTTGAGAGAAACCTGTGTCCTTCACTAGAAAGAGGCACAAAAATAAAGCAAATCACAGTGATCCCTACCAATGTGATCGGGGGCAATTCACACCTGCCAGGGGCTTGAAGAGCTTCTCACTACCACCAGAAGCATCTATGCACTTTGCCCCTTAGCCCGTTTCTAGCTGTGGCCAATTCCAGGTGTTTCAGAGGAAGATGGAAGAACAAACAAACCCAGAGCCCAATTTATGCATGAAAATGTGTGGAGGGAACTCAAACAAAAAAACCCTCTCATGCCCATGAGGAAGCCCTTGATCAAAGGGATGAGACATGGGGGTCGGAACAGAGAGATTTCCATCAGGAAGAAAAAATCATCATATAGAAGATACACAAGAGAAAAGGTAACTCCAAACGCACGTAAGCAAAATGGGAAAATTCTGAGGCCTCTGAAATCAGTAACAAAACTCTCGAACTTTATTTGGGCCAAAATTTTGAATTCAACATATATAAATAGTTTCCTACATTTATTTCTAAATAAGAGATCCCTAGCTCTTAAAATGTCTTGGGATGTGTTAATTTTGATAGGAAAATGAAAGGTGCTAATTTGTCCCTGTCACTGTATAATATTAAACAGTTAAATGTGGTCTGAGTTTGGAAATAGTATATGGCAGACATCCTTAAAAAATTCACTCGAAATGTATTGAAAAAATAATCTTTTCCAAATCTGTCAACAAGACCCTAGCCACTGTTCCTGGCAAGAAAACTAGCTTAATTTGGTAAAACAATCACTTTTGCTCTCACAAACACTGTAAAAAAAATGGGGTCATGGAAAGAAAAATGGGAACATTAAAAAGACCCTTGATAGATCCTTAGCAGCATGCTGCTGTGTTACTGTGGGGTATTTCCAATGAACCTCACAGGTTTTAAAAGCACAAGTATACATGGAGGGCAGGAGGGAGATCAGACTGCAAGCAAGGGCTGAGGCACTGCAAATTCAATTCACCGCATGGTTTTGCTGTGAACGCTTTTCCAGGTCTCACACCATTACATAGGATGTAACATCATAATGATGTCAACTCTTGGACCAAGGAATGAGCTGATTTAAGTTTTACGAGGGGAAGGATGAATACTTTCAAAGGAATGGTGAGTCGAATAATGCAGAACTGGTAGGATCACAGTTCAGGGAACTCATGGTTACACTTTGAACTATTTTTAGCAAGGTAGTGCAAGTTCAGGGATAGTTAGTATAGAAAGGGCCTGCACAGCTCAAGTGAAGCAGAGCCTCTTAAAGCCTTGACAGCCTTGACAATTTTCTATCAATTTTGCAGAGAGAGAATCAAAATCTCTCTTCCATTTCACTGACGGTGACTGCTGCATCAAGGCTGCTGCTTGCAAACGGCCGTGTGTGTGTGTGTGAATGAGCATCAGAGCCTGTGCAAGAAGCCCTCCCTCCCTGTGCTCTGCCCTGGACGGACAAACACCCACCTTACACCTGGAGCAGCACAAGCCCTTCTTTGCTTCCTTCAGGATGCAAAAAGCCACAGCGTAGCAGGGAGGGTGCTGCAGCAGGACTCAGGCTTCCTCCATCCCTGCCCTGCCTCCAGCACAAAGTGGTCCTTCCTCGCCACATGCCAGCTCTCTCCCGAAGGTGATGTGACTTTGTTCTGCCCATCCAAGGGGGTACTTGATTGACTCATTTTTAGACCCAGAACACTCAATCTGTAGGGAAACACAAACCCCCTGAAATTCAAGTGTAAGAGAAACCATAGTAGGTAGGTAGGCAGGTTTTCCATCAAATCCATTGCTCTTCCTGCAGTAAAAGCATATTAATAAAGATGTTCCCCCCAACACCCTTTGGAAAGTCACGGCAGATGCTAGTCTCTGACAGCTCTTGTTATGTTTTTTCTTCTTTAAATGCATACTTAAGAATATCCAGTTATTGTCAATCACCAGGAATACACAAGGAATGGGTTGCTTTGTAAACTTAACCACAATAATGGATAATGTTGGAAATATATACTGTATATTTCCTGAATGGTGGGACTGCTACAAGCACAGAAAATCCACAATGAAGGGGATTTCTATGCAAGCTATGCAGCAGATGAAGATTGTATTGCAAGCTGGAATTACTGATTCGAGCTTCCTCTTTTCCTTTCCCCACCCACTTCTCTAATAGCTTTTAAACTTAAATAGCCATATAAGTTAAAATGTACTTTTATAGGGTGAAATAAACAGATTTTATGGTTCAGAAACTGCAAGTTTAGAGATCAGCGCTTTACCACTAATTCATGCAGGTTCAAGCTAAGGAAATGGCTCATTTTCCTCTCTACAGTTGTTGAGAATTTTTTTCCCCAAAAAATTCAAGATGCACTTTAAATTAGATGTTACGAAAATTCTGGATGCAGACAATGCTTTCTCTTGACAAAGTGCATCTAGCTTGCTGCCTTCCAGGTCCCAGTTCTCATGAAATCAAAGGGAAATTACTGCTGAAAATCTCAGACAGGCTGGAATCGTGTACAAAACATTAGAACTTATTATTCATATTATTGACAGGGCCTTTAAAAAAAAAAAGGCAAACACCCCACAACCAGGAAAACAAAACAACAACCCCCCAAAAACTCACATGAATGCTTTCCTATACCACCCTGGAAATCTAAAAAAATTTTATGAATGCAAATATAATTTATACTTAAACTTTTTAACTGTCAAAGTACTGTAAAGAGCATTTAGCCCCAGCCCGGTCAGTACAATCCTTTCCAGTGGGATAGTAGGAAATACCAGCTCCAGATGTCACAGAGAATCTGAGCAGAAGCACTACTGTCAAGCCCCATATCTTACACAACACACTTTAATTACAAGAAGCATCCATTGGACTTCATGGGTAGCCCTGGCATTTCAGTGAGCCAGGGGAAAAACCATGAGCCAGAGATGTGAATTCCAGATTCATACAGAAATAATTGGAGGGTATAAAACTGAAGGAAGATACAGCTTGGAAAACTTGGTATGATCTGAATGCACAGAAAGTTATTTTCAAACCCAGGAGGAGCAAGAGCTGTATTCTGCTGTGCAGTGGGGAAACTCTGCCCTAAATGCTCTAAACAAAAATTGCAGTGTCCTGATAGTTTTAGCATAAAACTTACAGTGAATATGTTTCATTGACCCATCTAGCTCTTTATTCAATCCTCACAGCTATGATTTCTGAGCATCTGATAGATCCAGTAACAGCAGAGTATTTTTCCCCCCATTTATAAGCTACATTAACCAGCATCTAAGTGGTTAAAATAGAGGCTTTCTTTCCAAGCAAAGATAATCCTGTTTCTGAGGACACCAGTGATGGTGGTATATGACAACATAATCAGCAGCACAAGGATATAAACAACTCCCAATTATCCCAAACCAAAATTTTTAAAAATCTTGTTACATTTTTTCCTTAGGCCTTAAAATTACTGAGTTGTTATGGTTGGATGCTTTGTGGTGAATAAATCTAGAATAATTCCCTGGAAAGAGTGAATTGCCACCAAAGTGCTGTTAGTGCAAAAGACCACAGTACCAAGCTTGCTCTGGCTTTCCTATCCATGGGGGAAAAACATACAATGTTCTCATCACATGGGGACAGGAGAGAAATGGGGAGGAGTGGTGGTGATTTGATTTCTAGGAACTGGGAAGCAGCTGCACACCCCACGTGGAGACAGAGGCAAGAGGGAGAGCACAGTGACAACAGGCAACAACTGGGATTTCTTACACACTTACTGCTGTCAAAGCACCAATTTCTCTAGACCTCCAGGTAAGTAATAAATAACCAACCATTAAAAACCCCACTGCACGCGAACACCATCTGAATGAAGCTTGAGAGGATCAGTAGGTGTCATTTCCCACAGAAGCTGCACTGAGGCACTCATCAAGGCTAAGAGCTCTCACAGAGATAGGAACACAAGATTTTGTACTAGAAACAGAGATGTCACAAGACACGGTATTCAGGTCTGAAGCCAGATCAAAGTAACCGTGTTGAGAGCCGAATGCAGGCTTGGGCTTTGAATATACCTCCAAAACATGGATGTTTTTGGATCTAGAGTTCTGTCATCCGTCTAATCTTGAAATGGGTGGATCAAAGATGTTCTGTCTGAGGCTTAGCACAGTGCTAACAGATACTTTTGAATAGAAATGATTCAGTAAAGTGCTCCAAGCAAGAAACAAATTTGTTGGTGGACAAGTTGTGAACTGAAAGAGAAGTGAAACTGGCTAAGGAAATTACTGTGTATCTGTTGGTTGCTTTGGGTACATTACCTTGCGAGGTTGCTTTATTTATAAAAGAAGGGGAAAGAGGTGCAACGTGGTTGAGGAATTGGACCAGAAAGTTGGTAGCAGGGCCAGAAAAGACTGGAAATTAAGAAGGATGTCCAGTGGTTTGAGAGCTGGCTTGGAAACCAGTAGCAATCATATGTTTGGTGCTCCACCCCAAATTTCCTGTGTGACATTGGCCAAGTCATTTACTGTCTCAGCTTCCAATCTGACAAACAGAGATATAATAAACCTTGTTAAAAAATAAAATGAAATCTTTGGGGGGGGGGGGGGGGGGGGGCGGCGGGGACGACGACACACACAACACAGGGAGGTGAAGAATTCTCTTACCCTTTGCAGCCTCATGACTTACAGGTGGCCTGAAATACTCATGGAACAAAGGAGGCTGGATGGCTTCCTGAATTATTCAAAACAGAAATACAGAACTACAATTATAGGAAAGAACTCACTACAAAACACTTAAAAGTTATAGGGACAAGACTGGTGATAGATTTTCTGACATTGCTGTGTTTTAAGGAAGCCATGATCCTGTTCAAGCTATAGAAAACCACAGACACACAAAAGAATTGCGCAACTTGGAGCTGGCACAAATGCTAACCTTATTTTTGACATTGTTTATGCCAATGTAAAGCTGAAATAACTAGGCTACCAAGAAATTAATCCTGACATACAAGTGTGTGAGATCCAGCCATATCAACCATACAATTTATTCCAGAGCGTGCATTTTCTTGGCCACCATTTTTCAGGCTACCCTACTCATAATATTTTTGGCCAGTAAAAACTTTTGACCTGATGTCTGTGCAGATCTGAAAGGAATTTCCCCTTCATCACACATGATCTTCCATTAAGCAAAGCCAGTTCCATAATTCCTGGAAAAATTAAGAGGTACAAATATCTGTAACTCTGGATCCTTGCAGCTAATATTGTGGTCTCCTTTTAGGGGGCAAGAAGGCAACACTTTCACAGCTAGGTGGGTCACTTAGGGATAGCATTATGGACTCAGTGAGTAGAGGTAAATTCCTAAATAATTCAAAATGGAAATCTCAGATGTTGTGTATCCTTCTGCTCTAAGTGACCAAATGTTATGCAAATTTTGGAGTGGAAAAATAAGCACTCAGCCTTGCAAATGGAATTGCCCCATAGATGGGTTGCTGTGTTCTTGAGAAAACAAAGAATAAGAGTATAATACCTTACCTACAGACCTTTCCGGTATACTAATCATGGAGAACTGCAACATTTCTCCTGCTGTTACACACATTCACTTCATAAGCCATGACAATTAGAGAGGGCCAAGCATTTCTACCACCGTGTCATCCTAACTTGGCTCATAGCACTTGCCTATGAAGGCTTTTTCTTAAGGCATTGCTATCTTTAATGGAGTAACACTCATGGGCAACTCTTCTATTATAGACAGGAAGCAAGCTTTTAAATATCTACACAATCAGAAGCTGTAATTCTATTGAAAGCCAAGTGAATGCATTAAAGGTCAAGCTTGATAAAGATATTTAGGCAATACAAACAATAAAAATAATTAAAACAATCAGTAAAATAGGAACGATTAAATTAATCAGCAACAGAGTCATGTTAAAAAAATTAAAATTAATTTAAAAAAATTAAAATTATGACCTTTCAAGTACAGCTTCGAAAAGACTTAGTAGTTGGAACTCTTCCTCCTCCTAACTAGTCCTTCAAGTTGTGATTTTCAAAACTTCTATTCAGCTGCTACTAAACCTGATAGCTCTGAAAAATCGTGGCCGCCTATGTTAAAATTCCTCCAGAAGCCTACATGGTCCTTCACTTATAGTACACAATTGCTCTGCTTGGAGGGAATAAAGCTGTTGCATTCCTGCTGGAAATGTTAAAACAAACTGTGGAAAACAACAGTTATGTCCTGTATCTCACTTTCTCATGGATTTACACTTCTCCACCTTGGGAATGTAACTCCCTGTTAAACACATGAACTCTCTCCCCAAAACGCCCCACCACAGAGTGTCCTGACAAGCTGTAGGGAACACACAGGTGGCTCTTAAATTTCCTACGCTGAAGCTGAGAACTTTCCATTATAGAAGGTAAATAATTCTCCCCCCCTTCTTGGAGTTAAGTCTCCTCCCTGTGTTCAGGTTGGGTGATTTCTCAGAACAGTTAATTCTGCTAAGGAGAAGATGAGCCTTTGAGGTCTGTCTGCTACAGTAGTGCACATACATCCTTCGAGATGTTACCCCTGCGTGCCCGTATTGTGTGTGAAAATGGGAATGAAATGCCTTTGGGAGTACAGCCAAGTCATTGGAGCAATCACTCCTCCTGGAATCCATCTGGGAATTTTGGATTAAAGGAAGTCATTGTAGCTTCCTCAATGCTTTGGGTCTCCTGAAAATTGGTACATATATTTTGGGAGAAAATGTTTGGGTTTAAAACTTGCTGTTTCCTGCCTCCTTCGGGAATACCACTTGGCAAAGGCATGCAATCTCTACACCAGGTGTAGAGATGATATTTTCTTTTTCCAAGCAATGTCCAGTTGGAAACCACTGAAACCTCTTTACCTATGGAGATATAAAGATATATCAGAGAACATTCTCACTTTTTAAATGCATCTTTACGCAAAAGCAAGCAAAGACAAAATTAGTTTTTTCCCCATGCAGTGTTGAAATTCCTATACAGAATACACACCTTATTAATTCTAGGCCAGTGCTTTCCTCCTAGGTTATAACAAAGTGTCACATTATTAGTCAGGTTTTCCAACATCTTTTGAAAAAATGGTGGGTTTATTGCTGTAGAAAAAATACAAGGAGACTTAAATGTTCAGTATATTCTTATAAAATACTTAGGTTTATAAACTGTTACAAACAGGCTACTGTTTATATAATATTCACTGTAATGTCTCTCATGAAAGCTAATGTATAAGCTCTTAGCTACTGCAAAAGGGTTTTAAAGATGCTCTGCCCATCTTAAAGTGCAATTCTACACAGACTGAAGAGCTACTTTGATAACAGTTTGTTTTGAGCTTAATGTTTAGTCCTCTCACTGCTGTCTAGGTTGAAATTTGCTTACTTTATGAGTGAAGTCTCCAATGCATTTAAAATTTAAATACCTGACCAGGGCACCCTTACTCAGCAAAACACATACACATGCCTAATTTCAGGTACATGCTTACATCCTTTAAGTCTCAGGGCTCAAATCATATGCTCACATTGTTTCTTTTAACAGACAGAAAAGCAGTTGGGAATACAGTAATTTCTGAAGCAGAAGACTAGTTCAAGAAGCTCTAATGACTTGTTTTCTAGGTATTACCCAAGTATTTACAACTACTAAGAAACAACCACTGTTTTAGATTCTGAGCCGCTGTAATTTTTTGTGGTTTTGTGTTTCTGCAACAGTGAAGGTGTCCTGTAGGTATTTTACTTTTAATCCAAAAATAAAACTACTCAGACTACAGGTACACCATTGCTCCCACATCCAACAAAATGCCAAGCAGAGGTGGCATTCTTCTCCCACCATCAATAGAATGCAAGATGTCACGTTTGCACCTTGTGTTATTTTCATGTCAAACAACAGGAACAGTCAAGAATATTTATAATTTTGAGTGCATTGTTTAAAACAGAACAACGTCAGAGAGACTCTCCTTGGATTTCTCCTTCAGCTAATTCAGAGGCAGCATAGCTGATGCAAGAAGACTGTAAGTCTCAACCACACAACCTAATGCCAATAGTGGAACAGCACAGTCTGAAGAGAGTTATGGCATTCCTCTCAAACCTATTTCCACCACATATCAACTGTAAACATCAATCAAATGTGGTTCTGAATCAAAAGGCTTACAGTGAGGATCTCGGATTACCTTCATCTGGCTCCATTCAACATCTTCAGAACAGCCCTGTCAATCAATCACGTTATGACTTGTGCAGATGGAGCATTTGCAGCATTTCATATTTTAAGAGGCTAAGTGGTTGGTGATGCGTACCAAACCGCCAGCTCCACAGAATGACAAGCTTTCTGCTTCCTCACACAACTCTAACAGACTGGAAAACAGCAATGCAAGATGCCACAGCAGTGTTTCGCTACTATTAAGCAGATATTTCCATATCTATCTTTCCATATCTATCATTTTAAGTTCCAACATAGTAGATTCCCACGCAATGGGTGCTGGTCATAACTGTGATCTCCGATCAGGGGCAAGCACTTACCACACTGCAGATGCATTGGGCCAGGTGAAGACAACCACGTGCTGGGTGGCAATTCCAGATCTGTGGAGCAAGCACAAGCTGCTGCCTGAGACCCTCAAGCAGGAACAGAACAGACAAATTGAGGAGGTACGAGAACCTGAAATGGTGACCAGATGAATGTAACCCAAGTAGACCCCATGAAAGAAACAGCTCTGAAATCCTGTAAGATCTAAAAGTCCCAGGTTTAGCTGTGAGGACATGACTTGCAGTATACACAGTTTGCTACTGGCAACCTTTCTCCACCAGGTAGACTTTTAGTTACTACTTGTCTCTGCTCTGTTCAAACTCTACTCATGGCCAATACTGTGGTGACATTCTGAAAAATCTACCTGCTCAGGGAGCCTCTGCAATCCTCATACTGAGTTGCTATACTTCAGTATACCATATTGGAACCTCAGACTGGTGTACCAGAGCTTTCAATGGGTATATTACCATTGTATAACAACAATCTGTACGCTAGATAAATAAGGTGCATACTAGCCATCTCCCTTACTTCTTTCCTCATCCTTACCCTGGTAGTGCTGGGTCTTTGACCACTCAAATGTACTCACAGATTAATGTGGGGAGAGTCAGTAAAGTGCTACAAGAAAGTTTTATAACTCAACTCTCCCTGCCAAAAGACTGAATAAACTGATACAATGCATGGCACCAGACTATTCTTCTATTTACAATTGTAAATAAAAACAAGTTGTGAAAGGGGCATGGGCAGATGCAGGATACTTTGGGAGAACATCTTTCTCCTCTAGAGAATAGCAATGGTTCCAGTCTTGGAGCTTTCTCTATTTATTTATGGTCACTGATACATAGTTTGTACTTGCTTTTAAGGAAAGTTACAAGGAAGAGTAACTTAATGTGCCGTTTCCCGTGAAACATGTGGCAGAACCGGTATTTGTCAGTGTGGAGCACTCATAACAGTGTTTGTCTGATGGAAGGGGAAAACCTGCACTCAATACAGAATTAAGTCAGAACAGACTTAAAAAAGGAACTAGATGATCTTATATCACACTTTCTTACTCAAATGGTACACAAATGTAACTTTACACTCACAGCTGTAGCCTGTTTTTTCTTTTTTACATCACCTTTCTTTCAAGGGTGTGAGCAAGTATTTGGCACCTCTGTTGCCTACATCACATGCTTATAGATAATCTGGGAATTTTCTGGTTTAACCATGTCACATAAAATAGCCAAAGGGGTAGGGGACTGGAACTGACCTAAGTGTTCTCCCCAAGAGCTTTTCTTCTGTGAAGAAAACCAGATTTTTGCATTGTTCTCCTGTGCAATTTATAGGACCTGTGGTCATGAAGGGGAATTTACATAGTACTAAAAGGTCTAGAGAATTCCCAGGACAAGAGCTATTGTCCTGAGAGAAACCTGTCAGAGTCCTTAAGTAGTTTTTTGCATACTTTCTACTTCTGTGTTATGTGGAAGCAAACTGTTTTTCCCCATCACTGGACAGATTTGCCACCTTATGGGTCTGTACCCTCAAGAAAAATCATACTCTACAGCAAATGCAGAAACACATCACTTAATTTCTCACTAGATTTTCACAGAATGAAAGACAAAACAAGCCCAGCAGATCATATTTCTACTAAACTCATCAAAGCATTACTTCCTTCAAAGATCCAGCCCTCCTGAAGCTCCTTCACCACCCACATCTAATTGTCCACCTTTATAGATCTGCAAGCCAGGACTGAAGAAAGTGACAGCTCCCTTCTGATATCTTTGTATTTTAATACACAGTAATTTCATTGCTAGTCATGTAGACACAGTAGACAGAAAGGTGCATACTGTTTTGGTAGATAAATGGTATCTGGTACATAGAGCAACACAGGGCCACAGAAATACCTGAGCAGCCAAACAGCTATTCTCAAAGGTCCTCTATACAATGCTAATGGCACTGAATATGACCTTCAAAAATTCTCTGCATAGTAAATTAACTCTCCTCAAAGCATGAATTGATATAAGAAGGAAAAAAGCCCACCAAAACTGAAAAGCTTTTATTTTCAGGACAAGGACATTCTAATAAATCAAAATAAATTTATCCTTTAAAATAAATTTAAATAATTACAAGCTGAGGAACACCTTGAAAAGATTTCCCTTCCTTGCCCCTTTCAGTTTACTTTAATGAGGGACACTAGTTAACAATGGCAATAATAGACTATTGTGGTAACTCATCATGGCCACTACAACCCAGCTCTAATAAGACAGAAAGTACCAAGTACCAAGGGTTGGCCACTGCAATCATTATAAGATTAAGGTTATTTTTTAAAAAAACCCAAGATATTTAAAGAAAAGGACCTTTGTTTATTTGATTAACTCCTTGCCATCTATTCTAATTCTCTCCTCTTCTTCATGTAGTCATTTTCAACTCATTTCTCCTAGCTTCCTTGCTTACTTTGCTTAGCAATGCACTTCTTGCAAGCACATGAAAACTATTCCTATGGTACCAATCATGCATATTCTTGAAAGGCGGGCTTACGCTAAAAAGCACTGAGAGTCAGAACAAGATGCGAGACAAGTGGATCCAGCAAATGAATAGGAGGCATCACAGTGAGACAATTATGATGAATATAAATAAGCTGGCGAGAAGAAATATAATTTCACTGAAACATGCAATTTTACTCAACCCAAAATCATTCTCGGAGACAAATTCGTCTTCAGAGAGCTTTCAGGATGAGGATTTTTGAGGTTGGGTCAACTGTGATCAAAGACAGCGACATCCCAGATATCTTCACTGACACTCTCCACATTTTGCAAAGGCAAAGTTTCAATGTGAGAATTGCCATTATCTGACCACCTCATGGTGCAAAGTTAGCAAGGGTC
Organism: Athene noctua; assembly: GCF_965140245.1. Lineage (NCBI taxonomy): Eukaryota > Metazoa > Chordata > Aves > Strigiformes > Strigidae > Athene > Athene noctua. The sequence continues at coordinate 4,990,187 of NC_134052.1, read as the reverse complement.
ATCTTGGGGAAGGAGAAAATTCTTAAAGCCAGCTAGTCCATACCCTCTCTTGGTTTTACTCGAAGCCACTGTGCAACACTATGCAGAAATACCAAAGCTAATTCAGAATGAGCTAGCTTGAGTACCAAGAGCAGTATAGACACGCTAACCTAGTAAGCTGCCCGAATTTAATCCTGTGGAGTTCCACACTGCACAACTGCAGACACTGCAGTGGGAGCAGCTTGGTCAGGTACCTCCATCCAGTAGAGCCCAGTCTCCCCTCGGCACTGCACACCGGCCCGCTTTAGTCCGACCAGTCAAAGACAGAAAAGGTCACACCACACTGCACATTTCTGACATGGTGCAACCCAGTCAGGCAAGTCCGGTCACCCAAGCACTGCCAGTAACTCTTGTTAGCAATGATCTACAGGATGAAAAACATCCAGCAAACTGCAGCAGTTTTGTTTTGAGGTTTTTATTGTGGGTTACTTTTTTTCTCCCCCCCCCTCCCCAAATTAGGGTATTACTAATTGTTCCAAACTGCTGTTAATTGGGTTATAGTTCCACATACATTGTCAAACTGCTGGTCAGCTGGCAGGCACACAGTGCTTTCCCAACAGATTTATTTCTCAGCTGGATTTGCAGTCTGAAAGGTTCTTCCCATTTCCAGCCCTGCAATCCTTCCAGGCAGAAGGGAGGAGAGGAACAGACAGATGTCTTTCCACAGAGATGTAACAACCCTAGCAGGTTCTCAGCATGTCAATAACAATCTAATCAGGCTGCATTATATTGAAGGGAAAATGAGATTTCTGACTTTGCCAGAATACTTCACACATCCGCTTGCTCTTACAAACACACACAACACACTCCAGTTTCCAGATGCAGATAAGGATAACCACAGCCTGGAAAACAATCCAAGAACTAGTCTAGCCAATTCCTAGCTGGACCTCAGCCTCTTTCCATCTCCTCTTCTTGCTCTGCAATAACAATCGCTGCCTGTAAATTTAATGAAATTTCATAGACAACTCCTTTCTATGTTGCAGACAGTGCCCTGCTGCTCTGAGGATATGTAGGAAAGATGACTCAACAAACTGGCCCATCTTTCCTCTCCCCCAGCCTTGTTGTAATCACAGGGAAACCTGCAAACCTAGCAATGCCCAGGGAGCAGGAATTGGTCCTGAAAGAGTCCTGATGGCACCTCTTGTTAGAGAACAGCTGCAGAGACTTCTCCACCCCACACGGCCAACCAACTGTAAAGAAGTGCAGCTCACCCAAAAAGCAATGCACCAGGCTGTTCTTCTGCTCAGTGTAATTCCTGCCAGAGCCCGCTCCTTGGTCAGGGCTGATTAAAGCTGACCTAACCCAGACTGTAAAACTGGAGGTATCATCCCCCGATGACCATAGTTAACCTAAATTAACAACTGGCTTGTGAATCAGTGAGCAATGAACCACCCCAGACAGTAGAGCTTCATGCTGACTCCTTCTCCAGCCTGCTCTGAGGCAAGGACTCATACCCAGTAGCAATCTGTCTTTAGCACAAAAAAAAAAAAAAAAAAAAAAAATTATAAAATAACGCAATAGGATTCTGATTCCAGATTCACTGCCTGGAGGAAGAAGGGGGATACTTTATTTCTTTCCTGGCTGATTACCTAAAGAAAAAAAAAGAAAAAAAATTACTAGCTCCAGTGAATGAAAAAGAACCCTTCAGTCCAAACGCCTCCGTCAGGTCATCCAAATTCCCGGTTGCCTTGATCTCTTTTCCAGCCAATGAGCTTCTCTTAAGCTCTGACTGATAGTGTCGTATATTTAAAAATGTGTTTATTCTGACAATTTGCTATGCTTTTATGTAAGAGGACAGGCAAGCAACCCATCCCCAAAACCTCAAGGAAACAGCATAAGCCTTGGCTACTAGACTCGTTGGCTCCCTGTGGACTGTTGATTCTTGGACAAACTGTTATTCCATCCTCAAAATATGTACTTACCCTGAAAAAGAAAATGCACACATGAACATACGACTAGATATTAAGAGCTCTGGTAGATCTGTGACTCTGATCTTGTGACTAAGGTGTCAGCTGCTTCTACAGAAATGGACATGGTAGTGGAAAAAAAAAAAAAAAAAAAAAACAAAGAAAAAAAGTGAACACTGAACTGCCCACAGCTGGACTGAGCTGAACTTCCACTGCTAAGCCACTAACGCTAAGTTTTCCTCTTTGCTTCAGTGTCAGTGAGGTTATGGAAACCAGAGAGACAAAGAAATGGGAATTTCTAAACAGATCAAGGGCTAAAGGAAGGGAAAAAAGGGTGTGGGGGAGAATATTCAGAGCACATCCGTTCTGTGGAGAGTTGTGTGTTTCTCAGGGTACCCAGAAGAAGGGGAGATATGCCTATACAAGAGAGGTCAGCTAGTATCAGATCACATCACCCCTTTCCTCTTTCCCTCAGCTGCTTTTTAACATTCCCCTTTGAGTACATTTCCCTTTGGTTGTGGGAAACGCATAATCCACCAGCCCTCTTAAAAAGCATGTTGCAGTGGCACCGCCTGAAATAGAAACCAGATTTCTGCCTTCAAGTCTCCTGATCTACCTTCTACTGACCAGACCAACCCTTCATCTGAACAGAAGAGACACGATTTGGGAGTCAGACACAACCCCACCATACATCAAGAGAGCACAGAAATTACTCCAAACACAGCTGGTGGGGCTCCTCACCCTCCCTCGCTCCCTTCCCCTAAGGAGTTCCCCCCTGGTTTTAACACGAATGCCTGCACAGACATGGTGGAAATGCAGTCCCAGCTCTGCATATGCATCTACATGCTCAGGGTCAACAGCCCTGAAAACGATGCTCAGACAGCAAAATGATGAATGGAGCACAGGGACTAGATTAAAATAAACTCTCAAATGCAGTTCAATTTAAATAAATCCCCCGATTTTTTTATGTCACTGACTAGCTTAAACTACATTTAGTCTCTGCTCTTTTTTTACAACATATTTGTGATTAGCAGAGGCCGCCCCTAAGAGGCTGACAACAGAGGCACATGAGCTCATTGTCTCCTAGGCTACACCCCCATGCTGCACCCTGTCTCATTCCCATGGGTTGCCCCAGTGAAGGTCCCTGCTTATATCCAGACCACAAGCTCCTGGGTTGTCCACCCATGACCCTGCAGCCCTTTCACACCCCCCCTCATCTCGCACCTCAGAGTCCTGGGACCTGTATTGGGACCTTCTTCCCACAGCTATGTCCAGCACCCAGATCAGGCTGGCTGCTTCAGCACCCTACCACAGCCTGACACCCAGCTGATGTACAGGGGAGAGAAAGCACTGAAGATTTCACTGAGGGCCACAACCTACACCTAGGTGACACACATCCACGCTCATCTCCAGGGCCATAGGATGCACCAGCCAGGCTTGAGCAAGTCCCTGCCCAGCACAGCCGAGCTGCTGGAAGACCCCTTGGCTGAGCTCACGCCCAGGACACTGCCCACGGCTCACAGCACCCACTGGCAGGACCCAGCTCACCTCCTCCATGCCCAATACCAGGCTGCTAATTAAGCAAACGGGAAAGGATAGCAAGTTCATGTCTGGTATGTTCAGATGGCATCAACTTTGGAGAGCAGCCACACAGCCAGCCCAGCCCAGAAGCAACTGAGTATCACCAGCTAGCTGCTGGTGAAAGCAGAACATTTTTAGCTGTAAGGCACAGCAATCTGACATCAAATTCACCATTGCCAGAACTATGTCAACACGAAGCACCACTGTCACTATCATAGATTTCCAGAACAAGAAGAAAGCATTTAGGACAACGTTCCTATACATGGCACTGCTGTACACAGGACATGCTTTTCCATCCAACAGGACTGCAACTAACCTGGATTATCACCAGTCTACAGGATGTCCTGCAGTCACACCCCAGGATCCAGCTGGTCACTTGGGACAATTTGCACACACTCACATTAGCAATACAGCCCCATGAACTGTGTTTCTCTGAGCTCCTGCACCTGCAGTTTGGGACAAGCAGACATCTCCTTTCCACCACAAGAGAAAATACATAGCATCTACCTGTAATATCAATGAAATTGTTTCTCAGGCATCTGCAGTCCCATGGGGCTGACCTGCATGGCTTGTGGGTAACCCTGCATCTCTGATGTTCTCAGAAATGTAATCAGTGAACAGACACATATTGTAAAGTGCAAAAAGACTCTGATGTCAACATATAAAACCTCTTCCTGCTATCAAATAAAAGCAGAATAAATTGGCCATACAAAGAAACTACTGGTAAAGAGGAAAACCCAGAAAACCAGCACCCACTTAACATCACTCAAGGGGACTGCCTGCTCCATCATGCATCTAAAAACCAAGGAAAACCATTTACTTACAAAGACTGGCAAACAACATCCCAAATTCACTGCTGTAAAGTATCTTCATAGGTTTTCTTTTGTTTTGCTCTGTTTTTTTATTCAGACCTCTGTGACAATCCAATGCCTAACTGAATAGAGATTAGTCTCCTCTAGATTTGGTAACTCAAGATAAATGTGTGAATTCTCCACTCCCAGGATCCTGGGTGCATGCAAAATCCTGCTTGTGCAGCCAGCTCCTGGGCACCTGAAAGCAATGCAGGAGGACACATGGCCACCGTGGGACAGCAGTGTCAGAGAAGCATTTCTGCAGATGGTGGCTGATGACACCATCAGCTCCTCCCAGGTTCTTCTAGTGCTAGAGCACGTCTTCACAGCACTTCACCTACCAAGCCACTGCTGCCAAGCAGGGTAACATTTTACACACTTCATTTCTTTCTGTTTGCTTCATCATGGTTTGGTGTAAATCATTATGGTCTCGCTTTGCAGCATCCAAATACCCCTATAGATCCCAGGGGTGCTAGAGCTGTGCATGATCCCAGGCTACCTAGCAGCTTCTTCGCCAAAAATTTCCTGCAAAACCTCCTACCTGAGGCAGTCCTGTGTTTCCCACCCTCGTGTTTTTTCCTGAACTTTTCCAGATGGGACACATTCAGACAGCACTGGAAGTGTTCAGCAGCCTGGATGCTATCAGCAGTCTGGGAACACAACCTCCAGGGCACTGTGTAAGGACTGCACAGATCCCACTGATCTCCCCTTTAACTTGGAAGAAAGCTAAAGTTTTCAAAAATTATTCCCTTTAACCTCTGTAAAGAAGGAGAGATCTTGGGGATTTAAGCGCTGATCATTTTAACACTGCATTAGCAGGTGAAGGAGCTTGTTTGAGATTCTGATCAGTGAAGTGCATCTCAGAAGAACGGGTCAGAAAATGTCAAAGACAGATCAACACTGAAGAAGATGGTGGTGTTTCTCAACAAGCTCCACTGCTAAAAATGCTAGGGAGCAGCAGCTAGGAGGGACGGAAAGGGTGTACAGTGACATGAAGGAAGGGAGAGAAAGCCTTAGCCAGCAAGACGAGCATCCTGAGTCACTATGCTGGGGAGGTGAGGCTGCTTTGCCAAGGAAAGGCTGACAGAGTAAGTCAGATGCCTGGAGTAATTCCACAGTGTAAAAAAAAAAAAAAAAGATTTTTTTTTTTTTTTTTTTTTTAATCAAAGGCTTGGTGCAACTCTAGCCACAACCAGAACACAAAATCCCACTGATATGAACCCCAGTCACCCACCGCTCTGACCGCAGGGCTGCCCCTGTTCGTGTGTACGAGGGAGGGGGTAAGTGTGCTCCATGCCAGGCATCTGAATGAGCCGCAACCCCGGGCTGGTGCAGACCAGGTCCCGGTGAATCACCGAGCACTCGAGGCAGTGTGCCCCATCCGCAGCTCCCGCAGCCCCGACGGGCACTGCTCCACCGCAGGCGTCAAGAGGAGCCACGTGCTTGGTCCCAGCCCTGCCATGGGGGCCGCCAGACAGAGCTGTGCCCATCCTCACGCCAGCCACGCCTCGCCGGGCCTTGGAAATGCCGCAGCTGAAAACATCTCCAAGATGAGCATTTTTAGATGAGAGAGAAGCTTGTTCTGCTGACTCATAAATGTGATTTTCATAAAGCAGCAGTGAATTTGTTGAACTCCAATTTTGCTTTGCCTAGGTCTCCACAGCTACTTTCTGTGGCTACAAGCCATCTAGGTTATTAATCCTTTTTTTTTTTTTTTTCCTGCTATAAAAACTTCTATGTTTCAATGAACTTTTAATTAGAAATGCAACAATGAAAATCTGACTTTTTTCAATGTATAGCAAAAGCGCAATGCCCTGCACCAAGTCCTCTGAAAACATGTCATAGTTTGCCTATCAGCAAACCTCAGCTTCTTTGTTTTAACTGACAAAGTGAATACAAAAATCTGAAAAGAAAATAACACTTTTTCCATCTTTACTCGAGCACTAATAAAGCACAACATTTCATAACCCTCTGAGAACTGGGGTAAAGTTGGGACTGACAACAGGAGGAAACCATATTTCCATTTTGTCCTGTAAATATTTTTCTTGCAGTGCTTTGCTCCAGCACTGAGGGTCTAAGGACCTCAGCCCAACAGTGTTTGTAGACAGAAATAAGATCTTTCATTAGATGAACCGGAATAGCTGGAAAAATTAGATAAGTTTCCAGGTGCTTCCTAACCAGTCTCTCTTACACAGTCACTAAGGCAAGTCTATTGAAACCCCTTGAGCTGAAGGACTCTGTGGGCTTTGCTTAGGTTTGCTTTCAGTCCCTGTTTCCAGAGGCGTAAGTGCTTTTTACAGCTTACTTGACCAAAGGGCAAGGATTAGATCTCTCCAGTTTCAGAGAAGTGTCTGCCTACCCCTTAAACCAGCCTAAATCACTCCAATTACTTTAGTAGCTTTGCTTTCTCCCAGGGTCTGTCCTTCCCATTTGTGAAAAGAAAAATCCAAAAGAGTGATTTAGAAAATAAACACACACACAAAACCCATTAAAAAGCACAAGTAAAAACAATCCCCTTTTATATCATATCTATCCTCCTTAGTTCCTTCCTGAGTTAAACTCTCACCAAAATCCACATCAGATAAAGTCTGACTGCTCCCAGAGCAGTGACCCTGTGGTGCAGCTGCCAGAGAGCAAAGGAGATGCCTCAGTATTTCATCCACTAGCGACCAAGTCACCAGCTCCATCATAACTCCATAAACTTCACAGAGAGAAAGGGAGGAAGAGGGTAAGGTGCCCAGCAGCGTGCTTCTCCCAGGTAGCACAGACCTTCCTTTCTGTGAACTCAGCGGATATGAATGGAAATCACTGATGGAAAAATGGGACACCAGAGAACAGAGAGCCCTCTCTGCAATCTTAATCGCAGCTTAGTGGTGCGTAGGGCTTCTACACATATGCACTGCAAGCATGGCTGAAGAAAAATAGCACTCAGTGCTGTTAAAAGTGATCTTATTTAACCTTTGAAAATAAAAGCAATGATTATGAAAGAGGTGACAAGGTTGTTCTGGATATTCTAATTGAAAATTGCTGTCATTTTCTTAGCTCCTCTGGATATGGGGCTTCAGTTAATCAGAATTCAATGATAAATAGTGCTGGGAATGAGAATAAGTTTTGGATTATTTGCAGAAGACAGCAAAAAAATCAAGGGGCTCTGAGACAGAGATCATCCTATCTTGGTGCATGGACACCTCCAGAGTTTTAGTATCAGAAGAATGAGCAACCACAATGTTCACAGCCGGTAAAGCCGTGCTCACAGTTCAGCAGCCTGCAAAGCTCTTTCACACACCGCCAGCAGAGCTCAGCAGTGGGGTCGGACTCAGGTGCTTTAGCAACAAGCAGTGCAGAAAGCCCGGAAGACAAGTGAATCTGGAGTCTTTCTTTGGAAGAACAATGGCAAAATCATCCAGCCAGGGTTTGAATCAGTAGCTGGTCCCGACACCTGAACTACTAGCAACCCCAAGGGCTGCTTTAAAAAGAGAAACAAAATCACAAGATTTGTCAGCAGATTTTCATTACGAGGAAGCTGAGGTCAACCATATTTTTAAATTAATTTTCTAGTACATATTGGTTAGACTTTAGGTAATTGTCCCTCCTCCACCCCCCCACCCCCCCCTTTTTAATAAGTACAATTTACTAGAGTTGCATAAAAATGAGTAATACATTAGTTTCACTTAGCCCCAATATGAAATGAGTAATTTCTTTCTAGCACATGACCAGGCTGTTACGTCTCTCCCAAGTATACTGCAGGAAGATGGTGAAAAATATTACTTTTTGCCCATAAACAGACACTGTAAATCATCTGATTCTTTCAAATGACAATGAGTTCACCTCCTGAAAAGGTCCATTTGAAATGCACCTTTCCCTGTCATACCCACATCTCCATGGCTATGGCAAGCCCTGGGAAAGGGACACATACTTTGTTCTCACTCAGACAAACCATGTCTATCTCTCTCTGGCTGACAAGGGGGAAAGAAGTGTTTTTGACAATGGGAACCCAAAGGGAATGAACATGGTACCTTTATTTATAGATTCAAGGCTGGATAGTCTGATTACTAGATGCTCCCTCCCCTTCAAGCTTTGAGCAACCAGTATTTATTCTTGCCCTGGTTTTGGCTTTTCTACCTCTCTTATCTTTCCAGCTTTCTACATCCCAGACACACTCTCTTCAGAAAGGTGGTGGGTTCTGGCTGGGACTCTGAAGGACACAGAGTTGTGTAGATAACATGATTACACTGAAATCACTATTCTCTCTGCCCCAAGCTCAGCTTTGCCCTTTGGTTTTATCCCTTATGCTTGAACTAGAGGAAACATAGAATAAGACAGGCGTTCCCAATCTTCTCATAGATTAGGCTCAGTTTAAGAAAACCCGGCCAACTACACCAAGAAAGTTACTCTCTCAAAACAGATAAACTTATATTTAAAATTAAAAATGCAGCAGAAGCGAACTCTACAGAGCTGTGTACAGCCCTTCAAACTTTGTGCCTCACACACCAAAGCGAAAGAGGGTATTTTGCCATCCACGAGGCAGCATGTGCTCTGTAGTGCTTGCAGAAACTCAGCAGTTTGGAAGCTGCTGTGGTCCCAGGAGCACAACACCTGGCTGCTCCCATGCCCCAAATCACCATTTTACATGTGGAGAGGCAGGAGAGATCAGCGCTATTTTGCTTTGTAGTAGCACCACCATTTCTGCTTAATCCATCAGGCTGCACTGAAATTAGGGTGGATTGACTGATTTTATTTCTTTTTTGCTTTGCTAAAGTCACCTCTGACCAGTCCCTGTGGAACTATATGGCAAACTTATTAATATGCCTAAGTGGAAATAGGAGTCAGGATTAATGGTAAAAGCTAAACCAGCTACTAACCTATTTACCTTAACACTGACTGACAGAAACAGGTTGTTGTGTCCAAAATCTCACCTTCGGGAGAAGCTCCAATACTCATTTCACATCTTTTATATCTTCTCTGGCGTGTTTCACATCCAGCTTCACAGAGCATGTTTTAAACATATAGGTGGATGCTCCCTGGTGTCATTCTCATTGACAGCTCCAATCACTGTCAGCAAATGTACCCTGGCAAATATCTCTGCTATTGTCTAACCTAACCTTGCCCTTCACTACCATCCAGAAACCAGCCCATAAGTTACTGACTACAGAATACATCATCTTTTTTATTTCCAAGGAAATCTCTTTATTTGACCAACTGATATGGCAGGAAGAGACAAAATACCTTTCACGCTCCCAAGCCTGTTCTCAAGGTCAGGAATGAGAGTAGGAGATTTTTCATTCACACTGGAGTATTAGTTTGTTCATTGGCATCGTATGATGGACACCATTTGCCATACTGACAAATTCATATGCAACTTTCAGCTCTCTTGAAGTAGTAACTGGTGTATTGATAATGCATTTTCTATGTGGGGATATTCACCCTGCACATCATCATCCAACACATATGCATACTTTGGTCCCACTAAGGACACTACAGTGTCCCACTACAAACAGAGATTTATAGGTTTTTCCCCTTAATCAAATCTTAGCTTCAAGAAAAGGAAAAGAGAGAAAAAAAAAAAAAAACCACCAAAAACCCTTATTGTCACTTTGAGTAAGAGGCAGGCACAAAAGGATCCCTTTCACATTTTTTGGTTTGGTCCACAATATAGGAAGAAATCATCAGTTTACACAGGAAAATCATATTCCTCTGGATTTACACAAATGTGACCAAGACCACAGTGCTGGTAAAAATTCGCAAAAGCTGCTCTCCTGTCTTCACATTTGCAACGCAGACCTCCGTGACACTTTTGCAAACTTAACTCCCACCCATTTAGCTCAATCCATGGAGCTACAAACAGGTGACGTGAAGCTCCTTTTCAGATCCCAAATCCTGGAACTTCTCTTGTATTGTTCAAAGTTTGAGATAGCAATACTGAAAACCCATTTTTTCCTCATCTTTTTATATGAACTGTATATCACCATCTTCTCAGTTCACAATCTGAGCCAGTTTTTAATCCATTGCCTTCCACTACCTCAGTCCTGAGGGTACACCGAGGTCACGTTTCCTATATTTTCTTTGAAATCATAAAACCTACGGGGGAAAGAGGAGGGGTTGGGTAGACTATATTTTAAGACCTTCCATAACTCAAGACCTGGAGCTATAAGAAAAGACTATGCATTGCGGCACTGATGATCAAATCATGAGTTGGCAAGACTGGGCTTTCATTCAACTGAACCACAAATGCACTTGAAACAGTGACTTGCTTTTCTCCTCTTGTTTCAGATCAGCCTAGCATCTTTTCTGACATAGAATGACCCAGGTCATTTCTGCTCTGAATCATCAGCAAAGAAGGGAAAGGAAGAAAAGTGAAGATATCTCTCTCCACATCTTCATCCCGCAGCATATTCCAGAGGGCACAACATGATCATAACTTCTCTCACTCTCCCACGACCTCTTGCAAAATAATCCCTCCTCACATCCAAGTTATAAAGCAAAGCAGTCCCTTTCACACTTAAAGTGCACACTGTCTGTGATGGCAAGATAAAAGTCATCCAACAATGCACAGAATTTCAGCTTATCTTGAGAAAAATGATACCTCGGCCACAAACAGCAAGGGCCATGCAGTAAACACAACTTGCCCAAGGTTATAAAGAAAATAAGAACTCAGACTCTCCATCCCTACGCTGCTTCAGCACACAAGTGAGGCGAGAGGACTGTTGCCCTTAAATTGTGGATACTGAGCTCCACCACAACCAAACTGCACAATAGCACTCATCCAAAGGAGCTGCCTTTCCCTTCCCAAACCTCAGGAAGCACTTGTAGGACATGGCTGCACTGCGCAGCTACCCCCAGACCAGCATCCACACGCAGCAGAAAGCCTAACACATGCACTAAAGCAGGGTGACTACGTTATTTGTTGAGGTTTGAGGCTGCTTTTTACTGAAGCCTGTGCAGGAGGGAAGCCTACTTGTTTGACACCTTTTGGGACCTGTTTTATATCAATTCCTCCTCTATTGTCAGTCGTATGGACACAGCATATGGATGTAGGAGCTACAGTGTCCAGGGCCGTAGCCTCCCTGGAAGAGTAGAACCTCCCAGCCCTAGGAAGCAGCACCATTTCCAGCCATGCTCCTCTTCATCCCCAGCCTCTGCTCCTGGGGAAGCAGCCTTCATCACCCACCTTTCCCTCAAAAGGTTCACACCTATTTCACTGCACAGCAGAGAGGCAAACATCAAGCTGCAGACCTCCAACAGCATTTCAGGTTCCTTTACGTATCAACAGCAATGTGTGAGCCAAGTCTGGATGAAGGTTTAGGCCCTCTTTGGTTGCAGTGTGTATCCAGGGGAAAAAGTACATCTTGATCCTCTACCAAGGACCTCTGCTAGCTGTCAGACTCGCACTGATTATAGCTAAGGAGGGAGAGAGGAGTATATTACATTTCTTTCCTTTAGACAACACTTCAAAAATTCCTGTGTTCGACTACGGAAAACACAAATGATGTGGTTGTTTAGACTGATCGCCCTGGCAGCGATTTAAAAAGAAACAAAACAGAGCCAGGAAAACCCAGATTTATAGAGCTGTAGCCTATTTCCTAATAGCATGGAGGAGAAAACCGGCCTGTAGACACATGTTTTTCCAGCCCCCAAATTTGTCATCTGTACTGGTCTTACATCCAGAGGTATTTCTCCAAGATACCTCAAGGTAAGTGGGAATACAATCACAACCCTTTTTTGTACAAGCCAGATGACACTAAGGCAGCCAAAGCCACAGACCTGCCCTTTTGTTTGCTGTCAGAAGCAAACATTAAGGTCACCGAGTAGGAGAAACACCGGGCCAGTCCCTCCTCAGGAAACCCCAGATACATTTCCAAATAGCAAATTACACATGTACAGAGACTTGGCAAATGGGAAAGGCCTTCTCTCCTGCCGTATGCTTACCTTCCACATAGCCTTCATCCGTTCATTTTCATCATTAGCTGTTTTACTGCATAATCATGCCTTTAAAAGAGTGCAATGCCTTCTCCTGATAACATCACCCTTGGGAAGCCAAAGCACTTCAAATGCAATGGTTGGCATTAAACAAGGAGAGTTATTGTTACGCTTCTTATCCCTACTTAAGCTCGATTTGGACATAGATTAGAAGTGCAGAACAGACAGACAACTGCTGAAAGCAGAGAAAATACTGAGGTTTCTTGTCCAAGGCAGACGAGGGGGAGGGAAACAGACTGGAGGTGACTGTTCCTTAGCCAGTCTCTGCTAATCGAAGCGAGCCATCCTCATCAATATCACTTTGCTTTGGCAGCTTTTCAAGAGGAAAAGAACAGAAAAAGGGGGAAAAAAAAAAAAAAAAAGAAAAATCACACTCCTCTTGTGCAACATGCTTTAATTGCTATGTGTACCATACACCACAGAGGAAATCCAGGGGGTTTGCAGTAACGTGATGAGCTGCATCGCCTTTAATGCTTTGAAGAGAGAATTCTTGCAGTTGGGGAGCAGGAAGGGGGAAGGCGCATCCCCCTCTGACCCACAGGGCACATTCTTTGCCACTCCATCTGCCACCCCCAGCTGCTAAATCCTCCGTCACCAGCACAAGGTGATCTCAGACTGAAGCACGCCGCTAACACATGAAAGGAAACAACTTTGGCTGGTTGCCTCCTTACAAGCCCTGCTCTCCCCACCCCCTTCCTCTATGACATGTTTTAAACCATCTGAATGTCAAGGTACTGAGATATCACAGAGCAAGTTTCCCTTCCCTATCCTACTCAGATGGCGCTTGTCAGCATCTCCCTCCAGCCCTACTCTCAAACCCCCGTTTTCCATGAGGATTTCCCTCCCTCCTTCCTTCCCTCCCGCTCTGGAGTCGCTGCTCTGGAGCTCGCGTTATTTCCTTTCTTGGAGCCTACAGTCTGGAGCCAGTGAGGTTTGTCTGCTTCCCTGGGTTCAGCTAATAAATTGGGATCAGGGGGTCACACAGCAGGGGACTTGGAAGCCTGAGAGCCTCTGACACCATTTTTATTAGTTTTTACTATACATACCATTTCAGGAGCCAGGATGCCATCCCAGTGGGGCCCTACCCATTGCTTAGTAACTAAGATTTTGTAATCTAAGTTTTGACAAGGTCATTTTTTACCTTGGGAGAGGGTGGGGGAGGGAGAACCCCCACGTACATTAATTACACAAACACTGTGGGGACGATGCAAATAGGAACCCATTTCCCCTTTGCACCAGGGCTAAAGAATGAAAAGCCTTTTTAGTATAAGGCTATTGCAAGGCAAACAGGCCAGGATATTTTAAATGACACACTGATACAGTCCATCCTCTGTTTGCAGATTGGATGAGTGCATTTCAGCCTTTCCCCTGTCTATCCCTAATAAAACATGCCGTCAACAAAAGTGACCAAACCTGGAGGTAGCCACATAGCCCTGAATACCCCTATGCCTCTGCTGGCAGTACAGGGCTGACCATGACCAAGCTAAAATCCAGTAACAAAACCTCCACTGGCTTCAGCATCACTGTACTGATTAACCCTGTGGTTAGTTAATCACTTCTGGCCCACAGGGTATAAATTACCTTTAGCAAGCTCTAGTCCCAGCAGACAGAGGTGTGAAGAGCCCAAACACCCACCAGAGGTTTTTTTTTCTGATTTAATGTTTCTTAGGCTAACAAGCAGGATGTTTAGAAAGCATGGAAAACAAGGAAACACAACCACTGAGACTAAGTCAGAAATGGGACAATTTCATGGGAGTAGGTACAGATCAAAGCCAAGCCAGCAGAAGCAGTGTGATGACAGGACGTTGCCACTGCTGTAGGGAAATGGTGCTCGTCCAGAGAAGTGAGCTGCCCGACCAGCCCGACCCAGCCGAAGCAAGGCACAACAGTCATTTGGGCCCACAGCCACACAAGATAGTGCAGAGAAGGAGCCAGTCTACCAAGCTGGGTCTTCTCTCATGCATTTAGTGCTGCTTTCTCCAACTACAGCTTTGCTGTGTTCAATAACCATGTACATTTTAAATTTTTTTCCCATCTGCTGCTTTGCTCTGATATATTCATTCTAAAAGGAGAAAAAAGGTGCTTTGGTCACTGCTACCTTTCCCTTCCACTCTCTCCCCTGATGCAGAGCTGTGTGAGGTGTATGCCTCTGATGTGGTTAAAGTAGGACTGAGATTGAGTAATGCACTGAGGTCCTTCGGTATGCATTTTGCTGGCTGTCACCTCATGGGGCTCCAGCATATGCTTTGAGGTTAAGTCCCAGTGTTTGTGTTTTGGGCCTTTGTTGTGGTTGCTTGATTTGTTCATGATGGCCTTGGCTCTGCCACCCCACAAGCAAATGCAAAATTCACAAAGTGGTGACTCAGTCATTTTATCCACTGGCAGCAGCAGCTGGCAGAGGCTCAGAACAGATCAGAGAACAGGGCAACAAGTGTCTCCAAGATGGATTTCAGACAAACAACAAAAAATGAAAAACCTGAAAAAGCATGGAGAGAAAAAGCCTGATATTAAATAAATAGACAGAAAAAACAGCTGGAATGTTAAGTACACATTGAAGAGATCAAAAGTAAATCAGCTCTGTGACAGACAAGGAACTGTGCTGTGCTTCTGAACAGCAACACTCAAAATATGGCAACTTACTGGCCCATACAGCTTTTTCCATTGGTTAAACTCGGCCTGCATGTCAGAAGACGTTGCATTTTGCTGCCAGCACTGGAAGCTCAAAGCAGAACCTACAGATCAAGCTGTTTTCTTCCTGCATCAGACCTAAAAATAAAATGACCGCAGAGGACTCAATAGCTGGCTTGCTCGTTTGGCTGATAGTATATGAAGCAGGGTAGCAAGGCTTGTGCTTGTTCTTCTCCAGTTATATGGGCTTTGTGGGTTTTCAAATAACAAAAATAAGTCCCCAGACATGAAGAGGGAACTCCATTCTGATTTGGTTTTACATTATGGTAATACTGTCATCCCTGGAGGGAGAAAAAAGTGATCCTTATAACATATCTCTCGTATCTGAATGTGTAGTACCACAGGCACTGACTCAGTGGACATACAGAACTGTGAACAACATCAATGAGTGATCACAGTACCAGGCCACGCATCTGAACTGAAGCTGTGAATCTTCCAATAAAAGCAAGACATTATGAGCTATGATGCACATAAAAAGGACAGCTTTATATTAACCATGTTTCAGACTGAACACACGAGAAAGTATCACATATGGACTCATATGATAAAGTACTCTATATTAAAATATCAAGTTTGTAGAGGGAGGAAAGATGGTCTTGAGCTTAAGCAAGGCACCAGAGTCACGATGCCTGGATCCTGTCCTTGGTATGACCCACGGTCATCCTGTGAGACATCAAGCAAGTCTTGCCTTAGCTATGTAATACTTGTGAAATCACCACATGTAGTGATTTTATTTATTATTTCTTAAACAGTGCAGAGCAATTTACATTCAGAGAGCTTTATAACTCATTTCTGCCTGCTTGATCTCTAGCCCCAACTTTTCTGGCAAAACAGCAATTAGAGCACAAGTGCTGAGCCGGCTCTTTGTTGCTGCCCATGCCCTAACAGACTCAGAAAATGATTGTGACTCAGTCACCTAAGCTGCGTTCTGTTTATTCATGTGTAAACTGGGAATCATTATAATTGCTTTCTAAGCATTAATTGATTATTCCTCATAGCACTACTATGGAATTCCTAGAACAGAGAGGAACAAAACCAACAAGAGGAGCAGACAGCAGCAAAACTGCAAACCGCTAATAACTTTTTGTTTACTTCTTTTTTTCTTCTTCTGGGCACTGAGATGTGGAAAGTTCTTTCCACTCGTCCTGACTTCAGCATGATGTGCCATGATTTGCTCTGTGACTTCAGTCCATCCATCTCAACTTTTCTTTGTTCAGACACAACTCCATCTCCAAAGTAAAAGTCTATGTTCCCAGGGTGACTACCAGGGGTTATCCTGACTCCCATGAAGATAGGTCCACTTCTATCACTACCTATATTTGTTCAGATCAAGAAATCTTCTATCTTTCCCTATCATTGGGGAGCAAGATAGCCAAGATGGATTTCAGGAGATGACTTATGAATTTCTAGCTGCAGTTACCTTCTTCTACAACTTCTCCATGCATTTGTGTATCTTCAGCCACTGCTCTCACAGGCGTATGCACACTTTGTCCAGTTGGCTAAAGTCCTCCTATAGCTCTGCACATCTCCCTGACTGTTAGAGAAAAGAGGCTGGAAAGCAGTTGTGACCAACACACTGATTTATACAAAGAGAAATTAATCCCCTTCCTTCCTGGCGCTGAACTGTCTTGAGTGTAATATGGATGGATCAGCAACTAAAGTCCCACAGCAGGTAAGGAACCGAGTCAGAGTGGCAGTAGGTGTGTTACATGGGCAGATTGGCTTCACACCCTTAATCATTTCCAGCAACATCCAAAATAAAACACAGATTACAAAGCTCAGGTCTTGTTCTTCCTCAGAAAAAATACAAGACAAAAAAAGCAACCTTTGGAAGTCACTTATGCAGGAAAAGGCAGGTATATATTATAGCTTCGTAATGCAAACAGTCTCCTTTTCTCTAATGAGTATATGATCAGCTCATAACAAATACTGCTTTACAAAGTCATAGTTTTAGTTTTGATTTTTATGGTGTTAGGCTAAAATTATCTTCTATTATAGTTATTTAGTCACACAGTTAAAACAGCTGTCACAGAAGAGTAACTGAAGTTTTCTCTCATTTCAGGTAACAACATGGAAAGGTATTGAAAGGACAAAAGGAACGTTCAAACACAACAAGCATGGTAAGTTAATAAATATTCAAGCAGATATCAGCTCCCTATAAGACACTTACAGAATTGTCCCACCTGAAACCCAGAAGTTTCTCATGGTGGAGGAGAAAGTTATTTGGGAAAAATACACAAGTGAAAAATCAGACATTTCTGCTAGCAGGCAGCTAGCTGAATATTTATTTCTCCCTTCAGAGACTGTTTTAATGGAAAATCTGACTGATCCGGCAGAGACCGTTTCAAGACAGTGATACTGAGTCATAAAGCAAAGCTGCAGCTACTATACAGCCCGATCCAGTGCCCCTGAAGTCAGTAGGAAGGATCTGGAACAGACTCATACAAATTAGTTTGCAGCACGGCTGTTATTAGCTCAGACCCACTGGAGGAGCTGGCAATGAAAAGCTGCTGCTGCTGCTTTCACGAAGACTCTTCTCTCACTGTTATCAGTGTCATTTCTGTCCAAGGATATTCTGTAAATTGAGACAGGCATCAAACTGAGGAGTGTTCTTTGGACTTTGTTGTTTGAAGAGAAGAGAGAAAAAAAAGTTTCACAGCTGTAGGTTGAGCATGAAAAATTTGGCAGGTGACAGAAAGAGGGTCTTCACACTGTGAGAGTGTCTCTGACAGTATATGGGTTTGGTTGTCTGTTATATTGTGTGAATTTAGTGGTGGTAAAACGAGGGAAAAAATGTTAGACTATTTAAATCCCAGGATAAGGAGCAGCATCGGCCATCACTTAATAGGAAAAAATATTCTCCTTTAGATGAAGAAGGGAATAAAATCTATATAAATGACAAGCAGTAACAAATCAGACATGGAAGTATAAGTCAGAATATAAGAAAAAAGAAGCTCCAGAAGGGACACTGAACAAGCCTAATTGATCTTCTGACACAAGGTACATCCCTTGGAAGTCAGACATCTCTTTCAGTATGGTGTAGGGACCAAAAAATGACAAAGCACAATAATCTGCGAATTCAGGACAGAGGAGAGACAGAGACAGGACTGTATATTATAAGACAAAACAAAAGTCATAAAAGGAGCCCTTGATGTCCAGTCCTCAGCTCTCAGTTTAGATGCAAGACAGAAATAGCAGAGGTAACAGCTTCTTGTGCTGTAATGCTTAGCTCTCGCTGGGAAGGACCCCAGGGAGGCAAGAAGAGCACCAACCATCATCTACGAACAGCAGCATCAGTAAACTCTGCCCTTGGTGGATTTCCACTGGAGACTAGGTCACTGAATACAAAGAGAGGATGGGAAGAATTTATTTAATTAACCATATGCCAATGACAAAAGCCCAGATAATAAACAAGAAGAAACAGATTCATTTATGAGCGCTAATTTGACCTAACTGCTATTACTAAAACTCGTAGAATGATCTGCATGACTGAATGGTTAAATCAATGGTTATAATCTACTTAGATAGGGCCCAGGCCTTATTAAAAAATGAGGAGTGGAAAAGATGGCATTACCAATAACCAAGTCACTAACAACTAAAAAACAAAAAAGCTATCCTAGATGCTTTCTACTTAATGACCCTGACAAAGCAACAAGATGGCATATTAGCTGACATCCCCTACCATCATGTTAGAAAGCAGGGTGCTTTCTAACAAAACCTGTTTGTTTATGAGGTGTAGGATGAAAAGATAATCTACTAACCTCAAGATCTCCCATATGAGGGGTCAATGCTAACCCCTCTTAGAACCGCTAAATACCCTAGCTGTAACCTGTCAAGGTGGCAGAGAAGTCACCAGGCTGGGGAAAACCTCTACCAACATACTCTTGACAAACACAGGAACTGATCACCCAACAAACAGTGGCAACATAGGTACAATTAATTCTGAGTCAATCACAGACAACAAGATCAAACTATCTAAATTGGTAATGATACATACTTGGTGCCCTGAAAAGAATTCAGCTTTGTGAAACTGTTATGAGCAATTCAGTTGAGGGAAAAAGTCTCACTGAGCAAACTGTTTATGAACATCTTCCTAAAAGCCCCAGATGCCACCACCCAATAGTCAAGAGAAGAGATGGTACTGGTCAAATAACGCATGGACACTAACAAATTGCAAAAACCTAGCAAAAGCAAGGAAAAATTATATAGCTGGTAGAATAATACATAAAATAGAGTAAATCTGAAGTTTATTAGGAATCTTAAAATGGAATATGTGCTTAGAGCTAACACTGAAATGTGTAAGACTACTACCAGAGGAAGACATTTTTCAAGACAATAGACCTGAGCAATTCCATTTTAAGAGATCCCAAACTGGGAAGCAAATGCTTTCAGCATGCCTTGGAAGGAGGAATATTCTAGAAAATAAACCTGAAGTTATGCCAGTTTTAGTACAATGAACAGATACATTACTCAGGTTCTAAGACTGATGAAAACAAGCTAACCAAAGGAATCATGTGAACCTCAAAACACAGAAATGGACAAACCTATAAGCAGTCAACATGAGTTTAATGAAACCACAGCCTACCAAACCTATTTCTTTTCTCTTACGAGATTATAAATGGAGCTAATAAATACAGTATCTTATGGTCGGATTTCTAGGAGGTATTTGAAATTAGATTTATATAGAACTGAATGTTATACAATGAATCGAAACAGGCCTATTGTACCCTTTGGCTTTATAATATGTGGTGTTAACAGGGCTGGGAACTTGCAGTACAGTACAAGAAGTGACTGCCACCATCAACAAGAGAGTTCAGAGCAAGGCATCCTGCCACTTCCATCACAACACCACAACCACTAAGGCTATTTACAGCATCAGTGTGGATACAGTTTTCAGACATGGTAGGAGCAAGAATGGTCTTGGCTTAACAAGATTTTGCACACATGGTAAGGTGTATTTACTAGCCTAGTTCATTGTTTCCATAATTCCTCATCCTGACACATGGACAATCACCCGAGGAATGGCAATATGAACAAAAAAACGCCTTCCAAAGGCACTATACTTCTCTGAGGCCAATTAATATCTATGCTGTCTTTTGGTAGATCCCAGTGCTGTCCCAAATCCATACCAATACTCCATCTCCGTTTGCTGGTATAAAACAACCGAGTTTTTTTATTTGGTTTAAGCCATACCTATTTTTTTCTGCTGTATCTTGCTCATCTCCAAAACACACTCTGAATATAAGGATCTAGCAAGCGATGGGGCCAGTATCATCAGTATTAGAAGATCTTCAAGAGCGCAAAACAAAAGCTTTTGTGTAATGATACAGTGCTCTCCACTGAAAATTGTGCAAGTGGCAATCATCATTCACTGACCATCTAGCATGCTTGGCATGCCATGACCTTGACCTTATTTTTAACCTCTTACGTGCCATGCCTTGATACAGCCCTGCAGGGTTATGCTAGTTAAAGCTTCAGTGATTATTCTGAAGTGACAGATGGAGTGTC
Organism: Athene noctua; assembly: GCF_965140245.1. Lineage (NCBI taxonomy): Eukaryota > Metazoa > Chordata > Aves > Strigiformes > Strigidae > Athene > Athene noctua. The sequence continues at coordinate 4,969,636 of NC_134052.1, read as the reverse complement.
AAAGCAAACAGCATCTGTCCAAAGGGCCCCAGTAGGTGATGCTTCACAGAGTATCTCCTGAACATCTGCAGTAATTAAATGCTTAAGCTGAACAAAATTTAATTTTGCAGGCTGTGTTGAATCAGATATAGTTCACTGCACAGGGGCCCTTGATCTGCTCTGCACTCCTGGAAAATAGTGTTGCTTCTCCCTAAGCCCTCTTCACCCTGAACTTCAGAACTGTGGCAGCTTATTTGTTCAAAAACTAGGCATTTAGTGGCTAAATACCCAATCTGGCATCCAGTGAAGTTGTTCCCCATGTCTAAAAGGAAACCACAATCAAAATGTAAAAGCATGCATCTCGTCTCAATTCTTTTACGGAAGGGGTGGGTTATTTTACTGGAGTAGAAAGCTTTTTGGTTTTGTTTGTTTCTTGCAGAACTCAGTAATGGTGTCTTAATAAACTTGGGATCTCTGTGAAACTCAGGCAAGCTGAAAAACATCAAGAGATGTTACCAGTGGGAAAAAGCATGAAGGAAGTGAGAAGTAGGAAAGGCCAGAAACTCATCATAGTGGGAGACATTTGAGTTTGATAGTCAGCAATCTTAAAAAGCCCAGTGCAGGAATGAAATACACTCCCTTCCCTCCCACAGAAGGGAAGCAAGGCTCAGCAAGTCAGTACCAAAGACACAATAGAGACCGTTTAATTTACCTGCATTTACAGATACCTGGGGTGGGATCCACCATTCACTCCCTACTTGTGGCTCTCCCAGCAGCTTGAATTGTCATGCCCTTAGTTCACTCAACTCTCTCATTTTAAAAATACAAGAAATACCTCATTTAGGAGAAAAGTGATGATGGTGTTAGCAATTTGAAGAAGAATCTGTGACCAGTACAAGCCAAAAAAGCATGCATAGAGTCAAACCAAGCAGCCAGCAGGCAGACAAGTGTGTAGAGAGGAGATACCACTTCTTAAAAGAGATGATGGCTCAGAGACTGAGATACCAAGTTTTGCTGTAATTCTCACGGACATTTTCTGGTTACAGAAAAAAACCATCAATATGTCCTTTCCAAGACAGAAAGGGGCAAGGAAACTAAAATCCTTTGTGCTGCACGGCATGAAACATTACCAAGGGAGGGACAATTTTCTCAGAGTCCCAAATACCTGGTAACCCTGATTGTTCTGAATAGGGAACAGATCCTAAGATAAATGTACAGCCTTCGGCACTTATTACTCCAAGTGCAAGGTTCTCATATGGAAGTTACCATATAATATTGGATTATGGTAATATATTACAGTACATTGCTGATAGGGTTTTTTCATAGGTTTTCACGTTCACTGCTTAACTCTCCATAGTTTATATTATTTTCTTCTATCTACCTAATCTATCATGTTTCTCAGGCACCTATCACTTTCTCTATAAGCAGTAATGTATTTCTTACACATCAGACAGATTCACCAGTTACCTGCCAGCACTGGTTCTTTCTGTTGGGCAGCCCAAGAAAGATGCACTGTTGAATTCATCCTTTGCCAAAAGCTGAGGCTGTTGGTCTGGGAATTGCATGTATTAGGAAATCCATTTGTGCTCCCCTCTTCTTACTCAATGTCTTTTCCTTTTCCAGCTACAGATCAAAACTCTGCAGGTCACACCAGAAGAGGGTCATTAATTATTTTTTAGTTGACAAAGTTGAGGGTGAGTAGGAAAAGAGCTGAAACGACGGAAATGCTGATCTCATTCTAAATCATGAATTACATTTCATTCTCTGTTGATGTTTGTTCATTGCTCACTAAACCTAAACTGTTCGTACATCTAGTGGAGCAAGTTCAGAGCCATAAATGTCAGCAGGGGTCGTAACTGGAGAATGAGTGGAACATGAACTAATGGTTGGAGTCAGGGCTGGCATATGCCCACAAGTCACATTCAGATGTAACCATCCAAAACCTTCAGCTTGCAAAAGTGTGATCACACTTCAAAACACCAGGAAATGCACTCTCCTAGATCTGATTTACTGGGACCCACAGTGTCACAGCCAGCTCAAGTTTGTCTTACCTCTGAAATGAAAAGCTTTTGATTTTGGACATAATTTGTGTAAATCTGTAGTTTAAAAGATTATCAAGATAGACTCCTCCATGTGACAAATCATGGACCCACTATTATGGAAGGCCTAAACCCTCTCATCAGAGTAAATCCTGCACCAAATACCAGTTTGGACAGCCAGAAAAACTCAGGAGGGAAGGAAAGAGAAAAAAGAAAGTCTGTGAGAAGGAAGGGAAACTCACAACATGTCCAATATGTGAATGGGGGATGGGAAAAGAGAAGATGAAATAAAGGCCATGTCAAATGACTCTGCTTTCCCCTCTATTTCATTTGGAGAGAAGATTAGGTTACTACAGTTCAACAGGACTCAGTTTGCTTATTGCTTTGGGCATTAAGAACTTAATGCAAAAGTAATGAAGTTAAACCTGTGGCATAGATAATGGTCATTAGCAGCCTTCTTTCCCTGTCATAAACCTGACCCTTGTTAACTCCCATTTTATCTTTCTACACAGATGATTTTGAGTGGGGCAGGAAGTATTTTCTGTTCTTTCCAATTTAGGGAAAAAGTCAGCTAGTGAGTATGCACTGATATTTCCCAAACTGAAGCACCTCTCCCCCACATTATAGCCCAGGTTGCATTACAAACTAAAGGGAAACACTAAGAAGAAAGCAGAACTGGAGCCCTTGACAGAAAAAGAATAACTTATAGTAGGGATGAGAGCTTCAAGAAGTCAGCTGGGACTGAAATCTCCTAAGAGGACAATGTTAGGGAAAAGGCAAGGATTAAAAAAAATTCTAGCAAGAAACAAAGCCTATTTACTGCTTAACCCCTTTCATTTCTGCCCTCCACCTCCCAGGTAATGGAGCTCTTTCCCCAGTCATTAATTAAGCTCTTCCAGACTTCATTGACTGAGGGCAAAATTGCCCCTGCAAACAGATCCTTGATAGTTGTTGCAGCGTTTCTGTGCCACTGCTCTGACAAAGGCTATCCTGTTACGCAGCTCTGTCAAGGAACATCTCCCCTGGATGAGAGATATTTGAATAAACCAGTATGATCAAATATCCCAGTTCTTTAGTAGTTATCCAAACGTCAAATTTTCTTCCACCAGGGACCCAAAAGGAGCATAAGTATACCAAAAGGAACCCATTTTTCATGAGTGCATAGAGAAAACTGTCTCATTATCACTCAGGTCTGAAAAGATGCTCTAGCTGATCTGATTTTAGAAACAAGATGACAATTACTAACTTTTTTATATGTTTGTCTAATAATAACGGTCAGGCTTTTTTTTCCTGGGAACTATGGGGTGGCATGAATAAACTTGATTTAAGGTTACAAATTGACATGAGCATGTTATTGTCTATCTAAAAATGGAGAAGGGCTATATAGCAACACTGACGTTGGAATGGGCTGCCCAGGGAGGTGGTGGAGTCTCCATCCCTGGAGGGGTTTAAGAGTAGAGTTGACATAGCGCTCAGGGACATGGTGTAGTTGGGTTGGGTTAATGGTTAGACTGGATGGTCTTCAAGGTCTTTTCCAACCTAGATGTTTCTGTGACCTTACTGATAAATTAAACAGTTTTGAGGTTTCATTGCCAAGTGAATCCAAACATACCAAAAAGGCGGTAATAGAGCTCTCAAGACAATTGCAAAATTGTATTACCTTCAAAGGAAGGATCATCTGGCTCTCAAAGTGAAAATGCTTCATAATAATATCAGTCATCACAAGAGTTACACCTATATTTGAGTAACAGGGAACAGATTAGTCATCACTTGATGAGCAAACAAAAAATGAATTTTTGGGTTATAGTCCAGAGAATTATCTGTTTTCCTGTAAATTCACTAGAAGGGAGGAAAACCACAAACTAAAATCTCAGCTTGGGGTAATTCTTTATTTCATGCTGAAAAGGGGTCTGTACAGGACATTGCTGAATAGACAGATAAACCAGTCAAATTTTAAGGTGTAGAAGCCAATATGACTGCTTGAATCATCTCCCAATCTCCTGTTCAGCTTCTCGTCTCCTTTATTTACACAGACATATGTGATTTTGTTGCCAGCTGGTGATTTGGCAATAAAATGAAATCTGAGCCTAATGTGCCTAGAAGATTTGTTTGGAAAAAAATAAACCCAAGATAAAAAAAACCAAACTAAGTAGTACTTGTTTATAGAAACATTACGGTACCTTTGATCCTTTCTTCTGTTCTGCTTCAATATGCTTGAGTAAAAAGAAAATACGCTGTAAATTTCAGAGAGCAGCATGGGGGCTCCTATGTTTGTGTTGCAAAGACAGACTGAAGCCTTTAATCAAGACAAACTCCTGTAGGGCAAATTTCCCAATCCAGCATTAGTGTGGTAGTGTTGCTAGGTGGATCCCCATCCAACCAATCTACAGCTCCTGTAACTTGTCTGACCCATTTCTGTGGCAAGGTATCCCTGCAAAATCATTTGGGCACAAGAGAAGGTGAAACGACGACAAGAAGGTGACACACAAGGAATGCAGACATAAACTAATAAACACATACATAAATGGGAAAATAACGCAGGACACTTCAGAATTGCTGAGACACTTAACTAGAAATACCAAAACAGAGCTGCAAATATTATAGAAAATATAGCATTCATATGAAGAATGTTTCACATACCCACGACCCTGAATCCAAACACTAACAGTCCCTTGACCTTTTCTGTACATACACGTCAGATAAATATGTACATGCTGCTCTTTAAAATCTGGTATTTATTATATCTCACATCAAAGACTAACTGTACATGGAGAGATTCTCATGGAATATGAGCATGCAATAGGCACAGGGTGGAAAAAAAGGCATTAAAGCTGCCTGTCTTATAGAAGTCCCAGTCAGGTAATAATAGCTAAAAATAGTGGATACTTTTGTATATGAAATTACTGTAATAATTACACTTAAAAATCAGATTTGCAAATGCACCCTTAAGGTCTATTAAGACACCACCTTCCTAATCTAGAATTTTTCATTGGGATTCAGAGTTACTGTCTTCATAGGAAAACGAATGGCTTTTCAAATGATTGTCCAAAATGTATAAAGTACATAGTACTATGCTGTACTACAAACATAAGTATATTGGGAAATACAATAGAGTATTCAAATAAGAATACATTTAAAAAATACAACAGTATATCCTTTAAAAACCCTGTTTTCAAGCAGTGTAATATATTCCTTTCATAACAAAATCTTGTCCCTTTTCTCAGAACAGCTGTGAATATACTCAGTTGATTCTGAATTCTCTGTGATCAGATAGTTACACTTAGAAACTCTTAACAAAAACAAAGCAGAAAGAACTCCAGAATGGCCAAGGGAAAGCATCATTTGACTGCAAGAAGCCTGTGCATAACTGACAAAAAGTAAATTAATTTTTAAAATAGAAGCTAGAAATCGTTACCAAGCCCCTGAATTATGGAAAATAAGCAGCTGTACTGTAACCCAGCACTCAGTGTATCCAGGAGTCACAGAAGAACACATGGAGAAATGTATACTGTTGTGGCTACTGGAGTGGGAAAGGGTTTAATTTAGCTGCCTCCTCACATCAACATTCTGGAGACGGTATGAGGAAATCCCACAGCAGCCACCTGATGGATCTGTGTGATATTTCCGAAGTCTTCTCCACAGTTCCACATTTCTGCTAGGTCAAAGCCTTTGAAGGCACATGGTGCTCCACGGATAGGTGGACTGATTTATGTTCTCTCAGTTTAGGGGCCAGAGCGCAAAGGTGGCTGGTCGCTATCAGTTTAGAGGGAGCTGGAATCCAGGCTTTCTCCAGCTTTGTAAAGACAAGTGGAAGCCATATGCAATTTCCTACAGCCATCCAAAGACATCAGGAGCTGAAAGGTAACTTCCCCACCCATGTGGAAGAGTTTAAAGCCTGCTGAGAACTTCCCTCAGCCAAATGTTTGGGCTCCCTGCACTGTAGTGATTTCTGCAGCTTTCTCTATCTTTGAAACATGAGCAAGTTATTGTTGGCATACAAAGAAGCTGGCAAAGTGTCATCCCATGATTCAGCATATCAAGAAGCATAATGAATCATTGTGCAAAAGAGTTGTGCAACACAGACTGAAACAGTCCATATAAAAGCACTGTTGTATTGGAATGGAAATGGCTTTTTCATAGAAGATACCCATCTGCCAAAAAAAACGTTGTATAACTAATGTTTTATGAGCAGAAGATCCAGAGGCAGATAGAGACACCAATACTAGGACCTCGCCTACTGTGACACAGACATGTGAGAAGATACTTTGGTTTGCCAGGATGATTTGTTTACAATTGTAACATCTGGTACCAAAGGTTTGGAAAGAGATTCATGAATTGGAAAGAGGAGAAAAGAAGTCCTGTATATAATTTAAACTGCACTGTGGAGATGATCCGTTGGAGTCAATGGAGATAACCTGGCACAAAACCATCCTCAGTTCAAGGAGAACCAGAGCCAAAGAGCGTCAATGCACAGAGCCTCACTGCGTTTCTTTGTCCAGCCCACAGGGAAGTCTGCAATACTTCAGGCTACTTCAGCTATTTCCATCACACCAGCCTTTTCACCCCTACAGCATTCCCCAAAAGCCCCCATTCCCATTAATTCCTCCCCGAGTACTGACAGGATCAGACACTGGCAGCCTCGATGATGCCAACACTGCACCCCATAAGGCTTTTGTCTGTTACCACCCCTCCATCTGCCTCGGGAACAGCTCTCCAGTTTGTTAACTGGTTATGTTGAGCTGCTCTCCATGAGACGAGCACCCTCACAGCCTTCTTCCCAGCCTTTCCTCCTTTCTGGCATCATTCCTGGATGAAAGGCTCCAAAGGACGCCTTTTAAGATTTAAAAAACCATCCAGCCTTTAAAAACACAACTCAATAGGGTCTTTTTGTTGAAAGAACTGATATCCTTAGAAAGCAAAACCTTCTATTTCAGGATTTTTCAGCTTGCCTTAGGTTCATGGACTACTACGAAGAAATCTGGCAAACATGACTAAGTAAAGCAAGTTCATGCATCCCATGAGGCTGTTCATTTGAGTGGCACTTCTAAACAGGGGCGGCACTGCCTCTGGAAAAAAAATAGTAAAATTGAAAGGCACTGGGCTTTCTCTGTAACTATTATTTGTGAACTGATATTGCACAACCACCAAGCAGCACGGTTCTGTCCTGACCCCGGGGACGAGGCCTGCCCATGCTGGCAACTGTGCACCACGTAGACTAAGACCAGCAACTTCTTTTGCTGAAAAGCCACCAGGCTGTCATCAGATGGTAACAGTGACTGACCCTGGCCAGACTTGCCACGATAAGCCAAAGAGAAAAAGCTCTGCAGATCATTAGCCATATCTCTCTGCATCCTTCAGGCATCCAGTTCCCGTCCTCTACTTCTTCTAATTTAGATAATTGGTTTCAATGTCCTGTTTAATTTGTTTCCCTGACTGTGTTCCCTCTGCTTCAGCTCCCTCCCCGCTGGCTCCCTGCTTCCTTGCCCAAAGAGCTGCTTTGTCACCACTTTTCACACTTTATTCTTCTTTTATATCCGTGGAGTGGCTCAGATGCTATTAATTCTATTTAATAAAGATGGGAGACACAGACGGTGAGGGAGGGAGGGAACACTGCTAGAAATGATGAAAATAGATCAAACTTTTACCCTACACACCTCAAATTATGGGAGCCTAGAAGTAAGGCATAGTTAAGGGCCTCAGTCACTTGTATTGGCAAACCCGTCTTTCATAAGCATGCAATTTAGATTTAATAATATGCTTAATGAATGGTAATTAAAAACAAATTGCAATTAAAACACTATTTAATGAGGTTTAACAGTGATGTGATAGATATGTATCTATCACCAAGTTCAACTTCAATAAATATTTTCTTAATAACAAACTGGCATTTAATTAGTATGGGAAAAATGTTGCTGTTAAATCTAAATTAAATTAAAATATACTTAGGGCACTTATCCACTTAATAGTATGTGTTAATGAAAAATATTTAAAAGGCTTTTTCTTTCTTTTTTTTTAAAGGGTAATGGTTACAAGAATTAAATAAAAATAATTTAATTGATTGCAGCATATTAAGGCATGATCTAGACCTACACATAAACACTTTATTGATTTAAGAGTTTCCTAACCAACAGTATCTACACTATGGCACACGTAGATGAACAAACAACCTGGCTAGAATTTGAAGTTCAAGATTTAACAAATGTGACAGTTTACAAAGTCATAATCAAAATTCCCACCACACCTTTCCCACTAACATTTCCATGCCATTTTATGACCCTGTTATCATAAATATCTGAGGACCTTCCAAAAATTTAAAATAGAAATAAAGTGTTTTCTTTCTTCCTGTAGATATAAAGTTTGAATACTTCATAGATCTTTATTTGTTTGGTGGGAGAGGGCAGTAGAAGTAGTTTAGTATTTTGAGCTTAGCATATGCCAACTATTTTGTTTGAAACTAAGGTTTGTGAAACCTTTATTTCTCATAAAAGGTATTTCAGTAGCTTAAGCCCTGATCCTATCTTTCTCCTGTGTTCCCAAGGCTCCTTATAGTGGCTGATACTTCAATTGCTCCAGTACTCATTAAGACTTGGGCTAAATTCAAATAAAACGTTTTATAGTGAAAAGCAGCTTTTGGAAGAACACAAACTTTTCACAGAAAACATGGATCCTTAAAATATTTAGTCTTTTTTATCAACTTGTTGGAACTGGGAAGGATTCATTTTGATCAAGCCTGTGGAAACACAAAATAAAACCTGAAAAAATATTTTATAATTCCTTTTTTTTTTTTTTTTTACACCATTTTTTTACTGAGTATTTCAGGACAGAAGCTGAGAAAAACCCCAAACCAAAGTATTTCCTTACAGATATGACCAGGACTCCTCCTTCTGTGTCTTCACAGTACCTACCACAAGGGGTCTGGTTCACAAGAAGGATGCAACAGTAAGACAGATTTACAATATAAATGCAAACAGTTCCCTAAGGCAAAAAAATGACTTTTCAATGTTTCGCTCTGTAGAAATTTTGTACGTAATGACATTGCTGTATAGCAACATATGTCGCATATACAGGTATGTTTTTTATTACTGCTGACAGTATGTAACATACTTATTTGCAGAAACAAGCTCATAAGAAAAAACAGCACAACATTAAATGTAATTTAAATAAAGAAGGAAAATTAATTGGGACAATATTTGCCATGAGTTAACTATGGCTTCATTTTCATCTCTGCAAGTGGAAAAGACTTACAGGAACTAGATATTAAAGATACAATTTTAGCCCTTAGCTCTGTTTCTCCTGAAGACAACATCAAGAACAGGAGATGATAATCATAAACCTGGTCTCTCTGGATAGCTTCCCACTTAATCCCACCAGCAGCTGTTTGGCTCAAACCTCTTATTTTTCCTTACATATCACAAACAGACTAGAATGAGGACTACCAGTTTTAAATATCAGCTATTTTCTGTTGGACTTGAAGTGCCAATCTTGATTTAAAGTGACTGGTCCAATAAAGCAGAAGAACCAGGAATAGAAAATAGGTAACAGATAAGCAATGTGAGAATGAGTTACCAAATATAACATATAATATTATGCCACACATAAACAGAGATAAATAGTGTATGCAACCAGCCAACTCACGATTGATCCTGAAAGCTCAGATGTATTAGTTGCAGAATGTGAAGGATGTTTTCCTGCATGTTCCAGCTTCAGATATGATGTGGATAACACTTAGCATTAAACAATGCTCCTACGATTCCAGTTTTCAAGCATTTCACAATCCACTGCTAAATATGACATCCTGGATGAAACAAATGACTTGATTAAGGACTTAGTAACATTGAAACAAAACTGACTTCATGAATTATGACAGATCCTACTGTACATGTCACACTGCATCAGAGCTAAAAGCAAAGATACTGTCCTTACTTCAGGAAAACGCAACTATTTAGTTAGGGAAATACCCACTCCACAGCAGTAGGCAGAAACAGAGCCGGGTTCCAGGAGGCAGAACAGAAATTCACATCCAGTTTTTTCAGTCCAGTGTCTCCTAGTGCACAGTGGTGGCAGTTGTGTATCTTATCACACTCTTACTTGGATGGAACAAAACCCATTTAATTTGAATAAAATATCTGGGCATCCTACAAAAATAATAGTTAAACTGTTGTGCTTTTAAGAAAATAATCTTCCTCCACTTTATCCATTTAAACTGCTTTCTTAGAAGTCATTAAAAAAAAGACCCAACAGGGACCTTGGAAAGTTGATTTATGATACGGATTATTGGGTAACGGTGGAAATGCCCCAGTATTACAGCTGGTTTTGATGCCAAGACCCCAGCTACAATATAACCCACAGCTCAGTGTCATTTCTCCACAGCATACCCAGTCATCTCATGAAAGCTCCCAGTCACAGTCAAACTGTGGAGCTGCCCTCTGAAAAGTCCGAGGGAGTCCCATGGGGTTTTGGCTATGTAAGTACCTGCTGCAGTAACTATGGTGGTTCAGACGACACTGCAAGTCAATCAGATTTGTCTTCCTAATAACTTGAAGGCTTTCAAAAATTCCACTTAAGGTGCAAGAAAAGAGAAAGGAGATGGGAAGCACTGAACCAGAAGCTCTAAAAAATAATTTGTTTAGGGTTGGCTAGACTGCACAAACCTTGCTGGTCATTCTGAGCCACGAGAGCTCATGCTGTTACCAAGGGAAAAGCAAAGTGCCATTGCTGATGCCACCCAAGATCTAAACAGTTTGGAACTATCCCTCCTCCCTTGAGTATTTTCCAACAAAAATGGCAGAGAGGTGCTGATTAAAGAAAGACGGTGCTTTAACACTCTCAGCTTGTGGCTAGCAGTCTGGCATCTCTGGTGATGCTCAGCTCAGGCTGAGACAAACAGGAGGCCCATGCCAAGTTGTTTTGCAGTCAGTGGCCTGTTGCCAGAGTGTCATTTTTCACAGAAAGGACACAATACCAAGCAATCTGGCTGAGAATGAATAAAAATGTCATCTGTGTTTGCTCCACTTCAAGGGCTCGTGCAGTATTGTTCTCCTCGCGTGCAATACAATTCCAATTGATTCAACAGACACATCAGAAGATGCTTCTCAGGGACCTATTGGTCAGTCTTCCAACCTTGACAAGGAACTCACACAAAACTATTACATTTTATAGCAGTGATTAAAAAGGGTTCATTTCCTTTTGCCTACTGAAAATTTGTCTCTTCTTTCACCCAGCGAAAAAGCACAAGAATTAGACAATGAGGCAGAATGGAAAAGAAATATGCTTAGCAGAAATAGAAAACCATCAGATTTGCACATTGCTGGAGATACAAAAGGAAAGATGATTGAGAAAAAGCTGCAAAGCCAAAAAAGCACTGACAAGATTTATCTGCCATCTGCAAAAAAGAAAGGAGCAAACAGAAATAAACACACGCGTGAGAAGGCAAGAGGAATAAACGGTGGTTTATTATCATGGGGGACCTTTCACTGGTTGAACTCTAAGACTTTACCGATACAGAGACATGGTTTTTGAAACAGAGTATTATGTCACTGCCCTGCTATAACTGTGGCTGAATATGCAGAGTGAGACAGCTTCATCTTGGGCCCTCCCCCGGGAAAAGCATACAAGAAATGCCCAAGGGGCATCAGAATCATGTCTGGCTTTTATGTGTTTCCCTAGAGAGGGCTCTCCATGTTTGACTGGCCATTTGCACACCATCTGCACATGCTGTTAGGACATAAAGTTGGAATAGTCAGTTGTGCAAGGTAAAAAGGATCTTTTTTTTTTTGGTCAGACTGAATTCAAGATGTGAAAGACTTCTTGGAGAGGTTTTCAGCCTTTTCATCTGCTGAGGACAGCAAAGGATGTTGGAGGTATTGAGTAACATGCAGACAATCTTAGAAAAATGGGCTGTACCAGCTGGTACTAATGGGAAAGAGTGGCAGAGAGCTGGGGAAAGAATAAAGCTCCCTTTGCCATCTCAGTGCACTCCTGACAACAGCTACTGATACAATCTGATTTTTAAATGCAACCCTCAAGACTAGATTTTCATGCTTGGAGAGAAATGAGGAACAGCTTACAAGTCTCCATGAACTTTCATAATGAAGAAACTGTAAATATCAGATACAGCAAAAACTAAACTGGCAACAGAGGAGAGCATGCATTCCTCACCTACTGTTGTGAAGGGAACAGAGGTGCTGGATACTTAAAATTAGGACCTTTTTTCCTCATTTCCCATGAGAAGGTTCTACATCCTCACTGGTGAGTCAAACATGCTCTGACAGGCAACTCCTTAAGCAATAAATGAATTTGTGTGTTGAAAAAAAAAAAATAATCAGAGGATCCCATATAAGACCTCTGTATTTTGAAAGCTGAAGAATGACCACAAGAACAAACAGCACTGGAAGAAGTCATGACTGTTTCCTCCCATCCCCCAAGCCAGGATCTACTCTCCTTAAACCATCCCTGAACGTGATTTGGTAACCTCTGACTTTAAAAAAAAAAAAAAAAATAATCACTGGTAGAGATTCCCCCACATGCTTTAGCCATTACCATCAGAACCCATGTGAATGGGAGCTGCAGGGAAGACATCCCAGCCATAACTGTATGCAACACCAGCTTGCTCTGTGACCTGAAGATTCACCTGGCTGCAACCTGTGAGAGGAAGGCCACAGCTTTATAGAGTCTGGTCTGCCACCTCGCTGCAGCACCAGGCACGGTACCACGCCTAGAGACAAAAGGTAGGACTGAGAGTACAACAGCACAACTGGATCCAGCATCCAAGGTGCACTGCAGAAACCGTACATGTGATACATCACTTAAAAAGCGGCTGCAGAAAGAAGTTACCATAAAGTTTCCATTCCAAAGCACTAAAATCTTACATTTGCTTATTAAATTTCAGTTGGGGCCCCAGGCAATTGAATAGAACACCAGTCTAGCGAGTGCATTTTGCTTTCCTTACTGTTACTGACATACTGCCACAACTTGCCTAAAAAAATTGCAAAACCTAGGACTTTAATCTAAGCTAACCATCCCTTCCACCTCTGGCTTGCAGGGTAAAACTGACATCACGTTTCAGGTTTGGGCTTTTGTGGAGTGCTTTTTCTTTTCTTTTAAAAGCATTATGGGAATGTGGAACAAAAGAAGAATGGCATATCCTCTGTTTAAGAGCCCCTGATTCAAAGGGTAGTTGAGACAATGACAGGATTCTCATGCATTTTGTAGGCATTTAATAATAACCCAATGAGTCCAATTGCAAAGTCTGTCCTCTCAGGGGCCTGCTGGGAATCTGTGCTCCCCCTGCTCGCTGGTGCTTTCAAACAGCTGCACACACAGACGTGTGGCATCTCCGCTCCGACAACGCAGCAGCCCCGAGAAACCCCCTGGCAGCCTGAAGCTCAGCCCCGCAGCCCCACGGAGCCACAGGCAAATCACTGGGAGCTGCATTAGGGCTCTGCTCCTGCGTGCATGCTGCAAGATGGGGCCTGAGATGATGAAACTTGCTGCAGTTCCTATACTTTGCCAAATTTTTCACAGAGTACAGACTTTAAAACACCAATCTTCTCTCATGTGATGTTTCTATAATTCTCAGCACAGAAAGGAAGGATGAATTTTCTTAAAAGTTCGATAAAAATCTGATTCTGCATAAGCTAGACTTCAAGGGCTCACAGAATTGCCAGCACTAAGTGCTCAAAACCTGTCAGGTCTCAGAAAGGCTTGAAATTGTCTTGAAAATCATGAAAAAAATAATAAGAAACGTCAGGGAATTTTTATTTGCTTTTTGATTCTGGACCCTAGAACATCATAACCACATCACGTTTCAAGCTCTCTTCCACCACACCATGAAGACTAAAAATGAGAGTGTTTGGCCCTCTATAAAGAAGAAATGTGCTGGGGTTTAATTTTTGTATACTGAAGTGAGAATTCAAAGAAATTCAAGATTACAAGAGCTTGGGCTTTAGGAGAACCCCCAAGCATTACTGAAAAGATTCACAGTAACAATACCAGGTACCTTCATACTCTTCCTCAAAGGCCAAAGGTCTCCACTTTGTGTGACAGTTGCCTGTCAGAGAAGGAGATGGGTATCTCCTTCCCTCCCGCAGCACTAAAGAAGAAGGGTTAAACAGTGGCAAGGAGACACCAATGACCTTGTAAAATATGTAGTAAAGGAGCAGGCTAACACCACTCAGCTGTTGTTGCAACTCCCCAAAATTATACTAGATAATTAATATATTAGCCATTCTTCAGCATTTGCTAATTCCAAAGGTTTATTCTGGCCAGTCAAAACCAGAAATAGCACATCTCAAACAAATAACAGGAGCAGCACATGCTGGAATCAAGCAGCAGTAGAGCAAAGAGCTAAAGGATATGCTTAAATCTAATGAACAGGAATGCACACATGCTTAAAAGGTTAAGCATGGGATTAAATATTTTGCTGGACTGAGACCAGATGAATTCCGTAGTTAGTTTACTGTTATCATTACTACTATCATCATTACTACTGAACAGGGAACAGTCCGTTTTAAAGCTGCCTAACCTTTTTGAAAATAATATTTTCACGCAATTTATCCAGAATATACTGGCATTTACACATTTCAAGTTAACGATTCAAAAGAGCAAGACCAGTGACTATCCAATTTTTTATGACAAAGCCAAGCAGGTTTAGCTACTACTTTGCTCCCCGGGAATGTTTTTGATAATCTACAGTACCTTAAGAAAGTGATAAACACTAAACTGATGGAGCAGAATGTGCAACATGTAATCACTAGCAGGAATATTTGGATATGCAGAGCAGCAGAATAAGGGGAGTTTAGGCATTCCTATCTTGTTTGTTCTTAAATACTATGTTCCTGCTGTAAAGAGATGGTTAAGAGCAGATGTGGACATTTGAAACTCTCTCCTTTTGTTTTAATTTAAAATACTAATACTGGATAATATTAAAAAACCCCAAGAGGATAGTCCTACTTCAGAGAGATTTATTCTTTACTTTTTTGTAAACCAACAGGCATTTCAGATGTTCAGAAACTGTGACTGTAACATATCTGTATTTTTATTTAATTACCTCTTTCCTAAATGAGATTACAACATGGCATGTGGTGTCTTTCAAACCAAACACCTGTAGTCAGAATTAGAAGCTTCACAACTACCACCGCCTAAGTTCCCAGAGGTTGGGGAGGTGGTGGGGAATTGTTCAGCTCAGACTAAGGGAAAGCTGGCAACCTCATCAGCAGCGTTATCAAGGCCTCTGCAGATCTGAATAGCTTTCCTGTCTGCATATTTTTATATGTATGTATATATATTTATTTATTCATTTTATTTTAAGGCTAGTTCCAACAGGAAAAAAGTAATAGAACAGTGAGAATTTCCTGTGACAGTATAACCAGGAAAAAAAAAAAAAAAAAGCCCATTAAATAAAATAAACCTAGACAAAGCCTTATGTGAAACTGAAATAAGGCTGAGATGCCCCAGGTGCAACATGGGTCAACTGTCCTTCTTACAGCTCAGCGCTGGAAACATGCCCAGCTTTTGTAAAAGGTCCCAAAGCCACGGTGGAAGGCTCAAGATGTTGACTGGCCTTGGGCTACACACTTGGCTGCTGCAGAGGCAGCGACCTTTGCTCCTGACACAGGGTTGCGTTATTATTTTTTTGGTTTTCGCCAGAGTTCTTCTCACAGGAAAAAGAACTGCTCAGCAGTTGGAGTTTGCAGCCTGATATTTTGGCATCCAATTTTTTTTCCCAGGCAAAACTCTATATAGAAAATAGATTTAAGCCCATTGTTCATACTGGTTTCACATGGCTGGCAGCTTCAGGAGACTGTGGGCTGAAGTACAGCTGCAGAGCACTGCTACAAAGCCCTACCACTATGCTTCTGATCCTATCCTGCAAGAGCCAGGACCAGAGAGGCACCGTGCACTCCACATACAATGACAGGCTTCTCCAGTGAACCCCCCAACAAAAATAAAGGAGTGGAATCGGATGTGGATGACATTGCTCTGTATCTTCTCATAAACAAACTCCAGCTCATTTTCTTCAAGTCCCCCAGACTATCTACTAACTGGCAATGATTTCTGAGCAGAGTGAACAGAAGACCCAAAAGTGGAATTGCATAATGCTGGTCCCACCTCCTGCCATCCTGCTTTTTAAGCCTTTTACCTTCAATTTAATGGACAATGGAACAGTAAAAGGGATGGAGTGAAGAAGGCATGGAGTAGGGAGGGGAATCCATTCCTCCACATATTTCCAGAAGGAAGTAAAATGCATCAACTTTCTCCAGGATCACTGCTTGGTTCAGTGTCACTGAGGTAACAACAGACCAGCGACAAGAGACACATGGTGCTATTAATGCTTGCTTTTTAAATTATTGTTATGATTTTGTATTACCATAGCACCTGTGGATTCCCTCAATGGGACAGTAACCCACAGTGACAGGCACCATGGAAAGCCAGCACAAACAGATGGTTCTTGAACCAGGGAGTCTTCACTCCACGCCAGGAGCTGACAGATGATGTTACAGACAAGGGGAGTCCATGGAAACCACCAAAGTTCGCAGAGTGATCACAATGCTCAGCACACCAGATTCATGGTGTGAAGGTTTTATAGCTCAGAATAAGAGTTTTAAAGAGAAACTGAGAAGACAGTAACGAAGCTGCCTTAATAGCACAGGAAAACATATGAGGGTGCTTTCAAACTTTAAAAACTGGGCAATAGAGCATGGCACAGTGGGCTGATTAGAGGCCAAAACCGACATACTAACCACAAAAGAAAAACACTTTACTGAGTGGAAAAAGGCCATGAAAGACCTTGGGAGCAAAGACAAGCAGATTATGCTTGATATGATCAAGAGCAGAGACTTGCAAGGAGATGCAGTGAGAGGGGTGACAGGCAGGTGAGGCAAATGATCTTCTTTTGCAGCATAAAGAACATGCATGAACAGGGTGAGATAGGATTTGCCAAGGCCAGAATTAGCAATGTTCTAATAGTGACTGAGGAGCATGATAATGACAGCCTGAGCAAGTGTGTGAGCCGTGAGAGGGACAAAAGCATCAGTATTTTAGAGAGGCTCTGCAGAAACAAGTGGCAAGAGCTTGACACCACCTGGAGGCATGAACCATGAGACACATCCAAGTGAAAGAATATCCATGGGTCTGAGTGACAAGCAGGATCATAATGTTACCCACGGTGCTTAAGAAAGAGCAGAACTATGGAGAAGAGCTTTGGTTTAGGTGTGTTAAGTATTAGCTGCCAGCCAGTCACCTGCAAGGGGACATTGTGAGGGCAGGAACACCACTGAAATGGGAGACGTGTAAGCAGGTAGGTCTCTGTGGCATCAGCATGGGGACGGAAGCTGAATTTGGGTTTGCAGAGAAAATTACCAACAGATATGGTGTAGCAAATTAAAGGACACTGACCAAAAGTGAGTCCCCCTGAGCCTCAAAGGAACACTAAGGAACGCTGAGGAGTGCCTGTTTCTACCTTTACTTTCTTTACATTCTGCTAAATTGTTCCCTCCCGAGAGGGCTCATCTCTAGCGCTCATAAAAGTACTTCCAAGAAAGTAGCTGCATTCTCTCCAACCTTCATGCCCTCCCTTTTCAGCCGAAATTAAGCAATGGAAAATAGGACAACTTTTCCAGCAAACACGATTTTATGGCCCAAGCCTCATCATTCCTCCTCCTTCTTCTCTTATTATAATAAGAGTATTTTCTTTGCTTAAATGGGAAAAACAAACAAAGGAATACATTCTGTAATACATGCCCCTATCCCTGGTCCACAGAAACACTCCTAAAACATGAGTTTTACAGCTCGCTGCTTAACAACTCCCTTTCATGTCAGAACCCACACTGAAACCTTGGCAGGGCAAAGCTCCTGAACCAGTGCCTGCTTTCTGCTGCCACCCCAAACTTCCTCCTCCTTCCCTCTTCCTAAATACTGCCTCACCCTCCAAAAAGTCCCCCACAGAGAAGTAAACCAAAGTTTGGCTTTGGCTTTATGTAAATGAAAAACCGGAGCATTTTACATGATCCTTCACCCACCATCAGCTTGCTCCTTCTGCAAGCTGCAAAAGCCTCACAAGAGGATGTACAAGAAACGATTACAAGGTTGGTGCTGAAGGCAAAGATCGCGTGTGTCACAGCAGACGTTATCATACAATTACCAACGACCTGCTGCAGAGTGCTCCCAACACTTGCAAGGTTTTGGCAGCAGTCGCTGTGTCCAGTTCCACTTCAAAGCTAGCTCTGTGCTTCCAGAATGATGGCAAGTGCTCTCTCTAATTACTACATGTTTCTAGTGTGTTTTGAATTATCATCATTAAGGGATTGAATATAACCCACTGAGATACAGAAGCGTAAACATGAGCAATAATTATTCCAACCTCTTCACTGGTCTCAGGTAATGATCATGCTATATATTTAAAGCTGCTGCTTGGTTTATGATGGTCTGGTTTAGAATCACATTATCCTGGGTGTTTTTGGTTAAGGCCAACAAAAGGTTAAGGTCTGTAGAGGAGGGGAAAGCACGTTTTAAAATTATTTTAAAGGCTTTTAGTTATTTAAAGTCAATGCCTGTGACCTGTTAAGAATCAGCAAAGATGAAGACATCTGCCTTATGCTATTCCAGAGTAAACAGATCTGCTGCAGAACTATAAGACAACTTAAAGTTGGAATTTCAGTTTAATTTATGGTAGACATGACACTGGCATTTCTCGGTGTACAAATGATCGTGTTAGTTTTAATCAAGCTAACACGGGTGCTAGAAGCCCTCTAAACACAGCAGCCCAACACTCACAGATGTGCTAATATTTGCTCTAGTTTTCAAGAAACGAGTGGGAGAGGAAGGGAGAGTTTGTCATTAAGGCATGACTTTGAAAGGGCCTCTAAGGCCATCGGTCAGTGCCACGCTCACCAAACACCCCATGTAATACAGAGTGTCCCTTATTAAACTCTGCAACCTCATCTCCCATAAGCGAAGTATACAGGGTAAGCTTTTCCCACATAATTTTGTAGTTACTGGTCACTTTTCTGGCCACTCAGCTGACATGGCTGGGCTACGTGCAGATAAATAATATATGCTCAGAGCTCACCTCTAGCTCGCCTGCACGCCTGACTGCCATCACAGCACAGCGTGCAGTCACCCCACGCATGCACCGTTTCTTGTTCTGAGATTGTTCCGAATTTAACCACTTCAAATCCGACTCATCTGTCACATAACAGGGACCTACAGCCTCCCAAATTCTTAAAATAATCTTGAGGGTTTAAACACATGAAAAGGCTAAACAAGTGCTTGCTGATGTGTGGTAAATGTCTATATACATCACTTAATGCACAGCAAATATGAATGTGAGCCAGTTTAGCTGTTTTTCCTTGAAAGTTAAAGTAACATGAAAGACCTGACATTGCCATGGACGCAAGCCGTGAATGTCTGATTTTGTATGTCTAACCCTAAGCTACAATCTTTCCCAAGCAAAACTGTTTGAATTGTTTTCAACAGGAGGTATGCTTTGTTTTGGGGGATTGTTGTTTGACTACTATCTTGTTTGTGTTTTAAAAAATATTTTCCCTTGTTTTTCAGCAAAATACCAGAAATGGAAAATTATTGTTGACATGGTTTTAAAACCTCATTATTTTTTTTATTTTTCTTGGTAAAATATAAAGGAACTATCTGGCCACTGGAAAGTTTGAAATAAATATAATATTTACAAAGTACCTTCCAAAAACTTTTTGATGACCTTCCACCAGAACTTTTCCAGTTTATCCTTGGATCTGTTGTGGAGCTCCTCGGTGACCTTGTGACACAATTCTCTGTGCCACTATTCCCTACTTGTTGAGATAATAGGAATTCTAGTCTCCAAATAAGTGATTTTTCATTAGAAAAATTACAGTTCATCAGACTGAAGGTTACTGCAGAAATATATCAACTTTGAATAATTACAGCTTTTGTGGGAAATATTTCTCCAGTTCAAGATGGAGATCCCAGCGAAAAACAAACAAAAAAACAATCAACATAATCATAATAGTAATAATAAAACCCCCCAAACAGGCTATTTCAAACTATACTAAGGCTTTGTTTTTCCATAAGCTATCTAGTGTAAATAATAGGCTAAGCTTTGATCATGGCCACAAAGGTGGATTTTCATTGAAAGTGCACTAACACCACCCACCATTCATGCCTAAACATCTAATATGTAAATGAAAATCATTAGTCACGTACTCCAAAGAGGCTGACACCCACTTTCATGGGCACAATCCAAGGCATGTCCCAAACTGCTGCACGAAGTTGGCAGAGGCACAGAGGGCTCCCATCAGCCCCACTGCCCATCAGCCATCTGTGCCCACAGGTGGAGATGGGAAGAAAGAAAGTCTCCACCCTGTTCCCAGAGGATGGGTTCAACCTCTTCCCCCAAGTGAAAAGAGCTAAGCCAGGCTCACAGTCTTCAATTCATAAGTGTTCATCTATGAAATCGGATTCCCACCCCTCTCCACTAAGAATCTGCTATTTCAACGAAGCACAAGATGTCAGGATTTCTGCCAACATGAGCACAGCTGTCAAAATCTCATCCTTGGAAAAGATCCCAGATAGACACATGTTTTACCCCAGCCAAAATGGTCAAACTTTGCAGAGAAACATTCAGAGAGGAAAAAGGTTCCATATTGTCACTGCAATAGCTTGGGATTGCTCACAGCCAGACAACTGGGATGCAGTGTTTTAATAGCTAAACCATTAAAAGCAACAGGCGTCTTGCTATTGACAGCAATAAGAACAGATTCCGTTCCTTTGGCACAAGATTATCAAAAGCAGCATTGCAGGAAAGGAAGTAAGCTTGTTTGGATTTGGGAGACAACAAATAAAGGGGAAAATATGCTTGCAATTTTCTATTTGTATTGTATGTTTTTCTAAATATGTTCAGCACTTTTGCCTGGTATTTTCAATGGAAGTCTGAGAAGCCTTGGGTTTATATTGTCCTTGGGTTCATGTTCTTTCAAGCCTATCTGGAAATCCAAGTCTAAGAGGCTTGGCTGGGCTCGCCTTTTGGTGCACTGGGGAGGATGCAGAAAGCTTCCTCTCTGGATTATCCCAGGGAATAGAGACAACCTCAGCCCTGGAGCGCTCCTGGGTACTGCCACAAGCACACTTGCACGGAGGGCAGGGAGCAGGAGGCACTGCGGCTGTGGCCCTGCTGACAGTGCAGACCTCTCACGTTCTGAGTTCAGTGGGGATGTTGGGAGGAGGATCCCTAGCGTGGAGTTTTGCAGCTTCCCATTGGGAATGCATGCTGTCCAGCTTGAACTGAGCAAGATTGCCAACCCCCTGCACAGGCGTGCATCGACCTATTTCCTCGGATCTGAGATGCAAAGAGGACAAATTATTTTGCTTGTGTCACCTCTAGGGGCAGTGGCAAAGCTAGCAGGGGTCCAGCAACAGCTTGATCCTCCAGGCAAACAGGACCTGTATGTGTTGCCTTTCTTAGCATGGTCCAATTTGCGTGCGAGCAGCAATCAGCCAGCAAGAGGTGAACTCCTACAGCTGAGGGGGTGGGGAGGTGGCATCAGAAACAGCAATCATTATCCTCTTTACTGGAAAACGTGTATCTGAAAGGCCAAATTTACTAGCTGTTCCAGATCTTTATGAGATTTATGAGGTTTAAGAAAAAAATTTACTAGGAAGATATAAAACTTCAGTGGTTTGAAATGGAAATGTTTGCAAGGGACTCGGGATCAGCTGGTTTCAATTGCAGCCCTGTCTGAAGCAGGGAGGGCTTCACGTCAGGGCTGAGGACCTCAAACCTTTCCTGACCTGACCTTCCAAAGGCAGCTAGAGATTAAAGCTGACTAGAGAGCCAATGCTCCATCATTGGGAGGAGCTGTGGTACCCCAGATAAAGGAAAAACACAGATAATGTAGATGATGAGGAGCACATGGCAGAGACACTCAAGTCATCTTGTGTGAACGAGCCCAGTCCTGCAGGGCCAGTCCCGAGTTCAAGCTAACAATATCTGGTGAATCTAAACCGTTTCCTGATCCTGCACTGTCCACCCTGGCACTGCTGGTTCTGCGGGGCCTAATAAATTGCATGGAAAGCTAAACCCAAGCTGGCTTTCTGCATTTACACCCTGCTGGGAGCAACAAAACCTGATCTCCAGCACACAGAGCTCTGGGGACCATGGGGCAGGGACCCCTGCGTGGCTGTGCAGCTTAACCCCAGTGCTCTTGGTGCAGGACTGGTTCCCCACAGAGGCACGTGAACATCTCTGTACCCTGCCCCTTATATACAGACCTCTATTCACAGGGAAAGCCCTCCTGGTTCTGACAAAGAACACTGCACCAGACAGCCTCTGTGCACCAGACTCAGCCTCTGCCTTCACAAAGGCAATCTCAAACTCCAAACTTTGTGAAGAAGCAAAAGAGACAGGACAACAAAACACTTGGAAAATGTTGTTTTTCCCGTATCAGAAGTCTGAAACCACATTACACACATCTCTTAATGAGGGTAATAAGCTTTAACTTAACAGTCTCTGAACTGAGCTCATCATCCACTTAGAGTAATATTCCCTTCGGTGCCTTGGTAGGGCATGTTGGGATAGGTTGGCCAACGTTTAACACCTTTGCATTTGCCAGCATTTGTTCCTGGCTCTGAAACAAACACAAAACACGCTGAAGATTTCCAAAGGGTATCCAAGGGGGGTGAGGAGTTGATGCAAATGCTGCTGATGAGCTTATTGCAGCGCTCACACCCCTCCTCACCTTACAGGATGCTTAATTACTGCAGCTCTTGCGGGATTCGCACCTAGCAGCTCACGACTGCTCCACTGGCAATCAGATTCAGTGTGAGCTTGAAGGTGCATGGGGCTTCTTCTGCCTCTCTCCTACCCCCAAATTACAGGAGAATATTTCTCTTCCTTCTTCCTCTTACTTTATCTTATGTCCCACAGACCAGGCGTGTAGCTGTCTGGCTCACCTGGCTGGTGAAAATAGCGAGGCAGCTCCCAGTTCATAATCCTTTTCACTGGGACTGCCTTTAATCCTGTGTAATTGGAAATAACAAATGCTGCATTCTAATATGTAGGAAACTTCTTTTATGTAAAGCCCTAGAGACTACAACAAGAGTACTGCTGTCGATACAGGATTTCCCACAGAGGATCAGCTCAGCTGCCTGAGCTTCTGCCTCTGCGCTGGCTCACGCTCGGTGGTGCCACATCACAAAACACACTTGTCAATATTCAGCGTTGTTGTCTGAGGAGACAGAGTTTTACAGAATTCTGCTCAGGCATCATTTAATGTCTTGAAATGTAATTTTTTGTCTCACTTTCCCTAGCTTGCAAATTACTTACAACACTTACTCGTGTACCGATGTTCAGAAAATCATCTTGACCTGTTTCTGACATCCAAATTCAAAGCTTGTCCTGATAGCATCTTGCAGGAAGGAAGTCCACAAATTCACCTTGCTCTGTATAAAGACATATTTACTTGTTGGAATTAAATTCAGCATCATCTTTGTAAGATCTCTTACCAGACAAGCATGATTATGAACCTTTTCTGGTCCTGAAACCTGTTTACTCAGGTACTTTCACTTAGCAATTAGGTTTTCAAAACACAGAAATAAGCTTCTCAGTCTACTTATAGCAGAAGTTAGGAGTATCTCACAGGTTGAGCTGGTGCTTTGATCAAGATTTCTGTAGAACTGGCCAAACATTGTTTCAAAAGTTGTAAGTGCAGGTTTTGACAAAGAAATGCAAATTTGGGTCTAGCTTGGAATTCACTGAATTATGTTTTTTTCAGCAGCAGCATCAAAGTAGACTATCGTCTGGAAGGAAAGACAGTTCTGGCTCTTATCTACTAGCTCACTGCACGACATGAAGCTTATGTGGTTTACTCCCAAGCAGTGCAGCTCAGCACACATCAAAATGTAACTGTGGTCCTGCTGTCGTTTCTCCAAGAAAGTAAATGACTAAGCGGTGTTTGCCAAGCCCCGATCTTTCAAGATCCTCTTTCCCCAGGACTCCCATTCCCTTCTCCCTCCTTGTGATTTCAAACATAAAGTTTACTGTTACTGACATAGTATTAGATTTAGCTAAATCATCTGCAATGCAGTGAACTGTTAACTGCTTTTCATTACATGAAGTCCCAAATCAATCAAGGTCCATTTTCTTCAGTGCATAACAGGGCATCCCACAGTTTGAGAAACTTAGCACCAACATTTTTTTCTTTTCCCCAGCAATATAGAAACAGACTGTGATATTTTTTTTCCCCACATTTGATTATATTCAAATTTCTTAGGTAAATGCTTTAAATGAACGTATTTCAGCCAGCAGATTGCTTGTAAACTCTTCATGTTGATTATTGACCAAAGTGCCAGTCGTGATCCATGACTTGCACTGCACGACTGCTCACGTAAATCACAGAGAACTGCTTCTGGTCCTGGCTTGCAAGGGTGATAGCATATACTTGAAAGGAGGGTTTCAGGAGTGCACAGGCAACCATTTTCATTAGTAGTGCGATTAATTTATCTTCTTTACCATGAATTTCCACAAAAAGAAAACTAATGGTGATATGAATAAACCAGATAAGGAATAAATGTGGCTATAAAAGTTTTATCCTTAATCTCATTAATATTTTCCAGTGAAAACACTCACACTATTTTTGCTGGCATTCCTCACAGGATAAAGTACTATCCAGCCTAACAAGAGAGTTCAATGTGAATTTCTTGGTTTTACTCAAATATGTTTTTATTTATATTGTCTCCTCTTTTTAAAATTAGAGAGCTATTCCCTGATAAAGCATTTATGCATATTTATGTTTACTTGACTATAAACTACTGGTAAATTTGTCAAATACTCCATTCCTGAATAGCGATGTATTCAGCTTTATGAAAGACCTTGCAGTTTAGATTTTTACAAATTAAAAGCACTCTTATAACCAAATTTATCCTTTTTCAACCGTTCTGGATCTACCTGTATATTTTTCATTAACTAAATGTCCATGCTTTAATCAATTAGTTAATGAGCAATGTTATTAGGAAAGAAATGCAATTTTCCAGAAACCTGAGAAACTGCGAACACTAAAATAACAAACCAAAATAAATCAACCAGCTTCAGACCTCTCTCTTAGTATTTGTTATTACATAGGACTGTAAACATTTTCTCCAGTATTATTCTTTCTCTCTTTATCTCCAGCTGAAATGGATTTGTAGCTCGGGTCACTGTAATATACTGCACTCTAACACGTTCCGCCTGAAATTTCCAGTAAGGCACGCAGCTCTTTTTGGCTTTCTACAGGCACCAACTACTAAGTCTTTCAGGTCTCTCTTTAAATCTCACCCTTTAATACTGCTGGATATCACAGCACATGTATAGATTTACTACTATAGCTCTCTTTAACCAACCAAAAATAAAGCATGACAATACGGCATTGCCACTCTGGGGAATAGGCTGCTACAAAGAACACATACTTGGCTTTGAAATTAATTGTTGATATTTTCCAGATTTTTCAAGATCACCAGGACATACATAGAGGTGAAAAAAAAAAAAAGAGGGGAAGATAAAGAGGGACTGTTTGTAAATGTAGACAGATCCTTCTTCAGACGTCATTCAAGGGATATCTGGTTTCACTGGTCAAGTACAGTTTGTCTAATCTGACTTCAAAATCATTGTTCACTCCTTAAAATACCTTGGTTGTATGAGACAAGATATGAGTCTTTAGGAGGCTGGCAGGGTGAAGAGAGGAAGAGAAAGAAGGAGACAGAAAGTCAACAGATCAATAAAAGCACTTTAGGATAATGGCTCTACCTCGAGCAGACCAGGTCTGGATTCCAGGCCAGCCCCAGCACTGCCAGGAAATGTGCATTTGTATGAATGAAACGCTAAATCTACAGTGTCTCAGCAGAAGGTGAGGTTCTGGTTCTGTCCCCATTCCACTTCAGGGGTGCGTTTCCCCTCCTGCGCATCCTTGGTCACCCACAGTCCTGACCGTAGCCAGCAGGACCAGAGTCAGGGAGCCTGGGCAAATTGAAGATGTGGGTTTGCAGCTTTCTGGAAAGACAGCAAAAGAAAGCATTAAGACAGAGTGGAGTGAAAAGACAGGGGTACAGAGGTATATGCACATTGGTTCCCCTCTCCCTTTTTTTTTTTTTTTTTTTTTTTTAATTCTGGGCAGTTACATGGAAACAACAAAGTGCCTGACTCAAGTCAGAGCTGATCTTCAGGAGTCAGTGCCCATACACTGCATCTGGGCACCATCTCCAAAACGCTTCCCAACCTGATGGAATTTTATTACAGTAAGGGCCCCATCTACTGCCAAAAATTTGCAGTGAAACAAACCACATATTTAAATATCTTTTGTTTCATTAAAACTCTCTCATTAAATAACTCCCAACTACTCCATTCCACTTTCCATCTCTAAGCCCCACACAAGAGACCATCCATGAGCAAGAGCCACCCTCACCCAGTACACCCATGATGCACAAATCAGAAAAGGTTTCCTTGATTTTCATATTGCTTCAGAGTGTCCACCCATCACGGTGACCCACATAAAAAAAAAAAAAAGACTGTCCCCCCTCCTACATCCCAGACGTACTTAGATGAAGAACTAGTAAGTGGCAAACAAAAAGTGGGTTTCCCAATCCATGCTGTGCAGCCAACCAGTCAGGCAAGGCTGTCATGGACCAGGAAGCATAAAAAGTCATGCAAATAAGTTTACTGTACACATACAATCTGCAGTTAAAAAGGCTAGAGCCTGCTTCCATACAGCCCAAAGCTTTGGGTTGCTCAGGAGTTTTTAAGAACGTATTTGAAATCCATAACCTTATGATTGTGGCACAAAATCAAGTGTTGGAAGCAGAAGAACTGGGACCTGAGTAGACAAAATAGTTAATCCAAATGGAACAGAATATTTATACTAAAATAAGGTGGTTAACTACAGGGCATGGGTCACTCTCAAGGTTTAACTTATACAGTTTAAGTTACTCTTGGGTTAGGGGGTTATTTTAGAAACTATCAGTATTGTTCTGGAGAATTTTTTCCCCCATTAGCACAACTAAAAAGAGTTACCTTTCCTGTGTGCCTAATTCACAAGTGGATGGTCCTATAGCCTCCTATAGCCTGACACCTAGAAGCTCTGCTAGGTGCCCGCACTTCTGTACAAAAGACCTTAATTCACTGCAAGGTGCAAGAGCCTGGCAGGAAGCGAGTAACGAATTCCTGCAGCAGAACTGCCCGGGCAGCCACCCACACACCACCCTCCTGAAAAGAAAGCAGCGGCTCTGTTACTCAAGACTGTCTAAAGGGAACACAACAAAATGAGAAGAAACTGTAATAAGACAGACATCAAAGACTGTTTCTCTTTAATTACCCTCTCTCAGTATCTTCGCTCATCAGATGGAACTCCCTGTTGCTTTTTTAAAGTAAATAAAACAGCAAGGTTTTAATACTGACCCACCTCACATCTGACTAATTGCTGAAACTGGCCATAAATTGTCCATTCTGAATAGCCTCATTTATTCTGGACAGCACACATCTGGTTTTGTGTGTGCGCACACACACATGCACACTTACACAAACACAACCCTCGCTGCCTGCTGCAGGGATGGACGGGGACGGGGACGGCCAGTGTATGATTTCAGCCCCATATTGAGTTTTGGCTGGTGTTGAGGTCCCTGAGGCAGAAGAGAAATAATGCTCTCAGAGGGGAAATGGCATGTAAACATGGCTCTTATGCTTGCCTGCATGGAAAATGTTCCCTTCAGACGAGGCTGGTGAATGAATCATGTGAGAAAGGGCCTGCTAGCGTGCAGGTTGGGAGCAAGCTTGCTTGCAACAAGGTGGAAGGAAATATTGCAAAATGCATCTGTACTCTCCTCTCTGAGCCAACAGAGCCAGTTTCCTATCAGCCTGAGCAACCAGCAAGAGGAGAGCACAGGCAGCCAGGGGAACACAGGCTGCTGAACTATGCAATGCCACTTCAGACACTCAGCCCGTGTTTCAGACATGAAAGAAATCTCACTTCACACATATCATGTGAACCTGACATAAGACTAAATGAAGGAAAGATCTAACCAGCCCATCTAGCTTCTTTTTCTTCCTTTCATAAAACTGAGTAACATGTAAGTAATACTTTCATCACGGTTATTGTGACTGCTTTAGATGTAACATTCAATAAGTATGCTACTTGATTTTAATCAGGGATTTATCTCATACTTGTAGGTCCCAACTTGTTGCTCACTTAACACAGATGCTATTTTTTAAAAAATCAAACCACTATTTTTCATCAACACATTGATGACAGACATGGGAGAGGGGGTGAAATTGCTCTCTCTGTGTAACACGCACATTTCTGCTGAATGCCAAGATGGGGGGCACTCATCCGAGGCAACAGCCTTGGCTCTCTGGCAGCATGAGCAGCCTAATCCCCTTCTTTGGCCAGTGATGTCTGCCCGGGGCAATTCAGAGCCTCCTCCCCACCTCCATCCTCACCTGCCCTACTGCACTCCCACAGAAGGCGGCACAAACAGCTGGGAAAACAAGAGCAGCTCTCTGGACAAGTGCAAAAATTCATCTTACTCATAGGACAAGATGTTCAGATGCACAATTCACACATGACCATCCATCAACACGGAAAGGAGAATTTCTCAAGAACTCTGATAGCATGAAACGTTTGGGGGTTTTTAAGGGGTTCTGTCTTCGGTTTTCGAGAGGATTTTTTCCTCGTTCCTGGTGGGAAAGCTTATGCCTTTAATTCTATAACTATAAACTAAATAATATATCAGGTTTTTTCTGTCAGGCATGGCAATGGTACTGAACGTATGCGAAGTTTCCACTAAAGGTTTTTGTAACTTAATTTTCCTCTAGAGATTAGAGGAAGCCAGATATTCTGTTTCTTGCTGGAACTTGGCTGGTAGCCACACTGCGCTCCCTTTCCCTGTCATCCACCCCCAGCCCCCCCAGCCCCCGGCACTGTTAATCAGATGGCTGTATCTTCCCTATATTTCTCCTGTCAAGCTATTAAGGGGATACGGAAGAGAGAAAGAAGAGAATCAGCTGAGATATAAAACAGCTCAGCTCCCAGAGTGCCTCTCCCCCTTCTCAAGGTTGAGCTTGCTGTATTACTGCACACACTCCTGTCAAAGCAAAGAAGTGTGCTTTCCCATGCCGAGAGTACACGGCTGAAGTTTATTTCCCAAATGAAGAGGGGCAGACAAATTCTTCTGCATAGAGCCATCACGGACCTGTAAAAACAGGAAACTGCAGCACAAAGAGGGAGCAAAATCACTTGAGCCTGGGCTACATGCTCAGGATATTGCAGTTTGGCCACGCCATGCCCCTGCCCGCACGGGGGAAAGCGCAACACTGGTGGGGAGCTTTATGCCATTCAGTAGCATGGACTTATCACAGCTCCGTGAGTTTTGGCAGCTTCCTTCAGTTGGTAATGCCTGACGTGTGCTCAGTGGTAAGTGGAGGTGGTCAGTTGGAGAAAAAACTTTATGAGGTTCACAAAGAACCCCCAGACCCAACACAGACTTAGGGCTGAAAATGCTGATTTATCTCATCCCTCCCCCCTCCTTTGCCTCTGGAGCACAACAGAAACACTCAGTCCGGCACACCTGACAGCTATGGACAGCTTCAACTGTTCCTAGGGGACCCTTTCTTCATTAGGAGACAAAACTAACTCCCACCTCTGGATATTTTAGGACATTGAAAATAGTTGGATCCCAACATTTTTGGCTGGGTCTACCTCCCGTTCTTGTACATATCGATAAAAGAGGAAAAAACTAGCTAACACGGCTCCAACACATTAGAAACAAGAACCACTGCATGATTTTGGCATAAGCTTTCTCTTTGTAACCAATGAGGTAGAAAACTACTCGGGAACATCATAAAAAACGCTTCCTTTTTCTAGTAATCTGAGAGTTTCTGTCTGTATCAGAGACCAGGCCCTGCACTCCAGCAGCAGACTGCAAAAGGATTGATTTTATTCTGGGCAGGTCTACTTTGCTGTCCAGGGCTCTGATTTTAAAAAGTCTTAGAGAAGTTTTTAAGAGACACTCAGTGAGCTGTGAGCTCTTGAGTACCTCAGCTGTTTTGGAAAATGGAATTTTAGCTATAAAAAAAGACTTACTTGGGTAATCCCTAAGTTCCTTTGAAAACAAAATGTTCATGTATTAGATAAACATCTGTGGATAAGCATGATGGCACAGTGGGTCACTGGACAGATTTCTTCCGAATCTATGTTAAACAGAGAGGGAGGAAAATCAAATTAATTTCCCAATACCCAAGTTCCTTTTCAGGCAAAACATCTACTCACTTCAAAAAGACTCTCAGAGTAAGGAAGGAGAAGATGACTTCTGAATGCACCTTAATGAAGAGTTTGCTCTAGTCATCCCCTCTCTGGGTAAGTTTGAACTGATTTCTTGGTTTTAGACATGCTAATAAAATTTCAGTCCATTCTCTTCGGGATTTTTGTTTGCTTTTGTACTTAGAAAAGGAACACAAAAGACATTTCTATAGGTAACACTGCTAGAGAATGTTTAACACATATGCAGCTTGTGTTTCTAGATAAATGTTTGACTGCAAAAAGTCAATGTGAAAGGAGGTGAGAAGGAACACAGGAACACCTGTGCACGCTTGAAACATTGAGCGCACCTCCACGCCAGGCGTGCGAGTAGGAAAGGTGCAACTGAGTTCTTATCACAGCCTTCTCTATTCCACAGGGACACAGCTTTCACCGTTCAAACACGCCTGCTTGAGCATCCTCCTCAGCCATGCTGCCCTTGCTGCAACCTTTTGTCTTTCACTCGCCTTTCCTTCCTTTATCTCTGTTCTATAACCATTATCTCCATCAGCATAACTCCTTAAGATACACCTAGACATCATTTTGCCAATGAATGCATTTCACACAACATTAGTCATATTGTACTGTGGATAATTTTTATGATATTGCTGTGCCTCTCCTTGGTACGTTGTTACAGTTTAATTTGTACATATTCTGTTGCTGATGTAGTGCCACTCAGCTGTAACCAGGGAAAGCATGATGGTTCTGTATTATTGCAACACATTTTCTCTTAAAAAAATAAAAAAAGGGGGGGGGGGGGAAGAGAGACTTTTTCTTAAGAATAATTCTGTTTTCTTTCTAGGATTAGTTAACTGTAGACAGGCTTGTCTGCAGCATCAGTGAAGACCCAGATCCCAACTTCGTCCAGCAGAAAAGGATTTAGATTCAGGGTTACATTTCAGGTCCATTACATAAATAAGTATATGCTGCAAATTTGCCTTTTGAACCAATTTTTCACAAAGTTCAGGGTAAGGGTTTCATACCTACAATGGTTCTTCAGATCCCTTCTAGCTACTCATCTTCACCAGATGAGCTAATACTAGTTATCTGCTTTCCTTCCAAATGGTGATCCTTATTTTATGGTTGGAGTTTAACAATATAAAATTATTTTCAGCCCCAGGCATCAGTTTTACATTTAGACATGCAGAGCAGCACTGCTAAAGCCTGTCAACTGTTTTAGGTATTCAACAGACAATATCAGTATCTACACCAAGAACTGGCCACATGATTTTCAGTGCTTCTGCTCAGTGATTGAGTTTCCCATATGGAAATGTTTTGCAAAAATAAGGGATTACTTGGAAAGACACTGGGCTAACCCTGCTGAGTATCTGCTTTTCTTCTTCTTAGTTCTACAGTGTGAAATGTTACCGCTGGTATTTTGGACAGTGACCATACGGTCATAAGACTGAGTGATTGAAACTCCCTCAGCTCCTTTATTTACCTCTGGAAGACAAAACAATTGATAATTTCATCTCATAAACAAGAGTTCTGTTTAATTCTTAAAGAATACTGATTTATTTTTAAAGGAGCTAGGTTTGTCCCACATATTTGAATGCTGCCTGACAGAATATGTTCCCTTGAGTAATGACATCTCACTCTTGTTTCAAGTCAATCATAGTGGTAAACCTTTTTTTTCCCCCCTACTGATCTTAATCTAAGACATAAAAATATTTATTGCCCTACAGATTTACTCCTCCAAGTTGTGTACATTAAGCAAACATGACTGGCTTGTTATACTGTACTATAAGTAATTTGGCTCTGAAGCTAAAATAATCTGAGTTGCTAAAGAAGAGCTAATCTCTTGGGCTGAGATGCCTGAAAGCATTCTGGTACCTTGAAGGTCTTGGGTGTTCACCTCCCTGAGTTGTTATCAAATAGTTAGTCATGTTCTTGTGGGTTGAGAGAATGCCAGTGCAAGGAGCACCCTCTGTTCTATTTCAAGTTCCTAGTCTGAAAGAGTAATTCAGTATTTTAAGCCTCCACCATTTCCTTTAAGGGAAAGGTGTTTGTTCATCTTCTGAGGACCAGTCACAATAAAAGACCTTGGCATAGTTAATACGCTTTGCATGCCCTAATCCTGTAACGTGGGCAGATGCAAGGAGAAACTACAATGGAACAATCTTCTACTTTTAGTCCTCCTCAGATCCCCTGAACATATTCATTCACAAAAACTGCCCTGAGAAGAGGGAAACATGGTTGTCTTCTCAGTCTTCCTGGATATTTAAAAAGGATTTAAAGGGGGCAGAGAAGTTAAGCTCTGCAGCTGCAATACCTGTAGCACCAGCCTGCATAGGGCTCACTACATCACTATGACATCCCTCACTTGATCCATTTATATCAGGGCTATGTTCACCTCAGGTTTGCCTAAATTCATTTATATATGTTCAGATATGGACTTTGCAAAATACCCTTCCTGTTTATGCTGATGTATAATCAATTTATAAGGACCTATTTAATGAACTGTAATATCAGTTCAGACTATAAAAGTTTTAACATGAGATAGCAGGCAAGCCAGAGTTAAGGGGCTGACATATGGACTAACAGGATCATCCCGTACAGTTAAAAGGTGTAGACAGTGATCCCGCAGACCATATGGGTCTCAGGCCTGAACCTGAAATGTTACAGAATATAATGAGTAATTCTGGAACACAGCAGTTGATGCTGCAAAGAAAATTACCTGACATTATCTTACTCTACATTATACCATGAGAAAACCATGCTGTAAGGTTTAAAAGTCCCAAATTCTATTTATGGGGAGATGACTGAAAGAAAAACAGTTTGTGAAGGTGTAAATAATTAACCCACTTCAGACTAGAGAGTTGATTCAGTCACAGTATTATTCGTCCTATGATTGTAGGACCTCTTATGTTAGTACTTTCACACACCTAGAGCACGTATCCTTGACATGTTGATATACATGTTCTCTAGACAATTGTGCTGTCTGGGAGACCAAGCCAGTGATCCTCCTGCGGCTTACAGAGTCCTAGGTAGATCCCCTGACTTATTTTAAGTGGAGCCCAAGAAACATGGTCAGATATTAGAAGAGTGAAGATTTCTCCCCAATGCCTATGACTTTTTTCCACCCGAGAACAAACCCAGGCCATGCTGAAATTAAGGTGTTAAAATGTCCATGAGCACCTGGCCCATGCAGAAGTTCTTATCATGCTTTGCTCCTGTGAATCAATCCTTTCAATTAAGGCAGCTGGGGGATATAATGATGTTTTTATTTGCAATTACAGCTTTAAATTAGGATCAATATAGGCAGTTACAGTCCTACCATACCAACAATCCTGAGAGGCTCATAGGTTTTCAGAGAATACACTTCTGAAATAAACCCATTCATTTTCTATTTAAAATATAATAAAGTATCATAGGAAAAAGACTTAGACCTTAATACAATATAAAGTCTCAAGGAATCTTATTTGGTTTTTTGTTTTGTTTTTAGGCATCAAGCCAGCAAGGCCTTCTTCCCTATGGCTGCCTCCCCTTTGGGCTTTCCATGGTTATATCTGAAATAAAGTGGGCGGGCACCAGGCCACGTCAAAGCTGACTCCATCAGGAGAGGTAGGAAAATATGCATCTGTTCAGTTACCATCCTACATTTCTGACTTCTTGTTCAGTGTAAAAGTTTGCTCAGTATGAAACTTGTGACATAGACAAGTTATGTTTGGGTTTGACTGACCAATACAGGCTGGGTAATGAGTGGATTTGAGAGCAGCCCTGTGGAGAAGACTTGAGGGTATTAGTGGATGGAAAACTGACTGTGAGCCGGCAATGTGAGCTCACAGCCCAGAAAGTCAACTGTATCCCAGACTGCATTAAGGGAAGTGTGGCCACCAGGCTGAGAGGTGATTCTCCCCTTCTACTCCCCTCCAGTGAGATGCCCCCTGCTGTGTCCAGCCCTCAGGCCCCCAGCATAAGGAGGACACGGACCTGCTCGAGCAGGTCCAGAAGAAGCCACAAAGATGATCAGGGGGCTGGAGCACCTCCCTTAGGAGGACAGGCTGAGAGAGTTGGAGGAGTTCAGCTGGAGAAGAGAAGGCTCCAGGGGGACTTACAGTGGCCTTCCAGTACTTAAAGGGGCTACAGGAAAGGTGAGGAGGGACTTTATATCAGGGGGTATAGGGATAGGTTGAGGGGTAATGGTTTTAAACTGAAAGAGGGTAGATTTAGATTAGATCTAAGGAAGAAATTATTTGCCGTGAGGGTGGTGAGACACTGGCACAGGTTGCCCAGAGAAGCTGTGGTTCCCCCCTCCCTGGAAGGGTTCAAGGCCAGGTTGGACGGGGCTTTGGGCAACCTGGGCTAGTGGAACGTGTCCCTGCCTATGGCCCTTCCAACCCAAACCATTCTGTGATGCTACAACTCTTCCAAGAAAGAACGCTGTGTACTAAAATATACAATGCTTTGTTTGCACAAATTGTGATTATAAAAAACAAAACAGTCATTACTAGATGGAAATTTTAATACAGTTTTCTAGGGAACTGGGGCTGTTCACCATATTTTGAGGGTAACCCCTGAAAAAAACTAAAATGGCATGAACCTGTGTCAAATTAGATCTTTTCCAAGAATGAAATTGCAACAAAAGAAGCTATTTCATGAGTTTCACATTTCATAGCATATTTCATAGTTGTTGTACAAGTTGGGGTAATATCTGCTATGATTTATAGAGGAACAGTGCTGTAAGGAGCCTCCCTTATAATTATAACTGGTTATGAGGTACATCACTCATATCAGACTGAAATTTACTTCCATCTCAAACATGATTTTTTTTCTCTGTTTATCATAATAAACTGGCCACACAAATGCTGATAAAGAGATTACAGAAAATGTTATTAACTTAATCCCTTCCCAGTTGGAGTTCCTTATTTTAATACAGACTTATTTTGAGCCTTTTTTTTACACGTTGCGATGTGTCAGACAGTAAACACTATCTCTTATGGAAAGTTGTGCAATGAAAGCCTTTCCTATTCCATGTGCTGTGTAAGGCAGAAAGGCTAATTTTGACAGAATGTGCAAAAGAACCTATAAATCCAGTAATTCCATCTACTTTCACAGGCAGTGTATGCAAGGGCTTCACACGTATAGTAGATGTTTCATTTGAATGCAAAACATGCTAAAATTTGTCCTGAAAAGCACTTACGCTTTAAAAACATAGCATAATTCTAAGAAGAAAAATGTCTGACATATATTTTGGCTGATTTCAAATTCATATATATTTTAAATGATATATACACCCTAAGCTGTGCATTTTATACAACAGAATGATAACCATTAACATTCCACTCCATCTAACCCACCGATGGTCTTGATTTATTGGCCAGTCATGTACAGTGCACTGCCCCTCCTGAAATTCATGCTGTAATTTTAATTTTTGTTGTTGCTGCTGCTGTTGCTATCTGGATGCAGCACTTATCATGAAGATACCATGGTCTTACTCACCCTGTACACATAATTGATGCTATTGAAGATAATGATTTAGGATATCATCCATCTCCAGCACAGCTTGCCATTACGTGACTTGTTCTTGCAGGTATCTGATTTGTATCATAGACGAGTTGGCTTGATTGCTGTTTTGCCATAGAGTAATAGTTTCCTGGTTTCCAGTGACATACTGAGTCTCCCTTGATCACTCAGGTGATCAGTCAACACACAAGTTAATTATAGGTGAAGGGGTGTCTGAAGCCCAAAGATCAAAAGATACGCACAAGGTCTTCTCCAAGCCATTATTCACCTTCTTAAGCATCAAGCAGTCAGTTCAGATTCCTGTCTTCCATACTGCCCCTAAATAAAGAGATGTAACATTAGGAAACCTGGATGAGAGCAGCTAAAAGACAAAATGAAATTTTGATTTTCCAAAACAAGAAAAAGAATCCATGTGGGCACGATTGCCTGCGTGGGGGAAATCAGGAGTACTCTCATTTACTTATTGTTTAAATAAAAAAAAGGCAAGGGTAGCTGAGTAGTAGACAACCTCACGGTTTGCCACAAGGATCTCACTTGCTTCCCTGGTAAAATTTCTTAGGTGTTGACTGGCATTGCAAGGAAATGCTTTCAAATATTGACATCATCTTTACTTCCATGGACGAACAATAGAATTTACTGGCAGAAGTTAGGACAAAACATTAGAAGCCCTCCCAAAATGCAGAGGAAAAGTAATTCTCCCTATAACTTTTTTCATATTCCAACCACCCTCAAAACTTAAATACATGTATTAACAACACCAGCAGCTACTACAGTTACTATCTTGAACAACCTGCACGAGACTGAGGAATGGGCATCACAGCACCACAGTCTCCCTCCTGCCCCAAGACCCCCCGAGCTAAATACAACTCATTGGAGAAGTCCGACGAACAGATGGCACCTACAATAATAAAGATGTTGTGGCTGCAGCCACAGGGTTATGCTTTTGTGGGTACAAAGAACAATCTCCCTGGCGGTAACAGGTTGTGCTTACTGGAGGCTTGAGTATCAGCTCAATACCCGCACCAACCTACACCTGTATTTGACCACCAAAACTGGTTTCTCTCTCTGTGGTTTTCATGTTACTAGATTAAAGGAGACATAACTGGGCAATATGCCGCAAAGGTTTATTTCCCAAAATAATATCATTATTACTCCACCCAAAGTCACCTCTGCCTTTATTTTTAAGGCAAAAGGAACTCAATCACTGAGCTGCAGATTTGAAGAAATACTCCGTAAGTCAAACGTTCAAAGGGCTTTGGTGCAAGCATAACGCAGTACACACAATTTCACATATGCTTTCTTCCATATGCAAATAAATGCTACAGATGCACAACCCACTTGCATGTATCTACACATGCCAAAGGGATTTACACATGTTAATACTTGGAAAGCAAAGTGAGAATGTATATAAAATGGCATGCACAAAGTACATTCATCCATGTGCATATCCCTCTGGAGGCATCACCACTTGGATGTATTTCTAAGTAGAAAAGCAGTTAAAAAATTGATATGTCGCCCTCTCTCCAAAACCTAATGATTACAGTCTGTTAATTACACTGCATCTGTTGAAACCTTTAGCAAATAAATTGTGGACCTGATCTATTATTTATAATACCAATAGAAATTACGAGTAATGTCTTGAAGTCACATTTATGTAAAGTGGCAGCAGAAGCAAACAATGCCATGTTATCCCTATCCTGCAACTTCCCCATGCAAGTACTACATATTGTGACAAAGCAGCTATAATAACCTTTTCTAAATTTTACTTTCTGCAGATGGAGAGAAGGCAGTGAGAGAATATAAAGACTCCCATATAGGAAGGAAAAGAACATTAAAAAACGTTTAAAATGCCATTTACAATTAGTCCCAGCTCTAAAATACTGTAGGTCATGTACTGCCATTGCTTTTAGCCGTTTCCCACAGGCCGGTATTCACTGATAGCTTCTGAATGCCCAACGAAGAGGTGTATGGCAGGGTCTGCTAGGGCGAGAGTCATCTTAGCACAGCTATGCTCTGAATTTAGGCCCTAATTGTGGCATCCAAATGGATTTGCCAAATCCCCATGCTGTTTAAGGCACTTTAATGCTAGTACAAATTCACAGAGCTGCCGATCTGCTCGTGTGTCGGGAAGCAGCTCTGCGTCCTGTCTTGCACAGAGCTCTGAGCCACAGCCCCGCTTCTTCCCCACAACCCGTACTCTACAAGCACTGCCTAGCATTACTATTGCTATGGTTCCCCCAACGTAACAATTTGGCTTTCAAGAAAAAAAATAGATTTTTTTTCCCCAACAGCTGGCCCAGCAAACAATGTAAGATTTGAAAGCCAAGCTGGATCCTTTCTTCCTTGGCTTTCTCAAACCAGTAACAACAGCTCCCCAGAGGAAG
This sequence comes from Athene noctua, assembly GCF_965140245.1. NCBI lineage: Eukaryota > Metazoa > Chordata > Aves > Strigiformes > Strigidae > Athene > Athene noctua. The sequence continues at coordinate 4,931,464 of NC_134052.1, read as the reverse complement.
TGGCAATTGCCTGGGGTAAACTGGAGCAGAATTGCCACCCTCTTCTGTGTAACAGAAACAAGAGCCTTTGCATCTCATTATTACTACTATGGGACCTGAGCATTAGTTAGCTGTTCCTTTTAGCCAGCCCAGTTATTCACCAGAAAGCAAATAATCACTCAGGCTGAAGTTTATGAAACTTCTGGGATTCACAAACGTGTTTCATGAATTTCTGGCAGTTGTCTGAATGTTCACAAATAATGTGATGCCAGTAATCAGAACAAGTCAAAACTTGACACTTCTATTCATAAATCAGGAGATGTTTTATTTTTACTGCTTGAACAGTTCTGTTCCCAAGCACGACTGGATTTGAACCACCAACCTGGAGGTGAAAGGACCTTTATTTAATGTATTTGTTTAGGTTTATACGAAATATAAAAAAGTGTCTATCCAGGACTCTAGCCACCTTTGCCATATATTAAAAAAACAGGCCAACTCACACAGACAAAAATAAACTCAGCAACCTCCAAAAGCGGCACAAAAAAGCCTCTTGGCCAGAGACCTCAAATTTTTCTATATAAAATGAAACCTTTTGCACACACTATTTCTCTCTTCTCCAGAGCCTGGGACATGAGAAGATGTGTCCCTCAGGTCAGCAGAATTGGACTCTCCCAGGCTGGATTGGAAAGAGAGCATTCAGTCATGCTCCTGCCGAGGAGATCTATCCAGTATTCTCTCCCTTAAACCGAGAGGACTTCAGCCAAAATGCCTCCGTGGCTTGCAGCTGCAGTGGTATTACTAGGGAGACAGAGCAATCTATTAAGCGAAGAGGATCCAAGATCCAAGACCTTATGCCAAGAATCTGTTTTAGCCTCCCCCACAAGCCTGCAGACAGCATAGTCCTGGAGCACCAGTGTTAAGTGCCAATGGTGAAAACTCCCACTCATCACTCCACGCACACGGACAGCACTCTTCAGACCCACGTCCCACTGCTGCCCGATGGTTGTCTCCACATACTGCATCTGCACCCCAGCCACCCCCCAGGGCCAGGGAAATCTCCCGCTCTCATAGGTTACAGAGTAGTTGCATTCAATCGGTTCTTCCTTCCATGATCAGACAATAGTAAACTTAGGACTCCAAAAAAAAGGAGACAGAAGAGAAAACCAACCCATTGACTTTGAAGTACAAAGCCAACCAAATCCCTATTAGGATTTTCTACCACAGGGTAGAAGGGTCCTGCAGACCAAGATCTGTCCTCCTGCTGCTGGCATGGGCCCTTCTGGTGCCAGCCAAGAGCACTATTCACTGTCCCACTTAGCCAACCTCTCCTTTTTCAATCTCCTTTTGGAGTGGGGACAGGCAGATGTAGGGAGGCAAGGGCAGAGAAGGGAGACGTACTTTATAAAACTGGCTTTTCTCCTCCTATAGTCAGAATACATGAGACTTTTAATTACAGCTTGGTCTCAGAGACAATCCCAGTTCTGCTGTAGAAAGATCTCTTCCAAAGTAAACACAAAAGTTACAGAGAATCAGCTCTTTGCTCTTTTGAATGCTGCAGAAAGGAAGTGCCCATAAAAAAGGTTTCAAGAGATTGTCATTCTCTGACATGCTGTAGGTTGTATTTTCCAAACCCTCTATGCAAACACAAAACACCACGTCCATTTTTTTTTTTGTTTTCACTAGAGGCTGACAATGTTAGGAAACGGTTCCATTTAAAACACTGAGCTGAGGTTTCTCTTGGGCAAGAAGTGCCAGTAGGAAACAGGTTGAGCAAAGACCAGCGATCCCTGTCCCATCCATCCAACGTGCCTCTCAGCAAGGCATGCATCACATCAGCAGCTGCCAGGAGTGAGGGGAGGTTGCATGCAGGAAAATGAACTCTCTCCCTGAGTTTCTGCTCTAGCCAGAGTGGATCTGGATAAGGAGATGGATCCATTGTAACCAGGCACACAGAGCAGAGTCAAACTTCCTCCCCTTCAAGTGTCTAAAAAGCAACCTGACCAGATTTTCTCCTGGACAGCTCAGCATTTAAACAGGCAGATTAATCAGAAGTACCTCTCAATTGAAATTACATCTTGCTTGCCTTCTGACACTTACCACTTCAATAACATCATTTATAGCTCCATTGTTGCAATATGAAGCCCTAAGGAGAACTGGCTCCTACAACATGCTGCCATTACATTTTAGCCAAGGCTGAATGTAGCTGCAAATCTCTCTGCAAAATACAGCCGAGATCTATTAAATGCATAACTTCCCTGGCACCAAAATGTTATTCTTTTAGCAGGTCTGCTCCTTCCCTGGGATTCTGATGAAGTGTGCTCTGCTGTGTTATGAAATACACCATGTTTTGGTGTGATACACAGAAAACGTCTTTGTTTAACGCAGCTTATCTTTTATCATGTCACTTTTCTATTGGATTTCTTTTCTGTGCACTGGAAGTGTATTATTGTGACAGATACACTGCTTTACCAGGGGGCTTTGCTATGTGACTCGCACTGTCAGAGCGAGGATCAAATCCTCCCCGAAACACAGGCTGGACAGCTTGATACAATATAAAGGGATATGGAGCAAATAAACAACCAGAAAAAGCAATTCGGCAACACTCCTACCTAAGTGGGCTACAGAGACATTTTCCAGCCTGAAACACAGGCCTCCACAAAAACTGAAAACTAAACTGTTCTTTGCTGTACAATGTTCATTCTTCCATTTATACACACTTACCAGAGATAACATGAGAGCTCAAGAAAGTCAGGAAATATCACCGGCACATCCATTTTGCTAGGAAGAGTCAATGTGGTAACAAAGCACAAACCAATCTTGCCAACCTGCAGCACATCCCCTCTCATAACCGTCACTCTTGCAATTTATTCCAGATCCTTCAGAAAGTGTAAACAGGAACACACGGTAAATAAAACTGCTTGGCACAGAAGGTGCTGTCATAGTACCCCAGCTGTAAGGATCCAATTTTCTGCTTCATTGTGAACTTCTGCAAACACCTGACAGGATGAATTCCCATGAGATACTTTCTATGATAGCTCACCACTGCTGCAGTCAGTGTGGGGAACTGGTTTAGCAAACATCTAACAAGAGCTGGGTGGTAGAAGAGAGACTTCCCTCTTTTGGCAGGAGTGAACTGTTAGAGCAGCTCAGTCACTTTGCACAATTTGCCCTTTGGGTGCCTTCACTGAAAGGTGATGTGCCTAATCCCCAAGTCTTTATGCATCTTTGTTTCCAGCAGTAGCGCTCCCTACACAGCTTGGCAGCTGCGCATGTCACCGCTGTACACCAAGCTCAGGCCTAGCCCTGCTTGGACTCCAGAGAACAGGTTTTCATCTACCTAAATCCCTTGCAGGATCTGCAGGTGAGTGCCACACATTCTTAGGTGGGGCGTGCTCCTCCCAAATCAGGCTGCCTGGGCCTCCTTTCAGGCCAAACCACACCATGCAGGTGCCACTGCTGCTTCACTGAATAGCTCAGCAGCTCCTGCACAAGCTCCATTTCTCAACCAGAGCGCTTCAAATCATCTTTAAATGATTCTGTAACAAACATCTCCCATGTTCCAGAATGATGCTGTAAATTCCCTGGCTATCCACTCTTCTTCGAGGTGCTCTCCGCTCCTCTTGCCAAAGCGTAGCTACTACACAGAAAGTTCAAGTTTCATTGAGTGAACGGGAAGACGAAACACCACGATTTTATCTTTTGTCTCACGACCACAACGCTCACCCAGGGATTTTTGCTATTGCCCTGTGAGCTGTTTTCTGTAAATAATACAATATGAAAGATGGAAGTCATTCTTAAGAAAGATGTCGCAACTTACATAACTTCTCTGGTTGAGCAAAGGCAGGTTACCTTGGTTTTCTTTGGTAACATCACAGACCTCCAAAAGAAAGGATGGACAAAAAGCTCCTTTAAAGGGCAAACTAGAAAAGTTAGAACATTTTTTTTCCTGGAAGAGACAAGATTTGACCTCCAAGTCCTCTGTACTCAAATCAGGCAACCTGAGTAGCTGATTGAAGTCCCAAACCCTGGATGAAGTGAAGGGTTGCAGTGCCAAAGTCATCACTCACCCATGACACATTTGGTATCTGCTCATGTTTTCTGAGCTTAATGGCTTGAACCAGTCATGTCTTTTCTCCATAAGGACGCTCAGGTGGGAACCAACATCTGACAAGCACACTGACCCAGTCCAGAGGTCAAAACAACACTTAGACAGTAAGTAGATCGGGTTCAAGTCCAAAGTTAAGGCTCAAATTCACTCAACAGCTGGTGAAATTTGTGACTTCCCCTCTACACCTCACTCCCTTTTCCACAAAGTACATGGCAGCACTTAGTTCCAGGACTACTTTGCAGAAAAGTTATATTAAAGGTTATTCAGGTGCCTCTAGTAAAGAAGACCATTCAAGAGGCTAAGGCAGGGAGACAGGCATGTTACAAGCTCCCTTGCTGCAACCCTCAAGCAGAGGGGACTTGCCATGCCTGCCTTTGGTCTTCAGATTCATTACAGCCAAGCAGGAAAAGATGGCTCATGTGCCCACAGTGCTTATCCTGCTGATCAATAAGCTTCCTTCCTGCCCGATAACCAAAACACTTATAATATTAACAGTGTTATTTAAGAGCTAGGGAAATTTTGTCTGATCCAAGCAAACCAGAAATATCTTGACCTAGATACTGAGAACAAAACAATGCTGAACAAACTTCAGGACTGCCAGTTCATCTATCATTCCACATGACATTTTATTGAAGAATCGGAGCAAAGCTATTTTACCCCGAAAGTTCTTACACCAGCATATTTATACTGTGGATGAGAGGAAAATCTTTGACACTTTCCCCCCCCTCTCAATTTAGACTGAAAAGGGGTGCATTTTATACCCCATTAACAAGGTACACGAGTTGTCTATGAGCTCCTTTCAATAACTGCAGATAGCAAACACAGTATCGGAAAACATAAATGAATGGGAGTCATCTATACTTGCTTCTGAGGAAAAAAAAAAGGAGTGTGATGAAAGAGTAAAAAAAGAACACAAAGAGGATTTCCACCATGTTACAAGTACACAAGCACAAGACAGTGACCTGCACTGTAAAAGATGGTCACTGATGCAGAATGGGTCGATAAATGTTTTCAGAAGCACTGTCAAGCTGTTGCTCCTTTTGGCTCTAAGTAATGCTGGGATTATGCAGCACCTTTGAAAAGCAAGGCCTTATTTTCTACAAGGTCTGTAACAAAATTCACAACAGCTTCTACAAAAAGGCATGTCTACACAACTTGTCTAACATATCCAATTGCAAAGCTAAGAGACAATTCGAGTGTCTAACCTTCTGTCTGAGAGCTGGAGCCTCACTGAATCTCAGTCTAATCTATCAGATCTCTGCTTATTCCTCTTATCCATGTAAATTTTGGTGCTTTCCCATATATATTTCAGTAGATGGAGTATTTTAAGTATTTACCTACCTGGAAGACAGACCACTTAAAGAGGTAGAAAAGGGAAAGAAGGACTTTCAGAAAAGATCAAATACATCATAAGCTTGGCAGACACTGTAGCCCTGAAACAGCAGTTTGAAACTTGCACCATAACAAATCTTCTCCTATACATTATCTCACAGGAAACAACACATGATAAATTCTTAGCACAATGTGATTCCCCTCCTTCCACCTCCTCCCCACTTCAGAAAGATTTAACATCTAATTCAGCTTTTGACGAGCTGCTTCATCACTGCGGGAATGCTGTTGATCTCTGTCGGAACCCTGCGGCCTTGGACAGAACAAACTGAAAGGGAAAAAAAAATTTTGGCCGTCTGTAATGATAAATAAATACATTACAGGATACAACTCTGGGGAATGGAGGCTGACACTGACTGAGCACCATGACCTCCACACAACTGCCAAGTCTAAGCCGCTTAACAAAAGTCAACTTTTGTTTGCCTTCTTCCCCCCTTCCAATGACAATTGCTTAAAGTGCAAATGCACGATGGAAAAGGAAAAAAAAAAAACCAACAAACCAAACCAATAAAAGATAGAGGAGAACTCCAAAACCCTCCCCATCTGCCGTCCAGAGGGACTTTGTTTTTGACAGAACAGTATTTTATTTCTTAGGTCTCCTGGAAATTGGGGGAAACCAGTCCATGCTGCATCAGCGGCAGCGGGACAGGGAAGCTGTGCCACAGGGAATGCTCAAATCCTTTTTTTAAAAAAAATTTTGTACTAAGATGTGCCTGCCCTCAGGCTAGTTCTTGGCTCTGATCTGATCCTCTGTCTACTTAAGTTCCACTCACAAAATCAACTAGGTATGGTGGATGTTAGGTCTTCACATTGATGGCAATAACAAGAGAGGGAGCAATTGGTTACACCATCAGATAACCCACCTCCTTATCCTGGGAAGCCTCACCCACTTGTGTCAATCTATCTCCTAGACTCTCCTTTCAATATCTGATTCTGATTTCTCTCCAATCATAACAGAAAGGTGATACCTACTGCCACCTCTCCTCATTTTACAGATGCACAAAGTGATAAAGTGTCACAACAAAATCAAACAAGTTGAAAGCCAGGTATAGACTGCAAGCATTAACTCTCAGATCTGCACCATGCTTACCATAACGTATTATTCCATTAACTCCACGTGCTTTATGGGAACAACAGAGGATTCAGCTTGATCAAATAATTTCACAGTCAAGCCCTCGGTGCTCATCAACACCTTACAGCAAAGCACAGCATAAAAAACCTTGCACTAACACTGACAAAGCTAATTCCAGCGCAGAAGGAGAGGAGCCTCACCGGCGTGATGCTCATCAGCCCCACTAGCTGGAGTATTAATCTCAGGCACAAAGCTAATGTAGCTACACCACTCCTGAAGCCCACACCAGTATTTCTTCCCAATGCTTCACTGCATTGTGCAGACGCTCCGGTTCACTCCGAGCTGTCTCAGGGATACATGGCACACCTTGCTCCAAGTGTTTCTTCTGCTCCTTTGCTCCCCTAAGAAACATCTCCTGCCAGCTCACCACCAGTCCTACTGCCACAGACACCAGGCTCTGTCTTCACAGTGCCTGACTTTCAGATCATTTAACTCAGCTATTCAGCAAAACACCTATTTAATCCACTCTGCTCACAGTTACTACTATTAAAACACTGTATTTTCGAGTGTCCTGTGACTACTTATGCTTCATAATGTCCTTCTTATTTCCCCTGTCGCCTGCCCTTTGTATACACGGGGAAAGTGGGTAAGAAAGAGATGATTCAACTCACCCAAACAGTGGCAGACTCACGATTCAATTCCTTTATCTTTCTCTGGTTTACACCTTTAATTTCTCAATCTATCTTATTTCTTTTTTTTTTTCATTCTCTCTAGGTTTAGAGGATTTGCATAGTTCCCATTCAGTTAAAGGCAGGATCTTTCTAGCACGTCTTCTTACATTTGAATACTCTCCTTTGGATTTTCTATTGCTTCAAAACTGCCCTTTGAGAATAACTGGAGAAAAACAGTTTTCTTCAGCTTGGTCGATTTCCTTACTCTGTTCTGCCAGGGAATGCTTATTTCATGTTAATTATATCTTTGATTGTCCTGCAGTTGTTTCCTGCAAGAGTAAGTTGTGTGCGTTACACAGTCTGTTAGCAAACGGCTGCTTGATGTACCAGAGGAGCTAGAGTTACAGATAGTCTTCCACAAAATCAGTCAGGATTTTTAAGCGGTGCACAAGCATTCCCCAAACCACCACTGATCTCATACCTTGACCTGTTCATCTGAACGTTTGACGCTTTCTAGGAGAGAGCAGATAAGGAAAAAAAGGAAATAAATATGAAATCCATTTTCAAAGCTGTAATTCCCAAACCCTTCACCTGATTCAAATACAACAAAAACCAAAAAGCAGGACAAAACAAAAACCAAACCAAATGAAGAGAAGCTCTACCTCTGAACCAGCTACAACAGAAACATGAGCCCCTCTAGCTCAGTCAAAATTTTCGAATGTGAATTCCTCCGTTTAGAAACCAATGAGGCCTTTGCTGTACTCTGCAACTCATCCATCACAAGCAACATCAGAGGGTATCTACTGTGATCTACACCTCCAGCTGAGGGGAAATGCAAATCTTCTATAGAAGTCAAAGGAGGGGTGGGAGGAGGGAATCAGATCTGGACATCTGGGTGGACATTATCTGCCAGTGCAGTCCACTCTGCTATCATGCCTTCTCTCTTGCTATAGCAGATATCCTACGTGTGCATGCTCTGCGTGTATGTTTAAACAAAAAGGCTGATAAGCAGTGCTTGTCTGTCAGCGGTATCTGAAGCCCACGTCTCTTTGAGAGCATTTGGGTTTACTTGGCAGGTCATGCTGACTCCTTCTGAAGTATTTATCATCGCAAAAAACTCCAGAGGTTGGCAATATGCCAGTGTCTTGTCTTCTCTTCCCTCCCCCCACCTCCTTCTCCTCTCCTGGGTATTGATGCTACATCAAAACAAACCTCCAGTTCACATAGCAACAGAACATTTTTATATAACCTCTGCATGGGAACGCTACACAAACCATTGGACGATCACTTGGAGCACGTTAGGTAATTCCAGGATATTTTGCTGGTTTCTGTCAAAAACACCCCTGATTAAATGAACTATAAAAAGGGAAGAAGATCTTTTGCACATGGGCCAGACTCAAAACACATCTTGGCACCAAGGACATCAGGGGATTAGTGCACCTATTGGTTCCATGTTCTAAATTTTGCCATTTTCTATCTCACTTGGAATCGAACTGGGGAGTCCAAAGCATTTAAAGCCAGTTTGTGCATAATTGAAAGCAAAACGATGCTGAAGGGATCTGCTGACTCAGGGCTTTATTAAGACAAAGACTGAAATTTAGATTTTGGTGGACACTGCAAACTCCCATTGCTATCTGAAACACAGACATCTGTATGAACTGTCTACTTACATAACTATAAAACAGCTAGGTCAACTTCATTTTCCCTCATCCTCTCACAAAAGGTTAATACTTTCAATAAGGACATAATAAATATGTTACTTCAAATCTTTTCACAGCATGCCCACCTCATCTTTAAATTCTGTTAATCCCATATTTCAGGGCTTCCACGAGTTTGCTGCAAGGATCACAAAGACCTTATATATCAAAAGAAGGAAAAAAAAATTACTCTGAGGGTTTTTACTACTTTCCCCTGATGCACTGAAGATAGCCATAACTAGGACACCAAGAAGGCGACAGTGACATTAGAGCCACTGGTTATTGGCTGGCATATTTTACTCATGTACACAGAATTCAACCCACCACAAGATTCTGCATTAAGAAGGAAAGAGCTTTCCTCTAAGCCATATTGACAGCGATCACTGAAGGTTTTTTGTCTGCACTGTCAGCATCCGAGGACTACCTGGGAACCTGCAGTTCCCAGACCTTCGGACACTGCTGATGACTTTGATTTCTCCTGCTCTCTTCCTCTAGTGTATTATAGCCTTTTGGTCTTTTTCATCAGGTCTTACATAAGTCATTGGAAAACATTCTGGGGCAAGTAGAGGTATGACAAATACAATCTCTGGACTCTTCCAGAGAATGTATATGGTGTGATTGCTTGTAGGGGTGTAATGCGTCAGTCCAGTGTCCTGCACCATCTAGAAAAGGTAATAGTTAAGGTGTATCTATCTAGGTTATTATATGGTGCACATCACTAAAGGATAATTTCAGCAGCAGGTAGAAAGAAGTTAATATATGACAAAAATGATGCACTAACTCTTGTAGCTCTAGAAAAACTCTTCTGTACACCATTTTCATGATTGTAATGACAGAAGGGGTAGAATGTCTGAATTAAGACATTCTTTCCCCATTTATCTCTTATTTCCTTCGGATGGTTCCCTTCTTCATGTTGACCCTTTAATTGCCTGCAACTAATTAGTATAGAATAAAACCAAATTCCTTTTGCAGTGTTTTCAACTTGGATATATTTACTCACTCATTCACAGCATGGTCACACAGAGGTATCACCACAACACCGAGGGTCAGCACTGCAGCAAACGCCTGAAAACAAACAGCAACCGGGGGGAATGTGACATTTCCCAGTACAAGGCCAAAGCTTTCCTCCTGTGGCACCACAGCCCCCACTGCAGAGCTTGAGTAGGCCTGCATGTAGGAATCAGGAGAGACATTACTTACGATTATTTCTGAGTGAACAGTGCATTAGTTTAAAAAGTTTAATAAAAGTATCACTAAACTATGACTTTTTAACAGAATTATTACAAGAAAAGGATGGACCTGAGAGCTTACAGCACCTAGAACAAAGACTGCCTGCTTGGAGCGGGAGAGAGGTCTGTGCATGACCGTACTCAGCCCACAAAATCTGATACCCCGCTGTCACTAAAAGGACAGGCATTTTACTGCCCTTCTGTTTTTCCCACTCTCAGCTGCACAACTCTAACCCTGCCCTTGCACCAGCTCTGCTGCTCATGGGACATTTCTTCAAGCTATTTGAGCTCACTGACTCAGAAGTTAGCAGCTAACCAGCCCAAAACAACCTGTTCTGGGGGACCTATATCTCCTTTCAGCAACAGCAATCAGATCAGCCTTTCTTCAGTAACTGTACCCTAAGACCACGACCCTGAAGTGAAGTCTAAAGGAAATTCGGGTGAAAGGCAAATCAGGTTCAGACCTGCTAGGCCAGACTGAACTCCACATTCTCCAGGAAAGCTGGAAGTTAGTACAAAAATACTTGGCTCATAGTCTACTGTGCCCCTTCTCCTGTCTACACAAGGGGAGGATGAGCAGGACACTTGTGTAGCAGCCCAGAAGATCTGCCCTCACGGAAACCCCCACATACAACGTGCTGGGTATTCATGCAGAAAGTTGTTTAGACATGTTCCTCCATCTCCATGTGGGTCAAAAAAATCATCTGAAAGCCTCTACATTTGCTGTCCCAGGAACACTCTGACTTCATATATGGGCTTCAGCTTTTCAGTCCTTATTCTAATGCCTTTCAGGTTCAGTGAAGCTAAGCCATACAGGATTTTTACGAAGTGTTAATGGGCTGCAGTGACTCTATATAATCCAGCACTGGCTGGTGAGTTATCACACCCCATTGTCACTTCATTAGTTGGCAGCCTGGGAGAACACAGGTGCCTCCTCTGTGCTCAAGGGCTGAAGTTTCTCACATTGGTGGAGAGCCCAGGAAAGCACCCACCCGCAGCTGCCCATCCTCAGGATCAATATTGAGAGTCCTCAATACACTATGTAATCTTTGGATCTCAGGGGAGCGTTTTTCCCCAGCAACTTGTTCAGTAGTATACCCATCAACTACTTCATCAAATCTGCCTCCACACATTTCTTGTCTCAGTCTTTCAACAAACTCCTATACTTTTCTTTCTAGATACAAACTCGGGAAGCCTTTTGGGGAACACTTAATTCCTCGTTTTGTAGAGATAAAACAGGACACAACCAACATATCTGAACCGTTAAACTATTTTAGGTGCATAACACTAGAGCAACATGGAGACAGACACATCTAGGAGGAAATTCAAACCCTAGGACAGGTTCTGAGAATCAGTGTGAATATCTCTCTAAAATGTAAAAATAAGGGAAACCAAATGTATGCAGCCATCTTGGTGAAGCTCCACTGGCAACCAATTATGCCCCCAGCCTTATTTTCAAAAGTGTGTGCATGTAATGGTGTGTGCAAAAATGAACAATCAATAGCATCCTTCATTTATATGACTTACCATGATTGCATCTTGCAGCCATGGTAACTGTGCGCCCACCTGAGGAACCGTGTGAACAGATCTGCAGAGACGCTGGGCTGAGAATACCTTGTTTCAAGTAACTCTGAGTGACAGTCATGTTCTACAGAGTAGCCTTCACAGCAGCAAACTGGTCTGTGTGCATTACATATATATAAATGCGCACACGTGTGCATATTCATATGTAAACAAAACATGATTGACCTAATCCATTACATTAGTGGTGACAGTAAGGAAGAAGCATCAAGGAAACATCTTCAACGTGCTGCTACACATGCATACAGGGTCAGTGAGGACACTGCTGTGCATCCATGCTTCACGTGCATATACCTAAGCAGATAGGCAGTGGAATAAAATGGTGACACAAACTCCAGAGATGCTCCAGACAAAAGAAGTAGCAGCAACACAGAGTGTGACATCGCTGATGAACTCAGTGGCACAAACATCCATGCAAAGCTAGTGCTAACAAGAGCAAGGCCAAACAAACACATATACAACTTCTCTACAAAGCATGAGAATCCATTAGCACACGGGTCTAATTAAACAAGTCAGGAGATTTTGGAGAGTGGAGAAACCTCTTACTCCATCTTGTGTTAGAACTACTATAAAACCCATACAAAAACAGAGATTTGCCTCCTTGCTTTTTCTTTCAAAAAAGTCCTGTTCACATTTCCAGAGTGGCTGGCACCAGCCAGGGCAGGTTTTGGAATCCCAATTCCCTATCAAGAGAAGCCTAAAGGTATGATGGGGTGGTGAAATTGCCAAAGTGATGCAGTTCAATGGGGAAGTCTAGCCACACCTGAGATGACCATTTCTTTTTTTTCTGGTACAGGCCAGGAAAGAAGTGAGAAGGAACAAGAGGAATATTAATTGAGTCTACAGATGTTCACTTTCTATATTTTATTTCATAGTCAGCTAAGAGAGGAGAGTAAGCCCCGCAGGGCTACTTCAAGCTACAGCATTGCTGTTCTGATGTTGACTGTTTTGAGGAGAAAGCTGGAGAAAGCGCACTGGAGAAGCCAGCCGGGGGAGTCCAAAGGGAGATGCAGCATGCTGGGTGAGTGTCAGGAGCATCAGAGGTTTTGAAAATGGATTGAAAGTTGCGGCTGTCTACCTCACAGCATAGATTTTGCTGTCTGCTCTGCAACATACAGTTTCTGTCCTGTGCATTGCAAACACACACTTGGCTGGCCTTGATGCTGTTCAGGTCAGTCAGCTCCTCTAGGATTCTGTTCACGGACCGTTATTTTTAGAGAACGGTGGATGACATCTCCTATTAAAGAAGTCCTAACACAGAAAACCAAGGCTCTTTTAGTCAGTTTAACCACCAGACAAAGCCTAAACACATCAGATAAAGCATTCTACAGCCCCTACATTCATTACCAATTAATTATTGAAAGGGTATCTATTGAGTGTTTTAATATGCATAAAAGTAAAGACAATTCCAGTTGCCACGCAACTGGCTGAGAATCATGTAAACATAAACGCCGTAGTTTCATTTTCATGAATAATCTTACGTATCTGGAGAGAAGGGCTCAGCAGAGCCACCATACATCAGAGCATAGGAGTAGCATTAAAGGTGCAGGGGAATTAACCACTTGGTAGCTGGGAGACTACATTTTAGGAATTAATTTGATTATCAGAGTAGCAAAAAAGGCCAGGACCTTGAATCTGTAGATTAAAGTATTGTTGTCTGGACCTTGGAATTGCATCCTACAGATAGACATGGAATATTTATATAAGATGCAATCAAGAGAGGTCTTATTGACAATCAGACATAGCTCAGCATGCCGCCTGGTAACACTTGTAATTATACAGATGAAAAAAATGACAAAAGGTGTATGCGATCATTCCAGCTGATCTCTACTGTTTCATACAGACAGTATTAATCTCTGTTTGGTTTTGTTTAAAGTACAGATGGTTCCACTGAGCATCAGAGATTCCAGTACATATCCAGAGTAGAATTGCATACTTTCTCCCCCAAGAAATTTGCTAGAGATGAACTTTAGAAAAACAAAAATATTTGTGAGTGCAGGTCAAATATGCGAATTATTGTTGTAAATAAGAGTTCAAAAGTTTTCAAAAAAATAGAATTAAACATTTTTACTTCAGAAAAGATACATTTTGAGTTGATCAACACAATCTTTTGGGGTTTTTTAACATTAATTTTTCAGTTACCCCAAGAATAAACTTTACTGTTTGGTTTGTTTAAAAAAAAAAAGAAAAATAATGATTTGCCAAGTGCATAAACTGAACAACATAAAACCAGCAGAAATATCTCCCACATTTAGACATGGCAACTAAACACATAGTTTCAATTCTAGTCCATCTTTCTCAAAAAAACCTTTCTCCTGTAGTCTAAACAATCTGATTTAGTTGTTAGCAAGCTCAAGTTCTGTCTTAATATCTAATTTACAAACTCCTGAGCTTGTTTATTTTTCCTGCTGTACTCTTGCAAGGGCTGCAGTGTGCCTTATTCACACTGAAGACCTGTATCCTCCAGATGATGCAACTGTTATTCTCTTTACCTGTTTTAGAGTTTTCTCTTCCACCTCCCATTCTCCTTTGCTGTTGACAGACCTGCCAGGGAGCAGACTCTCTTAGGTTGTAATTTAAATCACATGAGTAAGAACCTGAACCAAATTTGTGTAAGTGATTGATGGTTTTAGCTGGTATACATTTTTGTTCTTAGGGTTTTTTTGCTGCTCCTTTTTTATACCTGCATGCAATTTATAAGAGTAGGCAGTATGGTCTTAAACACAGCTAATATTATTCCTTAATCCACTCAAAAGAAATGTTTGGCATTTAACTTTACAATAAAAGGTATCAATTAAGAACTGTCAATGTTTTCAGTAGCGATATCTAATTACTGTAACTTGCTATAGGCTATCTTGTTAAATTCTAGTTGAATGACTAAGTATTCCTGACAAGTTTAATGCATTATTAAAGGTGTAATTACTTGGTTATTGCTCATGTAATTCTGAGTTAATTACATGACATCTAAATTCATCATTTTTATGTTTATTGAACTTTAGTAAATTCACTTTTAGCCACTGCTTGATATTTACACCATGACTCCCTCTCCTACTCATTTTGAACTTAAAGGAGAATGGTGCTGCATTTTCTCAGCACAGCAGGAGAAACCAGGAAGGGGGAAGGGTCTATAACCATAACAAGTCTGATTTTTCCTATCAGTTTTCCATTTTCCTGTGCTTTCTTTGCCTGCTACCATTTAACCACATCATGATTCGGAAGATTAGCTCAATTTTCAACACAAGAAAGTTAGGCTACAAGTATTTTAAAATACCTGAAGTGAAATTGTGGCCCTACTAAAATCAATGGCAAAGCTCTCATTGTCCTGAGTAGAGATAGGGTTTTACCTTTGGGAACCCTTGTTCTGGGAGCAGAGCACGAACTACCCAAGGGGCTCTGGGATACAGGATTTTATCAATGTTGGCATCAGTAGTCAGATGCCAAAGGGATGTCTCCATGAATCAGTCACTGTAATTTCCACTCCCAGCATTCAGAAGAAATGTATAAATAAACAATGCATTTGAAATTCCCTTCTACTACTTTGCTTCCTCCCTATATAATGGCTTTTCTTCCACCCTTGATTTGTAAACATGGACTCTTATGCTCCACCTAGTACATACCATAGTCCTTTGCTCCCCAGGGCCCACGCTGTGTTGACCCACAGCAGGTGGAAAAAGTAAATAGTGTCCATGCCACAGCTACCAAATGAAACCCTTGACAGACTCTAGTGCCATCATATACAGTCAGTGAATCTGAGGATATAAATTTTGTTTCATTCCCATTTGGAAGAAGGATCTTCAATTAAATATAAATTGATTTTCTAATGATTTTTTTTCTGCTCATGATTGGTAGATTGTTTGAAACTGTTCCAGCCCAACAATGTACAGACAGAACAATTAAACATGCATCGTAGTTGACAGCAGGACTGATTTTAAGTCAGTAAATGCAATTTAGTCCTCTGATTTTTGGCAAGAAGTGCACCTAGCAACAATTATGAAGGAAGAAAATACTATTCTAGCAAAACGCTGCAACCATCATGCCAGTCAGAAAGCAAGGAGGAAATGCAATGGGGCATTCGGAAGTTATTTCTGATCTCATGGAATCCCTCCCTCCTCCACATTGCATATAACACTGCAGTTAGTGCACCTTTCAATTAAGTAACTGTCTCAAGTAGTTAGTAATGGCTGAGACATTAGTAGAGGTTTGAACAAGTTATTTGGCAGATCAGATACCACACTGTCATTGTTGATAGTGATTCTTAGGAAATTAGGAACCCACAATCAAAGTTTTCAAACTATATTTAAATTTCAGTGTTGACAGAAAAGACTCAAAACTGATTGATTCAAACCCCATTAAGCTTAGTTGGAGTTTTTCCATTAATTTCAAAGCCCTCTGGACCAAACTTTAAGGCATGGGCCTTCTTTAAAATCATACTTTTTGATGTGCACAGAGAACAATCAGAATAGGATTAAAATCCTATTAGATGTGAACTAAATTAATAATTTAAACCTTACTCTATAATGATACATTGACAGGCACTGGTTTACCTTCTAAACTCTCTCGATGTAGTTCTGATCCTACCCATTTTGTTAATAAGGTATAATTAAAATTGTGATCCTTACATCTACAGGAGAATACTGACGGTAATTATCCATGCTGCCTTAATGGTCGGCGGTACTCACCTCCCAGACCAGGACACAGCTGTGACAGGTGCAATACAAGCACAGGACATAAAGACAAATTGTTCCCTGAGAAGTTACAATGCCACTGTCAGAGCAACAGACAGAAGTACACTCAGAAAATGTGAGAGTGCAAAGAAGCACAGAGAATATTATTTTTCAAGAAACACAGGAGATGCATAGTAGCAATTTAATCCTTGATGTGACTTTATGGGTATCATAGCCTTGAACAAAACCACTGGAGCACAGCTGATGCTTCTGAGCCAGCCAATGGTAGTACAAGCCACAGTGTTTTTCAAAGCTGGACCATTGTATATCTCCAGTTTAAACCAGTTTAACCTTTTTCATCTGCAGATGATGTTGGCCAGGACAGTCTAAACCTTGCTAGAGTGAACCAGTAGAAGTAGGTGCAACATTTTCTTGAAGCAATCAAAGTAAATCCCATTTTCTATCAGTCTAATAAGGAAAGTTTGGAGATTTTCAGCTTGTATTTCCTAGTATGTTAATTTCATCATTGCCCACATATTATTCTGCTTGATCTGACCTGAATCTGACTTACTGCATTTCCCAAACTACTTTTCACTCAGCGGTTAATTAAAAGATTTGGTCCCTGACACACTGCTTACAGCCCTTATTGGCACCCATTAGCCCAGCTAGACTAATTCTCCTGAAAAGCAAACCTCCTTATATTCCCAGGGTCAAAAGTTCACAGCCAATTCCCTAAATCTTTAACATTAGCTATTAGTTCATTATTTGAACCTACTCTGCTGTAAGAAGCTGTATTCAAATGTAGGCATAAAAAGTCATTCAAGAAAGACACTGTCTCACACAAATTCATTGCTTGACAGTCTGCTCCATCACTGTCTGTACAACATTGGGATTGTAAACTGCAAGACATGAATTTTTTTTTTTTTTAAGCCTCCTTTGAGTACCTTTTTGCTTAATATACAACCAACAAAGAAAGTGCATGTTGCAGTTTACACTAAGCAACTAACATACAGATTGTGCCTCAAAATTACCTCAGCTGTTTATTTTCCTGTGCACAGACCCAGGGCATAGCATTGTCTTTCAGGCACATACAGGACTAAAATCCCTATACAAACATCACTATCACACCAAAAGCAACAGCAGCAGTGTTCTGATAGTCCCATTTAAAGAAGGGTCAAAATTCAAGACCGTACCTCAGCTGAGACTGTAAACAAATACACACCCATGTTCACACACACATAACCACATTCTCACACACACACACGTGCACGCTTATCGGCACACTGAAATTCACCCCATTTTAGAGATAAAAGATAAACCACAAAATTTAGATGTGGATCTAGGTGGTAGAGCCCCCAAAGCCCAGAATCTCTGAGAAATCTGGCTCTCGGGCTTTGGTTCAAGCCCATCTTTACTGTACCGAGATAAAGCTAGAAACAGTCTACTTGGGTAGGTGTGTGGGAAGAGAAAAAGGCAAAGTTTAATTATAAAAACTATGTGGCCATGCAAGCATCCTACTTAAGAGGAGTTGTCATTAAACTCAACCTTTCCCCCTTGAACCTGGTGTCTGGAATAGCTCAGACACCAATGACGACCTTATGTATTTCTTTTAATTATTCTGAAGTAACCTCCTCCAGCTCACTACAAGCCCTCAGCTACTTCAAGCAAAGACATTCTAATGATTTCGATTAAATCTTGGCCTCTCCCCAACAGAGCACAAATTAAAAGCATTACTAGGAGGATACAAGCTTCAGTGCTTGGAAGTGTTATATAAAGAATGGGGAAAGCTGCCAAGAGCTTGTTGTCATTTCATATGCATGGGGGATGATTAACCCCTTGGTGGCTTTTCATGCCCTGGGGAGATCACACATCAGGTTCCCTGAGGGTCTCCTCCTCATGACTGTTCCCCCTATTGCACTTCAAACTCTTTTTAACTTGATATTTGGAGAAAATGCTTCTTCCAATGAAGCACTGTCATATTTAGACTCCAAGATCAGCTGTGTTATAATGACATAATTTAGAGAAGAGATCCCTACAAATACAATTCCAGAGTGTATCTAACCACCCTATACATGGCTGCACTTTTACACATAATTTTCATTTTCACATACACATTGCCTCAGTAGAAATCTGTGAATGCACAGAGTCTGAGCACAGCTTTGCTGACATCCATCACTTCATCTGAGGGATCAACTCCATCAGCTGGTGGCAGCAGCAAATTGTTATCCTCTGGTGGCCCAGCCCCTAACAGGGGTAACAATACACCTTTTGCTAATGTAATGCCCATCACACTATGTTATGTCTCCTACTGCTGATATTAGAAATGTACGTCCAATCTGTGAACAAACACAGAGGGATTTTCTTTTAACATGAAATCACGGGGATCAAAGCAAAAACATTCTTTTAAAAAGCAGCTCTATACATTACTTTTTAACAGCACGTTCAGCTGATACTGATTTAAAAAATAAAAGAAACAACAAAACACAAACTGGGGTAACCATCAGGCATGCTTGAAATAAATACACAAAAATCTCATGTAAAACAATTGTCTCAAAGTACCTATGCAAGAGTGGGAATGAGACAAACTTGGGTTAAATCCTGGTGTCATTATAAGCAACAGAGACTTGCATGTTTAGCCTCTCTCCCCTTTCTTATCCATTTTCTATAATGTTAAAATGTAAATAATGAATCTAAATAATTGAAAAGTACTTTCAGATCTCTGGATTAAAAAAAGTAAAAAGTAGATACAAGACCAAACTGCCCCAAAGAAGGAGTAATTGTCAAATCAGTCATCAAAAGCTGCTTTACCCAGGTTCTTATATGCAAAACCAACATATGCCTACAAATCTTAAATTGTATCTTTCACATGTGCCCATTTGCACTCAGGTAAATGAGAAAAAAACATGAAATCAGCACCATCCGTCCACTCACACCTGCTTTGCACGGTGGTAATTGAATACCTGGGTGTCAGGCAGCATCCGAGTGCTAGAACACCCTATTACAGAGACATGCCACAGGGTTTCATGGGCGATGCAAATCAGAGGGTCAAAGTTAATTAGCTACCAACAGAACAGTAAAATCAGCAAAGAAGAAATTGCTATATTCAGGTGTTTGGTCCAGTATTAAAAAACAAGAGAGCAAAAGCATCCCAGCAAAACCTTATAGAATTGATTTAGAAAATGTATTTTGAAATGTGGTTGAGATGAGACACTTGGAGGTGGCGTGGGGGAGCTGACGCAGCCTTGCAATGCCTCATTCTCCAGATTTATACAAACGAAATCAAGAAAGCACTAAACCAGCAGGAGATTATTATCTCTAGAGATAACTACAGTTTCATTTTAAAAACAATCAGCGTCATCATCACTGTATTTTCCATTTCTCGAAACACAGGAATGTGATGGAATATCCAGCTCCTTCCAGAAATCAAAGCAACTTTCTGCCTAAAGAAAAATCTCTGTAAAAAGAACAAATTCATTTGTTAGAATTTTTTAAGATGTTATTGTACTGAACCTGTGCTTCCCCTCTGCCTGCATCTCAACAGTCCCAGGGCTCACTGATATTACTATTTCTGCCCAACAATAAAATACAGTGGCTGCATCTTCACCTCAAGGTTAAGGACATAATTTGCCAAATATTTTTTCTGATGGCAATGTCAGCTTAAACACCACCAAAGTTTGAGTGGTTGAGCAAGGAGGGAGCACTGATACAAACAGCTAATTGCTTTAGCCAAGCTGGTTTCCACCCAGGCTGGTGCAGCGGGAAGGGTGGCATTGGTGTGGGTGCCAGTGCCAAAAACAGGTATGTGAAAGTCCACCACAGCATCCCATCAACAAAATGTTTTCTGGTCTGATTGAAAGCTGCCAGGACTGTTTTGCCAATTATCAGGCCTATCATAAAGGACACAGCCAGCATAAAGATGAACCAATAACCAAATTGTATTTGATACAAAAGGGTCAGTACATGGGTGAGTGCTGGGCGTACAAACAAGTCAGATTATACATAATTGACATCAATCCCACTGACCCCAACAATGACACCACACAACGAACAATGGGTGGAATAAATGGGGACATGCAGTCTCCCATAAAAGGGACAGGAGACAACCGAGTCAACAAACCAAACACATCAGACCAAGGAAGCCACATACTGAATCTCTACACAGCCCGCGTTTACAAAGGCCAGACCTGACTGGAGCCCAGTCCCAGGGAGGCGGGATGTCCTTCCCCAACAGGGAACTCTGCACAGGGCATGCCCCTCACACACAGACACTGCCCCTCCTGCAAGGGGTCCCAGCTTTTATCCCCAAGTGGGACACCTGACCTTGGGTTACTGACTGCGGGACCCCTGGGGCTCCTTTACCCAATGGCTCTGTCTGCCAGGCCGGCCCCACCCTGGAGGGAAGCCTAAAGGCAAACTCACCCCCCTTTGGGAAGGGCTGTGGGAATCACCCACATGTCAGCCTTAATTTGGGGCTTGGGGTTGAAACCCCAGAATTTCAAAGACTCACAGTTTTTAGTAAAAGACGATGTTCAGGATTGCCCAGATGATGTAGAAGAGAGCTTAGACCTACAGAAATGCCACTAAACCAGATTTCGCTTAGCCAAGCAGTGTGAAGTTCTCTTTGCACAGCATCTTTCCTTCACTACTAAAGACCTTCTCCAGCGTCCTTCTCCTCTCTCTTCCTTTTGCCCCCTATCATTTACCATCCTCTTTTCCCTTTGCTATTGAAGAGAGAGGGGCAAATCCAAAATTAAAAACATGTTTTCAATTTTGTAGTGAAAATATGCAGATTGTCAACTTTTTACTTGAACACTTCATATTTTTCAACCATCACTATTTGAAAAATCTTTACAAAGGAGCCACTATCTTTAAAAAGAAGCTCTGGAGCTACTTCAGAGAACAGAAGCACGGGGTTGAAGGTAGTAAGAGAAGAGGGAAAAAAATTATTAACTGTGTAATAATCACAGCACAGTATGCTTAATAGTTCTCCTTTTTTGATTCATCCTGACATCTTCATTTTTATCCTCTTGTTACAATGCACTAATGCTGCTTTGCTGAGCAACTCAGGATGAAAATTCCTTAATATAATAAGAAATCCCCAATCAATTAGGATGTCAAATCAGGAAATAATTCCCTACGCTACATCAAAAAGACCCACTCCTATCTTTTGTCAGTCATTGGATTGAAATAAAGAGGTAGCTACACACAAAGAAAGCTGTCATGTCAAACAATACATCCTTCACTTGCTCAAGATATAAACACATTAAAATGTGGCAGGAGAAAGAGTCAATCGAACCCGTTTAATGGAATCAGCTAATTGGATAAATTACACTTTGATAATAATGATAATCACTGTGGAGACATCCTGTCCTGCAGTTCTGCTGTTCAGTACTCATGCTTGCTACGTACCTTCTCACTTGATTCCTTATGCTAGTAAGTGTGGTGTAAAACGCCTAAAGGACCAAGCCCTGCTTGACTGAAGGTTTCATCCATAAACCCGTACGTAAACCAGGCCTCTGGAGTTAGGGTAATAAACTCAGTAAACGGGGATTACAGGCACAATAAGCAATATAGCTCTTTGAACCAGGTTCCAACAGATGACGGGAAACTGAAAAATTACTTGCTATGAATACACATCACTATTCATGCACACAGAATTCTTTCTACAAATTCATATTGCTAGAAAAGATGTAGGCTGGAATAAATAATATTAACCAGCTTGCCATTAGCATATGGCAGGCACACACTTTGAGGAAAGTTCTAACATTAAGCAAACATTTAATAATTAGTGTAACTATCCATTTATTGAATTTATATATTTGGTTCTAAAATGAGAACATTTAAAAAATTAAGGGAATTTTACCAAACAATCTCTTTTACTGATCCAAGCTGAGTAAAAATTTAAGAAATATACAATAAAACCCACATATCTGTTTCATCATTGTTCTAGTGCACATTAATTAACAGTTCACAGAAATCAATGCATTATGAATGGTCTTGACTCCCAACTCATTTTTTTTGAGCCTAAAAGCACAAAGAGCAAGAATATTATAGGCAAGAAAGCCCCATGTCACACTCAATTCCTCAGGGGCGCAGTCTGTGCATGCAGCACCCACCTTCCCCTGGCCACCACCACAGTAACAGCCTGCAGTGGTGCACTATTGACTAAGTAAGGGCCCAGTCCAAGTTTAAATTAACAAATTTTTACTTATTTTCTTTTATAACAAAAGTCCAAGCAATACAGCAATCAAAGGAAACAAGATGAAACTGCAGCCTAGGGTCTGGATGCAAGGAAAAATGCTGACCTTGTTGGACATGAAGAGGTACCACTGGCTCTCTGCTCGAATTCTGCATTCCCTTGACCATCCTAAACAACTCCAAATCACAGCTCCATTCAGAATTAGACATTTCCAAATTGTACACAGAGTAAAACACAAAAAGGAACAAAATGAATCCTGTTATGGGTCATTGGGGTTTTTGGGTTTATGATTATTAAGATAAATCCAGAAAGACTAAAGCTTCTTAACAGTCTGCAGAAAGAGAAAAGGCCCTGTGATAATTGATTTCAGATAAAAATTGATCAAGTAGTTTTTGTAAGGCATTAAAAAATGGTATTTTCAAAAAGTAATAAAAATTACAAATATTAATTTCTTATATATCCTTAAAGACACATGAGGAGTAGCCAGCCAAGATCCCCCTATCAGATGGTTGGCACCATCCAACAGAAGCAGGCTTCACTTGCAATTTGATTTGCACAACACAGGGTTGAAATGAAGGGCACTGAATTTCTCAGCTACTACATGATATGCATCCAGCCTGGGATTTCATTTATCAGAACTTTTTTTCTCACGTAAAGTATCTTTTAGTCACACCTAATATTTGACTAAAAAGTGAATGGTCTTAAGGATCTTTACTACTATTCCTTGAAGATGTAGAAAAGGAGAAGAAAGTTCAGGGGTTAATTTAGCCCATTTTATTTTTCGTGTCATTTTGGAAGCATGTAGAAGTTCACGCTTACCAAGGTTCATGTTCTGGCATTCTGCAAGATGCAGTCATTTAAAATCAGGATCTGGAGCACAGAAGAAGTTAATGCTTGGAGGGAGCTATGTTATTTGGCTCCTGGGAATTCCTCAAGATGCAGTGGAAAGGCTTGTCTTCCCTCTCAGAACCATCTTACACTACATTGTAAGAACAGAGGACCAAGATGAAAGCTTACACACAACACTATGGCGTAAGGAGATCACTATCCATGAAAAAGCTAACATTTATAGTTGAATAAAAAAAATCTGCATTAAAAATTTGATGATGTTCTAAAATAAAAAAGTGATTTGTCTTCATCTTCCTTCTTATTCAGAGGCTACTTGCTACCGCAGTGTCCAAGCAATATTACTTAGAATAAACTCATAGCAAAAACACGAGTGGAGTTTGTGATGTCTCTTCTCGCCTATGAAAGAGATGGGAATTGGAAGAGGTATAAAAGCTCCATCTGAACCGGGTTTAATTCTAGAGTTCAACTTCATATTGTTATTTGTCTTGTTTTCAGGCAATAAGTTGCACTATCTTCTTAATAAGATTTGAAATCTGATTTCTCAGCTGAAAATTGCGTAGAAAGGATGCTGTATCACTGCTGTACTATTTAACAGTGGAAGGATCTTTTAGGAGGGAAAGACCGCAAGATTTGTCAGAGATGGTAATCGCTTAAAAAATCCTCTTTCAATAAACTGCTTAAACATCACTTAGCCCATAAGCCACAGATTCAATAGCATCAGCAGTGCTTCTGTAAAAGAGCACAGAAATCATCTGTTGTTCCTTACTTCCTCTGGCTGGAAGAGACTTTGCTCCTCTTCTAGCCACACACTGACTGCAGGCTAAAATTAAGCCTAATCCTGTTCTCTCAGTTGTTCCCCAAACCAGTATCTCTCAAGCTACTCTTTTTTTCTTGTTGGGTACTTTTTTTCCATCTTCAAATAGGTAAAACAAGGTTACTGATTAGGCAAGTAATGCTTTGGAATAGCTGGGGTGGAAGGAGGAAATAGTCAGGGGAGAAATGGGAAAAGAGAAGGATTGAACTCCACAGAAGAAACCCTTCTTTCTAAGTGTTTTGTGATTTCACTTCCATTGAAAGGGTTTTTCACACAAAGGAGAGGAGATGTACCTAATCTTCCCAGGACTTTCTTACGGGATCCCAGTGGACAAGATTTCACAGTAAGACAGACTGCATGACTGGTTTCCTCAGTCTCTCTTCCATCCCCTATTCACAGAAGGTGTTTGCAGGGTGCTTTAGAGAAACACAAACACTAATCCAAAAAACAGTTGGGGAGTGGGAGTGGAAAATTCCTAAATTCTTAACTGTGCAACATGCGGTGTTTCAACAGCTTTTGCGAAAGCTTTTGAAAACATCAACAAGCCGTGCAGCTCCCAGCACTTTGCAAAATAAATGTACTCAAATATTAAGGCCGCAGAGGTGACTTTGTCAACCAGCAGAAAACATGACAACAGCAAAGCAGGGAATGCGGGGGAAGTTGTTTGGAATTTTTATTATTGTCAACTACGGAGATAAAAACGCAGACAGAACTCAACATCTACTCCCACAGGAAAATCACATTCGGCCTGGAAGTCTACTTTAAATGAAAAGCAACAAGAAGGAAAAAAATAAAGGCCCTTGAGCCAATTTCTCCATTCCCTATTTGGCGCAGCACTGCAAGGCAAGGAAAAGCTAAGTTTAAAGTATCTTTTCACCTTCTGTTCTCTAATCACCAGATTAACTGAGACCAGAGGAGAGGCTTGAGCCATTCCTACCAGTGAGTGGTTTAACCTTGACACCAAAAAGGGAGGTTCCACTTCCCCATAAATTGCGTGGTACCCTGTAATGAACTGCAAGAACCCCTTCAATGAGCAGTCTAGGGAGCTAAAACAATACCAAAATAACCCTGAAAGTATCTTCCTGCCGGAATTAGTTCAGCTCAGGATTACAGTGTAGGAACTGGGAATGCACATAGGAGAGGAGGAGAGGGAGTGGAGGAGGCCTGTCCCTTTCGATGCCCATCAGCCATTAGGTCACCTGGCTGCAGTGTCAGCAGTACCCGATTCTCTGCAACGATGACCCTTCCCGGTGATGTCAGAGGTCTGTGTCTTCCTCCCGTATCCTGCCTCTCTCACACCTTATTCCTGGAGATACTCATCATCATACGGCGTGTTCAAACACCAGCCTAGTTAACAAGTTTAGCAGCTAATTTGTGTCTCCAAAAGAGTGTAAAGAGCAGAAGTGTCACAAAATACTGGAAATACCATTTGAGGGTTGATTCTGGTAGCAGTACCACCCCTGTCCGCACTCTTACCTGCCCTTCCACCCACAGCTGCTAATACAAGTATTCCTAAGGCATCAGTAGGAAACGATGACATGTATAAATAAACTTTGTAAAATGAAAAGAGGAAAGTGAAGTGCAGACATTAGTCCTGATCACCTCAAAGATCTAACACAGCAATCAGATCCACAGATGACTATTTCAGCCCAATCCAGGGTGACAAGGAGAAACCCATGGCACTGAGAATGAGACCTGAGGGGGCCACAACCTTCTTAAACCATCCTTTCTGCAAGCACCAGAATAGCTACACCAGAGCAACCTTAGAGCAGTTTTATGATGGGCTTTTTACACTTCCCAAAAAACTCCATAGTCCACGACATTGACTTCAAGAGGACTTGTAAGGCAATCCTCCCCTAAACCACATTTTCCTGAAGTGCTTAAACTGCAGGTTGGCACAGGGACAAAAACAAGTGGAAACTGTTTGCACTCATATTGTTTTAAAGGGGGTGGGGGGAAACCTAAAAGGAATTTCAATTCTTTGAGGCCAATAATGTTCAAAGACAAGAGCAGCTTTTGGTATCAGGCCTCCATCTGGGCTGTACCCAGGATTCCCATCTCAAAGTCATTGAACCTTGCAACGTTTTATCTTATAGTCCTCAAAGGCAGTAGCACGTTGATTATGATCCATTTTTTAAACATACAAAGCAAAGGAATATATTTTCCATATGTTTGTCATATGTTTAGTTCAAGTCCCATTGCCAAATCTTAGCACAGCTGATGTGCAGTCTATTTGTCGGGCCTGACCTTGGAAGAGTTTAATCTCAACTGTGCATTTCTGCCTGTCTGATTTGTGCATAGCCACTACAAGTGTTTGTATGCATGGAGCAATTATAACCGAAAACTTCTATTTCTTGAATACTTACCTGACAGCCCATCATAAAAGACATGTTTTACAACATAGCTAAAAAGTTTTGTAAAAACCTTTTTATTCTTTTTTAGACAAGCACATACGCACAGCCAAGTACGGGCTACAGAAACTATCTACAAACAAGAAAGGCCAAAACCAAAAAATGATAAAGCTAACAGAATAACATAAATGCACACACTATTTGCACACACAGTTACATGGATTTTATCACTACAGTGTTTGAGTAACATGGATTTTTTCACTACAGTGTTTGAATTTTCTCCAGTTACACAGTTCTTTCCTTCCTTCTCCAGCTATAAATGAAATAAATCTATTAGTTTACATGGATTTATATAGTGTATGGAAACATAGAATTCCTGTTTCCACTTTTAGATTACTGAGTTTTGTTAAACTGTTCTGACCACAAGTATTCTTTCTAGAACTAAAATTTGGGGGGGTTTTAACCTAAATTATTTAACTGATTAATAATGGCATATTCAAACAAAAGGTAGCATGCTATTCAATAGATTTTTTTTTCATTTTTCCCTAGAAAAATTCAACAAAATGCTTTTTCTTTCTTCAAACTAGAAGGAAAAAGTGAAATTCATCTTAGGTAGAGGGAAAAGCTGGGACACTTTCCAGCCAGTTTGAACAGTTACTTTCCCAACAGGCCAGAAGGAACAGCCTTGGTGTGTATGTCATTTCTAAGGTGTCTATATTGCACTAGCAAAACAAACCAGAAAAACCCTCAAACCACCAGGAACCTGTGCACAAAATTCTTCATCCTCAATCTGTGAGAACAGAATAGACCTAGCAGAGAAATTCAACTACAGTTTTGTAAGGCATACGGCTGGTTAATCCACTGCAAACTCCACTGCACCAGACTCCAGAACTCATTTCTGGTTCTGCCACCAACACTGCATGGTCTTGGGCAAATCTCATCACCTGCCATTTTCCTAAATCCTTTCCAATTTGGGTTTTGAGTTTCCATTTAGATTGGACGTTTCTCAAGTCAGGAACTGGATGTTGTAACTTGTGTGCCCAGAATTTACCACTAATAAGGGTCAGCTCCCCACTCTGGCCCCAGCGCTTGGGATGATAGGTCAGGGTGAGACAACAGGAGCAGCCCACATGGCTATTGTTTGTGTATCTGCCTACAGAGATGCCAGGAACACTTTTACCCTTCATCTTTTTAAATAATTACCTTTAACATGTGATGAGTGGGCACAGCTCAAATCACTTAACAACACTGAAGAGCTAAAAGGTCCATGGAGACCTCAGAGTGCAAAATGATCTTGAGCAGCCAAAGAGGCAAGTTGCTGGGCTTTCCTGCCTCCATGGGTGATGGGGAGCAGGAAATAAGTTTCTGACCATACACATTCACACTTCTTCAGAATTAGAGACATTTCAGTTTGGGATACTTTGGGGAAAAATTACCTCTGTACAGTATAAAATTAACCCAAAAAATAACATGTTTAGCTCAAGCCTCTTCACTCATACACAGATGAGCTGATTATTCAAGTTTGCCTTGGCAGCTGGGGTTAAAAGGCAATCATGCAAGCTACTGCCTGGAGTAGGCATTTTCAAGCCAGTGTCCCTTCTCAACAGCCAAGAACAAATGTCCTCCCACAATTCTCTTAAGACTCCTTCCACTAACATCATGTTTCCTGTTACTCACTCAGGGCTCTCAGACTGGGTATTATTTTCCTATATAACAGGACAATTTGCAGTCCTTGCTCTCACTAAAATTCTCTTACTGATGATAATGAATTTCTTTCTGCAGTGATCAAACCAGAACACTCCAAGAACTAGGGAGAGATGAGCTGTTTCAGGCCCTGCTTCAAAGGGTTAAGAACATTCAAAGTCCTACAGGTATCTGCTGCTAAACCACATCCTGCCTCTACTACTGCACTTCTGCCTAATGTCGTTGTTGGAGTATAAGTGCCCCTTGTTAATCAGGTATTTTCTCTTTCTTTTGCATATGCTTCAAGCTGCTGTAGATGCCAACTTCAGTATTATGACTGCGTACACAATCTTCCACTACACCTCCGTACACCAATTTCTGCAACAAATCATCATATCCAGCATGAAGGTGGACACTCTACCTTGTACTACAAGCTCCCTGTGCAAGTTATTAATGATTAAAAGCAATTTCCTACCTTTATGTTCACATCTTCATTGCCCATGCACTTTGAAAAACAGTATCTAATACAAATGACATTGCTTTCAAAAGTTTCTGGTTTTGCCCAGGGGTAAAGCAATAAACACCTTGATGGAGCTTTTATCAATCAATTTTCATTTAGTTTCTTTCTATTAAAAGTCTTAAGATGCTAGACTTAACACCAGGAACAGCAGCAATGTACTTCAAGGTAAAACAACAGTATTACTCACAAGAATGTGAATGGTATGTTCTGCAATTTGTGGAGGTAGATCACATTGATCAACTTTATTGCAAATCACAGTGTATCATGGGATTCATTTGTTTTTTCAGATACAAAGCAGAGGACATTACTCTGACTTGAAAAGATTTTGTTTTGTATTAAATCAGTGAAGTAGCAAATATGATTTCATATACATTTACCAAATAAGAACAGCTATATGTATTGGGCAGCACACAATGTCACAAAATTATGTTTTAATTTCCCTAGAGAGTGGCTATGAAGGTCCAGATACCCCATTCCTAGTCAAATTCTGATTATTATATTAATAGTCAATGAAAATCAAAATTTTGATCCTGGATTGATTTAACAGCTTGACCTAGTCTGAGCAAGTGGTGTAAATTGAGAGAAGTTCCTATGAAGTTCCTCTAGTTTTACATCAATCTGTTTGAAATCGGAAACTTGGCCCAAAATGATAAAAAGCATGGAACAGCTGCCTATTGATGTCTGCATAGATTTGAAAGCTTGATGCAACAGCATTAGCATATTGATTTTTTTTTCCCCTAGGAATTTGCAAGAAAATAAATAGAAATTCAGTGTTTGATCCCTAATCTGAACAAACTTCAGGTCTTGCTTACAGTTTGGTACAGAAAAACAAAGCAAGGAAGATAAGATTTCAGTTTGTACCAGGCAGTTATAAATGGACTGCACTGACCACAAAGATGATGAGAGGCTCTTTTAAGTTAAAAGAAGAAAAGAAACATGGGTTGGAAATTATTTTCTTAGAGAGAAACATCTTGCAAAGAAATGACTGGATACTGAAGATATCCAATTACTATTGTTGTGGGGAAAGAAGCCTTTTCTAATGGACTGTTTAAACACAACAGCAATCTTACTAAAGATTTCTTAATCAAACCTAAAGTCTCATTGGAATTGCTTAAGTATCAGTGTGACAGGCACCTAATATGGGTCTGACCCAGCTTCTACTCAAGTAAACTGGAAAAGTACCACTGATCTCAAAAGGTATTAGATCAGGCCTGAGATAACCAAAACTGGTAAAAAGGAGGTTTGGATTTACAATTAATGCAGTTGCTGGTGTCACAAGTCAACTGATTGTAACTGAGGATGAATTCGGAACTAGAGCAGTTCTAAGGGAAACTAAATTTGCATGTTTCTCTTTATTTGAGCAGAAGCAGGTTCTTTTATATTCAAACTCCAGGGATTTTCAAAATCAATTAGCATGTTTTAAAGCCCACTTTGTCACTCAAAAATCTTGACTATACTTTGGGCTGGTCATCTAGAGCCAAGGAGGTTGAATTCCCAGATCTGAGAACTGGCAATGTTAATTGCAGTTAATTAATTAATTAATGCAATTCTAAGACTCTGCTATCAAAATTATCCTGGGATGAAAGAAGAACATGGGATCCCAACATTTCTCCCTTATAGCACTTCAAGGAACAGAACAGTACTTCTTCACCCTAGGTTCCTAGATTTGATAACTACACAAACAAAAATTCAGGGACTGAAAACGGCAGCCTAAAAATCCACTTAGGAATGCCTCCAGTAGGCCTGGGTCTGTTCTGGCTTCAGTCTTCCAAGGAAATTTTCCTCAGTCCTATCAGACCAAAGTCAGGGTGAAGAAGCTTCTCCTTGTCCTTAAAGGGCAGGAGCCTGGAAAGCTTTTTTCTTTCTCTCTTTTTAATAGAGGATGAAGTGAAAGGATTGCATGTCTGAAAACTTTGTTTCTGCTTCTATGAGCCCAGATAAATCAGTTCCACAAATATATGAGCCAGTATCACTAGCCAGGCACAAATATCAGTCAGTGAGATGGGGAAGCACCCCTCCTGCCTCTCTTCCCTGCCTCTGCCCCTGGAGATGGGTCCCACCCATTTCATTGCTCTAAATGTGGTATTCACCAGTCCCATCCATAACCTGATGCAACGCTCCAACACATCAAGAAAGGTGTCTTTCAGCAATGTTCAACCACCAGAAAAACTCAGTGCTCTCAGGTAACTGCCTCGACTTCCTTGTTAATTTCGGTCTATTTTTCTATCTCGTGGCCATTCATTATTTATGCAGTAGCATGTAGAAGTCCCATGTGCTAGGTACCCATGTGCAAAATGGAGAGAACAAACAGAAAATCCACTTCTCAAAGAGACTGCACCTTCATAGTCCACCTTTGAATCTCAACACACATCAAACTGTCTAGACAAGATGTTTACTTTTTCCTTTAGCCATTTACTCTTTCATTCTTTTTTTATCACCCCAGTAAATTTCTGATAATTATTTATTTGAATAGAAATTAAAATACATGAAAATACTTAACATCATGTGCGTAGAAACAGTCTGCGCTGGACCAGAATAAGTATGAAACCATGTAATAATAACCATGTAATTTGAAAGCCTTCTCTCATCACATACCCTGACTCCATATTGGGAGGAACACTTAAACTCCATCAGTGCCCATGGGAAGCAGACCAGCAGCTATTTGCTGACATGAACACAGAATGGTCAAAATATTTTTCTGCTCAGTATTTAAATCTTGGCTACTTCTTACGTCTACATAATGCTATGCGGAGTGCCAGGTCTGATCATGACCCACTATTTCCAGGCACATCTCTGCACTATTCCCTGAGGACCACAACTCAGACAGCTCATTCTAGGAGTCCTTTACAGGCAGATACAGGCTGCAGTGAGGCATTCGATGAGGTTCAAGAGCAGTTTAGGCTGTGTATGTAGACACAGCAGAGTGAAATCCTCATCTTCAACTGGGAAGTTAAGCATTTCCATAATAAACATAATAAATAACATTGACAGCAATCATGTGCCAACGCCTTATTTTGGTACTGATACAGGTGTGAAATTGTCCTTGCACCTGAATTTTCTGTGAACTAGTTATCATTTCCATTGGACTATTCATAAACAAAAAAAACAAAACAAAACAAAACAAAAAAGAAATCATAAGACAACTCTTCTAACGGAACTGCATTTTCCAGCACAGCTTCCAAAGCTGACATGGGTCAACACTGGAAATATTTCACATGGCACCTAACCAGAGTGGAAACAAATGCCAAGCATGATCTAGTGTCATCCAGATTAGCTCCCGCTGGTGCTTGGATTCAAATTAATGGGTTACCCTCCCAGCAAATGTCACAGGAAAACCTTGCCAGGAAACAGCTTACCAAAAGAAAAAAATCCTGTTTCATCTTGAATGAGGGATTCCATTTCAGTCAGAAGGTTCCTTCCCATTGCCTCTGTCTGAGCACAGCTTGGGAAATACTTCTGGGAAATGAGATCAAACAGGCATAAACAAATACGGACTTACACATATGCAAGGAACCAACAAACCAACTGAGCACCCAAGAGTATCAAGGCAATTCCTGCCCCCTGAGCCTCCTCCTTCTCTTTAGTATTTCCGATTCCATTCAGAATGTTGAAAGATATTACACACCTTTCTGAAATGAGATTGTTAACACTAAGCAGCTTCAAAAAGCTTTGCCTTCATTCCTTTTTGGGAGGAGGTTTAAACTCTGACAGTGGTCTAAGATGGGAGGACACTTCACATGGTGTCTGAGCAAAAGGAGACAAGTTCCTGGAAATCTTACTGACCAGAGAGAAAGGGCTGTCCATTTTTCTCACTGTACTTTACTTACAAGAGCTTCATCTTCAAATAGAAAAACTTTCCCATTTTAATTAGCT
Source organism: Athene noctua (assembly GCF_965140245.1). Taxonomy (NCBI): domain Eukaryota; kingdom Metazoa; phylum Chordata; class Aves; order Strigiformes; family Strigidae; genus Athene; species Athene noctua. The sequence goes on along the minus strand of NC_134052.1, from coordinate 4,898,785 downwards.
TTGTATACTTTAAGGTAGATAAGTTTCCTCTTTTGGATCCAAGGGGCTGAACTATTGGGAATTAGTCTTTTTGCGGTGGTCTTCCTCAGCCAGCTCAACTTCTTGGCCCAGCTTCTCTCATAAATGTCAGTGAACACTAAAATCAGAGCAGGAACATACGTTTGGAGGTAAAAAGGATGGTAGAACTGATTCATGTGATGGGAGCTGGGGTTTAGAGCATCACACTCCTAAGTGGCATCCTGAGCTAACCCACCTGGTTCTCTTACAGCACAGACTAACCAGCTGATTTTGAAGTAGTTATGAAGAAGTGATAACCCCAGCATGGCCATTTGTAGACTACAGCTTTCCAAAGGTACTACAGCAAGGAGCAGTAGTTGTTGGGTACAATTTCATGCACATGATGGAGTTCCTTTCCCCACCACAAAACATGAAAATTTAAGTATATTTCTTTTATGGGAAGCCTACATGCTAACATGCTCTGGGTTTCTTCAATCGCCAGGAAAACTAGAAACTCCCTTTCTTGAATGAGTGAGATTTCTTGCAAAATGAGATTACACCAAAAGGAAAATCATTAAATAATGCAGTACTCAGTTAAATGGTATGAACTGGAATCTGTGGGCCTTGAATACACACATTTGGATTACTTTAATAGAGCTACAGTTTTAAATCTACTGTACAGTTAATCAACCATAATAGAAATTTTTCAAAGACTTTTTGATGAAATTCAGAACCTTTCTAGCTAGTCTGAGATAGTATTTCTCTGAACCAACATAGTGAACTCAAGCAAGTGGATACTGTAACCCTTCTACCAGACTCTCCTCAGTGAAACCAGGAAAGAAATAAGTTTGGGTCGATGTTATTTCCCTCACTGTAGTGAAATTCTATGCTCAGTGTTACGAGGCAACACCTGTGAATAGCTGCTCTCAGATGAGGCAGTTAACCAATGGATATTCTCCAGTGAAACCATCACAGCTTCTCCTGGTAACACCGAGAGTCACGCTCAGAGCTGCCTGCACTACTGCTGGGTGCATAGCCCCATCCAGCTGCATCAGCAGCAGTTAAGAGATCTGACACCAGCCTTGGGCAGGGGTGTGCTCACCCCTTTTCTCACCTGCTCAGCCTTGTGAACAAAGGAAATGAGAGATTGCCTTCCTGTAAGGTGGAAACTTTACATTTGCTATTTCACTTAATAATAGATGTAATCTAAAATTAATTTGTTTCAGGAATTACAAGTGTTTTGCTCTTATAGTATTAAGTCCGGGAAAAAAATAGTTAAAAACCAGTTTACTTATTATCTTTTCTGCTGTTTGTTTACTCCTGTATGCCAGATGGCTTGGAACATGAAAACAGATCCACAAGATGACACATAATCCTGCAAATATTCAGTGCCTGGACCTCCGGTGGAGCTCGCTAGAAGTCCCATGCACATGGTGACTGAATGACTGCTTCATTTCTGTTAATAATCAGCTTCACTTTCTCATTCTCTCAAATTAACAAAGTATTGCCCCATTCAGGCTACAGACAAAGAATGTATGTCCCACACATAGCTGTTCTATAAATTAGTTTTCTTCTGAAATAGCATCAGAAAACAGTTTACCTCTTTTCAAAAATGGCTCTCCGTAAACCCACTTTGCTTATCAAGTCTCTTGGTTTTTTCCTTTTTAATGTTTACTACTTATCAAATTGTTTCTGAAGGTGACTTCCCCTTCGGGGTTCACCTGATCTTCTTCTACAAGGAATTAATAAGTGGTGTTGAATTTTTGGCATAACACTGATTTTTGTAACACTACGCTATGAAGTTATAAACACAGGAAACATCAGAGCCGCACATCCCCCATGACTGCCAGATACCCATTTAGCACCAGGCAAGCAGTGAGACCCCCTCCTTCCCCTGACCATGGGTCTTGCCCATCTTCTCCAGGGAGGACCTCACCAGGGGAAGCTGCATACAGCTACTGCCTCACTTTGCTACTACTGCTCAGCTCCTGCCTTCTTTCTTTCACTTTACCCTTCTCCTCTCAGAGCAGGATCTGGGCATGTACCTCTTCGTGCATGCCCTCGCTAGGGCTCCAAGTACACCATCTGCAGTAAAAGACACACTCGCAAAAGAAGCAGCTGAGCTGGAATAGCATTCCTGGTTGAGCACAACTTTGTACGCATGCTGTATAAGAAACACAAAGGTTAAGGCAGCCTTGTGCATGTATTCACCAGCTTCCTCTCCAGATGGGGCGAGACCTCCCAGACAACCATCTGTAGCACTGCTCCACATTCCTGCTTGCCTGGATCTGCCTCATGAATCTTTGAGAAGTCTTAAACAGCTCCACGAACCACCTAAACAGTTTGTAAACAAATTCATACTCCCTTAAAATGCTAAAGGAAAGGGGGATTTTCAAAGGGATAAAGTACAATTAAGCACCCAGACCTCAGTGGTCTTTAATGCCACTGTGGTGCTTAATTTCCTGTCTGTGGCAAATTAACAAATACCAAAGTCTTCCCTGAAGCTGCCTTCCAGGATCTCTCTACAGGGGAATCCCTCTCCTTGCCTGCCCACCTGCCATTAATATTAAAGTATTAGCGAAAGTGTCAAGCAGCACCAGGACTAGTGCATGTTAGGTGTTGTACAGGTAGAGGTAGGCATCATCTCTTTGCCCAGAACTACACGAATATTACCTTACTTCTTTCTTGAAAAGGATGGAACTATCAGCTGAGTATGTTGTGTGACACCAGAAAAGAGTGCCTGTATAGCTATCATGGTGCAAGGGTATGCTCAGATTTCCTTGCAACTACTGTGAAGGTCTACAACTATCGAAATCAATATAAAGTAACAGGACAAGAAAATAAAACAAAACTAGAAGGCAAAAAGGAGATGCTGAGAGTCACTCTATGCTATTTTGTAGGTGTAAATCTGTAAATCATACTTAATAATGTATCAGTTTTAAATTCAGATGTCAGCTGCATCTGTCCAAAGGTACCAACGCCTAATGAAGTCAAGACAACTAGAGTAAAATAATACTATGTTGTAAGGTAAAACTTTTGCTTTCCATTACTTTATCTGCATTTAACCTCCTAGAGGCTTCAGCCCAGCACAAGCCCACAGAATTAAATTCATTATTATTCATTATTCAAACACCATCCCTTTGTTTTCTAGAATAGCTTTGTAGCCTGGAGTCAAATGAGCTAAAGTAAAATTATGTGACTTGGCATTGAAAATATATTACCTCAGCTGCCAGAACGGATTTAGCAGAATATGTGCGCAGTTCGTCACTTCTTCCACAACTGCCTTCATGCACACAAAGGGGTATGACAGCCCCTGAGTTATGAGGGGCCATTCTAGGGGCTGTGATGGATTAGATTGTTTTATGCACTGACTTAAGATCTCATTTCCTGCAACATTCACAAGTGCTTTCTCCACGGCTGAATAGAAACCTGTTCTGTCCTATGTATATTGCCCTCCCTTGTTAGCCAGGAAAACTATAGATAGGAGGAATTCACACTAGAAAGAGCTCCCACTTGCTCAGGGATTCAGGCAAAGTCTCCATACAGGCTGAGACATTTAAGAAGTGACAAGCGGGTTCTCCCGGTGCTTTTTATTGAGTCCTAATCGATTTACTCTAGAATAAGGGGAACAGTTAGTTGCTCACAGTGAAAACAAGAGCAGAAAGCAAATTCTAATCACATCTCTGACAGGTCTCAGTCTGCAAATCTTAAAATGCAGAACTCCAGCTGTTAACAGAGGGACAACAGGATGAACTCTTCACCTGGGGCTTTCTGCACATTGCTAAGCTCCTCTTCTTACCAGATGCTACAGTCTGATAAGGTGCTAAATCTAGTTTTAGGTGTGGCACTACCAAACCAGAAGTGCCACAGACACAACGCTAGCTCAGGTGTGCTTCTGCATCACCCAGCTGCAAAGCCAGCTTGGGGCATTTTTGTCCTGCTGGTTTCTTACCTGCACTTCTTGCACTACAGCAAGCTGCGTGCCACTCTGCTCCAGACCAACTGTTTGCAGGGCCAGTGAGCTGCACCCCTGAACTCGTCCAAAATTATGAAGAACTATCCATTTTTGAACAAGGGTAAAGCAAACCCCTTTTTAACTTGCCTTTGCCACCAAACCCCACCAACTGGTCTCAATGTGCAGAGTCAATATCTTATAGTCCCTGCTGGAGCCAGCAAGCTGGCAGGAAAAGATGGCACTGGAGCAGTCTCCATGGTGAGCTCTGGTTAACTCGCCAGAAGCACAAGCACAGCCACTGCCGCCCTGTCACGCGGGTGATGGGGCAGTGCACCAGTCTGCTACCAGCGACAGCTGAGCCACAGTCCAAACAGCCATGTGTGAAACATGAATAACAATTTCCACCACTCCTCTACTGAGAAGATTAATTTCACCTATTTGAGCATTAACAATTTTAACTGTACTAACCTGATAAATATTGCCACTAATATTTCTTTAGGTCCTAGAAAATCACCAACTACATTAAAATTAATACAGATGGGAAACTATAACCACGTAGCAGTTCTTGCATCATGCAGTGACAACCAACCAAAGACCATAAGCACAGGCTAACATGTAATCACAGGCTAATCAGCTGGATTTTTCCCCTGTTCTCTTTGCTTGAGCTGTATCATAATAGAATCTATGAACTGCAAGGTACATGGTAATTAATCTTTGAACCACTTGTTAAGTTAAAGTGTGAGTTGAATATCAAGTCGAACGTGTTTGCAATCAGTCTTCAACAAAGGTGTGTGGAAAAATTACCAAACATAATAAAAAAAAAAAAAAAAGACACAAACCAAAACACAGAGCATCATCCCCTCCCACCTTAAATATGGGGTTAAAAGGGACTAAATAAAGTCAGTAGTAAAAATAATCTCTTGACAAGTTCTAGCCCTAATTTACCCCAGTGCAGTGTTAGGTAGAGGTGCCCTGCAGTAATACAATTACAAGAAAGCCAGCAAAATAGGCCTTCACTGAAGAATTCACTAGTTTTACACTGTAAATCTGTCATGTGACAAAAGAAAATTTTTTTTAAGTGTCTTTCTCCATCCTCCCCTGTCTCTGAGTTAGATGAGGAAAGGGGAGAGGGAGAACACACACACACACACACACTTCTCTCTCCTTCATGCATTTTTTTTTTAGTGTAAAGATGGCAATGACAATATTAAAATTAATGCAGGGATGCATGGAGAAAATATAATGCACTGGGAAAGAGATGCTCAGGGAAACCAAGCTAGTTTTTAAAGAGAAATCTGGGAGGCTGAACAAAAAAGACCTTGATAACTATTTTTATGGAACATGAAAAGTTTGAAGGCTTCCCCCCTAATTTTGAGCAATGCTGGAGAACAGAATGCTGAGCTAATGTTTACTATCATCAGTATGTCTTTCATATGTTACTAGTCCATCACTGTACTGTGCATGTGCTATAAAACAGATTCTGAAACATTTTTAATTTGCATTAACAAGAGTTCCATTCTATACATATTTAATAGCCAAAAAGATACCAAATAATCCAAAATCTAATTTTAACCCACCTGTTCCCCACCCTCTCTCCCTGCCTTCCCACCACATTTTTAAACTGTTTAGTTGAGGGCTCACTGGATCAATGGAAAATTTTCTATAGAGTCCAATGAATACTACGACCAACCATAAGACAGAAGTTAATCAGCTTATTTCTAGTTAGCATGTACTTAATACTGAACACATGTGCAACAGATTTGCTGAAATGATAGACTTAAGCATGGGCTTAAATGCCTCCTTGAACTAGGGCCTTAAAAAAAAAAAAAAAAAAAAACACCAAAAAACCCCAAGAAAAAAAAAATCCTAAAATACTGCACATCTACCAAAACATTCAATAGTTTCAATAGGCTATTTGACACATACTTGTTAATTCTGAACAGCACATTATGAATCTGTTGTTCGGTTTTATACTTAAATGTCCCTCAGTGTACACTTAACAGTACGGAAGCATAACAAAGGGATATAAACCAACTCATTTGTACATGTCTTAACAGCAGAATATAAAGCTCTGGAGTCAGGCATATCAGATCAAATTGGTGGAACAACCAGATATTCTGTGGGATCTGTTAATGAAATAGCTGGTTTATTGGATTTTACAATCACAAATGAGAGACTCGGGTGTCAAACTGCAGGAGTATCGTATTTACATGCAACTAGACGCACAACTGCAGTAAGTATTGACACAGAGTTGGCTGGCTTTTTTCCCAACAAATATTTCCACACCTGTATTTGTTCCTCTTTAGTTTTTTAGTTTCCTTTTTTTTTTTATCGAGTTTGACGAAAGCATCCCAACAGTCACTTGCACACATGAACACAAACCCGAGCTTTGTTCTGCGACACCACTGCTTTGGACATTACTTGGGGTGAGTAACTCCTTGGGGTGATGACCTGCAGACACAGAGCTATTACAGGACACACAGTGCAGACTGCCAATACAAATTGTTTCCTCTGTAAGAGAATAACATTGGGGTTTTTTATTTTTTTGTTCTCTCCCATCAGGGAAATGATGAGCTGAGCTAAAGCCTCCTCATTTCTCAGATGATTTTCTATATATTATGTGTATTATACAAACATTGGTATATTGCCATGAATATGTTATTTATAATATCCTATATTACTATAATTATATTACTATAGTATCTTATTAAATGCAAAGAGATATGCCTAGTTGGAGTGTAGTTATTAGATGTTCAATTTCAATTGATTGTCAAGAACATAGTCATTAAGATTAAACATCTGTTTAATAGGTATATCTTATTACATAGTTGTACTTAAGTCCACAGGCAAAATCTGATTTAACATGAGACATAGTTTAAATAAACTAATTATGCAAGCATGATCTAAAACCAAGCTAAACATGGACCTTTGAAAATGACACATGAATTTAATCAAAGCCAGGGCCTCAAAGTGAGCAGAACTTAACCACTGGCCTGACTCATGCACATGTTTTGATTTCACAGCTGAAACCAGTCAAGCCAGCACCCTCTGGGGGCTTCCTGACTCAACAGTGCCTCCCCCACCCACAGATTACAAAGCAGCAAGTTGTCTCTTTGTTTCAAATTACAGGAAACATTGCTGTGCTTTGTTTGGGAAAGTGCAAGACATCACCTCTCCAACAGTAGTGAAGTCTCCAGGGGTTTGATCTGGGAGTCTCAGGACCGGTTTGCTCAGTTGAAGGGGCTCACCCCAACCAGGGGTAGCAGGTGCTTCCCCAAAACCCTGCATCCCAGCTGTGCCCAAACAGGAGATGCCAGGCCCATTGCAGACCCTGTCCTGTGCAACTCAGATGTGGTTTTAGTATTTGTCCAGACTATCAACTTAATGCTCCCACGAATGAAAAAATAGGGCATGTCAAAAGGTAGGGGCACCCACCCTTAAGCAGACGTATGACAATGAAGATGTAGTCTTGCTGATCAATGAATGAATTCCTACAGTCCAAAACCAAAGTCCAGCAACATAACATACTTAAACTCCTTATCCAAGTGAGGAAAACCCAGACTGGTTTATTTTCTGATAAATTTAGGACTTACGGGGAATAAATCATGTATTTTGATCCAAGAAGACTAAAAGGTGTTTCCACAAACTCAAAGCAGGTCTCAGTCAAACCTCACTAATATTTTTCCTGTTTTAGTAACAGCCACACCATCAGCGGGCTCTGCTCTTAGTCCCCAGGGAAATAATCCTACATGCCTCACTGAGAGTGGGAGACTGACTGAGCCTTTCGATACACCCATTCCTCAATTCTTTCAATACTTGACAATTTTCTCAAGAACTCTAGCATATTGCTGCATGAGAAATAGAGCTGGTCAGGAAACCAGATATCAGCTCCATTCAATTATTTAAGTTTGGGAATTTTTTCCATCTGGAGTCAGAAATCAGCTCCATGTCATGGAAGTGAAATTCAACTTTAATATTGAAATCTGTCATTTCCAGAATGAATTACGACCACTCAGATGTCTAAATACCTTCCTAGAGGACTATAGCGAGTGAAAGAGCCTTGGTCACTACAGCCCAAGCCTGACAAAATTTTCGTTGGCTTCAGCATTGCCCGTCACTGCCAAGCAAGGATGAAATAGCATCTCGGTAATTTTGCCATTACCACTCCGTGCTGAAAGACAGTCACATTCATTTTCAAATCTGTCGCAGCCATTTGGCAATTAAAGACCTTAGAGATCCAAAAGCCTGTAAAGCCCATGGGTCACTGGCAATATGTCAGATGGGTGAGGAGCTGAGAGCCCAGAAACCATTCCCCCCTGCTCAGGATGATGTTCCCAGATGCACTCACTCCCCTTTAGCCCACCTGAGCTGGCCAAGCCAGTGACTCGGGCAACGACGACTACTGGACTGGACTGACTCTTTACTTCAGATTCACAAATAATTGAAATAAAACCTGATGGAACCTCAGAAAATAAATTGAATTTCTAACAAAACTTGTTTGTTTCCCGTGGGAAGTTCTCAAAGTTGAGTGTTTTCTATAAAATTTTAAATGTATCAAGCCAGGGAGTTTTAACGGATAAAAAAAAGTTTCCCCGAGATCTTTTTCAATTGACTTTAATTTTTCCAAAAGAGTTTCATCTTTTTCAAGAACCTAAGTCTAGTGCTATAGCAGTGTTGAAAACCTCAAAAATAAATGCGAGTGCACCCTATGGATACATAGTCCAGAAAAATGTCAAATTTTGTTCTCATGGTTTTTAATTGCTTAGAGATTGGCAGTGCTGGCAATTGATGCTATGGAATGCTACTTCTCTTCCCACATCTCAGTAATTGTTCTAATGACCTCCTTGCAACATATTGGTGGAAATGTCAGGAGATTTCATGACAGATATAAAATTCATGTGATTGCCAGTAAAGCAGTATAAAGACTCCAAAAAATAACCCACAAATATTTCCCCACATTTTTTAATATAGCCATGTCAGGACTACTTGCAATTTTTGTATTTGTTACATGAAATGGGTGCCCACATCCCATCAGAAGATAGGAGGTTTCCAAGGGCTTCCAAAAGCCAACAGATACTTTTGTATAGCTTTAGGAAACAAATATTAGACTCACATTTGCCAAAACTGTGCTTTATAGAATGCAGCATATAATAAACACCAAAGACAAACATATTATCTGGACTATAATGTCCGTGTTCACAAAAGAGTTTCCAGTGATCTCTACCCATACGATTAAACTCATTAAGGATACCGCTTCTTACTGCATTCCAACATGCTACACCAACTAGGTGAGTAGGAATAATGTAATAAAATAGAGAAATTCCATCCCATGATGAGCAGGTTACCTCGGCTATGCAAGAGGGGTATCTATGTATTAGCTGCAAGTGAAATAAGCCATTTATAATAGAAGCATTACAGAGATCAGTTCCTAAATTAAAGCTTAAATGGTTACATTGTGGATTACTTAACGTATTTTCTAACTGGTTTCGTTTTATTTTCCATTTTAATTCTCTCCATTCAGTACAATGCCCTGAAATGGAAAATCTATCAATGTCCTCAAACCGGTTCAGAGTTTTTATTCCCCAAGACTGCATGTCAACCCTTCCTACTTCTTTTCAAGCTCTCTATTAAAAAAAAAAAAAACCAAACCAACAAAACAAAACACCTCTGAGCCACACCACAAATCCACTATTTCCTGCAGTAGAAAAGTCTGTACTCCTCGTATCACTCCACATCAATGCTATGAGTGCTGTGATGTACCTATTGTGCTTCCCTGTAGCAGCTCCAGCTCCAAGGAGCTTTAGGCATAGCTGTATAAACCACCGCAACTCAATCAGTATGCCGTCTGGCTACTTCCAGGAGCAATCATTGAGTTTTGGCAATACCTCAGTCAAATACAGATGTTAACATCCAAGGGCTGAAGTCTAATCATTAACTTAAATTGGTGCTTCTGTTGATCTCACTGTTTGGAAGCATTCAGAGACGGCAGAACCACCAAGCTCTCCACAGGAGTAAATGAACACTAAACTGAAAATAAGTGCAACGTCCAAGCAGACATTTAAGAATGGCCTTTACAGACGGAACCTTAGTTCCTCAAATGGTTCCATTCTGACAGCTATTTCTCCTGTGCAGTATTGCCAAAGTTAACTGGACTTATACAGAAATCTACAAGAATCCTTTCAGGAAAAAAACCCCAACAAATCAACAAACAAACCTGAAAAAATAAAACCAGGATGACTGATACAAAATTTCACAAACATTATTTCACCTTCTTCCTGAAATAAATGGAATTAGCAGGAAAGTCTATATCTGCAAGTGTTTCAAATCCCAGCCCAGTCCTGGGTCACTTCAGGTCTGCTTGTTTCATGCTCTGGGCCAACCGCTATAATGTGCCAGCACTATTTTTCCAAATTTGAAGAGCCTCTGACCTTCAGGAGAGCTTTCCATACCTGCATCTGGATCTGATAGCTGAGAACCTGGCTCACCTCTGTTAGAGATGTACTCAGGTCTTGGATTTACATCCTGCATTCCTCTGCAACCCAAAGAGTCTGCTGTGATTAATGTGCTCCCAATGAAAACCATAGGAACTGAAAATGATTTGCAACTGATTCATTAAAATAGCATTCATCATGATAATTGATTGGTTAATTAATTATGGCCATAATGTGGATGATGTCTGTATTTCCATAGGAGTTCTTTGGTAGTTTTTTTAATTCATTTGTTAAAGCCGGACTAGTTCACAGCATCAGCCATGCTACAGCTTCTCATAGGGGAGACTTGCACCTCCTCACAGAGAAAGTACCTCCAAGGCACTTTCTCTCTAAGAAAGATAATATTTTCTAGTGCTATGGTAGACTTACTTCATCAGCAGCACTACTTCAACGCCCTTACGTGCCTCTCATCACTAATACTGTATATGCTATAGATGTGATCCAGCCCTACACAGTGGGCCAGCACAGAAGCTCCTCTTGTTCTACACCTAGCCTGTCCAAACGAAACCATTTTTACTCACAGAGTAGCTGTCTGTTGGGAAACAGGTAGGGTGACAGCACAGCAACACAAAGGAAGAATTATTACAGAACAGGAAATGCAAAAGAATATCTGTTCTTATGAAAAATGCCAAGGGATCTTTCTTGTGATGTACAGGATCAGGTTTTTGGGATCTCGTTTGAAAGATGTATGCACAGCCAAAATGCACAGCCAATCTGCCTCGCTTGGAAGACTAAGTCAAACTTTTTGAGTTAGGAAGTGTTCACTGCCCAGATGTCCGTTACACTGGCAGATGGAGCTGCCAGATGAAATCCCTAGCTTTAGCACAATTACGCTCTAGCACAGAAGAGCAGGTTTAGAAAGCTGGACGCAGCACAGAGCAGACTTGATGCCTGAACTCACCTGGAACTGTTACGGCTCACATAGACAGCCAAAGGCAAGGATGTTCTCCCGGCTATGATCTGATATAGCAGAGTTTGAGTTATGTGGATTCATTTCTTAACTCTGCCATAGGCTTTTCTGCATGGCCATGAGCAAAACCTTCCTTCCTCTGTGCCCCAGTTTTCATCTCTAAGACAGAAATGATGGCAAGTCTCTCTCCAAGGCTATGGAGAAGATGCGCTCACGATATTAACTAGGAAGTGATTAGATATTACAGCTTCGGGGGACATAGACATACCCAGAGCAGTGATCCATAAAGAGCAGCACAGAATGCAGAACTTGCTGAGGCTCCGTTCTCTTTAGTGCTTCCTGCTAAACCTTTTTAATTATTATTTTTTTTAATCTCCTGGTGCCATAAGCACTATTAGAGCACGCACACACTGCTGTTAGACAGGTGGATACTTTAGGCTGACTCTTTAGCCAAGGAAAAGCAATGTGAGCCCACTGACGTCAAATACACCCACGTCAGTTTTCACCCCTGAAGATCCAGCCCAACACCACATTCTTGTTCTGCTCATCTCTCCCAGCTCTGAAAAGAGATGAGGAGCCTGCACAGGTGTGGTGGGGAGGGGGCCACTGCATGAACCCTGGCCGGTGCCTGGCAGAGCTCCCCGCAGCATCCCTCGCTCTCCGCCGAGCAGGGCGCTGGCAGGGGCTTGTGGAGCACCACGGCCATAAAGCCATCAGAGGTGTACATACGGCCCACTGCAATTTGTCAGAACTGCTTTTGTTTGAATTCAATTTTAAAAGGGGGTAAATCAGTAGAAACGAATGTAAGGCTTCCCCTTTTCATTCCCTCCCCCTGAATCTCTGATCTTAGCAGGATAAAAACCAAGTCAGGAGCTGGAAAAGCTCTTTCTGAACCGGTAGCCTAAAAGCACAGGAGGACTATTAGAGCTCTCTAACGCCAGATGAGAGACAGGGGGTGTCTCTGTGATTTACCATTCCCCATCTCTTCCTTTGTTCTATCTTCACCTCGACTGTCAGCTGTTTTGCAAAGGGGCTGGCAGTCAGGGGGAGAGGGAGAGAGGCTGGTGTGTGTGTGCGTATCCAGTTCAGGCTGGTTCCTGGCTCAGGGAAACATTTTATTGGATTTGTTACTCTTTGATGCTGATTAAGCCCATGGGGTAGAAAAAAGCAAAAGAGAGGGGGAGTTGGGGGGGAGGGGAGAGATGCAGTTTCCCTGTGGCTGCGATGTTTTTAATTTATTATTAACCATCTCTCATGTGTTATCTGACAGCTCTGTTGAATTCTGGATGCAAAGGAAAGCAGTGCCTGCATTTACAGTTTTCCAGGGTGGATATCCCCAGTCCCCCCAAATCAAAGTCTGGGCTGTTCAAGGAGTGAACTTTGTAGATACTAATTTTAAACAAATAGATTAGTAGGAAATTAGTTCCCTAGGAGTTGGAAGGCTGAACTGTTTCAAGGCCAGGATTGCACAACGGAGCCCTTGGTGATAGCCCAGCAGTGCAGGTCGAGACACACTCAGGAGCGGAGAGCACGAAAGGAATTCTGCAACTAGGCAGACCCCAGAATAGCCCAGATGGCGCTTCCAGCTTCTTCCTCAGGTTTTTTCAGCCTGACCGCCCAAAATAGCTGAATATCCCCAATTGCTGTAATCTCCTCTTATGTCACAGTCATTCCAGTGTCTGGACATAGCACAACCATAGGCACTGCTATTTCTGGTTAAGTAGCAATATATTTACCTTTTCCGATGACCTTTCAGGAGGATGTGCCCTATAGGCACACAAGTGCCAGTGCCTTGATCCTACCTGGAAGCCCGCAGCAGCTAACACTGCCCCAGCCCTGCCACATAAATGCCAGAAGTCAGAACCAGCTCAGTCTGTTACATGAAAAACAGAGACTGGAGATTTGGAGTCTTGTTCTCTGTTGTCTTACGGAGACATGTACAAAGAAAAGTTAAAAAGCTCTATAAGCACTCCCGCAAAGTACCAGCATGCTGATTAGGCGGCATATCACATAGTTACAAATGACTGTACAACCTGCGATGCTGTAAAACCCAGCCTTTAGCTTCAGTTTTGAAAGCCACCAGTTGGTGATCCCAGCAGGCAGGGATCACTTTTGACCAGTGTTTCTACACAGCCGAAGTGAACTGGCAATTTTTCCTGACATCTCTTTGAAGAAACTGGGAAAGAGAAGGCTGGAACCTCATTCAGTGGTTATTGGATAAGCACATGTTGTCTCTGATGCCCAGTACATTTTGTGCTGTGCTGGTTACCAGCACTCAAGGCAAGATCCCTGTAGAAACGGGCTTTTTATTTTTGCAGAAAGCCATGGCTATGTGAAATGAGACTTAGCACAAAGGAAAGCCAGTTAGATGGGTTTTCCTAATGCAGTATGCACAGCTACAGGCTGGGACAAAAGCAATGCTACAAGGTCAACATTTTTTAACATCTTACTACACAAGCCCAAAACAGTAACTAATTCAAATTAAAGACCACCGCAGCTGACACAGAGGTTCTGCTGCACCACAGCCCTCCCTCCATCCTTGGGTGAACCCTTGTTTCTTCTGCCATTAGACTACTACCATGATATTCATGAATTACGGATTGTTGAGAACCAGGGTTGGTGCAAGGACGTGAGGTTAATGACGTGCAAGATGCTCTGCTAATGCTCTTAAACACTGCCATCTCCTGGGAGAGAGGAGATAGCACAATCGCTTTCATCAACGAGTTGTGTATTATAAACTAGAGTTTGACATCATCTGTGTGAACATCAGCAGCTCCACTGCTCAGCAGGGGCTTCAGCCAGAAGGAGCCTATCATTAAACCAGACAGCAGGTGGAAAGGACACTCTTACTGTATCTACCAATATGTTCACTTAAAGGATATTTTTCAAGGCCGCCTAAAACATGGTGCCATACAGCTTCATGCAATTTTAGGGAAGTGTGTATAGTTAGCACACTATGTAAATGAGTGCAAAAGCAGTCTCCTTAAGGTTCACCTCAAGGGAAAACAGAAAACTAAATTTCACTTGACCCCACGCTCCTCCACAAGTATTACTCCCAAACCGTCTACATCTTTGTTGGCAAAACCCTTCACACCATGTTTTATCGTATTGCTAAAAATAAATCACTTGTAAATTGTTTTATAAATTATGTATAAGAAGAGACCTCATAGTCTAAGATGTGCTACCAGTGTATTCTACACGATAAAAAAAAAAAAATTAAAAGGATCTCCAAGGGTGGGAGGGGGAAGGGAATGGAGCACTTTTATAAATAATATATTCAGTGGTCAAAGAAAGTTATCACCTTTTATGAAGTGTTTGGGATTCATTATGCATAAAAAGTGCAGCACTGCTTCTAGTATGCATGATAGCAGGATGTGATTATTAAGCATTACAGCCACCAACTAAGTGATTATTGGTGTCATCATTTGTTTATCTAACCAAAACCTAGACTGCCACCTCTCATCAGCAGAAACAAACAGCTGATGTGTTTGACTAGTGCCAAAGGAACGCTGTCGATTATTCACAGAAAGATGATGTCCCCATCATTGTGGGTTTCATTTGGTATTCATTGTAATAGCGCTGATCCTAATGAATTCATTTGGTATTCATGTGGATGTCACATGTATTTCCAGAGATGTTCTGCTGTAATTTAGCATGGGTTAATGGACACCTCTATTAAAGTGTTATTGAAAGTTTGACATTCAAATAACCCAGTTTAAAATCAGACAAACCTAGATATTAAAGCTGAAGGGAGAATGGGGGGAGGGAACTTAAGAGATGCGTCTTACTCAAGACACAAGACTGAAATGCCATGTTAAGATAGTAGCACTTATTTGCCTGCTAGGAAGGGAAAATTGTCCTATCCCTTCCTCTTTCCTTCCTTCCCTAACTAACCAAAAGCAGAGCTTTGTCTATTTTCAGAGACTTTTCAACGGGGCCACTATTCATACCTGACCCTGATCTCCTGCCAGGGTTATCTGGGCTGGCTGTTAGCCTGCCAAACACCACACCAGGGCAGGGAAGAGTCTGTGGGAGCAGATACAACCACAGTCAGTGTCTGACAGCACACTGCCTCCTGCCTTTACAGACTAGGCGTGGAGGCATCCCATCCCCAGCCCTCGACCCTACAATTCCAAATGCATCACTAGGATCCAGGAATGAGGTTGAAATGAGTAGAAGCATTTTTATTTTCCACGCTTTGCAATTCTAAAAGTAATTTATCTGTGGTACAAATTCAGAAAACAGATGACAAAGAATGGCAGGATTAGTCCAGAAAGTGTCAGGTTTAGAGTCCAGTATCTCATGACCTAAATGTGTTACTCAACAGAGCAAATTCCCTGTTCACTTTTGAGGAGATCAAAACACTTATGCCTGCATTGCCAAAAAATCTTGAGATAACACAGCATCACCGAACTACTACATTATAAAGAGGTTCTTAAAGAACTTATATTTTTTTTTTTTTTCTTCTTGACAGATTGTTCCATGGGACTTCTGACAACGGAGAAGTCAACCCTTCCAGGTAGAGTCCCACAGATGCTTTTAAGGACTCAGCAAACACTGAATCTATAACATGCCTATTCAATATGTGCCAACAGTGGAATGTATGATGATAGACTTGTGGTGTAAAGGTTTTGCTCACATTCATTTGGGATGACCTGCATAGATTGTGACCAAAGGGAAAGTCTGATTTGGTGAGTAATGTGACCAGCCCAAACCTGATAAAATCTCAATACCACACCATCACATTATAACCACACATGCAACCCATACACAGTAATTGTTTATATTAGACACAGAGACAGTATACCACATACTTGGGTAACATAATCATCACTTAAACTGATATTTCACCAACCATGAAATAAATTGTAAGCCACAGCATAAATTGATTTTTTTTCTGTATTGTAGTAACACCACTCAGCTCCACCCATGTTAACGCAGCCCTGTTGTTTCCACGGTAAGTAAAGCATTGAAATACAAGAAACCGAAGAAAAATATCCAGCATGCAAGATACGTGAGGCTGTGGTAAACTCGGAGGTTTGAAATGGCACTTGTTGCTCAGCCTTCTGGCTTTTCTGAGTACTTCCAGTATACAACACTCACAGCAATGCAAACTTCATCCTACCATGAATTTTATATGTTTGTGCCTGCAGATTAAATTGCTAGCTATAACACAGCATGTGCCGTTTGTGGCCATTTTCCTAAATGCTACTTTGGGAACAAAATACACAGATGCCTAATGTAAACTAACCTCCTCCCATTTTCTTTGCAAAGGTTGAAATTCAACCCTGTGCAGAGGTTCTCCACAAGCCTATTTATTAAATCCCACTGAAATGCCCAAAATAGGAGTTAATTAGAATTTAAGTGGTACATAACTTTATGAAGGCCCATTAAACAGCTTTGACCTTTATTATCTCTGGTTTTATTTGCACATTTGTGCTTGTTTTTCTGATAAAATACCTTGTTGTGTTTTCCAGCATGTATAATCAATATCTCTTTGAGAACATTAGGGCTGAAATCCTGACTCTAACAAGTCAGTGGCAAAATTCCCACTGACCACTGGAAGAGGAGGCTTTTGCCTGATCAGATCAGCTACCTGCCGTTACCTATTGAAACTCTCCGACATCAAGGGGACAGGGACTGGTTGATTGAGAGACACTCCTAGATTGCACAGGCAAAAACTCCCAAGCAGCAACATCTGCAAGAAGGAACTACTCTCTCAAAAAAAGGAAAGTGGGGTTAATAGGTAAGTTCTGAGAAAGAACAAAGCTTTTCTCAGCAAAGCTGAGGTTTGCATGAATTGGAGATTACTTGCTTTGTGGCCAGCCCCAGGCTGCCAAACTTTCCCTGGAAAAAAATAAAGGACTGTCATGAACTTCATTATCTTCTACTCTTAATTGCGAAGGATACATTTCACATTAGGTAAGAAACTTAGAATTTGGAAACTTAATACTAAATGCTTGCCCTTTACCCCATTTATGCTATATCCTGCTTTATAAGAAGGAACTATACATCTTCATGTAGCAATAAATAATTTTCATAAGTTTTTTTGCAGTGCTGTATGCCACTAATGGACAATTTTGTACTATTTTCAAGAGAGGGCAGCAGGCTGAATCACAAAGCAGCTGTTACTGTTTCATTAAAAGCAAAATCCCTTCCGTACTCCATTTCAAACACCAGACAGTTTTCTTTGATCATTTCTCATCTCCCACCAAATTATGGGGAGATCCAGCTCTTCCCATCCAATAGTAATGGTCTCGCAATCTCAAGCCCTTACAAGAGACTGTGTAATTGGGTACTGTTCTGTCGAGGTGTTTTAATACAGCCATGGCTCCTGACCTTCAACCAGCAGGAGGAAAGAAAAGACCTTGCCCAGATTCATCTAGAGTGGCTGCACACTGACTGAACTTCTCTCATCTGCATTTTTCCTTGAGATTAATGACCAACGGGGAAAGTCCCTAAACTTAAATGAGCTGGAATAAAATTCTGAAATAAGCCTTGCCTATTAGATGGTGTTGGAAACAGATTTTCAGGGAAAGTCTTTTTCTGGGAGCACTCATTATGAGAGAGATGGCTATTCAGCTCTGTGATTCAGGAGCCCAGCTAAGATGTAGTAGATGTAGGTTCCACAGCTATCTCTGATCTCTGCTTTTATTCCTTCGAATGTGCCCTCTTTATCCCTGCACCTCCATGCTGTTGATCCTCAAAGACACTGACCCTACTGCAATACTTAAAAATGCAAAAATTTGGCATCCTAACTTCTTAAGGAGCCTGAGGTAGTTGCAAAGACCTGAAGATAATAACAAAACAAAACAAAAAAACCCAAAACATGCAGCCTATTTTCATTTGCCTTCAGATCATGAAAACTCTAGGGTGTAATCAGACCAACTTTTTCAGTGTAAATCTTGAGGAGAAAAAATTCTTCTGTAGTTATAGGTTTCAATTCTTAAAGTAGCACTTCTAATTTCTGATTCCAAAATGCTGAGGGGGGGACACATCCACAAACAAGGAGTTTTAAAATTCTGCTAAAAAGTTTTCCAAAGTTTTCTACAAGCTCTTTAGGAGGGTTAGACAGGGAAGGAGAGGTGGTGGAGTGGCCCTGTTTAGATACAGCTCTCAAGAATTTTGTTGTTAGGACTAAACATATCCAGTTCCAAAGTATCCATCCATTTCTTTCTAAATGTCTACATGTCTTAATGGATAGGGGAAGAAAAATATCTAGTCTTGTTCCGTACATGAATCATCTTCCTCCAGTTCCTTTCTCCAACAGTCCCCCAAAACTGTATAGCATTAAAACCACAGGTTTTCTTTGTTTTTAAATGCACCTTTTTAATGAACAGTTAAAAAAAAGTCAAGTCAGCTTGAGGCCAAGATGCTGTGTGCTCAGGGTGACAATATACTCAGCTTTGCTTTGTGTTTTTTAGTGAATAGTGTGATACTCTTGATTTGTGAAGAGATTCAGAACTGCTAAGCAGCAAAAGCCCATTGTTCTGCTCTGCTGCCACACATGGAACATATCCCATGGCACCCCAAGCCTAGTTCCTTGAAAACTACGCTACTTTTTTTTACAGAATCATCTAGGTTGGAAAAGACCTTGAATATCATCTAGTTCAACCATTAACCTTACACTGACCGTTCTCAACTACACCATATCCCTGAGTGCTATGTACCCTGTGCCTAACTACGTAGAATTGCTCATGCAATGATGCAGCTGTAGATTTATTGCTTGTACATCAATCAGTTCTGCCTTCTCCTACCCTCTGTATATTCAGTTTTGTTCACTAGACACACATGTGCTCAGTACAGACCCAACGACCATCCTCAAAACAGCTGTTGATGGCACTGGAGGAACTGCCTCATTCCTCTCGCCTGGTTTTCTCTTCTTTCTGGCTGCCGTTGCTCCGTGCAAACACTCACACTCACTATTTTTCTTTTGTCACTGTTCCATGTTGAATAGACAATATAGTTTTCACAGAAGTGTGCTACTATCCTCAGTGGAGGAAGGTTGGCCTAAACAAGATGAAAAATGAGTTATAAGATAAAGTTTCTCCCAAGACATTGTCTGTCACCTGAACAAATTCAGTTCCACAGCTGTTTTGAAAGATTCAGCACTTGTGTTTCTCTGTTGAACTCTGCAGGTTAGAAACAGCTGTATATTGCATGAAAACTAGAATTCATGCTCAAATCTCAATTGCAGAATCACAAAATAAAGAACAGAAAGTGTCCAACATATGTTCTCTCAAAGAATTTATCACTCATAAAAACACTTTAACTGTGGGCTTGTGTTTTAGGATTAGCTTTTTTTTTTTTAAAATGGAAAAAGCCAAAATCAATTGAAGGAGTACCAGCAGATTTTCTAAATTAACCAAACATAATGCACCATGTTATCAGCCAGTATTATACTGCACAAAGTTAACTTGTGCAAGGCATCCAGAGGATGCATGCAGGGAACGAGAGAAGAGCTATCGATACAAACATGGTCCTAATCACTGTCCCTCGTCTACGCTATATTTAGCACAAATGCAAAACCAGCATAGATGGAGAGCAGATGCAAACTCAGATCAATCGAAACACACTGACCTAGTACACAGCAGCCTGCAATGAAATACTATAGGTCCTGTTAAGCCACACTGAGCAGCTATGTGTGCCGTCTTCCCGTGCAATTTTAATATATTTTCCTACATACCAAGGATATTGGTTTGAAAGGCCAATTTAAAAGGATGATGCGAGATCATATAAATCAACTCAGCTGGGCAGCCCCTCATAACACCCTCACCAGAAGGCAAAATACTCTCTTTAGCAAGAAGAGAGATCTGCCACAGTCAATCTTCATTCTCGCTCAGCCACTGCAGGACGAGAGCAGCCACTGCTCTCGCATCTCCATCTGCAGAGGGCAGCCTCAGTACAACCCCGATTTTTGCCTCCTTTCAGCTTATCAGGGGTTTCATGTCACCTGGAGGCTTTTCTTATGGGGCAAAGTATAAAATGCAGTAGTCAACGATAACGTTCAACAATCCACCCCAACACCCTGTTCCAAGTCAAGAACATTTCTTTAAGCTCTGGTAAATCCATAGGCTCAGTTTCACAACAGAATAACCCAGTAACAGTACTGGGAACATGGTGGTACAGTAACTGAAAATGGCACTTACTTTGCAAAAATTAGATTTACGAGATGCGTTGTCAGGTGGGCTATCTGCATTTTCTGCTCTGCTGTTCTGCAGGGCAGTGTCCCAGCGAGGCATTTGCAGACGCAACCTGAGCGCAATCACACCTGATCTGCTCCTGCAAGCGGAGAACGCTGCAGAGGCTGTGGCTACAGCCGATTTGGGGAACTGGGGATAGATTTTGTTTGTAAACTGAAGGGAACTGCTCTATGCCTACTTTAAAACAGATTATTGACCCGTAGTCCGCAAACCATAATGAGACTTAGAACAACTCAGCTGCACATGTGTCTCAGTATAGCTTATTTAACCATGAAATACAAGAAATAAGCCATCTGAATTCATATTCACATATTTAAAGTTTGGAACAGTTTGGCCCCCAGCTTGTTTGGTGCACGTCTTTAGCAGCAGACTTTTTCAATTCCATTCATTTTAAATGCAGACTGTGCATGTTTACCTTGTTTGATACCTTTGCAATAATAATAATAATAATAGTAATTTTTTAAAAAGTATGCCTCCCTGTCTCACATGCAAAAACATTCATTATTTTTGGTTCCCTTTGGGCCAGATCCAAAGGTCTTCAGATCAACAGGAGCTTTTCATTTATGTCCATGGGCTTTGGATCAAGCCTTTAATTATAATTACATTGCCCCTTTAAGATGCAGGATCCTCTCATTTCCCCTGCAGGTTTCTGCTAGGAACTGTAGGATCTCTTAACACCTGATTAAATATTAATCCAGAGGTGGGGGCCTCACTCTTTTATGATCCTTTCCCTAGAAGCTCCTATTAGTAAATCACAGTCCAGCACAAGAGGAAATGTGGCCATTCCATTATCCTCAGTCCATGAAGGGGCATTAATTCTTAATAAACTGGCCTGATTATAATAATACTCGAAGGATGCAAAATAAGGGATAGACAGGTTTACATCCATGTCTAAGATTAAACACATGTATGGTGCAGGGAGAGGAGGTGGGGAGGGAAAGGCTGAGAGGAAGGAGGCATGAAAACTGCGGCTTGAATCCTCAGCACAAGAGACTACAGTGACAGTATGCTGATAAGTTTTCTGTGCCTCATTCACAACTAGTTTGTTTCGAAAAGAAAAGAAAAAGAAAATCAAGCTGACTTTTTTTTTTTTTTTTTAATATAGAGCAGGGCACCCCTACTCCCAAGAAATGGCTGCATCATATACATTTCAGACTTCAAAGTAAGCAGTTTTCAAAGATTTGAGATAAACCCTGTAATATAGTCCCAAAATGCTGAGTAACACATACATGACTGTGTTAACATATAAGGACCCTCAAGTCCAAGTTCAAAAAAAGGAAGAGGCTACTTCAATATTCCTACAATAGCATTCCTGCACTTTTGCTGTTTCACAGGCAGTGATACTGAGCAAGAAAGTGCTGCAGGCCACACGCTATTTTATTCTTGCTGTCAACCTGGGCTGCTGCGATAGCAACCTCTTTTAACTGTAATTTCCCATGGCTGCAAGCAACGCTGGAAGGTCTCTGGGGCAAACCACTGCCAACAAGTTATGACACAGGAATCACTGCAACCTCTTCTGAAGTCTTGTAAAAACCTATCTAAAACACTAAGTGATATGCATTTATTTTAACTCTGCCACATCTCACAAGTCCTTTCACATCCCTGCTGAATGCACAGAAACAACTTGCAAGACTCCACAAACACCTTTGTAACATGCTGCTGAAATACAGGAGTCATATCAACACTTATCAGCTAGTTCACGTGGACCGCACTCGTAGAAGAGCTGCCCAGAGCACACTGTGGGTTGTCATTGCCAGCAAGTGGATTAGTGTAGCTCAGTGGCCTCCAACACGCCTGCTGCCTTCCCATTAATGACACTGCTTTTAAAAAAGGAAACTAGATAACTAGCCTGCTCTGCTCTGGCAGTGTGACACCCCTGCATGACATTATGTAGCTGGCAAAACAGATAGCTAGGTAAAGAAAATAGCTTTGTAACTGTGCCTCGAACACAGGCATGCTTGAGTGCATGGAAAGAAGTAATGTGAATTCAAGCTTCTCCCATCCAATGCCAGATCCCCACCAGTCCTCCTCTCACGGTGGCCTTCCCTCCAAATTATTTCAATATGCGACAAGTTTGGACTTGAGCATGGTCTCATGCTTAGAAAATGATATATAGGCATGGCCATCAATGAGAACAGCCTTCAGATGTTATCACAGAAGAGAGTCATTCCTCTGACATGAGTGCTAGTGATGGTCCTTGCTGATTAGAGCAGTTAAAACTTTATAGCACACCATAGAGGAAGGCTGTTACAGCCTCCAAGGATGGACACGCAACTTCTCACAGGCAATTTCCACATTCAGCTTCTCCCAAGAGCATTATTATCTTTTTACTGTAGTGACCAAACCATGCAATTCCTCAAATCCTTTCCAAATGTTAATGAAATCGAATAAACCATCATACACTTCAGGGAATTGTACAGAAATAGCAAGCATTTAAGAAGAACCAAACACTGGAAAACCTCTCTGGAATCAACTCTTGAAATCTGGGAAAGTCAGGATCCACTTTTTACACGGGGAAAGCCTCAGGCTGTTTTAAATTTTGAAAGAAATTTTGATAGGTATGTAAGAAAAATCTATTATAATGCAAAGGTATTTGAACTATTTGATGCGCAGTCACTATATCTTGTTATGCCAGACCTAAATTCAGAGTTTAAGCCAGAGGATTTCAATGTTTCCATTGAAGCTTAAGCAACATTGCTGGCTTCAGTTTAATTACACTGACACACAGAGCTTAATATAAATAGAGCCTATTGGTCACCAAGGGCACTAAAGTGAGAAACTTAAAAAAACTATAGGATAAATATCAAGTACGTTTCTTAATTTCAAGGAATCTAGCATGCTGAAAATACTCAGAATTTAATACCATTTCAAAATTCCAGTGTTAAAAATACTGTGAATTTTTTTTTTCCTATCATTTGTATTTGCAGGTAGAATAACTAGTATTTATAGAATTATTTCCTATTCTTGTTGGGTTACCTGTTGGCTATCTTCAGAAAATATACCACCATTTAAGTCAAAACTCAAATGAAGAAACTAGGAAATAGCTGGAACAAGATTATACTCGATATATAAATTATGAACTTCATTTAACAACCATGAGAGCAGTGGTACTACCCACACTGCCACTGCTCAGTTTCCAGGATGTTCAGTTCACACCAGAGTTCAGACATTTCAGGGCTTCGGCCTGTCTATAGGGTAGTGATAGCAGACCCTAACAAGTCTATCTGAGCCCTTTGGAGACTGATCCCAAAGGTACCAACTCCCTATTATCTTTACCTGAACTAGGTTTAAACTAGCTACCCATGCTGCAATCACATTTCCAGTGCTGCACAAACTCATCCATCTGCTTACCCCAGGGAAGGTAAACATCCAACATGCACAAAATCCAAAGACCAGAATATTCATGGACCTTGAACAATCAGCAAGAAAATGGTTGAAGTTTTATTATAAGTCATTATTTCTTCCACAGACTGGGGCTACTCACCATCTGTAACTCTTGCTGATATAAACTGATGCGATTTTGAGATAATGAGACCCACTGCTTTCCCGCACAGAAAAAGATGACATGAGCATCCTGAACAAGGCCTGAAACCCAGCAAAGTCACCATGCCTTAGCTCTGAAGGCATCTTCTCATTCATTTCAGTGGACTCTGGAAGAGTCTGTGAAAGCAATATGGAGGTCTCTGCAACTCTAACATGGTACAAATCCACTCCCCTCTGTTAGTGTAGGAAAAACAGCTTGATGGTGTGTGTTGCCCCATTCGGTGCAGTTTTGCATCATTTCAGTGGTCCCTTTAAAAGGTCATAACAATTACACCGTTGCAGCAACAAGACTATAGGTCTCTTCAACACATCTGGTCTGGACGATTAAAATAGAGGCTACTGCTGTTCTGCAATGATCTTCCCTGCTTGTTATCTCAGAGTCTATTCAAGGTCTCATAAATAGCATTGGAAAGATTCCACTGAAATTGCAAATATGAGTAAACACAGATTTCACTCCACCCCAAAAAGATAACTGTTCCATTATCAGTGCCCCACGCTTACAGAGAGGGAAACCTATGAACATACCAAACCCAGGATCTGTGGAGAACTGGTGCCCTCTTTTGTTGTCAGTTTTACCCAATGACTGATTAGGATTTAATTTTATTGCTGAAGCTACAAGACGTTTTTTATTTCCTATATGCTACACTTCGAATAACAATAATTACTCCTGAGTTGGTTTTACCTGAAAGGACCAGGAAAATTTCTAAAAATCTGAGGCAAAATAACACTAAAATATTTGCAGATAAGCTTCAAAGCCATTAAGGTATGGCCTCAAACTGTAACCCAACAAGCAGGTTCAAAGCCTTCACCACTGCTAATGGCTTTGTCTGAAACCCGACAGAATCCACAGGAAATTTTGCCTTCACTTCAAAGGGGCTGATCAGGTCATCAGTGACAAATGGCCATTGGTGTCCATTTAAAAGGCCATCCCAGGTATCACGAACTGACAATGTCTGACATATGGAAGGAAGAAAATGAGCGAGTGTAGCCAAGATAGTCCTTATGTTCTGTATATGCCTGCGAAGTCACACAAGTTCTCAAGCTAAACCTTGAACAACTTCCAACACAGTTCACATAAACAGCAGGTAACTGAATTGCAAAACCCAATTCAATGTCCAGCTGAAGTGTTTTTTATGATCAGTATCAATATCATCGTCTATTATGTCTCTGGGTCTGTTATGTCCTTCATGAGGTCTCAGATGTTCACTCTGCCTTGTTATGCAAAAGGCAAAATCTACTTGATTAATTTAAAGCTGCACCTTCTGCTGTCCTTTGGTGGTTGTGAAATAGTTAGACACAGGCTGAAGAACTAATGGATTACAGTGTATTACAAATTCATGCTTTCCCATAGTCCAAAGGATGTTCTCAACAGACTCTCCAACAAGTGATTTTGGAAAAAGATGATTCTTTTATAACAAAGTTACTACAAATAAAGAAACCCGCATTGGAAGAGAAAGGCAGCCATGCTAACCATACATCTCTGTCCTCTGAAAGTCAACAGAGTTTTAAAAAAGTCTGACAGGTTCTACTCAGATTTCTTCTGCCAACAAGGAACAATATGGGGTAAGACGGCAATACATTAGCAAATCACAATAACCGAAACTTTTCAGGAAACAAAGGAGGACAACAACTTCAAAATGGATCAAGGTCAAGTCTTTAGCTAGTTCACATCCAGACTTTTGGTCATATTTTTAAAAGTACTTTGAACAACACAGCTACAGCAGACTGCACCAGAGGACCACTCTTCATCTTTTGCCAGCAAAACAGAACAGAGGTTCTACCTGTTTCTGAGGATGACGGATCCCTTGAAGTTTTCTGGGAGGATAAGGACAACTAAATTACATCCTCTGAATAATTTCTAATCCAGGTAGTTTTAAACAGTTTGGCCTTCTCTCTCCGTATAATAAAATCATACATGATTCTAAATAACTCTTTCACTCCAAAAACATTGCAATTCATTTGATGTTACAATTCATGCATATAAATAAAAAAATATATACTGCCTTGTGAAATAAGGAAACGTACAGAAAGGAACCGTGTTTCTTTCCAGGTCAATACTTCAATACTATTTTGGGGTTTAAATTAATGGAATATGAGAGCAATGATGTTTGAAAAAGGGAGATAATTAAAAAAAAAAAAAAAAAACAAACATGATGCATTGCTATAGGCAATGGCACCACGACCTGCCATTACAGCAGGGTTACTTGGACTAGACCTAGACACTAACTCAGGACACTCATGGAAACATGATACATCTAACTATAAGGAAGTCACTTCAACAACATGAAGAATATTTGCAAATCCAAACCAATTTTCAAGTGAGTTTGTTTCACCATTTACCTCGTCTAGAGATTGGCTTCACTTAACATTTAAGCAGTTGAGTATGACTTAAACGAGTGCTCATGGAATGTGAGTATTAACTTCATACACTGCAACAGCTATGAATCCGATCACATTTTCCCAATTCAGACTGAAAAAATAACCACACACCAACACATTCAAAACTCTTCTGTAGTTCCCTTACGATGGCATAGTATTTCACAGACAAGCACTGTGGTTTTTGCTGTCTGTAGAAGTCACTTCTGAATCATGAAGTCATGGAGATATATGTAGACAAGCATCAAGTAATCCAAAGATATATGATTGCTCCCAAGGGAGAGAACTGCACTAGAAAACTAACCTCAGAGCTATTTTTACCATTGAAGAAGACTTCAAATAATTCTGAAATTTAAATTTACATTTTCTTTTGGCTTACTGTCACTGCAGTTTTATAAGAAAACATCAAGTAAGATGACAGAAGTCAAAACTAAATAGAAAATGAAGACATGATAATTCAAGCTTTAGCTATACAAATATGACATGTAAATATATAGGCCTTTTCTTGGCCTTATATGGGAAAGTGCAGTGTATTATACTTGGTAGTCTGCAGAATACTGAGTAAATATATCAAGTAAATTACCAATGACCATATATTTTCTCAGTTTAGTCATATTTATAAGTCTTCACTGGCATGCTTTGTTCATCAACCCTTCACTACTGAAAATAAGAAGAAATGTTTTTAAAAAGGAATGAGAAGAGTTAACCAAAGCCATAGCATTCTCTGTTTTTTTCCTGATCACGTAGACAGTGACCAAAAATAGACCAAGAGCATTAGCATCACTCGTGTCTTCTTGCTAATTGTCGTGTTTTAGATGCAGATGTTCTTCACTTCCAGAAGCTGATATTTTTTTGAGGAGTACAAAATGTGCTGCTTTGGCATTTCTGAACCCAGTAAAACTTTGATTTGCTATACTGAAACAACTATCAAATACCAGGAAGGAGTAGCATTTTTGTTTTCCATGATCTATTATTATGAGGATTTTACCTCTCCTAAACAGCAGTGTGTACAGTATCAGGGACTGAAAGAGACAACCACATTTGAAAGCTGTCTGCTAGTAACAGACTAGCCATTGTAATTTAGAATACAAATAATCAAGTCAAGAATACTGTTCCACTCCATGAAAACTGGTGCTTTAAAAATCAATAGTCAAACGTGTATTTGATCCAACATCCACCATATGCTTATACTGCATGATATGGAACTCTGCAAAAGATTTGAAAAGACCAGGTTAGTTTTCACTAAACACCTACGTATTCAGACACCTAATCTCTCTGAAACTAATCCGACTAGTCGCAATGCTTTCAGTATTTTCAATCAGAATTGGCAGAAGAGTTTATAAGTCTTGTGTTTTAGCATACTATACACAAACACTACAAAATAAAATGGAAAACTGTGAACATTTTGTTCTAACAATAGATAGACCAAGAGCCAAATGAGCCACACTTTCATTCAGTTCAGTTTTCAGATCAGTGTGGATATTACAGACATCAATGCAATATAATAATGATGTAATAGAGAATTATACTCTTTCTTTTATGCTAGCTTTTTATGAATTAACATTTACATTCATGGTTATGTCTGTCAGTAACAGACTCAAAATGATTTAAAACCGACCTTTAAAGTGTGGACACAACTACTTAAACCTGCAAAGGGGATTTGTTCATCTAGATAGGATTTGCACCTGTAGGTCAGTTATTCAGAATACATAGGTAAAAGGCAGACAAACATCAATTTGCAAGTGAAAACGATTGTGAATCATTTTTGAAGTCTGGCTCAGGTAAAAGACTGAGAAGCCGCTTTCAGCTGCACTCCATAAACCTAAATTAGTGTTTTTCAATTCAAAGAGTAATATTATTCCCAAGTATGGACACTCGTACTAAAGCAAAAGTGGGAGAGGGCTTCTAAAATAAAAGCAGTACAGCAAAAGTACTTCAGATTTGGTTAAATAAAAAAGAAAAACATTCGAAGAGTAATAAACATACAAGTTAATATTTATTTAAAAAGCTAATACTAAGTAATAAAAATTTTGAAGTTAGTGAGAAACATTAAGTATGATTGCTACTGGCAGATCAATCAAAAATCCCATACCTATAGTTCATATAGAATATAAATACAGCTTCTAGTCTTAATATTGACATATGGGGAAGACTTTAATCATATGGCTTGAAAGTACCTTCAGAACCTCCTAATTTCTATGCTTTTAAACCCAAAGAGATAGTTGGATGCTTAGGTAACCAACTGCCTGCAGAAAACACTCAATATGCTTATATAGCCACCAAATTAGACATGAAAATTACATCTAAATTGCATAAAAAGCTGTAATCCAGATTCAGATCTCTTTGAAAATGCCAGCAAGGATTTCACTTTCCAAAGCATCTCTCAGTTCCCATTCAGTTCAATTGTAATCAGTTGTGCTCAGGACTTTGCAAAAAAACATGATCACCGCTGAAAATGCTTTCAAAACTACGTCTTTTGTAGTACGTTTATTCTATATGTTGAATTATATGCCATAAAGTGGCTCTGTCAGGCATTCAGAGCACAGCTGTGATGTGCAAGAGCCCATGATTAATTCTGTCCTTGCTGTTCATAAACTATTTGCCTTGTCTAATTAGAAAAAAACACAATAGAAGTTACAAACATTTTCACCATTTCCAATTGGCCGTCAAAAACACAAGAGAAGCCAAGTTGCCTTTCATTAGCTGCAATGAATAATGTATAGAAAGACAAAGTCTCAAAGTTTACCCCATTTTGTATTGAATTGTTCACATTGCCTTCCCCCACCCCATTTTTATTTTTCAAAACCCATTCTGAAACCAACTGCAGCGCTGCTGTGTGGACCTTTAAAAACTTACAGGAATAATTTTTTAGCATTCTTCCTAATTTTTCAAGCTGCTTTTTTTTTTTTTTCTTCCTGTCACAAGTATCAGCTCAACCTCCAAAGTCCAGTTTTGCAGAATTCAGTCAATATCCAATCTAAGCAAACTATCCCCAAACCAGCACTCTCTCAAAACGCAAAACAAGCACAACTTGCAAAGGCACTGATGCACAGGGGTAACTTCATCACATTCTAAATACTGGTTTAGAGGAACCAGGAGCAGCTTGGCAGCGTGAGGATACAGCAAACCTTGCCTGGAAGCAAACCTCACCACTTCAGGAACGTGAAAAGGGCATAAGACCACCCTTAGCACGCACGGGCTCTATGGTGAACTGCTGAACCCCAGTAACTTACTCCTGTATCTGATGACAGAGATAACATACGTATCTTTTGCATTTGTGTATATCTTTATCAATAGCCACAGTGATAAAACTGGAATAAAACAAACATATTTTCAACAGTCTTCTGATACTACCTAAAGTTACCACAGGGCATACAGTAAATCTGTAAATCCTAAGAAATACTCGGGTTTCCATAAGTATTCTGCAATGTATTTGGAAATTCACTCAAAATTTAAACTACTAGAGGAGGATCTCACTGGCTGTTATCTCCCATTCACTTTGGAGAGCTTGGGAGAAGGTCTCAGGTGCTTCAGTTCCATCATTTAAAGGTCCACCTGAGACCTGACAACCTCAGAAGAACTATTTGAGCAACATGCATGTAAAATATCTTTATCACATTACAGAATGATTTTCAAAACCCCTTAAGTAGCCATGTAGTTTAATTATCATTGCCTTAAATAAAACTAAAATCACCCAATCCACCACAGTCTCTTGGCAAGATGAAATTTAGGGCATTCTGCCCGAAACTTAAATTACGCTGTAATTGTTACATATCATGGCTTGTGTTTATCTAGTTTTGGTACAGAGAGGAGCACATCCTGAGCATGTTTTCTGGTGCCACAAGATGACAGACAATCAGTTCTTATGCAGCACTTCAGGCTGCACAACACATTCTCAGCCAGAGCCAGCAGGCTACCTCTGACTCTGAGCGCAGGATCTCTGGGGCAGGAAACTGCCAGTCAAACACTGTAATTTCCCCAGTTTACTCTGAACAGAAGCATCCCTCCTCTCCTTCTCTCTCACAGTTCTCAGCACCCAAAATCTGGCTTGTTCATACTAGGATCCAACACAATACCCATGGAAAGACCTGTATCTGCTGCTGATCTTACACAGTCCCAGCAATGCCAGAGGAGCAAGAAGTGCTGCTGCTCAGAAGCTGGTGCTGTCCCACGAGCACTGCTCAGCTGAAGCAGGCTGTCTCAGGGGTGACACTCTTGATAACAAAGAAAACACGGCAAAAACAAGTTTATCAGAGCTAAATCAAAAACTTTCTTCATTTAGAGGAAGTTTTTTTGCATTTGATTTTTTTTTGATTGGTTGGTTGATTTTTTTGTTGTTGTTGGGGTTTTTTAAAATAAAAAATCGAGACATGATTCTTTGTTATTAGGCAGCCTTAACACGGAAATCTTTGTCTGCTGTAGAGAGGAGCCCAAAACATTCCCAGAGTATGAGTAGGTTGGTTGAACCTGGGGCATTTGTTCAGCTACTTGAGGAAGTCAGGACAAGCTGCCAAGTCTGGATCCTGACCTGCACTTTCAAAACAAACAAACAAAAACGTTCAGGATGTTTCAAATAATGTGCATCCTTTGTTAAGGGAGAACTTTTTCAAGCCTGATTTCACTTTCACAGTTCAGGCAGCATCTGGGACCGCGAAGGTTCAGCTGATGTACTGCACACGCAGCAGCAGCGCAGGTTTCTGCCTTTGAACCTCGAAGCGTTCTTCCAAGCAGATGGTGTCAGTCATTTGGGCTTTCAGATTGGCGGATTATACATTTGGAGGCAGGCCTGCCGTAGATGAGACAAACAGAGCATTTTGCAGGACTCCGTGACTTTCTGCGGAGCGCAAGACCAAACGTGCGCTGAAGCTGGTCGTTGGCTGCTGTAGGAGAGTGGCAGCCATCTGCTGGCAGGTAGGTGCCAGGGAGGGCTATTGCCTAGGACTTCCCCAAACGCTGCCTTTGTAAGCGTATGAAAGAGCCACCTCAGTGCCCCAAAAGCAAGCCACTCCGCTTTATTACTGTAGATGAAATCCTTGAAACAGATACCAGAGATAAATTTAACTAGGAAAATGCACACTTAAAAAATAGGAGAATATCGTAAACCTTATCAAAAACTCCTGGAGAACGGGATCTAAAGTCACAAGTCATTTTTTGGAATTCTCAATCTTATCTAAAGAAAGAAAGATTGCCATTTCTTTAATCTACAGACGAAAAGGAGCCAGCTGTACATCTGAAAATCAGCTGCGTATTGATCCCATTCCTGTTAATATTCATGAAGCTATATCGTAAGACTGGAGATTTTAACACAGTGCCCCCGGACTCTAAATCAATTCCCATTGATTTCAATTGGCTTCTCCCATCCAAGCATCGACCCTACCCCTCCCTTGGAAACATGCTCTCAAGGTCCTTTGAAACACACTTGCTGTATAATGAACTCTGAAGGATTGCATGTGCTTATTGGTATGTTCTTTTCTTCTCCACCCGTTGAGCTTTTGAGGGGGTGGATACCATTATCTGATTTGATGTGAACATTTAAAAATTTGAACCTGTGCCCCACAGGGCTCCCATCAGTTTCTAGAAGCCAGAATAAACTCTTTCTCTTCATTTAGATTTGTCTGAAAAGTTCAAGGCTAATGTGGTCATCTAACAAAATTGCATTTCTTGACATTGTCTGCTTCCAGGAGAAATATATACTGAAATGTTTCTGGTTTCTTTTTGGCAGACTTCTGGGGACTACAGCTAAAACAGGTTTACAGGAGTGGCAGATTCTCAGAGTAGAGGGTTGAAGGGTGAACTCAATTTGCTCCTCTCTGAAAATGCTGGGCCTCTGGGTCTGACCTTGCTCTCTGCTGAACTTTCTAGCACCTGACATTCAAGTCTTTTCAGAGTGAGTTATGAGGAGTTAAGGAAACTCAGCAAATAAGCAGATACATGCCAAAGCTGATGCCTACATTAGGAGTTTGTATCTAGCTGTGTTAATTATTTCACTTAAACACACAAAGCAGTAGATAGCTATCCACACTTCCATTTGTACCTCAAATGCAAAATGAAGGAAAGCACGCTTAAAAATTACAACTTTTTCTATCAAAACATGCAGTTTTCCGTGCTTTTACTTCCCCAGCTGATTGAAAAAAAGAGTACTAACGTTAATAGTACTTAACCATACGTAAGTATTGGAAGGCCTAGTCCACTGATGTCTGAACAGGTCCCTGTGTGACCACAAAGCTATCCCTCAGCTTCATTTATAATGAGAGCGATTTTGTATTATGACACCAGGCAACATCGCAGCCAAAAGGACAATCCCTTTATATCCAATTTGTTAAAGATTCAGTTGAATATGTCCAAGGTTCTCTCCCTGCATTCAACTACCCTCCCTTCTCTGACACTTTATTTCCAGATTAATTAGCTGTGCCTACATCTTAGCTGTTTGCACATACAGTACTTTAAAATGATGCATTTAGCAGCTATTAAAATGAAAGATTTCAGGCTGAGAATACTTGACTAAATGGCTTTTAAAAACTTAAATATATGGCTTTTGCCATATATGTTAAAAGTCTAAATATCTGAACTTAATGTAATATTACTTTCTAGCTGCCCTCAAAAAGCTTTCATATGTAACTGACTGAGTTACAGTTTGTCAGTTCCAATCAAACAGCAGGATTTTGGTTGCATTTTTGAAAAAAAAAAATAAAAAATCAATAATATATAGGTTTGAGGTGGGAGAGTAACATCTGAGAGTTTCAAAATGTTATAGATCCCAACAGGGCTGTCATCCATCCCAAACCAGAAAAACACCATCACCATCATTCCAATATCATATCTCTGATGAAGCTGACTAGCATGAAATTTTGGAATAAGCAACACTAATCAGGATTGTAAAAATAAAAATACAAAGGAAAAATTAAGCTTGTTTATTTGTTTTTCTTCTACAGCTAATTTTCCTTTCCAGTCTTGATACTGTATACTAAGGAAATGCAGATGCTGACCCTTTCATGAAGTTTTACTATCAACCTCACTTTCTTGTTTTCTGTAGTGATACTCCTTTCATTGTTATGCAAAAACTTGTGTCCCTTGAGAAAAGGCACCTCAAACTGAGCCCTGCTCTCTCTTCGCAAGATCACAAAATTGAACAAACCACCATGCTGTGTCAGGGTAAAGGAATGGCAGATTTCAAAGCAGCGAGACCTGTAACTGAAGAGGAAAACCTGCTCTGCAGCTCAGCAACAGCTGCCTGGGGAACAGCAACAACATGAGTGGGGTTGGTTTGGGTTTTTAACTCCGCTAAGCTTCAGGGAGTGGCTGTGAGTTTGGATAAAAGATTTGCATCAGTCCTTTGCACACCAGTATGCTCACTTCCCCAGTCCAGACTGGAGAATACACTGCAAATCAAACCCCGCCACTCAGGGAGGACTTTCAGGGCCAAGCCTGTTGGTGATATAACCCTTGTAACCTCAACACAGAGAGAGAACTAAGCTCTGTTAATTACACATATCCCTTTTGCAGCTTCCTGAGATGCTACTTACACGCCCAGCTCCATTTCACTTTTCCTTCTCGAAGGGCGCGCTCCCATGTGCCTCCCTCCCTGCCTCCCACCGTTTTCCCTTTCTGCAAGCTCCTTCCTGTCTCCCAGAGGCTTCCCCTATCGCATTCGCAATCAGAGAAGGCCGGACATCGCTTTGCTGAATGGGAGGAAGGCTCTGTAATTAACGGGATCCTTTGCTGTTTACATAAACACTTAAAATATAGACAGCTGAAAGGTCAGCTCCAGCTATGTAGGGCAAATTAAACTGAATATGAGGTGATTATCAGAGAGCCATTTAACTAATGAGGTGCTGTTCCTTTTGAAAAATATTTGAGTTTTTCCATGAATACTATTGCTATACTGAATTAAAAAAAAAAAAATCTTTAAATGTACTTAACAAACCAAGCTACAAGCAACACAAGACACAATAGAGAATGACTGGTTCTTTGAGAAGGACTAAGCTAGGATAGGAGAGGTAAAGTTAGAGTATTATTTGAACGTTTTAAGTGGATTTCCATCAGTTATGAATTGTCTTGCTCCAAATACTTGAAGAATTTATTTTACTAACAGGATCATTTTCTGAAACAAGTTATGTTTAGTGATAACGTGAAAATAAACTTATCTTCATTTATAGGTAGGTGATCTAAAAAATGATTGGAAAATTATACACAGACAACAGAGAATCAGGAAAAGGGCACCTGGTATGCTTTGTTGTCAAATTGCCATAAGGCTCATTTCAAAATAGCCCAAATATTCATGACAGCATCTCAAAAAAGCGTTGTTTCAGAATATTTACAAAAACAGAAATTTAATGGAGATTTATTCTGAATAAAATAATAAATTAGACTTTAATTACCATTAACTGGAATCTGGAAAAACCATCTGTTCTTATTTATACATCAACCACAGTAAGCCACATTCATGTCATCCATCTTCAGAACAACACTGAAGCATATACTCTAGCTTTAAGGACTTATTTAAGCACCACTCAAGACTACAGGATATAAGCACATGCAAAAACTTTCTTCAGGTCAGGTCCTCATCAAATGATTGCTGACATTTACGACCCAAAGAGATACACAATATTAACAGTGCACAGCCTGCACTTGCATCTACAACAGAGTTCAGACGTGACCAACCTTAACCTAGAAGAGTATCTTGCTGAAACTTGCCGAGTCAGAGTCTTAACAGAAAAGGGGGATTAAAAACACAAATAAGAAACAAAAACAAACAAACAAAAAAAGATTCCTTGAAAATTAGTTCAAGATTAATAAAGGAAACCATTTAAACAGTCTCTCGTGCTACGTTTCTATTAACAGTTAAGCAGTCAAACTTCCCAATGATATACCTCATAGAAAAGAAATAATTAAGCCTATTCAACTGAATGTTATTTAATATTTTAGAAGTTTTTTTTAAATACTTTTAAAAAGAAAGGCATCAGAAAACCTATGTTTCACTGCA
The DNA here is from genome assembly GCF_965140245.1 of Athene noctua. Lineage (NCBI taxonomy): Eukaryota > Metazoa > Chordata > Aves > Strigiformes > Strigidae > Athene > Athene noctua. The sequence goes on along the minus strand of NC_134052.1, from coordinate 4,863,327 downwards.
TCTGATAGAGGCACAAAGTAGCAGAACATAATCTTGCCTACCTACCCACTTAATATGTTATAATTAGAGATGAGGAGGCAGTGTGAATTTCTAAGCTAGGTTTGATGGAGGATATTAATTTGAACTCAAGATAAAGCTCTAGGTATAGAGAGAACTGGGATTTAGATGCTTGAAACTGCCAAACGAAAAATCTTTACCTACGGATTTCCCCCAAATCATGTGTTCCAATATTTCCTTTCAGACAGCATTTTAAAGAAAACACTCTTTTGTAAAGTGAGGCTACACCCAAAGTGGTACAAACCTTTATAGTTTTTCTATCTTCAATGCACTGATCAGGTATAAGGGCTACAGGGTGTAACGTCACCCCCCCCAATTTTCTTCTGACATGAAACAGAAAAGAACCTTTCTGTTGCAGAGTCCTCCATGCTGCTTTATCTGACCCAGGTGGGAAATGTAAAAGGAAGATGCCTGTTTCTGACAGATGCTCATGGGTTTTGCGTCTCTGCCACTGTGCCACGACGGATTTTAAATTTTGATAATCCCTTTTTAGCCCTTTCAGACTAAGGTCATAACATGCCACAGCTCAAACAAAAACGGGTCCTGTCGGCCCATGTTCATACAAATAGCCCAAACCAAGATGATTTATTTACAACAGTTAATACAATTGGTAGTAACGACTTTACAGGCAACCTCTAAGTGCAAGCAAGATGAAAAATTTACTAAATTGGAGTATAAAAATTCATAAGAAAATGTACAGAATCAATATTTCATGGGACTTGCTTTACCTTGCCTTACACAAATCTACTCCAGAGCTCACATTAAAATTTAAACCAGCTTCGTGCGACAAGTTCAAATGCTGGGGCTGTTTCATATTAGTTTAACTTCGGAGGGTATTTTTTTGTTTTGTTTGTTTCATAAATTGGAAAAAAAGCACTTAGGGAGCTGCACAGTTTGAGTGCTTGTGTGCTGCTTTTTCTATTTTCCTCCTTTCTTTTATGAATAAACTAATTGCTGACATAAATAGGGAGGACATTGCTAAAAAAAAAAGAGAGACTCCTAAAACACCTTTGCATTCTCTTTAATACAGCATAGGAGACACTACTTAGGAATAATACCCAAAGAATACTCTTAAGAGCCCCTAGTCTGGGAACTGAGCATGAAAAAACCCACAAGCCAGTTTTTGTAGCAGCAGTCATACAGGAACATAAATCTGTAGGCATGCCTGTAAGAAAGCTTAGTGCCTGGCAGAGCTCCCATCGCCCCGACAGCTCAGCACAACCCGGGGAAACTCACCCACTGAGTTCAGGTGCTGAAGCACTCTTGAAAAACCTAGTGCCAACACTCCATCCTGCTGGAAAACTGAGACTGTTCTCGCATGGTAGTAGTGGGGTGCCATAACTTTGGGGAGCACGTTGTCAAGAGTTAGTTCACTTTGTGAGAGGGACCAAGTCCTGGGTTGGCCTTGGAAGAATGAAACGTCTTTCACTGTAACGATACCCATTTGCAATGGGTCCAAAACACATCAGCAGCACGTTATTGTGGAAACTGTGCACTTGACATTTTATTCCATGGGTTATGCACAGGCACATGAAAGTCCAGTCCTTTGCATCACCCCACCTGACCCTGCTTGCACGATTTTGCAGTTTTATGCACCTCTTATCTTGACATAAACAAGTTTGTCCAGAACAACAAGTAAGATTTCTTTCTCTTTGAAGATAAAAGAATGATTAAAAATCACTTCCTTCATGTTTGCATATGGTTCACAAATAACAGAAAGAAAGCATGGAGCCCAAATATAAACGTGGGGGAGGTGGGAGAAATCACCTACAAGTATTTCATTTGTGCCCGCATGCTCATATATATTCTGTTGTGGTTCACTGCAAATAAAAAAATAAATAAAATTACAGATGTTTTTGGAGGACACCAAGTACACCTGGAAAAGGATGTCTGTGCTACAATATTATTTTCATCAGTTTGAAAGATTTTCAGTTTAGCTGTGCAATTGCATGTGAAAGTGGGGTTAATTATATCAGCAACTAATTGGAAGAAACAGAAGTATTTGCACAATTTAGGAGCAAAAATTAGTTTAAAAAATTATTCAAATATATGAGGCTTAAGGGTAATCTGAACTTTTCCTTGTTGACATTAACCTACTGGACAAAAAATGTCTGTATTCTTCCAGTTATTCTGTTACTTGAACATTATCCAGTTATTAAAAATTATTATGTCACTGGAACAAACAAGTGTGTTAGTAATATTTAATGTTCACTTTCTGAAGTTAACAGCAGACTTCAGCATGTCAGCAAAAACTAGTAAACATTTATTACTTACTATACTGTAATTCATTTAGGTTGTAAGAAATATTTAGATACTTAATTGGCATTTAACAAGATAGCTATAGAGAGTAAATGAGACATTAAATCCTCTTCTAAAATGCCCATTAGGTTTGCTTTGGAAATTAATTGATCTAATTCACTTGCTGTAAACCACTGTGGTCTGTGCCAGTTTAGAATTTTGAGATATTAATGACAGACAAACGCAAAGATGGTGGATGTCCTCACACAGAGTTAGATCAAAGGCTAATACGCTGGTCACCTGTATTTATGATCCTACTGAACAGACCGATAGGAAGCATTTATCTTAAATGGCTGCTATTCATCCCCTGGATCTCAATCATGGCCACGATTCTCCCGGGCATCATCCACACTGTAAGAAGGGCTCTCTAAAGGCTGCAAAGAGCCATTCACAGCTGTAGAGCTGCATTTACCGTCCCGACTCACAGTTTTAAGTTCTGTCAAAGCCTCATCTCAGCCTGCAACCCCAAATGAAACTTGTAAGCTTAGTGGATTTTTACTTTTAGAAGCTCCCACCTGGCCTTCAGATGTCCTCAAATTTTTCCAAATGCATTTTTTCATAAAAGCTTATCTTTTCAGAGTGCCTTTCCTCTTCATTCTTTTCAATAGAACTGTTGTCCCTTAAATAAGAATACATGCAGGTGAGAAAATGCGACAGTCTTTGCAACTTGCTGCTAACTTCTGCTTCTTACCAGCCTAAAGCATGTGATAAATCCCCAGGAGAGTCCTAACTCTTCTACTGAAGCCTCCATTAGTATTTCACATCTGTACATGGAGTCACTGATATCAATCACAACAGTATGTGGGAGCCATATTCCTTAATTGTTAATAAAGTATCTTGAGGTCCATCAGCTTCTGCCTAATAGATATTAAACACTTTTTACATTTTCAGTGACTATTTCTAGGGAATTTATTGCTCATTTTTAGGAATAAAATACCCTTAGTGTTTATCCACTATTAAATACCTATTTTGATCCCTTATAAAATTTTGAACACGCTTTGATTAATTGCCAAGAAGCGGGGGAGAGCACAGGGGGCTGTAATGCTCTCGTATCGCCACTAGCAATATGACTTGCACACAATTTACATTTGGGTTCAAAAGGCTATTTTCAAACTGAGACCTATGAATATTATGAGAGAAAATCCAAAAATCTTTGCCTCAGTCTACGTCTTTGTCAGATCTAAAAATACATTTACAAGCAAGATTAGCTATTTATGTCCAGAATGTAAGTTTTTTTCATGGCTCTAGAAATATTTGCATGCCTTGGGAATAAAGTTAAATTCACTGAGACAGTCAATTACCTCCCGGTGGTGGTGTTATTACATACGCGAAGTCATGCCTACAATGATCAACTTTGCTAATACAGCCACTCAGAGAAACAGTGACGTGCAATTTCTAACCCACATAACTACGCCATGGATGCAGTCACAAAAGCAAAATTCACTTTTGGTCAGATGGCTCTTTAGATTTCTTACTGCAATAGGACATGCTGGAATATGAGGCCAGGAAGGACAAAATTTTGCTGTCTTTGCTAGAGGAAGTTTGCCAATACGTTTACCAGTAGACCAACGCTGACAAAACCTTTGAGAGCTGACAAGGCCATAGGTACATATTTCTGTCAAGGACTGTTTACAATTTATGAAGGTCAGCTCTTCCTCTGGTGTAAATAAATCTTGCTCTGCCGACTGCAGCAGAGACCCACCAGTATACACCAGTGGAAGAACTGGCTCTTTCCATTCCAGGAGTCACACTACTGACGCTACGGTAGCAGTAATTACCACACAGATTCAGACAGAGCCAACTGCTCCCCCTTCACTATCAGGGCAAGTGTCTGTCTTTCATGTTTATTTTTTTTCTCCAGGGAAACATCAAGGACCTACTGTTGAATTTTTAAGGTGGTTCATTAGTATCCGACAGCACCACAGTAGCACCAAGTGCCTGCTATGAAGGATTTCTACAGTTAGGCAGAAAAGCAAGAAGATGCTTGAGACCTCCCAAGATAATGCCTGAAAAATGTTACACAGCCTGTAGCTTCCATGAAGCACTCCACAGTGGTTATTTTCATAGCAAATACATTCTAGAAAAAGCATACCACCACCACCACCCCCCAAGAAAAAACACCGAGAGCCGACAGAATTAATTGCATCCCCTCCCCCAGTTTTAAATTACCATTTGTGATAGAAGACTTGCATTTAGCTGAGCCTGGCAGCTTTTCCCATCCACCAAGTCATGTGTGTGCCCCTCTTTTCAAATGGCATGCCCTTTGCCTCCCAGGGCATTTGAGGGTTAATCTTGTCATCTCAAGATCCTTCTAAGATGCCAGCCAAGTTCATCATCAATTTGACATAGATGTCTTCTGGGGATCTGGGTTGCTCTTTCTGGGAGCACTGTCCATTTGACAGACAGGAGGCTGTGCTGCAGCAGCCCCATCAGAACCCTCAGCTATGTCTGCTGTTGAAATCTCTGAATTAAACATTTAGAGCTGCAATTAAATCTAAAAAAAAAAAAAAAAAAAAAAAAAGCACCAAACATGTTTACAGAACTTCATAGCTAATTTATAAACTTTTTTATTCAAGCTCCCATTTTGTTTAACTACTTTAATTTGTAGAAGGAATGCATCTCATTGTGCAGGGTGATGGATCGGAATTTGCCCAGGGACAGGTAGTGAAAAATGCAAAAGGCTGAGCTGACATCACTAGGGTAATTTCTGACATGTATCTAGTTTTAAACAGCTGCTCAGAAAATTAGAGACATGTATTTTTTAAAAGTTTGTCACTGTGTGTGTCTGTCACAAGTGTGCTCTTCCACAAGTGCTTATTGTTTCTGGCAAGAAGACATTCAGATTGAAAAGAAATGTTCACAGTGAACAGAAAGGTAAGTAGAGATAATTCCCACTTCATGCCGATAAAATGGTACAAACATACCGCTCTCTGCACTCATGTTTTTATTTCATGTGCATATACAGGATATACTTTTCAGTTCAGGTGGCAAATAAATCTTTGCTAGACACCTATGCACATGGCTGGATTTTCAGAGATGCTAAAAATAAACATCCACAACAGTTTTACAGCAAATGTTCTACCTCTGCTGGAGCCAGTGAAGTTCAGGGCTGAACCAACCCACTGTGAGTTTTGCTGAAAATAGGCGGCTTCAGTTCACTGTGGTTCATGGGAAGTCTGTTTTATTTTATCTGAGCTTGCAACCCTTGAATTTCAGACTCTGAAAGGACTTCAGGCAAAAAAATAGCAATCAAGTCATGTCGAGCCCATGCACAGACTGGTTTGCAACATAGGTTGACATAAAATTTTAGCGTGGGTTTTCCTCCAAAAACTAGACTGAAGTTTTACTTCATCCACACAAAAAGAGCTCAGGAATTATCCAGGCTTTGGGGCTTCAGAACAGAAGACTCCATGTTTGCTGTCACACGCATGCACACACACTTTCCAAAACAATGGTATTTGCAATACAGACTGTAATTCCAAGAAGCATCAGTGGGATTATCAGAGAATCAGGGATGCATGGAAACACCAACAGCAACTACAACATAAGGAACAGATTTGCAGCAGGACAAAGCTGCAATGAACACAAACCCCTTCAGCCAAGAAAAGAACATCCCTGTAGCGGTTTCGTGTCCTCTTTCTCGTAGGCCTTTAACTACACAGCATCCTTTGAGTCACGTCGACCCTCCAAAGTTTCCCCATGGGAACAAGTCCCATGTGTGCAGTTTTTGGCTACTACACATTTCAGCCAGCACCAAGCAGCTCAGATGCTCAGTCCCACCTGCATGTTGCAGCCCACACACAGCCACAACTGGGGGCAACCAGCAACAGGCATAAACCAGGAATCATGGAGAAAATTGTAAGCTTTGCCTTTCTTCATCAGACAGAGCCATATATTTTTTACAGTTGCACGTTACTTCAGAAAGCTGCCCTTTTTATTCCCTCCACAGCCTGGCTGTTTAAATTTTCTTTTCAGGACCTTGTGGATTCAGATTCTCTCCTGGCAACTCAGCAAGCTTGGTCTGACAAGAAAACTGAAGTATTTTCCCAGCAGCTCTTATCAGGAAACAATGTGTCAAACAAGATGAAACTAGCTCTCCATTCTTAGAAGATTTACTACAATTCCCCCTATGCTCACAGAAGCAATGTTAACACTAACCAGCTACACAGCCATGGAGTGTAAATATGGGCTTCTCTCCCAAGTAACAAGTCCTATAAACGCTGTCTGCGGTAAGCCTGCGCGGGTTCGTCCATCCTACCATTTGCAGTCTGATAAACATCTCCACAGGGGTCTATATACTGTGATCTTTCAAATGGAGATCTGCCTGAGGAAAAGGCACACAACTAGAGTTCCCCCTGAAGAGAATCCCCATCTCACCCCTCTCCATGGCCGTGCTCCAAGCCTGCAGCGCTCGTGGTCTTCTATGAGGACCAGAGGCCGATTCGAGAGGTCAGGGTAATTGTGCAGGGAACAGCCAAGGCGGGTGGGATAAAGGGGTGGCAGCTCCGTAAGCAACTGCAGAAGCAGAGGGGAGGATGGGAAGATGGTTGGTTTTCTGAGGCCCTGGAAAAGCACCAGCACAAAGGGAGGTAAATGGAAAAAATATGTAGATGCTCACCTGGCACCAAATCTGTTACACTATTTATGATCAGTGTTCTTCCTGCTTGGAAGCAGGGACGTGAGTGATTATTGACTCCTTTAAAAATAGATGTCCGTTGCTAAATAAATAAAATAAACGCAAGTGTCTTCTGTTCTATGAGACATCTCCAGCTTTGGGCTTGGTTTTTTAATCCCATTTTTAACAGTAAAGCCCTGGGGAAAATAAAAATTAGGGGTTAAATGAAGGCTGATAAACAAAGCAGAAATACCTAATCTTGTATATATCTCACTTTCAAATCCTTCTTCTGGGATTTGTTTTTTTGTTTGAACACTGGGGTCTTTCTGAATCCAAGATCCCTTGTTTACAGCAGCCAGAAGAATGTTAAATCATGATCACCCTCATTATGCCATTTGATAGGACCTAAAGCACAGAATTAGGACAGTTTAGAATCCTGAGTCTCCAGGGCAAATTAACTAATGCTATAAATTAAAAAGAACTGCACTATGCCAGCAACTGCGTCTTCCAAAGCAAGCAGCAAAACACAGCCCCTAAATATTTCGCTAAGTGCTTGTCTGTACTAGACTGTGGGGTTGCAGGAATTATGGGTTGATAACACTGGAATTTATTAGAGACTGGATGGTTTCAGGATTTGTTTGGAAGCCAGGGAACATGGAAACAGAACATGCATCTAAATGGGGGTGTTGGCTACGGCGTGAGAGACAGCAACGTGGAACCCACCAAACAAACACTTCCATGCAATTCCCAAGGTAAAAACAATCTGTTGCATCAGTTGTGTGCACTGTCAGGGTCCTTGTGATGCACAGGCAGAGTAAAAGGACACCAGTGTCAGCTTTCTGAGCCTAAGGTAGTGAGGGCAGAATTGGGCCCAAGGTGCTGCTTGAAGAATTCTTGTTCCATTCCCATTAAAACTATCACCTTCCCTCACAGCATCAGCCTCTTCCAAACACATCTGACAGCTTCTTCCACAGTTTGTAAAATGACACCTGCTGAAACTTAAGCTATTAGTGCAGATAATAGAGCCATCACATGGAGAGCATTCATGTTTTCCATGTTGTCAGAGTAATTTGTTTTGCTGTTTGGGATAGGTTCTACCAAGCATAAATATTTATGTCTGTGTGGATGTCAAATACTCTAATTAGGAAGTACACCTAGAACTGGGCTGGGTTTAATTGAATCTTTGAGCTAGCTAGACATTTCCAAGACTTCAATTGTTTGTCATATAAATATATTGGACTAGACCTCTACTGGGATAAATTTTCTTTAGAAAAAAAATTTCTTGTCATTATCTCGGTTATTCTACGAAATGCAATAGCTGCCACGAGTGCAGGACTAGCTACCTCAGCTAGATGAACCCATAAAGTACCTGCAGAAGGAATAACAAACCAGAAAGACAAACAGTAGGATTCCCTATGTTGCCCTCCTTACATGCCTCACTTCTGAGCCAAGCTGTACTGCCCAAAACGCAATGCGGCACGCCATGACCCAGCCAGGTCAACAGCCAGTTCAGTTACTGGAAACATCACAGCACTGCACAAGAGCTAATTTTATTGACGAAGAGCTAAATTAGTGCAGGTGTGCTGCACTGCAGAGGCTTACAGTACTATATTAAAGCTAGTCTGGATATTACTGCCAATGGCTCCCAATTTAGTTTGCTTGGGTACTGCTGGAAGCAATAGTCAGTGTCAAGAGCAAAATAAATACCAGCAGCACCCTGCTGCTAGGGTCCCATGCTTTTTCCTAAATTCCCACTAAAGAACTTCATGTTCTTCTCCTCATCACTGCTTCTCTTGACATTTTACCCACCTCCCTAAATCAGCGTTTCATCCCACATCCTTCCTCACAAGCCCACTTAAAAACTGAAGCCATCAAGTTTATCGCCATTTCACGAACCCTGGGCCATACCTCATCCTGCTCCGCAAGAACAAGTCCTGGCAAGCTGAAGCTGCTTTAGGCACTGCCACACATGGTTCAAAAAGAGAGACCAGAGGCAGGAGATGTCACTTCACACAGCGACAAACTGCAGCCCCACAACTGCCTGCAGGGAAGTCCTTGCCTCAGAGCAGTTATAAAAAGCAGAATCTCTAGATGCCAGACAGCTGCTGCTGTATCACTGCCAGAAGCTTCCCACAGCACTGGAGGCACAGGTACTCAAGCATCGTAACTTCTTGAAAATGTTTTTAAGCAGAGAAGACACCTAAGAGCAAACAGGAAAGGAGCTAGTATTCTCATCTCAGTTATGGAGGAGACAGCACCAAGCTCCTGCTCTAAACCAGGCAGGGAGGAGACCTGAACCCCAGCCCAGTTGAGTGCACTAATCACCCCGTTACCAGCTTACTCTTCACTTGGCCCAACTCTGTTTTTCACACACAGGTGCAGATCTCACAGACTGGGACTGACAAACGAGCACTTTTCACAGAAATAGGCGGTTCTATCACTCCTCAATGGCAGCAGCTTTTTTACTTGCACAGATTTTAAGATCATAAAAAATCATGATGACCCTCTAGTCAGGTTCCTTGCTGGGAGCACTGCATACTGCTCGGCTGTGGTTTCAAAACACAAAGAGCTGTCACAGGAGGAACCTCAGAGGAGATCAATTCAATTTCCAGGTTAGCCACACACTTCTCACATGTTTGTAGGCTAATTCTATTCCATCTCTTTGCCTCAGTTTCTCATTCTTCCCACAGGAGATATTGTGAGGGTAAATTCACTGCTGCCAGAAAAACATGGATGGGATGTTATTTGGGTACTTGAAGACCACCATTCAAATAATGATGTTACTCCACTTTAAAAAAAAAAAAAAAAAGAATAAGACATAAGTAAAGTCCCTACAAAGCAGCACAGTGTGAGCTCTGTGTATAATAAAACAAAAGTAACTCTCAAAATGGCTACCCATCTCTGCAGATGACAGATTTTAGGATTTAAAAGTATCATATATCAAAAATAAGATCCCTCCTCTGAAGTCCAACCCTGCAAGGCTGAGAGCGTACAGCTCAGCTGGGGATTTCGCAAGGGCCAAGAAGTTAGAAAATTACTTCATTTTGTGATGGCTTTGTGTTTGGGACACCTAATCTCTAAAAATGACATAAAACTGTATTAAACACACTTCACACACTGTACTGAATATTCATCAAATGATAACAGTTGTCATCATACTGACCTAGTCTGAATTTGAACCTCAAAGCTCTCAGTGAAATACTGTTTATCAAAGATGTATCTGCAGAATACTCCAGAGAAAGCTATCACTGTGTAATCATGGTCTGTAAAACAGCTGATGACTTCAGTATGCTTTTGCTATTCTTTAAATAGTCCCCAATTCCTCTCAGGAGCATTAAAATCCATCCTTTGGAAAATAAAGAAAGATACAATATTAGTAAAAAGTTTGAACACTGTGCTCAGTTCAGTTGCATTTCTATTGACCGTCACACATTCAAAAAACATTAGAGAAGGTTGGTCCTCCAGAGACCCCACCACGACTGCACAAGAAAGCCTTGGCAATTATGTAAAGGCACCATGCTCCTGTTTTATTTAGCAGAGAGAGGGTTTTTTTCTTCTTACAGCCCTTTTGTGCTCCCAGATGTTTTAATTACTGAGGAAAGGGAGCGGATGATTCTGGCCATATGTCTCCATTCTGCATAAATAAATATTGTCGCCAGCCCAGCTAAGTTTCACAGAGCTGTCGATGATCCCGCTGACACTAAAGCTGTCGGGCCCGATAAGCATCTTCAATCCTTCAGTGAACATGCTAATTCCAGGAACACTGAGACTGATATCCCATGAAAATATTCAATCTAGAAACAATTAGGCTCATATTGCTGCAAAATGGTACCTCTAGGAATTTGGGTGCTCGCTTGATTGGAGCCCTGAGTACAAGCTCTAAGCAGAGACACTGATGGGAACGAGCAAGGAGGAGAGAGCAGGTGAAATGGTCTCTTCAAAGCACCAATTACTGTGCCGTGTGTTGAAGTTGCTGTAGGCCTCATTTGCCTTTCTCTGGCCCATTCACAGGGTGTTGGGGCAAAACAACTTCATAAAGGGATTCGGTCGCAACCGTGTTATAACTTTTTTTGATTAATGCATGCAACATGAATTGTTTCTATTGCAGTGCATTTTGAAATAAACAATGGTCAGGTTCTGTTTGTGCTAGACAGCATGAAAACACAGTTGCAAACCTTCCCTTAGCAACTTTCAGCCTAAATAAACAGTCTAATACATCCTCAGTAAAGAATACACAACCACAGTGACTGCGGGTGGTTGCAAACAAGTTGTGAAAGCTGTTAAGCAGAAGGGAGTAATTTAAGAGGGAAGGAATTAGCTAAATGAACTGACAAGGAAGAGGAAGGCAGGACAGGGCAGCCAGTGACAACATGAGGCTGTGAATATCCCCCCCTTTTCATGACACGAACACAGCATCAAAACCCCCCAACAGTCCCGAAGCCTCTCCCTGCAGCCAGGAGTGGATGGGTCTCATGGCAGGCACTAGAGGACAACAAACAAAGATGCTTTTCAGCCAACTGAGAAGCTGTTTGAAAAGCTGAAGTTCCAGGACAACAAATCAAGGTATTGGCAACATGAGTAAGATCCTAATTTCCACAATCAAACAAACAGGTCAGAATCTAAACCTTCTTTTAAAACAAAAATGCTTTTTTTAAATTACCCATACCCTGAAAGCTTGTGAGCCGTGGCAATCGTTGCCATGAAGCAAGAATCACTGTTTGCTGAGTTCTGCTGACACCACTTTTATTGGGAAACCTCCCAAGCCAAAGGTGCAGGAGGACTAGTCAACCCACAAAAACATGTGATCCAGCTTCTGAAGCCTCCTCTGGTTTTTATGCTGATCCCTCAGGGATGGCAGAACAAGAGACCATATGCTGCCACACCTGCCCTCCCTGGCAGAAGAGGAAGACAGGAGAGTCCCTTCACCCAAGGCTGGGAAGACCCTGAGGAAAGGGTCCTAAAGGCCTCGAGCCTCTCTCATAGCTGAGTATTTCATTAACTCCTCAAGAGTAAGCAATGGTTTTTTGTTATTGCCTCCTGATTTAACCCTGTGTCTACCGATTCACAGGTGAATCCCGATTTTCATTGACAGTACAGAATCAAAAAGTCTGTTTGATGTCACATGCAAATAAAAACACAGGACTGAAACATGAATGTAGAAATTAAGAAATACTGGACAAAGAAAGGGGAAAAAACCTGCAGCTCATCCAACTCAACAATACTGTATTTGTTCTCAAAGTCACAATACTAAAGAATAACCATCTTTAGAGAGTACTTACGTATGGTACACATCTCAGGAAATGACTTGTCCAAAACCAGTCTATACGAACAGAAGATAGGAAACTTTCATTTGTTCTTCTCTGTGAACCGTTTTCCACCAACTCTTATTTTCAGGGCCAGCTCTCTCCAAGATGACACACAAAATAAAACAAGCTGAGATACTAGCACAAACCAAACCATACACACAGTTTCATGGAGTGAGCCAGGCTACCCCGTGCTGTCTCTCATTAGTACAATACATGTGGTTGTTCTCATAGCCAACTATATGTCAATATAAACACCTGAGGACAAACCATGATTTTATCTTGCTGAAGATGTAAAGACTTGCTTCTGAAAGAATCTAAAAAATTACCTTTAGTTAAATCATCAGTGGAGTTTGCTTGCTAAAGTAGAACATTCTCTCAGCTCCCTTGCACTGGAACCACAGCTATGAAGCATAGAAAAAAACCTGAGCACTTCTCTTACATAGGAGAGAGGATGCATTCTTGATATAGGGTATTTCAGTTAATGATTAAGACCACAACAGTAACTGAGAAACTCATGGTTAGGCAAGCAGTAAGTCAAATCTGTCTGAAAAGGGATAGTTTTACGAAAAAGCAGCTAAAACCTGAAGCATGTATGCAACTGAATTCTACCTCCTTGCACCATCACTACCAGTGCATGCACACAGCAATAAAGATAGAATGAGAAAGACAGAACAGTTTTGTGCATAATGCCCTGTGTTGACTGCCAAATGACAGAGAGTGAACTTATGAGCTGTATCAGATATTACCAAATAAAATCCAACCTTTGGTACTGAAGTGGGAAATACACAGAAAACATAAAAATCATTTGTGAACTCACCTCCAGCTATGCATCACTATTTTAAAAATATGAATGGTTTCAGCCACCACTAAACCAATCTAGTAGAATATTTTTAAGTCTGAAACACTAGAATGTAAACTTTGTTTTGTACTTCCCGAACGGGTGAATGGGAGCAGAACGAGCAGCACTGAAACACTGCAAAGCAAGCTGCTCCTGAGACATCTCTGACACAACCAGAATAGAAAACTCCAGCTGGGATTTCCAGTTCACTTTTGCCAAAAGAAGAGACTGAGATAAGCATCTGATTTTAAGGCTCATCCAAAAAAAAAGCATATGGAAAAAGAATTATTTTCTGCTGAGCTAAAGCACAGGATGAAAAGTCTGGAAATCTGAAGTTTAACCTTAGTGACAGTAACATTGTATCAGAAGTAAATCTACTGACATTAATAACTATAGAAGATTTAAGATTAGCTTAAGCAAGGTCAGAATCAGCATGTAGGTTCTGGGCCCAGCATTATTACAGACTCCCACTGTGATCTTGGGCAAAATCCATGTAGTGATGGAGTGATTTCATGGAGTGATTTTAGGAGCCTTGAATTTTAGATGACTAGATTAAGCAATCTCAAAGCAAGCAACCACAAAAATGATGTACTTAAAGTGCTCTGAAAGTCCTGAGCTTAGCTTTTCCATGATTTAGATGTCTCTCCTTTTAAAAAATTATCATCGTTACAATGATGGCCATTTTCGTAACAGTGGCATCCTTCTTTAATTCTTTACTAAAAGCAAATTACTTTAAGGTTCTCAGGAGGAAATGCAGAAGCTTAAAATTATATTTAATTTACCAGTACTTCTTCAGATGTATCAATTATCATTAATGGAGACTAGAAAGACAGACAGGGAATATAACACTTCTCTCAAAGAAAAAGAAAACAGACCATAAAAAAAATAAGTCATATTCCTTTCCTATTTTCTTTGGGCATTTAGCAAGTCATGACAAACTTCCCTCAATTCAGCTATGACTGCTCAGAAAGCATTTTTACATACTTGTAATGTATATAAATATACATATTTATGTATATGGTACATCGCTTGCTATAAATTGCTGGTACTCACAGATTCGTCACGCTTGGAGATTTTGTGATTATATTTGCACAAAACTTACAAATTTACATTTTAAAGTGAGGAGTTCATTACTATGGCTTATTTCTAAAACTTTTTTGTTTTTTTGTTTGGGTTTTTTTTCAAGTTATGATTGGGGGAAAAAAGGTCTAAACTAGGGTTTCCACTAGCAAAACTTGCTAGAACTCAAATTCCATTAAGTTGTGGATGCTAAATTGTCTGTCTCGGAAAATTATGTCCTTGCAACTCAGATGGCACAGTTCACACAAGAAGATTCCTAGAAGGCTCCATTTAAGTTTGAATAAAAAAAACAAAAACAAACTTGAGAAAAGCAGTTATGAGCCAGTGAAGTGAGCCCCCAGTTGTGAGAACAAGCATACTGCAGGTGAAGCACACTGTGCTTCCGAAACCCAACCTTAGTTCAATCCACATTAGGTCCATGAGATGAAGATAGGCAAGGGACAGACAGGTATTTCCCAGGTAAAGTTCAGCTCCAAAAGGTTGGGGGCCAGTGGAACGGAACACACTCTTCTCTGTGCAAAACTGCAACAAACCATATGAGCTCAATAAAAACACATTTCAAATACCTTTAGTCATAGATACCTGTGCATGTACCCTAGCACATGTGAGGACAGACGGTGCCTTCCTGAGGAACGGTCCTTATTCCCATCCTGCCATGTTTCCATGATGCTTCCTGATGCCCTAATTGCAACATGTATTTCACCTAGCTCAGGATTTGTGTATAAGGACATTTTCAAATATAGAAGGAAATGAAACCATCTCAAAGCTACCAAAGGTATATCAGTAATGTCCATCCTATGGGATGCAGAGAAAGAGGGAGCAAACGATTGCTGATTTTTACCCCTACAGCAATGACAGTCAAAGATCATAAAAGAAGTAACTACCATATTAACACACTACAGACTCCAGCCCAGTTTAAAATCTCAAGGGAATTTACATGTAGCTTACCCCAAAAGACTCTGGAAAGTATGGGAGACATAAGGAAGACTTTTCATATAAACTACAGAAAACTACAAGCAAAATCACTTAATGCTATGAAAAGAAACATATGATGGACTCTGAGGACAATATTCCCACCTTCCCAGCAGTGTAAAGGGGGGTTTTGTTTTGTTTGGGGGGGATTTTCTTGTTTTTGTAAGCTGCCTTCCTCTTGCCAAGATTTTATACCATAAATTGAACTACATCTCACGGGAGTATCAAGCATAATACAAACAAAGTAACTGTGCTTTTGATGAGCAAACGACTTCAAAGAGCATAGCATGTTTATCTTGAACACAGGGTTCCCACCAAAGTACAGAAGAACGAAGTTCAATTTCCAACAGGACATCTCTATGCCAGAGCTCAGCCACAAGCATTTAGGAGGGGTGGGGAGAAGCTTTATCATCAAATCAATTTTAGAGTCATCATTTTTTCTGTGTTGCAAGTTATGTTTCAGGATGCCACTGGGAGCAGAGTGGATATGGCTTTCTCTTAAACGAACAATAGCTGCCTTCAGGAGGAAGTCTCTCAGGAAACAGGCCTGAAAGCTTGCAATGTACGTGCCTTAACACCTACCAGTCTTCATGGACCCCCAACTTTGCCTAGAGCTACATAAAGTGACTCAAACATAGGTCTACACTCAAAATAAAACTTGGGGGGTGTTAGCTTTGAAACCAAAGCTCACTAATAAACATTCAAATAAATGACATTCCGTATCTCCATCAGCCTAAAATCTACATCTTACAACACCAATAAACAAAATCTCAATAAAGCACAGAAAAATATTATTTATATATCTCCAGAAAAAAAAAAAAAAAGTGTATTCTGAATTAAGAAAATGCTGTCCATCTAGGCAAACTACTCTCCTAGCCCTGTTCTATGACCCACCCTATCTGAGGTAGCAACTGGTTTCAGAAAGTTACTACAGAAGAACCCACTCATGGAATTATCTCCAAGTGTAGGCTCATGGACACGTATTGTCCTACTCATATTATCAACTACTTTGCATAAAGGAGGGATAGATGTAAGAGTTGAGACTGTTCTCATCCTCTGAGTCTAGAACAAAGACTGCAGATGTGCAGTGTTATTCTCTTACTGCAATGCTGGCAAAGGCTGTAAGAGGTTAGTCTGTGACATCAAGGGCAGCAAATGAGTACCATGTTCAAATGGATCTTCTCACAGGGTTTGCTATACTTCAGTCCCAAAACAACTCTCTCTCTAAAGAGGCAGATGCAATTATCTTACAAACTCATGAGGAAGCTGAAATTTTGTAAGAAGCTGATGGCAAGGAGCTGGTTTAATTATTCTCCAACTCGCTGACTCCACCTTAATCAGAATATATTAAATAAAATGTATGGATGCTGGAGACTGGAATGCTGCAGTTCATAACTACAATTAACCACTATTAATTAATAGCTGAAAGATAAATGAGCCATGGGACCCATTTATTCCTGGGTTGGGAGTATTTAAATTCACAGTAGGATGCCAGCCCATTTTTCACAGCAGTGAATTAAAGGAAGTGTGAATCAAAGCTCATGGCTGCACAATGCAGGAGACATTTTCAGATCTGTTTAGTTCTTATCATTTAAACAGTGACAGAAGAGATAATGACAGATGCACTGAAATTTCACTAGGAGAACAAAGAGAAAATGATAGTATTTCCCATCCAGAGAGATGAGGTCTAGGTCTCACAGCTTCCCCTCTTCTTGCCCAGTCCCAGTTCTTCAGGGTGCACAGGGAAGCTGGTTTCCCTGAAGCTGTACAATGCAGGTGTTACTCTGCTCCCCACTTACCCGGAGCCCAGAGTGCCAAAGCACTTCTGGCCAATAACAGCTTGCTCAGCACGCAAGCAACACATTCAAGCAACCATTCACCATCTTGCTTATTTCTCCTTTCTATCAAGGACATACCCTGACTCACATGGATTCTTAAAATTCAGTCAAGACTGGTTTTGCCCTCTATTGTCTATTTATGCTTGGAAAACCCCATCCAAAACTTGCCATGAAACACACAGGTACTTTCCATGGCTTCTCCAGGAGAGTCAAAATGTCTTTTAGAATATGTTGCAAGGTAACGACGTTCTTTCCAGAACTATAAGGAAGACTGTCATTTAAGCCTCAGTAGAGCAACAATTACTGTCATTATCAGCAATTGATTTGACAGCAGCCTGAGGCTTGCACAGGTTAAGAAAGCGGAGCCTAACTCCCCATGTTGGAAAAGCCAAGTGAGGTTGTCACATTCCCCAGCTGCTTATGACAGAAAGGAAAGACTGCCCAGAGAATTAGCTTATGATAATCTAAAATACTTGGTTTCCATTCTACAACTCAGAAAGTGTTAAAATTAATAAATGAGACCCTATATTAATGTGATAAGTTCTAAAGTAGAGAAATGACTGAACCTTGGAATATCTGAAATGCATATCCCTTCCTACATTTTCTGTCCAAAGGCGCTCTCCTAACTGGAGTTCATTAAACACTGGAATTAACATGCTATGGAAACTTCAGTAATTCTTCATTTGATTCTCCTTCCCAACTGAGATGAAAATAAAAGTATTTGTCAAGGGAAAAGGATAGAGAAGGGCACTCCAATACAATTTTTACCGGAGCAAGTAGAAATTTTGTTGTTGTTAATACAAAGAATTTTTATATCCCCTGTTAGAACCAATTTAGATTGCATTCAACTCTGAAGTGCATCTTCATACATTGCGATGCCTTGCAAGAGTTGGAGTTCACTGCCACGTGGTTCCCATTCTCCTGAAAGGATCATGTTATACCTCCCTTGCAAAAATCTTTTATTTTTAAAAACTTTATTCTCTACCAAAAGACCTTCAGTAGAAATCTCTGAATAGTTTTCTTTCTAAAGCTTCATTCTGGAAAAAGATCTCCAAATGCTCACAAAACCAAGCTCTCCTGCAAGGTTTATAGCATTCCCTTTTGAGATCAGAAACAACAGATCCCCATGCAGTATTTTGACACTTCCAGTTTTCCAGTAATAACAAATAAGAAATCAAAAAGTATTTATGGAAAAATATTTCTAACTTTTCCTTACCTGAAAAATTTTCAGAACCAGTTTTAAATGAAGATTTGAGATGGTTCTTGCAAGAAAGCCCTTGTTTTGTCCCAAGCCCTTGACATCATAGGATCTTCTCAGCGTCTAAGAATTTTGTGGTGGTAAAACACACCAGCGATAAAGACTTTAAGAAGCCAGGACAGTTTTTGCTCATACAAAACTGTCATTGATTCCAAATAACCTTAATGTGAGTTATTACACAGTGATAAAGAACTTAACTATTCCCCAATAATATGCAGATGTTATCCCTTCATGCAGGAAATACACAGTCTGCTCATTTGTTATTTCTATGCAATGAAATGTGAGGAATATGTATTTCATTACTGGTGTGAATCCTCAAAAAGAGTATGGTTTCATTAATGCTAGACCCATAGAATAGTGCATTCTTTCCCACAGAAAAAACTATACCAAAAAATCCAATACCTCCCCTCCAGTATCACAAAATCAAAGAGGAATTATTTTGTCAGGAATTATTCTTCTATACAGATAAAAAGGAAGAAATGAAAAAGAAATCACATTCCACTATTATCCTTTAGCAGGTTCATGAGAAAACAAAAAACACATGGCTAAAATAATTGGGCCATATATCCCTTTGACTGTGAGACATGACTTTGTTTTCAGCGCTGGCTGTCCAGCAGGCAGTATGAAAGCAAGACTTTTTGCAGGCTGAAAAATTAAATACGTGAAAATGCAGCTCTTCTTTTCGGACCATGCATCTTTTCTTTTTTCTAAATACCTGTTAGTGTCTACAAATTCTTAAATACTCTGTTTTAGCACATGATAGACATTCTGCAGACAGGTATGGGCTGGACACGTTAGGGAGGGGGCTTGCTGACAGCCCTTTACTCCCGCTGTAGGGCTGCACAAGGGGCATCCCTGCAGGAGCAGGGGAGGAGGGAACAGGCACTAACAGAGTTACAGTGCTGCTGGATCCTGTACACCGTTACAGCGGGCCGGGACAGCCCCACTGTTGTGCTCAGTAGGTGTTGCCCCTCTTGGTTTGGGTCAGGCTAAGAGTCCCTGGCTGCGGTGACCCCTCCGTGGTTGGGTCTGCAGAGCAGAGGTGGGCTCTCAACAGCATTGTTCTTGCTCGGTTTGGGATGTAAGGAGCCATATCTGTCATCACCATGTAGTCAGGAAGGGTTCAGCTAAAGAGACTGGGAAATACTGCCCTACTGAAGTCAAAATATCCCCATATTAGTAAAGGAAGATAAAGAGAATGGCTGATGGTGCTTCCCTGTACCTATAAATCTTAACTATCTTAGGTCAAATTCTGCTATGTTGGTTGGAGACAGAGACTGGAGTTGCTTTTTCAATCCCACTGCTTTTCCAGTGAAATAAGAATACATTGATTTATAGCCTCTAACTCCACAAGAAACAGCAAGTATCAGTTAATGTTTGTAGAACTCTACTGTTGGAGCTTGTCTCTCCTCTGACCTCGAGTCAATGAAACTTCATTTCCAAACTGCAACAAGAAGATGAAATGTAAACTAACAGCATTAGAGACTGTTAATCCGGAATGGAGTTCTCTCCACAAAATGCACAGGACAAGACAATGTTAAAAGGACACAACCAAACACTCTGGTGTTCATTTTTAACCTTGTTGCCTTACCTCCAGTAGCACAACCAAATGTAATTACAGCCAGCAGCAAAAGGAAAATCAAGATCACAGACTCAATCCTGATTAAAATAAATAAATACAGAAAATATAGAAAGCATATGGGCACTGAAGAGCAGCATATGGATCACGTCCTGAAGTACAAGGCCTACCATATGCTTACAGAGCCTGGTTCAAAGGAAAACCTCGCTCCCTCCTCCCGATGTCTTTGGCTAGGTCACGAATCAGCTGCCTTCCAACATCTTGTGCCATTGGGCAAGTTTGCTTTTGAATAATAAAGCAAGTTTCAGCTCAGCATGGGGAGAATCCCAGGTAGAAAATGGACAGATGGTTGGTCCTAGTTAAGCAGGCAGAGACTGAGACGAAGCATTCCCCTTTGCCTTCTCTCAGACCAACTCTTACATTGTGTCCTACACCAGCTGTATGTATCTAACCCTCTTTACCTCCTGTTTCCTTAAGAAAATAGTTCTTAATAGTTCTTAATTTTTTTGACCTCCTGTTCTGACCTGCCAGCCCTGCAGGGAATGTTAATGAGCTGTTAACATTGCTTGGGATATGGCATTCAACCAGTTTGTGGAGTTCTTTAGCCTCTTCCTACCAAAGCCCCTGTTTTTTCATGCTTCACTGGCCCTAACCAACCCCATCTGCCTGTAGATGTCTAGCATATGTTATGTGCCTGGCATTGCCCTGCAGGAAATGACGCCTTGCACCTCCCCTTCAGTGTCTGGCATATGATAAGGACAATTTAGATAGCAATCAAGGAACAGGATTGCTCAAGTGTGGGGCTGGAAGAGGAAGAAGGAGACAGTGATGACTGGGCCCAAAAGAGGATTTCCTGCTGTATTGAAACTGCAGCGACGAAGGGA
Source organism: Athene noctua (assembly GCF_965140245.1). Taxonomy (NCBI): domain Eukaryota; kingdom Metazoa; phylum Chordata; class Aves; order Strigiformes; family Strigidae; genus Athene; species Athene noctua. The sequence continues at coordinate 4,842,602 of NC_134052.1, read as the reverse complement.
AGAGATAGACCGTCCTAGAGGAATGCAAAGCTAACGCTGAGAACTTAAAAGTACCAGGAAACACTAAGGTCTGCACTGCTGCATGAATTCCACAGACATCATACATGAAATATATTTGTAATTATCATTTGTGTCAGTATGATCAAGGGGAGCAAAGACAAAAGCTCCCTGCTCAGGGAGACTTACTGTCTTCAACAGATTGGGCCAGGGAGCCATGCTGGGACTTGGCTTTTTCTGCGTACAGGAGCAGTGTGTGCTCCAGGCTAGTAGTTGCTGCTGACAGCAGCACTGATGCTAGCCAGCTGCGGGGCCATCGCATCTCCTCACCCCCAGCCAGCAGCCTCCGGGGAGATGGGGCGAGGGCTGACACAAAAGCTGACCATATATCCAAGGAGTGTAGTGGAAGGAAGGAAGGACTCCTGTCCTGGTGACTGCGCTGAGAGCCCAGCCTGTCCAGTGAATGTCTCTCTTCCCCTGGCTTTTAGCACAGGGCAATATTAAGTTTCACTTTTACACTAGGACCACTCACAGAGCACGCACCATGGTAGACGTGTGGTGTCTGGGTCCGTCTGCCCTGCCAGGAGTGGCTTTCCGCTTCAGACTACTCCAGGACTGTCAGATCCAGAACTCAAAAAAATCAGGACTCAGGACTTAAAGGTCACAAAGCTATTCTAAAAAAAAAAAAAAAAAAAAAAAAATTTAAAAAAAAAAAATTAATCAAAAATCTATTACAAACTAATAGTCACATGTCTTCTTTTCAAGTTTTAAATCATTATTTTTGCTCAAGAAGTTCCTAAATTTTTTCTTCCATTTGAGAGGACAAGATATTCACCTAATTCTAGAAAGCCATAAACTGTGGCTTTAGGAAAAATACTGAGAAAACCCAGGTAGGACTGACATTTCGCAATACCACCACCTGGTTTTTATGACAATATTAATGTTGATGTGAGAAAACTTGCATTTCCTGCCTTATGCCATGTATACAAATGACTTTAAATTTACATTAACATAGAGGGGTATTATTATTTCATTTCCTTGGAGCTTTTTTTGAATTGTTGTTATGAAAAAGACAGAAAGAGATGGACAAATAAGGATAGAAGTGGAAAAGCTGAAAACATCAAACCGAACCATTCTCGTGTTACAAAAAAAGCCAAAACCCAACAATTGCTCAAAGCTTGGAGCAGCCATAGCTAAAACCAGGAAGACATTTCATATTGGAAACTTTTAAATCTTGAAGGCATATTCAGAGAGGACTAGCCTTCAAAATACAGCTCTGCACTAGGCACTAGCACACTAGCTTGACACCTAAGCTCCTTTCACCTAAGCTCAGTTCTGTGCTCAGCACTTAATTCTTTCTAGAGCAGAGTCTATTTCTTTACTCTTGACAAATATTTTACTATACAAGGTACTACTCAAACAGGCAGAACAATATCCATTTCTCTTTACAGACAGATTCACCTTCCTCACCTTCTCATGCACAGCTAACCAGATTGCCTTCACATAATTACCAAAATTTTGGGGAGGGGGGGGGGAAGAAAACCTCCAAGTGAGCCAACAAAAACAAAGCATGGTAACGGAAGGTGACTTACAGCTTCAGTGCTATGGAAATTAATCCCTTAGGAAAGGTAATGCTAGAGCAGAGTTTAAAAATTTGACATAAAGAGTTCATTGCTTTATCACATTCCCCTTTGGGATTATGTTTTTCCACACACTTTAGATAGTTTCACAAAACATACTGTTCTCCTATTTATGAAACTGGCATAGTACAAAATAGTACAAAACTGACCGATTCCTATTTATTAGAAATAGCTGTTAGGAGAATATGCTTTAATATACTGTTATATGAAATATAACAACCTGATCTCCGTTTCTTGCACTGATCAAGACTCTAGACAAATCCTGGTTTCCAATAACACACCATCAGTTGGAAAAAGTCACGTCAGAAACTCACATAATTAATGCAGAATATGTGAATTTCAAGGGATCTATCCTAATTCTATCCTTAACAGCTAACCAAAATATACTGAAAGCATAGAAAATGTTACTAGGTCTAGCCACTCTTAGCTGTACAAAACAAGTTAATGTATAAGTCTCCCAATGAAGAGTGTTCACTTTCTGTCAGTAAAATGGATTTATTAAACAAAATACGTTTAATTTTCCATCAAAAGAAAATAAAAGAATTATTTATTAAGAAAATAAAAGGATTATTGTGAAAGATTTGACTAAAAGTATACAATCTTAACTGTGGCCGACGAGCTCACATTTTCTTGTCATTTTTTTGACTGCAAATAGAGAGTCTTACAAGTTTTCACACATTAGCTTACCTAAGTTTAGACAAGGAAAAAACAAACATGTCATTTACTTAAAGTTACTGAGTAATTTAGTTTGCATCTAAAATACATATGTGACTGGATAAAGTTTGCTACTTACTCCCAGTGAAAACATTGTCATATTTAAAGGGCAGCACTATGAAGCAACAGTGAAAGCACCAAAATATTAATTTGGAGCACTGGCTATTATTTTCAGTTCTGTTGTAGACTTGCCATATAACCTTGTAGGAACAAAACATTCATCTTGTCATAAAATCCAAATCGTAACTAATCTACCAAACAGGATACTGCAATAGCTAATTAAGTTGACTTTCAGAGCCTCAGCAGGAAGAGGGTGCAGAAATGTGTCAGTATTTGTAAATTACAGATTATGTTTTCATAAATTGACTCCCTGTGTTTAGATCTCCTTGCACTCTGGAGGTGTGAATGCCTGCACACATCTAATGTAGCACAGCACAGAGGTTCACGCTTCTGTTTGAATGCAAAAATGTAAAAATCTGTGCCTGTCAAGTAGAGGCATAAGAAAATAACAATGCAATTAAGTAGAAGCAGCAACACGAGTTGGAAGATGTCCACAAGAAAACTTAGTTCAATTGGAGGATCAATTCATAAGCATACCTATCTATAAAACAGAGTGGTTTTGTCAGTAGAAACGTCATTGTAGAATGTCAGACAACGTTTCCTGGTTGTCTAGGTAAGTGGATCAAAGCAACAGCAGTCCTATAGCTTGTACTCTGATTGTGAACTTCAAAAGTTTGAAGTTTGCATCAAGAAACCATTAAGTAAGAGCAAAAATACAAGGGGGAAAAACCAAGCTCTTCCTAAATAAAGAAAAGACCACATTGATGAAGGAAGAAATATCCATTGTTAGTAATATTCTCTTGGAAGGTGTAAGATTTATAAACTATGCCAACTAATTCTCATTCAAGTTATTTTGTGGTTCAAGAGGGCGTGTGTGTGTGTGTGTGTGTGTGCGCACACGTGTGTGTAGGCATGTCTCACGTAATTCTGGTTAGGAGGAGCAACTGGGCAAGAGCCAGACCTGGATTATCTCAAACTGATAGAGAGCGTACACGTGTTTAGAAAGAAGAACAAGTGCCAAATATGCAGCTCCTCGCTCCCATAAAACATAAGGTGTTTTATTTCTGCATCAGATGTTTCAAACACAATTGACTTCTATTAAGTTTCAATGTAAACCACTTTGCTTTCCTAATGTAGCATGAACTTTAACTGTGGCCATTTCAGAGACATTACATAGATACCATATTACCAAACAAAAGATACACATTTGCTGTCTCTCACGAAATATTTTTTTTCCCCGTTTCTATCTCACCCTGTTTGAAACCTGGACTTTTTTCAGCTTTTCTGCTCTTTCTCATTTATATCCACCCATATGTTATAGGCATTTTCCAAAATATTTATTATGAATACTATGTCCTTGTTAGTAGATAGCCAAAAAGAGAGTTGACATTGTTTTGTTTTATCAGACATAAACAGAAAAGAACAGAAACAAGTGCTAACTAGAAGATATTTACTGGCTCATTGTGAATATTTCATGGACATCAAGAACAAGAATTTCCCTTCCATCATGAAGGTTGTAGTGGGCAGTGCAGTTGTGTTAAAATAATTCTGGCAGAAGACTCATTGTTCTGCATTCATAATTACTGGAATATGCATCATATTGCATTACTGATCAAAAGGCAGGACAGTACAAAGGATTTCATTTAATCAGGTGATGAGAAAGGCTGCTTCTGGCTCACAGGCTAAAACTTGATCACAGGTTTTCTAACAGCAAATTAAAGATAAAGACAAGGAAAAGTCAGAAATTTCAGCTGGCAATGGTTCACGGGACTCTTTTCTTCAGTTTTGATTCATAAGCAACTTTGTGCAGCCCGAGTTCCAGGTTTGCAACTCAAAACCTTGTAAGCAAAAGCTGAATGCCCTGTTTCATGTCAAGAAAACAGTGCTTCACGTTCCTCATGAGGGCTCTGGTGACAGTCACCTCAGGCTCAGGTCTGCAATTCCTGCCGAACTCTTTGGCCCATGTTTTGCAGGGTGCTTTTTGCCTGCTTTTTCATACAACTAATCCCATTCCTTCCTCAAGCAACCAGAGAGAAACAGACCTATAATAAATGTCTACAAGGCCCCTTCTTAAGAAAAGTAAGCAGAAGTGTGTAAGGGGGAATGGGGAGGGGGGCGGGCTAGAAAACAAAAACCTTACCCTGAAAACTGTTATTCCACTGTCCATCAAACTTGCCATCCTGTCCTTTACAACAGAGCTCCTGGGAAATGACACCACTGAGTCTGAGAGGGGTGGCCATGGCTGGCTTGTGCTACTCTGGTCTGGTTTCTCCAAGCTGTGCCCATGTCCTGGCTGCTTCCAGGCTTGTTCTCCCAGAGGACACGGACACACAGACACCCATACCAGCAACACTTCATGCCAATGCAATTATTTCTCAGCCTCAGTTATGAGAACCTCTTCAAGGATCTCCGAATGGGCCAACTGATCCAGAACCAATCAAAAAGAGGCCTGAAGCTATTGAGGAACAAACAAGACCTCTGGAACAGTATTTACAGTCTCTAAAGAGGAAGCAAGAACTGCCAACGGAATACACGTAATGTGTTCTTGTCCTCTGAACTAGGCTCTTCCAACATCGGCTGAGGAAAATAATGTCCTGTCTTAGGAGTCTGCACCAGCTGCAAGAGCAAACAACAAGTGAACCCACTGCGCACAATGGATGAAGTGTGAAATTAGTTCTGTCATCTCCACACACACCACGGTGAATCAGGCCTTCCTGAGGGGTTCAGCAGATCAAAATTTCCAGTTGTTTAATTTGAGATCAAGGCGAGAGCACACAGGACCCCGCCCCACTCTTCTCCATTGGGCTAAGTGGCCAAAATAAAAATGAGGCTAAACAAATCTACCGGGAGAAGAGATGAAGACATGGGGGGTGGAAAGAAAAGACCACTTCACCTTTTGCTGCTTTTAGTGGATTCTAATTAGGAAACTGGCAGTGCCACCCCCTCAGCGGGAAGCCCACATTATTAACGCTGGCATCAAAAGTAAGCCGACTGCAATCTGCAGGAACGGCTGCCGAACTGGCACAGCCTTCCCTCCCATTCTTGGCCGAAACACCAGAACAGATGTCTGAAGGGTTGGTGTTTCTTTACCAATCCCTACCCCCGCTTCGCATGACCTTATGCCAGAGATTACATGTACAAGTGCCAAGGTAAAGGTTCTTAATGGGTCAAAGAAACATCCTTAAGAGGATATTTCTTTTAAACATCTCCACTTTTAGATGGTACATCAAGGCTGTGAATGAGCATACAGTCTTGTGGGGGACACAGAGAAATGTATAACCATTCAGCTGTAATTATAGTAATCTACTATAGTCAGTGCAAAAAAACAATGGCCTTTCCTCTCTTGTTATTCTGAATCATTTGTAGATGTTCATGTTTTAATCATATTTTCCACATGAATCAATATGAGAGAGAGAACGACAGAGAGATAATTATGTGCGCTGAACAAATATTCTACCTAACTGAGGTTGCACTGGGAAGGGCTGCTTGTAATTAATGAAGTACTGCCACACACTTGTCAAGTACAACCAGCCCATTAAGGGCAAGCCATCATTTCAAATTGTGAGCTCACTGAAATTTAACGAAATTGGAAAGAAAATAATAAAGTTTTGCGCCATCTCTTGCAGCACCACCTTCTGAGGAGCGAGCGAAGGAGGTTTGCACATGGAATGCAAAAGTTGCCCGGGGTCCAGTCATGCTGTGAATGCAAAGCACAGCCTTGGCTCATTCAAAGTGTGATCAAGGGGCACAATCTTCCCAAAGACACATGGAATTAAAGAAAAATGTTATGACTGCACGGTTGAAATGCTGGATTTTTATTTCAATTCGTTTCTCTCTCTCAGAAAGTGTCTTCCCTCACACTGAGGACAATAAAGTAAAATCTCCAAGATGCCGAGTGGGACTTTTAGGGATCCACGTTTCAGCAGTACCTGCCTGAAACCTTCTTTAGGTACAGAGCTGAGTGTGTGTGTGGGGGAAACAAGCCCAAAAATGAAAAAAACCCCAAATATTCCTTTTTCATACGGGTTCTAGAACAAAGCAGAGAAGCAACACTGTTCTCCCAAGCACCCCAAGCCCTGAGCTTTCCAATCATTTCCTCTTAAATTCAACTTCCAGCATTCAAATGAATGTTATAATCACTCCGGCACAGCAGTCATCTAGCTTGAATTATAATACACTACCAGCTCAATGTGCCAAAAGCACTTCCCTCTCTCTCTTTCCACACTAGTTCTCCTATTTCTCAGCTTTTAAATACCCCCTTGTTCTTTCTACGCATTCATTGTGCAACAGAATTTATTTCTGCAACACATCATTACAGCAAGAGAAGTGTGAGAGTAGGTGGGGACAGTAGACAAGTAGAGGTGTGAATGGGTGGTAACATACTAAGTGCTACAGTGAGCCACCAGTCAACACCTTAAGGTTTCAAAAGAAGGGGAAAAGGAGGGGAAGAGAAAGAAACATATCTTCGTGTGCTTTTTAAGTGTCATGGACATTAAGGACCTCTTGTGCCAAGGCAGACAGTGCCTTACGGAGGCATATGCACAGTGCACTTCAGTTAGCCACAAATAAAAGACAGACCTGTACACATGCCAATATTAGCACTCCGTCATCTATCCCTTACAGTAATGTAGACTTCTCTTTATCTCCTTTCTTTTTGCAAAGCTTCTTTCTCCACAAGAAGGAAATAGACTGTTTACATGAGGGGGAAGAGCCCCCGCCATTTCACACATGCATCCAAAATAGCATTCCCAGGCATAAGACACTAAACAACCATGGGGAAAATCTCTTACAGTTTTACATTCCTAGCTTTTCAAAGCAATTTTTTTTAGCATTATTTTTCCATCCAAAATGTTCAATAGCACCATTAATTTAATTGGGGGGTGGGGTGAGATTTGAAGGGCCTGAAATCCTCTCTTGCCAAACATTTTAAAACCATTCAGGGAGAAAATGCAGCTTAATGTAACGGCTACAGATTCAGTGAAACATTTGTACAGAAACAGTGCACCACCAACCATAACTTCTGTGGGTGTGATGAAACACTGTTCTTACTAACTTCACTGAGACTACAGCTTCATCCATAAACCCCCCTAAAACCAGGAAAGGAAAATCTGTAATGGATGAGGACTGTAGACAGAAAAAAAAAAAAAAAAAAAAAAAGAAAAGGGGGGGGGGGGAGCGGGACACGACACAAATTAAAATTATCATTATATTAAACAAACATCATCCAAGTAGCCAATGCTGGACCTAATATTCTGCCACCTTCACCTTTCATTGACGGGCAGACGGGAAATGCTGCCACTCTGATTAGGCAGAATCTCACACACTGTGCCCATGTTGCTCTGGCACAAGGGGCAAAAAAATTTATAAAAACGTCAGAAAAGAGGCCTCTAGCTGTGAATTAGGTCCTCAGTCGATGAGACAAGCAGACCTCTATTCTATGGGCTGAGGCACAGGAACATAAGCTGGGAGGAAAATAATGGGAAAAGAACCATACAGTGATGGAAGCATCACAGGGAAAAGACTGAGCCCTTAAAACATCCTACAACTTTCAGCATAAGCACAAGCACATCCCCCATATTCCTTGCCAGGAGCTGCTGAAGCAGGTGCAAGAATGCCTTTGTGGTAAATGGACAGCTAACAACAAAATCTGTTGTGCAAGAGGAATCATTGTATGGCACACAAGAAGGAGGGGAATAAATAGACCAGCAGCCTTTTCCTAAAGACTAACATCCCCACTGTCTAAACAAATGGCCCCATTCTTTTCAAGGAGGGCTTGGTGAGCCTTAGGCACTCATAACTCATCTGTAAGTATTTGAATTAGAATTGAACTTGGTATTCAATGTAAGTTTACAGCCCCAGAAGCAAATATTTTCTCCACTTCCAAATCAGGACAGAAAAAATCATATGCCTGTTTTGAAATTAGGAGAGTGCAAAGCAATTAAAACTGATGTTTCAAATGGTCTCTGCACTAACAGCTAGTTTGTAAATCACTGTTTTTTCCAAGCAACAAATCCATAAGATGGCTCAGTGACAATCCAAGCCTTGACTTAGCAATGCTGCCATTTCCTTTCTTGGGGACAGAATTTCACTTTAAGTCCTTATCTGTGTATCAGCCAAATTAACATCATATCATCTGCATGTAATTCTGGACAGAACTGGGGACCACCATGCAGGAAACTTTGGTTCACACTGGGTGACCAGCCCATGAAAATCCAATTTAAGAACTAATACTCTTTTTCTCTTTTTTCTTTTTTAATGTGAAAAATGTTATAACTTTTTATATATTATTTATCACATAGCTCAGTAAAGGCTGTCTGCTTTGCCACCTGATTCTTACAAGCACTTGAAAATCCCAGTTTATGTGTATACTGCAAATCACATTGATCATGATTCCCCCACAACATCCAGCCACAAGGAAGGAGACACCAGAGACATGAGTACTATCTATGAAACCCTGGAACATGAAGTGCCCAGAGAACAGAGATCTCATTCTGTGCTGGGAGCTGAAAAGTGATCTTGGAAGATACAACAGAAACAGCCCCCTTATATGTGACAGGTGAGAGAAAAACAGGGAGAACAGATTAAATGAAGCATAATTTTTATACTCAGTTTGACAAACATACCTCTTCAGTAAGATCAGGAGAAACAGTATTAAAACAAGGCCTGGATTCCCTAACAGACTTATTTCCTGGGAGATTTTCTTTCATGAAAATATCTACAGTTGTATCTATTTAGTTTTAGCCTCACTAAAGTCTACTGTCATCATTCAACTGCTTTATAAGTGGGTCACCTTCAAGAGACAGCACAAAATGCATTTCACACTTCCAGAACCATAGAGGGAACCACTTTCCTCTGTTTTACACATTAGCAGTTTGCTGTAATCACTACAGAACATTTTAATTTCTCGTGTACACTACATTTTACTGCTGTAGAGACTCTTCCCATCTCTGTTATTCCTGTGTATTGTAGAGCCACATGCTTCTTTGCTCACTGCTGTGCCTTCAACAGGTATTTTTTCTTAAATGTGGGAATTCTTCCTTTCCAATTGGGCCACCATCCAATCCTTACAGGACATACCTTATATGAGCAGGTGCTTCACATTGAGCACAGATGCCCAGAAATTCATAAGCCGATACATTTGCGTAAGAAACCTTGCCAACTCAAGCTTCCTCATTACATTTCAGTTCCATCCTAACTAATGCTGCAAAAATGAGGAAAACAGACTTTCTCGTAGAGCCTCAGCACTTCTGTAGCAGCCAGAAGTGGTTATGACTGAAACGTACATGAACAAAAAATAAACAAATTCAGTATATTAAAAATAAATGATAGCCAGGTCCTGTTTTCAAACAGGGATCTCCTGGCAACAGATCATGGATGCCTTCCTTGCCTAGCATTCAGTGGCAGTCTTACAAGAGTAGCATATATTTTTGATTCACACATGCAATACAACACACTTTCAAAGTCTGATCATCAGAAACATATCTGCGCAAAGGAGGAAATGTATGCATATGTTTATTTGTACCTGCAAGCTGAGCAACAATCAATTACAAGTCAGCCATCAATGGCTCGTATACAAGTGCACATCTTTGAGTGCCAAACATGTAGTAGACGATTCTGGCCAAATACAACTGGAAGCAATGTTGAGGCTCATGGACGTATCCACACTGATATGCTGGCATGTTCATTTCCGAGTGAGCCAATAGCACATCACCCATTTTGCAGTACAACCATTTTTTTGATACTTGCAAAGAAGACAGTGTTGAATTTGTGTAGTTTCAGAATTCCAGGGAACAAGTTTGCACACCTTACATGTAATCTCTCCTTCTACAAGTAATGCTGTAGTACTAGCAGCCCTCAGTGCTGCTGTGGAGTACAACAGAAGCAGAAGGGACCAGGTGGATTTGTGGATGACTTTAGTAACTTTAAAAATAATATTTTTTAAAAAATTAGTAATTTAATTTCATAATTTTTAAAATTAAATAATATCTTTTTTTAAAAGTATCTTTCCACTGGCCCAGCCTCACCACTGCTAGATTGTCTTACTGTCCTGTTTTTGGCTGGGATAGAGTTCATCTTCTTCCTTATAGCTGGTACAGTGCCGTGTTTTGTATTTACTGTGAGAATAATTTTGATAACACGTTGATGTTTTAGTTGTTGCCAAATAGCGCTCAGCCTAAGTTAAGGATTTTTCAGTTTCCCTTGCTCTGCCAACGAGCAGGTACACATGAAGCTGGGAGGGAGCACAGACAGGACAGCTGACCCTAACTAGCCAAAGAACTATTCCATACCACAGAACGTCACGCTCAGTACATGAATGGGGAGAGTTGGCTGGGAGGGGCAGATCGGTGCTCGGGGACTGCCTGGGCATTGGTCAGCCAGTGGTGAGCAATTGCCCTGTGCATCAATTGTCTTTTCTTGGGCTTCATTTCTCTTTCTCTTTTTGCTATATCTATTTCCACTATTGTTATCATATTTTAGTCATTAAACTGTACTTATCTCAACCCACGAGTCTTACTTTTTTTCCAATCTCGCCCTCATCCCACTGGGGAGGACAGGACTGAGCGAACAGCTGTGTGGTGTTTAGTTGCCAGCTGGGGTTACCCCATGACACTTATTTACTCACCTGAAGAGGAGGTAGTTGTGGGGATGTAGCTCCTCTCAGTTACACTCTCATTCAATTGAAGTGAAACTGAGGAACTGAATCATATTCAATTTAAGTTTGTAGACTGGCTGTTTGGGTGGGTTTTTTCCTCCCCCTCCCTTTTCCTAATCCAAGATTCAGACAGAAAGCAGCATCGCTTTCCACTGAAGCCAGGGTACTCTGGGAAACCTCTCAATTGGCTTTTGAAATCTTATTTCCAGGACCTGGGAGAACTTTCCAAAAAAGTGCTGTGGCCCACCCACGTCCAAACAGCACAGACTCTGGAGGAGTCATCGCCAGGCCCAACCTATTGCAGGACACATGTGGGCGTGGGCCTCTGAGTTTTGGACACTTGCTGAAAAAAAAAAAAAAAAAAAAAAAAAATTGAAACAGAACTTCAAAGAGAACTAGCTGAAGCGCTTCAGAAATTAATCACGCCTGGTGGAAAAGATGATTAGTGGCTTCTTGTGCTCTGTTTTTAAAGCTATTGATCTTGGACACAGGAAGGAGCTTTCATATTCTCCACAAGCCACAGATGGTCAAAAGGGTCCTGAGAGGAAGAGACAAAAAGCAACCACAAAGGAACTCCAGAGAGTAAAAGAGCTGAAGGTGTGTCCCAGGGACCTGATGATACCACTGGAAAGGATGCACTGGAAAATCAGATACAGCAGCAGCAGCAGCTTTTGCTGTTTTTCCTTTCTCTCAGCTTTCTCAAACCATTGTCTAAGATTTTTGCCTTCGAAGTAGGTAAGCTAAGTCATTTTCCAACACACCAAATACACCAGACCAGAAAAACCAAATCAAATAATTTGCCAAGACTTTGGTACCATTTTCAGGTCTACTGACTACAAATACAGGGCTCACAAGCAATAAGGCTGAGGCAGAAATCACAAGACAAAGACAACAAGCCCTTTCATCTAAACCAACTGTTTGATGACTGAAAGTAGTGGAATAGCTCTCTCTCTCTCTCTCTGGCCAATTTTGTGGACTTCCTGAAAACTGAATTTTCCACATAACAGACAATTATTTTGGAAAACACAAACTAAATTGCCTCCAATATAGTCTTGTGCAGGGTCAAGCTTTCTTCTGGGAAGCACTGTCCATTTTCATCTCCAATCAAAATACAATTAGATGTAGGAAATAGCCACCATTTCTCCATAGTTAAGATGATACATATTCTTGTTTTTATTATAGCAAAACACATATCTTTTAATGAACTTGCCTACGAAACTTGAAATTGTGTTAGGTGACAAAATTACAACAAAGTAAATAGGACAAAAATTCTCAGCCAGGAGGCGGTGGTGGTTACTCACAAGTCTCTCTACCCTCAAGTGGGGACTTACTGCAGCAGGGGTAGGTGGCATGAGGCTGGTCAGGGGTCCTGCTCTTCACATGCTTTTGGAAATCCAGGCTCTGGTCATTTGTCATGCTGAAATATAGGAAAGCTTTTGTTTTAATACATTTAATACATGTGTGTTAGCATACTCACATTGGCCAAAATGAAAATTCAGGCAGTTACATCTGTCTGCCATTTCCCTTAAATTACCTTGGCTTTACACACCCAGTTCCCTTGTGGCATTAAGCCACTACTGTAACAGCACGATTATAAGGATGGAGCAGCACAGAAACAAATAGCAGGTGCATGAGTGAGGAGGGAAAACGGGGATTGTTTAAGTTGGCAAATGTTTCCCCAACTATGTCTTTAGGAAGGAAGTTAAGAGGGTCCAAAATGCCTTGACAGTAAATAATGCATATTTAAACTCCAAGCAAGGAACTGTTCCTCTGATCAGAACTCTTTTCCTGAGATCTCTTCAAATAGCTGAGGCAGCATGGGAGATCATGATGACTATATTAACATTTTGACATTTCTTCACACAGTCACTGGAACTACATTATTAGCAAGGATCTAATAGGCTTATGCCCCACTGTGGAATAGTGTATTAGGAGAGTGGAAAGAGAAAACAAAAATCACTGTGAATACTTTCCTATCCTTCTGACAATAGTCTTCTTCCCACAAGAAATACAAACGAGTTCTTATAACTGTCCAATCAGAATATGTCCCCATAGAAGAAACCATTTGAGAAAAACAAAAATTCAGACAGCTACTGATTTTTTTTAATAGAAATAAACAAATTTAAGAAAGATTTTTTTTGTGTTCCATCCTACTGGTTGTTTCAGAGGCTCTTCCTCCTACTTCCAGGGCTAAGGAATACAAGCAAAAGAAATCAATAGTCAAAACACATTACTTGCAATATTTTTTAGTTTGGGAGCAGACAGAGGAGGAAAAGGGAGAATGAAAAAATGGGGAGGCAAGAGTTCCAGTCATCTCACTGCACAAGTACACTGAAATATGGGATACCACAGTGCAAGATGGCCTAAAGTCCCATCTGTGGAACAGACAGAAATTTTCCTGCAATGCATCCAAGACACTCAGAGAAACTGGGCCGCAGCAAGCATAAAACAAATCCCTAATCACAACATGCATGACTGAAAAAGCATCAAGCATCTAATTCTATTACCAAGCGGAGCTGCAAAAAATGTTTCTCATCATAAAGTAAAATGAGTAAGCTTTGCTACTTTACTAGCTCTGTAAAAGTGCGATAATGTAGGTACAAAAAAAAAATTGCCAAAGGAATTCTGCACGCAGAGCAGTGTTGTCTAGAGGTGAGAGCACAGAAGCTGGAGACTTGTAGTCTATTCCTGGTACTGTCATCAGGCTGCGGCAGCACACCGAGCAAGTGCGTGAACATCTCTACGGCTCGTGTTACTCATCTGTCGGACAGGTATTATAATCACAGCCAGCGACCTCACTGGGGTACTGTGCGACGCGTAATGAATCACTGCAGGGTGTTTTTGAGACCTTTACACACAAGTGCCATGGAGGTTGTAACAGGCATTATTATTAATCATTATTCAAGGACAGACTCTGAATAGACATATAAGTTAAATACCTTTTCAAGGATCTTTTTCTTGCTGTTTGCTTAAGATTGGTGATCTTTTAGGGATTAGAGTCTTTTTATTAAGAAATTATTACCTCTCCTACTAACATGAAGGTGTCTAAATTTTCTTTTAAAAGACAAAGGAAGTCCCACTATCACAATGTTTACTAATTTTTACTTGCAGTGGTATAGAATTAAACTGAGTGATTATTTCACCGTATACCCTTTCCCACCTGCTAGGGAATGCTTAAGGGGGTGCCTGTTTCTCTGCTTCCAAAAACATTTTCTCATCATGGCATCTTTTGGATTTCTGTACTTCTATAAAAAAGCAACAAACAACAGCAAGTCATCTCGCTATTTTCAACACAAAATACAAATTAGCAATTCAATAAACCAGTTACTCCTAACAAGGAAATAAAATAGTAACACGTACCCATCCGTTCTGAGACCATGCCAGACCTTTCTACTACAGCTGACATGTCCTTTCCTTCCTGTTTGACAATGGATCAATCTGCTTGGACCAATTCTCTGTAATTCCTCTTCCATGCACTCTTTATAGCACCCCAGTTTCACTCTGTATGAAACTATGTGGACTGCTGTCATTTACACATTAGTTACTACTTTTTCTTTCTTTTTTTTTTTTTTAATCTAAACCACTCTGGTGCTACTTTCTGCATTTATTCTAGTCCAGAGTTAACAGGAGTCCCAATCCTGCTATCAGATCCTCTGTGTTAAATTTGTTATTTCAGGTCAACATGGCTTCAAAGGAAGTCAAGCAGTGTGATCCAGCTGCCTGATCAAGAACAAAGATCTCATCATGTGCTGGTATGGGACCAAATGAGTAACTCTCAGGAGAGATGCAGCACCAAGTGAGTACTCCAGCCTCTTAATTTTCCTTGATCACAGCACTTTTGGTAAAGTATCTCTCAGTGAAGGCTTGTGACAATTAATTAGGAAGCACCCTGGAGTGTGAACAACAGAGTACTACTGTCATTTGAAGCCAATCTTTATTAACTCTTGTATTTCTGTTAGGAAAGTTTATATAAACCATGCTCTATTATATTATACATATTTGGTTTGGGCCTTTCTTCTGCAGGGGAATAAAACTTAAATGCAGAAGAACCCTTTTGCAATCTTTTAAACTCAGCTGTTAAAATATCACTTTACTAATAACTAACACCATTTTGCCATCTAAGTGAGCACTTCAAAAGGTTTAGATAGGCTGTAGTGTAGGAATCAAAGAAGAAATATTGGGTCATTTTCCACAAAGTACTAATTTCATTTTGAAGCCTAGTAGGCACTACCAACCCGATGCCAATAGATATTATAAAGAGTTTAATGTTTAAAGCATCCATACTGAAAAAGGCAGGAAAAGAATGAGACCTTTAGTCTGGATGTCTCAGCTTTTCATATGGGCGGTTGACAAGCTGGGCTATAGGGTAAACCATAATGTGCCAAGCACCACGGAGCCTGGAGCCAAGAAAGGGATAATTTCAGGCAAGACCCAGTCTCTAAAGCCAAAACCACTGGCCTGAAAGCTTTTCTCAGAAGGTTTGCTGTTCCCATCACTGCTGGGATGAATTTTAACTCATTATTGATCAAGGGAATTTTAAAATCAATTTTAATTAAATGAAAGATTTCTATCATGGCTTGTTCTGTGTGGAAGTCACACAGACGACATATAAATATATGGAAGCAGATCATGCAGAGTAGATTTGTAGCAGCTAGGCCCTAAACAGGTAAGAAAGAAGACAGTTACATCTGAAAGCAAATTTGTTACAGTAAATTATCTACAATGCCTGTCTATTCCCCCCCCCATTTTTGCCATTGCTAGTCTAGACCTGTTTCGGGTTTTTTTTGTTGTTTTTTTTTTTTTTTTTAACCAAAACAATTATTTTAATTAGGTTCTCTCTCAAACCCCAAAATGACTGGAAAAGGGATACGGGACCCAACTACGTGCTAAATACTGAATGCTGTGTACTGCTCAGCTTGCCACAAACAGCCAAGTCTGAGGGTGATAAGGAGGGCCAGTCCCTCAACTGAGCCTTAATCTCTAGAGAAAACACTTCTTTCAGATCTCATACCACTTGTATTTCCAGGGCAGGCAGGTACTTAGATCTGCTGTGCAAGACATAAGAGGAAGGATGGAAGTAACAAATTGTCTAATGAAAAGACTATTCAACATCTTCAGGTCATCAAGCAAACCCACTTACTCCTTGCTGCACTGAGCCTGCCTGGGTAGGCAGGTTATGCCTCCTTCCATGAGGAGAAGCATATGCCCTTGCTTCCCAACTCCCTTAGCTAGATCGGGGACTACCCTTGGGATGCCTGAATTTCCTCAGATTGTACCACGCAGGAGAACAAGGGTTCCATCTCATTTCAGGTGCCGTTGGCTGTCTGACCGTGCTGCTTACAGATAGGTTCTGAGGGAGCTTCACAAAGACCAACAGACTTCAGGCACTTAGGCCTTTGTACAAACCTCAAAAAGAGACCACCTGCATCTTTCAACACCTACTTACTTTTAAGACTCCAGCTCCTAGTATTCTGCCCCAGGCAGAAGATCATCACACTGCCAGTGCCATGGGTCACAAGTTCAGTCCCCAAGCTCAAGCTTGGGTCCAACTGAGGCTCCAAGTAAATCAATGGGAGGTGGCTTTGTCATACACAGACAATGCTGTACAGACTCATGAGGCTCCTGTATCATTTACCACTAACATAAGGCTTTTCATGTACTACAGGCTTTACAATTATTAATTCATTAACATTAATTCATTAGTCATCACACCAAGCTGACTGAGCATAGCAGTCTTATGCCAGTTCTTTGGGTCAGAAATCAAAAGGCCAAAGGGTTAAGTGACTTGCCAAAGGTCAAAGAGAAAAATCAATGAGAAAACTGGAATTAAAACTTGAAAATACCCAATTCCTTGCTCTGTGTTTAATTCACTTTACTTCACGTAATCAAAGGCAACAAATAAAATAAGCAAGATCCCACAAGGTTCCTCATAGCCAGAAGAGCTTTTTTCAGCTGTAAGGTCTCTACCAAGCCCGGTTAGAATCTACAAGGCTTCATTGTGTTTTCAAATACAATGCACACTGCAGTAAATAGGCTATTTTACAACCCTGGCCCAGTTTTCAAAGTGGCCTCAATCAGTGTTGTGCAAAACATTCATGTCCAACCACAAAATTACAATCAGTCTTTGTTTGAATTCAGCCTGTGTCCCTGGCCAGCAGTGGTTAGTCCGAACTCTCAGGGTCTGTGAACTGTTAGTCAAAGGTTTTTGCAACGTTTTTGCCCTGCCTGGATTTCTCTGAATATTTATAGGCTGCTGTTCTCCAGTGACTTTCATGTTCAAACTGTGCTGGCTGGCGGGGGTGGAAAGGGGATGTAAATAACAGATAGAGTCACATGTTTTCCACTAGCCCCACTTGTTTTGCTTCCAGTAAGAGACACGTGTTGCAAGAAAACAACTGCGAGGCTTGACTGTGGGACATTTAAATTAGTATAACAGTATTTCTACACACTTGAATGTTTTCAAACATCCAGCTATTGTGAAATAAAAGTCAACTGTTTGGATATTCAAGCAGACCTGTGGAATTAAAATTTGTAGCACTGCTCAACATTTCAGGAGTGGGGATGAGAAATATCCCTTCAAAAACTCTTGACAAGGACTGTGAAGTACTAGCAGAAGCAATTAGCCTGACAAATCCATACCGTGTTTGAAAAGCAGGATCCACAAAGTTTAGTCACCCCTGTGTGAAAACTCACAGTGTTGATGTGATCAATGGAGAACACTGAGCACATGGTGCTTACTGTCAGTGGTATTTAGCTAATACAAACACTATGAAGAAATCAGAAAAGCGTGCGGATTTCCAAATAACTTTGTCTGCTGTACATAAGGTGTAAACAAGACCTTCCATCATATGTACCTCTTGCGTCGCTGGTCTCTTAAATGTGATATACTTTGTGCATAACAGGGGGGTTTACATATTTCTCACAAGGTTACTTTAGTTCTAAGACACAATGTGAAGGTATCTCAATTGTGATGAAGCCCAGGTCCACACAGACGTAGATTTGCCACCCTCTGTAAATAGGTCCACACATAATTTGCTGCGCATGTGACCTTGGCTGTTAGATGGCTTGCTACATAAAACACAAAGCCAATTTTGTACAGGAGGGGAATAAGCTCATGGCACAAACTAGAGCTGGGTTTGGAAATCAGGCCCTTGTGGGCTACATCTGTTCAACATTCCCAACAAGGGCTAAACAAAGGAAATATCACCCTTTCTTGTGCTGATAGCAAAATAGTTCTTTATTCCAAAAGTTTGGGGAAACAGAAGTCTGTCCATCTAGATGACAATTCATCCTAACTGGAGATGTCTGCAAACCTCGAGTGGAAACTGCTGAAACCATAAAAGTTAACTGTTGAAAAGACACAGCTAAGTAGTAAAACAGAAAAGAGAAAGCCTATAGACATTTCATGGAAGCTGTCTACAGTGTCAGTACACAAAAGCTGATCCACACTAGTAACGTAAAAGTTTTACATTGACCCAAGCCCATTGTAAAATACTCACATCTCTGAGGACTGCGTGGAAAATTGCTTCCTCAAGCAGGTTTTTCCAAGAGATTTCCAGTAATTCCTGTCTCCCACCAGGACAAAAATACTAGAAGAATTGTCTGGTTTATAGTATTTTTGTACTTTTATATAAATCTGTTCCAAAATCTAAAAGTGTATAGGGTCATAAGAAGGCAAAATATAAGGAAAGAGTATGTAATAGACAATAGAGTTGGTTTTATTTTGCTTATTTTCTTTTCTTTCCCAAATGTTTTGTTACTTTTGGTGTAACTGTTATGGAGAAAGGAGATGGATTTCCAAAGCTGGCCACTGAATACTCTTTGCCTGCTGCTCATAAAAGTAGCTGGATAATTGCATTAGAGGTTCACAGAAATGTTCTATTAATGCAGACTATGTTTTGTTTTCCCTGGCAATTTTGAATAGACTGTTTGTCCCTACAGCTTTTCAGTTTTGACTGAAAAATCTTTTTGCTTTGTAGCTATGATGAAAAGACATTTTCTATAGACACTCTTTTTTTTTTCTTTTAACAAGATCATTCCTTTAGTAAAAAAGAAAATTTTCCATGAAAAACTCACAGTAGATAAAAAGTCTCTCATTGTTTCTAGCTCTTTACTAATTCACTTATGGGAGAGGGAAGGATCTTTCCAGTTTTTGTTGTCTCGTTCTGTCCATCCTTCCTGTATTTGAACATAAGAGGATTTCAGCATTCATTAAAACTGCAATACAGACTGGCTGAAACATGAGCAGTGCAGCATATAGAGTAAAATGCAGTTATATTACAATGACCTTTCATTACTATCTTGTACTCTGTCACAAGTTAAGTGAGGTCATTACTGATGTTACTCGCGTTCCTCTTCCTTGGCCCATGACTTCAAAGACTAATGGGCCCCTTTTGTCACTGAATTCTTGTCAAAATGTTCAGTCCAATCAGGCCCCTAATAACTGCATGCAGGGTAACATTCACAGATGAAAAGAACATGCAGACACATGCCTTATACATAATTAATCCTTCCAATGAACTTCATGAATTTCAAAATTACACAAAATGGAACAAATCCAACAGATAGTCTCCTGTGGGCATATGAGGTCACATATCCTGCCAGGAGGGTGAGAAAGCGTTATTCTAACGTGGATACCCAGCAATGACTCACACAACTTCATTAACTGATTTATTTTCTCTTCCTTCTGTCATCCCTGTAGCTAACCTGAGGTCTAACAATATTAATCAAGACACCAAGACACCTGTCTATCATCCCAGAAAATGAGCACCCCTATCACTGGAGTCAAAAGAAGTCCTAGCCTTGCTATCAGCACTGCTATTATCAAGGCAGCAAATTCTGCATCTGGACAGTTCTAGTTATTCACACAATCAAGAAATCAGATTTCTGTCCAGAAAGCTTTCCTCCCTGCAAATAACAGTATTGGGAGTGGGGGTGGGGTGGAGGGAAGGATTCGTTCTTGGAAGCATGCAAAAGTAGTGGTTGACAATTTTCTTTCTAATGAAATGTTTGCCTAATTCGGTCCTGGCAAGGCCATGCACATGTGGCAGCCACATCAAAAGCATGGGCACTGGCATGTAGAGCAACACGGCCTGAAGTGGTTTTCTGTGCTGCTACATGCCAACTGTGTGCTCAAACCCCAACTCTCACACTTACTTCTGTTGTCCAAGCACTTATTAGCATTGTGTTAACTAGCAGTTTTGTTCTATTTCCTCAGAATCAATGACATGAACCTAGTCTTCTAATAACATTAGTATTTCCCTCCTCCCTCTTAATTCCACATCTCTCTCCAATGTGTTATTACTGATACGCATCAAAACATGCCAAACATATCAAAGTGAATACTGTACATTGACCTTTACCAAATTTTATGGAGTTTCCTTGAAAAAAAAAATCAGTTTTCTTCATAAGAAAACAAAAATGTTCTAGAAATCTCAATACTTTCAATGTAGGAAAACATCATTCTCCATCCAGCTCTGTGCATGTCTTAAAGCCAACACACATCCACAAGTGTGAGGCAAAATCAAACAAAACATGTAAGAGAAAAAAACAAAGTGGAAAAGAGTCACAAAACCAGCACCACACACAAGAATTTTAGAAGTTGCATTTCTTGTAGGCAAAATAACAGGAATTGATTTTTGAGACAGATTATCATAGAAAAGGAATACTCAAAAGGTCAGCAAGTTCTTCCTCTTGCACAACAGTTGGATAAATATTTCAAGACCACTCCTGATTGATTTCAGTCTAATTTGTTGAAAAAAATGTAGAGTGAAGGAAATTCTAAGACTCCTTGGATACATCTTTCTGTGCTTCATATCATTCATCATTTAATTTTTCCTAATAGATTACATGAATCAACTTGCAACTTTTCAGTAACTGAATCCAATTACTTTTTTACTTATTCCATCTGACATGGAGAATAATGTTAGTGTCTTCTTTATAAGAACTTCTTACATATAGCAAAAGTAACCACCTCCTAAGCTCCACATATGGTACTTTGCAAATATGTACCAGAATGAAGATGTCTTTTTTGTAACCACATACCATACTTGACTCATCTTCAGCGTGAAAAAACTTGCACAAATTCCACATCCTTTTCTGCACTTCCACTGACTTGCCAGGTAATCATGTATTTGGCTTTACTGAACTTCAGTGTCTTGGTTTTAAATATTTATTCTGTTTCTCAGAAAGGTTTGAATTCCAGCATCATGCGAAAGGATATCTATAGCCCTTTCCAGCTCACTCTTCTTTGCAAATCTCATACTTCACCTTATAAATACATAACCCAAGATACTAGTAACGAATGTTGACCATATGCGAGCCAAGCAGTCATCTACAAGACTGTTCTTTTCATACACCCTCCAAGTCTAGCATCACACCTTTTTTAATCATTAATTTAATGTCCATCCCCATCCCCCCGCCACCAACTATGTACATATTTTATGGTCACTTAGTCTTGATTACATTTCCCTTCTTCAGCTATAAGATAAACTGTCAAAAGCCTCACTCAAATTGGGATCTATCCCATCTATTTTTTTTCTCCTAACCTAGTGAACTGGTTATCCAAAGAAGAATGAAAAATTGGAGAGTCATTATTTATTTCATTTGCAGTAGAATTTAGGCATTTAGCTGAAAGAGCAATGCATATAAGTTGCATCCATGTACATACATTTTGCAGCTTACTGATCTTACCTGGGTATTTAAAGACCTGCTACTAGGTACCAGTAGCACTGTGTTTAGTGAAAAGCAACAACTACAGACGTGGGGAGGAGACACTAGTAAACACCAATAGGATATTTTTATGTAATTGTCTAGAGGCAGAAGCACTTATGTGTTAGTTAGGATACATGGGGTGAAGACCTTTTTCACTCAGAAGAAATTCAAGCCCACATACCAAATGATTACAAACTCAAAGGCCAAGGAATGAGCCATTTAAAATAATCACCTGCCATTGGAAAACAGTGGCATGAGCAGACCAACTGTCAAAGCAAACTTCTGGACGTTGCATTTCAGAGGTCAGAGGGCTGAGAAGGCCAGTCTTAAAAAAAAAAGGAAGGAAGAAAGAAAGAAAGAAACTGTGTTATAGTGATAATCTGTGCCCCATTTCAGTACCAGAATGTCTAAGAAGCTGTAATAAAATTTAAGGACCATTCTTGAAAGAGAGGAAGCTCAGCATGGAAAGAGGCTGAGGTAAGAGCCTTCTGTTGGAAAGATTATTTTGTAGAGAGAAAGTAAGGGCAGATAGCATTCTCCAAAAAATAATATAACTTCCACTCCTAATAGAAATCATAGCAATCGGGTTTGGTATGCACAAACCAGTTTAAACTATATATTTTGCCCTCAACAGTTAGAAGGACAGAACTGTAATCTGGAATAACCACACATACATTTGCCCTGCAACAATGGTATGTCAGTACAAGAGCCTGGAAAACAGTAGTTTACAGTAGTCTGCATTTAAATTTGAGGTTTTCAGTTTCTCAGTGGTTAGAACCGATTCAGACAAATAAATTCAGAAAACAAACAGAAAAATACATAAAATTGCAGCAGCAGAGAGGTTAACACACTCCATAGTTATTGGATTTGTCACCATTATAAGTAAAAAACAAAGGTCTGCTGGTACTACATTTTGAGAAGTAAGGTTTATAAAATTGACTCCAACTGGCTATGACACTTCTCTAGGAAAGGATGTTTTCAAAACAGAATCCACCCTCCGTAGACAGGAGATAGAAGGTCATAATCCTCCCAGAGGAGCCATAAACAACCCAAGATAAGGGCAGGGAATTTGCTGAAAGCGTGCTCTCACACTCAGCCCGACAGACAGTTCTACTTGTTGTCCTCTCCTGCAGATGTAACCTTGAAGGACACAGTCATGTGCCGCTGACTCATGGCAATGCTTCTGAAAAATAAGTAGAGGGTTTTTTTCCTCTACATCTTGTACTTTATCAATCATCTGCTTTAATTCATACAGAAACTCCTGATCAGTTGCTGAGAGCATACAAGGCCAAGTCAGGACTCCATCGGTATATACAACAGATGCCTGACCGTCACATCCTGAAGCATTTTCCTGAATTTACAGGGAGATACTTGCACACTCTGGCATGAGATTAGCATTGTCTATGGTCACCTTCCAAAGTATCTCAACCAAATCCCTCATCTTGGTGGTACATATAAACCCCACACTAGACACAGATCTAAAATTTTTAAATGGGCAACCTGTCATCATGAGGTTAGGGTAGCAGAAGAGATGAACAAATCACTACAAATCCACATTCTGGAGTGAATGAAACCAGACTGCATGACAACCATTAGATAATCCAGCCACCCCCAAATCACTGTCCTCAACCAAACTACCTCTTTGTGTCTTCGATGCCTAGGAGCCCTCAACAGCTACTAACAGGTTTTAGAGGAAAACTGCTTCCACAGCATTCAGTATCCTGATGAAGCATTTCACTTCAGTATTTTGAAAATGAAGTGCCAGTCTCTCCGCAGATAAAATTTGTTATCAGGATTCTAGCAATAAACTTTATTTTGCTCCATCTCAGTATCTTCCATTAAGGAATATTAGCCTCAGATCTGGAAGGTCAGGTGTCATGATAAGGTAACGGTTTATAGCTATGCTGAGACGACCTACAAAAAAAAAAAAAAAAAAAGAAGTGTCTCTTAACAATTTGAACATGGAAATCTTGACTTCAGTTGTTGTCATGTTTAAGACAAAAATTATATACTACTTAAAAAACATACTTTTCAGAAATTTAAAAAGCTGAAGCCAGGCCAAGATGAATGACTAAATGTTTAAGTTCTATTTTAAAAGCAGATTTTGAACACCAATACCAGCAGAGCATTTTTCTGAGGAGCTGCATATAGACCTTAGATCATATTATCTCCAGAGACAGATTTTTCCCTTCTGCTGTCCCTCTTCTGTTAATCTTTAAGGTTAAAACAGAGGATTAGCCCCGAGGTTTCCCCGGAGACCCTTACAAACTGCACACTGGGGCAACTCAGGAGACTTGGATGTAAAGCAAACGCCAAGATTCAACTCAGAAGTATAATAGTTTCAAAAGACTTTTAATGGGGCCATAAACAAGGCATGCCACTATACACAGAGACTTACCAGCACTAGTCCCGGGCCTGTTTTCCGCCCACAGATTCACATGAAAATCTCAGGAGCCTGTATAGGAGACAGTGGCTATTAGGCAACTATTTAGCTTTTTGTACTATGTTTATTTTGGGTGGAAAAGGTCATGTCATATAAGCAGTGACAAAATTACAATCTGGAAGTTTTGTCAGTACAACTACTCTTACACTAGTGACTCTTGTTGGAAAAACTAAGTTGGCCAAAAATCACAAACCAGCCCATCTCTGCCCATCATGTCTCTGTTAGCAGCTGTCAGTACTGTAGCACAGGCTCTGTTTGCAGAACTCTAAGCATAGGTTTTCTGTTACAGAACACAGCCCTGAAACAAACCTGCAATCAACTCAAAAGTCAGAAACTGCAGAATAAAAAAAGTAAAAACAAAAAACAAAGTGACTAGCTCTTTGTTTCTTCTAATTTCCCTAATGGTACCAGATTAACTTTGGAAGTAGCCACATGGAAAAAAAAAAAAAAAAAAAAAAGTGAATGAAAGCTTTCCCGTTTAAACTGTCAACATCTTGATACCTCTGGCACGGATATAACATTTGTAGAGCCCTAGAATTGGAGGCCATTCAGTTGGAAACTTTTGCATGTGAGACTAAATTCCTGCCCACTTGTATTTCAGAAAAACCTATCTGACTATTTATTTATTTAAGAGATGGGCTTACTTTTATCTACAAGGCCAAATGCCAGTGCTCCTCATTAAGTTCTGCCTCTCAAAGTTCCTCCTGCAATTACAGTTAAACCAAACCCTGTTCCCTCCATGTCCTTAACGTTGAAAGCAAAACTCAGTTAAACGGCTTCCATGCTTCATTCCAGGGCTCCTTCCGTGATGGAGGGAGGGAGTGCAATATCTATCTATCTATGAATAAAGAATTCAGCTATTAACATCTTCTCGGTTTTCCATAAAGTTTGAGACTGGGCACAGTGGGGACAAAAAGAACAAAGTAGCTTACTGGAATGCAGATAAGCAGTTTGAAACTTTTACTAACAGAGTGAGAAGGGCAAGATGCCTATCACTTGTGCAGATTCATAGAACAGAGACATGCTTTAATTTAGCATAATGCTCTATAAACAAGGTTATGAAGTAGCACAGCTGGATTTATTAGCTTTTATACCTCATGCACTGTTTTGAAGAATAAAGTGACTCCTGTGCACTGAATTAAAGGAAAAAGCCATAAACATTGCAATACTAAGCATACACCGTATTCTTTATAAGTGTTTTCGAAATACTTTTTTTCCTAGAAAATAGAATAAACTTTCTAAGTCTATTATTTCTAAAGCAAAAAGGGGCAAAAACATAGCCAACTTCTCTGTGGTACAAGTTCCTTACAGCCTTCATCTTTCCGAGCTTCTGCAGAGCTCAGAAAGAAAAAAACCCAATTAATTTATTTTGGAATTCAGGTTTTTAGACATTTTCCTGGAAGAGGAGGGCACCAAAAAGGTATGCAAGAGGAAATACTAGAAGTTCCACCTCAAGTACTTTCCTATATAAACAGATTTAAGAGAAGGCATTTTATCAAGGCTACATACTGGCCTTGCTACACCTCTCTCTGTGTGCTTTAGCCCCAGGCCATAAGAGAAACCCAGGCCATTAGAAAGCTCTAGGTTCGGGGCTCTGAGTAGAATTTAGGTCAGCTCAGTGTGGCCCCAGGACACACTATAGAGACTTCTAGATGCTCTCACAAGACAGAGGAAGTGGAAGAATGAAAAGTGAAAAGATCCTCCCTCCCCAAAAGCAAAAAGATGAGTTTTCCTAGTTCACTGCTAAGCAGCAAGAGGGTAATCCAGTAATCAAATTTACAGTGATAAAACGTTTATCATTAAAAATGCATAAAAATGCATTTATCCCAGACTGAGACCAGCATAACTTAAAAACAAAGCCGACAGGCTCTGTTTAAGATAACAGCGATGAAAGTTCATTATGCCAAATACCACCAGAATGAAAGAGTGTCAGAAGAGAGATCTCAGGGAAACCTAGGATCTGAAAAGCCTTCTGATGGTGAATTTTTACCTTTACTGACTGCAGAAAGATAAGGGCAGGGATAATTATCCTTCTAACTCAGGTGAATTAGTGCCGAAAGGTGTGGCTGCAAAAGCTAAAACTCTCCTCGCTCCCTGTCTCCCTTCCCCTGCTGTGTTTATGACTCTTCCCTTGTGCTTGTCTGAATTTGCAATGAACCAATTGAGGGAGCTAAACCAAAAGAAAATTAATCATACCAAAAAAGTCAATAGTTTGCTGCCAGCTTAGGTCCCTGAAGCAACTTGCCAAGCACTTGACCTGATGCAAGGGAGGAGAGCGCCCAGGGCATGCGCGTGTGTGTGCAAGGAGCGGGGCGAAGGACAACAGCAGCAGAGTCGAAGACTGGTTTAAACTACTGTGGAACCAGAGCTCAGATCAGGTGGTCTGAATTCAAGCCATGTGTTTCAGAGATTATTTTGACATCAGACTGACTTTACAAGTTAAAATGAATGCTCTATTGATACACACGTGCATATAAACTCTCGTGCAACTTTGACTGCAGCTGGTACGTAGGGCTTTACACATTCATCTGTGTACCACAATATGCATTTAAATCACAAGTTTACATATACAATGTAAACTTTATTTACCAGAGTTTTTGGATTGCACTTAAAGAGTTTAGGTCAAATACATTCCACACTTCAGGTTTTATTAAAAGCAAAACAAAAGCTTGTTTTCCTAAAAGAAGTTGTCTTTTGTAAAGGGTATAGCCAAAAGAAATGTGTTACCATTTTCTTAATGACATTGTGGTTTAAGCAATATTTCTTTAAAAATATTCTTTTATAGCATTTGGAAACACAAATTCTGGATCACTAGATCCAGATAGGATATCTAGAACTGAAAGCTTATGGGAAATTGGCTAATAAAAATGAACTTTCACTGCCAAAATAAATAAAAACATAAGTAGAAGGGGATATTAAATGAAAGAAAACAGCTGTGGGGAAAATAATATTGAGAACATGAAAGGGTTAAAAAATGGATAAAATCAATTACTTGATGCAGGAACAAACAAGCATAAACTACACAAGAACATTTCAAAGATTAAATAGATAAAGAAAGAAAAGCATGAGAAACCACAGAAATAAAATGAATCCAATGGAAACCAATGAAACATTACAGGGAGTAGTTCACATTACCTACAGGTAGAACCATGCTGTAGAGAAGTTCACCTGTCCCTCCTAATGGCACAGAGAGGGTATCCCTGTGTAATTAAAAATAAAAAAAGTCTGTTATCAGTCTTCAGTTAGGTATTTAAATTCAGGCCCTCATCATTACTTCTGTAAAGTTTCTTTTAAACAGTGTGAGTTTGACACCTGCACCTTTGACATAAATACCTTCTGTACAATTGGTTCCAGTACCTCAGAACCAAACCTCCAAACCACTGCAAGAAGCAATCTGAAACCCAAAGAGGTAAAGCAGTTGAAGAGATGCGATTTGCAGGGGCAAGCCACGAATAGCTGCCAGTCCCAAATAACGTTGCAGCCAGGGCTTCTACTGGGCAAACAGGCACAGGCCGAAGTCTACGGGTTGCTGAATTTAAATACAGTCAACTGTAGCTTTTGAACGCTTGCTTAGCTCCTGTATATGTGAAGGCTGATATCCGATAACACCATTTCTGAAGTGCTCTCACATGTAGAGCATCCTCACTCCAGCGGCCCTAACAGGAAGATGTTTAGTATCTCTTCTCATCTCCCATTCATCTGGGTTTTTAATACACACAAACCCAGTCTGCTTGCCAGGAAGGCAAAGAAAAGGTCAACAAACTCCTTTGCTGCAAGTTAGTTTGTCAAACTCCATTCTCGGCAGCATGACTTTACATGTTAATGTGAGTGTTTGCCTCTGTGTCAATAGCCCCTATTGTGTGCATTTGTAACACAAGATTTATGGTAAAGCTTGCAACATTTTTCAGGCATAATAAGCGTTTATTCACCATCCCAGGTCTATAAGCAGAGGCCTGACAAGTAATTATTGACACATTGTGCAGAAATAAAAGCAGTGGGCGAGCTGCTGTTGCAAATGGCAGCGTGGGTAGGGAGAAGGAGGGGCTGTGTCAAAGGAGTGACAGCCTTGGTGCCCAACATTGTCAAAGCCGACGTTGACTTGCACTGTTCTGTGTGCCTGACTGTATTTGTGCTCCCTGTCACTTGGGTGTGACATGCCAAAACATGAGGAGTGCTCCTTTTCTCATGCTAATGCTTTGTAATGACAGCTTTGTGATCCCCCGGGCTGTGTTAGCGCTCAACAAGTCAAGGTGTGACAGGCAGTAGACCCCTTTGTCAGCCAGTGCGGTTCTGCCCTCATCAAATACCATATTTCTCCTGGACTAAAATGGACCTAATGCCTGAGAGAATACTAGCACCCTATTAGCATCACTGAGCAGACATCTGGGAGTATCAACTGTATGTGTACCTGTACTCACAGCCCTGAGCAACGTGTTCCCTGGTTGCCTGCCACAATAACTTATCTTACTGTGCTTATCACAGAGCCTTGTGCTACCATTAGATGAGAAGGGAATGAATTTGAAAATCTACTCTCAAGTCATTTTTCATGAGCTGCTACCCTCTTTGGGGTTCAAAGCTGCTTTTCTCTGTTGCACAGGGAACAACTTGTTAACTTCAAGTGAAGCCTAGGAAAGCTATGCAGGGGTTTTGGGGTGTTTTAGCATAACTGGTAAACTCTGCCCGGGATTAATTCAGTCTCTGAACAACACAAGGTATCACCAGACGGATTAGGATGTATTAGCAGGGCAGTGTGAAGAAAGGTTGCACGACGATTACTTATGTTGTACTTGGCTGTAAAACTGAAAGTCACATTAGCACCAAGTTCATCCAAAAAAACAAAGCAGCCCTAAAACTCTGCTTTATATGTGAGAGAAAGCTGGGCAGGAAAGGGCAGAGTTCAGGCTGCCTAGACTAAGCAATGAGTTGGCTTCATGGGATTTGGAGTTTGCAAATGGCTTGGAGAAGCACATGAGCTTGGCTACTTACATGAAGTTTATTCAAATGATCCAAAACTCAATGATCAGCAAAGCTGGGCTAGGAAGCTTGCCAGAACAGGCTTTTTCACAAGATTTATGGTGCTTCCTGCTTCTTGTTCCCAGGCATAACCAGGAAGTGAGCTGAGTAAAAATGGAAAATATTTTTTAGAAAAGTTATGAATCTCTTTTTCAAAGGTCAAAGAAGTTCACAGTAAAAATTTTGTGTCAGCTTTCAGATCTTTTTTTCCTTCTTAGCCAAGTTTTACCCAGCAGCTGAATGATAGATTATTAATCTAAAATGTTAAGGGTATTGATGAGAAAGACAAAAACCAAGTTAACTACAATCCAAAACCAAAGCCATCATATTAGAAAGCGCAGGTTACTTACTATAATTATTTCTTATCCCCAGCAGCACCACTGGAAACTGAGGATCCCATTACATTAGGCATCCCAAACACAAAGTGACAATCTGCTCCATACAGCTTGGTCCAAGATTTCAGCACACTAAGCAATGGGGGGCTAGAGGGGAGGAGTAGGGGATGGGAGAGGGGGACTTGAATGAAAATTATTTTATGATCTGAATTTTAGCATTGCAGAGGTTGAGATTTTCAAAGCTGTCTATGACATCTGGAGACCACTGCTCTCCACAGAGGTACCACCATCTCATGAATTCACAGAGCCGTGTTATAATCTTTTTCCTGCTCTATCACCCCACATGTCAGATGCAGCTGAACTATGATCTGCTGAGCAGCTGAGTCAGGGAGGGAAATGCAATGGTACTGCACAGCAGGAGCGATGATGCTCAAAGGACACTGCTTGAAGGTTCTTGCCCAGCTGCAACACAGAGTTGAAGCCCAAACCTACCACAGAGCCCAGTGAACCAGATAGCCATTCCTGCCACGTGGTTTAACCCAGCACACAGCCCTGCGTGTCTCGGCTTACAGGAAGTTCAGGTGTCTGCACTCACATCAAGCCTGAAGAGCAGCCTGAAGAGCTTGGAAAATATGGTCTTTGGCTTTAACTGTAAGGAAAAGCAATAGGTTTTCCCTCACCCTTCACTATGCACATATGATTAAATTAGCAAAGGCTATCCAACAGAACCTGCAGTTTTGCATTCCCACTCCTTGCTTTACCCAATACTTCAAGTTTTCTGTACATCTTTGGCCGTGGTCTAGCACCACGTGATATGTCTAGTCTCCTTAAGATGGGCAGGGTATTTGTGTTTCAAAGCAGTTTTAGGTGCTGATCTAAGCATTGATAAAGTCTGAAAACTTGTTCCTTTTCTTATTTCGTACCAGATGATTCATTGTCTCCTGGAGGATTAAAATACCTGTAAGAACTTTGATTTGGTCTGAGGCTGGTTTGCACAAGAAAAGCTTTATAAAGCTTCAGCCAGATCTTCAGTCTGAAGACTTCAAAGAAGCAAACTTCTGAGATCAATGTGGGCTAGTAACAAGTACTCATCCACTGGGGAGCCCAAGTCTCTTCCTGTATCTGAGGGCTGACCTGAATTTTCTCCTGCTCTTTCAGTCCTCACTCTTGACTAGAATTAGCCTAAATTCAATGGTCTTTCACTGCATATCCTATCATTCTTTTGACTTCCAAAATCCTCTTTACCAATAATATGCTCTGATCTTTGCAAATAATAACTTGTAGTAAAGTATTAGCTGTGCCTGCTGTTTCCACTCCAGTACTTCCATACACAGAAAAATTCATCTGAGGACTCTAGAGGGTCTGCACTGATATTTGCACCTTTTATTTTTGCTGACATCTCTAATTACCCTCTACTTTTAGGTTTATCTTTGTCTTCATGGAGCCTGAGCTCCATAAGCAAAAATCAAACCAGGTAAGTGCCATTTTCTTCTCTCACCTCTCTTTGTGCGCCTATTTTCTTTGCCCTCTTTAAAGTCTGAATTTCCTAGATAACATGTCTCAAATGATAGAGACTTCAGATGGGCCAGGACCACAGGCCTCAAACTCCTGTCACCTGGAAATTTTCTTGGAGAGGAAATGGGACTAATAAAGAGAAATTGTTGTAAAACTCAGTAGGAGTAATATCATCAAACAGAGCTCATCTGGTCAGGGCCCATTCAGAAATACAAGATCCTGCAAGTCTCCAACAACTAATCAATGTGCTGATACAAATCTGCTTTCAGCTGTTTGGAACTGCTGTTAAATTGTCCTGTTATTAGATATTCATTTTACATTGCCAGTAAGACTCAGCTTTGCAGCTAAACCTGCCCCACCTCCTCCTAGAAGGTGGCAGGTAAGGGAGGGGATGCAGCCGTGTGGGGCAGTGCCGTCCCAGGGAGAGTTCAGTCTGGTTTTGAGGACTCCAGCATAGTCTGTGGTTGCAGTTGGTTAGTGTGGTATTAGTCAGAAGCCAACATCTTCTGTAAACAGACAGAGGATATTTGCCACATAAATTATGGTTTAATCAACAAAAGAAAACCTTTGATTTTGCTTGATCTATTTTAATTTAATTAATACAAAGGTTCCAGGACAGGAGGGTATTTTACTGTAAATGTTACTGGGAGAACTACTTTTGGCAAGGCTTGTGTCGACACTAAAACAAGCTGGAAAGGGAATGACAGGCTTCTGCGCTCGTGCTGTCACAAACACTCACATTTCATCAAGCTGCCTTGGGGCCAGCAGGAGATTCAGAATTGCCAATTTTAATCAAAGGCATTATGCCCCAAAGGCAACTCACCCTGCCCATCTGCGGAGAGAGGTGCTGCCCAGCATGGGAACCTCCAGCATGCCGTGCCAAACACAAAGTCTGCCGCTTCCTTTTAGTGTGAAACCATTTGGAACATCTCTGCCGCTTTTTTTTCCCCTCTTAAAAGTGATGATATTGATGGATGGGTAAGGTCCTGTATGTGGCAGCCACGAGATATACAAACATACTGCTCAGTGAGGGTAAGCCTGTGATGTCTATACAGTAGCGCTAATGTTTTAGTCCATTGTTAAGGGAGATTGCTTTTCAAGAGGCTGACAGGGTGCAGCTGCTGAGCTCTTTGGAAGCCGTTCTGTTTCCTCTTGGCTCTACTGTCCCTGGGGAACAGCAGCATGGTGAGCCGACATCGATTGCCACGCGGACGCGAGGGCAAGAAGCATGCTTTCCAATTAATAGAGATCTGCAGGGAATTTTGACAAATGTGTCCACCTATTGTCTGAGACATCAACAGAGCTGAGGTGGTATGAAGCTGGCAGACAGTTGCCTGTCATTGTTAGGCTGGGTGATGGATAGCAACGCCCGCTGCACTGCCCTGCAGGACTGGTGTGGGGAGAAGAGGACGCAGGAGGGTCCGACGTCCAGAGTTCAGACGGATTTGGTGAACAGCACGTATGACCATTCATCTTCAGCAACTGAAGATCAGCTTCTGGTGATGAAATTGTAGAAGAGGTAGTCAAATCTCTTTGCCCAGGATGGCCCAGGGAACATTACACAAAGCCATATATTTAGTCTGCCCAGACTTAGGCATCAGTTTAAACCATACAGATGTTATTTTAAACTCTAGTGCTCATAAATAGCATTGTGTTTGTTAATCATTTATATAAGCCTGAAGCTGAACACTTCCTAAAGCGTCTCCCTTCCTCTTGATTTTGGTGGTGCCAAAAGTCACCATCTCCATCAACATGGTACTCTGGTATACATCAAAAAACTACGCAGGAAACGCAAAGCAAAGCAAGCTTTCCCCCCAAAGCTATGGTCTCCATAGGCAAGAGAGAAGTGCAAGAGGGGGTGTAGAAAGCAAGAACATTTGCAAAGTCTCATACTGGGAGGAGAATCAAGACCAACACCCAGGTCTTCCAAATCTGAGGTGAAACTCAGGCAGTCATGCACACAAAGGCACGAGCATGCATGCACATATACTACTAGTACCTATATATATGTTCCTAGTCAAAAGTTAAATTAAAATGAAATTTGGATTAAAATTGGGTAATTATTGACATACTGAAATAATTTCAAAATCAATCTTAAGAAAATGCAACGGCTAGGTTAAGCTAAAAAAAAATCCAGACAAATTATGATTCAGCACATATTTAAAGTATCCTCCTGACTTCATCTCTACCCTGGAGTAATGCAAATTGCTTTGGTTAAAGCATTTTAGTGTTTTGAGCCCAGACTTACTTATGTTTAGTGATATCATACTTTCTTTAAAAAAAAGTTTCCTAATTTGAGTGGATCCAGTTCCAAACTTCTCTGTACTAAGTTCACATTGCCACTAACTTTAGATACTTTTTTCAGTTTTCAGGAAGACTGATGTCAGTTGTTGGTTCGTATTTCACACTTGGGAATGACAGGATCACCAGGAAAACGGCTGTCTTACACACACTAACATTCTGGCCTGGAAACATTCTGGTGTAATTCAACACTTCCTCTCCAAGCTTTTTGTTTTGGGTCTGAGGTATCGCAGTGATTGCTCCATTGCTCAAGTCATCGGGAGCCCAAAGAACACACATTACATTGCACCAAAAGTCATCCAGTTTACAGGTGAGAGCCATCTGAGACTGCACCCAGATCTCCATGAGTGAAAGATCAGACCCTCTGCCAACTGCAGAGGGAGGGTCTATACCCCAACAAAACCAGAGCCAGCACAGCCTGGCTGGCCTTGCCATTTTTGAGGGTGCCTGGAGAATATTTTAGGCATGTAATCAATTGGTCCTAAGCCCTGCCTCACAGTACTATATGACTGTGATTTCAGCAATCACTGTATATGTAAGTAGAAGCAAATATTTGTGTCAAGAGGAGGAAGATCAAGTGTCTGATAACAAATATCTAGTGGAGAAAGCAATATTCCAGTTTCTTTACTAACACTCTGATTTTTCGAGTAAAGAAATCCATTCTGTCAGCCCTATAAGTGCTTTTTGTAGCCCTGCACTGTTGCCAGGCCTCACTTTCTCATTCCTTTTAATTACACCATACCGCAATTTAACAGTAATCCGCAAGAGGCCTTTCAGGGTAACTCTGAGAGGTTACAAACTTGCAAAGACCAAGTTTATCAACGCTGAATGTAATACATCTCAACCTAAGAGCCTTCCAAGTCCTGCTGAGCTATTCTATTTTCCAGAAGGCAAATGACTTTGAAACGTTCTCTTCATCTGACACAGTTATCTGGCATCTATTTACATGCAAATATAATAAAGTGGTATTTTCAGTTAAAGACAAGCTCACTCTAACCTAGCTGTCATGGAATTGGTTTCCTCTTAGCATTCTTCTTTTTTTTTTTCTTTAAATAAAATTATTCTAAAAATAATTTAGCATGTAACACGCTTGTTGAACAGGCAAGGCCAGTCCAGTGAGTCTTGGAAAGGGAAACGGCACCAGACAAACCCCACTTTGGCTAACATAATCTGGACAGATGAATGGCTGATCTATCTTTAGGCTGATCCAGTCTCCTTCAAGTTCAAAATAAGTGAAGGCAAACCAAGGACATCCTTCCCCTCTCATCGTTATACACTTTATTCAGCAGAGCCCTGCTCTCATGCCTCTATGGAATTAAATATTAAATAGCCTAAATTCTCCAACCATAATAACTCACTTGTAAACTTCTTGGAAATTCCATTAGTACAAGCTCTCCTTTAATTTAGTTTCACAACATCTGGTGAACACAACAATAGTATCACTCACAATAAACCCTTCAAGTTGAACTTGTAGTAGGTTTTTAAGGGAAGACAGAGGGACATCATGGGAGAGCCGAACACTGAGCAGCACACAGAAAAAAATCGCAAATCACCCCAGGAATTCCAGGATGATTAAAACCACTTTATTATTTTTTGTCTCTAATTTATGACAGCTGATATAATTGGTAGCATGAGGAAACAGCTTCGTTTGTCAAAAGTAGTACAAAGCCTTGTGTACAAAAGGCCAGTTTTACTCCCATTGGAATAAGTGACAAAACTCCCCTTGTCTTCAATAAAGCATAATTTAGATTAGGTCTTGTTGATGGCGTGGTTTGAAGGACTGCCATAATGCCTTCCTCTTTACGTCCTTATGCTCCTGAAAACATTCGCACACAGATAACATATATGATAGGACTGGGCCAACTTCCACTCTGCCCCTAGTAGCATTACACGACTGTCCCAGTCCCGCCCTGCTGTTAACTGACAACCTCTGTGTTAAACGCTTTTTCACTATAATAATTTATTCATTATTGCTTAATTAACCCACACCAGCCTTAGGAATTCCAGACTAATAGCACAATTCAAGCTTACATCTGATCCAATCTCCCACCTGCAAAAAAGCAAACAGCTCCACATTCCACACAGCTCCTCTAAAAAAACACACTAAAAAGATACAGAAATATGAATTAATATTTCTATGCTTATCTGTTTGTTCAGTGTTGTTCAGTCTTCCTGGCTAGGACAGTTCCATATACATTTAAAATATCAATCTAATCTGCCCAAAGAGCTATTGATTTATCAGCTCCATCTTGGTGTCGTTATTGAACGTCTTCAGAAATCTGCCAAATATGTCTATCCTTTCCACTACTTCTATCAGTCCTCTAGCCTCAATGTCAGCTCATCTATTGATCTGAAAGCAGTTCTGGTCTTCCAGTCTACTAGCTCTCTCTCCTCTCTTCACATTGTAGATGCGCTCGTAATTGGCGCATAAAATTTAAGGGTAATACCAGCACTCCCTCCCCAACAACACTCATCTTAATAGCCCACTTCCTCTGAAATAAAATTTATGCAATGAAACCAGAAGGCAGGGATGAAGAGAGAGAGTACTTTTTAAAAGAGATGTGAAATAAAGAAGGAGAAAGTGTATCTTCCCCCTAGTGCTTATTTTTATTATTAATTTTGGTGAGTATTTTGAAGAGTAGCCTAAATTTGCCAGGGATTCAGTTTCTACTAAAAGTCAAAAGAAGTTCAGAACTTCCTTCGGCCTACCTTGCACAATTCCAGCTCTGTGTGCTAGAGCTGATGCCATCCTTTCTCCATTAACCTTACCTGAGGCCCTTTGTCTAGAAATCTCTTGAGATAGATTCATCTTTCTGTCCACACACTACATTTGTATATCAACTCTGAAAAGACACTTCTGCAACAATTCATGCAAAATACACCAAAAATATACTAAGTGATAACTTGAGGAATAAAGAGTCACCCATCCACCAGCAACTGTCAGCTATTTGAGAGTGCAATTAATCTATAATTAATTATTATCCCCTGCTTGCCAATGTGTTCCAGTCACCTGTTGCTTATCTAACAAACTTCTGCAAGAGCATCAGGTGGAAAGGGGAGCTGTCATTTGTTTTCACCTGTGCTACTTTGTGAAGTCAGTGACATCTGGAAATATGACACAGCAGTACAACACAGCAACCCCTGGTAGAAATGAACAAGTCCCATGTACAGGACATCTTCCATACATTATTCTGCTGATAACAGAGAAGTGACTCAAGGAACCAGCTGACAGGCAAACAAACTTATCTTAACCTCTCTTTCCAAATTCCGTTTTAATGTTGAATTCTTGGCTTCATTAAGAGTCCAAAGTATTTTGAAATTTGAATTCAGTTGACCAAATTTTTCAGTAGTGGGATTTCCTAGGAGCAAATGCCGTAAGAAAGCAGACTTCATTTCAAGGAACCATTTCACAAGCCTACTAATAATTATTCTGTGTGCAAACACAAAGAGGAGCAACAATCACCTGGGTAATCTCCCCAACAGCCCTCTTACTAGAAGAATATGCACTTTGGGGAATGCGAAATTAGGCAGGAAAACATGTTGGTATTAACTGCTGTGTTTATCTAAGAACAGCAAAGCCTGTGCCCTACTATGTGTCTGTCTGGGGGACTAAATAAACCAAAAAGTACCTGGAACTGTTGGAATACTTTTTAAAGCAAACAATAAACTTGATGAAATTATAAAACAAACACTTATAAAAGTGAAAATTGATCAACTTCTGTTTCTAAAATCCACTGAAAACTGGTTTTATTACATTGAAATATAATGCACTCAGGAACTGTGAAATACACTGTTGGTATTCAGTCTCATCTAGGCATATTTAGATTTTACTGATAAAAACATTGACTAAGGATATTGTATTCACGTCTGTGCTTCACCATATCTTTTTTTAGACCAGTTAAGTTATACTGATAAAAATTTTAATGAAGACTCAGTTATACTTGTATAAAGATTACTTTCTCCAGCATAATTATGTCACTGAATACAGAGTTGAACACATCTTTAGAAAGCAACCTTATATAACCATACCTGTAAAGGATTCAGGACTTAGAAAACCATACTGCTTTAAACACACTGTTGTAGTTTTAACACAGGCAAGGCTGTAAATCGTATTTATAAGCTCTGCCCTCTGCAGAAATCCTGTGCTTCCCTGGGTTATACGCAGAGCTCTTTGCAGGATTGAGATCTCCATAAAGTACTTTATATACATAAATAGAAAGCTATTTGTCCAGAATCTTGCACTTGGCTTCTTTATGCAAAAAGTAGCCGCAGAGGTCTGACCGATCCTATATCATGTCTTAGCTCTTTTTTAATTGAAATTATTAAAAAAAAAAAAAAAAAATTAAAAAGGGGGGATGTGGTTGAGAGAGAAGGAATTATAACAATATCAGCAAAAGTAAGCTTTGAATTAGAAGTAAAAGGTTTGCTAATTTCAACAGCCCCTCTTCATGACCACATGGGAAAATAACAAAGCAGAGTCTATTCTTCATGCTTTGCTGTTCAACAGAGCAAGTTTGTATCAATACAGAGATAGAGTATTTTTGTATCCAGGAAAGGTCTGGCCTGGAAGGGAAACTGTCAGAGAGAACAACAGGTGTCTAGTTACCTCAGTAACAGTGACCAGCTACTCCTCCCTCCCTCCCTCCCTCCCTCCCATGAGAAGCACACAGACCCAGACTTGTTCTAACCACTGACTGTCCAGTGGATAATCCAGCAACTAAGACAACCAAACAGCCAAGACCTAATATCTACCTGATGCTGCCACGGGATGTATTGCATGTCTGTACCACTTGCTTTCTTGCCACTTCATACAGATTTATATCACAGGACTCATACGTTACATACCTCCAGCGGCTCCTCTCGTTCTCCAGATCAGTTACTGCTACAGAACTAAACTATCACCTGGAAGGAACTATGGATTCCTTTAGGCAGTCAGCAGCCTGCTCTCCACTATTACCACTCTCCACTAAAGTCCAGAGAGATGATCCCTACAATCTAGCATATAACTTGGGATACAATGAACCCGAAACACAGGAGAACTTGAATGACATTATGAAAAAAGAAGTGGCCAGAAGATATTTACATTGCAGTTGCAGTACAAGGAAAAGAAGTGGTTAATAACCAAGCTGCTTATCTTCTGTGATTATAAGTCATAGAAAGTGGAGAAGGAATTCAGAAAACAAAAGCTTCAGGGTGTCAGCAAAGTAGAAAGGGAAAAAGAAAAACAAGCATTAGTAATCAAGGATTTCAGGCCCACAGCCCAGGCAAGAGTCTGAAGCAAAAAGATGTGTTGCACTAAACTTGGCAGAATCGCTCCTGCAGAAGGTTCCTTTGATGGCTTTACAAGCCAGAATTATAGTCATAGATGTTCTACTTTTTCAAAACCTGCTCTTCTGCTCCTGCTGGGCATGAGACGGGGCAGGGCACAAAGCCTGGTCCCACAGGGAGGCAGAAGTGCTTGGCTCTCCTTTGAGTACACTCAACTACTTACAGGTCCCGGTCAGAACTCCATGTTTGTGAAAAGGTTTCATTGAAGATGTTCAAATATTTGCCTTTTTAGTCTTTGTGGTTTATGACACCCACTTAGAAGATGGAAAATAACATTCTTTCCCCCTTTTCCAAGCACGCATACTACTAGGCTGTCAGACAGAGGGAGCAGGGCTGCCCACAGGAAACTTGATCCTATTCCTGGTTCTCCCTTGGCTGCCTACACACAGCCATTGCAGTCAAGGGCAGCGACAGCACAGCAGCGCCAGAGGGACCCGCTCTGCCCAGGCTGCCTGCCCAAGTCTTCTCCCCAGCACCAACACACCTTCGCTGCTATGGGAATCTGCGCCCCCACATCACATCCTATAAGGAAAGGCCACCCGCAGGCCATTTGTCTTACACTCAGAAGGTGGCAGAGAAGCTTGTGGCAGAATTGAAATCTGAAGCTAGGCTTCCCAAGCCCAAAGTTTATATTTGTTGCTGCATCATCTTTCCACTGGACTAGCTAAACTTCCTCAAGTCACTTCACTTTTCTGGTTTTAGTCTGGCAGCTCCAGAAAGGAAGTACAGTTCCCTAAAATGTACAACTAACAAAAGAGGCAGCTACCCCTGAAAAAAACCTGAAGGCATCTTTGCATGGGATAAACCTTTTGTTTATCTGTGTGGATTCTAGGACTCGGTAAGAACATGCCCCAAGTGAATTACCCTGTTATTGTAAGGTAATGCAGCTAATGCTGCAAACCTGATTGGACATGAGTACAATCAATAGAGATAAGCAGAAGCATCAGCCAGATTTGTTGAATAAATGAATTCTTGCAAGTTACTTGCACAGCTGCTCCATCAATGACAAAATTCCCATCGATTTCAGTGAGAAGTAGGATCAGGCCCTGATTTCTGACACTGCTGATATCAGGCGTCTGTTATATAACAGGTGATATAGAATTAATTAGATTTTTTTTTTTTTTTAATTTTAAAAGAAAGCTCTTTCTCTGACCCCAAACTTCCATGGACCCCTGCCCCACAATTAATCATCTCTATTATTAATCTTTGCCCCAAACTTTAAAACAACAGAGCAGAATGGCAGTGCCAGCATTCCTGTTAAGATCTCACAGCCCTCATTAATAAAACTTAATAGAGGCATAGGAGTATTTCAGGAGTGTAGTAGGTTACAAACTAAGGGCTTTCCTTTGGGTGTAATTTTATGTTCTTGCTTCACACAAATGTAATGTATTTATTCCAGGGTCTTTGACTCTTTGTTTGGATTTTTAGGGGGATTTTTTAAGCACTCAGTTATGCTCCTTTAGTGATATCTGCAAACTGATAAATACAGGGCTGTCCACTTTTATCAGCCGAAAGAGAAAAAGAGAAATTAAACCCAGGATTAATCAATTTGCATAGTGTGAACATTTACTCCCTCACTTTACAGGTCAGGCATCCTTGCAGATGCAGAAATCTTGACTTGTAACCCAAAACTGCTCCTTCCACAGAAGCAGGCAGCCAGCACAGACAATAGCCATGGGCTAAAGCAGCAGTCACTTGTAGACATAACTATGTAGAGGTATAAGTTATATCCCTGTTTAAGTGGGTGTAAACCTAGAACAGATAAAGTTTCTCTAACTTTCTACCTTTGCCAATGAAAACAACTCCAGACTAGGTAGAATGGCACATCTGGATGAAAAAGAGTGTAAAAGAAGAGAGGTTATTACTACTACCTGCCCAGCCGATCACCAGCTGCATAAGGAGGGGATGAAATAAAGTCACATATTCTTGTCAGGAGAGAAGAAACCTCACGGAGAAAGCGCCAAGTCATAGCTCAGAATACAGCTTCACAACGATTCCTGAAAGCACTCTTCTGCCACTTACAACCTCTCTCTTGCCGATGAAAGAACATCTCTGTGGCAACTGTGGAAACTGACTCCCTGGAAGATAAAAGTTAATATACTTTTCAGCCAACACAATGCAACGGCCAGAACAAACCTGGAGTTAACACAGAATTCCCAAGCAACAGGATGCAGCAGATGCACAAGAGTAACAGAACACTGAAGGACCACCAGTGTGTTGGATGGACAAAACAACTCTTTCATTAAGGAGTCTTGCACGATCAGAGCAAGTCTTCACTAAAATGCATTTAGTATTATTGCATCAAATGCTGCAGCTGATGAGAAATAAGCTTAGGGCAGACATTTCAAAATAGCTCTGTATCAGCCAAATTGTTCCTGAGTAGAATCCCCATCAAATTCAGTGGAAACTTAATTTGGCTAAATGTGAGCATTTCTGAAAATCTTTTGACATTCAGAGGCACTTCAGAGATACCTAACAGTAGCAACCTGAATTTTTGTCCTTATTTTAATGTTATTTGACATTTCCCTTGTTTTTTTATTGGTTTTTTCCTTTTAAGTTATCAGATCTTGCTAGGTAAAAATCGTCTGAAAGCAGTTTGAACGTGAAGTAAATGGGGTACAAAAATTGAGGCCAATATCCCTGGGGCACAAGGAGATGTGTCCAGTGTTTGGATTAAAAATAACATTTTGAAGCAATATGAATAACCCAAACCCATCAAAATGCAGTTACTTTAATTCACAGCTTTAATGTATTTATTTCAATTAGACCGTGATGGCTTTAGTTCATTACCTAGTTAATAAAGTGAATTAGATAACGTTAGTGCAGTAGTTAGCACTAGTGCCTTCTATTTTTCTAACAGTGTCCAAGATTTGTTTGTCAAGAAAGTGATGCTGTTTGCATGGAGAGATTCAGCAACAGTCTGACATGTGTTTATAATGTGATGGGTCAGTTTTTGATTCTTTTCCCTCACTTAGGAAGGGACCAACATTGAAAGCAATTCCACTATTTCAGAGAGAGTAATTCCTTAAGGATTAAGCACGATCAGCCAGTACTTTTAAAAACACATCTGTTTTTCTCACCACAAACCAATATTCTATTTAAGACTTTGCTAAATGATATTCACTGCTTTTCCTCCAACATGGACTGCTTTTTACAATATACTAGAACATCAGAAAGGTTTTGCTCCAGAACAGGTGTTATCTTTCTGAGGGTTTGTAAACAGTCTTATCTACACCCTCACACCGGAGGAGAAACCATTCAAAACCAACAGAATCCAGGTAAAATCTACAGTTATAAGAACTCGGGCTAGTTGAAAGTACCTAGGCAAAAACCATGGAGATGCATGACTTTCTACACAGCTACACTCCATATATTTCGCTTTTGTGTAACTTCTGGAACTCAACACTTGATTATACTAGAAAACAGATACTTCTTTTTTTTTTTCTGAATGAAAGACTTCTTCTGAGAAAAATTTTCATAGTAGAGTTAGAGTTCAGTGTGTAGAAATTGATTTAAATCTACTTTCTGTAGTGACAGACAGAAGTAGTACTCTCCACTAGGAACAAAAAGATATAGGAAAGGTCTTGCATAACAATCTGGTATATAGGAAAGGAAACAATTTAGTCAAGAGCTTGAAAGTGTTATGATAATCTTTGCCAGGATGAATTTGCACATTTTGTAAATTAAGTTTATTTTTTCAGACACCCAATTTACATGCTGTTTTCTTCCTTTTAATTATTACCCACTCAACACATGAACAGTCCCTTTGCATTTACCTTTTTCTCGGGTGTGCAAGAACTTGAAAAAAATGGCTCAGAGGTCCTTGATGGAAGTCACACGTCTTTTCTGTTTGTCTCTCTTGATAATCCTCCTCCTTTAGTCTGTGTAGACACAGAGAAAATGGAGAGTGGGGGGGAAGGAAAAGCTCTCATTTATCTCCACCTATCAGATTGTTTGGAACTTGAAATATCAATAACCTATACATTACCAGGAACTATAGAGTGGATGTGTTTTCTCTCTGTCATCCATCCTACAGCCTTGGAAGAGAGTCCATGCCATTTCTACCCTTTGTGTGTCAGTTCATGAAGTCACACTTCCTCTGCTTCTTTCTCTAAACACTCTCATATCCTCACACACTCATTTTGCCCTCTGAACTGAAGCAATGACCCATTCCTTGTGATTAAATTAGCGTAAGTAATAAGATATCATAGAGCTGATTGATTTCCCCAGCAATAGTTATTAACCAGCTCAATTCAGAGGAAAGCAGAGCCATTATTCTAAACATTGATTCCTGAACAGGACTGCAGGAGAAAAGTGTGCTCAGATATATGTAGCATGCATGCAAACAACTCTCAATCCAAAAAAAGAAAAAGGGGAGGCTCCTAGTCCCATCCATCTACACAGAATCAGTCTCCCCTTAGAAAACAAGAGACATGTCAGGTGATACAAGAGGACTACGTGAAAGATGTGATAAAGTTGCCACAACTATGAATTTGGTTCAAGGCAGCAGAGACTGAGATTTATTTCAGGCAGGCATTGGCCATTTGGGAGTTTAGGCTAACCAAACCGGGGAGCTTCACCTATACTCTCATGGCTGACTCTTCTAGTAATGGACACAGTTGGCACAGCTACCTTGGTCAGTCCAGTTCAGCACATGATCATCCAAACACAAAGACACTTGGCCTCTGAGAACACCCAAATAAACACCAAGCTTACTATTCACAGATTTGCCCTCTCTTCTTTTGCACCCACTCCTTCAGCTTTTTTTGTGATCCAAAAGCTGTTAGATCCCTCCTACTGTCTTCAGCTTGCTTTCTCAGCTGCTTTCTGCAGGATTTCATGCCACATATCACCACAATGTGGATGACTGTAGACTGGATTCTCCATTTTGCTGTAAAGTAGCAGTATTGGCTCTCCAAGTCAAGAAGCCCCAATTCTTGTGTAGTATTCGAGGTCTGAAGATAAAATGCCAGTCTGCTAGCTTATATTCAGAGACAGAAGACAACTGCTTTTGATCTTTCTCTCAGTCTTTCAGCATCATTATTGCATCTGCGTGGCATCAGCATGAGGAAACCCACAGACACTTTTCTTAGAGTCCTCAACGCCAAGGCCTTACCAAGTATGGAAAAAAACACATCAGCACATAAAGCACTTCTGCTTCCCATAGATGATGCCTTGAGTCTCCTGCCATGCTGCTTCTTCCTGGGCTCAAGCACATTTCCCATTACAGACAGGATAGCAACAACCTCTACTTCTCAGGGCTGCACTTCTCCTCTGAGAAGCTGCCAACCATCCTCCAGTCCTCCAAGAAAGAGTACCCTCAGACTGGGTTGTAATCACCATTGCTTTCTCTAGCGAAGCTTCAGCAAGATTCAGCGTGCAAATTTTACTCTGAAAGGTCCTAAGGCCCTGAGAACTAGAAAATACTCACTAAGCTCCTGACCATGTGCAGAACATGAGCTTCCTGAGCCTGAAGGATTTTATTGTGTTTAATAATCCTAGATGGATTTTTCTTCCATGAAATAATCTGGAAGCTTTCTGAGCCCACGTGAACTTTTTAGCATCTCTGACATGCTGTGGCAAAGAGTTGCATAGCTTAAATCTTTTTTGAGGAATGACTTGTATCTGTTTATTTTGAACTCTTTTGCAACGGCTTATCTCATTTGAAGCCCTCCTGGTTCTTGTAAGGCAGCTGGAACTTACTATGTGGAGGGGAAAGGCAAGCATGTTAAGTGACACAAAAAATACATGGTGTGGGTAACCTCAGGAAAGTAGACTGGTACGAACTACAGAAAAAACTATGATAGAAGTCAAAAGGAAGTTTGTAGAGCCAGTGAATGAAGCAGTCATACATTCAAGCTATTAGAAACACTAAATAGCAACAAATAGCCCCACAGTAGTTCAATTATACCGCCATCAGTTTCAGTTCTGGTCCAAATAGCTCT
This sequence comes from Athene noctua, assembly GCF_965140245.1. Classification (NCBI taxonomy): domain Eukaryota; kingdom Metazoa; phylum Chordata; class Aves; order Strigiformes; family Strigidae; genus Athene; species Athene noctua. The sequence continues at coordinate 4,797,945 of NC_134052.1, read as the reverse complement.
CTCCTCTTCTAGAATTCAAAATGAGATGTATTACACTTTAAAGAATCTGTGTGAGCGTATGTGTGCCTATGGGACTTTTTCAAGTCACTTATTTGTCTGAATGCCATTGATTTTTCTCCTAATTGTTATTCACTATGCTAATTTCCCTCACAAATCTCACATGCTATTGATCAAAAAGTAATAAACTCTCCAGCAAACAAAACAAGCATTATTGCAATGTTGGGAAAACATCATTTAATATCAATACCATATTTACAATTATCTTTAACCCAAATTTCACCCACGATGCAATGCATAATCAAAATCAGAGAGCTACAGGCAAAAGGGTAGTATTAAAAGACTCCCACTAGACTGTTTTCTAGTAGATTATAAGAAGAAAGGCTGAAACAGGACAATCCCAAACAGCTTAAGATATACAGTTAATGCTATAAATAAATGCTGCTGAATAAAGTATAGCCTCCCTCGTCTGTCTCCCTTCTTCTGTTATTTGGAGACAGTCACCACGAAGATAAAACAGAAGTAAGGGCAGTATCAGTATCAGTGCCAAAACATCAACCTATGAAGGATCAAGCCTCATTTAAATTGTGGTTTCTGCATTTCATTTTTTTGATAAGGACACACTGGATTCAATCCAGTTTCCAGTACGTGTCTGATGATTTTCCTCCTCTTGAGTGGTAATGGTAGTAGCAACTAAGTGGTAACAATTTATGATCATTGCAGTCCTGCATCTTGTTCCAAACATTATGAAATCCCCCAAACTATCAGCCTTCCTTTTAACCCCATAACTTTCTGGATTTTGTCTTTAATTTATTTTCTTCGCTTTAGCTTGAAAATTATTGTTCCTTTAAGATATTTTCAATGCAAACTCTAGGCAAGTTACTGCACAGTCAATGAACTCAACCTGGTGTAAAGTAAGCACAAAGAAGATCAGGTCCTGTAGGGGACCAAAGAACTATCCCAAATTTGGATGGTTAAGTCAGATTTTTATTAATCCAGCTTTTCTTTTCTTTCCTCTGTCCTCAAAGTGTTTCTTGGTAGAAAATCGGCTGTTCCTGCTTCAGCTCACTGTGTACATTTTTGATGAATTCAGATGGGAACTTCACCCCGCACTGGATATAGTGAACCGGGTTTGATTACTGACTGCAGACAAAAAGGCATCACTGGAAGTGGATATAACACAGATCTTAAAGGTTGGAGGGTAAGGCAGCTAGACAAGAGCAAGCACACACCACTGGATGCCAGGATGAAGACACATAGTTGTGGGGAATTCAAAATCTGACTGAAATCCCAGAAGATATCTTTATTTGGCACCATGGCTCATCTTTATTTTAAACATGAGCATGGTCTTTCATATTTGGGTCTGAATCTTCAAAATCCATAGGGCTGGATCAAATGTTCCAGTTCAGTCCTACTCTAAGGGAATCTAAGGTTCCCAGATATTTTTCTAAAGTTTTCTCTTCCTGCCCTCTCTGGACAGTTTAAAATCTATCTTTTACTAGTCCAAGCACACTCAAATTCAAAGATATTATTTCCAAGTTGCATATTTCCAAGAGCTACATGTCACAGAACGTGACGAACACAGAAATCTGTAGCGTGGGTGGATTTGTGAAAGAAGAGCTTTTGAGTGTGGCCTGCCATTCAACTCTGCACCTGGCAAAGAGTGAAAACAATCCTAGCAAGCCAACTAAAACAAAACAAAAAGCAGGAATGGAATCAGCAATCTCAGGGCAACTCTTGCCACAACCCTCCTAAAGTTTCACGAATCCCACATTCCCTCCAGCTGGAAGAGCAGCCAGGTTTCTGTCACTAATCGAAGCCACCAGTATTTGTGTGACTGGCCATCTCCCGAATGAGGATTATTGAAGTAACGGGCCAGTTCCCTCACTGGCGTAAAGTGGCATCATGCCAATCATGACATACCAGCTAAGGATCCAGTCCATGATTTTTTGCATCTTAATAGGCAGAGACAGAATTATTTTGTCTCTGCAATTATTTCTGACTAATTTTTGCCATTATACCTCTTTGCATCCAGCACATCCCTGGGGAAAAGTACATGATTCCTCTAAAGCTTCCGCTAAAGCGCCAATCAAAACACAGGTTATTAATATAACACTGAAAAATATCTCTAATTTTGTAATATTTGAAATTCACAGTCTGCTCCCCACACACCCATTTGAGTAGAATTTTGAAAATAAATCAATTTTTGGAACAATCTGCAAATAGCAATATTAATAACATTCAGTAAATTGATGGCACACCCTTCCTTGGATGGCTATGTTCACTCCTCACTCCATTTCAAAACCAGATGTAGCGGAAAATAGCAGCCCAAGAATGGACAAGAAAAGGTTTTAGATTCAGGGAAAGACTTCCATATGATATTGGTGAAAAGACTTGATTTAGTGAGAAGATCAGGGACAGAGAGCAGCGGAGAGGATAGCTCATGTGTTCTTTTTTATCCTTGTAACACAGAAACAAAGGAACATCAGGTAAAAATGAATGAAAACAAACTCAAAACCAATAAAAAAAGAAATTGTTTCCTACGCAGCCCACAACAAAGTTATAAAGCTGATTGCCTCATGTCAACGATTTAAGTATTTATAAAGATCCAAAAAGGAATAGTCATTGGCATTGATAATCAAAACAGTAAGTTACAACAAAAAGATAAAAATATGGTTGGGCACGTGCCAAGTATTAACTGACTGAGATAAAAATACCTCACGTGCAAAATGCAGTTCCACAGTTATAGGGTATCATGTAGGGTTTCTTCTGAAGTGTCGTGGCTGGCTACTGATGGAGGCAGGATATTGGACCGAGAAGGCTTATGGATATGATTTGCTGAGGCAATTCGTCATTTCTCACTTAGTGATTCAGAGGGCAATAGGTGAAGTACTGTGGTGGTGCCAGTCAGGGAGTCACGGAAATGGGTACTCAGAGCATTTTGAGCAAAGATGTCTGTGAATAAGGATTAGATACCTGAGAATGAAACATTCTTTTTTGATGGGAAAAAAAAAAAAAAAGGCAGGTAATGGAGGAAGCTGAGGAACATGTGGACTATGCGGCGGCTGTTCAAACTGTGTCCAGCACAAACACAAGATTTCTGGCTCCTGGCACCATTTGCGTACACTAAAATTAAATAAGAAGAAATTGCAGCTGTTCATCTAGTGAGCAGCATAAAGCCTACACACATACACACACCCCCCCCACCCTTCTCCTCCATAACAAAAAATACATATCCGGTTCTCAATTTAATTTCCAAAAAAATGGTGTTGGGCTGCCAAAAGAAGGAAAACCTAAAGATGGGCTGTGAAGATTCCCTGTTCTGCAGAAAGCTGAGATTAAAAAAATAATAATATATATGTATGTCTCAAGCTAGTTGTGCAGTACAGAAAACTCTTTTCTTCAAGAGTTACAGAGAAGAACAGTGTATAACCTGGTGGTCAGAGAATTTTCCACAGATACAGAAATTTAGATTATATCTTTATTCTGCCTCATTCAGTATCTGATCAACTAAGCTCTTTTTTCAGTTAAAACATCCCACCTTTCTCAAGATATCTTTTCTGAGAAAGATGCTATAAAAATTGTTAAGCCCTTGGAAAAAGTTTGAAATTCAGTGACGAATTTTATTTCAGTAACAAGGCTTTCCTTCAAAAAGATAGCAACTAGCTTCAACAAGGAAAAAAGCGTGAAACACCGCTCAGATATTTTACTTTTCTTTGTGCACCAAATCTAGATACACCAGACACCCCAACTGTTCAGTGTGACAACTTTTATTTAGCTTAACAGCTTGTTCAGTTCACTGGTGGTCTCTCCAAATGACTATGGGCTATAGGACATAACCAACAACAAAATTAATCCAAAAATCCCTTACAGAACTCAGCCTGGAATTTGTATTTAAGAAATGACACAAGTCCTTATTTTTCTGGTACAAAGACACCTCACAGTGTAGGGTAAACTTAGTGTATCAGAATCACCTTCTTGATAAAACTTTGCTAGATATCAGTTCCATTTTTGAGCCTTGGTTAAACAATCACAGATTCTCATTACGAGACATTATTCACCAAATGGTTCAAACGAACACACACAGTCTGGATACAAACAGTTTGTGGTGACTTTTGCTTTAAACATTCATATTGTGTTCAGCCACCGAGGGTCATCCTTAAAGCTGGACTTTGCTCAGTAAAGCTGCTATCACCTAGTTGCAGATGATAACGTAAATCTCAGTGTAAACAGCACACCCTCATTTTTATCAGCAGTTCTGAGGTGTGTCTTTTTGTAGCACAGAATATACCAGCTGAAGAGACAGTGTTGAGATGAACACACACCAGCTCTTCCCATTAGTGCCACTTCCACTGTTAGTAAGTGAATAATAGAGAAATGCTTCTTGGGTTTTGGTTGTGGGTTTGGTTTTTTTTTTTATATAGTGACTGTAGTTATATTGTAGTCAAGCTTACAAGTAAGATTCTCTTACATTTAGCACATTTGGTAAAATAAAAAAGGTCCAAAGCTATTTATAAATTCATGACAAATTCACATAGAATAATTTTTAGGGCTACATGTGCAAATACAGAGGAAGAATAATACATGGTGACACTAATTTCTATTCAGGAAGCCCCTGCTAGGTTAAGGTGCTCATCAGGAACATGGGAGACATCTGGTTTGTCTACCTAAAGGAACATGAACTGTCAACTCTCACCACCCCACACGGTACCTTATCTCCTGTGTTACTTCACAGTAAATTTACGGTAGTAGGCAAATTTCTCAGTCTGACTTGTAGGATCTTGCCTCCTTGCCTTAACAAATATGCTGTGTACCAAGAATTGCAGCCCAGATATCCCCCTTGCTAGATGAACATCCTAAGCTTATGTTAGAGAATGAGTTTTGTACCTCCTACAAATGAAAACCCAGTGTCAGTAGGATAGAGGGACAGCATTTTCCATCAAGCAATGGTTAAAGTACCCTCCCAGGAGATAACATCACTTTTGCCAAAGCAGATGAAGAAATCAAACATGGATCTCATGCATCTATTGTTCAGAAAGCCTCTCCCACCACAAATCTCTCCCTTCCAAGAAATACGCAAGTATTTCATGTCTTATCAAAACAGTATCATTTTGAATTAAAAAAAAAAAAAAAAGAAAAAGCCAGAAAAAATACATTATTTTTGCCTAGATCCCAATCATTTCTCACCACACAAAATTTTTTTGGTATCCAAGACACAAGGTGCACTGGCTCGATGAGTGGAAGCAATGCCAGAGCACAGCTAACACAAGATAGGAAATACTAGTTTTCCAAGTAAGTGTACATGGGCTTACTACTGCTTCTTAATTAGATGTGTTCTTCAGGAAACCCCAACCTTTCTTCTCCCCATCTCTACAAAAAGTTGTGAGGATGTAGTCATGAATGAAACCAGGAATGCCTTCACATCAAAACACTTCCCTTTACTGTTGACATGTGAGAATGCTTCCTAAAATATGTAAAAGTCAATGAAAGGGGATACGTCCACATGTTTTCACTAATACAACAGTGAACTAGACTACATGGGGCCAATAAGAAATCATATTCCTTCGACTTCACAAATTCTTGTCTCCCTTGCCAGGAACCTGTAACAGTCACCCTGGTACAGAGTTTTGGTTTTTTCTTACTAAACCAGCTTATTCTATTTTTCCACTCCCAATTCAGCCCTCCTTGGTCAAAAGTTATCTTCAACATAGCTTAATAGCAAGAAACATTCCGCAAAGGCTGCATAGCATTATTTTGTTCTTAACATACTGGGAAATGAAGTGTGTGGGTTTTGGATTCTAGGATCCAGACCATCTGTTAAACCTATCAGAGGTTTGAATTCTAATTTGCTGTTGATTTAAAAATAGTCCCAGCATTACCCTGTCATTTTCTGTAAATTATATATTATTTAGTTTGCCATTTTTAAATATTATAGCATCTTCTTCTCTCTTCTCTTATGGTTTAATTTAGATTCCTTATCATCTGCACTAGTACCATTCTTCCCTCCCAGTAACTGATCCTCGCCTCTGTTCTATGCCAGGGAACCTACCAGACTACTCACAGGCTTGAAAGCCAGCTCAAAAACTAACACTGCTATTATAAGCTGAACACAACTTCATCATTGCTGCAAGATGTCATCTCTGTATAAAAAGCAAAAACCAACAACAGTTTATTTACTCTGTGGATCTCATCAGTTTACCTATAGTCACCATACTAATAATATATCTTGCAGTAACTTGTATTACTACTGAAATGACTGGCAATTAAGGTATCACTGTCACCGTATTAAACTGACGAGCTTTGGAAAAATGTTCCTAGAGAGCCTCAATTTGCATTTTTCATAATTAAGATGGATCTCATCCTCATATTTTATCTTTTGCTCCAGACTCAGCACATAGCATCGTGGACTCTCTCGTGGTATTGCCTTCTCCATCCATACCACAATGTGAAATGTGACCTATATTCTGAGAATATAAACAAAAGGGCTCCAGTCCACTCCCGGTGGGTATGCAAGAAGCTAGTTCTGCCTGATCTAATAATGGCCTTTTCTGCTGAAATGGCCATTAACTAGAGCAACAAAACCAGACGGTTTAGTTGTATTGCACATTAACTGGATGCTTCTGTAAAGTCCTACAGAGATTTATTTTACTTGTATTTTCACACATCACAGAAATTAAAGTACTGATTTCAAGCTCTGGTTGCAGCAGGAGACAAGCACAGGCTCATTCAGCAAACAGGAACAGAAACTGGGACTGATTCAGGTTTAAACAAAACCTGGCACTGCACTTCCCCACCAGCTCAGCTTAGTGAGGGATGATACAGCAGAGCTTTGTGAAGATCAGGACTTTTACACTTACTTGTTGTCTAACCCCAGCCAGGGAAAGACAGACTCAAGGTCCACATTTGATTCTGTTTCTGAAAACAGTGGCATATATAGATATTTTATTTCCTGGCACATTACTGCCCCCTCACTTCAGGCACCCAATAGGAAAGAGTACTTGGCCCGAAGGGGAGTATGTGCGTGCTCCATCTCATTAATTATTTGTAAAACACACACGTCTAAAGCAGTGATTCTCAAACATGGCCAGCATACAATAAATTTATTTCTCATTACTCAGTTGTATTTTGGTTGAGCTATCAAAACTGCAGCTGTCATGAATTTGTGTGGCTGCAGATGCGGCCACATTAAAAATGAATTGTGTACAGTGGGTTACATACAGGCAGCTCCTACCCCTATGAATTCACAGATTAAGCAGCACAATGGACAGAAAACAGGTAAAAAAAAATGCAAAACAAACAAACAAACAAAACACCAAGGAAATAGCAATCTGACAATTCTTGGGAGTTTATTTAACACTTAAGATGATATTTTTTTAAATCAATCCCAAACTAGGCTATATTGGAGTTACCATCCTGACATGTGCAGAGCAACTCTACATCTCAGGCACACTGAAATCAAGCTCTAAACACCTGTGTAACATTCACTGTAGATAACTGACCTACTGCTAACTCTATAATCCTCAGGACAGTTCTTCCCCAGCATCTAAGTTTTCCTATTACAGATGACTAAAAATTCAGAGATAATCACCAAAAATCAAAGTAAAGGGATGTTATTAGATATAAAACCAGCACTACACCCCTCCACAAACTAAAATCAACCACAGCCCCAAGTACCCGGTACCCCTAAAGATTTGACCAATTTGTGTCAGAGTTTATAATGGTTTATAAAGCAAAATGCTTTTAGTATCTTTAGAATTACAGATTTTAGTTCTTTAAAATTGCAAAGTTCAAACATCAGAGTTTTGTCCTCTTTTGTATGGCAGCCTTAGAAAGGACATGCTTATTATTATGTGAAGCGTTTTGGGGATTACAACCAAGAACTATCATCTACTGACCCTAGCACTGGGAATGCCAAAAATTCCTGCCTGTTAGTCACTGAGTCTCTGGACTGCAGACAAAGATTGGTGCATCTCCCAGAAGTTCAAATTACCATATTTTTCCACATAATTTTAAATCTCCAGTTACAGATTTGTAGAATCTAAATCACTCTTCAGCTACTTTCTCTTTCCAGGTCATAAAAACACAATACAATCTGACAGAAGTACTTGTCCACATTTAATGAAGATGCATTTGGAGTCAGGACCAAAGCTTCTAGGAAATGTACCACAAGTTCAGTGCAGCTGGCTCCTACTGTGCCTCAGTGAAGCTCATGTGACAAAACACATCCATACTGACAAACAAATTACTAGGTAGAAATCACCAATGAAACAGTCATTTCACCTTGCCAATTCTTCCAGGGAACTAAAGACCAAGAAGGTAAACAGAAAAAACTATATTGGAAAAATCCAAACAAGAACAGTACAAATAACGAGACCAGAGAAAACGAGACATGTGGCATAAAACAGACAGTGGCAACAACCTCCACAGAGAAGCAAATGGGACTTTCGCACTTTCTCAGAGGGGTTTTAACTCCCTTCACGGATCAACTCAACATTAGAGCAGCTTCCCCTGACACCTGATGTGCTGAACTCCAGCTGCATGCTGAAGGCGGACCCGTGGGAGGCAGAGCCCTGGCGGGTGGCGGCCCGCTGGGCCGGAGGCCATGCCCTGCTGCTCGCCCGCCAGCGCGCCGCAGCTGGAGCAAGCTCCAAGGGCTGCCCCATCCTCCTCCTAGAGCTGGTATTTGCTTAGTGTCAGAGACAGACACAAGAGGGCTGTGGCAACACACGGTGGTGGCCTCCGGCAGACTCTTGAAACCATAAGTGTACATTAAGACTTTGTTTTGGCCAGACTCTCGTTTGGGTGGTTTATTTTTACTACTTTTTAATTACTCTAATTGAAGGGGGAATATTTCCCTTCATTTCTCCCATTCAGCCGCTTCACCTCCTCCCACCCACTACTCCCCTTTGAGCCTCTGCCTGCAAACACCACTGTTAGTCATATTTCTGTGTTACACTGAAGGTTGGTTGGGCCTTCCCCCTCTCTTCAATTCTGTTGGAAAATAGAGAACAGATGAATTTCATTAACTCCCTCGGCTTGTAGGTTGACACACCCTACTACTCATAAACACAGAGATTAGCTAAATCCTTCTAATAAACAGAAGAGTGAAAAAAAGATCTGACCACTATTTGTTTAAGGGATTTTGTGTTTACAAAGGAGAGGGGAGCATACGTGAGCAAACCTGCTATTTAGCCTTGATTGAAGGAGGGTGAGAGTGGCCCAGAATGAGGAAAGGCTCTCCTCACAACCACTCGAACTTCGAGAGTCGCCTCTACATAAAAGCTGGCAACCATGCCCCTGCACAGTCACCTTCACAATCCTTTACAGACCAGCATCTTTGCCACTCTTGCAAATACTTAGATAGAGCATTTTTTTTGCTGGAAACTACAGTTAGAACCCAGACCTGCACAGTCATCTTGATAGGTAATTAACTGGAATGAATTCATTGCTTTTGTGCATGCATTCAACAAAACAGCACAAAGCAATGCTCCCCATTCTGGTAGATGAAAGAAGGCAAAATGCCTCTGTGCTCGCAGATCCTATGGAAAGGAGCAGGCTCTTCCAGATAACTCGGGAAGCATTCAGCACCTGCTTTGTTAACGCTGAACAGGCTTCCAAATCCTCTGCAGATTTTTTTGCTCAACATTTGATATCCAGTTTTCACATCCAATTATTAATCTGCATATACTGAATTCTTTGGTTTCTGCAGATCTGTCTGATTATTTAAACCCTGAAATAAGAAGGCAGAAAATGAGAGAGAAAATGAAGATCCGATTCCCAGATGGATGCTAAAACTGGGAGGGATGTGGGGGCACAGAGACTAAGTCATTATAATTCAGGATTTATTTCTTGTACTGCAGCCTTACTAAACAAACATTTGGATCAGAAGAGGCAGAGTAGTTTGGGATTTAGTAGTGATTTCTGTGAATAACCCTAATTTATTCCAAGTTCTCAACACTAAAGCCTCACATTTCAAGGTCCTCTCTGTCCTCTATTATTCAGGATCATTGGCCTCATTTTACATTTCAACTCTGAGGAAAAAAATCATACTTTAACAAATCTATCACTACAGATATAATGGAATGCCTTTTATTTTTAATGCCATCAGGATTAGGCATTCCCAAAACCAGTGAAAGTGAAAGAAGTCAACAATATAATTTCAGAGATAGGCTTGTAAAAAGACACTTCTATGGATAACCTCGGGTTCTTCTGGCCAGGAAAATAAAACTCTCACATGGATTTTTGTGTAAATCTGTCTTTTCACTAATGCCTTTTGAATTTTCACAAAACCCCCAAATAAACAAGTTCATTCCTCTTTTTAAAATGTTTTCATTTTCTGATAAGGAATCAGATCCTGAAAAGGTCAGAAGCAGTACCAGCAGATTATTAGGTGCTTCCACTGATTGCAACTGGGTTATGCAAAACACATCTCATTTCCTTTGAGCTCTCAAGCCAAGGTTTGAATACAGAGAGTGAGCAAATATAGCAGCACAGCTGCTTTAAGCTTCCTCCGATCCTCACTCATAATGCATAAGTGGTGCTCCTGCACCAAACTGTGCTGCGATCAAAACCAGCTGATCCCGAGTTTATCAGAATGCTACTGTTTAAACTGCACTTGAGTTGTTACATTTTCCCCTAGTATATTTTACGGGGGCCCTTGTAAATCTGATAAAATGCTGGGGCGGCTATAGCTACCAAGTGTTCCTAATGTTTCCCTTCACGATTTTTTCTGATGCTCTCCACTGCCTCGTGTGGTCACTGGGGTTGACTGCCTCTAACTCAGCCCAAAAGGAGTCGTTGATCTTGTGCAATGGTCAGACACGGACACATATAACACCCTTCGTGTGCATATCCCAGAGTGCTTAGCAGTCATTAAAATCAAATGAAGTAAGAGAACATAAATTGCAAAGCAAGGAAAATGAAATAATTCTTTAAGACTTGATGTAAACACACCCAATTCAAAACAAGGGGGTGGGGGTGTTAGAATCCTCTATTAGATTAGTTCAACTGCTTCATCCTACCAGAGAAATTTAAAAAAATGGGGGGTGAAGGTCTCGCTAGCTAGATGGCATGTAAGCTAACAGACTGACTTACCTTGAATAGTTTACGGCCATACATGGCCAGCTTAGTTCATGGATAAGACAACAACTTCTAGTTCCAAGCTTTAGGAACCACATTAACAACTGCCTAGAAACTCTGAAGTGAGTGTCTAAGATCAGCTGCCAACCTCCCATCCCTGCCTGGCTGCCTACGGACCCAGCTCACTGTACTTCCATCACCCAGCCACCCACACAGGCTGAGAGCCGATCTCTTCTGCAGAAATTGCTTAGGAGAGATTTCCTGCCGGCCTCGTGGTAAATTCTGATTTGATCACCTGCATCCAACAGAAGACCACCTACCACATCCAGTGTGTTTAAGATCAGATTATTAACATCCAGTTCAAATAATGCTGCTTGGAAACTCCTTGGGCATCAGTTACAGAAAACCTTACGGTTATAACCCCCTTTAGCTCACAGGAGACCTCAGTGATAAGGTCATCTGCCATGGATTGGACTGCAGGGTTTTCTGATGACAGCGATGTGAAGCACTTGTATTTTCAAGGCTACATTGCACTCGAGCAGTGACTATCAGGTAATATCTACAGGAGCTACTGTTTTAAGCATGCAGTGTACTCTGTTACTCCATAGCACTAAGTGTGATCAGTTCACCTTACACGGCAGAGACAACAAGCAAAGCTGTAAAATTTTCCTCCTTGAACTTACAAACCTTTTCAAAGCAACATCTCTGCACATGAGCAGCTTTGCTCCAGCTGAAACAGCTCTGCATATCCATGTTAAGCCTGCCATGCAGGAGACCATTTCCTCTTCTTTTCCCCCATAAAAAGTTAAATTATTTAAAAAAAAAAAAAAAAAAAAAAGAAGAAAAGAAACATTTTCTTGAGTGGTTGCAGGTCACTCTGGATCAGTGAGGTTTAACTTTAGTGTGTTGTGATGAAATATTAATACTGACTCAGTGTGTTTATTTCTTCAAGCGTCTGGAGCCGCTGAGTGTTTATGCCTCAAGATTAGCAGGAAGTGTGCCCATGCATAGCAGCCCTGTACTTAGAAAGGCCGAGATTTCAACATTTGAAGACTGTCCACGGCAAATCAGCTACATCGGATTGTGTGTCAGTTTTGCTGTGAGACAGCGTTGTTCCCACGAGATTTCAATCCCATAACGAACCAACAGATTGTCAGGTTAATAACAGTGTGAGAAAGGCATATCTCAGTGCCTTCGTTTCCATTGCAAAGTATTCAGACTTATCTGGAGCAAGAAAAATTAGGCCATAAACTTACCACCAGGAACCAAGATGGTAAGAGGATCCCAATTTATTCTTTGTGACAGCAAATACCCTCTGGTCAGGTACAGCTTGCTTTATGTTTCAGAATCTAAGACATTACCTGTCTAAAAGATAGAGACAAATTCAGCACTCTAAATTTTGAAGAAAATATATTATCATATGGTAAATGGACACCACTGGGTGCATTATAAAAGACTTCCAAAGTGCCTCTTGTAAGACGCAGCAACAGCAAACGCTCAGAGAGGTGGGGCTGGGAGAATTGTTTGCACAGAAGGCCGGGACGCTGAGGGTTGAACGACTGCCAGGAAATCTATAGCCTCCCTCAAACCCAGCCTGCACCAGTTCACTCCATAAACATGTAGGACAGGAAGCCACTTGCCTTTCCCATTTGAAAGGTTAGAAGGGTCCTAAAGGAAGGGCAAGCGTAGGAGCAAAGGCAAACGTAGAGGAAAAAGGATACTGCAACGTCCTGCCCCAGTTTCACAGTCTGTTTGGGGGTACATTCACTTCCCCTGTTCCTACAACAAATGGAAACAGGATTTGTATTTTGGCTGAAAGTCTCTCTCGTGTCATTTACATGGGGCCATCTCAGAATTAGTCTTTTTAGGTGAATGTTCCTCCAACTGGATGAGTCACAAAACCAAGGTCCTGGCCCCATAGCAATGTTCTCTCTAGATTTCCTTGCTATAGTTTTCAGTCTGGCACTGACGATTAGTGCCAAAGCAGCTAGAAAGGAAATGCAAGCTACTAGACCAATTTGGTTTTGCTGTACAGGAGGAAATACAGTACAATGCATTACAGTTTACTATGGAGAACAATTTTCCTGCAAACACTAGCCCAAGATGCCTTTCAGAGTGAAACACAAAATGTCAGTGTGGTGAGAAGAGTTACCAGACATGAGGATTCTTACTGGGCACAGGGAATCTCTGCATGTACAGAGACTGATTGGAAGAATTTACAATGCAGAAAGCTAAGGGGATGCTGTTTGGCAAAGCCGCCAAGGAGGTGGCTCACACTGACAGCCATCGGATGTGACCGAGTGACAGAGGGAAGCCAACACTTAGTTATCACGGGAGGGACACACAGGTGAGGTTTCTGAAGAAGGCTGAGGTTTTCTAAGAATAGCTCACTCTCACACAAGGGAGGATGAGGAAGGCTCAGGGCAGCAAAACCAGCCTATTTGCTCCCGTGGCTGTGCTCACATCTGGTGTTCAAGCCTGGTATATAGGTGATGTGAATATGGCATTCAAACTGTCTGAGTTCATCTCTAGTGGATCCTTGGTGGTGTTATATAGCAGAGCTTCCTAAAACACTTGGAGACGATACAACACTCCACCAACTGCAATCTAGTCTATATACACACAGGTGTAGAGGATTTTAAATTCTAGTCCAATTACGTAAGAAAAAAAAATTAATGGACATGATTAAAAAATTGTTCACCTCTACTACCTTGGAGTCATGTCAATAAATTTTCCTTTCTAAAGAATGGTGCAAACTTCACTGACATACACACCTCAGTATATATTAAACTAATTTACACCTGCAGTATACAGCTGTGTACATTTGAGAGCAGAGATGCCACTGTGATCCTACAGAACTGTAATCATTAAGGTAGCAGCATGGTATCCAGAACGGGGGATGGTTCTGCTCTTTTACATACCTGAAAAAAAGGGGAAAGGCAAATATTCTTGCCCCTTTAAGATCCCCTCCAAAAATAAAGATATGTATGTAGACAGAAACCCACACAAAGAGATCTCTGCTTGACATAAACACTTGCAGTGTTAGTAGTGAGACACACAAAGAGGAAAAAATAAATTAGATAAGTCATAATAGTACTATAATAAAACTATAAAGCAGGAAACTGCTCCAGGCATTTGACATGCATCTTGGCACTTTTAATGAGGGAAAACAAAGACTCAAAGTGCATCCTCAAGAGCTTATCTGCGAGTGTACGTGTGTGCATGTGAATGTGTGTGTAAGAGGGAGAGAAGGCGGTGATGGTTCTCGAGGGGGAGGAAGATGCTGTTCACCAAGGCCCATCAGGTAGCAGTAAATCTCTACCGTCGGGCGCACCCCGCCTTGCTCCTCACGGTACATTAGGCATGTTGTACTCCCTTTGGTTTATGGAGGGTTGTGGTGCTAAATGAGCTAGAACAAGAGCTGCAGTATCAGGGGATCTAGTGACTGTCTCCACCAAGCAGCTCCACTAAGTGAGGATTTCTCCATTTCTCTCTTCCTTGCTTAGGATTGTGTCAGGAAAGGAGTCAAACACCCACCCCCCCAACACCTGCAAGTGATTTATGCACACCCCAAGTTTTTGGGTCTGTGTTCTGCACTCCAGGCTCTGGGAAAGGTGTCATTTATCTCAGCTGTCACTAAAACGCAGTTTTGTGACTTCCTTCTTAATTTGTTAGCCTCTACTTTACAGAGAAGCAGAGCATCCGCAATTTCCTAACCAAATCACCGGCATTTTTGGATGAGCGGGGCACACGGCAACATTCTCTGGAAAAGCAGAAATAGATGCAAGCATACCTTAAACCTAAGCTGAGTGTTGGAGTGTAACACTCAGAGCTGCTGCTGCCCTCTGGCATTCTCAGCCCCTCCTGGAACCAGCTTTCATCCTCTCTCTCCCTCACTATCCTTCAGTTGCCTCTTGACCTTTCAGTATTTTAAATCGATTCATTTTCATTTTTTATTATCTTTAAATAACAGCTGCAGTTCAGGCCACCGTATTATTTTCATGCCGTAAAAGATCAAGAGCAAGTTTTGCCCAAGCGCATAGGCCACGCAGGAATATAGGTGGGCAAAAATCCAAAACCAAATCGTTTGCCAGACATTCATAACATTTCAAAACATGTTCTCATGTCACATTGGGGCAAAAAAGCAAAACATTTTAATGGAAAAAAGAAATGAGATGGGATGTTAGTGTACACCAGCAGTCTGTACCTTTTTAATGTACTGAATGTGGATTTGAGTTCCTTCTGGAAAATAAAGATTCAGCTTCAACCTTTGCTTTCAGAGAACTCCATTATGGGACTCTAACCTGACAGCTGCTCAATTCTGACCAATATCACATGAAAACGTCCCTTTAACAATCACACTGTTGGTCTGAATTAGGGAACAGATACCTGCACTGCCAAAACCACACACAATAAGAAAACACAATCTGAACTTAGTATTAACTACCACAACTCAGAGAATTCATTGTGCTTTTGTCAAAATCTAACCAATGCTTAGCTATAGATGAAAAGCAAATAGGAAGTTAGCAACTGAGAAAGCCAAAAAATAAACGTCATTTTACCACCACTGACTCCAAGATCTTGAATATCACATGCAGTTCTAGTTGCCTCAGAAATGTAACAGCAGAATTACAAATACAACAGAAAAAGCAAGTGTCGAACAGATATATACAGGAAGGGCCAGACAGACTAAACAGACTTCTAGAAAAGAGGGATTACAATAGAGGCCTGCAAAAACAGAGATCAGTAAGAACAAGACCATCAACGGTATGAGAACAGTTATTAGGAAACACTTAGTCACTGGTTCTAATCAAGCAAGAACTAGGGATTACCCAGTGAAACAGAGGGCTCCAAGCTACAAAAGAAAGGATCTTTTCATCCTATAGATATTTAAAATGGCACCTGTTGCTAAGGGCTTTTCTGAAGTCCAAAAAATATGAGCACTTAAAAAGAATTAAGAGAATTTGGCCCACATAGACAATAACAAGTATTTGCTGGGAGCCTGGAGTACATCAGGACATGCAATTATGGTCTTGTTGCTCGAAAGGCAGCACCTATCTTAGATGTCACATGCTTTTGCAGCAAAACTTGGTGTAATTGCAGGACCAAAGTAACGAAACATACCACAAAGTACGTGTCTGCCTTCCTAAACACAGACAGGCGCCCTCAGATGTGCAGGGGAAAGTAAGTCAACTGTGGGACACCTGAGTTTCAGCTGATCATAGGAGGTTTTAGCCTGTAACCTCCTTCACTTCTCCCTGTATCTGAGAGTGCCAGGACCTTCCCTTGCTCAGCATAAAGACCTTCTGAAGCTGTACGTGTGTTGGACACATGTGACATGATGTCTAGAAAGCCAAACTGCTAACCGGCAATATCACCACAGCAGACTTTTAATGTACAGTTTTTATATAGAGAATTTATCAGAATTAGTAATTTCAGGAAAAAAAAATAGTATAAATCTTTAAAATGTCTACCCTGACTCTGATATAAACCCAATTTTGTTGGTACTGGGAAAGAAAAAGGAAATGTATTTCATTGTTGCCCTAATACCCTGTAAAGTTTAAAAAAAAACAATACTGCAAAGACCCAGGATGGAGTAAACCATCGCAGAGGTTCAGGTCTGGTTTCTTCCCACTCTCATGTGCCATTTGTTCATACAGAAGAAACATTCTCTACAAATATCCAACTTATTGCATATCCTGATGGCTATAATCACCCATATGGAGGGCATTATGATAGCCCACCAGGACAAAAATAAGGAAAATGATTTAGAGGCAATGCTGAGCAGAACATATACTATCCCACCCTCTTGCTTCCTGACCATCTTGGTAAGAAAGTATTTGCTTGATTGCTTTAAGTTCTTGGCCACACCTCATTTAACTTATTTTCCAGATCAATCAGGTCAAGTCCCTGAAAAATCCCCTCAGGTTGCCTTTTTAAACGTTGACTTGTTGCCTTTTAAGCAAACAAAATAGAAGTTTCCTTTACAGCTGGCATGAGCTGGAGTCCAGATGCAGGGCTCCAACCCAAAAACAGCATTCAGCAAAGGACCCACATACCAAGCAGGATGACTGATTTTTGCCTGCACTTCCCCTCGCCTTTTTTTCCTGCCTTGGGAAATATTTGGGATGCACAAGTAGAAGGCCTTTTTTAGACATCGCCTGCTTCTAGGAAGAAAAGAGTGGGTGAATGGATACAATAGGCCCAGAAAGTAGAGCTGTTTAATCAAAACCAGTCACGAACAAAAGAAAGCCAAGGAGCCCAGGAGGATAATTATATTTCACACATCAATTAACATTCTTTCGCTGCCACTTAAGAAATCCCATTTAATTGCCCAGCCTAAGTCCTGATTGTATAAGATGTCATACAGAAGGTGAATTGGCTACAGCGGAGGGTGCCATGTTATAGAAAGCATACAAAGCTGTATCAGTAGAAAGTCTGTCTATCTGGCGTGTTAACCCTGCCTGTTCTCTTCAATGGATACCACTAATGCGTATGTAGCCTTAACAGGATCACAGGCAGGGATCCAAAATCTAATCTCAGCCAACCTACAGTACTCAGAGCCTCAGCTCTTTATATCCGTATCACAATAGCATCTAAAGGCTTCAACAGATCTATATAAACACAACAAGAAACTTTCTGTCTGATAATCTAAAAGGCAAGGCAAAAGAAGCATGCCTTCACCAAAGGCAGAGAACTCAGCCTTGGACAGACTGAGCAATTTAATTAAGCAAGGTCATGAAGGAAGTGTTAGGTAGTGGCCTCAGATTTCTGAGTCTCAGTTTCCTAATATCAGGTATTTTTCTTTCACTGGGATTTCTAAATACTACAGTAACAGAAAAAAAGTGATCACCATCATCATTCTCAAATCTATTTTTCATTTAAAGAAGAGGAATTTGGGAAAAGGTCAATATGCCCAGTGTTTTGCAAACATAAAATACATTTTTTCCAATGCATAGAAACATCAAAAAAAGTTTGAAAGCTAAGTGAACCATTTCTACTGGAAAACCCACGAAAAAGCAAGCCAAAATACTTTTATGGTTATTTATTGGAACACATTTTACATTACACGGGTGGCAAGTCAACGAGCATCCTCTGCCGTCCCTCTGGGTCACACCACAGGCATCCTCAGCAGCCCCGCAGAGAAACAGTTCCCAAACTTTTACTCCCATCGCACAGCAACCCACCCGTCTGGGTTAAGATTTTTGTAGCATTTTTTTGTTTGCTTTTTACTACTTAGAGTACATTTTTCAGAGGCCACCCTGAAATCCCCTATGCTGTCATTCCTGTAGGAGCACAGACCTGCCTCACACAGCAAGACTTCATAGCAGCCAGTGCCATGGCTTGCACCAAACTGTTAAACCAGGGTAGTTCACATTTGCCATTTCTTCTCCCTTCCCCCAAATTCTGCCAAAAAAGGATTCAGGCTGCGTAATTACATCTGCAGGGACACTGCTACTAGCGTGTGTTGACTCGACATCTAGCTCCTACTTCTTCCACCTTTTTAACCAACTATGCCAACAAAACTTTTACATTTAGAATAAGGCTCAAATATAGACTGGGAAATATATAACATTTAATAAACTCGAAGCACACTAACACCAGGACATCTACAGAATTACAGATTTTAATCCAACCACCCAGAATAATAATTTTAGTCTTACAGGAAAAATAAATTAACTTCTCTCAATTTAGCAAGGATAATGAAAGCTGAATTGCTCAATGTGTCTTTATTGGGTGTTGTATATCTGATAAAGGAAAACCAAAGTAAAGATACAGCACATTGTTATTTTTAAGTCATGCGATTTTCTCTGTCACTAAGAAGTAACATTTTACTGAACAAAATAGTTAAAATATGTAGATTGTGACAGCCACCAAAAAATGAGTAAACTGGAAATCATATAGATTTTTTTCCTGTTCTTTGAAGTAGAGACACTTTTTTTCACCTAAAAAAAAATATTAAATAGATTTAAATTAACTGAAAACACTGCTACTTCTTTGATTAATTGCATGATCCTTCCACAAAGTATTTGACTCCTTAGGCAGTCTCGCCATATGGACTTAAAAGTCTCCACGGATGGACTGCAGCTCCACCATAGATCTGTTTCAAATCAGCTCTCCATGCTGAGTGTCTACAGAAGGAGCTATTTATGAAAAGGGACTAGGGACTTAGGAACTTCTGATTTGGACATACTGACTCTTTTTTTAGTATTTAATTGCCAATAAATTTTACTTGCTATTCTATTATCAAGTAAGAATTATTATTAAAATTATTAATTTCTTATTAACACAATTACATGCCAGTTTCTATAACTAAAGGGTGGGGTTTTTAAACAAAAAAAAAAAAGCAGTACATTTTCAGTTATAAAACACATCTTTAGAGTACAGAACAAATATTACATAAAATTTAATTAGCTCCAAACTTGAGCTAAAGAAAATACAATGTCTCCACTTCGTTCATGAGGAGAGTGACATTGAGAATAAATCTTTTACTGAAACCCTCTGGTAAATTTTTTTTTGACAGGAGCGAGATTACAACTAAGGAGTTCCTTGCTCCCCATCCAGCACTTACTCCGTGAATTCATGCTGCCTTCACAAGCTTCATAAAGTTTCACTGTGCAGTGCGAGTTTGTTGAATAGAATATAATCTCCCTATTGCATCAAAACCCGTATTTTAAGCAGGCCAGCTGGCTCCCCTCCTGACATTAAATCATGCCAGGCTCCCTGCTGCATTTCAATAGTTAACACACACACATAATGCCTTTTCTCTGAACCCTTGCATCTTCCTGCACAGCTACTGGGGAGGGGGGAAGATAGGAAGGTGAGAAAGCAAATGCAAAGGAAGACACATGGAGTAGTAAGTCACTGGGCTGATGATGCCAGAAGGCATTATAGTGAGGGCAAAAGCATTCAGAAGTAAGCACAGCGTGAAATTTAGGGTGGCCGTTACAGCCACAGTGCCCAAACTGGACAAGGTAGAGCCCAAGCACAGTGGTGACACTCAGAGCAGCACCTGCCCCAGGCTGCACAGACTGCAGGAGCCTCCAAGGAGGCAGCACCCCACAGCCATGCTCTGGTGCCCTCCACAAAACTATCATCCTGGGCACTCGCAGGCTTTAAAATTCAGTAGCCATCCTACAACACTTTGTAGCACAGTAACAATAGGTCTGGATATCTCATCTCTACATTTAAGTGTCCAGACCCCCTCTCAGTCTGACCCATCTGCTGAAGTGAACAGTATCCTTAAGTCAACAGGAACTGAGCTCATGCTTAATGTTGAGTGTGACCTAAAGTGATGTCTTAAGGAAGAAGAGAGGTGCTTTGGATCTGAGTCACAGAGGTACTAAGGTGCCTGCACTGTTAATAAACTTGTAGAAAGCAAACAGAATGGAACCCCAGACATCACCTGAGGAAGCCAAAGCAAAGGATGAACTTTTGCCATCATTAAATGAGGCTGAATTGAAATAGAAGAGAGGGCCACCATGGTGTTCCTTTTTTTACCAGACAAATGCACACCAGCTTTAAGGTGATATATACCCACTAAACCATTAAAGCTTATTTTCATATGTAGCCAACATTTTTGTGGATACTATTTTACATCTGCAATTTCCTCACCGAGACATGCAACTCCTTGTCTTACCCCATATACCCAACTCCTTGTAGCCATAAGCCTTGTTACTGTTATTTCTGAAAACAGACTGCAAAGGCGAAAATGGGAGTAAACTTTTTGTGAGTGCAAAACCATACCATACAAAGCTCAGGCAAGATTCACGCTGGCAAAAAAAGAAGAAAAAAGAAAAAAAAAAAAAAAAAAAAAAAGGCAGATCATTTCTTTGAACCTCAAGTACTAGTGATTTGTTAAATCAGCATTGTAGTAGTTCCCAAATCTGAGTTGCAACACTGATACTGGCAGGAATTTCATAGTAATGAAGTCTCTTTCCTCCAGTCCACAGCAGCATTTTACACTGAACCTCACCAGTAACACAGACTATTACAAGCATGTCAAACACAACGTGTATCTTTAGTGACTTTCAGTAGAAGATCTAATCAATCTACGTCTCAGTCCTCATCTTAAAGTTGCTCAATGCCTGGACCCTGAAAAATATAAATATTTGAAATGAAGGCTGCAATGGATAAACAAATACCCCCAGGAATCCCTACTGCCCTCAGTACTACATTCAGAGCACCTTTCCACCTTCCTGCTCAAATATAAGCACTGAGTGGCACAAACATTTAAAATCAAGCAAAGAAACAAAAAGCCTCCAAACAGGCTTTCTGAACAGTTGGGAATGCAGCCAGACACAAGGCCCTTCTAAACAAAGGAGAAGATTAATAAACCCATGACACATTAGTCATATCTCTCAAGGCACTACAGGAAGATGCTTGGAACTACACTAATGAGCAATACATAAGGAACAGGACAGAAAAGAAGAATGGTTTAACGGCTGAAGGACTTCACTGGGAATCCGAATGTTTGTTTTCTATTTTCAATTTGCTCCGGACCTCCCGGATGATACCAGACCAGTTACTTAATTTGCCCATCAATTTTTTAAGCAGCAAAATGGCAATAGCTCTTCTTTCCCCATCTCCCTCTCCAAAATCTCATTTAACTTTTAATTATTTTTTTTTTACAGATTGGACTGTAAGCTTTCTAGGACTGTCACACTGTAATCATAGAAAACATACCTTTAAGTCAGACACTACTGAAATGCACTGATTTTTGATTATGCCTTTTTCAGCAAGCATGTTTAGAAATCCGTATCAATCACAACTCAATTTTTCTATTTATTATTATTCATTACTAAAACCTGTTTTATTAACATACATATGCATACAGAGCAAGGTTTCAGACTCCTTCTTAGCAAAAAAAAAGCACAGGTTTTTTGTTGTAATTTTTTAAACCCAAACCGGCCTCTTATGTGCAGCTCTTGTATCAGGATACATCACCCTCTGATTTGGAAAAAGACTCGATTCTTCTCGCTATTTGCTGTTCAGATAAACAGCCACGGCCTGCTGTAGTCAGATCAAGGCCAGCAAAGCCTGGCATTGCATGCCAGGAGTCTGGACCAAAGCCCAGCCATGTTTGAGCTATTAGAGATCTAAGAATGTAAAGGGAGACAGAAGCAAATGAAAAGGAAAAATAAATAAATAAAGGAAGGTGTTTAGAGGAGGGCTGGGAAAAGAAAAAATATGGGCCCTACTGGAGATTAAAACTTTGTTCAGTGTCCAAAATTCAAAAGCAGCTCTTCTGTGGGTTGGCTCCTGCTTCTCTACAAACAAGTTGGCCCTGCTTATAACCTGTATTAATTTATATAGCCACCAGCCGTGCCAGAACCTGTACAAATCCCTGCCCTGCTGTTTGACGAACATTTAAGAGGTAGATAATTTTGAGCGAATTGCTGGTCGACCGCTTGTCAATGATCTCCTTTCAGCTACTCGGGACACCTCTCTCCCTTCCCGCTGCCCATTCTGCAGCAGAAACGGTGCCGCCGTCCTGCCTGGGACGAGCCCGTCTGAGTAACCCCGGAGGCATCCGGGCTCACCACGGAATGTCCCCGACGTGCGGAGGGAGCGCGGTCTCATGGCCAGCTCCTCTGTGTGTCCTGATAAAGCAGCGAGACAGAGGGAGGAGAAATGTGCACTGGGAAAAAAAGGATGGGATCACCCTCTCTGCTCCCCCCCCCCTCTCCCCCCTTCACTTGCAAACCAGTTAAAAGCCATTTTCAATCACACATCCTCGCTCAGAATGAACACGGTGTGATTCTAATTAGCCCCCAACACTGTTTATTCATTATGGTAGAAAAACATAATCTTTATTACGTGGCACATCAAGGTCACCACTGTTTGAATTACGTGAGTGTGCAACGACTGCCTGGTGGATTGCTCTTAGGGACTGAGCTCCGCTCCTGAGAGCTTTCTCTGTCTCAAATGGAAACAAAAGAATTTACTATTTTAGCAGGTAATTGTAAG
Organism: Athene noctua; assembly: GCF_965140245.1. Taxonomy (NCBI): domain Eukaryota; kingdom Metazoa; phylum Chordata; class Aves; order Strigiformes; family Strigidae; genus Athene; species Athene noctua. The sequence continues at coordinate 4,774,899 of NC_134052.1, read as the reverse complement.
TAAATTTACGCACCTTATAGACTAGCCACCTAGTGTGGGCACGTGTAACTTGTGTGAATTATAATACTATAATGTATGTACAACAAGACTGATTACCCAGACAAGTTGAAAGCCGCTGACTTCTCCCCACCCCATGCAAAGACATAAGAAGATCAAGCCACTTGCTTTAAAATAATGAAGGAGGTGACTGGCCACTTCCATTCCCACTCTGCTCATAGCAGTTACACATTACACCCACTGATGCCTTTGAGGATACACGTGACAAAGCACCGTTTCTTCTCAGAACACAGATCTGTTTTTCCTTTATCGCTGCTAACTCTGCATTAATTTTTTTCAGGTTACTCCTACTAATGAGCACCTGTGTGGTTCAGACTGCTTCTCTGCAAAAGCATTCAGTTGGGTTTACTTCAGTTTTCCTGTTTGCTGTCCAAACTGCTGATTCTGTCTGTATTCCCTTTGTACTTTTCTGCCTTGCCTACAGTTGTGTAAATACACACCTAAAAACATGAACAGCCCAGTGCAAATGCGAAAGATGAATTAAATACTAGGCAATGACAGATGTTAGAGCAAGGATGGATTAGCAGACAGTAAACTACATAATTATGCTTCTGTTAATATAATGTTAGTGTTATGACCGAGGGCCCAAAATTTAGATACGCAGTAACAGCTGGACATTTCGTTTTTTGCAGAAGCATTCCTGTTCTCTTCCTGGTTTAGGGCCAACACTTTAAGTGACTGAGGAACATGTTAAAACACCATGCACAGCAGCAGTTTTCTTGGTTATTTCAGAAGAACACAGGTGATTACAAATAGCATTCAAATTTTATAGTGGAATCATTAAATGTAAGTCTAACATACAATTCCCAGTGTCCTGTTGTTAACTAGATAAATACATTAAATTATGCAAACAAGAACAAGAAGATGCCTGTCAATCACCTACAGTTTCAAACTGCTGAAGAAATGCACTAAAAAATGAACAAATCAATAACATAATGTGCTTTTCTGCTTCATCATGTACCAATCAGGATGCTAAAAAGAATCAAACTGGTAAAAAAATTTGGAACTAGGCAGAGACTCATTTCTTGTGATCAGGAGAGAACTGTTCACTCTGGGATAGGCAGTAGAAGCTGCTATATTCGGGGCTCCAGCTACTACATTGACAAAGCAAGGAAACCAATGTCAATCAAGAGCCAAATCAGGCTTCCAGATTACTACATCACGTGTGGTCTTTATGGTAACCTAGTTATTACCTCAGTTTTGGACATTATCAAAGATGTTACATAATAATACCTTTTGCTGGTATAAAAACATTTGAATTGTAACAAAGCCATGAAAAAGCCTCAACATAAGTCATACTGCCTGGGAAGCAGGCAAAGAGCCATTCAGCAATCTTCCAGAAAGCAGGGTGAGCCTAACGCGAGGGATCGGGGTATGAAGTCAACGTGCATCACGGCTCCAAGCACACCTGACCGCCTGACCGGGGCTGCATTTGCATTACACAGTCAGCTGGTGTATTACCAGTTCTGCTTAGCCCTAAACTCACAATAAAATAATTAGGAAAAGGGGGGGGGGGGGGGGAGGATAGCCCCACACTGTTTTGAAGAACGATTTGCACCCACTGGAGTCATGAGTCTAATTAGTATGAGAGGAGATCGCATCAGGGTATGTGCTCAACATCTGCTTGTCTGAGGCTCCTAAAGCAGCACTCTGCTGAAGCAGCTCAAAAAATATCCCAGGGATCTCCAAAGCACCAACAGGGATCAGAGCTAACACCAGGTATTTTCAGTCTGCTCTTCAGACTTCTATGGGTTTTTTTCTTTTGTTTCCAAAATCTCACTCGCAAACTTAATCCCTTTGCCAGAGCAAGAAGTGTTTTTATTTTAGGCTTGTCCAAATAATGAAATTGCACTTGGTTACAGCAGAGAGGCAGCAAACCTGAATAAAAAGTTGGGGAGCGACAATCTTCTGAGGTTCCTGCAACTGAGAAAAGTTTGGGGTTCCCAATGTTCAGGTATGGTTCTCTCTAATTTCCAGAGTGAATTTTATAAGCCATGGAGTCCTGGCCTCCAGCTGCCCCTCTAAAAGCTGCTGGTCTCCTATAGATTTTCTTATGTCTGCCATACCCATATGACTGCTACACTACACCAGGGCTTCCACATTTATACTTAAATATATATTAAAATAACATACAGTACTTAGTTTGCTACCTTTCTTCCATCCTGACTGCAGAAACAAATCTATTTTTAAGACCAGGTTAAGAAATTTCATGCAAAGTAGTTACATCTGACCATGTAGAGTATACCCATGCGACTGGCTCCAGAACCATACAGAAACAAGCCTGGCTCCCCAGATTTTGCAGTGGTTCAGCTAAGTTGCATGTTCTGATGCACTAGTGTAAAGTTCACAAAGTTCTACAGTAGCAATCCAGGGTTTGGGCATATGCACTCAGAAAATACAGTTTATTTTTGCCACTCATCTGTTTATTCTTATTTGCCACAGCAGCTTCTTCAGAATTTGCACCACTAAAGAACTTTTGATGTTTATTGAGTCCTTATGGAGTAGAAGCAGCTCTGGAGGACTTCTGCGCTTACTCTTACAGCCTTTACATTGTCGCAGGCCATAAAATTCACACTTTGCTGATGCAGTTGTGAGCGTGGAGACAGCATCTTGCAAAACTGGATTGACAGTGCAAAAGCACATCTGCTTCTATTTTGATAACTATCTTCACAAAAGAAATACTTTTTCCCTTGCAAAAGTAAGTCTTCATACCTAGAACATAATGCAAAATGTAGCAATGTTAACTTGGGAAATGAAGGTCTATGATTAGCAACTCCTTTTGAAATGTCTTCCAGCATCAACTTGAAAGAAGTAATCCCCTAAGTAGCACAAACTGCACAATGAAATATCATTAAGGCCATAAATGGGGCATAACTTCCATACAGATCCCATCTCAAGTATCATCAATATATTCATTTTTAAAATAAATTAGGAAAAAATACCCAGTCTTTTTCTTGCACGCAAAAGTTGCAGTGCTCAATGTGAACAAGTTGTGCAGAATTTTGGAGTCCAGGTTTGAAATACTTTGTAGTTATTAGAAATGTTTTTCTTGCCATTTGAAAATCATTGGATTGTGTGTGTGTAATTTTTTTTTATTCTACAGTTTGGGTTCTCGGAGGGTTTTTTTTTAAATCTCACATCATGCAAAGGAAATTCCTCAATATTTTGGAGAAACCATAATTTTTGATAGTCACCAAGAAACAAAAATTTCAGCCTAATAGGTAATTTTTTCCAAAGGCCCTAAGCACTGAAAGCAGTGTCATAATGGTAGATGTTTTGCAACCTTAACTGCAGAGCGGTTGCTCCTGGCGCCTGCTCTATTACACAGATCTTCAGAGATACATATAGTGAAGAGGCACTATAGATTACAGATGATCTTTTTTTCCTCTCTTCTTAACTAAAATTATATGCTGTAGTCCATCAGATGAGTTCCCCGGCTAGAGCTGTATCTGAAGGAAACTTTGTCCTCATACTGCAAAAGGAAACCAAAAATAGAGGCCTTGGCAGTCTGGGGCTTTCCTAGCAGCCCACTTATAATGAACGTAGGAAAGGACATGGTGGCCTACTTTTAAAAGGGTATTTCTGCCAAGTCACAAAATAATAAGAAAAAGAATTTATGGTATAACCAAAAAAATAAATATCTTTAAGTTATGGAAATTATGACTGATGACATCTCTTGCCCCTGTTGCCTGTGATCTGTTTGAACATAGACAAGACCTTAATTATAGACTTGCCGTAAATGATCAGGCTTAAAGCATGCTCCCAGCCCCAACGGAGGAGCGGTCCAAGAGTAGGAACCGAGTTGTATTAAGGAGAAGTGTCAAGGTACTGAAGGGGACACTGAACCCAGGAAAGAGACTGACTTGAAGGCACCAACATTTGTCCTGTTGCCTTTTAAGATGAACAACACATTCACAAATACCAAATTTTTATTAATTCATTCAACTTGTAAGCCAAAAAACTAGCCTTCCCTCATCATACACTTGCAAAACTGAAAAAAGCAAGTAAAAGACGACAGCAGAAAAGATCAAGCTCCTCAATATGAATATGAAATACTGAAGCCAGTAGAATTATTCCACATGCTTGCCCCTTCCCAAGCCAAAAACATCCTCTATCTTCCTCACAAAGTAAATACTTTTTGCTTGAGTAAAACATGATACAGAGACATGTCACTCAAACAAGGCTGTCTTTCCAGACTAAGTCATTTGGGGAGCCTGACTTGAGACATCTTCAAGGAACTCAGAAATCACATGCTCCTGCTCTCTCGAAATCAGATTACTTTGAAGCACTAATTTGAACAACAGAAGACCAAGGTGCTTAAGCACACAACTTTTCCAAAGGTCTCAGACCAGAAGGATAAGCCATATCACTACTTTTCCATGCTGAAGAAAGCTCTTTACTCCTAGGGTACATTAGAGTGCATAACAACCTGTGCATTAATATGATTGGTAATTTTCCTCTATTCTCTCCTAAAGAGGAACAGTTAAATATATTTGCAGATAACTCATCTCTCCCTGAAACAGGGAACTGGACAGAAGTTACCTCACAGCACTGAAGGCAGAGCAGGGTAGCAATACACTACACACACAGGGAGAGCTAGAAAGGAATGTCCTGATAAAATGTGAGACATTTTGGTTTGGTTTTTGTTGTTTGGCAAATTTGAAAAACCTGAATGTTTTAATGAAATATGCCTGTTTAGTGTCTCCCAACAGAAATAGAACAGGGGATACTAACACCCTAAAAACTCTAGCTCAAATTGAAGTTCTCTGGACTCCTGAAATGGCTCTTAGAGCCCAGCCAGGCTCAAGGAAAAGATTTGTCCATGTTTGGAAGCAACATCAATTTTTAAATAGAGAACATCTGATTTTTCAAAAACACTCTTTACTTTTCTCTATATTGGAAGATTCTATTTCTATTTACTATTATCTTTTGTACTTTTTCAAGCACCCATCCAGACTGCTGCGAAGATACAGTCAGGACATGTACATAAGCCTCATTAAAGTTCCAAAACACATGTTCACTTTAATTATTCTGAAGCATCATTATTACTTTCTCTGAGTTCATCTCTTCTTATGCAAAACTATTAAATGACTCCTAAATGGTCAGTGAATATGAAAGTGAACATACAGTTGATGATATATTCAAAATGGGAGCGGGTTTGTGCATCTTCAAGGACTGAAAAATCCAGTTCTAAAATTATTATCTTTGCAAACACAGAACTTTGCTTTGAAACAAACACACACTTTCTCCAGAGACCAAACATATGTGATTATAATTAGTTGTTCTAAAGAGTGGAGACACAGTGGCTACCACTTCCCGGGTGAGAAAACTCTTCTTCCTTATATATGTATGTCTCTCACTGGAAAAAGTAAAAGTTGTTCATCTTTCAGGCTGCAGACAGTCTGGTGTCTTGTATTTCTAGAGACAAAATGAATGCTTTGTTGTAAAATCATCATCTCACAAAATTAGAGATTTGCAGAAACAGATTTTTCAAAAATGATTCAGTTATGATACAATAGCATTTGTCAGCAAAAACATTCCAGAAAGCTTTACTTGGCATAATTACTTACTAACATTATTTTACCTTAAAAGGGGTGTAAGAACCAAAGCTTAGCTCTACTCTTACCAAAACAACAAGGCAGGGAGAGGGGAATCTTCAGCAAGACGACGACAAAGACCATCTTTATATCTTTTACAAGAAGGAAAGCACTTCCCGAGAAATCCACAAATTATCCTACCTTATATATGACTGTCTTATCCTGTGGTTTCAATGGATGGGTCGGGAATATGAGAGTCTGAGCCTGCAGTAGGGTGGGGTCAAAGAAAAAGGGGTGGGGGGGTGGTGGTATGTGGAAGTGAGGCACCTTTTCACCTGCTCTGGACCAAGGAAGGGCCACATCCCAGGCCGTCCTCAGCACAAACAACAGGCCCAAGGTCCGTTTCACCAAAGATGACCTAATTCAGGCTCACAGGAGGTGGTACTGAAGTGACCCCGGGCTTGAGTATTTTTGCCAAAACCACAAACACAGAACTGATTTCAGTTCCCAACCTTGCCTAAGGAATCTCAAAGACCTCTTTAAAAGGGTCCCTCACTATCACTCCAATAGTACCAAATACTGGTACAGTACTGAACAGGTACTTAGCTTTGCAGACTGATAGGAAAGGTCAGAGGTAGTAATTGAGTTTTTGCAAGAATGGCTGAAATTCAACAGGAAACATCAAAGACCATGTTTACTTCAGCTACAACAGAGAATATTGTACAGAATATTGACTAAAGGTTATGAGACAGTGTCAGAAATAGCATAAAATGGCCCAGACCAAAAGATCACTGTAAGGGAATAAAGCATAAGGAAAAAAAAAAGCCTTTGCACCACGTGTAGCCAAGCTTTTGCATTCATGGCTATACAAATTCAGAGTTAAATACTGTAGCTGGACTGCCAGAAAAGCTAGCTAATTCTGTGACCAGTAATAAGATGTATATCTATAGAAGCTAAAGCTGTCTGGATTTTACCATACATCAAGTGATGACTGAAGGGACCCTCTCCTTTCCTCCGATACATGAAGTACTGGCCAGTGCTAACATCAGTACACAAAACTGACTGGAGTGGTGAGTCCAAAGGCAAAAACATGTAGGTGCCTAGTGCACTACGTACAACATAAATCAGTCTTCACAGGAAGACTTTCTTTTTTTTTCCACTTTACTAACAGAGCAAGCCCTTCAAAACTGGAGGTGGGGGAAAAATAAGTTGGAAGACCAAAGGAGCACTATGAACATCTACTGCAACCACCCACGTAAAATAGGTTACAGAATCCCATCTCCAGTGGAAGAAGGTTGTGCTTCCCTTCTACATAAGTAAATATGATTTTGAACAGTACCTTGAAGCTGACCTACAGCCTTTTTCTGGAAAGACCCAATCTCAAGTCAGAATCCAAGTGATGATGGATTTATCACTTCCCTTGGTAAACTGCTCCTATAGTTAATTATCCTTACTATTTAAGTCACGTCTCATTTCCAGTTTAAAAAAATTTGCTGAAGGCCTCATAATATTTTTTCTACAATGTGTGCCTATATGCATGTGTTTTTGTGTGTGCACACCCACACACATATTTGTTTAAAATAATCCTACTTTAATTCCTAAAAAAGGGTTCTTTTTCCACATCCAACGTTGTACCATCATGGGAGCCGAGAACTTGGATTTTTAATTCAGAACTGCTGCTGGACTGGTATCTAGTCACATGGCAAAAGATTCCAGTTCAGGACCCAAAGTCAGACTTCTTAAGGCTGGGGACATCTAAACAAAAGCAAACTGACAGTCAATACTTGGATTTCCCTTAGAAAATTTGAAGTTGCAAAAGGTGAATTCTTTCTTCTACACTTTTAGGCACAGAATTAAAGGCACATGTGTACTTCATCAGTTATTGCTGCATATTTTACATTATAACTATCAGAAGGCAGGTCACTGCTTATAATCATTAAATATATGCTTATATAAAGTTTACATACAGGCTGTGAGAAGTTGAGAAAAGACTCTTCAGACAACTTACAGTCAAGATGATTGTTTCTATTTTTTTCTAAAGGTCCTAGAGTTTTTACAGTTTTTCTTTTGTGATCCTGTCAAGCTTACTATTATTAATTTTCTGAAGACTTTTGAAAAGCTGGAAGTTAGGGAGAGGTATCAAGGAGCTTACAAAAAAAGAGAGCACGCTTCATATCCATTCCTGCAAAGCTTCTGCTGTCCAGCTGCAGTCTCTCTCACAGACAGTGAATCATATGCCTAGAAAGAAACTACATATCTGAGTAAACCGCATTCAGTTACTGTCTCTGGTTATATATTAGGTAAATCAAACCAATCGAAGCTCATCAGCTGACACAGAAGCCAGGGGAATTAAAACAGAGACATACAAAAATTCTTGTAAGTTATTAGTAGGGTCATACAAGGCCTTAAATATTGAGAAAAGCAAAACAATTTATTAATAACTGAAACACTGAAAGTTTCTTCATAATCTAAAAAAGAGGAGAGAACCAGGAGGTAAAGTTTCCAAGTTTTTGCGGTCAGTGAGTTTCTAATCTGATATGAAAATGCTTGCGTGCCTCCATGTCCTGAGACAACCAGGATTCAGGGCCCAAGAAACAGTTCAGCTGGGGGTAAACGTATTAAAGGATTACGGATGAGCGGGGAAAAATAAAGGTAAGCAAAACATTGTAAATTATTCTAGTCGTATGTGAAGTGAGGCACGGGTTTATGCAACATCAGAAGCAGACGAGTTGGCAACAGTTAGACTGTGACCTGACTGGTCCAGCCTCTATTGTTTCTACATGCCCTACTGTTTTCATCAGACCTCTGTGATTTTCACTAGCAGGGGATCAGAAAAACACTTTTCAAGTTCAAGCACACCGTCTGGAGAGATGGAATTACTCGGAGAGCTACTCTGAAAAGAATAAGCAGGATGCACAAAGCTAAAAGAAAAGGGCACGTGCTGCTAAGCCTCCAGCAGCAGGATGCAACACCACGCCCAGTGGTGCCCAAGTCCCCTCCACTGCTGCGCTAGCGGTCGGGCGGCCGGAGCGCTGCGTCCCGCAGCAGGCCGGCCCGCCAGAGCCCGCAGCAAGCGGGGTTAAAGGAGCTTAGCCTGATGGCAATTAAACCGTCTTCGGGAAAACTGCGGCGTTATGTGCGGCAGTATGCAGCGTAACCTGATCCAGGCAAAGCTTGTGTCATCTCAGGTCAGAAATTATAGGGAAAGAAGAAATTGTGGGGTTTGTTTATTTGGTTTAAATATGCAACCAGTGAAAGGATCAGTTGCCAAATGGAAAACATTGGTTGAGAAGTATTGAAGAAAGAAAATAGTCCCAAGAGAAGAGTCCTCTGTGCCACAGTACAAAGTCCACAGGTCCCTGATCTCCTCTAAGGCTCTAACTGATCAGGTTTAAACCAGATTCCCTACAGATCCTAGAAAAACTGCTTTGTATTATATCCAAATCCCAGCATTAGCCTGTAGAGCTGCAAGGCATAAACGGGTTTGCATTGGAAAGAAGTCTCCCTTAACACCAAGTTATCTGATAACCGTCCTTTCCAAGAATACATAAACTTCCTGCTGAAATAGCATCTGGTCCTGGCCACTGGCTGGAACGAGAAACTGGGCTGAGCGAGACACAGCAGCCTGATCTGGTAACACTAATTCCTATGGCTCTTGTGAGCACCCAGTGGAGATACTACTTGGAGCAGGGCATTTCGCCATTCAAGTGCAAGCCACATGTCGGGAATGAAAAATCAACTTCAAAAAAGTCATGCAGCATGTCACTGTGTTTTTAGAGTAATAGCCTGGCTAACAAGTACATGCAGCAATGACTACCAGCCTTGCTTCTTTTTCCCCACTTTGAACTGTATCAAGTAATTATTTTGAAGACATCAGTGCCCTGTCCACCGCTTATAAAAATACTTCAGCATATTTTGGATCAAGGTGTTGTTGACGTTGTGGATGGGTCAACACTGCTGTGTCTGACCTGCCTCACAGCCAAGCTCCAAATCTAGTTCATTGCCCAGCTACACACTTTAACTCGTAGATTACCCCTGTGTGCCAGTTCGGGGACAACCTACACAGCTCTTTCAACAGTCAAACTTCACCTGTGCCTTCACCACGCTCAAATGCACACGAACAACCCACCCACCCATGGGGACAGCTATGGAGGTATGTGCCTGGTACAACAAAATATCTCTCTCATCAGCCTTTGAGACATTGCTACAAAACCAGCATTAGGTGAATAACATGGTCAGGGATTTTCATAAGAAAATGGTGTTGAATGCGATATAAACTGTTTGAAGCCAGGCTGAATCGCTAGAAAGAAAATGGGAATGCAACATGTAGGGCCTTAGGAGCACACTGAAGTTCAGACCTGCTCTTGAGATCACCCAGCACAACCAAGTGCAGCCACTGAGCCTCAGACTAAGTGATAATCCATCTCTCCATCATTCCAATGGGAACCTGCAAACAAGCCTAAAAGTGAAGTGCTGAACACTTCTCATGTGAATATCTCAACCTCATTACAGCTGTCATTCAGCCCGTAATACCAGAGTATCACATCTCTTGGGTGGAAAGCAACATCAGACAGCTAAACAGGGATTAGAAGATATAACAAGAGTGTTCATCTCTCCTTGACAGATCTGCCAAATGAGATAATTTAAACTGAGAGTTTTGCCAGGAACAAAAAAACTGGTGAGTGCTGCAAAGCAGTGATAGCCTGCCAGCCCAGTCAAAGAGCCACAGGAATGTTGAATCAATGCCTGAGATGGCTAGTGTGTCTAAATATACAGTAAAACGCAAACATAGCACACTTAAGTACAGCAGCTGAATCTATACTGCTGGGCCTGATGCACTGTTTCCATCACCCCCTATGCAAAATACAATGCAATTCTTGGCAACTTAAATGAAGTGAAGGTAGAGGAGATGATGAAATGTGATGCCTTTTTTCCCCTGTTGGAAACATAACATGCAATGAAAAGGTGCTCAGTTAGTCTGAAAATTAGGCCTCCAGTTTGAATTCAATTTCTTTGTCCAATAACTGAATCAAAGATGCAGCTTCCTGTTTTCTAATTGCAAAGTAAGCTTGACAATCAAAAAAGTTGTGTTTTTTTTTTATTTTATATCAAATGTTATTGAAAAATACCATATTTTTCAAGTTCCTCTGATGTTCGTTCTGCATACAAACCACCCACTATGCCTTTTGCCCCATGGCACGTATAAGGAACACAGAGAATCATCCACCATGGCCAGTTTATCCACCTCCTTGGTTTCAAAAGAAACAGACTGTGTCAGTTTACCCTCATTAACATTTCAGCCTACCCAGTCATAGGTGTTTTGTTGTTTTTCAGGGGGGTTGGTTTTGGGTTGGGGACCAAGGTGGAGGGAGGAATTGAAATAACAAATCTGGTGATATTTTTAGAATAGGATACAACCCCAAATAGAACTAATTACATGTTGATGGCCTGATCTCTGTCCTTCGAGGCACAAATTATGACCACTGTTTTAGTTCTTAGACCCAGTCTTCAAGTGCTATAAACCCTCATAAATCCATGCTGACTTACTCTGGCTGAAGGTTTGTCCATTATACATACTCCTGTGACTAATATGTTTGAATGGAACTCTGAAGTCCAAGCAAGCTGAAGGAAAACCAAGTTATTATAGCATAGCATCCCAGTCCACAGGCCAGCTGAACAATCCTTGAATGAAATCCAGAAGAAAGAAGTTTGAACTTAGTCCATTTGCAGCTCCCATGGGACTGGAGAACAAGCAGCAAATGCCAGATTGCAGTTCAACCTTGCTTTTATCTCTCCCACCTTGTTCCCATTCTCAGAACGGCACCAACAAGATGATGAATGTTATTCTGCAGTGACCCCTGCTCCGTAGAAACAGCATGGCAATCCCTCCCACTCCTTTCATTCCCAACCCCTTTTCTTCTCAAGAATCACTTTGAAGGTTCATAACATTCAGCCCTGAAGGCAAGAGGGTTTTTCCAATGTAAATTTCTTTTGGTCACTGCAATATGAACAGAAATCTTGGGCAGCTCTGTTCCGCGACAGGGTTTTCATATTTCCTTTGCCTGCCCAGCTATTTATCATTTTCCAATAATCCTATGCCCTGGAGACAGTAACACTCAGCAAATGGCCTTACCTCCCCTCCCCCTATCCCACACACACAATAATGTTTCCATGCCTGAAAGTCTGTCCATCAATGCTGATCGGAAAGAAAGATGTTTATCTCTACATATGGCAAGCCACAGAAGTTAGAGATGGAAAAAGATCTATTAGATCATTGAGGCCGAAACTCTGCTAGTGAAGGACAGAGCCCCCAGAGAATACAAAATTGTTTTTAAACAGATGCAATAAATCGTCCTTCATAATGTGGTGGCCAACTGAGATATTTCGCATCCTTGACTTTGAGGTAGGAGATGCTGCAATGTGGAAGTTTTTCTCCTTTCCCAATAGATTTATGATACTAAATTTGTTGGTGGTTTTTGCTAATATGCTCTAGTTTCCAAAAGACAGACCAACCACAACCAGAATTCTTCCGTCACTGCCTGATCCTAATTTATTTAAGATACTTGCTGAAGTCATCACTTGGACTGCTCTCAAATGACCCCAAGCTAGGATCACATATGGAAATACAGAAAAGCAATATGTTGCAACAATCCAACAATATCCTTCCAATTAAATCTTAAACTTTGGTAGGTTCAGCCAAACACTACCTCTTTGCCCTCATATCTGTCTCTTGTTTGGTTAAGGGCTCACACTCAAATTCATTGCTCAAAATGCCACGGACACATCAGGACCAAACCAAAAACGAGGCTTCCCTACTACTCTCTATTGCCACTCAAGGGATAGGAAGGACATAGCCAGAACTTTGCTTACGGAAAATACAGAACGACAAACATCTCTCAAAGTAATTCAGATGTCTAAGAAAGCCACTGAAACACATCCTGAGAGTCACCCATCCCATGAACATTCATGTCTAGGCACAGTGGCTGGTTGTACATAACAGATGAAGGCTGATAATGACCTTTGGGAAAGGAATAATCTCAGCACAAAAAGTAGTTCCAAGATCAGAAGTATAGCCCTGTGTTTGGATACAGCTCCAAATAAGTATTTAAAGTGCAGAGCACATGGACAAGACATTCATTATCATCAGATTCATTAACATATTTTAGAAATCAGAAAGTTCAGTTCAGTGTTAAATTCAGAGCTACAAACAGCTTTATAAAAGTGAGACACCTCGTGGAAATGAATCCCAAGTTCCAGGCTCATCTGAGACTGCATATCGATTCATCCCAAGTGAAGACACGAGCAGGGACAAGGCATGCACATGCACCTAACTGACCCTCTGCAAATTCAAACTCCACGGTATTTCAATAGCCCACTGGGCTTAGCTGCACTGGAACAAGTTCACAACTTTTGGAAATGCTTTAGGTGGTTTTATTAAACATATTTTTTCAGCAATAATTAACAGGTAAGAATAGTCAGAGTAACCTAAGGCAGTTGCACATCTATGTATGCTCACCTAACATAGACACCGGGCATGTAACTCCTTTCACTCCCTAAGAAATTCTTAGCTCTAAAGTAAAAATAAAAAAATAAAAAAATCTTTAGTTAAAAGTGGATTCTGAAAGCATTTAAGAGTATTCATCTTTTAAACACACCCATCTGAATACAGATTACCTAGAAAATAGGGATAGTTACCGGTGACTGTTCCTCTCAAGTCAGAGGATGCCTCTTGTGTCATGCTGGCCTCAGCTTTCCCAGCATCCGAGGAATAAACGCAACAGCTATGGGCTGTCACAGCCTTACAGCCCTCCACACCAAGAGAGACTAACACAGACTAACTTTTTCTAATATAGGCACCAGCAGTGTACACATTTAAAAATAAATAAAACGTATTGCTCCACGGGGGAAACAGAAAATGAAATGTGTGTGACAGATGTAAGTCATATCTCTTATCAGAAAGTGTTTGGATTTGACAGCAATGAGGGCAACAAAAAACTAGATGGGGAGTTTGTCTGTGCTAGCTAGTATTTCCCCAAAAATTCTTCATTTCGTATATAATCCTTGATATAAGATTTGACTTTATATATTGACATACTGGTTCCCAGGAATCTGGTCCAAAATCATTCTCTCAACTCCCCCCACCTCTGCCCAAACACTTTTTAAAGTAATATTGACACAACTGCAAGTAGTAGCCTTTCTAAATTAAAACTTCTGTATATAGCCTGGGCATACAGTACAGAGCTCACAAGGCTCTGTTAGGGACATCAAATACATTTTGAAAGACTGTGGTTATACTGTCTGTGGTATTAGTCAAGTAACATATTGCCTGTCTGGAACTTGTGTAACAAGCACTAGCAAATAAAGCGCTCAAATTGTATCACATCTTGCAGTCAAGTCTTGCTGGGTTAGATTCGTAAACAGAGGAAATCCTTCAGACTATGCCCCGATTTATGTCTCGAGGACAGAGCTTGGTCAAATCACACAATTTGTTGTTTATCAGAACAAGCACTGCAAACACTGGCTCTAGGGTTTATTCTTGAATACGCAAGACAATGTTCAACTGGTCCATCAGTGCTGGCACTTGGGATTTGCACATCAGGAACAGGTTTTCTGCAAAGCTAGAGGACTAAGACAACATGAAATACCCAAAATTGAGGTCTAAATATTCACTATCAGATCCACTCATCCCTCAAAACGCTTTTCAGGCTTGAAAAAGGGCAATGAAATCTCCATGCCTCATTCACATTTGGCACTGCCTGATTCCAGCCAGGAGCAGAAGCAGAGCTGCAGAGTTACCACAAGTTAACTTCTTGCACTCATAACTGGCCTATGGAAACTCTTCAACCTTTCCTAAAAAAATGTAAGAGGAGACATTTCATAGAAACAAAGAGCTGGAAGGGGGAAAGGCAAAGAAATCTTTCCCCTTTTAAAACACTGCAGACACTAAAATTTTCCTCTGAATTTACTCATTCTCTTCTTTACATTTCATTTTTGCCATGTCACCTTTACTGAAGATCTTTCATTTCAAAACTGGTAAAAAGAAGTCAAAAAAGACGGTAACAAAAAGCCATCAAGAATGAAAAACAGCAGCAAGACATGATTCCCTTGCACTGAATGAGAGAGATAAGAGAAAAGAAAGGGGTATCAAGCTCTGAAAGACTGAAAAGTTTCATTTTTTTTGAAAAAACATTCGGTAATAATTTCAGTTTCAAAAGCAGGTTATTTTCCCTTATAAGAAGTGCAAAAAGCATCTGAGAGTCATAGGGTGCTGAAAAACAAACAAAATATCAACCAAAAAAATTGAACCAGATCTATTTCTTATATCTCTGCCTGATCCAAAAAGCAAAAATAAATACATTCTGAGATTTCCAATCTAGTTTTACAGTCCCCAAAGACTTGAATCATTAAAATATCATGTAAGCTTTTATTCAGACCAACTACTTTGAAGTCCATCTGTTTACATCAGAGTTGGCCTCAGCTAAAATCTGAGAACAAAACACACACACTGTGTGATACTGAAAACAGATCCAAGTTTTCTTGGTTGGCCCCTTTTCTACCATTTGCTTCGAGTCCATTAGTCAAAGCCACTTTCCCCAAGTGACGTGGGGAGTACCTCTTTCATGGCACCCCCTTGAGACATCCAATACAACAATAGGCTTGAAAAATTAATCTCTCATCTTGATAGCAGAGAATAGCAGCAAGCAGTGCTCGATCTATGTTTCTCTTCCACTCTTACTACACCCTGGTACATGAATCTGCTTTTCCAGCAAGTGTCCCACCAACAGCCAGACAACTGCATCTAGGAGAGTCTGCTTTTTGTGAAGCATTGCCTGTACTCCGAGTTACTGCCCTATTGCATCTGATGAAACTAACGGGGTGAGAGTGCAGTTACCCACTCCAGACTACAGGCAGGCATTGGGCCACTCACTGGTGTAGGCTTTGGGGTTTTTTCTCTAGTTAGCTTAACTGTGCCACAATAAAAAGGCTTATAGCTGCCTCTTTCTCTAATTGCATTGGGTGCAAACTGCAAATGTTGCTTTTCCCAGTAATTTTTTCCCTTTTTCCAAGTACCACTACATGTGTATATACTCACGCACACACGCCTTCAGTCATACACACACGTTTGACTTTGGAGGATATTTCAAACCTACCCAACCTAAATAAGGAGAACTTTTAAATGTATTTTCTCTCCGCCTTGATGTGGTGAGATTCACAGGCGATGGAAAAAGAGGCTGGGACAAGACACGGTTGCATCTGGAGCGGGGGAGGCATTCTTTTTTGTGGTCGTCTGATGAATTATCAAAGCCGACTTGTAAGGAGTTTGGGGCCCAGAGCTTTAAACAGATAGAGATTTTCCTCTCTCCTTCCCCTTCTGTCTCCAACTGTCCTGGGGATTTGACTGAGTCATGTTACACTCTCTGTGACTTCAGATCAGTCATATCTGGCTTTAATAATGTCTTTATTTTTATTGCTGTTATTTTTGGCTGCCTGGGTATTCTTAAGAGCTTTGTTGTTGCACTTCCAGCAGAGGCAGCAGCATGCACTCAGTGATGGGAGCGTAGAGATGAGAGCGATGCGAGGACAGGACTGAACTAGAGACAGAGATGTCCATGTGGAGTCTCTCTGGACTTTGCCTATGGCCAGCTCAGAGCCCCAATGGAAGCCCAGATAGGAATGCCTGGCATTTCCATCCCTTCCCACAAGATGACTTATAGCTCCCCACCCCAAATGTCTCCCCAACTGGGCTGCACAGAAATTTGTTATAATAGACATCAAGACACCGGGGGGAGGGAGGGCTGGAGGTAAAGGGCTCCTGGGACACGTGAAATACATGTCCAAATGGTGTGGCTCTGATTCAAAGCAAGACAAAACCAACCAACCAAGGTCAACCTCAAAGGTTGCAGCTGACGGGAAATCCCTCTGGGAAGGTCCAGGTGTTAGACAGGGAAAACAAAACAAACAACCAAAAAAACCCCAAACTTCCCCCACCCTTCTTTTTCCTCCTTTGGTTACCATTTTTAGAGCCTGAAGTTACACGAGCATGCCCCAACAGAGACAAAGGAAAAGGGAAGGAAGGAAGGATTTTCACAGGTCAGGTCCCTTCCATTACACGTTTTTATTTACTAATTTCTTTCTTATAAAAGAGACAGTACATCTCCAAGTTTTTATAGGAGCGCAAATACGAAGCCAAATAGTTTATTGCCCAATGGTAGAGGCAGATAAGAGGGAAAAAGAAATGGAAAGGCTTATTAGTGGCTAGATTTCATCTTTCAAAGGATCATCTGGGAAGGAATCCCAGAAGGATCCTGCTGTGTTTCAATAAAGTGACTACAGGGATTGAAAGTCCAACTCAAAGTACCTAAAAAACCGAGCCAAGAAGGCAACCTATACCTTCAGGGATTTATTTTATTCATACACAGAAAACAGAGGGGGCTAGGGGAAGACTGCAGAAACACATGGTGGAGGCACAACACAGTGGAATACCATGCAGATTGGTAAAGTATATAAAATACATGAGTTCTATAACTTCCTTGTGCAAATCACTTCCACTACTAAAATCCTTAGATCTTAGTGCTAGGTACGTCTGACAACAGGCCTTGGAAGAAACAAAAGTGGCTTTTATCTACAAACATAAGGGTAAGTTCAAGACAGGAAGAAAAATATACATTTCAAACATCTTACGGCAGAGCAGAAACAGTAACATGCAACCTATGCAGCCATTTGTATATCACATATAATGAAACACTAAACTGCAGAACACTATTTTTTGAGGGAAAAAAAAAAAACACTGGGTGGAAAAACAGAAACTCTAAAAATCCTGAAAAAGAATTTTTATTAAAATCAGCAGTGGTTAATGAATATGAAAACAGACATGTGGCATCAAATCCATCACTCACAGAGAGTTGCTCACCCCATTTTTGGGTTGGGCACAGGCATTACTTGAAGCAGCCAGGGGAAAAAAAAAAAAAAATCATCTTCTCGTTCACTCATCCTCATCAAATAACTAATGTAGATATATGATCCCCCCAAATTAATCAGATTCCCTGCTGACACTTGTACTCTCCCCCTTCCTTTTTGAGCCTCATCTCTGTTTCTCACCTTACTCCCACCCAATTCCATCAGTCTTCCTTGGACTGATACTGCACAAAAGTAGGAGATGGGGACTTTGCCTAAATACACAGAAGGGAAGGCAACTGGCAAATATTTTTCTGTGGTTCACTCCCCAAATCTGTCTGAAAGAGCAGTGCTGGGCTGCAAAGGGAACATGGATCCAGCTCTTCCATGCTCTTTCACATACTCTGAATAGAGCGCATCATTTCAGCCAGAGTGCAACAGTTCAGCCTGGAATGTTTCTTCCCAAATGCTTAAGCCTCCTTCCATCTTCTGTTTTTATGTTTTGTATTGGACTCAAAGCTCTTGAGAAAGGTCTGTTTTAGAAATTAGACACATAGCATTTTACTATTCTTTGAGGGCATGTGAGAAGTTTTGCAGAGGGAACTCTAAAATCATAAATATGGATTTTCAACTCCACAAGCCTCACTTTTCCTATTTATTTTGTTCTTTAGGAACTAGCACTGGTGGCAATATAAGTGCAAAAGAGCAAGACAGCACAGAATAAGCACCATGATGTACACCTCAAAACCAGTGCAAAGCCTGTGCAGGTATGTGTGTATGGGAGGGTTTGTTACTTCAGAAAAGAGGCAAGAAAAGCAGAAATCAAGAAGTTAAGGAAGTCAAAAGCTATGCAACTCCAGAAGATAACTGTCTGGAGGAACACTAAAGAAATTCCATGGTTTAAGAACTTTACAGATAGATGGAGTTTTGTTCTGATGCAGCTATAAGTGGCAACTACCATTGTGGAAAGAACAACAATCTACTGAAGATCATTTATACAGCAGAAATCCAGATGTTCTCTCAGCCTACTTGGCAATAAATACATTTCAGCAAGGAAAAACTTGCTTTTCTTTATTCTGAATATGAACTTTTGTACCCACAGAAATTGTGTTCTTTACATATTTGTAGTTAAAAATAAACAACCTTGGACACATGAAGTTCAAGGCTGAAACAGGTAAATGGTCATGGGTAAAAATTCATTTCAGCATATCCTAGCAGTCCGTTTCCGATTTGCATAACTTCCTGAGCATCTTCAATGAAAAAAAAAAAAAAAAAAAAAAAAAAATCACAAGAATGGTAATATATATCTACTTGGCCTCAATAGGTTGTAGAGATACTATATAATTTTGGAAATCAGGAGGAAAATTTACATTTTTCTTAACTATTTCCCCTTCTCTCTATACAGACTGGTGTTTTGGTCTTAAACTTCTATAATCAATGAACATATTTGGCCCATTCATGATGAGGAAAGTTCTGCTGATTTCAGACACAAAGCAGCTGAAAACCTGTTAAAGGCTGGTCAGAAAAGGGTGCTACTTTAGTCTATCACTTTGATTCAGAGAGTGATTTCAAAGAGTATATCAAGCAAATATTAGCTGTTAGAAAACTGTACTGTTGGGTTTCGGTTTTTGGCCAAACGGCAGTACTAATAGAATAAGAAAGTGCCACAAATGGATTAAATAGATGCAGAAATGTTAACCTCTCAGTGTTTTTCAGGAAACTTCATCACTTTGTCTATATCTTCACTGGAAAAGAAGTTTCAAGATGTTCCAAATATATAAGATGGCTCAGGGAAAAAAAAGTCTACCTGAAGACTAGGTTTCATCCTGATTTTGCTAAAAAAGTAGAACATCAAGTCTTGGCCTCCCACAGTTTAATTCAAGTAAAACCCTCTCATGTTGAAACCGTTAGGTTTTACATCATAATACCTGTGTAAAGTTGATCATTCCAAAGTTTAAAAGATGCTTCATATCTCTCATTAACATCCTTTCCATTACAGAGCTGTTCAAACAGGTGTTCAGACACATCAGTAACAATTTCCCCCAGGTAAGGAGATAATTTTTTACCACTGCACAGAAAAATACTACTTACTATTTACTATTCACCAGACAGAACTTTCATCCTCAGGAAGTCTAATCTACTTTGCTAGCTATCCATAGGAGCCGTGGAGGCCTGAGCCAGGCAAAAGTCGGGTATCTTACAGAGGAACCAGTAAAAGGAAGGACAGAAAGCATTACTTTATTAGAAGTTAAGGTTTTGCATACTGAAAACCAAGGAAATCCAAAAATTAAAAGCCAGACAAGGTCCCAGAATCAAGTCATATGGGATTCTGAATACCAACCTCGTTTTCACTTCATCAGAAATAAAGTCATGCCCTACAGCTCCAGCCATAGCTGAAAATGTTAATAAAATGGGTTTTCCATTCCTATATGCTAATTCTTATCTTAAGATAAAAATCACTGGTCAAAGTGAGGAAGAAACAGACCTGTGCCTCAGTGGCATGCACTTTGGCAGGCAGAACAGGTATGTGGGCAAGGAATAATGCCAGAGGGGTGAGTTGAACTTGGATGTCTCAAAGACAAGGGGAGTGCCTCAACCTATGCAACTTCAGATTACAGAGGAATTGGGGGGGGGGGAGGGGGGGGGAGTGAGAGTGGGTAACGAGTTTTAAAAAGGTCCTGATGCCATTATGATACAAAATATATATTTCATTATAATTTCTAAATGTTTTATGGGGTCATAACGTATCCTGCCAAGCTTCACCCTGTGCTTTTTGCGAGCAGTTCTCCAACATACTCCTAGATCAGACACAGATGCTACACGGACTCTGAGAAGTCTATTTACTGAATTAGTAATTACCACATCCTACAGCACCTGAGTTTTCCTTGGAGATCTCCCAGCCAAGTTCTGACCATACCCCGCATTGCTTAGCTAGGGAAATCTGACATGTTCTTGGCCAGCAGCGTAGCAGCATTGGCCGTGTGTCTAGAAATATTCAACCTGCAGAGAGATCAGAGCCAGAAAAGATTTCTAAATAATTTGGGCATTTCACTCTGCCTGTTACTGGTTCCTTCTCATGTTCCTCTTACGCAAAGAGAAACTACACCAGACTGGTTCAGTTATTTTTGTGTGGCAGCTGGGCGAGTAGGGGAGAAAATTCAGCCTGCTGAATACAGAGCACTTCTGAAAATCTGGCTCTCA
Organism: Athene noctua; assembly: GCF_965140245.1. Classification (NCBI taxonomy): domain Eukaryota; kingdom Metazoa; phylum Chordata; class Aves; order Strigiformes; family Strigidae; genus Athene; species Athene noctua. Next base: position 4,754,209 of record NC_134052.1, on the reverse strand, counting down.
GTTATGACCATACACAGGTTTGCAATACACAGCTCCGGTATCAGATATCCTACTTTCAAGCTGCTCTCTATAGAAAACGACAGTATTTAACTGGCAGAAAACAAAAAGTATGCAAAAGAAATAAAATAATAATAAATAGAAGAAAGCCCACACCCCCGAGGAGCTCAGCACTGAATGAAAGCCACGGCAAGCTGTTTTACATGCTTTTCTTCTCTTCCTTCGCTCTGTTGTCATTGGTTGTTTCGTTGTTTGCAAGGCTGGAACGGAGGGGGGAAAAGCTGCATGTCAAGGATTGAAATTTGCCTTTGAAGGTCCCTTTTTCAGATGGAAAAAGGAGCTTCAGACAGAGCTCCCGAACCCCCCTTCGACCTTCAAATCCTTTGTCAGAGTGGCATTTGCCACTTAAGGCATAAAGCCCTTTTTAACACTCGGATCAGGAGCCTGTTTTCATACCTCCTCTTAAAAGCATATCCACAGCAGACTTTCATTCATCGTAAAAGTGTGGGAAGGGGTTGTTTTGTTTGTGCTTTTATTTGCCAGCTAGGAAGCTAGGAATTCAGCTTCGTGTTCCAGTGAAAGACACAAAACTTGTAAAGCAGTAGCTAATGTGCCTGTGCTTCACCAGGACCTAGAGAGCATTTTGGGTCAAAGAAGTCTGTTTGCAGTCACTGCCCACTAAAGGCTTGGCGTTAGGCGATCTGGGTGCTAAAATTGTGGTTGGCACATGAGCAGATTCGGTGCAAAATCTACAACTTTGACATTTTTAATATTTCACCAACCCATCAAAATAAGGAAGCCATGTATTTACACATAAATAAGAATAGAAATCATCTTATACATACAGTTCCTTTATCCTAGAGGCAGTTGAGAAACTAATGAATATTACAAAGGGAGAACTTCAAACAGGTTGAAATGTGCCAATTATTGGGATAAAACAAGGCAACCATTTGGAAGGCATCAACACTTAGGGATAGGCATTTCCTTAAAAAACGCAAAAAATCTTCATGGGATATTACATAGAGATTTTGAATAGGCAGAACACTTTCCCTCGTCAGAATTTAGCCAGATCGTTGGATTTCATCCCACTATCTTTGCAAGAGTTTGTGCAAGATCTTCTCTTGCAAGACTAAGCATGGCATACTGGCAAGCAACATCAGTGGGACATCAGCCTCGCCTGCAACAACAGCTTCTGTAGCCTGAATGAAGAGTGGTATGGGTGGCATTTCTAAGCCACCATAACTGGGGTCAGCTGGACATAGCCTTTAAGTGAAGTTCAGATCAAGACATAAATTCGCAAAAACAGATTAATAATGGTATGTCTTAACCACCTGGCCACAATATTTTCACATAGTAGAACGTGTAATTGTCCAAACAGCAGTAGAGCACTGCGGTTTTGAATGCTACAAGAACCCCCAGCTCAGTTCAACAGGTACCCCAGAATTACACCTCAACACTCATAGAATTAATGATGCAGAGACAAGGTAAGTTTCAAGGCTTAGATCTCTCTTAGATATCTATAAAAAGCCTTAGAAATCTATAAAATAATACTTGCTGCAATACCAAATCAATTAATAATTCCTTATCTGAATGAACAAGCTAGTACTCATGCCTCTAAGTTTCTAAAATTCACAAATGCAAACTGCTAGAGACATTGAGCATAGAAAAATTCTGGATCAAAATAGAAAAAATATTCCAGATAAATATTCTCCTGCAAGAGAAGAATCATATATACCTTTCTGGCATTCTAAGCATGTGCTGTTCAGAAAAAGCACAGCCTGTTCCTACCCCACCAAACTGAAACGTACGCAAAAATTGAGGAAGATTTTTACAAGTGGAGAACAAAAGCAGGGAAGATGCGGTGAATCCCAAAGGATTTCCTTCAGGTCAGGAGTTAAATTGGAGTTCAGCTTTAACAGGAAATTTTCAGTCTGAAACATAGACCATAACATATTTTTGAATGAAAACAACAAACCTGAACCTTCACCCACAGCTGAAACCAAATCTGGAATCACTCTCTGATGAAGTTTAAAGTTAAGAAATTAAGGGACTGGGTCCATGCCCCATGGAGTATCAGAAGTTGGAAGTCACACTGAGCATCAATGAAGCTACTATTAGAAAGAGGCAGTTGCTCATTATTCGTCTGCCCTACTGCAGCTCCAGTTTGCCCCTGTGCTTTTCTGTACCTTTAGCTGCAGCTGCCCCCTCCATTTACAGGGCCAGTGAAACAAGTAAACAAACATCACCTCTGCAGCAATCTTAGCTCTCAAATAAAAGTATTAAAGCTAAGAAAAATCCATCCCTACTAATAAAAGATCCATACAAAAATCCATCTGCACAATGACACCACCACAAGTATCCTCTCTTACTAAACTACCAACCTGGAAACTGCAATCAGAAAACGTCTTAGGGAGAAGATCAGAGTAGGAAAAGCCTCTTTTTCTTGCAATCAGTGGTTACAGGTTGCAGTCTTAATGAGTAACAGAGTAATTCAGACTGTACTTTTAACACCATTAGCCTCTAAAAACAGTTTGTTGTGTTTTGTTTTTTTTCCTATGGTAAAACTTTTTTCTATCATGAAACTGTTTTGCATTCAGTTAAACTCAGTAGAGGCTATACCACCACCATCTAATGACTTCAGTGTTTACAGTACTAATAGAATTTCCAAAAGCTAAAATAGAAAATGCATGATTCCCCACTTATGCACCAATAAAACAAACTGACTGATCTTTCACACCTCTTGGGAATAGAGAGAAGAAAAGGATTGCAACATCCTGGTGGCTAAACATAAGAGAAGCACAAGAACGATAAGAATATTTGTAAGCCATTCAAAATTCACCTGCTGCAAACAAACAACCCTCTGACGAACAAGTATTTCAAGCTTCCCATCTGCCTGCATGGAATATGAGAACCAAAGCGGCTAGAGTTAAAAGAAAATTAGAAAGCAGCAACCAAACACCAACATTGATTACTGCTCTTACTAACTTATGGGCACTGATGGACAGTCTTCAATAAAGACAGCACATGAAGAGGAAGCCTTATCAGAGCACGCTGAAAGGCAAGATCAAAGTATACATTTTCTGACAGATCAGTTGCGAGATCTTTTGTAATAGAGAGAGAGATAACAAAACATGTAGAGATAGATCTGGTGAAGCCTAATTTGTGAATGGCCTTAATTATGGGACAAAGTTAAAACCGTCTTAATGAAATTCTTAGGAAAAAAAAAAAATCAAGGCAACCTTTAAAAGGGTTTCCAAAAGTAGCTCTACAACAGGCAAATTAATGTTGTTAATTACTCTAAGTTTACATTTAGTGCCTTTTTTCTCTGTCATATTTTTTTTTTTTTTCAAATTATGAAAAAACTAAGCTAGCATTTAAAAGGAGGAGATTTTACGTACCTACGAACAGCAACCTAACACCTTACTAAAATTATTACAAGAACAAGTAACATTTGATACTCTGACACTGGTTTTTAAAACTACATCTCTGTAATGCCCCTGTAGTGTCTGATGTTTCTGAACAGCTGTTCTGTGATTCTGCTTTGTGGCTAATTGGTCTGTCTTACTGATGCTGTTTGCTTACCTGTGGTTACAAGCTCAGAGGACTGAGACACAGAGAGTAAGTGTTTGTAAATGCAAGACTATAAACTTCAGAGCTTAACAAGAACAAGTATGGCCAAGAGGATCCGTTCTCTTTGGTCTATATTCTTTGATGGATTTAAATATTAGCTTCTGAAGCCTTCCACTGCCTCCAACCTTTTCATCAGATGTCATAGGGACTGCCTGCTGATTCAGGAATACACAGCCACCTGAAGCCCACGCAGCTGCAATTCACTACCTCTGAAGTCCTACTGATTTTGTCTTCATAATGAGAAGTTCCTGGGTCATCTCAAGGAAAATGTCTGAGTCCTTTTAGTCCACCTATTTACTGCACGCTCTCTTTCCTTCTATCAGAATGAGGAATCTCACCAGAAGACACATTGAAAATCCTTTCCAGGGTTTCAGGCCAGGTTTCTGACAGCAGTGTGCGACAGCTCTCCTGAGACCAGTAGCTCATGGTGTGGCCCATATGGGAGAGATTCAGTTATCACCCACTCCAGACAAATATTCCTTTTATGACTCCTGAAACATGAGCACTCAAAACAGAGCATGCCATTGCTGTAGAGGTGTATCCTTATCCTCTTGGGATATTTTTAAAGTATCCAGTCAGCTGGAGCACTTATTAAAGGGTCCCAACACCCCACTTTATAGATGTGCCTTTCCTTTGAGGGAGAAATGATTTTCTGTTTACTCCATCTTGAAGACACCCTGAACTAAAGCCAAATTAGGATAAATACATGTACTGTTTACAAATATTTATTTATAACATCAAAAAATGTGTATCTTTGAAAGACATTATAAGGAAATAAAATGGAAATAACTACTACATTTCCCTATGTGAAGTCTAAATCTGAGGCATTTCCTCCCCTTACACCCAGGTGTAGAGGTCCTCCTGTTCACTCCTTCTCAGGCTATCTTCCTCAAGATGAATATTTTCCAGGAGAAGCATATTCCTTTATGTAGCTAACCCCATTTCTGGAGTCCTCCAGAGTATCTGAAGAAACTTCAGTATTTCCCCTAAAATTTTTTGGTTCTTTTTGTCCACTTCTCTCCATCCCTCCTCTTGGAGGTCGGTTCCTCGTTCTGAAGAGGATTTTCAGCATTTTAGGTGCACACTACTGCACATACATGAGAATGAGAAATGCAAGTAGCTGAGTACCTCCTTATTCCATTTCTTTAAAGAAAACTGTTCCTGCACAAAAGCCCATATGTGCATGTTAATTACCATGTACACCTGTGGAAAATCTACTCAGAACTGTGTTCCATGCAAATTGCAAGCACACAAGAAAAAATAAAGTTAGGAATAAGTAAAGTCAAGAGGAGAAAAGGAAAAAAGCCAGATTTCTCACTTACTCTTGCCAGATCAGTCTAAGAAAGCTCTGTCAGCAATTACTAATAATCCAAGTTAATATTACACAAATATCACTTAAGTATGAAACACAAGATAAACATAAGGGCAGAGATACTCCAAACCACTCCATTTTGGTGCTCTGTTGTAATAGGTGGATCTACTCTAAGGCTTCATGGTAACTTTGGAAACCTCAGCCAAAAAGATAGCACAGTTTATTTTACTTTAAGCCATCATGAATATGTTTAATGATGAATGAAATCTAATCTTCCAAGACAAGCATAGTATGAAAACATCCAGGTATAAGAAGAGGGAGCAATTTATAAATTTAAAAACCAGAGTAATTCAACTAAATGCAGGACAGAGAAACATACTATGAAGAAGAGCTGAGCTATAAAATTTTCATAACATTCAGAGAGATCCTCATGCCACCTATAAAATTGAGAAAACACTCCAGTTCATGATGGGTACTTAGCACCAGGCATAATAGAAAGATTTTGCAGTCTTGTCATCTGGTGAAACTGGCCTGAAAATTCCTTTAAAAAGTAAAACAGGAGTCTTAACACAATCTACATGTTAGTAAAGTACCACTTGTAGTAAACTGACACTTGGTCTAATTCTGCAAGATACAGTATCTTACAATAAGCTGCAGCACTTCCGTTTTAACAAAAATGTCACATTTCACCATTCTGCACAGAAATGCAGAAGGAGGAGCATATCAGAATAGGACTGGTATGAACAAACACACACAATGAAGCAGCAAAAGGAAAGAGGATAGCTAGAGTGTTAGTGCTCGCCCTTAAACCTGAGGGACATGGATTTGTTCTGTGTCAGATTGCATGCTTTGAAATTACTTTGACGGCTTCAGTTTTACTCCCACTGGGATTTAACCACCTCATCAGATCCAGACCAGTTCATCTCCTTCAGCTCAGCAGTGGAATAGTAATATTGCTCCTGTTACGCTGTGTGTAAGACAAACACGAGAGCTGTTTAGATGGCTCTCGTTTGAAATACTCAGTCGATGTTTCCTGTTTCAAAGAGGCTGTGTTAACTGAGCCATGGGAAAGGCCAAGCCTGGAATAGTGGGGATGCTGCAAAGAAAGCATCAAGAACTGTAACCTGGAACTACTACTGAGACATGAAGCAAAACGGTAGCACAAGCAGTTTGGTAGATCACAAGTATTTGTACTCCAGTGCATCAGATGCATGAAGAGTTTAGAAGCAAATATTAAAGGTAGGATTAAGAAAGGTACCTGAAGAACTGCAAACATACCTAGTTGGTGCTTGAGAGTCTCTAATGAGATGAAGAGGAACTTTCCAGAAGACAGGTTCCCTCAAACTCCTCTGAAATAAAAGGTACCAATCACCACCAGACCCACAGGTGCCAGACTAGCAATGCCACTGGTCTGGCTGAGCAAAGCCTGGTAAAGAGAAGCTCCTACCTGGACAGTCACACAAGGAGTGGAGTGCCTCAGCAGCATCTGAATTCTCACTCCCTAGAACAAAACAATTTACAAGGCATCGTTTAGCGTTACAGAGAATCAAGACTAAAAATAATTCTATTTCCTTTCAGGGAGTGAATAAAAATCTCTAAGCAACCCATCAATTTCAAGACAGAGAAAAAAGTCTCTTAACTTTGCATTTACAAACTATGCATGATTTGAATGTGAAGAAATGACCAGGAATTCTTTTGCCTGTAGCACAGTTAGTTTCCCCCATACAGGCATAAATGATACTCATCAATAGAAATGTGATATTTCTGAATATAAAAAAAACATAAACTGCGCTTACTAGGTCTCCTCTGGTTCCCATTTAATTTCTTTTGTCTAATGTAAACTCACTGGGCTATGACTAACAGCTAACATATAATTTCTAATTGTATGGCATTATGTTATGTTAGTACAAAAACATTATCAGAGCCAAGAGAGAGACAGAAGCATATCGTTCAGTCTTACTGAGAGTAGACAGGAGTGGAAAAATACCATCAGCATCAAGTACATTTGTCAAGGAAGCAGATTAAAAGCCAGCTTTAATGGGAAAAAATTCTCCCCACATTTCACTTTCCTACTTTTTAGATGATAGAACTGTTATATAAACAAACCAAAATATGTTCACCTTTACAAGGGCTTATGGAAAAGCAATTGGATGATATAGGACATTACTATTTTATTCTTTGGAAGATGTTCTGTATATTTCTACAGAAATGGCCTAAAGCTTTACAGAGATATAAAGCCTGAAGCCACGTGATTAGCCACAGAATCCATTCTTGTTGCAGAATTATGTTCAGATTTACATTTGAAAGAATTATGAGCCAGAGTCTCTGAAAAAAAAAAAAAAAAAAAAAAATCTGATTTACACCCTGTAGAGATTTCCCTCCCTGGGGAATAAACCAAAGGAACATAAATCAAGAGTAAGGCCATGTAGAAGTATATTCCTGAGCCTGCAGATAGTCTGTAACAATAGCTGCAAGAATTGTGATCAGCCCATATTCTCTCAATGTGCTAATCATGAGGTTCAAAAATTGATAAATTAAAAGGCAAATGTGATGGACAGTTTTGTTTGTTTACAGCTGGCTGTACGTGATGTTCCTCAGAAACAGCTGGGGCTGGTCAGCAGCTTGTCCCGTGCAGACCCTGCCAGGAGAAACCCTCTCACCAGCACAGGAGATCGCTGCAGCCCCCTCGGTGACTGAGGGTGCTCAGGCCCTGTAGCCCGGAGAGGGATGGACGGAGAGAATGAGACCCACCAGCAAGCAGGAGCCTGTGCACAAGCAAGGACAGCAATAAAGCTGAGAGGAGCAGGGAAAGATGCACAATGGGGTCCTCAAAGGGGGACGGATGGAATTCATTCTTCTGTGTCCTTAAAAAGGACTGCATTGAGCTGCTTGTCACACAGAAAGCCAAGGGACTGCTGAAATCAGAGCAAACCCGAAAGAGAGTATCTATCCACATTAGAAGGGAAGGAGAAGGGTATATTATGTCCTTGTTTTGGAGGACAGCATAAATTGCTGTCCAATTCAAATTTGTTGATCTGAATTTTTGCTGTTCTAAAGCATCTATACATTGTCTTAGTTTGCAGTCCAATAAAACACAGCTTTTGCAATTTAAAATCTTCTTCTGAAGAGCTCACTTCAAGGAAGAGGTACAGAGAGATCACCTGAAAGCTCTGGCAAGCCTGGGGTCCTGTTCAAGTAATATGCATGAACTATAACTGCTATATTGCTATTTACTTCAGATTAAGTTTCATGAAAACTCTCACTGTTTGATCTACTGACAGCACAAATAGTCTGTTTAGCCTGTAACCCATGTAAAGCATCTGGTAGAAACACAGGAGCTAGGAAGACACTGGGCAGAGAGTTGCAGTGGTATGTTAGGAATATTGGGTTTGCTTCCAGCTCTCAGGAGAGCCACCCCACAAGCAAGTCACCCCATGTTCCTATGCATATGCCTCCCTTCTCATATAGCATATCAGTCCCATTCATTAAAACTACAAGCTCTTCAGGACAACATTTGTGTCTTGTTATATATTTGTTCAGGGCTTAATATAAGAAAGCTCTTATCTCAGCCAGGGAATCCTTACATTAGCAGAGTGCAAACACTGGGCTCACGCCGTCCCTCTGCACAGACTGAACATCATCCCCAAACCTGTACAATCCTACTGTATGAAAAAAAGATTACAGTTTCCCCATGATTTTTTTCAGCCAGGAATCCCACAATTAACCAAAAAGAAAAGAAATCCTAAAACTCCATTCAACTGACCTTTAATGTCATTGTCACCCAGCGTGCACCTGGCAGCACCCAATCAAAATCTTCCAGGGCACTATAACCTTGATACTATTGACCAGCATTGCTCTGATTTAAATTTCAAACAGCCTGCAATTTTGATTCCTCTTTCCCCTAGCTCTGAAAGCAAACATTATGGATTTTATAGGGAAGAAGGCCCTGGCCACACACTTGATTTGCACAAACTTCGCATACGTGAAAAGGCAGTCAATACAAACAGAATTAATTTTAATTAACCTTAATATGCTGATGAAAATAGTAGGGAGTTTTCATGAACAAATAAGTAGAGCCACATACACAAAAATATCTGCTTTGCTAATTACACATGCACATATCCAATAATACAGTCATGGTTAATTATAGTACTTGTTTCCGAACTTACATTTTTACAATCAAGCTGAGGCACTACTTCAGTCAATAAGCACGTGTCCTTTTTTTTGGTTAGGCAGAGTAGAATCCGGCACTGAGACTTTGATTAGCAGCATTGTCAAAGATCTGCAACTCTCTATCTCATCAGGTCTCCAGTGCCTGTTGGGGATGGGAAGAAACTTACTATGATTCCCCAGGCCAGAAAATCCACTGGAAGAATTGCTCCTGGATCACAGGCACAAGTGCAGCCGCTCCAAGAAGGCCAAGGAGCCCAGATCATTTACACAAAATCAGAAGCAACTATTCAAAACCGTGGTCACACTGATATAAAAACAGTGAAGAGGCAATCAAGAAACCAGTCTATGAAACTGCTTTATGCAAATAGAAGACAAATACCACCAAGTGAATTGAGATTTCTATTACTCAATTTAAGCTTAGGTAGACATCCAGATTTAGTGAATATCTAGTCCACAATCTCTTAACAGATGTGCTCCAAGAGAAGAGGGCACTTCTGAAGAGGGCATCATAACAGGGTCATTTTCCTGTTCATTGTTGCAAAAAGTTCAAGCCAAACCAGACATCTAAACACGAACAGGCTTGAGGTCCCTCACTCTTTTAAAGAACCAAAGCCAAGTCATTTCAACTAGCTGCTTTCAAATGTGCCTCTGCATCCATGAGGAACAACTTTCTGTACTGCCTCTAAGGCTTACCTGGGCCCAGCTAGCAGAATCTAAACCGAAGCTTGTATGGAGAGGTTGAAAGAGGCAAGCACTTGGAAGAATAAAGCTCTTCTGCCACTTTTTTTGGAAACATGTAGAGCCTGATTCTGAAAACTCGCTGTGAAAAATCTGTATATTGGCCAAATTTCTAGCTATGGCTATTTTTGGGGTATTTCTCAAAAGCAGAATACAGGAAGCGGGGGGGAGAAAAGCAAGCACTTTCTTTGCTTTTCTCAGCACTCTTATCTTCCTTACCAGCCCAGCAAACACATGCTGCACAAAGAAAGCAAGTGCAAGGCACAAAACCAGGTATTTAATAATGTTTGTTCACTTAGAAGAAAAATATTTGATTCAAGAATAATAAGAGTTATGCCCTGAAAATCATGAGATTTGGGATTCCCTCTCTTCCTATTTTTTTTAAATGTTCCAGGGTGCTTTTGAATTATATTTCTACATTTGAGAGCCTGCAGGCTAGGAATTTATTTAAGCTAAGTATCTCATTAATAACATGAATCCAGGACCTGGGTTTTAAAGAAAATATACAGGTATTGCTAAATTTAGTCATGACAACTGGAAACAGTGCATAAAATATCAATATCTAGCTAATGGACCCAGAATGATTACTGGGTAATGAGCTGAACCACCCAACAATAATGGAAAAAACAGATCAGAAGAAATGTTTCTTTTTTAACATGGCCACTAAGAATTACACCAAGTTACTCGGAGTCACATCCTGTTTATTTAAGTGAGGGCAGACAGGGCCTAATTCTGAAGTCGCAAGCAGTACTTTCCAAGTAGGGAAATGATTGGTGATAGACCTTGGTTTGCACCTATATAACCAATACAGAATAGTGCTGTAGTTAAGGCAAATATGATGTAGTCTTAAGACTGTAAACCTAACCACTATTTAACCACTTCGTAGGATAATTATAAATAATGCTATTGATAGTTACGGTTTCATCATGTCCAAAATCTAGGTGGTGTTAGAGTTAGGCTGTTAAAATTCTAGCAACTGAGGATAGACAAGCATGTTATAAATTGCATTTGGAAAAGCTTCAAAACAAGCTGGTGCCAAGCAGCAACAGACTGAAATCCCCTTCTTGCAACACCTTCTTCGAGTTCAGAACACATCTGACATATTTCAAGTATATTTTCTTTAGACGGATTACCTGACCTGTACAAACGCTGCCGCCACTTGCCCTCCCTAAAATTATCAGCTAAACTTGGAAACGGCACTGCAAAATTCAGACTAAAAGATGCAAATAATTGTGCCTTCAGTAGTCTGCTTGATGCTGAAATGCAGTACTACAAATTGACTTTTCTGCAGAATTTTGATGCAGAAGTTCATGGGCACAAATGTGGAGAGCACATTCTAGTCCCTGCAGCAATGTTTCCCTCTATTTTATACCTTAATAAATGCATTATGAAAATAAACGTTTACCTGGCGGTTGTCCTTAATGGAGGTTCTCTCCTTTTAAACTGATGGAGAACTTTAAAGAAAAAAAGCACAGGGGGATGTACACCAGTGCAAGTTTGGAGTTTAATGAACAAAGCCACTTCCTCCCTCTCAAAGGCAGAGAGAGACAGAGAAGGAGATGAAAGCTCTTGTTTCATTTTATGTGCAAAACAGAAGAGTCATCTCCCATGGACATGCTAATGAAACATTGATTTGCTGGGGTGACGTTTGTTACCACAGGGCTCTCCACCTTGGACTTCCAGGAGAAATGATTCACAATTAATTAACTGCTTTCACAGATTATCTGCAATCTAACTTGGGCTCAACCCCACTTTGTGATAATGTTTGTTTTGTTAGTAATATGCAGATCAATTAATATATATACACAAACATATATCTGAAGATGTATTCCAAGTTTTTATATACATGCATGCACATGCAAACATATAATGCATTATATAATATATATAAATATAAAATGTATATATACATCGAATGCATATATATTTGTAGCCAAAGTATTCCCTTGCTGTAAACGCAGAGTTTTCTGCCATCAGCTCAGCACTCCCATGGGAGAACTCAACAAACTCCCAACATTTCAGGACTAACCCTGACTAACCCATGCCCTTTTTGTCACAGGTTAATATCAAACTAACAAACAGGTTAATATCAAACTAACACCCTGTTACATGTTAACAAGCACTGCTCCCCACTGTCCTAACCACCACTTTAATGGGTTTTCTCAGGCACAGAGAGGAGACTGGCACTCTTGTCTCACCATTATAATAATAATTTTAAAAGGTAGCTGCTCTTCAAGGGGAACGGAGCGATAAACATGAAAATAAAAGATACTTGGATTTTTGTTTGTTTTCAGAAAAGAGAGGGGGGAAAAAACTAACTGCCAAATTCTCTTTCAGTTCAAAAGAACGAAATAGACACACAAACCACAAATTGTCTTGCTATATATGTACTACATGGCAGAGGCATGTGAAACACCACACCTCCCACATCTCATGTTTGTCCTGTGCCCACCAGAGGCTCAATCCAGTATCACAGCCCCCTTCATCAAAGGGACTTTGATTCACCTACGTTGAATTCTACCACAAAGATGGTTTTCCCCACACTTGTGGGAACCCTTATGTAAAGTTTACATTTACCAAGGGATCAAAATAGAGCAGCAGGACAGCTTCGTAACTGGTTCGTTAGTCAATATTTAAAATGGCAAAGAAAGTAGCTCAGAAGAACAACAAATACTACATTCCTAATGGGAGTTGCTGTAAGTGCTAGTTAAAGCTTATCTTCCCTTAAAAGCCGTGAGGAAATTAAGGAAAGAAATTCTGTGGAAATTAAGGAAAGAAATTCTGTCTTTCTAAACTTCCTTGTTCTGGATGAAAAACAGTTGCTTGGGAAACAAGAAAAATAGGTGGATTCTTTCTATAAGCAAAGAATTCAATTTTCAGGAATGGGAATTCCAAAAGGTTCCACAGAAGTGAGTATTTCTTTCTTGTTTAGGTAAGAAAAAACAAGAAAAAAAACTACTTTTCCTTAAAAACCTAAGAGTTTAGGCTCTCTGTTTAAAGCCCTTTAACAGGGCCTTAAAAGCTGTGTTAGATTTAAATTTTACTTTAAGGGATTTAATCCAGTCTCACAGCGACTTCAGCATTTTCATTCCAGGATGCACATAAGAATTATGAATATGATAAGAAATAATTCTGTTGAATATTTTGATTTACAATAAAACTAAAATTGCTTTTAAGTAAACTCTGGAAGATCAAAGGCCTATGGAGCAGTAACACCATAAATAATATTCAACCTACTATTCTTTGAAGATTTTAATTTGAAATAAATCTCTAACTGTACACACACACACACACACACACACATATTCTCCCACTCCTTCCTCCATGAATACCATTAACATGAATTTCAAGCAGGGCTTACCTTCACAACAGCTATTATTGACATGGAGTAGATGATCAATACAGAACAGACTGGAAGCTCATTTTCAGAAAATGATAAAAGTTCAAACCCCAGAGGGCTTAGATGATTTACAGCAAAGGTTAAAACTATGCATTCTACTTTTCTCAAAAACAAGGGTTTTCCAGATGCTTCCAAGCATTTTTTTAATTAATGCTTTTAAATTTAAATACAAATTAATTTTCTTTCTTAACATTCATAGTTAAGAGCAGAAATTAAGTTTGCTGAGAGTTAGCATCTATAAAGCAAGCAGTATATCCTAGCACATGAGATTCTTTGTACGACAGGTGCAAGAATCACGAAACTGGGCCTTACTGGGACCTACTCTGCATCTCCCACATAAACCCACGCACCAGGTTGTCCTATTCCATTCGTTCCAGGCTGCCACCATCCTGCACTGGCACTCAGATTGATCCTGGCTCCCTCCCCGTGAGGATACTGGAAAGTGGTGAGATGGAACTGAGGGCCATCAGCCTTCCCATCTGAGATCCCATTTCAAAGAGTTCACAAGCTTATGATGAGACAAGAGAGACAATTTGATATGTTCAGTAACCATGAAGTACCTAAAGACAACAAGGAAAATGGCACCCATCAACTTCATATAGAGCTGGGGACGTGCAGTACTGCCAACCCAGACTAGCAAGAGAAAAGGTCAAACGAATGGAAAAGGCACCTCCTCCAATGAAACAACGCAGATCAGCGACAGTAACAGACCTCCCCATGAGCAACATGCATGTCCCTTTCCAGTTCATTACAACTTCGACCCACCCTCATCTTCTTTCTTCAAGGCATCTCTCCTCTGAGTAGGAGGCAGCAGCAGCAGCAGTTAAACACTGCTTTCCTTCCCAGGTCATCATCAGTAACGAGCAGCCTCACTAATGAAGTGCTCTAGCTAAAATAATAAAGGAAGGACCAGTATAGAGTTCCTGTGAGTCCTGGCTCAGTCCAAACCCTAATGTTGATGTTATTATATAAAAGTACCACAGAGTACGTAGGGCAACCCCATGTCTATCACAGCAGCTAGAGCCATTTCATACTGTGTGCTTTTAATTACTTCATTGACACCCCTGGACTTGATAACTGCCTGAATTTTCCTGTCAACACTTTGGTCCTTGATTTTCTTCATTAAATCACAGTTTCAAATTACTTTTTTTCTCCACCCCCACCCCAACTTTTTTTGGCTTTTAATTCTTTGAATGCCCCACGCTGTTTTAAATTACATGCTCATTTCAGAATATGCAGACTATTTATCTAGGAAGCAAATTTCAGAGTCATCTGAAATTAATTTCCCAACCCCAAAGTTCCTGGGTACCAGCTTCCAATTCAGCCATGGAATTTCCTGATGGCGCTGCGTGGTTCAGGTTTCTCTGCACCTCCAGAGCTGCCCCACCAGCTTCAAGGCTGTGACATGTGCTCCCTCCTGCTTCTGTTACTTTTCTACGGACTTTTTCAACAGCAAAATAAAATCTACCTTAATTAATTTGTAGATATTAGTAATAAAGTAGGCCATATAATTCTTAACGTTGAACCCATGTCTTAAGATGTGAAAATGTTTCAAACAGCTAATGGGTACACAGCACTGGGCATACAACTCAGCCTGGAATGTTCTTATTAATCATTACGCCAAGTATATTAACAGACACTAGCTTCCCTATATATACAGCAACGTAATTATTATCAGTTACCCCTGGACTTCACGCGTCTGGACTTCGGGCACCTCTAACTTTAGGGCTGTGGGGAAAATTAAAATCGTTTCAAACATGCCAAACAAAAAAATTAAAACCTTCTGCCATTAAAAATCTTAAAATTTTATTTTGCATGTCTGTAAAGACTCTAATCTGATGGGAAAATTTGAAATTCCCTGTTGTTTTGTTAAGTATATCAAAACAAGTTTCAAGTGTAAGAGAGGTTATGGCTTGTTTCAATGGTCACATTTTTTTCAGGAAAAATTATTTTTCCTTAAAATTATTTGTTCATGTTAAATCAATTGTGACATTAAGTTTAACATGTTTCTCATTTGAAGATGGACACTTTTCCAAAAATGCCATAATTGGTTTTTTTGGGAAAAAAGCTTAATAACATACTTTCCCTCAAAAGCTTGTAAGACTTTTGGAACAGTTTCTACCTATAACTTGTTGGAGAACTAAAAGTTATTTTAGAAGTGAGGATAGGGAATACAATGATTTTGCAATATCAAACCAATGTTTACATTTTTATTTCCTGGTATTTTTCTATGACTGAAAACAGGTTTTATATTTGTAACCAAAAAGCAAAGTTTTCCTACAAACTTAATTACTGCAGTTTCAGTATTTTATGTAAGGAAAATACTGTAACCTGCTCCTGAAGTTACTTTGGTACTCTTAAAAAAAAAAAAAAAGTTACACTATAGCCCTTTAAACAAGGGGCTTTTATACATCTAAGACTGAAGCATCTCTTACATAAAAACTCCCAAGAGTCATCTGATCACAGATGACAGTTGAAATCAATCATGTCATGTTACAGGATATTTATCAGTAATCTGGTGTTAGCTGTTTGATCCACACCTGCCAGTGGAAAGTGGACCGCTCCATTTAATACTGCTATAACCACCCGTAAAGAAAGCCTCTGGAGCCCAGAAATTCCCCATCCCCTTTCACTGGCAGGAATTCACGGAAATGAAAAAAAAACAACCCCAAAACTTTTTGGGTTGGGTTTTTTGTTTCCTTATTTGGTTTTGGGTTTTTTACGACTTGCCTTCAAGCACCGGCAGGCACAGAAGCTAGCCCATCCTCAGCTGGCACATACCCCATTGCTACAGAGGCGTCCGAGGACTCACTGTGGGGCAGGAGGTGGAGATCCCCCCTGCATCAGAGCAACCTGCTCAACAGCCCCTGCGGGCAGAGGTGGTCTGACAGCACCCAGCCCCCACCCCACAGCCTTCTCTCCCTTCTTCCAGAGGAGTCCCCATAAAAAATAGGTGAATGGAAGTGATGATGCTGATCTCCAGCTTGTCAGCACTGCTGTCTTGAGTACAACAGCTGCAGAAAGTGGATCGCCAGACTTCCCAAATGTGTCGTTTACCTCTCAGTACCCTGCCCCATGCACACCATGCTGCCCAGCTGTAGTGGTGGATCCTCACACTATAGCTAGAAATACTGGTATTTTGAGGTGAATAGCAGAAACCTGGAAACCCCAGTCTCAGACTACGCAGGGAAATGAGTGGCAAGATAATCATTATGGATGAGAGCGCAGTAACAGAAAGGAAACATATGTCCAACCGCATATTCCAAGGGAGACAAAGTTACTCAAAGACCTAATAACAGTATTTCCCCACAGATAAAATAATTTAGTTGAGCTACGCTACCATAAGAGGGTTTTTTTGTTTGTGTGGGATTGTTATTTGCTTGTTTTAAGTCAGACAGCAAAGGCATTCAGACTGTACTCTTTGATCTCAGCTCTAAAAGGATTTCTATCTGTGAAAATTTCCTGCTATAAAAGGCAGAGTCTGAACCCAAAGAAGCCATACTGGCAAAAGCTGTCAAAGGGTCTTGTTAGCACACTGTGAAAAGTTTGCACTAGATTTAAAGTGCAGGTATTCCAGCTCAGAATTAGGTCCACATTTCATGCAGTCTTCTACAGGGCAAAAAAAAAAAATCATGACAACACTTTCATGACAATATTTTAAGCAAACAAAACCAGAAGACTTAAAAGCTTGGGTTTCTATTTTTAAGAAACCAAAAAGAACCATGTTTAGGGGAGACCAGTTTGCAAATTGGCACAGAAGCCAAGGGAGGCTCCAAAAAAACCTCTCCATAAAGCTGAGCTGAAGTCCACCATTTCAAAGCTGAGTCCTTCGGACTGCTGAACACAGTAACACTGTGAAACTAACAGCAGCTCTGCTTTGCCATCAGCACATTGATAAAACTATAATGAAGAAAACATTGGAAGAAGAGATACATATCATTCTCCCTTAAACTGTTTCCATTAGATTTATTTAAACAAACTGAAATTTCACCCCGCCAGCTGCATATTCAGTTGCGGTGGCAGCCCAGGCATGTACAGTTTGGCTTCTTGAGGGTGACTTTTTTGTGGTAAACACTGCCTACCATTTGAAGGATCCACCACTTACACTTGACAAAGGTGGGCTGTGGGATGAAACAGAACAGACAGAAAACTCATGATGCTCTGGTGTAAAAGCTAGAGGCCAGGCAGACTGGCATCAGCTGACAAGAACAGCAGCAGGCACGTATGGTTAGCTGTCTAAATTCCACACTAAAATATCCTGAAGGAAAAAAGAAGGAAATAAATTCAATTAAAACAACATTTTGGTAGTCATCTCCGAGTACTTTGAACAGCTGGAGCTCCTAAACACATCCCTGTCCCTACAGAAGGACTGAAAAACCGCAATTTAAAGAAAAATACACTGTACCTAATAACTGTGGATTGGAGGGGGGGGGGTGTGCAGAAATCCATATGTCCACCTTGACCTCCAGGTGAACAAAAACCTGATTTAGATCTCCACATGTTTTACATCTTCCAAGTCCCAGGTATTTCTGTATGGGTTTTTTTGGAGGAAGGGAAGAATTCCTAAACCATTTTTTTAATATTTAAACTTCTTCCCATTACCATTTTCATAAACAGAGGTTAGAAGCAGGGAAGGGCAGAGAATCTTCAAATGTTTCTAAAGTCTTTAAGTGCTAACACTAATGCCTGCCGCAATGGAGAAAAAAAACACTACCAGCTTCCAGGGGTTTTGGTATCAGTGATCACTTCTTTCTCTGCCATAAGGCTGATCCTGAAAGGTCCCGAACAGATCCTGCAGAGGCAGGAGTCCCACTGCACTAAATTAAGAGTATGTGGCAAACTTAATGAAACATTTAACACCTCAAAAGCCTCAGCTTTTCAAGAAAATTAGGTACATTGTAGCACATGTACAGTAGGGTCATTACTATGTTCCCCTTGATGAATGCAACTGGACCACGTAAAACCCAAAAGATCATCTTTACATCCAGTTCATTTACATCATATACATTCATCCTAGCAGGACACAGTAGCTCATACACGTCAGTGGCTAAACCACCTACACTGCTCCTGGATCAGAACTGGCTCCCAGTCAGCTGGTGCAAATGAAGCACAGGTTGGGAAGTTCAAACCTCTCCTTCCCTTCAATTAGAGATACCCTACAGCAATTATTACCTCCTAAAGAACAAGGTAAATTTGCCCTGAAGTTTTTTCTTCCAACTATTACTACTTGAAAAGATAAAAGACTCAGCTGAGTGAATGAAGCAAAACTAAGGGCATTGATAAAAATCTGTACTCAAGCAGTCACTCATGTGTAAACACTGCAAATAAACAGCTGACATAATGCAACAACTGATTTGCAGGATTCCATGCTTCACAGCTGCATTTAATATTTCAAGAGCAATGTTAAACCCAGATTAATGAAGACAACCATCCATTTCCCCTCCACAACAAAATCCCCATGCAACTAATTAGAAAAAACAAAAAACATTTTTCCAAAACTTAAACTCCCAACACCAAGAATACAGAGAAAGTAAATACTTCCACAGTCATCCAGAAGCAAGTCAGTGGCACTAAAATTGCGGATATTTTGATTCCTTGACTTGAGCATGGATGAGAAAAGCCAGTAAATCAACACACACTCACCCTGTTGCTAAATCAAAGGTTCAGGGTTAGCACTAGAAGGGCAGGCTGGGGTTCTGTCATACTCAGGCAGGGAAACTGCAGCAGCCATCCCAGAGTCAGCCAGGACAGACAGACATCAGACAACCCTGCCACCACCATTCCCACAGTGGGGACAGAGGGTCAAGCAACTTGCTTTTAAGATGTGACTATGTTCTAGCCCAGAGAAGATGGAGAGCCACATATCTCAACTATGTATGCATCTACCTCTTGCTATAGGAGGAAATAAAAATAAATGTTGGAAATATTTTCTGAAAATACCTCAGAGTGAACCAGACTAGTAAATCGGTCTGTCCACAAGATGCTGACCTTCGTTTTGGGACTGTAAAGGAAGTTATTAGTACAAACACACCATTAGGAAACACCGTCATGCAACTGGCATCACTTCATGGACATCTCAGTTGTTAAAGCAAGAATCAGCTTGTTCAAAATTTCTCCAGTCTTAGCTTTGGAAAAATCCATACTTCTCTTCATGTTCTTACTCTCCACACGTGGACTTAGAGAAGAAGATACTTTATACCTCATGTTCTCCTTCCTTTCTCTCTCTCACTTTCTTCCAAGCCACCTCCCCCAAAGCAGCACTTACTGCAGTGACAAATGAAGCAATAATAAGGTTAGTCATTTAACTCCTTGCATCCTACTTAAAAATCACCCTAATTACTGTGTAATGGGTCCACAGAGGCAGAAGAGTCTGGGTGAAATCTACCCGGAGGGCACCGGTATAGTTCATCTGTCCATTCCCTAATAGCACTCTAAAGTTCACCCTTATAAACATGTCACCTAGTCTATAATTAAGTGACTGGTCATTAGGTAACATATGTGGTACCTGTGGGTCACATATCAGTCAGCTGGTGATGGATGTTTATCCAATAGCTGTGCCGAAGCAGCTCCATAGCTCTGTCACCACGGCATTACTCTCAATGCACAGCACACTCACAGAAGAGTTTGTGTAGGTGGGGTTTTTTAAGCAATAAACTCTATGTTTGTGAAGGGTGAGAAACTGAGGGGAGGAGGGAGTGGAAGGGCTGTCACAGTTCAGTCTTCATCCCAGCAGCATGATAAAAAGCAGAGTTTTTCCTTTATATTCTGCAAGCATACTGGTTCCTAAAGCACTCTTCGTCTTTGCTGACAGGTGACTTTCCCATTCGCACTCAATATGAGTCAAGATTGCTAATTACTACACTTTTATAAACTGCAAGAGGACATCCTCAATTCCTGCTCATATTTTTTTTTTTAAAATAAAATTAAAAAATATCAAATTATGCTTTTTAAATCCTTCAGCTGTCATAGATGTACAAGGCTGTGATGGACAGGGGAGAAAAACATAAGCCAAATCTATCCTTGATTTTTCCAGGAAACGAATATTCTAGAAGGGACGTCTGAACAAACTCCCGAGTAACTGAATGAACTACACACCCAGGCCGATCCAGCCATTCATCAATGTGGGCACACATACAGAGAAATAACAGGCAGTTTCATTGCAAGTCCCTTCCTCCCCTCACTCTGCACAACATGAAGGACTTGATCAAAGAAGCTATCAGAACAAGAGCAGGACATTCAACTTTCTCCCTCAGACTGCACAAAAGTGATGGGTTTCAGCAGCTTTTGTTGCCCCCAAGAGACAGAAAATGACAGATCACGTGCTGTCTTGAAGTTCAGACTGGAGTCCTAGAAATCCTGACACTCATACTTCTTACAAAATTATCCAGTTGTTTTACAATTTAGTTCTCTGAACTGGCAAGAAAACAAAAATTAATTTCCTTGAGGAAGGCCCACAGAGGCAGTACCCTGTAGTGAAAAAAATTTTGCAACTGATTTTATCAGGGTACAAGAAAACTGTAACACTGCAAATACCATTTTCATGGAATTTACTTTTACCTTCTGCATTCCTGAATGCAGTAATTCAGTGAAGAGCTGGACCACACTGATTTCCAGATGGTAAATGAGATTTGA
This sequence comes from Athene noctua, assembly GCF_965140245.1. Lineage (NCBI taxonomy): Eukaryota > Metazoa > Chordata > Aves > Strigiformes > Strigidae > Athene > Athene noctua. The sequence goes on along the minus strand of NC_134052.1, from coordinate 4,733,327 downwards.
GCTAAGTAAGTAAATTATAAAGGAAAGGAAAAAAAAAAATTCTCATGCCCACAATGTTTAAAGGTTTATGATTGCTAGTTATTATCTCCAAGGAGGGTGCCCAAAGCCATGACATTATGGCCAACAAAACAAGACCTTGAAATCAGCCCTCTGACCCCAACTGTTGAAATGCGCCTTAACCACTACACTTATTAACCTCCCATGACGTCTCTTCTGGCAACACACCTCTGTTTGAAGTTCACAGTAAACCACTTAGGCTGCCCACAGTTTTGGTAACACAGGAAGCGGAAGATTTGGCAAAAGTATTACACTGGCCACTTAATTCCAAGAACAGATTTCTAAGACCCAGAAGAGGCATATGCCCATCAATTACTAATTTACCCCATTGCATTTAGAGATACAATTAGATGTAATTGTGGAAAAAAAAAAAAAAATCATTATTTGCAATGTGGAGCAAAACAATGCATTTTGACTCAAATCACATTGGAAAGATAGCAGTAATGCACAAATTCTGCCCCCCAGAGAATTTGATTGCTGTAAAGTCTGCAGTCTAGGAAGGGATGAAGTCTAAAGAAATGCATTCTTCCAAACATTTTGTAGAGAGAATGCTTGCCCCTCTGGCTAAAATGAGAATTTATAGACTGAGACAGGGACTCCTCTCAAGACTATCCACCTCTCGTGTTCTTACTGGACCTCAGTAACTTTCTTCATAACCATTTCCATCAGTTTCTCCTGTTTTGATACCAAGAAAACATCATGCGGCATTTGTACTCTCAAGTTTTGCGTATTTTACTAAATTCTCAGGTTCTTTAGTCAAAGACAAGATGAGCAACCTTGAACAATATCTACAAACATGATCTGTGGTTTTAATATAGAGCTCATGAAATACACGGATTAAAGTTGCTGTCTAAAGAAGGCTTGTACATAGATTGCTTCTTCCTGGCCTGTTGTTCTATATTATGTCAATACCATAATTTGAAATACAAATTTGAAAACAGCAAAGATGACTCTTACATTTCAAGCTATCCAGTAAAGAACTCAACTCATTTTACTTGGGGGTCTTTTACTCTACAAGGCACCTCTAGATCGAGTATCAATCACCCTGTGATGGATAAGCATCCCATACCAGGGTCATTCGTACCTCCACTGCTTATTGAACTGCAACACCTCATCCTCATTGAATACTGACGGCTGATCTATATGATTCAGGTCCAATCAGAGCAGTGATTTTTCAGTGTTAAGGACTCTTCCATCTGACATATTTGCACTGAGACTATAAGGGATCAAAATGGAGCACGGGAAAACAGCCCTCAAATAAGAGGATTAGCTGACTATTTCTGTGTGTTTGCACCAGAACTCTCAGCACCATGTAAATGATAAAATGGTCCCAGGCTAAGGAGAGGGAAAAAAAAAAAAAAAGAAGAAAAGAGCCATAATGCAGAGTCAGTGTTGCTTATTCAAGAGCATGTGACTCTATTCGAACATATAGTTGAAACATATCATTAGGACAATCCTGCTTCACGTTTGATCACTAATTGGCACATGGAGCAGTATAGCACAAATTAAACATACCCTCTGGCATGGCCAAATATAACTAGTCATGTTTAAGGAAGATGTAGAAATGCAGAACAGCAGAGAGAATGGGTGTAACACAGAGAAGCAAAGTTGTTTGACAGAAAAAGAATAAAGTCAGCAAACTCATTTAATGTTAAGAGTGGAGCCTGCACTAAGAAAGACTGCTCAGAAACCCATGAGAGGGGAGAGATGAGCCTACCTGAGAGGAGAGAGGAAATCTGGGGGCAGATTCTTAACAGTTCTCTTTTTTTCTAGGTGCATGATACACAATGAGAGGATTAAGCTAATCTCAAGAGATCTTGTATCTAAACAGAAATTAAGCAGATTTCAAAGAAATAAATACATGGGTTTGAGATAATTTGCCTGAGGTTTTATCCCTGATTAGATACACCCATAATAGTGTCTTTTCAAAGTCCATAAGATAAACCATTAGTCAAACTCCAATTTCTTCCTGTGCCAGTAAGGCAGTCTAATTGCCTTTTTTTGGCACTCTACCGTATTCAATGAAGCACATGCTCTTACCAAGCAATTGCCATGTCCTGGGAAATATCCTAGCTGAATGCACCGGAACGCTGACCCTAGATCTTAATTTAAACTTAAACTTGATTTCCTTACATACCTGGGAAAGTGATGTGGTAAGATCTGAGATTTCAGCTGACCAGCTGCAGCTGGCTTTATGCTTTCCCTGTGGTTACAGCTGTTCACTCTGGTCTACTGCAATACAAAGAAAACAGCAAAACACGAGAGACTGACATAAGGAAAGGCAAATGAAGGAAAACATTGTCCTTGTTTAGTGAACCCGGCCAGAAAGACAGTGGGATTTGGGTACAGTAGGTCATAGAGGGACCGATTCTTTACTGCTTACATCCTGTCATTACTTCTCTGCAAAGGGGATGCAGTTCATTACTCTGTTTACACAAGTATAAGTGACCACACAAAGACAAGGTAAGATACAGTACAGCCTTTAGAAATGAAACTTCTGCAACTGACTCCCCATTTAACAGTAGCTCACTGGGTGGTCTCGAGCCATAAAGGAAAGGCATAGCTAATACTCTCTTACACACTAATTCCAGGTCCAGCCACCTCATAGCAAAATATTTGCACTTTCTTAGTTGAACAATACTTACAAAGCATAAAACATTTGGTCTCATTAATGTTTAAATTTTTTTTTGCCTTCATTTTGCCCCATTTAATGAGAATTTTGTGTCCTTAAATACTGACAAGGGTCTCAAATACAACTACCATTCTTTGGTACATTGTTCCCACTTCACAGAACTGAAGAAAATACATATAGATCCACAGGGTTGTGGGTCTGTCTTTTCATACATACGACATCCTCACAGAGCATCTTTTGCAAGTTTGCATCCACGTGAAGAGCTGCCAAATCCTTTGGGAACACATAGTCTTCCAGTACTTCCCCAGAAGAACTCAAATTTTATAACACAAACCTTGTATAAGGTGACCATACAGACCACATTTCTGCTTTGTCTTAAACATGCACATCTGACACATTAAAGAACATTTTCATAGGATTTTTTTCCCCCTATTTTTCTGTGGTACCAATCACAGAACCAATCTGAGGGCAGGTGTTTATTTTATTTTTATTATTCTGCTAAGCACAGCACTCTACAACCTTCAGGGAAGGGGAATGGGGAAGAACAGCATCAACTTCCAAGAAAATATCAAAAGCTAATAACCACTCTTCTGAATTTTAATCCATAGCCAACCCCAAAATAGCTCACTTCATACACTCTTAGCACTTTTGATGAAGAGAAAAGGAGGTGCTTAATTCCAGAATCATCTTAAAATGGTGAACATATAAATAATTCTGAATTAACACTGATTCTTAAAAGATTACATTTTTCTTCTTAAAAATGGTAGTCAAAAGTTGAAGTTTTTGAAGGAATTCAGGATTAAAACACAAATAATAGTTCTCGTGTGAATGTGTATTTTACAGAAGTCTTCCCTTTTAGTTTGCACTACAGACTTAAAACACTGGCAAAACAAGTTTCTAGAAGAGACCAGCGGTAAAGCCTTTCACATCAATGGGCTGATTTTAGGATCATGGCCACAGGGTGGTACTGTGGATGATGCATGCAGCTGGTCATTACATGCTCAGAGCCAAGAAATCAAGAGTGTTTGGACACACTCATTTGGTGCCTGATGTTGACATTCCCAGTGGACATCAGGCACCTTAACCTACTCCAATACCTTCACTATGTGGCCATACAACCCTGCCAACATCATACCCATGCAAAGTGAAGAGGTTTGCTTACAAATGCCTTCAGCACCTCGAGATTCATCCTGTTGAAAATCTGCTTTCTCATTTGTCTTTTCAGTCCTCCAGCTGTATTTTACTACGAGTGAAAGATGTGAGTGTATTTATGCAGCAGAAATTACCAGATAACAAAGACCATCACAACACTTCCAGATTTTTGGAAGTCCATTGGCACAGAATCAAAAAGAAGCACAGCACAGGACTAAAATAGAAACCACAACCCAGAATTACTTAGTTTTGACAGGAAAGGCTAACATGCTTTTTAATAATGTTACTGCTTTCAGAACTATCAAAGGATCTTCTAGGCTCTACACACCTGAGTTTAGGTAAACTACAGACAGCTACTCTGCCTGTATACTGTTACTTTCTGACTCTTCATATAGGCTTATTACAATAGGTTGAAAAATAAATTAGCATTAGAATTTCACTTAGATAAAATTTTGAGATTCCTTTTACATTTTATATTACTATCACCTTCCACAGGCAAAGATACTGAGCAACATCTAGAGTGTAGTTTGGCACATGTTACAGTCATTACCCAAACAGACTAACGGCTTTGGCATCATAGCTATATGTAATTACAATACAGTATTTATGTCTTCTGTAAAGAAACTGAAGAAAGCTGTATCAGGATGGTCCTTAGAAAAATATGTATTGAGAAGAAACAGGAAGGATATCACTATCCAAGTAGCTAAGACTAGTGTGCAACTGCATTCCTATACGTAAAAAAAAAAAAAAAAAAAAAAAATGAGAGCACAGTCCCTGATAAAAACTGATTGTTCTCAAAATAGATAATGCACATGTATGGATGGGTTGCATTAATACATAAGCTAGCAAAACCCAGGCACTGTGCACATCATGTAAGTCTCAGGCAGTAAGATTTGTTTATTTTATTTTATAAATGAAAAGTAGACAGTTACAAGTAATCTAGGGGGAAAAAATAAAATTAAATCTAGGGTTTTGTTCTGAATGGATTTTTATGCTAACTGTACAAGATCTCTCGTGACCCCAGGCAACAAAAATGGTCTTGTCTTCAGTCTCCTCAAAGAGACAAATTGCATTAGTCCAGCACATAACACTAGCTTGATGAATTAGCTTTTCCTTCATGAAGAGATTCTTTCTATGTACATGTGAATAATCCCTGCACAGACAAGAGAAAAAGGGCAAACCTTCCCACAGCCAAGACACGTAATTATTCTCATATTTAAAAAATATAAATGGTTCTATTTCATATACAAAATATGCATAAAGTTAGGTCAAATAAGTTTAATTATGAGTGATCTGTTAAGACCTTGAGAATACACCAAATCCAACATAACAGTGGAACAGACAACTGTGAACAAGGCCTGGAGGGGGACCCTCAGCACCCTCGCCAGTGGGTAGACATGGTCTGCAGTCCCTACAGCCAACATAACCTTCTCCTTGCAAATCTAGGACACCTTTATCCTATCCTATGAAACCCTTTACGGAAAATAAACAAAATCCCCATACAAACACCTATCAAAAAGATTGTCAGCTGTTGTGGAGGAACATCTTTTTTTCCTGCTGTTAAGAGATGCTTAGAATTTGATAGAGACTTTAAGAAATTATATAATGCATTTTACGTGACCTTCACCTTATTTAAGCTGCTGTCGCAAACCCACCATGTTATTTCCAGAGAAGTCTGTGAAGTCAGGATGTTATAGCCAGTCTAACAGAAGCAGGAAAAAAAACTTCTGTCACAAAGTTAGCAGCTCCCCCATGTCCTGTTCCTTGCATAGCGTGCTTCACCTCTGAGTCAAAGTGGAGCTCAGAGAGAAGTTATGGACTCTACAGCACCTCTCAGTGAGGACAGGTGCTGGTTTAGGTCAGTATAAATACAAGATTTATTTTGAATAGTTTGTGTAGTTATCCAAAACTGAACACTTGCAGCAGGAGTTACGCTTCTGTTTCCTTTTGAATTTCTTGCAACGAAAAGCTGGGTGATCTTTACCATTTGAAATGGCTAGATACCATTCCTGGGGTCAGACTTGAACTGAACCCAAGGTCTCTGCAGTAAGGTCCACTGTATCCACGTGAGTTTGGAGCTGGCATCAACTGTGTGCACAGTTTAATAAGGCTATTGAGCTGTTGCTGCCTTTTGCAAGCAATTTGAAAATGCTGTTGAGTCACCTGTGCAGCAGCAAGATTTGTGTTAAAGCCATTATTTGGCCTGCAGTTTAACACACTTAGTCACATTGCTATAAAAAGAGGAGCACTTTGATAGAGAAAGGTTTGAGATGTCAAAGATGAGCTCCAGCTATATAACCGTTATCCACACTCTCCCAAGCAGAGAAATCCCTTACAACACAACACAAAGCATCTTCCAGGAGGTCATGCACACGTGTGTTACTTTCAGGCAGAAAGGATGGAGAAGGCAGACCCAGAGACACTTCTGTGGAGCAACAGCAACAACGTCACATGATGAACATGAAGTGGAACTTGGACAAACACCACTTTGACTCAAAATCATTTCTGAGCAAGAGATATGAAGGATCATCTCTGAGACTAATTATGTTGCAATACAGATACGCTACTGCTAAAGATAATCTGCTATCGTAGGTACTAGCACACTATCTGATTTACTCACATTGTGCTGTCTGACTGACTATTTATTGCTCCAGTTACAATTATAACTGGGTGAGCCCTGTAGCTCTAAGCAGTTTAGAGAGGTCAGTAAATACTTTAAGTGCTTTAAAATGATCCTAAAACAGTTAAGCTGCAATAATCTCCTGAAGTGTTCAAGTGGCTTAGGTCACCAGTAAACTGCTCTTGTGCATTAATCAGGAAGGCCACCTGATTAGGACAACAAGCTACTCACCAGTACATCCCAATGAAGAAAGCCAATTATTTGCTTAAATGTTACATACTTCTGTAATCCCATGGAAGAAAAAACATTTGTTTAAGCATTCACCACATAAAACACACACACACAAAGCTACACAAATCTGATGCAGGTTGTGTTTAACTGCTACTTAGTTCTAAGTTTTAACACGAGTATTGATCTTATATCGTGTGTGTTACATGACTTCATCAGTTATATTTTGCAGAACACAGCACACACGCTACACCACTACACTGGCCACTTTAATTTCAGAGGAAAGCCCAATCTGATTGTTTCCTTTAATAAGAAATAACCAGCAAAAAATTTCTCAACAATTCCTCAAAATTTCAAAACTTGGAGAGAGAAAAGAATAGAGGAAAGAACAACTAAAGCACTTGAGCTAGAATTTTTTCTAAAGCTTCTCTCTTTACATATCAAAAAATACCTTATAAAGGATACATTTCAAATTACTTGGTCTTCTACTATAACAAACAGTGGTCTCTAGAGCTATTACTGATACCACAGGAGTCCTATTAAGTATATATTGTTCAAATGTAATTGAAATTTCACTTTTTAATTCAGACTGTGCTATTTATTTTGTGCTATTTGTTCAGAGCCAGATTACAAGAAAAATCAAGCCAATAGATCATAATTCAGCTCCTATTTACTCAAAATCTTGCAAAACCAAACACCCTCTATTATCATCATTTTATAATAAATTGTTTGAGTAAGAATTCAGGGCTAAATGTAAGCTTGTCAAAACACATAGTCATATGTATTGTCACAAGACTGCACAAGCAATCAACAGGCTTCATATTTAGTTGTGTCAAACTATTTAAAAAGCTGTTTCCAAGCTTGCAGGTTGAGCTGCACATGTGATTTGGGAATCAGACCGCACATCTAATATAGAAGTCTGGTCCTAATTTTCTATTACAAATTGCCAGTATATTGCAAGTAGATTCGTAACTTATTGGAAGATGATACATTATGAAACTGTTAAAATAGTTTCAGTGAGTCAACTAGTATACTAAGGTTACTTGTGTTCAGAACACCATTCGGGGGGGAAGAAAAAAAACCATCTAAACCATGTCATCTTTCAAGTCTTTACCCAGCTCATCTGAATAGGGACAGGCCAAAATTTTAGGCAAACGACCAAATACATGATTCAGGCAGGGCTGGCAGAACTATCCTTGCTGACCCAGAGCATAAGGAATTCATCAGCCTCATGACAAACATGCAAGTACAGATTTAATAGAAGGGACCCAGTCATTTGTTGAGTCTGCTGAGTTTATCATGTGTACAGACTCCGTCAATGGACGCACAAGCATTTTCTGGTTTTCCTTTGTTTTTACAGTCTCCATTCTCCTAATCGGAGAATTAAAATTAACAACCTCAAAACCAGCTTGAGTTGCCAAGTGTCTCGCCTGGCCTGACTGTAAGTCTGGGACAGAAAAGATTTAACGTGAAAAAATTCAGGTTCGGAATGACCTTCTGCACTGATTGACTTTAGTGGAATGTAAATGATGGGCAGTAAATCAGGGGACGTGCATGCCGCTCAGTGAATCATACCGTTCCCTTCAATCCCATCTAGAGGGAGAGACATAAATCCTCCCAGTTCAAGCTGGGCCATGAGCAGTCCTTTATATTTCCAATTAAAGATGTACTGTCCTTTGCCCAGCATTCAGTTGGGACGCCGCACATTAATATGGTAATCAGCAACCCAGCAGTGGGCCATGGGGGCCTCATTGTCTCTGCCACATTCATCCCCAGGCTTCCTCCCAGCTGGACAGAGGAGGGTTCGGTGTGACAGGCAAATCCCAAGAGACAACAGAGAACCCTTCATTAGAACTGATTTTAATGCTGCACTGCCAGTAGGCAACATGTTTTGATTATCAGGGCTTTCACACAGATCCTCCGGGGTTGGAGGCCAGATACAGATGCTTCCCAGCACTACACAAACAAGTGCACAGTCCCAACACAGCCTCGCAGCTTGAATACCTATCAATCACTGTAACATCACCCCCCAAGTGCTGTAACTGTGAGGCTCTTTCGTATGGGAACAGCTTCCCTCCTCCTCTGTGAAATCATGGGAGGTTACAGCAGAGCACAACCGATGGCCCCATGGCTGAGAAGCATTAAGGGACATCCAGCCCCGCAGTCACCACCAGCATTTCTCTGGGCCCACGGGTGAAAGCGATCTTAGGCCAGGCCTGGAAGGGGCTGCCTCTGTACGAGGGTCTGGCAGCACTGACCAGCCCTCCTGTTGAACGCTGTACGTCCCTCGGTACACTGCTGTGTGATAAGGTAACCCAGAAACGCAGGGAAGGAGCCAGGAAGGTGCAGGTGGTGGCCACTTACTGCACTGGTGTTTGAGATCGCTGAAGATGAGTTTTAGCATGTGACTAAAAGACAGTAAATGTCCTCAGGCCTCCACAGGCAATTGCTGGGAAACTGATTAACGAGGCACATTCAAGTTAACAGACTTGAGATTTTAGGTAATGGAAATGAGGGCTGGACAGGCATGGCAAATCCTACCACTTCATTCAGCAGTAAGGACAGGTTGCCTAAAAATACAAGATGGGGAACTGATTGTTGTTGTTTACACTACTTCAGCACCACTGTTTGGGGAATGATTGACCCCACCCACCCAAACACAGGTGAGTGAACTTTAGGCCTTTGAGTAGAAGCTGACAGTTCCAATTCACAACTGAAAATCAAGTTCTCAGCAAAATTTCTTCTACAAGCATCCCCTTATTTAAACCATTCCGACACAAACCCTTTTGTCCAGAGCTCTTGTAATGAATGGATGGGAAGAGTGTAAAGAGACTCTAATATTGAGGGTTAGTATAGTTTGGAGCTGACCTCGTACTCCAGCCCCTCCAAGCTACACTCCATGCAGGGCAGCCACAGCTCCAGAGGCAGTCGCAGAGCTTTCACGACCTGATGCTGCCAACAGTGGACAAAATAAGGTTATCTGGCAGGTAAATCAGCACCTCCCTTTGTGGCTCAGATTAGGATTACTAGTTTTGAATTTAAATCATGGGGGGTTTGGTGGGGGCGAGGTTTAGCCTTGAACTCCCATGTTGCAGACCAGCACTGGGTGCTTTTAAAATCATGAGATTTTTTACCTTGCAGCAAGCAGGTAGAACCTGTTTTTACCTGTAGAAGACAGTGCCTCATAATCAGATTTCTTTTTTTGGGTTTGACTTCAGGGAGGGATTTACTTTCCCTAAAAAGATGGAGACATACACTCTGGATCCAAAAGCGCCGCCTCCCACACTGGCCACCTTACCCCACTCCACTCTCTTCAGTGCTCCACAGCTATTTTTAACATCTCATTTCCTCACATTATGGCAATTTACATACTTAAACACATCACATTAGCGTCCAAAATATAAACAAAGTGACATAATGCACTGTAAAGAGAATATTAAAAAAACCCTGCAGATACACACAGAGGAGCTTTTGGAAATCAGGCAGTTCTTTGAAGCAAAGCAGTTGTCCTGTATCAGTAATAGGAGGATTTCTCAGCAACACTTTACAATAAAGCAGACTTAATGAGAGCTGAGCAGTGGTGTAATTCCTGTGGAATTGCATATTGAAAGCTACATTCATACCCAAGGAGCCCATCAGGACCAGTATTGTTAGCATGAATGCTGAAGGAATTGCAAAATGAATTGCCATTTTGTTATCAAGTGCTTCCGATTGGCTCTATCCTGCCATCTGTGTCATTTGGAGGATGTGAAGTAGCACAGGTCCGAACTTGGGCATCTAAAAGGTGGGTCAAGGGTAATTTTATGCTGCAGCATCCTTTGCTTCTTCACTGAAGTTCAGTGCACCTGCCTTCCTGTTACCGTGCAAGGAAGAATGGCCAAAATGGAGAGCAGTTTGCCAGGGACTGGCTAAGGCAACTCTTTTACCCTTCGGTGAAAGGGGAACACCATTTATTGAACCTGATGATAGATCATAGCAAAACACTGCTTAGAGACAAGAGACTGCAAATTATCTGGCTCTCTTAAAGGCTCCTGCAGCCTTTTCTGTTTCTTCATGATGCTACAGTAAAGATTTTAAAACTTTAAAAGTCCCCTAGAAAGAAAGAAACATACAGGTCATGTCTCATTCAGCTCCACAGAGAAGGAACAGATTTCAAAACTGTTTGAGTGATCTAGAAGCCTAAATCACTTTCCCAAAATATCCAACATCCAAATCACATAGAAGGTCACTTGCTGGTGTTTAAAATCCAGTCAAGGTTAGCTCATCTACATGCTTTTGAATTGGATAGATGCATAAAACAATTTTTTAAAAGTTTTTTTTAACTTGTCATTTGTTAAATTCCATTAGAATAGTCATTGCTAAAAAAGCACCGTGAGTGAAAAATGTCTTTGTTTCATCACCACCTTCTATGATTGAGGTACTGACACTCCAGTGAGTTGGATTTAGTTTCTCTATACGAATTCCCATTTCTGTCTTTATTTACAATGCCCTTTTAGCCTTCAAGATAAAGAAATACTGTATCATTCATCTCCTTATGTTGGTATCGCCACACTGGGATGCTTTACAAGCAGAAAACCCTATTTTGACTCTTTGCAGAGCCCTTACACCACTAATAATCAGAAAGCTACAGAGCACTATGTGTCCTCAGGACCCAAGAGACATACCAAGAATGATCCATATATACATGCCAGAACAAACCACAATACCTTTCATTTCTTTTCAAGTTCTTCCAACCTGACACCTCCCATCCTGTATGTCTGTTAGGTGGTTCATACAAGAGGAGAGCAGGCACAGCTGCGTGCTGCTGCAGGGGACACGTCCCGGCTAGCCAGGCATCTGCGGGTGCAGAGCCCAGGTGTCCACCACGCACAGCCCCAAGCTGCTCCCTGCCCCCGGCAGAGCTGGAAGGCAGATCCCAGAAGCGCTGAACGGCTGCTGCTGGCACTGGAGTCCAACAGCACGGGAGAGACAGTGCTGCCGCCTTCCAGAGGCACGGCATCCAGCTGGTAGGGACTGAGCTGAACTCACAGCAAATACTAGGGTTTGATAACGCCCTACGCGCTTCCCGTCATGATCTGTACACTGATGGGTCCTGCAAGTTTGCAGTACACCACGCTTTATGGTGTTTTAACAGTTTCCATCTAACAATTTCATACCTCCATAATGGTCAGGGCAAGGGTAACTTACCCATTTTCATTTGACATAAACTGAGGCTCAGAGATGAAACTTTTTGTGCCAGGTTACACTGCAAACAGTGGGAAAGGCAAGACAAAGACACAATAGCCACAACATTTAACAGGACGGAGCCAAACAATGCGAACTGGAATGAATGAAAATCAGACCAGTCCTCACAGATGTGCATCCAGGTTGTACTTCTGCCATGTTCAAAGCCATCACTAAGCTCTATCCTCCTGCAATTTCTTTGTGGCTTGATGCAGACATAGAATCCATACCAAAACTGATGTATCTCAGATGACAACAAATGCCGTGCAAATGCTACATACGTTACAAATGTTACAGTGGGTGCTTATGGGTCCATTCCGTGACAGTCAAGTTATATGACAGAGCGGAAGAAACAAATTTTTTAAAAATTAAATTCTTTAAATTTACAGTACTATAAAAAATGAATGAGTTTAAATATTTCCAGATCAACCAGAAGAATTATTCAAACTAAGTTTATAGGTCTGACTTTCCCATACATCACTCTAAATCAGGAGGGATTTCACTAGACCTGAACGTAAATAATTTATGATCTAATGGCAAATGCTCTTCACATACCAAAAGCTTAAGAATAGTTCCCTCTCCAGAATCAAGGTCCCAACTCAGGAAAGCACACACTTAACATTACAACTGCTCAACTGAAGTATCACGTATTAAAGAAAAAATAAAATGTCACCTTTAGAAAGGCTTAGTTCTAGTTCCAGCGATGGCAATAAATAAAGCTTCCTCTAGTGCAGGCATTACTCCCAGAACCGTGCCTACATCCATGATCACGTTGCCAGCAACACACACAAGAGAAGGTGTCCATCTTCCTTTCAGCTTTATTGCATCTGAGAACAACTTGATCCTGCAACACTGGCTCATAAGAGCACTTGTTCAGGCTTCAGTGAAACCAGAGACCGATGAACGTTTTTAGACTGAAGCTCAGACTTAACAGAAGGGTATTTGCTTGATAATTTGAGACAGGTAACTATTTTCTTTCAGGCAGTTTCTCCCTCTTAGCAAGTAATTGAGCACCATCTCTAGTTCATATCCAGAGGGAGAAAGAGATTAACCCTTGTAGTTAAACTGTTAATCCTTTTAGCAGTGTCTGCACCAGCAAAACTGGACCGTACTTTTGTGGGTCCTATAAAAATAGCAATGATTGAACAATAAGGGGCAATTGGGGAAAAGCCTGATTGCTTCCCCCTTTCCTTTCCTTTGAAATAAGAGGGGGAGACAGGCATTTTAGAAACTCTGTATTTCAAAGTTATCTTTTTCCTTTTGTTTGGGGGTGGCAAAATCAGACTATTTAAAGAATTGTCTGGTGCTATTTTAAAAGGCTTTGGTTACACTGCCTAGGGGAGTTGAATAAAACAAAGGTAATTCAAAGACAGTGCACAGGTTTGTGATCTGTCTCAGCTTGGTTGCTCTTGCCCTTAATTGCATGCATCCTTCTTACAGGGATTTCAAAGGAAACTTCAGCACCTGAAATACTGATCCCTGCCTCTGCACTGGGAGCAAGTTCTAAACCACAATTTATGCACATACAGCTCAAATGAGTCAGCGGGACCAGTTTTGGGTACAAGTCACAGGTCAGATGCATTTAGGCACTTTCTAAAGTAGCCCAGGGTAGCACATCCCTCTAGGTTTTATCTCATATTACTCCTTGCAAATGGCACACACATAAAATGCATGAAGGAAGCCAGAAGACACACACAAAACCTGGTCCCCAAGCCACAGGGATCTATTGTCTCTTTGCTATGTCCAATTCCCATTTGCTCTTGACATCTTTAGGTAGTTGCTTAGTGTAGGACTCATCTCATCTAACTTAAATAAACAGGGACATCACGTGCATATGCATCATCGAGATTCCCTTCACGATCAGGAGGGAAAAACAGCATTTCCAGAACACACTTATTTCCTTGGGGACAGGTAATAATAAAATTTCAGTGGGGACAGGTAATAATAAATCATATTCTAGGAGTGCCTGTTTCAGTGTGCTTCACACTGACTGTTCATGGGGGTCAGATGAGAGCTCCAAGGCACAGTCTGTATGTTTAGATGAATCTTGCCTCTGCAGACTTGGGCTGGGCCTCACAAGACCAAGTAGAAAATTCCCATTTATCTCTGTAGGCACCAAAACAGGCATCTAATCTACACAGTAACTTTGGGGTTGGGTTTTTGTTGGTTTTGGTTGGTTTGTTTGGGGTTTTTAACTGGTTTTAGCAGTGTAATGATTCTTCCAGCCAGCATCAAAATGCACTTGAGTGTCAGGAGTCCAGTTCAGTGCTCCAGGCTTGGGAGGCTCTGTGCCAAGCTGAATTTTTAAACTGTTAGAACTCCCATATCACTAAAATACTTCTGAAGAACAGAATCTATGTTTTGCCTTTCTAGAATTTAATCATACAGTCAACTCCTACCCCTTCAGATATTAAGATGACTCAGTAAGTGTTACTTATTAGCACTAAAGAGTTATAAATTTTTATTCCTTTTAGGAGTAACTTTAGGAAATACAACATATTTTCACTTATATAATGCATAGTTTGAATTCAAATAAATAGAGTATTATATATGCCTGTTTCACTTGAAAAAAAAAAAAAAACAACAAAAAAACCCCAAACTTTTCAGAGTAAGAAGAAACTGATGTTGCCAAAATAAAGATAAATCCAGCTTTGAATTGAGCAGGCACATTTCTACAACAATCCAGTACATGTGCGTGGGCCAGACATTTAGACACAGGTCCAGTATAAGTGAGTGCCAAACCTAAGGCTTAGTCTCGAATACATATAATGATCTGATATAGCCAGCTGCAAGCTGTATGCTGTCTGGGCTCCAAGCTGACTAGATACAAACCAGCCCTGCTCTGAAGCTGGGACAGAGAGGGTTTTGCTTGGGTGCACCCCTGCTAACATACCTAAATAGGTTTCAAGACAATACTGGCTTCTGAACTGAAGCCACATACAATATTACATATACATACACTGAAGACACATACAATATTAGCTGCATTGTCCTTCTGGGGCAATGGAGATTGCATCTTCCTGCTATTTATTTTCACTACCGTAAGTGCAATTTCCTTATTTATTTAGGCCCAGAGGTCTGTTGCAGATAATTAGGAACTGATCCTGCAAAGTACACACTCAGTATTTGAGTCCTAAGAGTTAGTGCTGGAGAAAAACTTCTGAACTCAAAAAGTTTTTAGCAAATATCATTCTGCACACAGGTACTAAGACTAAATCTAGAAATCAGCAGCGTAAGCTATGTTGTGTTAATTATAGTTTACGGAACCAAATACAATCTATTTTATAGCTATAAAAAATACTTTTTTTTTCCTGTATGAATCATTATATTTTTAACTTTTGATTCACCTTTAGCTTCTCTGTGGCCTATATCACTTTGCTGACAAAATCTTTATTATTTAGGGTTTTCCTCTAGAAACACTGCTTTCCTGCATTTGAAACACAGCCAGAGAACATTCAGCACTGAGACCTTATAAAAAAGGTGGGTTTTTTTCAGCTGGAAGGGTGGAGATGGCTACCTTTCAGAGTTTTCATACTTCCTGAAATGCCTTTTCACCCGCAATGTAAATGAGCAATGACCTTCTGTTCTGATCCACAGGTCTGAAGCAGAATGGTCCTGCACATTCTTATAATTTCCGCAGGAACTGGTGTGATGCCAAGTTCATTTCAGCTGCTGAAGGAAACTGCTATACCTCAGGTTCAGCAGCCTTAATAGCCTTGAGCCCATAACATAACAGCATTATTCTGTATGTTAGATGGTGCATAAAATGCATTACACCAGTATTTAAACTATCATGGAACTGACCAACTCAATGAGAATTGTGACTAACAAAAGGAAGCTCAATTCTGAAATGCCCAATCTTGGCTTTACTCCAGTTAGGGCAGAGCTAAAAAAAAATAAATAAAATTATTGTAAGTTCTGTGTGTATTTAAAACAAAACCAAAGACTAACATTGTGATTCCAATGCATTCTACTTTAATATTTAATAAAAAAGTGAAGGTAAAACCAGAATGTATTTTCAAAAGAAAAATCAAGAACATTTCACTCACAAAAAAAAAAAAAAATCACCAAAAAAAAAATCTTTCTGCTTTTCTTTCAAACTGAGCTATCATCAATAAAGGTACTTTAGCAATTTATTCCGATTTGACAGAACTGAATTCATATGGAGCTCTACCAAAGTTTGCAGCAAGCTTGTATTTTATCTTTAACCTTACAGCACAGCATCCCCTACACCTTTAAACTATTGAAAAAACACAAGAGTTCAACAGTTACAGTTAAGATCAGAATCAAGCCACGTATCTCCATATTCTGTTCAATCAAAACACCTCTGATTTTAAAAGCTTGCCACTTCGCTGTATTATCATCTCAATAATTCCTTTGCCTTGACTGCACTGTCACCGTAAAGCCATAAAGTCCCATTACTTTGATCTTATATGGAGATATCTATATACAGATATATTTGTTTCCACAGTGAATAATCTGCACGCATGTATTAGGTATCTGCTACCAGTATTACCTTTTTTTTTTTTTTACCTCTTAAGTGCTTATAGTATGTTGTGAAAAAGTATTCCAGCCTTCAAGTGCTGTTTACTACATTTGAAATGCAGACACTGTTCATGTACTCACAACACATTAACAGTGTTAAAGAGACACATAACTCTGCACAGACAATAGAAGTCTACCATTTTATCTGTATTAACACCCACTGAATTAAGGTTAAATATCTACCATGTTCCTTCTAAGATACTTATCTCCGTAACATCAAGGTACCTTTCCAAACTAAGGAACGGTCATGATTAAGGCTCCTCCAACCCACCGTGATAACTGAACATCAGATGGTGTTTGATTAATATATTTGATGAAAGGTTTGTCTTTTTGATTGCTGCTGTCTACGAGGCAGAATTAAGAACACCTTTAAAGGGATCCCATTTTCAGAATAAGCAATTTTGTTAATTCCTGCAAGGCAGTCTGCGTAAAATCATTTCTGGGCACAGAAAAGTCAATGCGGTCAAAAATCTTGCCTGGACATCTCAAATTTATAATACCTCAGAACTGGAAAATACAATCACATAGAAAACACAAACTGGTCACTGATCTTTCACTGGGAAATGCCTTGGATGGAAAGCAGTGAATATTATCTGGGATATTACTGAAAGCCGCCCTTGCCCGCTGCTAAGTGCCATCTCCAACATCATTCTCAAAGAAAATCCATTTGTCCTTCCTCCTTTTTTGGGCAGCTCTGGCACCCAAAGCTGAATTGGCAGGTTAAAGCATAATCTTCTTGACAATATAAATCAGTCTGCTATACATTCAAATCTCCAGGCCCAGAAAGAAAGCCATGATGATATGGCCAGAATTTAAACTATGAATATTCAAAGTAGCTCCACTGCAGCTTTCATATGTTTTAGTATGAGGGTATTCAGCTGTCTGATCCAGAAAAAAAGGAAAAACAAAAAAAGATTTCCAGGTACTACTGACAACACCTCTCTTTTCTTGAAAAAGTTGGGTCTTGTCCCCCCTTACACTAATCAATATTTAATAAGTAAATATGTTTGTTTATTTCATTACTGATAATAAACAGATCAATAAAAGGTTATTGCATGATAACTTCCCATTGATATTGCAATCCTGTTCAGTTAATAAGCACTGCTTTGTGGACCACTGTCTGCACTGCAGACTACATTGCAAAAGATACTAAAGCAGAAACTGATGCAAGGAAAAACACACATACACACCCCACACCCCCCCAGGAAATCAGAAAAGCCTAGATATTAATACACAGTGATGTTTCAACCACTTCCAAAAGTGTATTTGCATTCAAATATTGTTCTTCCTGGTGCTGCAAAATGTGCTCAAAAAAACCATGAGAAATGCTTGTAATATTTACAAGATGTCATTGCAGTAAAATATTAATATATTTTCCTCCTTGCAGAACAGTGTATTCCTATTTCCACAGAAATATGCAATGGGCTTATTAGAGCAATTCAGTGTGTACCGTACAAGCTTTTTCAACACGCACATTGCACCCACCACTAACTAGGCCTAATGCCAACACAATTTGTAATATGGTAATCTATTAGATTCAGACAGACTTGCTCAAGCCTGAGGGGCTGAAACAGAGAAGCTACACTGGGAAATTTCTGCACAACCCAGACCTGAGACGGAGAAGAGGAGGGATGAGGCCATCCCAGCACTCCAGTAGGCTATACTGGCACTGACCTTTGCTCACCCCGCATGACAGCCCACACCAGTGGGGTTGGGGATCACAGCGTCTCTCCCCCCCTGCCTCGCAGAAGGTGCCTCAGAGCCTCCTCACTCTCCGGGTGCTGAATGGGCTCCTTCCAGCCTCCAATTCCTCTTAACTAACTTGACAAGAGCTTGAGCAATATTGCCACCACTTTCAATTATCTGAAGCTCAAAATAACTGCTGGGTAGAAACACAATTTACCATTTCATAAGTTCTACATTTTCGACGCCTCCTTACCTAATCCTTTGCCCTTCTGCAGCTCTGTAAGAGTGCTGAGAAGGCAAATATTTCAGTCACAGATGGCCTCAGGCAAGCCTAGGTTGGTTGAGGTCAGCCAAATTTGGCAGCTGCGTTTTGCCAACTCTGCCTTCCTGCTCAGAGGTGAACGAGCAGCAGCTTACCCCTTTACTGGCCTCCTCCCAGGCCACGTTCCCAGAGAAGGAACTGAAGGTCTCCTTTCCATCGCAGCCAGTCCTCAACTCAACTGAGGTTTCCTGTTGTAGCTCTTCCCCAAGGCTTGACATTGCCTCAGGTGCTGAGGACAGGATTGATTAATTTTCCAGAAGCTTTTGGACTCTTAGTTCACATGGAGGCTTACAGGCTCCATCAGGCAAACCTTCAGTGCCAATTCTCCCAGTCCCCTGACATAAAACATGCGATGTCCAATTTCTGTGGACTCAGTATGCTCTTTATCAGGGACAACAGTACGTGCGCATGCTCTCTCTGTCTTTTAACATCAAAGAACAACAGAATATGACAGCTGGGGCTCTTTCCAACACTTTCAAATGCTTCATAGGGCATCACTTGCTTTTATTGTCATTCTTATGCTTCTGAAATAAACAGCATGGAAAAAAACAATGCTAATTGACAACAGCTTACAATATGACAGCCAAATAAACGATGCTTAAGATCAGTCAGAGTGGAAAGGTTTTAATTATCCACAGTTGCAAATCTAAGGACAAGGCTATGAGTAGAGTATACCCTGGGCTAGTCGCATAACTTCTCTCCCAGCACCCCAAATATGCCAAGTTGATTATCATTAATTATTATTAACATCCTCCCAGCCTTTATTGTTAAAACTGTAAAGTCTGAAACCAAAGAAATTCACTTAGAGGTAGATTGTCTGCCTTACTTGAATGAAACAGCCTTAATTTTGAAGGTTTGGACTTTCTAATAGCTGAAGATTTTATCGCTGTTTGCCTGTTGCTTTCATTAGCTGATACTACTGGAAGTTAAAATACACTCAAGCCTACAACATTTATTTTACAAGTCTTTGTAAGTAAGGCTTGGGTGTGGAACCTGCAATTAGACTAGAAAATGCACTATAAAGTGAGTTTATTAGCATTTGTAAAGAGGAAGTCAGAATGATCGGAGAGCTTTTTTTCCCCTGTAACTTCAAGAAGGGAGAATTTACTAAAAATAGTGTGAGGTGGGGAAAGAGTTGCAAGGAACATGAAAAGAGAAAGGCAAAGAGAAGAATGGGAACACATAAATATTTTAAATGCCTATTCATATACCATGCACTCCACAGAACTAACATATATTACAACAGGTTTGCAAAACTAATGTCATGAGGAAGAGGTTTCCAGCTAGGACACCTGACCATGCTTCTTTTTACCCCAGAGGGAGCATGCTCAAGTAGTACAGAGTTTATAAAGCCCGTGAATGAGCACAAATACAATTCAGTGACCTCCAGTGTCCTTGTCACCACATGTGATATTTATGCATGTGAGGCTAATCTGAAGCCTCTCTCAAGCTCCCATTCATCATTAGCTCATCAGATGCTGTCTAGCCCATATATCTCCACCTGGATGCTTGCTAATCTTTGACTATTAAACAGGGATAAAACACAAATTTTATACTGGGGGCCTGTCACTCAACTATTTGGATCTACTTTGTGGCCAGCTTCTTTTGCAAGAGAGCTGAATATAACCTTCATCTAGGACTTGTCGAGTGCACATATACTATTTAGCAAGAGCACTCACAACTCAAATTCCCAGGTTACATACATCAGCATGGGTCTGCTCAGTTCAATGGAGTCATTCCAGACTATATCAGCTGAGGATCGGGCCATACATTTTCAAGGTACTCTATAAATTAATTAAACTTTATAAGAACCTTGCAAGGTGCAGCTGTACAGAGAAGTGGGGAAGGTACAAGAACTCCAACCCAAAGGCACACTAGAAAATGCTGCTGTTCTCTCCCCACCTAACCAAAGATGACAGAATTTCACCTGATAATTCTTGCAATGACCCAACCTAGCTTTCTCAAACTGTGCCTTATTGCCCCATACCCACCCTAACCCAATGCAGTGCACTGAAGGAAGGACCAGTAACATTGAGCTTCTAGATTTGCTGTATTTGCAAATGTTTTCTACAGCATGTGCTGAAAGGGCTGGGGAAGTCTCCTGGCATTCTCTCCTACTTTTGCATACCTACAGCCTTGGCTCAAATTACCCCATATGAATCACTTTAGCCCCACAAAAATACAGAACACTGCTTATTTACAGCATCTTCCTAAACCACAGCTCAGAGTCCTGCCTGGCAAACGTGACTGAAGAGCACCTGGAACAAACTCCATCACCAAAACAGCTCCTTCACTTCAACCCCTGTGATCCCGCAGCACAGCGTGCAGAGCAGGAGCAACTCTTCAAAGGCGTACCCTGAGCATCAGCTTGACCTGCAGCATCCAGAGCAACCTCGGGCCTTTATCTGAATGAACACAAACATCCCACCAAATTTAAATCACAGCCTTTCAAAGACACAAGTGTTCACAGTTACAAAACAAACTCCGGTGCAGCTCCAAGACTCTGCTGTGCCACATGCAGTATGGAAGGTTTCCGGCTGTCGGTCGGAGTGTATAATAGGCCTGATTTATAGTTATCAGCATGGGACTTGATTCGAAAGCTCAATCACCGTGACTTCTCACAGTGGGGTTTGCATGCTGCAACGGGTCTCAAAATTGGAGAGGAATTTACCTCCCGCTGCCGAACATTACATAACAATCAACAGAAAACAAGCGGAGAGCAGCAGGAGGTCCCCATCATTAGCCTGCACAGTCATGTTAATGGAGATGTACACACACTCATCTATCTGCACTTATTATGGAGCTTGCCAGACTCTGGGATTGCATGGTAAAACTCTAGGATAGAGAGAGAGAGAAGATACAGGCAAAGAGCTTCAATATTCAAGTCAATCCACTGAGATTGCCACATTAACATGAGAGACTGGGGTCTGGGAGGTCTAAATCTCACACACAGCAAAAACACTCACAAACATCAGGAGGTGCGTGTGACCTTGCGTATTGCAAAATACTGCTTTTCATCTACAGAAATAACAGCTCCACCTTCATCCTTCTGCCTCTCTTGAGCCTGCTGCCAAGGTGACAGTTCCACTTCTGTGGAAGGATGCCACATGCCCACAAACTTTTCCAATGTTGTAAACTTCTATCAGTATGCCCACATTGGTCTGCATCCCAAAATAGTCAGACTTCAGTGCCAATTAGATGTTTCAGATTAGACAAACGGTAGTCCCTGTAGGTAATTCTGCTGGCTCGGCATACAGAAGGACAGCAAAAACCTAACATAACTTAAAAAGTACTTCAAACCTAAAGAGCTCATTTTGGATAGCTGTAGCTTTGCTTTCATATGATATATTGTCTTCAACATCACAAAAATACTACAAAACATACCTAAATCTCACAAGACCAAGGGATTAAATAGTTCCATTTGTGTGAGCTTTGTAATGAAAAAAAGTGCTTGAACACATGACGTGACTTACCAAAAGTGAGCCAAGCCAGCAGCACCAAACAGCCACATCACACCTCTCTCTCCAGCCACTACTTTGACTTTTATAAATATTCCATTTTCCCTCCCAAGCCAGCAATTTATTGTTCTCCCCTCACAGGGTAAAACCAGCAAATTCATTCTAAAACTCCAGTACAGAAGATTAAGAAAAAGTCAAGATGCTGAGTCTCTTTATGCTAATTTAGCATGAAGGAGACGACCGTTTCCACTTCCCAAACATCCCCTAAATGCAGAGCATTTCTAATGGCCTGAGAGTTTTCACCTCGACATTTCAAGTATTCTTTCTAAATCACTAAGGTATGGATCCAACGCATGTTATTTCTTTAAACAAAATTAGAAATGACAGTTTTAAACAATCATTATGTTATAATCAAATCAACTGGAACGTCATTAGCTTTCTAGATTGTCATTTTTGTTTTCTGATTAATACTGTGGTTCCTATAAGAAACTCTTTTCTTAGCCACCGTGAACAACTAGTACATTAACCCCACTCAGTCTACTTTTGCCCTTGAACCAATTACTAGTTAAAGGATAGGTCTCACCATTTCTTCCCCCCAAAAAAGTGTTTTACCTCTGTTTCTCCCTATCAATAAATTGATCCAGAAATATTTGCAAACTATTGGTCATTTTATATTTTAAAATGAATAGCCCCCTGCAGAATTCAGCCACAAATTGATCTGTTTGCACAAGGATCTGGAATGTTATCTGTTCCATCTGTTGACTAGACAGGACAAGACAAACCAGCAGCAACTGAAGAGTCCCTTTCCTTGCTTCCGAGTATTTTTCTTTTAGACATCCCTTAATAAAGAGTAAGCTGCCCTACTTATCCATTTCAGTCCCACTTTAAGCTGAATACTCATATCAAGTTCATATGGGGAAATAAACTGGTAGCACTGAGAGCTCTATAATAAGGCACTAATATAGAACCGAATTAAGAAAGTGGCTAAACACTTTTAGACTGTACTTTAGCTCTGTTAAAGAGCTGACTGCTTAGTGAACGTTCAGTAATGGCTGAAAACCAGGTGGCTAGCCATAACATCATTCAATTGTTCTTATTCAATGTTTCTTCCCCAGTCATTCACCTCCTTGTTCTTACTCTGCATTTAAACTATTTGTACTTTTGAGGCAGGAACAGACTTCTTGGTTTGTTTCTGAACTAGTCCCACCATGGTAACTATGACTGGCAATTACTAGCACGGTGATAAACTAATAAGTACTAGTGAATAGCCAAGACATACAAATTACAAATTACAGATTGAAAACAATACTTCTCAAATATTTTATTTTTTAGTTCAATCTAAGGGGGAAGAAAATGTTTCTCTCCTGATTGTGCCTTGTTTTCACAGACAAACTCTCTTCACTACCATATAGTGTGGGCGAGAAGCCCATGTCTAGGTTAGTGCCCCTTAACTCAAAACAGCCAAGTGATGTCAGCTCAAATAAGCCAAGGAACTTCTGCTTCCATTTTGATTGTTCTTCCTCTAGGAGATCATCAGAAGTATTCCACCTAAAATGCATGCCAAAAGGCTTCCTGCTGTAAGCCAACAGCAACACTTCTTCGCCGTCTTATTCTTTACTGTCATTGCATTACTACAGTCCTTTAAAACCAAAACTATGAATTTTTAAACAAAAACAGTTTCTTGGGAAAGAGTGAGAAAACCAGTTCCATAAAAGCACAGAAACTGTGTTTCTGATATTATCTGTTAAAAACACAATTATGCCCATTTTGTCGTAACTCTGCCAAGTTTTATCTTTAATTAAAAGATAATTTTAATTGATTTGATAGTTTGGCATACAAGTCCACTTTGGCCAACTGTCATATTAAGTTGGTGAACAGAAAACCATAAGCACGGAAGAGCATCCCTTACCTTTGCTGTTTATTGCCAGGGTCAGCAGGGCTGCAGTCACAGCTCGTCCTGGCCCCTATGATGTACACAGGGGAGGGACCATCTCAGCTGTCACATCAGCATCCTTCCTTCACCCCACAGTCTATTGGCACCTGCTTGCTCAGCTCAGGATTCCTCATGAGGGATTGCTGCAGCTCAGCTGTAACAGTCTTGCAAAGCAGCATTTGCCAGAACAGAGCATAATCTTGCTCTCTACGCAAACCCAGAAATTCCAGAATTGTATTAGAGCTCCATAGTTCAGCGAAGAAACTGGCTTCTTGCCACACAAAGCAGCCACTGTGGAAATCAAGACCTCCAGATCTGCAAGACAATACTAACTCCCACGTTCTCATCGACAGCAATGGCAATTTGAAAGAGCACAAGACTTTGCTTTTAGCATATCAAGAGCATATCCTAGGCAGGGTCAGGCCATGCATCAGTCTGGTAAAAATATTTTAACTGCCTTTTACTCTTGTTTTTACCATGTTTGATGTTGTGCAACTGTGTCAAGTACCTATAGTTTAAAGAAGCAACATGAATCCTGCCTAGTATTGCTTCTAAATTAGGAACGTGCATGACAACAACTAACCAGAAATGAGGGGCAGCAGATGTCACGCTGTAGGACAAACTACTTTGGGACCAGCTTTAAACCCTGTGCTTTGTTATCTGTAGTCAAATTACATGATGAAGTCCATGGATGGTGAAGCCCCATCCTGAAATGCACTGGAGTGCCAGTGAATCAAAAAGGCATTATGGGAGACATTGTTTGTTTTCAAAATTAAAATTTGTAATTTATAGTCCACCCAAAGTACAACTGGAACTATGCTATATATTCTCACATGCCACCTACTGGTGCCTTGTTGTTTCTCTACCAATTGTATTTTATAGAAAGCCATGTATACATGGCGCATTTGTGAAGAGTGTTCAAACTCTTTCTTTAATGGACTTG
The DNA here is from genome assembly GCF_965140245.1 of Athene noctua. Classification (NCBI taxonomy): domain Eukaryota; kingdom Metazoa; phylum Chordata; class Aves; order Strigiformes; family Strigidae; genus Athene; species Athene noctua. Next base: position 4,708,528 of record NC_134052.1, on the reverse strand, counting down.
AGTGAGAAGTCATAAGGGTCAGTTCAGAAGAATGGAAGTCCCTGTTCAGGTACCTTAAAAGATTATTAATTTATTATTGCTGACCCCACAAAGATGGTGAGAAGCAACACGAATGGATTCAGGCCAGAAAATGCCACTCCGTACTAATGCAGATTTCCTGTGAGTAGAGAAGGAAAACCAAACAACCCCCCATACACACAAACTAAGAGATGGCATGAGAGCAAACCTCTGCTCACTGTGTTCCAGAACGATGCTCCTACTGCAATCCTACCACCAACGCAGTTATGTCTGCCTGTGATGCTATTGGCATTACAAGTATTTTCTCAGCTATGCATTACAGAAAAAAAAAAAGGCTTGTTTAATCAACCTAAACTACTTTTTTTTTTTTTTTTTTAATTACACAAGAAAAATAAGAGTCTGTCCTCTTGTATTTAAAAGGAGAGCTGTCAGGTTCTGACCTAAGTCTAACCAAAAGGAGGGATGGGGAGGGGAAGAGGGGAGTTGAGAAAAATCAATGAATCTACGCTAATAAAGGTTATAGGAGTAAAATTTACGCTGGATGCAAGTATGATCCTGTAGTCTTTTTATTTTTTTGGCATGCTGCCCCAGCATGATTTACGTCGAGATAACATGATGGAGCCTCCACCATTGAAAGGAATTAAATAAAAATGCAATAAAGGAGTACAAAATCAATCCGCTTACAGTTTTGTTTAATAAAAATTCATGAAGGATGGGCGGGCAGGCCCATAAGAAATACACCAGTTCAATGAGGGGGCTCTATCAAGCCCACAGCCATTAGAGTGTAGCAGCAGGATAGGATTATTGAACATTAGCATGAGTTAGCTGTATGCCAGTGTGTTGAATATGCCTCAGTTCCCCCATCATTCCAAGCTCTGTCATTTCTGCCAGTCAATAGTGCATCTATCACCTGAAATAATGGCCAAGAAAAGTACAAAAGATGGGGATTTGACCTTGACTGAGAAGCTGATCCATGGGGATTTTCCAACAGGGGAGCTATTTTTTCAGCCAGAATGGGGGGGTGGGGTGTAAAAAAAAGGAAATACAGAGGACGTAGTCTATCCCTGGATGTTAGTAGGGTTATATGTGCTTTCTTTGGACTGAATTTGGCCCCTGAGTTGTCACTTTTCACAACTGAGTGACCCTTCTCCCTCTGGAGACATCTGCTTTAAGGGTAAGCTCATTTTCCTAACTACAGGCTGAAGCCTGAATACACAGGCAAACAAACGTGCCCTGTGGCATGGTAAAAAATGAATTTCAAAATTCTATAGTTACTCTGACTTCATAAGAGGAACTGTAAGGCTTGGCCTCACCCTCTCCCTCCAGTGGGCATTTTAAATGCTATTGCTTACAGCCATCTTGACAAGAAGAGGATTTTAGTGGTCACAGGTTGCACAGACAAACATCTAAGAACAGAGCATAGCCAAATCCATGCAGCATTTCTGAGGTTTTCCACCAAATGAACAGTTTGACTCATAACAAAACACAAATGGTCCATTTCTACCATAGCAAAACTTCCTGTTTTCAGAAAATTAATTTGCTCTGTACTAAAATTCACTTTCTTTAGTTCTTTTATTATCGTATGGAGTTCAAAGACAAACATGGCTGAAAAATGGACTTGTGCATTGCATGAGCAAAACTGAGTTTGCAGGTCCAGTGTGAAACACTCCCGTTAGAAGCGCTCAGAAAATACGCTGAGTGTGTGATGTCACCTAGTGGTCAGGACACACGGGACTGACAGTCAATTAACGTTTTCAGCTAATTCCTCCACTAGCTGAAGGTACACGCTGAAGCTTCCCAGGATCCATATGAGATAAAGACTACTACAAGTGGGATGAGATAGATTTAGGTTTATACACACCTGTGATGGGATACACACAGAACAGAAACAGTGGGATGTGACTCATTTCCTCCAACACCAGTAACCAATACTGCTAATACCAAACTCCTTATTCCCTGTGCTCAAGCCAAGCCAAAAAAACTAAATCAAGCCTTTTCAACAATAGTGATATCATCATGTTGCAAGCCTGCAGACACCCATGAGCAGATAAAAGCAGAATTCATCAGTCATTGTAAGTTATCCCTGTGTCTGCTTTGTGCATGAAACGTCTCTCGGATCTTAGCTGAGCATAACGCAACACTCCCAGACACATCCCAGCTTGTGCCAACCCCACACTGGGTTTCCCGGACTGGGTGACCGGCTCACACCCCTCTCCTGACACAGGGAACGAATGCCTAGGGAAGCACTTCAGCTCACGCTTTCCATACACTAGTCTAGAGGCAGCTCAGTTTACTGACTTGGCAGTAGCTTTCCAGATCCCTCTGCTCTAAGCACTTACCACCTAGAAACAGAGACAAAAGGCAAAATGCCACATTAGCCCACTCCTCCCCAGCCAGCTCCCGAGCTTCCCCAAAAGAAGCCTTAGGCTAAGGAAAACTGCCCTGCCAGTGATTCCCTGGTAGGCTTTTCTTGGCTGTTCCAGTACGTTGACTTGAAGGACAATAACCTCTAGCTTGTTTAACAACTTGTCCCCGCTGTGTAATTACACTCCTTTTAATTGGCTCGTGGGGTTTAATCATCTCTTGGGACTCAGCTTCCGGCATTTCTCATTAACTGCCAGCACACATGCTTGTTCTGAAGACAAGGGGATGTGCTCCAGAACAGCACACTGGGGAGGGTCTCTCAAGTTCAGAAACTAAAGACTAATAGCAGAGCTTACAGCCACACCTAGCCAGACTTGCCACCACATATATTCCTCTGAGTCAGCTACATCCCATCCATAAGCACACAGCCACTTCCACATCCCTTCAGAGAGGCAGCCAGCCTCGTCCAAATCCACTATCAAATTCTGGAAAGAATCAGACAAGGCACAACACAACAAAGGCTGAGAAACCACAGCAAGGAAGACATTCAGAAGAAGCATACAACAGAGTAGATATGGGAGCCATGGGGGCCACTTACACGAGGAACATCTCCCTCTTACCTCCCATAACCTCAACTGTTCTACCATTTTACTTAAGTTTGCAAACTTAAACTGTTCTCAAAACTATGTTTAAAAATATATTTAAAATTATATTCAGAACAGCATTAAAGCTCTTCTTTCTATGCAAAGTACCTTTGCTCCACCCTGAATGAGCACAAGCAAGCAGAACTCTCTGCAATGCTGAAGGCACAGTAAACAAAAGAGCCTCCCAAGGTTAACAGGAATTAAGGTTAGAAATAACCACCAGGAAGCTAGCAATGAAAAGGATGCCAAGCAGTGGAGGCACTAAGAGCTAAAATGAACATTTCCATGCCTTAACCACCCATCTTCCATAGTTACTGCTTGCCCAAAAAGTCTGACAAACACAAGCCTGGGAACAGCTATGCTGGCAAATCACTCAGTGGCAGCGACACATTTCCATCCCAGCCCCACCTCCATGAACATTGCCCTACAGGATGTACCGGTGAAAGATGAAGTACGTTCTGGAGTTACAGGATGATCAGAATGACTCATCACACCTGCCAATCCCTGTCGCACTCTGCTTCTGGACTGCAGATGTTGGAAACAACCTCTAAGAATTAAATTATAGTTACTATTATAAAATATTATTAGCCTTGGCTCATCCTTAATTTCCTCTAGGCCTCAGGAAGAAAACTATTCTCAGGTATGCTCAGACTTTCAGAGACCTCAGACTAACAGTACCAGAGGAGAGATGGAGTTGCAATGGACAACTTTTTATGCAGAACAGCTGACCTCACTCACAGCTTCCCAACACGCAGACGTTCATGCAGTCATCTTTATACCCATGTGGTTTTCTGAAATTACAGATTTGTTCTGGTGCAGTTTAAATTCTCTGTGATGGGTCAAAGACAGCTGAGGAACATGTAACTATTTTTAAGGGGTCTGTTTCTTTTCCACTTAATTTCCTTCCAGCAAATTCAGATCTTATTCTCCCATATTTTATCACTGTAAAAAGGGAGAGGGATAGAATGAAGCAAAATGATGCTTCTTCTCAGTATTGTATGATATAGAAATCATTACTCAAAACCACCATCAAGATTCACAACACTTCTTAAAGTAAAAGTTAGTTTTTCTTAACAATGATCCACAAGTAAACATTTCAAACCAGATATTTGTCACACACTGGAATGTTCCTCGTTCCAGTCACAACAAGTCATGATGCAAATAATGTGCTTGGTGACACACGTAACTTACCTTTTATCCTCATTGAATTACAGTTTTCCACATGGAAAACCCCAGCTACAGAGGTACCTCACAGTTTGTGTAGTACAACTGACTGCAGTGTGTTACAAAGATGTAAACTGCCTCCCAATAAAATAAACTGTTAAATCCCAATCAACTACAGTAAAAACAAGGTTTTCATAGAAGAGACTATGATAATTCTTGCCTTTTGTTACTGTTTTCCTTCACCAGAACTGAGAAATCAAAGTATGAGCATGAGCTATGTTTGTGCCACTGGTATTGTAAGATACATTATAGAAACGCATACGGGACAGCAAAGCGGGTTGTAGAGAGGGTAGAAAGCCTCCACGGAGCTGCTACATCCCAAGCAGTCAGCACCAAAGGCTGTACACAGGAGGATGAATCAAGGACACGATACATTGCAGAAAATGGAAAAGGGTATGTGACATCTGGTGAAGGAACAACACTGTGTTAAACTTATACTGGCAGGCCTTGAGATCCAAGTAGTTTTCTATTACTTCTCAGCCACGCTCGGCAGGTTTGTTTGATTTTTCCATCAGAATCCTGCAGCTCAGTTCGCTTTACCAGAGGGGAAAGTTGCTGGGAAAGGGACTGAGAAACAAGAATCTGTCAAAGAGTTGTTTTATTTCCTACAGCACTGGCTGACTGACCAAAATCCTATAAAAAAAAAAAAAAAAAAAAAAAGAAATCAAATTCAGGAAAAAGCCCTGAACGTGTCAAGGCTTTTGGAACAAATGGCACAAGAGGTTTTTCCTGTAGCTATAGGCATGTATTTCTTCTTATTTTTTATTTATTTATTTAAGCCCCTGTAACACACCATTTCCCCCAAAGGGCTGCAAAGGTTCAAAGGCTTTGAGAGCACCAATAAATCATGACCACATAAATGTCCTGTAGTGAAGTTTGATTCTTATTTACCCGGGGTCTTCGGGCCAGTGCTCAGTCTGTGTTGGAGAAGGCAGATTTACTTCTCCTGAGATGCCCTCAATTCACAGAGTGCTCATCTTTCAAGCAGCACCACTCCAGGCCTCAGCTGCCAAAACACTTCTAGCTGCAAGTTTCCATCATTTGCTTTATCACACTTCCCTTTCCCCTCCCAGATACTCGTCTAAACTAAGTTATGTTTAGAAATACCTTGTGAGTAGCCAGACTGTGAGTCAATGAATCTCTGTAAATCACTGCCATATGCAGAAGAATTTCAGGCTTCAGTGAGCTTTCTCCATACACCATCTCTAGCTACAATTCCCTCTCTAAAATAATGCTTAGGACTATGGCATATTGTATAGTATGGTAGGAAAGCTCAGCACATGTATAAGCAGACTGTAAGAGTGGGGCATAAGAAACTGAGTGTTAAAACAGGATAGAAATATTACTCCAGGTGAATTGGATGCCCACTTGCATAACTAACGTGCAGTTCTGTCCCACAGACAGTAAAGCAGTATACCAGTCTCGACTCCACAGCAGTGATGATCTATTCATCCAACTCCACTAAGAGGAAAACATCAGGAACACAAGGTCCAGCAGTTTGATTAACATAAGCACCTGATACTGTAGCTGTTTCTCCACATTTTTCTCAGTTAGGTTACTTAATCTAGCATTCATTCTTTAATGTCAATGAATACTTACATCAAATCCACTTTGAAGCACCCTTTTACATTATTCACAGATAATACAGCTATAGGTAGTCACTAGCAATTAGTGTGAACAGAGTCCGTGTTAGTCTTTTAGGAAGTCATTCAGACATGGTACAGAACCAATACCTTGTGAAGTAAATTAACCACTTACATGACATAAAACTGAAACACTACAGATTTGGAAGATTTTCAAATATATGCATGGAAAAATAAGAATAACAACTCATTTTACCAAGCCATTTGGCTATAAACCCCTGAACTTTCTGAGACAAATTGTTCAAGCACTTCAGAAACATCGCAGTTCTGTGCATCATTCATTAAAGACAGATGAATTTGCCAGACTTATTAACTAAAACTAACTGTTGGATTCAGCGGAACGTGATGGGAACATACACAAGTATAGGTTCAATTGCAGTGGCAATGAACATAGAGAATCTCATCTGCAGGCATCAACAGCCTTGAGCCCTGCAGGAATCTGCACAGCTCTGGCCTTTTAGGAAAGGCCTTCTGTCACTTTGTTCAGAAGCGTGGAAGGGAAACACTGGCAAAATGCCAGCAGCACATTTGAATGAATTAACTGCTCACTAAGAAAGAGGTGAGCGTATTAATCTGCAACGAAAAACACTTTGTTCCACGCCATCCAAAAAAAACAAGGTCTAAAGGAGGATCTAGCATGCTCCAAATTATATCTATTCAGCATGTATTTAATTTGCCTTAACTTTCGGGGGGGGGGGGGGGGGGGGTGTGTGTGTGTGTGTGCTTAAAACCAGCAAATCCTGTAACCAAAAGGGTTGCAAAATGATGAATCTGTGGAGAATGCAGTGTCACGCCTAATGCAACTGGCCAGGGAGAAGGTTCTGTGACAAAATACTCAAAGGACTCACACTGGCAGCACTGCCCGAGCAGGCAGTAACCAAAAGTCAGCATCAGTTTGCTTATGTTAAGAGAGGATAATCTGGCTCCAGTGGACACGTCTCAGCAACACAAGGCCTGAATGAAGTCCAGGGTGCCTTCTGAAACCAGCGTAAGGCAAGATGAAGAAGCTTGGCATGTACCTGACTTACGCATAAACAGAAACCTCCAGACTCTGGGCTGCTTCTTTGCAGTTATGAACCTAAGAATTATTCCAATGGAACAACACTGTTACTAACGCAATCTCAGTATATTTGAGTAATAATAACATTCAGCTTTGTAACTTTTCTCGTCTCTGAACAAACTTAAGAAGTTGGTCTGCAAAACTTAAATCATTCACTGACAGGAAAAAACAGCAAGTGCAAATTTAGAGGGAAGAGCACAAAACAATTCATTAGTAAAACAAGCTTTGCCAGTAATTTTCCGCATAACTCGGCTAAAGCATCTAATTTCTGGATTTCCATTTTCCCAGCTGTAAAATGAACTTGTGTGGACTCCATCTATTAGTGCAATAAAATAAGAACCATATGCTACCTGTTAGCAGAAGCCTTCCCCTCTGAATTCCCACTCTCTTCAGTCCAACAAGTTTTGTCTTGAGATTGCAGAAACTCCTGGCCATGCTTTTTAACTGAGATATAAAGCCATGTAAATTTAAGGCAATGCAAATACATTATAGGCTATTTTTATTTATGCCCTGATTTTTTTTTTCTCTAAATAAAAGCAGCTAAACATCTGCCATATAGTCGTATCTTTTAATTTTTTTGATCAGTGCAGTGACCACATTATGTTATGGTGTTTGCGTTGTGTGCACTGGAAGATGAGTCCATTGGAAAATGAACAAGAGCCCCTCTCCCAGTCATTGACAGCAAAAATCCATCTTTAACATAATGGACAGATATAATTGTTGTGCACCCTGTTAGACATACCAAGTGATTGATAGAATGCAAAAAGAAGGGGGGTGAAATTATGATGATCTATAAAGATCTTGCTGGAACAGAGAAAGAGGAAGAGAATCATTTTTAATATGATTAATATTGCAGCAGAGAGGGGGAGAAAGGAAAGAGATGGGATTTGTTCCCTGCTATAACACTCTACTCCCATGCAATACTGCTTAGCAGGAAAGCCTTCCAGCTGAGGGCTATGAAACAGTTATCACTGTTAGGTGATTAAGTTACTAATTCTTCAGGGAGAAGACATTTAGAGGCCCATATTAAAGGAGAGCGAGGCAAAATTACATTCCGTTTCAATTTAGTTTAGCAATTCTAGTGATTTAGTTAAATGAAAAGCAATTGTTCCAATTAATAGTATTGAATGTTATTCATCAAAAGTGTCAAAACAGCTGTGTTGGTGCATTAGTAACCTATTCTCTTGTCAGAGATATGGATAATTCCCCAGGATTGCACCAGGGAAATGGCAGAGCAGTCAGGAGCCTTCAGAGGGAACCGCACATCCTGCAGCATTAACGACTGCAGATTCATGGTGCTTCTGTCAGGCTCCAAGTAGCATTGCACCGGGGTGGAAAGGACAACTGGCTACGTGGGAGTTCAAGAGGGCAGGGGATGTTCCCGAACACATGAATCTGACTTTCACCCGCTCCAGCGCCATCCCCGAAGCATGCTTCGAGACAGTCTGAGAGGGCAGAGCAGCCTTGCACTGCTGGCGAGAGCAGAACAAGCACAGCTGCTGCTCTCCTCTCCATCCCACTCCTTCCTCCTGCTTTCCTGCAAGGAAGGGTAAGACACACACACACACACCCCTTGCTTTGCCCAGAGCTGGTGCAAGAACTATTAGGAAACCAAGCCTCAGCAAGTGCCAAGCAACCATTCTGATCCATACTGTCTCCTCAGCAGTGACAGCCACAGCAGCTTTTCTCATGGAGCTCATCCATCAAAACAGTGATTAAGGAGCTAAGAGGAAAAGTTTGGATGTAACCCCTGAATACAATGGGGTAATAAAACACAATGGTGCTGCTGGCCTGGGAATATGACACTCTGGCACAAGACAGCACCTTCTATTTTGGGATAAACAGACCCCGGTCTGAACATGGCTGAGGGCATCCTGGAGCTCATTAATCTGTATGGGAATGACAGAAACAGGATAACAGGTCTGATAAGGGTTTCCTCCAGCCTTTTCCTTGCACCATGCAGGCCCCTGCAGCCATCTCGGCTATCTCCACTCAATAAGGCTTTATACACTTCCTCCCAGGACCCATAATTGCCATCTCAGTACAGGCGATACTATCATCTTCCTTTCCTTTCAAATTTCCATAGCCTTTTTATGGGAGATTAGAAAATCCTGTCTGGATTGGACAGGACTGTTTGGACTCTGCTGTTTGTTTTCTCCAGAACCTAAAGAAAAATAAACATGCACTGTATATCCGAGTTGAAGGACAAAGGAAAAGAAGGGTACTAAGGGCCCAGAAGCAACCTGCTGTAATTTGTGTTGCTTCTCGGCAGGGCACCTCACTCAGCAGGATGAGGATGCCTTTGCACTCCTCAGGAAGAAGGTGAACCACACACCAGTCCCATTCTCCAGTATGGCACAGGGCAGTTGTGGGATCCTCCAGGTCACACCATGAGCCAAGAGCTACAGCAGTCTGATGTGTCAGATGACCTTCCTGTTCTTTTTTAAAAGAAGCTAACAGACAAAGCCAACAAAAATATGGGGGACATTCAAAGAGAAATGGAGTCCTAGACACCTCACAAGTGAAGAACATCTCTACTTATCTTTCCTTGTCTCTGATGGTACCCTTCAGTCAATGCTCCCAGCCCAACCTTCCTCATGAAGGTAGTTAAGTTTTTGCAATGTGATCTTCCTTGCTTTCTCTTCCCCACTCCAGTCATTGCCACAGAATATACCCCAGCAGTTACCCTGCTCCACCACACACTGAAATAGCCAGATGTTCATGTTGAACATAAGCTAAAGAGAAAAATGCAGAGTACCACACCATACCAGCACTGCTGTAATTGAGACGTTCTTTATTGGGGGGTGGGAAATAATCTCTCTTATCTATGCAGGCCGTAACAGTTTGGCATTACCTCCTCACACACTGAGGAGGGGGGAGACTTAAGAAACCTGGAACTGTAAAAGCCTTCCCCAGCCTTACACATAAAAATAAATAAATCCAGTATCCTCACTAGGTTTGGCACTCCACAACATTTTCTCTAACCCCTGGCTTGGAACTGTACCTACATCAGCTTTTATCATGAGAGCTTGAAAGCACACAGAAAATATCACCTTAACTTACTTGCTCTGTATTTTGTTATGACCTCAGGTGCTTTGCTGCTTCAGTAATGAGGCTGCTGAAATACAACTTGAAGCCAGGGCAATTAACGAAATCCCCACATGCTGGTTTCAGCATCGGCAAATGAACATACAGTAAGTACATGCTTAGCTTTTGAAGAAGTTGGAAGAACAACCATGTTAACTTAAGACGAGTGACCAGAAGAACAGAGAGGCACTGTGAAGCCCTCACAATATTACAACTCAGGCTTTTGGCATGAAGGAAGCTCCTGTTTGGCAACTCTTATTTTCTCATTCCTGCTCAGGATAGCAGGATTTTAAATGCCTGCAAGGCATAGAAGGTTACTGATAATAAAACTGTGCATTTTAATACACCAGAGTTACTGTAAGTAGATATGCCTATTTTGGTGCACATGGCTCCATCTTAGCTGTATTTCAAACATGCCACATAACATTTTTTATGAAGAAGAATTAAAGAGCCCTTCATTAATTATTTGTATTACCATAGCACCTAAGGGCATTAATCACACATCAAGGCATCGTTCAGCAAACAATGCCATAACATGGTCTGTCCAAAATCAAAATTCAGGGCAAAGTAGTAAAAAACTGCACAGAAATAAAAGAATGCACACAGTGCGAGAAGCACAAGGCAATAGCTTTAGTCAGCAGGAAAGGCAGTAGACAAAGCATGCCCCCTGCCATCAGATTACCTGTACACATCCCAGGTGAGGAAATCTTTTTAAGAAAGGTTGGGTGAGGATTGGTACCAGCCTTCAGCAGTCAATCAGAAGCTATCAGCATGCTGGAAGCCAAACCAGAGGAGCAGCTGTGGAAGAAAGTGGGCAACTTGCAGCTGTTGTAGAGAAGAGCCCATGGAGTTGTACCCACTGAGCAGTTGGGTACAGTTTGGGTTAAGTTATGGATCAAGAGGACTCTTGAAAGAGTCTTTCCAGGTACATTCCTTTCATTTTATGACATTTTAAAATAATTTTAAAATAGCTAGGAAATTTCTTCAGTTTTATTTCTTAAACTGGCCCAAGCATTAGTTTCATTAAAAGTTAATACCAACACTATTCCCTTGCTCTGAGAAGCCAAGGCACAAATGTTTTGAGAACTGCACCTTCACCCATGACAGATCCCAAGGCAGTAAATCAAAGCTTCAGCATATACTCAAGATCATTATCTCCTGCCAGACTTGGACACCAGTAATAAACAAATACCAGCTTCTGATATTAAAATGAACCTGAAGCAGAAAATTAAAGCTCAGAACATTGTCTAGATGGAGATTAGTAACTAATATCCTAGGTAAATTCTTTCCACCTTTTTGGTTCACAAACCAGCCAGTCCCCCAAACCCAAGCATTTAACCTCAGTTCTTCTCCCACACACCCAGCACAGACTGGGAGCTGCCACTCATTCTTAACCATCATTTTGACCCTTACTACCCCATCACTTAGAAAATGGGATGTGTCCTAATGAAACAGGCAGCAATTATAGAAAACAGATGTATGTTGTGAAGTGAGCTGATCAGCAAATAAAGTTGATTCCTCCTACCCACACAAGCTTTTGAGGTTTTGGTGTATTAAATTAAAGCAAATTTAAATCTGAAAAGCCACTGTTGTACTTCGCATGCCCCGTTTTCCTCCCAGGAGGAGGCTCCTGCACTAAACTACATCTCAGGCCACGGTCTGCTGCCAATAACAAAGGGTAGACAGAGCAAGAAAGTGCTGCACAGAGGTAAGAGTGAAACATGAAATTACTAAAAATAATTGGCACGCATGCATTAAAGTACTTAATTTCCCAGCTGAAACTTTTTAAAATTCTTATTGTTGTTGGGGTTTGTTTTAAAATAAAAACAGGTTTACAGACAGCAGAGTATTTAAAAGTGTTCTCTTCAGTAACAAAAAAAACAAAACCAAACAACAATTTTCCCTAAAGAACTGTTCTCCCAAACCTGACCGTAGGGGAATTTGGCTAATACAGAAAGGATTTTTTTTTTTTTTTTTTTAATTATTTAGGTACATTCTCAGAAGTTATCAACTAATCTCCTTCTTGATTTCCTAAACCGAGAAAAGGCCAGATGCAGTAATCTATTACAGACATGATATAATTGTACTGTAATCATAACAGAACAATATCTGCACATATGCTTTTGTTAAGCACAGGGCACAGCCTGACACTACTCATTAAGAAACAAATGCAACATTCAACTACAGCTTTCATTTGATCGCACAAAGATAAGCCTCGTTATTGTTATTCCAGATTTTTTTGTGTGTGTAGGACACAAAAGCATTCTCCCAAAAAAAACTCAGACCCATCTACATGGGGCAATTGACCAGTGGAACAGTATATTCTGCTCTTACTATGGAATAATTTAAAAGTTACTCTCTAAGTACAGCTCTAACACTGAAAAGCAAGGCTAAAACAGTGATTTCCCCCTGCTGTAGTTACACTGGGCATTTTTCTTAGAAAAGTTTTCAGATGCAATTGGTACTGTAACTTATATTGTAGTATAAATAGTATTATACTCACTGGCATTGTAATTTAAACCTTGTCTATGCTTTGTGCATTAAAAGTTTTCAGCATAACTAGGAGTTATACCAGAAAGGGGGGGGGGGGGGGAATCAAACAAGCAGCTGATGTTGGTTTAGAACATACTGAAGGATGCGTCTGGCAGGAAAGCAGTTAAAAAGAGGCAATGTGAAATTGCATATGAGATAGCACAGTGATGCTACTGCATTATAAATAATGCTGAAGGATGAATTATTTATATGTTTAATATTAGGCTTGCTTATGAAGTAAGTTTCTTTCTCCAGTTTGTCTCCAATGGTAAGAGGAAGGCAGAATCACACAGCAGAGCTTGGAAGGAGACATGATAATTCAGGGAAGTTTGGGAGGCAAAACACTGAAAAACATTGAGTGGTGCGCTCTATTGCATTTCCTCAGTTTAATAAGTTGGAAATCTCAGGTTAGGAGCTCAGCTTTCATTCAAACATTCAATAGAAAAAAAAAAAAAAAGAAAACTGAATGTTTATTTGAGCCTTATCCCAAGTCTGTGTCCTTTAACAGCTGCAGAGCTGGCACGGAAATACTCTGAGATTTCTGGCACCTCAACGTCTGATCACTGTTTTAAACCAAAATCGGAGAAAGACTCTGCCCTGTAAAAGTGTTTAAACTGGCTCTTGCAAAAGGGTGGAGCCTACAGCCCCACAGTGCGCTCAATCTTTTAACACACTCATTTTCTATTCCTGTGTTGAATACAGCACTTTGCATAGAGCCTGCAGAAATAACATTGCTACAAACATCTCTTTCCCTCGCTGCACCAAAAACCACACTAGCAAGTTTTAAACAAGGGCAACTATAAGTGTAAAAACACAAATAAATCTGGTTGTTATGGCAAATCAGAGCACTAGCAGGAGCAAATGCAGTTTTTGCTACCCCCAGTCAAACACCTTGCCCTTCAGCCAAAAGTTACCAGCTTTGTAGAAAAAAATTCCTGTAACAAGGATTTGATCTATCCCATGCAGTTTCAAAGCCTGGAGTGTTAGGTATGAACCACTGCCATCTTTTATTTGCATCAACATATGAAGTTGTAAATGGTGGCAGCTGAGGAATGGAGATAGATCCTGTTCATCCATTGCTGCTAGAGGGCAATTAAGATCTAGCTGGAGCTTGGGTTGACAACCAGATTTGACTGAAAAAAAAAAAAAAAAGTCAGCTCCAGTAGGTTAGAAACTGCTCTCAAGAATGAGTATAGAGTTGTTGTAGAAGTTAAGGAGTAACAACAACACTGCGTAATCCAGCCTACGCAATCCAGGGCCTCGGGAAAAATTAAAGCATTCTTGTGCTTTGTTTGTGGTGTTGTGTCCATCTTTGCCTCATCAAAGCAAAATAGGCCTGTACTTGGAACCATGGTGCTGACAGTCATGAGCTCATCACTCCAGCTTTCTTTTAAATTTTCCAGTTCTTACAGTTGTAAAAGATGACAAAAAAAAAAAAAAGCTTGAAGACTACAGGGATAACAAACCCAGAAGATAGCTGCTGGGGTGTGTGTGTGTGTGTGTGTGTGTGTGTTTCAAACGTATATTTTATTAAATCATTCACCCCAAAACCATTGTTTTAGAAACCTGCTTTCACAATCCTATGCTCCAAGGTTCCAGATCACGCAACTTCCACATTTTATTGCTGAAAATATTTTACAGTTCTGTCTCTGACTGAAACACCCACCCTATTAAAACCCATTAAAGTGGTTTCAAAAATAAAGGTGAATGATGGGAAAGAACTGAGATTCTTCTTCAAGATCAAAGGTCATCTACTAGGTCCAAATATTTCTTATGAATCTTTTCAAAGCAGTGCTTAAGCACATCTACCAACATTTCAGTTCTCTTCTGCAGCGTTTTTGCTGCCTCTTCATCTTCAGTTATATAAAGCATTTAAGGACAGGATGTTCTCAACTGAGAGGCCAGGATGTAGGGCTCAGCCTCTTTCCTTCCTACCTGACTCCTCACAGTAACACAGGTAGGGACAGTAATTTGCATCAGCCCATTTCCATGTAGCAGCTTTTCCTGTAGCAAACTCTCCTGAATGATTCCCACTGATTGCTAAAACATATCCCCACCTAAACCCAGTGACATGAGAAACATTTTAGAGTGTCCTGGACATTCCTAGCTGTGCACAGAAGTTGAAAATACAGACAGCACACCTTCCAGCTTCAAAACTGAAAGCAAACAAATGATGCTCAGACTGTATTACATTTAACTCCGTGCCATGGTACTCGATTTGCATTTCCACATGATTGATTCCTTTAGCTTGGCACGGATGAACAGTGCCTTTTCCACTTACAGTTTTTGAAAGAGGGATGCAGAGCTGAGGCTGACTTTTCCCAAGATGTGAAGCTTGCCAGTAAATCAGTTTGCACCTACAGATCCTGTTCGCATATTGTGCTCCACTTGTGACCGTCCTCGAGGTGAGGAACTCCACATGGTGCAAAAAACTCCAAGTCAAATCACATAAAGGGACTTAGTTTATGCTAAACAGCTATTTCCAGATAAACTTTTGCAGTCAAATCTACCCAGCACTGCTGATCCCAGTTCTCCACTTAGCTGTGCAATATTAGACATTGTTTAAAGCAGAGAAGCCAAAAGAATCCAAAAATTAAAAACCACTTTCCCCATATTCCACTCAGCAGCTGTCACAGAGGAAATGCAACTGGAGTGATTAATTCTTTCAGTTACATTTCTGATGCAAGAGCACCAACCTCTCAGATTTGGGCTTTACTGCTATGCTCTGCCTCCCCAGGCCAATCGTAAGAGTCAAATTTTGACAAATTTCATACTGTGAGGCTTTTAAACAGTCAAATATTGCTTTATTATTTAGAACATCATTTTTCAGTTTTGTTTCCAGCTGTATGTAGCACTGAAGTTTGCATTAATGCACTGCATTATATCATCCTTATCAGACAAGTTTCCTAGGTACAGCTGATTCTCCTTTTTGATTTTCCACAAGAGCTATTAAAAACGCTGACCAAAGAATATAGATTTTCATTAATATTTCCTCTTCTTTTGATCTGTTCCTTTGATTTACCTGACTCTATGATTCCAATAATCAGAGGAGTTCCTGTCTTTCATGCAACAAATGTAATGCCAAAACTTAATCAAACCAAGGTTTTAAGAAGGAAAAAAAAAAAAAGCAGTACATTTAAAGAGCTTTTCCTCACCCTATCTCACCAGATGACTGAGAAAAACAGGCCTCAAGAAGATGTACCAGCTAAGTACCCAATGTCACTAGTGTCTTCAGAAGACATTCTCTACTTTGTAGGTACAAAATACATTTCTGCAAACAGTAAAACTGCTGAAAATTAGGAACTTTAGTCTGCAAGGGAGACAAACCTTCTTTTGGCAGGGGAAAACAAGGTGTTGCTCTAAGGTTTTGTCCAAGCTGTCTCTTGTTTCAGTTCAGTTTTCTCTGCTAGGTTAAGTAGTTGGTATGCTCTCAGGACATCCAGTTGACTCTACACTTGTTTTTCAACCCTGCTTTGGCATAAAGTTGCTGTTCTTATTCCTTTTGGTATTGTTCCTGCACAGGAAGGCAGGAAAATATGTTTCCAGGCTCCTAATATATGTTTGTTTTCCCTTATTGTTGTTCACTCTGTTTACACAGTGGTTGTTTTTCTTCATCTTTGATGATGAAATTCAAACACTAATAGAAGGAGAGAGATTTCAGGGAGCAAAAAATACAAAGACAGATAAGAGTAATGAAGCAAAACACGGACTTCGTTTTCAGTGCTGTTTTCTTGTGGAGTCAACCTTGACCCCAAGATACCCAAACAAGTTGCAAGTGTAACACATGCACTTTTGGAATAAGACCAAATAGTCTTGTTTTTATACTATTTTTATATCAGTGAATGAGGGAACAGATGTGATTCAGAGGAGTCAGTTCACCCCAGAATACTGCGCTGCGATCACTCCGGTGTCACTGGATCACCGTCAGAACAACTTTGTTTTGGAGTCCTTCAGCTGGTTTCATGTGATTGCTGCTCAAGCCTAGCTCTAACATGCACTTCAAACATATAGATACTCTGAGAAGAATCAGAGTAATTCACCACCCTCTGTCTCAGAGTCAAAATTACTTAACGAGTCCCTTGAAAAAAAGGCTACCTGCAGGTGTGTGAAAGCAGCCATTTGCAAGGGACAGACTTAACTGTGCATGAATCTAAGACATTTATATATGTATCTGTATGTCTGTATATACAGTTGTATATCTGTATATGCAGTTGTCTTTCTTCCACATTTCCAGTATTTACCTGTTGACACAATAATTTGTATATGCAAACATTGGGGGATATTTGCATAAACCAAGGTATAAACAGTCTGGGGAGAGGGGTACACACAGAAGTTTGGGTGATGTATATAAAGAAATATTGGAAGTTTGCAGCTTCTCAAAAAGGGACCAAAATGACTTCCAGCCAACCAGACAATGAACAAATTAGCTTCTCCCTTCTTTCTTTTTTTTAAACAAAGAAGTTCAGATGCACATAAAAAGGGGAATAAAACAAACAGATCTGAAGGCTCTTAATTCTCACAAACTGTTGCCATCACCCCTTTCAATGAAAGGCTCAAAGCCCCATCCTTCAAGCAAATACACTTATTTTTCTTCACAGAAAAGGACAACAGGCCTTTGCTCTCCCAGTTTCCCCTCAAGGAGGGAGTTGGCATCATTCCTCACCTCCCCTTGACCCTTTCACGGAACTGATTGCTGCCTCAGTTGCATTAATGTTACACCTGGGGTTTTCCTTGTAGGACCAGCACACCCCAACACAGTAATCATTTCACTCAGCATCATCCATATCATTTGTGCTTACAAAGGATGACCTCATCTCAGACCAATTACAACTCTTTTCCACAGTGATATAATTTCCATACCTAATACCATATGGTCAGAGCCAGGTTTGAGCATGAATAACCTCAAGCCTAAAACCACAGGAGAGGAACCACACAACTGGATGACTTCACAGGTAACCTATATTGGTCTGGGACCTTCCCCCCACTCTTATTTTCCCCATATATAACACAGCTTTACATCTAAAAACGGAGACAGGTTTTCAACTCCCATTGAAACTAAGCAAGAATGGCCCACGGGATATTTTGCAGATGTCCAGAAAGATCCTTGAACTGTCAGTAAAATTCTAGGAATCAATGACCAGCTCAGGAAGGCACAGAAGGAAGCATAAAAGAAAAATACTCCTCTGAGCTTACCATTATTGTTAAATATCACCATTCCAAATGTAAGAGATAAATTTTCGAGTGTTACAGCAGGTCTCAGAACCCTATTAATAGAAATTAGAGAGAAGTCTAATAGAAAAAGACAGAGAGGAAGCCATTCTCTCCACTGCTCCCTGGGGAAGGTGAGGAGAGACTGAAAGATGACACTTTATCTCTTCTAATTCCCATGGGACCCATAATCACAGCATTCATTCAGCAAATAATAATAATAAATATGGTCTGAAGTGACTCCAGCTATTTCAGCTTTAATAAATGGGTTGAAATAGGGGCAAATTCAGATACAGAGAGCATCTTTTCAATAAAATCTGATAGGGTTATTAATAACATTAATGGAGTACCATGCTGTCTCCATTTTGTTAACAGTTGCCTTATTCTCCCCCAGTCCATTCCCCACTCCTGTGCACAGAGAAACACACACACTTTTCCCTCCAGTGATGACAAATTTAGACTGTCAGCTTTCTGCTGGCAATGCATCCCAAGAATTAGTCAAATTTGACATGATTTTATTGTTTTATGGGAACTGCCAACAGGGATTTTTCTGCCTGAAGTACATTTATATCCCAGTTCAAATCAGATCCTGGCTTAGTTCATGGACACAAAGAGGACAAGCCAGGAAACCTGCAGCTCCTCAAGGACAAAAAAAAGTTATGACCACAATGGGATGCTTAGAGCCTTACTCCAGGTAATTGTGCCTTTGTTTCAACTTGTCCCATACTCCCAGCACAGCTTCACCTTAGAGCTTGTGGCTCCCCTACCAGGGAACCAATCCCAGTGCATGGCCACAACATTTGGGCTGCTGGTCCAGAAGCAGACTTTTAAACACAACTGAAAGCCCTTGCATACAGTTTTAGAAGAGCTAAAAATCTGTCTGCAGAAAAACAAGTGCAAGCAGGTAGATACGCCTCATCTGTTTTATTCTAAAGGGACAGTCTAGAAAGGCCCTCTTTTTAAAAAAAAAAAGTGTGACCTCAATCCCACTATACATGAAATAACAACAATTGGCTCCAGTTGTACAGGACCAAATATTAACTGAGGGCTCCTAATAATTTGGAATTCACTCATTTATACAATTTCACATCGGTCTTTAGCAGTATCTTCCAAATGTCACATTTTTACAGACTTAATGAGATTAAAAAACCCATGCTCTTTTCCCTTTGCGTTTTATGCTTTCAGCTGTGACTTCCGTAAAATGATTTTAGTTAGCAAACAAGATGGTTATATGATTAAAGAAAAAAAAAATGCACCTCATTTTCCTAGTCTCATATATAGATGCAGGGAAGAAGCAGGCAGAGCCGAAGTGTTTTATTTCACAGTACTTCCCTTGCAGGGAGATAAAAAAGAAAAGACGAAAAATAGAATTATAGAGTTGCACAGAAATGAAATGTTTGAACAGAAAATAATTTGCCTAACTTGTAGCCTGCAGGCGTAACCTGTCATAACTCTCCATGAATTGAACACGCAGGGAGTTCAAGTTTTCTGCAGCTTACCATAAACTAATATGCTCCGTCATATCATCCTCAGGAGACAAGGATTTGAAGGAGCCACTGTATTTAGAACAACAAAAGTAATTCTGTAGTTTAATAGAATTAGAGGGAACCATCAGAAGCCCAACACAACCCAGTGCAGAGACTAGATGGAAGGTGACAAAATAAATCCCAACCCACATGCCACACCAAAGCCAAGGGAGCTAAGTGGTAATTCTATTTAAACTCTTCTAGAGACCATGGACTTACCATTTTATACCATACAAAAATTCCACTGTTTTACATACATATACCCAGAATGACTGACAAATTGCCACTTGAAATCAAGAGCATCGTACTGTGAGTCTCACAATGTGGTGGGTCAGCCTCAGAAGCTGCTGTAGAAGAGAGTACCCCAGACCACACATTACTTCCTGAAAGGCAGAGGGACAGTGCTAGGAAGAAAAACACTCGAGGAAGAAATAGAACTACTTTTAAATCTGCACTGCAGAGAACAGGGAACATTCTCTTCTAACCTTTACATCTGCAGTCTCTTCTCCCTTGATCTTTACCGGCTTACTCAGGTCTGAAATCAATGCACAAAGCACACTATGGTGCCAGTCCTAGATGCTACTCCACACACATGACAGCTGAAAAAAGTGTTTTTCCTAAGACAGACTCTGTCCTCCAGCCTCTCCAGGACCATACATATACTGTGGAGTAGATAAAATCCTAAACACTGCAATCCACCAGAACTAAAAAAAGAGAACTTGTTCTCTGAACTGCTCATGGGTGAGAACCAAAATATAAACTCTGCCAGGAACACAGGCTGGATTATGGATTGACCGCTCTTGTCTGGAGAAGGGCAGACTAAGAAGAAAACATTGAAGCACCTCCAAATGGTGGGAAGAGGCACACTACACATTCTCACTCCAAAAATACTTTTCAGTTTCTCCACTGTATTACCTGATGAAAAGCTACCTATACAGAAAGCAGGGAAACCCCTAGAAGAAAGTCATACCTGACCTGGTACCAGATCTTCTCACAGTCTTAAGCAACTCATTTTCCTCTTCCCACACTTCTGCGAGACAAACACCTTTATATTGGAATTTGTTTTAAGCTATCACAGTTCAAGTCTCAAATCGCTACAGGTATTCCAGACCCTTGAGAGATCCAAGTGCTTCCCCAAAAATCTGTATCTTTCTTCATGATGCTTGCTCAAGCACCCTTCCTAATTAAGATCCTGGCACTCTCCCTCACTGCAGTTAGAGAAACTGAAAGCTGTCCTCTCCCCTGGCCAGATCTCCATCCTCTTCAGTTCACCTCCTGAAGGTTTCTCTTCACCTCTTTCATACCAGGGTTCTGCGACCCAGCACTCTTCCAGCTCCCTGTGTTGCTCTCCTAGAACAATGAATCTCTGCCATCCCTACCCCAAATTGTGTAGCATCCTCCTCAGAGAGAAGTCAAATCTTTCCCTGTGCAAGATCTCACTCTGACAGCAGGCTCCCTTTTACAGAAAGCCTACGCTGCTACCCTCCTGACCCAAGCACAAGTGGGGTAGATGCCTCAAATACTTGCTCATATATTGTGACTTCCACAGGTGCACATCCCTAGATACTGCATGAGATACAGTCTGCAATATATAGCAGTGCCTCCGGCACACCTGAATGCATCTTATTTGCATGAGAGAACAGGTACACAGCTCTCAGTTACCTATAACTCAGAAGTGCTTCCATTTCTCATCTCCACATGATAAGGTAATTTCCATTGCTTTCATGTGAGGCAATGTTCACCTTAGTAGCTGGGACAGTTTGTTGAAGGTCAGAAGGAGGTCTTAAGTAGGCCTGCAAACTGCACCCAGACCTTCCAAAGCTCTATCTAGCATCCTTCCACTGGATCTCATTTTCTTTCTAGGAAAACTGTTTCCTCAATAGAGGAAAGTATCAAGAAACCAACTTTCAAAGGAAAGACCAAATGAGAGAAAGCAAAAGAACCTGCACGTGCTCACACAGAGCAAACTGCTATACAAACAACAGCCCCACAACTTCAGTGCTCGCTTTACCCATTTACCCCTTTGAACAAAGGGACGACACCCACGATGTGACCTGCTCAGCAGCGGGGGCTTCTCCAAAGCACTCCATCTGACCTCAGTGTAATGAACAGAATTAATATGGCAAAGCCTCTAACACGGCACCACTTCCCAGCAGCACAGCCACAGCCTCTAATTGATTAGTCCATAAAAATCTGTGCACTAAATTGAAAGGAGCTGCACTAATTCTCTTTTATGTTAAATTTCTGTCTTTCTCCTTTATCGAATCCTTCGTCGAATGTCCCTTCTGCTGCCTATTGTGGGCTTGCTCTGGGCCTGTTTTCCTCTTGCCCAGATTAAGTACCTAATCAAAATCTTGTCTTCCTTAATGGCATAAAATTGAAAGATAGATATTGCACTTTACACAGCTGATTAAACACTAGAATGTGGCTAAATGCTTTACAGGGCTTGTTACATTAACTAACTCTGTCATCTGCCAGCTATCTTATAATTGCATATGCTCATGTTGCCACTGGTGAAGCCAAGGTAAGATTTCTTTTCCCTCCATTACCTCTTTCCACTCTCCCTCCCTCCACATTGCTACCCACCAGCTGCATGTCAGCAAGGAGCTAAGAACTCCCCTGTAACAGTCACCTGAAGAAAAACTGTCTGATACTGATTGCCTATAATTTTCTCTATGTTCAACTGCCAGTCACTTGTTTGTGACCATCTGAAGTGGCTAACATGATGCAAAGGGACAGTCAACACATACAGCAATTTTTTCAGAAGTAGAAACAGTCCAGCCCACACGTCTTCTTCACAGCTTTGATGCTAAGACACCTTGTTCCAGATGTCTGAAGAAAGCAAGGATGGAAGAAAACAAGAAAGTGCTTACACTAGCTTGTATAAGAACATATATTAAATAGTCTGAAATTCCCATTGGCTTGTCAAAGCATGATCTGATAGAAATATCCAGTGTTGGACATCTTGGCTTTTTCCTTACACTATAAAAATAATGATGCAGATAGACGTTCTGGAAGACTTACAAGTCTATCCCAGTTGATCTGCTTTTCAGAGGAGAGTTTCACCTTCTGCAAGATATTCACAGAGAATGATCCCTAAATTCAATCTTCAACTGGATGGCTTCAAAAAAGAAACAAACCCAAAAAGGCTTTACAAGAAAATTCTTTGAAGAAAGAAAAGTAGTAGAGATTTTTAAATGTTCCTAGTCATTGTTAACACTTGAAAATCAATCAGTCTGTGTTTTGTTTAAAGATATAAACCATGTTGCCAAATATTCTGCAAGTAAGATTTCTTGTCTTTGTCATCCACAGACCAGTAATTTTAGAAACAAATCTGCTCCTTTGCACAAACACAAATATTTCTGCATAGATTGCTTTAAAGTAATTGTCAAAACACTCTTCCATTTTAATACAGAAAATAGACTACACATTACACCCAGCCTGTAAAATGTGGATAGCTAGTTCAGTTCATGTGCATTTTCTTCCTGACCCCAATCTTTTACAGAGAACCTATTTGTTAAGCAATAAAATGTCATCCATTTTTGGTCCTATATTACCCTAAAAATCTTTTTTCCTAAATGTCCCAAATTCCTCTGAAGGTGGTGTTAGAAGTCACTTTTTACCACCTTCTTTCTAATTCTGCACCTTACTATATAAAATCATGACTCCAGCCAGGCAAGGAGGATCTGTCTGTCTGCACAGGAGTCAGTATACCTCCATGGGACTGTGTTCACAGCCAACTAATAATGTTAACGGTAAGCTTTGCCCTAAAAATACCCAAAGGTCCAATTTTCTTCCCATGGGCTAAACAGCAGGGGTTTACTGGGTGGGTCCTCCCTCCCCAGTTTACCTGGTAGCTAAACCACATTGAGCTGAAGCAGACATGACAATTCTGTTGGCAATTAGTAATCGATTGTTTTCTTATCCCACAAGGATTCTGTACCTTCCCATCTTCCGTCCTTTGGCTCCAGAAACCACACGAATTAGTTCATTATACCATTGTTAATGGTTCATAAAAGTTTAGTGGAAGCTATTATGAAAACTTTACTAAGTGCTTGCTTTTAAATATTCATAAAGGCACGATATATATTTTAATAAGACATGTTACAAAATTGAACCCTGAACTAAACATTAAGATCCCAGGAAAGATTCATCTGAAAGCACAGGACTGGGTATCTGCAGAAGAAAGGCACTCACAGCTCTCTCTTAGTCTTCCTTTTTCTTGACTGAGGGGGTAATCTTGCCAAATCCTTTTGCCTGGCGTTTTACAATCACTAAAATTCTTTGGTTTAAGCTAACATACCAATTCCAAAGTTCTTTCTGCCATTTCAGGAGGAGAATATTTCCCCTTTATATAAAGATTGGTATGCAATACTAGATAGCAAAAATGATTTGACAGGTTTCAAGGAAAAGCAATAATTTAGTTCAAGGTCGACATGCAGGTAGAAAAAGTAGCTGGAAATTTACCCAAGCATCAGACCACAAAGACCATCTGAAGCTGGTCATTCAATATGGGCAATTCTTCACCAGTGAGCACTTTCTAAACAGAAAAATGAGTGGCTTCGTGACCTACCACACTATTTTCTACTGCCTGAGTTTTGCGTTGGACCCACAAGTTAGAATAGATCATAAAAGCAAGACCAAATTTGACAATTTTGTCCTAATGCTTAGTGGCCGTTTGGCCAAAGCCACATTCACTTGCAGTTGTGCAATTCAGCACAACTGTCAGATCCTGTCTACCAGAGCTACAGCAATGGAGCTACTACAGCGTGGTATCAAGTAGACTTACAGAAGTACAGAAGGGGGAACAAAGCTTTTACTCGACCTAGTTATAACAAATGCCATCAATCCCTCACTTTCAGGATCCAATTCACGAAGTAATATATTAAATCCTTTTATATGTATAAATCCCAATGCTATGATCCCTGTCAAGCACCTCTTTCCACACTGAAGCATATTTTGGAGCCATGAAATTCCCATAATGTACTCTCCAGCATAAGAACACCACCTGTACCAGTGTGCAACCAGAAATGTTACACTTCACAAGGCTGATCTGATGAGGTGCTAAACATTACTGATGGGGTGATTTACCAATACCATGGCAGTGTCGCAATTCCGAAGGATACCCCTGCTACCGGCCAGCCAGAACAGAGCTATTGTGCCCTGCTCCATGCTGGCCTGGGTGGTCCAATCCAGCCTCACCCCACACCTCCCAGCCCCAATCCTGTTCATCTTCCCAGGGCCTGAGCAGTTCTATCCGCATAACTCTGTCACTCTTGTGGTAGAAGGAGAAGGATGGGCTGAATGATTGCTGAACTTCACACCCACCTTCCAACATTGTTTCTTCTCTCCAAAAAGGGTCACAGCAGCTTAGAGATGTACCGCTTGTGGGGTTTGAAGGGGATGGGGTGGGGGAAGAACAGCACCAGGGTAAAGGATCCCATACACTAGGGAGAGAGAGAAGGCAAAGTGACTGAGAAAGTCCTACTCCTATTCAGAGTTCTCTACTTTTTCTTTTTTTGCAAATGGTTTTCCAGTACAGGAACATTTGGAGATACTGTGAGACTTCTAGGCTCACAAAAGGCCCAAACAGCATCACTTGTTAGTGTTGAATTTTTGTAGTATGTGGAAAGTTACTCCAACCCAAATGAGACATCAATTAGCAGGATGTATCTATCAGCTTGCATCCTTGGGTCTGTCTTCTTCCAAAGACCTTCCAGGCAGTGGGGGCATGGAGGACAAACTGGCACAAATACCACAAGTCAGAGTGAAGAGCCATGGAAGAACTGTCAAAGCAGGAAATTAAAAACTACAACTGTTTTCAACTGAAAAGTCACCATGAGTTATCAGTGACACTTGGAAATACCTCACTAGCAGGTCCTAAATGAGCTTTAAGCAGCTTAACTGGATGAGCAGCCTCTGATCTACCCTTTTGAGATGCTATTTTTATTTATAAAATGGAAGATTGAGAAAGACTAACATTCCCAGAAAGAACAAAATAATTCTATCACTTCAAAATCCTGCATCTTCTTAGACGATCCTCACTTCTCAATTCCCCTCCTGTTTCTCCCCAGGGACTGTTTGATTAAATGTATGTGAATAAAAAGTATCCATTCCCTTTTGAACTATGTTAAATTAACAGTGACCTGAATCAGACCCCACAGTCCTGACAGCAATTACTTATCAATGAATAATTATCCATCTCTAAATACAATTCCATGCTCTTTCCAAACTTCTTTGACTTGACTCATGAAAAAAATATATTGCATTTTCAAAAATAATTCAATAAAGTGGGGATCTTGCCAGGGCATGTGCGGTGGACACACAGCAAAGAACAGACATTAGAGGAATAGAAAACAGTTATCATTTTCTCAGTTCCTCCTTTCAAGATTTTCTTCACATTTCCAAAAGACAGAAAGTGAATTCAAATCCAAATGGAAACAAAATAGAATCAAACCCCAACTTTTCTACTATGACCATGGTTAGCACTAATAACTACTATGACCATATTTTAGCACTATATTTTCTGATTCTCTGGTTATTACGTACCATGAGGAAGTAAGCTCAAGCCATGAAATGTTATTTTGGGGTTCTTAATTCTCCTTCAGCGAAATGTTTTTTTGAGACAGTTTCTAAGCTGTCTTTTTATTTGTACACCGCCTTGACCAACAAGATCTCAATGCATGAAGGTCTCCCCCATGAGCAAGTGCAATAAAAATAAACTGAAGCAATGAGATTGAAAAACCTCGACTGGTAGTACACCAAGGCTACATTATGAGGAGATCATGCTGCTCACCTAAGAGGAATATAAATGTAAAGCAGTAGTAGCATAATTTATCTTGTAGGAAGCTGATTTTTATTCCACCAGACCTTAACAAAACAAAACGTGTAATACATTGGAAAAAGAAAAGCTTTTTCTGAAAGATAACATTATGCATTAAGAAGTTTAGATCCAGCCTTGTATCTCTGTCTCAGATTAATTACCAATTTTTAAATGTACCATTAACTCTTGGTGGTTTGATATGACCTGCTCGCTCTCCCAGGGAAAAAAAAAAAAAAACAAAACACCATCCCTTTGTCACCTCCGCAGAGAGCGCCCTGCTGTTCTGCCAACAAGCATTTACTGGACCTTGCAGAGAACTGCTCTGGCCAAACCAGAATTCAGCCACAGGAAACATGATTCAAACAACACTGCTCACCCACACAAGCACAGGAAAACAAGAATCCCAAATCCTGTGTCTACACAGAGCAAGCAACAGAGCAAGGGCAGAGCGACCTGTCAGCAGAGGAACAGGGACTGTGCAGCACCACCTTCAAGACCGGTCAGATGCGAGTCACCAGCATGTTGACAGCCACTGAAGTGTCTTTTGCTGAAGAACAGAGGGAATAAATTTCCATTCCAGTGAGAGGGTATGAAGAATGAAATAATATGGTATTTCCTATTTTTTTAAACCTTTTGAGAGTGACTTATTAGAAATGCTAGTAGGAAAACACAAATATCCTAATTTATACTCTGTTGTTTGGCATTTATTTATTTGGTTTTCAGAAGCTTCCACAGATGGAGGGGAAGGCAGGCAGAACCAAAGAGCACCTCATTATTACTTTTCCATCTCTGCCTAGAAGAAGCTGTCTGCTTTTTCTTAAGAATACCACCAGAATTTATTGTACTTGTTCTGGATAAGAAGCTTTTCAAGGCAGTGCCTAGAGCCAAGCTGCAAAAAAATACTATTATCATACTTTTCATACAATCAGATTTTAGATCTCAGTTAGGGCAGCCCAGTAGCAAGGCAGAAACATGCTTAGAGCAAGTGATTCAAGTGACTCCTCTTAGCCAGTGTCAGAGATCTGCTCAAGTGGAAATTAAAGGTCTTACTGCAGGTTTTGAGAGGTGTTGTGCCTAACACTCCCTCTTTACACACTGAAACAAGATCTATTTTTCAAGGCCCTGAATGAACTTGACAACTGAAGACATTTGTCTCACTTGCCTATAGTAATGGAACGACAAATAAATACTCATCTTACAGCAATTCACACAATCACATTTAAAACGTAAAGGGCTACACTACCCAAAACTGTAACATTTACCTTAAGGTTTCAGAGAGATCTCTTGATAAGTGAGGCAGCTACCTGTACAGGTTGGAACATTTCTGGTCATAAATCCCAGCTCATCAAAGCTGGTTTACTTTGCAAGGGGTTTCAACTGCTGAGCAGTTAAAAGTGAACTGTTTTCATGATCCGCAGATGACAGCAGCAGTTAAATGTCAAAGAGCAGTAGCATTATTTAAAAAGCCACAATTAAGAGCTAGCTTTAAAAGACTGACAAGATAAAAAAATCCAGATAGACAGCTAGATACATGACTAGCATTGGCATCCTTCCATTTCAGGACAACATGCCCTAGAAAGGTGAAAGCCAGGGGCTAGATCCATAGCCTTAAAAAAAACAGAAAAATTATATAAACCTCTATGAGCAGCTCCAACAGAGCTATGCATCCAAGGCTGTAACCTGAACACACTTTCATTTGTTAGGTTGGATGGTGGCCCGCTTCTGTTACTACATTATTGAAATTAGAGACATAACTTTAAAAGGCTTGGCCCTTGCAGTTACCTGCATTGCAGGGAAGGAGGGCACTAGACAAACAAAAGGGTGCACACGGGGAGAGGGACAGGCTATGGTGTGAATCTGCAAAGTCACAGCTCAGGTGATACAGGCCTGTCTCTGGAAGCCAAAGAAGGCGGCACTGTTCTACACAACTGTCAGGCTTGCCTTTACTCAACTACCTTTACTGACACTTCTTGTGCTCTCAGCTGCTGAATCAGTACATGAATAGGATTCAATTCAGTCCAATTTAATCAACTCAGCAGTTACCTGGAGTTCCTATTGGGAACATCAACAGCACTGCAAAGGTGGTTGCCATTAAGATCAAAAATACCACCAAGACCAAAACCTCTATGTTCTGGATCCAAAAGGAAGAGACATTTGTGCTGTATCGTATGATGAGAGGGAGAACAAACCCTCCTTTCACACTCTTCCAACATCACTTAATCCCTCTGATTTCAAAAAAATGAATCCCAAACTGTGTCTCTCATCCTGGACAATGTCTCGGAAGTATACTGGACACCACTGAGTTAACCAACATGTAATTACAGTTTGGTCCATACATTAAAATGAAGATCGACGAAGTTACAGAATACTGAAGGTGTCCAAATTGTCATAATTTTGGGTTCAGGGTAGATTCTATCTAGATTTCAATTTCATGAAAGTCTTTAAATTTAGAATGGTTTGGACAGAAGATTCTCTCTTTGGTCCATCCATAAATGCAAGACAGCCATCACCTAAAAAGTAAAATAAATAAATAACGGATATAACCAGAATTTAGCCATAATGAATTCAATCCTTTTTACAGTAAAAGGGAAAGTTATGCTTGCAGGCATAGTTTGGGTCTTGTTTTTAAATGCAGAGAATAGTAAAATAGATGCAACGTTTATGAATTATTAAAACCCGCACAAGGATTTCTTTTCCTCTTCCACAGCTTCTTGTTTAATCCTTGTTCATTGTTGGCGGCTCTGGGGATGACTGACATTTAACACATCTCTGTCATGCTTCCTTACCCACTGAATGCCTGACATGGGGAGAGACAGAACAACCACACATATACACAAGGATAAGCAGATTACAAATGCTCCAACCTATTTCATTTCTCCCCACTCCACACATTCCTTGAACCAAGTTTCTTGCAAAGAGAAAAGAGAAACATTGCCATCTGGAAGAGTGTCCCAGTATCATCACTTCATCTGTTACGTGAATAAGAACCTTTTCACACCTTGTAAGTAACAGATATTAAGAATTAACGAAGTTTGTTTTTCTTTTAAAAAGTAGTATCTATGTTTTGTAGATATTTTGGTGGTAAAGGGATGTGTTTTGGTGTAATAATACCATATTTTTTTTGAGAAAAAAGATAGTGCAGGGAGTTATATTTAGGAACAGAGCTTTATAGATATGCAACCTGGAAATATTTGAGCATCACATCACATACCAGCCTTTAGCTCACAACCAAAGTGATCCCCACAGAGTGCAGGCTGGCAATGGTAGCCACTCCATTATTCCCTGAACATTTACAATCAGCTGCAATTTAAAGCCTATTTTGTATTTTCACAGGGAACGACAAAAAAATTTAATCAGGAATTAATCACACTCTCTCATATGGAGAATTTTGAACCAATGGTTAATTCACCACCAGCAGCATTATTATAGCAATAATGATCTGAGCATAAACGCTAGACAAAGTTCCAGGTGGGGCAACTGATACAATCAAAAGGGTAAACAGTCAAGTTTGGGACCTTCTGCTCAAAACTGTGGCTGTTTATCCTCAGCACCCATTATATCTTCTTACTAGGGTGTCTGATATCACCTTCCCTGATAAAGCCTGCCTTGTTCTAAAAAACACAGAACAGAGGAGGATAAAAACCCCACAATAGCAGCACTTCTAGCAGCGATATAATTTTTCAGAAAGTGATTTAACACGTTTAGGAGTTTGAAACTAATTCACAGTATTTGAGACATTGAGAAGTTACAAGCAACAAAAAATAACTTGCAAAAAGTTGGGCCACATTAGACCACCCGTCTACATTAGTACTTCCCTAGTTAATGTGTCAATGATGCAAAGTTTCTTAAAAAAGCTTAAATGTCAACCATTTCACCATACACCCAATGAGCGCAAACAGTCTACCTACTTCAATCCTAGTGCACAAGTTATGCCTCAGAGTCTGTTAAAGTTAGTGTATTTATGTTAGCATATTAATGTATGCATGCTTTTAATCAGACAGTAAAAAGAGGCTTGAAAGTTTGCATTGAGAGACAAAGAAATGTAAGAACCAGAATTAAAAACAAAGATGACATGAGAGGAAACAACTTGTGAACTACTGCAGCTTTTGCGCTCCAACAACCAAACGATGTGCTTCTGCCCCCAAGAACAAACATCCTGCTTTTCAGCAGTGATGGGGGGGTTTGCACCTTTTTTCCAAAAACCAAATCAAACATAGAAGTACAAAATACCCAAAATACCAAACGGGGGCAGAGAGGGAATCACAATCTCAGGCAATGAAGAGAAATTGGATTTTTCATTAAATCAAGACAGGAACCAAAAATTTTCCTGTATATTTCTCTAAGAACCTTCCCTGTATGCTGGCCTGTTCATATATGACTTGTACCTGTCCTCAGGTTTACAGTTCTGATATGCACTGAGACTGATGGGATTGTTGGCATTTCTACCAACCGGGTTGAGTTTCACACTAGCTACTTCAAGCAGAACGCGTGAATCCTGGAGGAAGATGCAAGAACTACAGCTCAAACCCTCCTGTTCTGCAGCATGTCACTGTCTGATTGATGTATGAAATCAAGAATAATGTTGTATCAGGTTACCGAATATTATGTCAAGCTGAAATATTTAAGGTGATATCAGCTTCCTTGACAGTTATTTTTAGAAGTACTCAAAACTATTATTTCATCAAAAGGATAATACTCTCAAATCTATTCTTGCCCTGAACAACTGTAAGCTTACTGCAGTCCCCAAAAGCTTTGCCTCTCTGTGATCAAGCCCCCAATGTAAATGATACTAACAGTTTTCGCTGTTTTTCTACAGCCAGAAATTCTCCTTTTCTCTTTCTTATTTCTCCTCCCTAATCATTAAATCCACCTCCGTACATGAACACACTTTATCGCCATATTATCTGTGGCAAATGGCATTAAAATAAAACACATCCTTGCAAATGAGAAATGGAAAAAAGTCTGCCATGGTTTTAATGAAACTGTGTATGTGTGACGTTTTCATTGCATAAGCGCAACTATTTAATTGTTCACAAGAGAGGTTTAACAGAGAACATGTCTGTACTAAAAAAGATGGTCTTAATGTTTGAGATTACTGGGTATTCCTCTGTGAACTTCTTTCCAGTCTCCTCAGAAGATATTACATTTAAGTGTTCTTTTAATTTAGTTCATTTTTTTCCCATTAGGAGCATTGTTTTTCAAAAAAAAAACCATCCACACCATTCTTATGTGTTTCAACTGCTGCCAGAAAGCTTTTGTTCTCCTTTATTTATTAATAAGCTATCTCTTTAAATCTACTCTGCTGTGTTCTACAGATTGTAAAGAGTATACAAATGAGAGACAAAGCAGCTGCCAAATGCTTAAATAAGCTTGGCCTGGCCAGTTATAAGCAAAAACTATTTGATCCTCCTTAACACTTTGCAATCTATGCAAAATATATTTATGGGAGCAGCATCAAGCCCAAGATCTATCAGATAAAGTTTTGACAGTTAAAGAGATATACAGAAAGGATTCATATTTTTCTTGGCTAACATAACCTACCTATAAGTTGATAGGGACTGTTGATCAAGAATTTTCAATCAAAATTTTTCCATCACAAAACAGAAAATTGTGAAAACCAACTGTTTACAAAAACAATTATTTTCAGAGTAACTACTTTGTTACAATTGAATGTAAACAACCCCCTCAGGAGTCATTTCAGAATTCCCACTTGAAAAAGAACAGAAAAAGCTGAAAACAAAACATTGTAGTATGATTTAATGTAAATTTGCCTTTAGAAAAGCAAGGTTTTTAATTCTGAAATAAGTGTACATAAAGTTGCATCTTTCAACTTTATTCGGATGTAGAAAGGGAAAAAACCCTAAAGCATTCTAAATTATCAGTGTAAACAAACAGTTTTCCATTTACCTCAATTTATATAGCTTGGAAAGCGAAAAGTAGTTATAAGTAAATTGAGTCAATAACTGAGAAGTGACCTGAGGTTTAAAAATGGAGACCTGGGTCACATGTAGACTTTCTCCAATGAAATAAATCTTACCAAGAGCAAGCTAGGAACCATCACCAACTTATACACTTAAAATACTTCACACACACAAAAAAAAAAACATCTTATGCAAATTATCAGCACAGAACAGTCTGGCGACAGGCTAGAGCCTCATCTGAGCTAAGGTGCCAGTGCATTTACTGTAACTTTTTTTCTTCTGTTGAAGAAGACTCATATATGAAAATGCACAGGCTGCTTCATTACCTTACAAAAAACTAAATACTAGCTACAAAAAACTAAACTGTAATACTACCTTACAAAAAATTAAAACTGAAAACTAGCATCTTTCTACCTGTAAGGAACAGAATTGATTCCAATTGGACATGCCATGGGAATACTTGAAAAAGAATTCACCACCAAAGGAGTGGGATCTGATGCCTGTGCCTCCTCTAAGCATCTTGTATCACCTCTCAAACACTAGACACAGATCACAAGCCCAGAATGTTTCACCATACAAGAGTGGGCTATTTTTCCCAGCCAGCTCATGTAAAACGTTTGCCTTACAGACTGGTTCTTTGCCACACTTTCATTTCTGAAACACAGCAAAAACTTCCCAGGGCTATTGCTTTCAATGGGGAGGAAAAAAAATTACCAGTCCCTGAAACAGAATACACCAAAGATTCATTCACATAGCACAATAGCAAAAAAAGGGAAACAAAACACCACAACAATGCAGCATGCCTGCTGCCTCCACAGATTCCACATCCCCCCCTTCATTTGTATAAAACCATCTGTATGAGATGTTGCGCATTATTGTGCTACTTACACAGATACTACAAAGTCCAGTTTTATTCTGGTCGGGTTTTGCAGTGTTCTACGAAATTTAACTGGCTTTTATCCTGCAGCAAGTATTGCATTATCATAAAGTATTAGCTTAATGTAATTTTCATGAAAGGGAAGTACTGATAGTAATCTGTGAACCAACTTGAGTAACTGGGGGGACAAATCCAAATGTGGCCCTACCTACTGTTGACAAGTAACTTGCAGACATCTCCCCTTGTTCCTCAGCTCTTGTTTTACAACAGTTCACAGATGATTTGGAGAAATCCTTGGCAGGCCACATCACGTGAAGGAACATTTTTCCATTGTCTTCTCCTAGTGTTGCATGTGACACACAGTTTGCATCTGCCCTGCTTCGACCAGAAACTGGTCAGCAGGAAAATTACAATCAGGGTTTGATGAGTGGAAAACACTCATGTTTGTTCACCAGTAGCCATTGCTGGCATGGAAAAACATGTCTTTGCATGTAAAGAGCCACCTAAGAACCTGCATCAACAAAATTCTATTTTAATTTTTTTCCAGAAGAGATACCATGGCCTTAAAGTACGCAATTTAGGATGCTTCTATTCCTGGGGGGTGTCCAACCTGATATTTCCTCAAGTCCAGCTGTCAGGTATCACCATGCACCTACTGTCCATGAAAAACCCTACCTGGTCATCCTTGGAGCGTGAGATATCACTTGTTAACTGACTGTTTGGTCTCAATTTGGTGTCTGTGGTTGGATCTCTCTTCACACAATAATTTTCATCCTAATTAAGACTTCTGGGTGAATCCCCAATACAAATAAAAGTAATTTGTAAAGAGTAAATACGGAGGAACAAATCACAGTCCAACTGCACAGTCTCTTGGAGCCTGCGAGTATCTGCGGAATCCTTCTTGCAGATCCTCTCAGCCAGCTCTAATCATTTATTTAAAAACAGACAAACAGAATAGTCTGTCCTGGAGGAAGAAAGCATATGGTAGTCTCAGTGTGGATTCCTTCAGGAGGGAAACGTAATTATCACATTTAGCATTACCGAAACTCAGACCTACCCTTTCATTTGCTTTCTTTAAGTACTAAGTGAAGTATATATAAATAATTTGACTGTCCAAAATGCAGCTCTCCCCACTGAACTGTCATCAAATCAAGTCAGTCAAAATCAGCTGGACAAAGGACAGTCTGTATGGCCTCATCACAGGGTGCTGGTTACAGCTCCTCTACCCTCATGTCCCATCCACATACAAACAGACCTCTGACTTTTGGGTTTGGTTGGGTGTTTTTTGGAGTTTGGCTTGGTGTTTTGTTGTGGGTTTCGTTTGTTGTTTGTCTGGGTTTTTTTAACCCAAACTTCATAGCACAAAATGAGAGTACCATCCTCTACCAACTGGTGGCAGTTTGGGGAACTCTAGAGATTGTGTAGGTATCTGTCAAGTCCAGGGAGAGCACATCTGTATACCTGCCAGATGCTTTTGGTTTCTCCCATGTTGAGTCCAAGGTGGTGGTAGGCAAGTCAGGATATATCAGTCCTAATGCAACCCAGACTTGAAAACTCCGTAAAATGAAGAGAGAAAGAAATGCCATCCTTCCCCACTAACGGAAGACTTCTACCCTGCAAATAAATTACTCTGAAAAAGATTTACTGAACAAACAACTCAACATAAGCTCCCAGCACAATGTTGTGACAGAAATGGCTAATGTTGGTTTTAGAGGTATAAACAAGAGGAGTAGTAAAAGCAGGATTGATGAAGTGATTATACTTTTATTTATGACATTGGTGAGACCAGTAAAGGGCATACAAAGCTCAGTTGCAGTGTCACAACTTTTTAAAAGAGTATTAAGAAAAAACAAAGATCTGAGCAATGTGGTGGGGGGAGGGGGGGGGCAATAACTGAGATCTCCGTGAGTGCTGGAAGAGCTCAATCTATTTAGCCTATCAACAAAGACTGAGAGGTAACTTGATTAGTGTATAAGTACCTTTACAGGGAGAAAACAAAGGGTATTAAACGGCTCATTAATCTATCAGAGAGAGACATAACAAAAACTAATAGCTGGAAACTGAAGCCAAACCGATTTAAATTTAAAAACAGACACTTTTTTTTTTTTTTTTTTACATATATTGTGGGGTATTCTCCAATTTTCAATATATTCAAATTAAGAAATCGATGCTGTCTGAAATACCTGTTTTAGACAGACACAAGTTACAGTGCAGTTAAGCACAGAAGTTGTTGGAATCAATACTGTGGTAACCAGTTGAAATGCAAGGGTCTAACATACAGAGTTAAATCAGAGGGACAATCCAGGGGTCCCTCTTCACCTCAAACTCCATGAATCTATGAACTCTGAAAAAGCCATCTCTGCCCTCCTGATAAATCCAGTAATTCTGATTTTCCACCTTCATTCAGTCACTGCTGAAACTCCTGTGTTTTACAACAGGAATGTACAAACAGTTGGAATAAAATCTGAAGCCAAGCTAAACCATGTGTTGAGGCATAACCCAAGAGCTAATTTATTTGGCTTGCTTTTTAAAAATGGGTTTTGCACTCATGAAAAGTATTAGATTGATGACACTGATAAACTGTATTGAAGGGGGTAGGACTGGAGAAAGTAGGAATTTTAAATGGTTTAAGCAGACAAAGTACCTCATCCAACAGGATGCCTGAAGGACTATTCTGTAAATTAAAGAGTGCAGTTCATCACGCACATTTGTTCTGCCCCAGCCTTGCAATTCATATCAAGAAAAAGGGTATTAGTGAGCAATTGTGTCTTTACCAAAGTAGATTCATAGAATTTATCTTTGAGTTATCCAAAGCTTTTCGTAAATATAATTGATACATTGTGGGGGGGGGATGGTGGTAATGGGCCATAACTTGTGTAATGTATCTATAAAAAGTTTTACAACAAAAGTACATAATTCTCTTGAGCTAAATTGAAATTTACAGAGTTAAAACTGCATAAACAAAGTATTTTCTTTGGCTCAACATTTTAAATAATGTTTAAATAAATAATAACCTATTTGGGCATTAAAACCATCTTCTTTGTAATCTTAAACTTTGGTCATCACAGTGAAAATTCACTTGCACCCCTGTATGGTACTGGGATTGTCTGTATGAAGGATGTAACGCTGCAGGCAGGATATCAAATGACACACAAGTCTCCTGTTTGGAGCAAGACAAGAACAGCACAGACTATTTGCACAGCCCATCAGATAACACTCCTTGTGATCAGGGATTCTGAGCAGTGCTGAAGATGTGAAGTTCCCCAGGCCGTGCACCATCGGAGCAGGAACACCCGTCCGGTTCATTTGCACCCAAGCAGCGGCTGTCGGTGCTTCCTGTCCCCTATCCTTCCTTGCTGCTTCCTTCTGGGATTACAAAATGTTTGCTTTCAAAGAAGCGTGCTCAGTTCACCCACAGTATCAGTGGAGATTTCAGTTTTCCCTTCCCGTACATGTATGCCCTTGTGAATGAAAATCAGCATGAATGAAGCCAGCTTTGTCCGCACTTGCGCTGTAGATATGCACAAACTCCAGGAAGCCAAGACTTAATTTGATCTGAAAACCCCCACAGCCAATGCATTTTAAAGACAGAACCACAAAGCCAATCAATAGGGACCATTCAGATACTTGCTGTCAGCGGCTAAAAGAAAATGGATACCGAGAAAGCCATAACTATGATAAATTTAGGTGCTGCTTCTCTCTGACTAATGTAGGCACTAAAACACTCCATGAATATCCTGCTTTGAAACGTGTCATATTTCTGAGAGGCCAATCAATCTCGTGTTCTCTGTGGACCACATTAAAATACATTTGTCACTGTAAGTTTATGAAATATTGATGGTG
This sequence comes from Athene noctua, assembly GCF_965140245.1. Classification (NCBI taxonomy): domain Eukaryota; kingdom Metazoa; phylum Chordata; class Aves; order Strigiformes; family Strigidae; genus Athene; species Athene noctua. Next base: position 4,671,758 of record NC_134052.1, on the reverse strand, counting down.
TTTTTTAGGGGGGTGTTAGGAGGTGGAGAGGTGGATCAAAAAAAGGGGGAGGGAGAGCTATTTTAATGAATTATCTTTAGGCTAGAAGAAGAAACAAATGTAGGTGCTTATTGTGGATGAGGGTGAAAAACAGGAAACAGAATTGCTTACTGAAAGAAGACATTCGTTGGATTAATAGAAAGGATCATGTGGATGAATGCGTTACAGAAGCACTTCAGTATTTCAAGCTCAATTTGACCTAGATTTATGATTTTATTAAATCTTTAATTTTCTAAATTTGGTAATTAATAAAAATAAAACCAGAGCTCCATTAATGACATTCACATAGGGGAAATTAAAAGCCTATCTGTGTTCCAGAGGGGAGCAGGGTTCTGTTGTACCAGGCACTGCATCATATACATACCTGAAAGAGGGAATGAGCCCATATGTACTAGCAAGCTTCACCAGCTCTTCAAAGTCGAGACACACACTCCACATGGAAAAGAAATGGAATAGAACAGGGACATACAGAGATAGACCACCTTTCATGCTGGTGCAACTACATACACCCAGTACCCAAAGTGTCAAATAGTCACCAAGAAATTCCCATCTTAAAGCATTTATCATCAGAATAGCTAAAAGATCAGAAATAAGCAAGAAGAAACTGGGAACCAAGGTGGAAACAGGAACCAAATCACACAGAAGTAAAGATTATAAAGGAATCCTGTTGCAGATCTGAGCTATGAGTTCACAGCCATGGCTCTCCAGGCAAGACCGCTCTACCTTTCTGCAACCCAGTCTGCTAAGCAGGTAATAACATACCAAGCTTTCTACATGAGTAGCTCCACTGAAGTCAATAAAACTATTCACAAGTGTAAAATTAAGCCTGTGCTTAAATACTATGGTACTGTGATCTATGTTTGTAAGTGAAGTGTGGAACTAAAGCTAGTTTGTGTAAATAATCTGAAATTGGGTCATTTTTCACCATTTCTGTCAATGCAAAAAGCAGTTTTTCAGATAAGAACAACAGCAGCATTCACCAAAGGAACAAAAAGTAAATCCTCATATGCATTTTTAACTCACAGATGCTAAACTTTTTGGTAAAGACATTATGCCATGTTGGTAGAAAAAACACTCTTAGGCAATAAATAGCACATTTTGCTTTAGTGATGAATAGCAACAAAAATAAATGAAAAATTTTATGCTTCTGCTTCAATTTTTCACAAATCTGGAAAAATATGAACTTTTCTATTATTTTTGGCCAGTGGCCCAAATATCTTCCCTTCAGCCTTCAAAACAAACCCCACACTTCTTTCTGAGATTATCCAACCAGATACACTGATCCATCTTCTATTTCCTTTGCCATACTTTAGGTATTTGACTATAACAACGTGATAGTTTAGGAACCTTGCATTAAAAAGCAATTTTGCTACACCCCCACACCCCTCACCCTGCAGCGATTTCAGCCAAACTGAAGAGTTCCCTTTGCATGGAAGGCAGGGGGAAGGAAGTATTTTGTTTCCCCATCAGTTTCATGGAAGTTTAAACATTTCAGTATGTTCTAGTGAAGCAGAGTGATTTACTAAAGAGTTAGTTCAATGTTGAATTACACCTCCTACAATGCTACAACACTTCCCAAGAACAGTAGCTCAAGTGCCCAAATCCCCACTTTTTTCCCCTAGAGGCTGCAGTCCTCAATGAAACTACTCCTCCCACCATGTACTGCAGTTCCCTTCTCTCCAATATGCACAATACACTTGTGCCTCAACATTAATAAACAGATTTTCTTTTCCCCATCCTGAATCTTAACTCAAAAGTTAGCAGGTTATTATCTCCCTCTACCCACCTGTAGCACACACAGACCCTACTCCTAGGCTATGACTGTATGTCAGGTGTCGAGCAAAGAGAAAAAAAAAAAAAAAAGATGGTTTAAGGCAGAGCTTAGTCTCGACTCTTCACACTTAATACAAGCACAGATTGGGTTCAAATCCAGGGTCATGTCTGTGCTGGTGACTACCTCCTTAATCGCAGCAGCACAGACCTCAGAGGTGTGCTAACACTTCTCAGATTAATCACAAATATCACCAAATACCATATTTTCAAACATATAAAAGGCTTCAGGATGCATATGGGAGCAAAATGCACGTGCTGCAGTCGAGGCAAGCACACCGGGAGGCAGATGGATCCTTCCTCTTGGGGAGCCCGAGCAGGAGGCGAGGGCCCTGTCGAGAGGCAGAGAGGGTGCAGCCCTGCCCGGGCGAGCAGGGCAGGGTGGGAGACCCAGGCCCAACAACAGTACTGCCAGCGGCAAGGTGGCAAATCTGCCCTGACGTCTACCCGGGAAAGCCAGGATATCCAGGCATGGCAGGGATCCAGACTGGGCTCAGGGGCTGCTGCAGCCCAGCTGGGGCCCGGTGCCAGAACCAAATGGAGCCCCATGCCCTGACTGGGGGCACGCGGCTGGAGGCCCCGGGGAACCATCTGGGCCTGACAGAAGTGACCTACATTTGCTAGCTGCCAGCATCAAAGGCCATTAGATCAAACATTTCCTTCCCATAGCTGATAAATCCTTAGCACGTGCTCTAACCCTGAGAGGATTAGGAGTTTTGAGACCACTGAGTCAGTTCACCCAGAAACGGGGTCTTTTAGCAGTTCAAGCTCTATAATTCCAGCCATCACAAACATAACGGATTGAAAGGAATAAGCAGTCAGGAAAACATGTTTTCTAGCTTCACCTGCACACACAGCATCTGGCTTTGCTTGCTGGCAATCAGGCTCACCCCAGCGTTTCAGCTATTGCCTCTTTCATTGTCCATGATCTTCCTTCTCCCAACAGAGGAAGGGAAACCTGCTCCCCCTGGGGCTCCACCCTCCAGCAAAGGGCTCCAACCCTGTAATCAGGACCCCCGAAGATGCCCGACATACAGCAAGGAAACACCTAAACCTGCTCGTACCACAGCACTAGAAATAACAGGGTGACTACATACAGCACTGATCTGTTGTGCTGTAACATCTAAGAGCTCATTAGGAAAAGAAATGTCTGTGCCACAGGATCTTAGTTGTGCCACACCCTTACTCCAACATGGGAGCACCACCTTTTCTTTCCTAACATAGTTTATGCTCATCCCCTCATTTATGTCTCCTGACTTGTTTGAGAATTGGTTACAAAGCAAACATACCTTCTTCCTACTCCCGCAGTCCAGTCAAGAGAGCCAACGTGACTAGCAGCCAGCCTCTTGCTTAAGCATGGCTCATGGGTTCTGCAGGCATCAAATCAGCTTGTCAGTTCATAAACCTGGATTGCTTCCCCTCATGCAGCCCTTAGGGTTTTGGCCTCAGACAAGCTTGCTCAGGGTATTTTTCTGACTGTTGTTCCTGTCCATACACTGTACACTGTCCAATCTGCTTATCAATATCTCAGGAAATGGGGATTCCATGGCTTCCTCATGGAGACTCTCTGGCCAGCTAGTAAGGCGCAGTGCCAGCAGCTTCTCCCTGATGTTCAGACTAGGTTTCCCCTTTGATTTAAATCTCTTATTTGTGTTACCACCCTTTTGATATCACTCTGAATAAAACCTCTTACCAAAGTCATCCCATACCAGTAACAGCCAGAAAAGAAACCTAATAATAAACTGTGTAATAGTATTTGACATTTTCTATACTAGGACAAAGCCAGATCCCCATTCCTCTGAGCAATGTGGGCAAGGGCGGGGTGATCCTGACATCTGAGTTTCAAACCTCCCCAACAAATGAAGGAATTAGAGGCTTTTATATGGTCCCACTTACACATGAATCAGAAAACACAGTCTAATGACCCCTCTGAGCCTTAAAGTCAGTGATGCCTTTGGGTATGTTTCTAAATAAAATGCAAACCCCATGAAAAACCCGATCTCTCATCTCCAAGCCCTCTCATGCTTACTTGGCTGCATCAGTCCAGATCTGCCAGGATAGCTTGAGGCAATATTTTGCGTTTCTTCCCACTTATTAGAGATCTATGCGTATAATAAAATACACTTTAAAAAAAAAAAAGTTGTAAAGCTGGTTGTTTAGATTCACTAAGCACCAGAATTCATGTCATCTTTGATAATGTTTTATACTCAGCGTTTTCATATGCCCTCTATTTACATTTCTAAGCATGCTATAAATATCTGCTGTAAGTATACAGAGAGCTGGCAGGCCAGCTTACACCCACAGGCCTCTTGCTCCCATGGAAGTCATTCTTCCCAAAGGACAGCCTCACGTTCTGGGCAATCCACAAGACATTTTTATTTGATGTATTATCAGTTCATGTTGGTTTTGGCTTTTACTTTGTCTTATTTTGTTTTCAGCTTGTAATTGTGGCAGCATTTTTTTGCACGTTGCTTAATAAATCTTACAAAGGGGTCTGTCCATGCTGCTTTTCATCAGGGCCAAGTCCCACTGAAGTAGTGACGACACAAAAACTGTTCATCAACACTTCTAGAAGGATGCTTACCCTAATCTCTAAAAGGATTATCAACTTGTAATCAGAAATAGCCACCTGAAGCCTGGCTTCTTAAAAAAAGAGGAGAACTGAAGTATAAAATCCAGACATATTTCTAGAGTCAGTATGATACTACAATCATGAGACACCCAGTTCTAAAAATTCCAGTCTGATAAAAGGAATTCCCTTTCAGTATGGCCAGCTACAGCCAAAGAAGGAAAAAGTAGTTAGCAGTAAAGTGTTTTCCCCCAAAATTTCACTTTCCTAGTTGTTGCATAGGTGAGCTACCTCACATGGCTGATGTGACCAATGTCACAAAAACCTAACCTGAGACTAGCTGTAGGTCAAGCATCAACCCAGGTCATTTAGAAAATACATTAAAAAAAAAAAAAATTGTCAAGTACAAAAGAGCTTGTAAAGGCAGGGTAAAAAAAATAAGCCATTTATTAACCATTAATCAGGTGACATCCTAGCAATTCAAATCATGACACTTATTAAGGTCTTAAGCATTTAGAAACAGACCTTTCAGGAAAAAGGAGATCAAAGTATATGGAAAACAAAATTCACACTCAGAAGTTCTAGATCTTTCAAAGATATATACTATTTAAAATAGCAAAATATTAAGCTACTATCTCACAGTTTGTTAGAAATTAATTTACTATGTTTCAGATGACTAGTTTTATTATATATGTTGAAACTACATATTATATAATTATACCAAACCAGATCTATATACAACTTAAACTCTACAGCTGCAGTCTAGTCCTTTGTTTTCCAGTTATCAACACTGATGTTTCTAAATTATTTTAGAATGATGTTAAACAAAATCAGTTTTCTTGTGTCTGTTATTGTGCTCCATACTTAATACTATGGAAGAAAAAAAAAATTATTTCATAAATGTATATCAAAGTATGTTAGGAGTGTTAATTCAAGTTAACTATCTCATTCAAAGTGCAAATAAAGTTTGGTTTTGATAAGCAAGTTATCCATGCAGCTACACCTATGTCTTTTGCCAATCACAAATTTGCATTTATTCTCAACTTCTTCACAAGAAATGACAAAATTGTCCCCCACATATTCAAAATTTCTAGGTCTTTTGCCTATCACCACATTCTAAAGACAGTGGGTTTTATTTCTAAAGTTGCAGCACAGATTTAGAAATCATGGATGCCTCAGCTTCTCAAGCTTTTCAGTTTCTCATGAGATACAAAATATGCTAAGCAATTTACTGAACAAGAACACTTATCGGTCATGGTTTAATAGTTGGAAAAACTAAATCTCACCTTACCTATCACTATAATCAGACCCCTATGCCTCCTGTGTAGGCATCTTAAAAAATGTACTAAAAGCCACATAGATGCTAGTAACAAGTTTAGTTTTCTAAATAACTAATTAACCCAGTGGGCACAAAGGGTGCTCGTACTCTCTGGTGAAATGACCACTAACTAACCAACCAACCACTGGAGTATTAGAGCATCCAAAAAAGCTGAGACTGGCCTTCATCAGGCTTGCCTTGATCATCTTATTTCTGAAATAAGGGTGTAAGTGCTCATCTCCTGCACAGCATTGATTTAGACTTCAGCAATTCCCTGGAGATTTCTGGGGTCAGATATCTGAACAAAACACATTCTGAAAGACATTCAGTATTTCTTGTTCTATTTCTTTGGAATTTTTACTCTTTCTGAGTGAGATATCCATACAGATCCCTTAAGATGTGAGATAAGCCATACACTTAGCCTAGAAAGGAAAGAGAATACGGAGGAAAACTAGGAAAGTGTCAACAGATTAGTGACTATTTAAATATTGAATAAAATTCTTCCTTTGTTCAGGAAGTTTCTGTTGAACGGAAACTCTTCTGTTCAAAACTGGTGTCATCTTGAATGCCAAAAAGGGAAGAAAAGTCATTTATAAAACAATTAGAAATAAGGTTTCAGCCTTGGGGGTCTTCCTCAGGGCATGGTGAAACTAGGACACAGCAAAACTAAACAACATCCTGTTCTTCTTTAGCCTAAGGAAGGCCCCATGGCCAAAATGCCTTCTCTAATTTTGTACTTTCGACAAACAGGTTGACCCTTCCCCCACTAATTACTGTTCTGCAAACTGCAACATTGCACCAAGTTTGTCCCTCCATTTTTAGAGGTCACACACAATGTAAAGAATTTATCCCAGTCATCTTCAAATCCTACACCTTCATTTATGTCTGGAACGAACAACTTTGAAATGCTCACTTTGGGAGAAGAGGGAAGCTATATAACTCAATTCCCCATTGCCTTTCACTTCGACTGACATTAACTCTCCTGGGCAGGAGGATGAAATGCTACTGTTCCAGTCTGGTAGGAGTTTGCATAACTGGATGAGACCAGCTAAGGTGCAAAGCAATGGAGAATAGGACCCAGCAATTTGAGGATGTCACCTGTAAAAAGAAAGAATGGTTTCTGTCACACAAGTTTATTGCAGCCCAGAAATGTCTACAGTAACTGTGGGCATATAATATGATGTGCAAAGCTTTTATGAATGGGACCCTTGTGGCTTCTTGTCAGAACTGAATCTGAAGTGATGACAGGACATTTGTAAGAAGTCTTTCCTAGGATGCTGAAGGACTTCCATAAGGAATCATCTTGAAGATTGGGCTCTTGAGGCCTTCAGTCAAGAGGAGTCCTTCCAAAAAATGTTGAAGGTTTTTGGCAAGTAGCAACACAGATACCCTCAGAAATACTGAAGGAGCTGAACTGTTGGGATTAAACTCTTTGCATATCTCAGAGTTACAGAAGAGAGGCATACAGGGTGTGTGACTGCCCATTCTTCAGGTTGGGGTCGGGAGAAAAACACAGAAAAGGAAAAACAAGCAAGCCCACATCTTCATACTGTTGCTACTAATGATACCACTGTTAGAAACATATTTTGTCTGATGAGGGCTTAGTTTGACTCACCAAGTACATTAACAGTTGGCATAATTTCTCTCTATTTGCAAGTTTTCAAAGGATTAGAAGAAACCGACGAGGCTAGGGAGGGCCTCTTCTCGCAGTTAGGGATTGCTGGGAATGGGTAAATCTGCAAAGTGTAGTTTACATCTGCTCACCTCCTGTTCACACATATATAGAAAGAGACCTCAATACAGCAAACTCCTCTAAGTCTTCCGCTGTGGTTACACGGCCACCTTCCGCCTAGTCCCTTACTCCCAACCTGGGGAAGCAGCTGCTGTGGCTTGAGAGGTCCCAGTCCTGAACAGCTAGCGTTCACAGACATTCAGGGATGCACCTGGTGAGTGCATTACTAAGGCATTAGTTTAGACAAAGGTATTGATATATTTGTCCTTTTTTTTTTTATTGTGGAATTTTTAAACAATGATTAAGAAGTGAGTCTATTATTAGTTCCAGTACTGCAATATTTGATAGGCCACACTACCCCCCAAAAAAGCTGGTAAGCACCTGTAACGTGTCTGCAGAACTCCACTACCAGCGTAGGACACAGAAAGAGCCTTCATTCCAATTTACCAGAAATATAGTCATAGATAGACAAAATGCCAAAGCAAAAAAGCATGAAAAAGTATGAAAAGCATTGTCTTTGCCCTTGGTCTGGGTGTTGGAACAGAGCATCTGGCAACAGCACCTTCCTCAAAACCTGGACTTTATCCCGCAGAGGCTTCAGCATGAGTTACTTCAGCTCAGATTTGCCAGGTCCAACCTACCTGGTCCCATTAATTGCTATTCATCTCTCAATCTGGTATCTCCAAAATCCACTTGAAGCTTTTTTGCTCAACTAAGATTTTTTTTTTTCCTCCCCCGAGAACTGTGATGAGGAAAGGATCCTAGGATCCTGTGGGTCTGCCACCCTGCTCACACCTCTGCACCCTTGAGCTACTTCGGCTAGTCACCATTTGACTTCATGCTCACAGTCAGCCTGACCGCACAGCATCCGTGTTCCCAAATCTGTCTATACCTGAATTTGTTGGAAGGTCTACAGCATCCCATTTTCTTGAAAATGGGTTTATTACAAAAATAAGTGAAGGGTGACCCTGTAAGAAAAGCCCCATTTTAAAAAAACAATGAAAATGAAAGTTGTTCCTGGTTCCACAGATTAATTCAGTGTGTGCCTGGTCAGATACATTCCCTGGCTATAAAATGAATATAGTATTTGCCACTATCACAGGGAGGTCTGATGACATGCTCATTAGTGTTCCTAGACCAATTAGAGTTTGGGTGAGCGACTACAATGAGAAAACAAAGACATCTCAAGTGGAGATATTTCTGCTGTGCCTCAGAGCAGCTGAAGCAGAGCAGCACCCACAGGGGATTCAGACTCGAGCAGTGGTGGGGAAAAGGCAATGAGAGAAAGCTGGTTTAAAAAAACAAAACAACAAAAAAAACCCCAAACTAAACACACACCCCAAAAAAAAGAGAACAACAACAAAACAAAACAAAACCACAAACCAGAAAGCAAGTTAGCTTTCTGCTGTTAAACAGAACGAAAATCCCCTCACCTTTACAGTAACAGTATGTGCCTTGATATCAGCCCTGGGAATGCCAGTGAAACTAAGGGCTGTCATTTTCCTATTTTCCAAAACGTTCACATAATTCACAGCCTCTCTTCCCCCTCACTCCAACAGAAATACTGGGGTTTCAGGGAGAAACATTTTGTCTGAGGTCCCCCGGGGCAGGTGTCAGTCAGCCCTGCTCAGGGTGGTTAAAGGCACCCTGCCCTTCGCTGCATGAGGCGGGCTTTTCACCAGGATCCCGCGGGGCTTTTCACCAGGATCCCGCGGGGCTTTTCACCAGGATCCCGCGGGGCTTTTCACCAGGATCCCGCGGGGCTTTTCACCAGGATCGCCGCTGCGCTGGATCTGCTGGGGAGCACGGCGTGTCCTTTCTAACCGGCCTCTTAACAGAAGCCGAGTACTCTTACTTAACATCTCTGCGACCACATGATTACCGAGAACACAGGCCCGATTTCATTTCAAATACAAAGCGTGTTCCCTTTAATTGAAACTTTGTGCATGAAAAGTTTATTAAGTCAGACAGCGATGCCGCAGAGAAGCAGTGGTAGAAATTGCCCTCAGGCGGATCCTACCTAGCCTGCCATTAGGTGCTGTTACACTTAATTGTTGGTGAAGGCAGCTTAGTGCTTGATCACATTACTTTCACGTTAAACCTTGCCTTTGACACAGGTTCTTTGTTAGAGGCAGATCCTTCGAATATACTTGCACAGGCAGAAGTATCTTAAAACTAACAGGAGCTTTACAAGTAGAGGAAGTTACCAACGCTGTTAAGGTCTGCAACGCAAAAGACCGCAAGATTAAAGCCAAGAAAATTCAGTCATTAATATAACAAGTGCATTTAGCATTTTTTTCACAAGTTTCACACTATGATCTTTAGAAAGAACTATTCTCTATGCCTGAAAGTCTCAGACTAGTAACTGACCAGGAGCATCAGATTTAACAATTAAAGTATCCTTAAAAATTAATTGTTCAGGGATTTTCAGTGGATGCTGAAAAAGCCATAGTTACACAAACATTAGTTTAAAAGAACATTATGCTGGTCAAAAAATGCTCCTGTTTAAAAGAATATAAAAAAGCAATATTAAAAAAGTTTTAAAACCTGGTAAGAGAATGCTAATGGAAAAAACAAGAGTATCAACAGACAACAAAGCAATGTATTTAAAAAGCCACCAAAACCCCTATATGCAATCATACATTTATTGCTAAATACAGACAACAAAACTATACATGAAAACGCTGAAAAGGCAAGAATGTTTCACACTTCTCATCAATATTTGAAACAAAAGACACCAATGTACATATGCATCCTTCATATGCTACAGCTAAATGAGAGTTTAACAGAGTTGTGACTCTACTTGGTTTGATCAGATTACCTACCATCAAGCAACTAAGTTGCCTGCATTATCTTTGGCTGTCTGCCAAAGGTAAAAAAAATAATTAAATCAACAAGTCAAGATAACAGAGACCAAATAGTTTTAAAGGAACTAGTGGACTGTTAACTTTTTAATACATCATGGAAAACAATCTTGTAAATGTCAAAAATTGCAGGATTGCCAAGATAATTGCAATTTGAAGAGAGGTAGGGATGACTCCAGAGAACTGTGGACCAGCTAGCCTAGTCTTAATAGTTGGCAAAATAATAAGATACTTATTCATGAACTAACAACAAAGAATTGCAGACTAGAACTACAATTGTGATGTTTCATGGATCAGTTTAAACAAACCACACTTACCTTTTTTTGGCAGGATTACAAGTCTAATTGATAGAGGCAGCTGTGATAATAGAGTGGACTTGGACTTCTTCAAGATTTCTGACTCAACTGTACCTAAAGTCTTACATAAAGCCCCATATTCTAGTTGCTAAATAAGTGGTTCACTGACTGACCTCAAACTGTAGCTGTTAACGGAGCAGTTGCACTGAGATTGGTTTTTTGTACAACCCTGTTCAGTATTCTGTCAAAGATCAAGGTGGTAATGAAATATTTTGTCAATGAAGTTAACAGATGACAAAGACTGGAGTAGTGGAAAGTTCTGTTTATTTAAAAGCTAGTATCAGTAGTGACAGACAGTTATCATTAAAGTATGAGTTATTCAGAGCAAAACACTTCTAAACAAAATTATTCCTCATACAGGCTCACCTCCCACGCAGGCATTCAACCTGCATCCAGATATTCTTACAATTATGCCTCTTGGTTCTGGGTTGTGAGTCTCCCTCCATCCAGGGCAGAACTGCTGGCACATCACAGGACTGCCTGGCAGTTGCCAGCAACACTCCAGTAAACAAGGGCAAAATGAGTTAACACCCAAGAGAAGAATCCCAGCAGACTACCCTAAACTATGAATTATCCTGCTTTTCAGACTTAATGCTTTCACTGCTTGCTTATTTAATGTATGCTCATACAATCCCGTGTCCCCTCCCACAGTCTCTGAATAGTATTGGTAATTAGCAAGATGGAAGAAATGCAAAATAAAATTTATTTACAACCCCTGAAGTTTTAATATTTGGTTCAAATCCACATTTCAAATTGAATGAAGTGTCAGCAAGGTTGAAAGCAGCACACTGAGTAACAGACATAAAACTGAATGTCAACAAGATGTAAACAACTGCAATACGGGTAATTAGATTCCGGTTCAAGTTCACATTTTAGCTTTTTGCACAACACCTTCCCTATGCAACCAAGCCAGGCCGAGTGGCCCGAGTCTCCACAGGAGGCAGGCTGCAGTTTGGCTGGTATGTTCTGACAGGTCCTTCATTTAAACATTTTCTGATCCAGTGCAGACAGGGATTAAATACAGCTGCTCTTCTGGTGAGCCTTAGACTCATAAATGAATGTTTAAATGGCCTAATGGAGTACCATATTTAAGATATACCAGGTTAGGTGTCCCCGTGGCTTTGTGTAGCAGCATGCAGACGCTAGCCCCTGGCAGCGAGACAGCCAGCTCAGCAGTGTGCTGACACTGCTTTTATACTGCTCCTCCTCCTAGAAAATGGTCTTGAGATATTATTGTAAACTGTAACCTAGATGTACAAGATCAACTTTTTATTACAATGCACTGAGCACAAGACCAGGAATCTAGTTTCCTTGGCATATTAAAAATTAGTTAAACATCATGCCACTGTGGCTTTCTGTGATCATTTAAGGATATAACGTAGGATTTCCCTCTAGAAACAAGAACAATTTCTTTCCTTTTATACAAATCTCAATACTACTGTTGCTACGACACTGGAAGGACATAAAATTGCCCAGCATCAGTGCTATCCTATACATTCAACTTTTCTGGATTTTATTGCAAGTAAGAACACTATTGCTCTGCTGACTTCCCATGCTGTATTCAGTCACAACAATTCACAGCGCTGTTGTAAACATCAGGTTTCGGTTTTGTATTTCCATAGTAGAACAAAGCAATGGTACACACTGGCAGGGCCCACAGTCACAAGTTCACCAGCGTGCCCACTCTCAGCATAGGGCTCACACTGGAAGCTGCTGTTACCCCATTTACACCAAGTGGGTTATCTCTCCTTGCCTGTTTTATAGCCCAGGGCTTGGACCTGTGTTCCAGCCTGCTCCCTTTTCCTCAAAGTCAAGTCCTTCTAGGTATCAGCCTCACCTCTAACAACAGGCAGTCACCATTGGAAGCAGCCTTGAGGGGGTCTGGAAGGACACTGCTGGATGTTGGGGAGCTGTGTGGGACCAACTGATGTGCTGTGCTTGAGGCCCACGTCTGGGTGGGCACGGTCTGCTAAGGGCCCCAAAGAGCTTCCCTAGTCTGGCTGAACTGCTGCCAGAGGCTGAGGGCAGTTTTCAGTAGAAGTGGCTTGCAGATACAGGTTTGGAGGTGATCTCTAGCAAGAAAAGCCCACTCGATTTCAGACTTGCATATGCCCATTTACCTTGGACAGAGTAATGATAAATAAGAAGCAGGTAAATTCATCTGTTCGCTGCACATGGAAAGCATTTATACTTTATATTGAGCAATTATTAGAAATAAATAGATAAAATCTGCTGAGGAGGGCCCTCTCTGACAGCATACTGCCTTTCCTCCAAATACCTGTGTGTTAACAGCTTTTATATCTTATCCTAAAGTCTATGTAGATAAGACTAACATCTGCTGTAACACAGTGCCTCATCCCTTCTGAGCAAGCTATGGAGTCTGCTAACATATTGCAGGGAGTTCCACCACCAATTTTACTATTCAGTTCCTTGGATTATGGAAAACTTTTTTTAAATTATTATTTAGTGCAAGACAAAACGACAAAAGAGTCAGTATGCAGTTCCACAACTCCTTGTGCAAAGCTTTACATGACGTATTTTCCAAAACATGCTCACCTTTGACAGACACAGCTTTGGATTTCTTTACGCCTACACTCTTATGAAGGAGAGGGCAGGTAGGTAAGATGACTTCAAGGAGAAGGAACTGCTGAAACCGTCACTAAGGTCCCCATAAATATTCCCCATGGACCTCATTACACATTTGAGCAAACATTACCTTCACTCACACAGCTAAATTTCCTGTTTGCTTGGCTGATCAATTCCTCATCAAATTTTAATGTGGGGTTCAGGCCGTCTGCGGCGTTTTAATTAGCCCTAAGATTGCAGAGCGTTGGAGGCAAAGCTAAGAACCATCGAAGTCCCCTCTGCCTAGATATAAAGGTGGAAGGGGGTTGGGGAAGAGGAGGAAATGAAGAGGCCAAGAACTAATTAGCTCTTGTTACTAGGTTAAGTCTGCTCTCTAGTGGTCACATCACACAGCAAATACAGCCTGTAAAAAACGTACGGAAAACGTATCTTAAACCATAGCTGAGTTCCTCGCCATCAAATATGAGAAAAAATATGCAATATCTATCATGCTTTCCCCTGCTGCTGCAAGTTCCAGGGTTTCTTTCCCCGTAAAGAGTCTTGTTCTCTTCCCCCCACTCCAGAATTTCATATACTTTTATCAGTGCTCTCAGTTTTGACCCAAGAGGATAGTGCAGTGAACTGTGGCTATTTAAAATCAAACACACTTTGCTCTCATCAGCATGAACAGTTTTGAATGATGGACAACATACAATCTATACACTCTGCTGTCCATAACCATGAACCACAAACGGCCACCTTCTGTCCAAGGCATTGTCCAGGAGTATTTTAATCTGCAGTCCATTGCTGGCAAGCCTGAAGTTCTGTGCATTTTACTCTCACTCCTTTGAAGCTTTTCATTTAACTGGGTTCAATCCGCAATCGTTGTCTTCAGCGATGAAGACAGTCACGTAATTTTGCATTGCAATACAAGCTGGATAAAGAAACCTTGTATTCCAGCAATATTGCTCCCACCCTCTTAATGTAAACAAGATATACCAGCAACACTGAAATACAAGTCCGTGTATCAGTCAGGGGTCTCTCAATCTAGCAGTGCTGCTGTGTTTCACAGCTTCCTGAAAAGAACCTGGACCCCATTCTCAAAAAAAGCACATGTGCACTGCACGGGGGTGCGCAAGAGCAGAGGAGTTTTCCCCACAGAACAATTAGCAGTCCTGTCGACAGATGCTGCTGTGTGGCAGTAGCCTGCTTCATCCCAAACCCAGGGACGGGGGCAATTCCAGTCTCGTTTGGGTAGCTCAATACTAACAGAATTATCTAGCCAGACTCCTCCAAAATCCACCTGATTTTCATCCAGGCTGAAAAAGTTTATTAAAATCTGTACAGATTTATAAGGAAAAAATAAAAAAAATAGAAAAGGCTTGAAAGAGCTGACAATGAAATAAATTCCTTATTTCCTTTTGCAGCTTGGGAGTGGTTATTTTAAGTATTAGTCTGTATACTGCGAAAGCAATATATGTATTTGAAACAGCTGCTCATTTCACACAAACAATAAACTATACCCAACTCTGATTTGCTTAAAATCAGAAGTTCTTTGAGATTATATGAATATCATCAGTATCTGAAGTGCACCTATTTACTGCAAACAGAAATTGTAGCACATAAAGCTGTTGGTGCTGTAAGAAATAGCCAGGTAGTATCATTTACAGAACAGACGCGGCAGTTAACTAGCAAGTGTATGTTTTCAGGCTCGAAGTATGGATTTGAGTTGCATATATATCTTAAAAAATGGCAAGATGTTTGGCCTTATTCTCACATAAGATTTGCACTACTACATGGAAAAGAACAGAATAAATAGTTAACCTGAATCTAACCTCCCTGCTTGAAACCTAGATGCACTTAATTTAGCACGTATAAATTAATTAGTATTATTAAAATACCACTTAGCACTAAGTACAGGCAGACTTCTAGTATTTAAAACACACATTAGCCGGTCATCATAATCACCATGTCTCACAAGGCCTGGACCAGCTAACACTCTTTTTGCCTACACCAGAACCTAGAAGTTAAGAGTTTGCCAAAGCCTCCTCTTTCTGCAGGTAGTGGCGGGGTCTAAACATAAGCAGATCTTGATCCCATGCTTTAGTACAAAACTTCATCAGTTTGGAAAAAAACAGAATCAAAGGACAAATATCAGTTTATACATTATTAGAAAAAGATTGAGAATGAAACACTTAACCAGGACTTGTTAACAAATTGGTATTTTTATAAGCAAATGCAACAGGAAGGGGTTTTCTGCCCCAGTTGTAATTCTCTGCAGTGTTTCTGAGACCTTTATTCATTACATATTATGTCAAGCAGTAGCAGCACCTTTGTCTTGTTTCTCTTCCAGCTTTCACAGGTAACATTCATCTGTATTTATTTGGATTTTGTTCCCTGCAAATAAAAAGCAGCTATCCCCGGGCTTTATCCACTTTAAGAACAACAACAAAAAATCACCACACCCAACCCAGATGCTGTGAATCAATACAACTGTATTAGTTCCAATACTCATGAGCAGCCAAGTAAGGTGACTTCCACCAAGTCGACCAAAAAACTGTTATCCTCACGTCAGCGAGACTTTCATCTCAAACCATTCTACAAGCCAGACTATGCCTCAGAAACTTTCAAAGCCTGCACTTCACAGCAAAGACATTCTTCCCCCACCACCCTCAGAGAAGGGGATTTGGCCCTTTATCTGATGCTTTGTTCACACCTCAAATGCCACCACAGCTGCTGTACATCAACACTCAGTAACAGCTTAAGACAAGGATATTCAAATACAGAATCCCATAGACACTGGAAAGGCAGAATGGTTTGGGGGTTTTTAGCTGGTGGATAAGGGGCAATACCCTGTCTCGTACAAATAATCCTATGGGATGCTTAATGGCTTTAGTCCTTATGCCTTTTGTCACCTATATGATCAGAAGCGATATGCCACTGATGTCAGAATTTTTAACAGTGATAAATTCAATACAGACAGCATTAGCTGCCACTATACTCTATCACTGCAAATAACTGAACACCAAGAAATAGCTCCTTCCTCCAGCTCCGACCTCAGGTGCTGACGGAACAACTGAGGTTAGGCTCAGCCCCACAAACCCAGAACCACCATCAGGCTAAAGCAGGTGTCATTTACCACAGGCAGCTTTCATTTCCAAAGGGTTTCCACTGTCAGGAGTTCTCCCCAAATCAATGTTATCAATCCCACTTGTAATTTTACAAACTTCAAAGGGTTAAGACAGCAAGCGCATTTATTGACTGGTGCTTCTCGGTGGGTTCAGTAAAGCATGACTGATTAGAGCCCAGTTCTAAAGAGCCCAGCTTTGTGAGGCTGGAATAAATGGGAGTCTGTCAATAACTCAGATCCAGGCATATTGACATAGTTTACAGCCTCAATAGGCAATTAACACTTTACAGTGGATATTACCCAGTGGCCTCCCCATGTTTTACTGCACATTTTCTGCCGTCAGCTGCAATATTGAAGGTTTGGAATAAAAATTATATTGGACAGACAGCACCTTTGTTCAGCTACACAGAAATGTCTTTAACATCTGGGAGAGATCACGGTTTCATTCCTCTTTATTCACTCTCCCACACCCCTTGTCTCACTTTCTCTGTCATTTACAGTTTCTAGCCTGTATTGGTGAACTCAAGAAAGTCTCTTAACTAATTAAATCTGTTACATGCCAAAACTCTCTAGAGAAACCCCTAAAGAGTGACAACCCCAGCCTTTTCTCCTACCATGGGAGAGGCTGAGTAAGTTCACAAATGAATGCCTCTTTGGCAGACAAATTATACTGACAAATAACCGAAATTCAGCCAGGAGCATTTAAAGCAGAAATAGCTGAAAAAAAGTTACATTCAACTCACAGTCATCTCTTGTAACAAGGTCCAAGCCCATATCCCACACTGATCAAGACAGAATTGCAATACAGCTTCCTACTAGTTGCACATTCACAGAAAAAGAGGGAGGAACAAAAAAAAAAATCACAAGAAGGTGGATTCTTTCTTGGTTTTCAGTCTATTTAGCCCTAGTGAAATATGCTGGTTTAGCGTTTTGAAACTGCTGCCACAGTAGTTTAGTTCAGTCCTTTTGCACCAGCAGCATCAGAGGACAAAGTCCTGAAAAGCCAGTGAGAACCCGAGCGCAGCTCCCCAGGGCTGGCACGCACAGACATCTGCCCTGGCAGGAGATAGCTGGAGCGGCCAGACAAAAACAGCACCAAAGCAGATTTACAACAACGTTTTGCATGACCAACCCATAAAGAACTCTTTCCCTTTGTTAGCAATGAAGAAGATATTACTTACCGCAGAACAAAACATTTGAGAGAAAACCTCAACAACCCCCCAGCGCCCTACTTAGAAGCCAGGAGAGAGCTGGGAGAGGAAACGGTCACTTACAGAATGGATTCAGCTGCTCCTTGTTGCCCTGTTCGCTGGGGGGGGCTGCAGAGCAGCCTGGCAGGGGCAGGCCCTGACCCAAGAGCTCCACCTGGCAGAGAAGAGGCATTTAGCGGGAAGGGAGGAGAAAACGGGATGCTGGGGGGAGTCACCCCCCTGCAGCTCTCCATGCCTGCGAGTCAGGGAGAGGTTCAGAACAGGCAACATCAGCTGCAACCCGCAGCATCTTTGCTGCGTTACTCGGTGGAGGTGCGCTCCTAGCCAACATGAGCTCTTTCTGCTTTAAATAGGAGAATAGCCCCGAAGTTGCGCCTGTGGTCTGCGGTGGTTCTGTTGGCGGGTAGCTGACCGCCTTTTCCCAGGTGTGCGCCTCTGCAATGAGCTTGCAGCATTCTTTAAGGCTTACCCATGGAGGTGGGAACGAAGAGGAGTTTAAGACTACACAAAGTTACAGGCTCTGAATGAAAGAAAAAATGCCTCATCGTTGATTCATACAAAGGCTCAAGTGAAATTACACAAAGATGTAAAACAAGCCATAGAATTCCCACAGGCACCATTTTCAGCAAGAAAAGGAAATAATTTTCTCTATCTATGTCTTGCAGAGGATTGTGTCTCTTGCCTTCTTTATTTTAAGGGAGAAAAACTCTGTAGATCACAGATAACATGACTGTGAGGGTTGATAGGGAATTGATTTTCATTTATCCCATGTCCAGTAGTAAAAGACACCGGTGGAATTTTCCAGGAACAGGGAAGATACAAACCCAGTCTCCAATTGCCAATATTTCAGTTACCTGGAGAAAAAAAAAAAAAAAAGAAAAAAAAAAGGAAGACTTGTCAACTAATTTTTTAAAAAGTAATGTATTTTGTCCTCACTTTTCTGACTAGTGAAATATTACATTGATTGTAACTTGTTTTGGATGGACTGAATTTATCAAATAATTGAAATTGGTATCCTGTATTTACATGCATCAGATGATAGAGCGGCATGTGGATTTGCCATCATCAGCTCCCATTTACTTTTAGACTGGGGAATTCGGAATTATAACCTGTTTAATGGAAACCTCAGACAAGAATAATTAAAGACAGCAAGTCACCAGGTTTAAGAGGAGGACCAATACAATTTTCAAGGTTGGCTGAAGTGCCACTGAAGAGCCTTGAGTCCCGTATCAAAGGCTTCCTACGCGCTCAGTATCTGTCAGTGACATTTAAACATAGTGTTGCCCAGCTAAGGCTGGACCAGCTAGGTCCAGAGCCAGAGACAAGGCCAGCCCTAAACTGCAGTGATGCTGATGGGACACAGCATTACACCCAAACACCTCTACTGTTCCTGGGAGCTGATACCTTTGTGTGGCTGTTCCCACTCCCCTGGCAATAGCCCAGGGGTCTAAACAGGCTCTGCAACGAATATGTTCAGGTATCAAAAATGTGTATCTCATCTTTGAAAACAAACAAACAAAACTCAGGGCTTCACTTCTGGAATCACTTACGTGGTTCTGAAAATTTTACCCCAGGGGTTATTTCAATTAAGATTTTTTTCTTTTTACCAGAGTAGAAAACCAGATCTATAGCCCAGTGGTAGAAAGGGAACATTTTGCTCCTGCGTTCAAGTCATGTGTCTCCCAATCACAAACTCCAAATTCATGAAAGAAAATAGATGAAAGAATTAGGAGCAAGATTCAGAGATGACAGCTGGATATATGTAATGGCTGGCTCCCCTTTGAATTTCTCTTGAGGGATAGAAATAGCATAGCTTTCTTCCCTCTCCCTGCCCCTCCAGTGTATATGGAATGGAGTAGGTTAGAGAGGTAGTCTAAGACGTACAAATTACCATGGTAGCCTCTGTGCTGAGTGAAGTCAGTGGGAACTGTTTCCTCCAGCAAAAGAAAAAGTAAATCTTAAGTCACCTTTCCAAAGGAGGGAAAAAATAAATAAGCAGAGTCCTGAAAGTGAAACCAACCATTTCTCTCTGCCATTTCTACAAGCTCAAAAGAAAGAGCATCCCTGGCAGACTGTTGGGAGAGATGGAGCTGCAAGTTTGCTAAAGGAGACAAAGTGAAACCTGTTCTGAGTTGCTACTTGAAGAAAACAATCACTTCAAAACCCTTGTCTTTAATAACTTGTATTGATGCACAAAAAATGAAATACATGCATAAGAACAATGTGTGCCATACACAAACAACACTCTTTCCCAAGCAGGCACAATCTGGGAAGTCCGGACTTGAAGTTGCAAAGGCACCAAGAGGCGAAGGGCTTGTCAGGAAATAGGATACTGTTCAGCCTAAGTATAGACAGCAGCTGACCTTAAAGAATCATGGTAGTTAGTACATCTACTAAAGGGAATGGGAAAAAAAGATGCAAACACTAACAAGATCATTCCCCAAATGTTGCTATGTGTTTGCACTGAGTTTATTTCTTCTGTGGTCCCTTTTTCTGGAAACAGGTGATGTCCCTATCCTGTTTTGCTGAGGCAGCCGGCCCAGTCTGGCAGCCTGAGCCGTGACCCTTGTGTGGTATTCTGCCAGGCAAGTACATCTGGCAGCTCTTCTGATCTGAAGTCCTGTGGTTTCCTTTGTGATGTGGCAAAGCACATGGCCCCCAGTACATCTGTATAATTAATGTGAGGGGAAAATATGAGCAACAACAGAAAAAGAAAAAAAGAAAAAAACAGCCCTCAAAGAACAGAAGCTGTTCAGGGTCAGCAGAAGGTCTGATAGCAAAAAGATGCAGCACAGACCCATGGGATGGGTTTGCCTCCATACGCTGGGGTATTTAGGAGATGAGGAGAGCTCTGATTGCACCCTGTGCCACTGAACAAGTTCTCTATCTCTTGGAACATCTGTTTTACCAATTTCTGATAGTTTGCAAGCCCTGCAGGGCAGGGACACTCTCTGTATTTACATATAAGGTCTCAGCTGGACACAATAGCAATATAAAAACAAGGATAAAATAATCATCTGCTTATTGCAACCAGCAGGAGTTACCGTGTCTGCAAAAGTTTAACACTTTTTGTTGTGCTTTGCCATACTGGGTTTTCTGAACCTTTTACTTCAGTAAGTGGCAGACTGGGATAATAGGGACAAGTGTCATCTGTAAAGGACAGCAAAAGGTTCAGCTGCAGCAAGGGCCGTGGCCCTTGAAGAGCAGAGCTGGCAAGCTGAGCTCCTAGACACAAGAAGCACCAAAGCAAAATTGCAGTGATGCTGAGCAAAGAGCACTTGCTCTGAGAGAGAACCCCAAGAGGTAGTGACGACACCAGGGAACAGGAACTCCCAAAGCCAGCAGGTCATTTCTGAGCTCTGTTCCACTCAGATCTTGTTCTTTGCAATTGCACTGTCTGAAAAAAGGAGAAACAAAAATAAGCTTTTTTCTCTTAAAGGAGAAAGGGAAATCCTGAAATTCGAAGGAAACTTCTAATGTGATTTATAATATTTATAAAAGCATGTTATCAGGGAAGTGTTCTATTAATTTCTTCCCCCCTATACACACTGAGGGTCACAGGTAGGGGATGAATTTTCATATTTTATACTATGAACCGTCTCCTGTTCAGAACTCTGTTGTGCCACCCTCCTTTGTGGGGATTTCATTTGTATTTGTAAAACTCTGAGTGTCATTCCATTGCATTAATGGATACTTAACATGCTACGACATATTATTTGGTAAGCCTTTATTTTAGATTTCCTATTATTACGAATTCATTTTACATTGGAAGTAATAGTCCCACTACTAATGAATTCATCTGGTATTAACATGCCTCTTGCAAAAGTGTCCATAGGTGCTCAAGTGCAATTTAGCATTTGTTAAATGAGAGTTAATGGACACTAAAAGTGCCACTTATTTTCTAAGTGATCCATTAACACACACACACACACACACAAAAAAAAAAAAAAAAAAAAGAAAAAAAAGGGGAAGACAAAAGCCAGCCAGCAGATTCCTTTTGTAAAATAACTCAGAGATCTGTTCTCCACATGTAAAATTTATTTTGATACCAAGGGTGGCTTTTAAAGTACTGGCTGAGCGGATGCATATCGCAGGTGTCAGAGTGCAAGAAGCTGATGTGAAAAAGGGGAGGAGAGGGTAAAAATTTGTACTGAAGACACAGGGGAAGGGAGACAAGCCTAGGACAGCAGGAAATTACTGCCTGATGCCAGACAGACAGAGGTGATGTGGCCACTGTTCACAGCTACAGTTCGTCGGTGATTGCTTAGAAGAAAGTCTTATACTAGTTAAACTTGTTTTTACTTTAAGTCCTATTGTCATTGGTCAACTGAGATAGTAATAAACACAGTAAGCCTATCTTATGTTTTATTTTCCCCTTTCATAAAACTGTAATTAGGAATTTGAAATATTTCAGTATTAAATCAAAATAGTTTTAAGGTTGTTAATAAAACATAATAATTTCAACTAGGTGAGGGGGAAGAAAAGATGCTTTTCTCTAGTATTCAAACTCAAGTGAAAGCAAAGAACACTGGTGAATCATTTTAACAAGAAATAAATCACCGAAACAAAATTGATCATGGTGCACTACACTTATATTTTCTGAAATTAGATGCCATCATTTTTCCCCTCCAATCTGCAGCTGAATGCTCTAAAATTCAAGGAGTTTGTTCATCCCCTACTAATACAAGCATCCTCCAAATTCTCAGTCCTGCATCAGTCCTGCATCATAAACTACAGCACTCGAATGAGTGATGGAAATGTAGCACTAGGAGATGCGAAGTAAGACCAGAGCCTTAAGAACAAAGATGTTCTGTAGCATTACTCCATTTGGATGTGAAAGACAAGCATAGATACAGCCTGACAGTATTTCCAAGGAGAGGGGAAAAGACCCAACATATATATGTATATATTTATATATATGGGAAAGGGGATCAGCAAGGGGTGATGTGGCCAGGCAGGAGAAGCAGAGAGCAGAGGGGATATGGCTCTCAGCAGGTCATGGGAAGCAGATGGAAGAGAGATGCAAAGACAGCAGAGTTGTGTGAAACAGCACAAGGCAGAGGCAATGTGGGTCACACATTTTGCTGCCTACTTAATACTTCCCTCAGTTGGCGCCAGCTTCCAAAACGCCTTACTACAGCTCTGTTCCTCTCTCTGCTGTAGGTAAGCATACAGCTCAACAGAGCATGCTAAAACAACTTCATAAGCAACCTGAAAAGCAAGTAACTGAAAGCATTTTACATTTTAAAATCTACTTTCATCAGTTTAAGGTAATTAGTTCTGGGAGATGATGATAGAGAGGTGAAAGTTGCTGCAAGTGACAGCAGTGAAACTCCTGACACAGATATGGTACAGATTGCAGGACCAAATAACACTTCCCATGTTTCAGAAATCACATTGTCAACAATGTTTCCAGGCCCTGAAATTAGCTGAAGTAATCAGGAGCTGTTGGCAGTAAGCAGCAGGCAGCTTGTTCGATTGCTTTACTTTTTCACTGAAAGAATCTCTAGTCATAGCTTAAAACCCCCCACACCTGTAACAGCTTTCAATTCAGTTTCCCCCTTTTTGTGTCCAAGGCCAGCCTCACAAAAACAGTGCAAAAATCAAGGTCCCTGGGCTTTCTGAAATGCTTCCCCAGCACCTCCTCAGCCTCAGAGAGAAGCATAGCCGAGCGGCGGTGAATTCGGCCCAGGCTGGCTTTGTTCTAGGCAGAAGAGGTCCACCTTTTTTTTTTTGTTTCCATCAGAAATACGGAAATGTTAACACTGTAAGAAAACAAATTGTCGGGATTTCTCACCAAGACGTGTCTTGCTGTCTTCCATTTTCTCAGTTCTCTGTTGCAGTATGGGTAGATTAGAAATTAGTCATGTCATTTCTGGGTAAACTGGGCTCGTTCTGACTTGATTCAGGTGACAGCTCTGAGAACTGGATCCTAGCTGGTTATGATATGCCAGAAAAGCAGACACTTCTGCAAAGATCCCTGGGAGAGTCACCTCACCTATTTCCACAGCCTGTTACCAGACACCAATCTTCCAGTTATCCACTTACACCCAAAAAGTAGCATTTGGAGGAATTTTCCCTGTGCTGCTCAGCTCTGTGCAACTACACAACCAAAATGACAAAAATTTTTGGAGACCACTAGGAGCAGCTGAAATTTCAGTCATCATTTGCAGATCTTACGTTCGCCTGTGATTTAACCCAGCAGTGAGCTTAGCTACAAGGCTGATAGGAAGGAAAATGCATCATTTCCACTGCTTTGTCCCAGAGAGAGCACTGCTTCCAGCAGGCACACAAACCTGCCTTGCCGCTGAAGCTCTAACCACATAGAACCATGAGAAGTCCTGTCAGGTTACCCAAATTGTTGGGTCGCTTCACTGAGGACAGATTTTTGACCCTGTACTATTTCAAAAGGACTATAGCCGTTTCCATCATTTTGTTACCATGCAGACACAGTATAGGACCTGTATGTCGGGAGAGCAGCCTCCGTGCGGGAGGGGTCACTCTCGGGCTCCAGAGGACCTTGTGCTCCCCGAGCAGTGGAGGGAAGGCTGCCTGTCCACATGTCTCTGCAGCCTCTGGAGAACTGCTGAAAGCCAGCACATGACTTCTGCAGACGACAACGCAGGATGAGGCCTCTTCTGTTTTACTGTGAAGGTCAGAGGTGTCCTGATGAACAGGAATTTTCCTCTCTCCCTGGCCCTGAACCTGGTTTTCTTCATTTGCCAATTATCAGATGAAGCATAGCAATAAATCATCATCACCTCAGAGGCAAGTCCCCCTGAAATCATGACATCCTAATTCAGTGGAAGATGTGCATGGTCCAGAGTTAAATCACTGCATGCTCACATGAGGGGACATCTTGTTCTCTTTGCTTCTGCTTCCCGGCCGCTTTCAATGTTCTTACCTGTTCTGCTTCTGCGGTATCTTAGATGACATCTCTGAGTCAGTTACTAGGTTTTGTTTGTTTGTTTGTTTGGGGTTTTTTACACTCCTTAAAACCCTTGAGGAAGTACCTGAACAGGATTTTTAGATTAACTCCCACACACCAATTCCAAGCCTTTCTTCTTTCTTCACAGAATTTAAAAAAGAAAAGATAATTTATCAAGGGAGACAGGTTGGTGGATAAAAGTCCAGGATGAGGAGCCACAGCACCAGGGTTGTTAACTAGCATGAGGAAGTGTTGAAACTGGTTTAGTTTCCTAAGTCTTTACCTTCTGCCCACAAACCTCACTTTAGTTCACTGATCCTAGCTGTATTTAGTCAATGTTAGGTACAATGTACAAGGAGATGGGTCTTTAGTTGAGGAAAACATTATTATTATTTTGTGGAAGTTAGAATCATCTCAAAACAATCACACACATAGTAAAGTCAACCTGTGTTCTGTCTTGGGAGGGAAAAATCAAGAGCTATATAGTTGATTTTAAATGCAAGGACACAAAGAGCGTAAAATAAAAATGATAAAAAATTCAGGAAACAAAAGTAGTTTTGGAGGAAAGCTTGCCTATCTTAGGCTTTGTATGAAGTCTGTAGAGAGAATACCCTTGGAGTAAAATCTCTAAACCCTTACCCTCATCTAAACCCAACATTTGAATAGCCAGTATAAAGTTGCTTTTTTTATGATATTTTGAGTTTCAGAAGAGAGAATACAAAAGGCATTTTTGGATAGTCAGTAGAAGAGGTGGAGAAAATCATTATGAATATGCAAGTTTTCAGAGATCATGAGAGACCAATTCTACAAATGAATGATCAAACTCATGTTTCACAGCTTGAATATGCCTTTATATTTTGACCCTATTGGGATAGAGCGAAGCCTGTTTTCAATCTTGTCTGAGTAACTAAGAAAGTGGAAAAAGCTCACTTTTTAAAAAAAAACACAAAGGTTTTCATGCAAGTGGAAGTGAAGGTGGGAAAAAAAAGCCCAAGAAATAGCAAGACTCACTTTGCCTTTATATGAAGGTCAAGGGCAGCCTTGGCTGCAGGGACCATGATATGGTGAGGTCAAGATCCTTAAGGCAGCAAGGAGGATGCACAGCAAGGTCCCTACCACAGACTTCAGGAGAGCAGACTTTGGCCTCTTCAGGGATCTGCTTGGCAGAGTGGCATGGGATAAAGCCCTGGAGGGAAGAGGGACCCAAGAAAGCTGGATAACATTCCAGGATCACATCCTCCAAGCTCAGGAGTGATGCATCCCAGCAAAGAGGAAGTCAGGCAAAAATGTCAGCAGGCCTGCATGGATGAACAAGGAGATCCTGCACAAACTCAAACACAAAAAGGAAGCCTACAGAGGGTGGAAGCAGGGACAGGTAGCCTGGGAGGAGTACAGAGACTGTCTGAGCAGCCAGGTATCAGGTTAAGATGGTCTATGCCCTGATAAAATTAAATCTGGCCAGGAACATCAAGGGCAACAAGAAGAGCTTGTATATCAGTGATAAAAGGAAGATTAGGGAAAATGTGGGCCCTCTCTGGAAGGAAACTTGGGTACCTGGGATATGGAGAAGTCCAAGGTATGCAATGATGAGGGCAATGGTTTTAAACTGAAAGAGGGTAGATTTAGATTAAATATAAGGAAGAAATTCTTTACCATGAGCACAGGTTTCCCAGAGGAGCTGTGGCTGCCCCCTCCCTGGCAGGGTTCAAGGCCAGGCTGGACGGGGCTTTGGGCAACCTGGGCTAGTGGAAGGTGTCCCTGCCTGTGGCAGGGGGGGTGGAACTGGATGATCTTTAAGGTCTCTTCCAACCCAAACCTTTCTATGATTCTATGATTATGATGGGATGCTACAGAGCTCCTAGATGAGAAGTTTGGGCTGGTGTGATATCGGACACAATGGGTCTAACTTCTAAGTTACTGAATGGTGTGATCTGGGATCTGTACTGCTGTTCAGGTGAGGACATCTTTTTGAGGTACCAGCTGACCTCAACCTGATGATGTGGAACTGAAATCAAGTTATACCAAGGACCAGTCGACACATTTTCCTTGTTTTTTTTCCTGGTACTTTAGGTTGCATTGGTTTAGTAATTTGCAGGAGGAGTGGACTGCATAGATACAATAGAAGACCTAATTAGTGTGCAAAGTGCTTTGAGATCTTCAATGAAAGGTGAAATAGATGCAGAAAGTTATCTTCTCTCCTCCCCAGAGACTGTATTTCAGTAATGGATGAAGTGACCCCTAAAATATAATATTAATTCTGCAAAACACTTGGGAGTTCTTCTGAATCAAAGGTGCTATGCAAATATATTCTCACTTTCCTTTACCAGTCCCTTTGAGCCAGACAGTCCACCATTAGTGGCGATTCTCATTTAATCAGAATTCAGCCTTCAAATTTTCTGCAAGTCCATAGATAAATAAAGCAGCAGCCGTAGTTGATCATTTATTTATAAATCTATTTATAATCTATGTTTTGCATATTAATCAAAACCACTTCATGTGGCAATTCCTGATTAAGAACCATTTTTTTGTCTCGTCTCTCTTGCCCCTAGATAATATGCAAAGAATTAGATTAGAAATAGTTTTTATAAATAAAATATGATAAACTCCTGCTTTATTTATATACACAGACAATGGTGACACTCTTCCAAGCACTGGATTTCTTCCTCCTTCTCCTCATATTTCCATCTCTCTATAATGTCATAAGCTACATCAGTTTTGGCACTCAGAGTGGTCCTTTAAATGGGAAATCCTTGATTTTTAGCTGGAAAAATGTTGCTTCCCCACTCAGGTGAGACAGCCTGAGGCCTGACCCAAGGTGGAGTTGTCAGGAGGAGTTCAGGAGTTCAAGGTCCTTCCTGTACACACAAAAACTGAAGTGGGGAAAGTGTATAAACTCAGAAAAAATATCTTGCAAATTTTGAGGCTAGAAAGTGTGGCCTGAAAGGCAGTCAGGAGAGGAGAAGTGTTAGAAACAAGGGAACAGGAACAAGCAGTTCTGAGAAAGCAGGAGCTCTCTGAACCTGCACCTGTAGAAAAGGACTAAATACAAATTATTTTTGTTAAGGTTGGTTGGATGAAGAGGATAGCTGCAGAAAGCAAGTAACTCAGGTCTCAGCAATGAGAAGCTCTGCAACTGGGCAGCAGCTCCCACATCGCATGACAGATCTTGGGCAATACTGAGAAATGCTGACGGCGTGTGCTCCCGTCAGCTTCACCCATAAAAGGGCTCTGAGCCAGTGAGCACCTACACGTTTGTGAGCTGCCGCATTGCATTGCTTTCCTCCCTGAGCTACTGTGAGACCTGACTGTTGAGTGCAATTGTAACACGGGGTCCACAGGGCTGCACTTGGTACCCCCATTGCCTGGGCATGATGGGTCTCGTCCCAGGTCCAGCCCCAGCACCCGTGGGCTCCTCCTCTCCCCGCCTGTCCCCAAAGCAGGCTGCAAATGAATGTAAATCAAACCGCCTGGATTTTATCAGTGTGCCCATCTCTGTGGTCCCAGTGCTGTTGCCATTTTGTGAGGATGCAGCTGTTGATGTGAATATGCTGGGTTCAGCTGCACGGCACAGGGCCAGGCTGGATCCGCCTGGGCAAACTGTGATGCAGCCGGTCCAGGGCTGCCCCGTGACAGGGCTGCTTGGATGGGAGGTCTTTGGAAGCTGCCTTGCACCCTTTGGAAAGAAGTATCCATTGAGATCAGTGTCTAGCTACGCTTTTTGTGTCTAGCTAAATGAACCCTTGATATTGTCTAGTTAACTCTAACAGCAAAATAGTCATCATCTGTAAATGTGTTCCTAGTAGCTCTTGTGTATGGTCTGTTAAAGTGCATTCGAGAAACAGCGAACTAGAGCACATTATTGTGAAAAAAAAAACGCTGATAGTATCACATGTGCTGCATATTTGAACTGGCCATAGTGGGACTACTCAAATGTTTCAATAGTTTTAACTTAATCTAGGGGGTTTGGTTACATGCATATTAACTGTTGTGTAAGCATTTCGGATCACTATGGAATACAAATGCAGTGTTGCAACCAGCTGGCAAGAATTGAGAGAAATTATCAGATAGCGTTAGGTCCTGGAGTCATGTGTATTTGTGGGTCAAAGGAAGTTTCTAGCCTTATGGGCTGAACGGAAAAGGTTTTAAATAAAACCTAAATACGTTCTGAGGACAGGAAGAAAAAGAAACAAAGGAATAAAATCCCCGAATTGCTTAGGTCATGATGAAGGAGATCAGTAACTAGGGTATGACGAGGGCTGGGAGACTTGGCTCCACTTCCCATTCCTGCCACATACTTTCTGTGTGACTTTGAACAAGACAATTTTCTCTATCACTGTAAAGTGGGAATAATAACAACTTCCTATGTTGTGGCAGTGTGAGAAAACTAGATACTGCAGTGACGACCATAGTTATTTAAGAGAAAGTTTTGGATACAAATGGATGATTCTGAACGCCTTTACAATGCACCTGAGATCTTTTCAATCAGTAGTGAAATGCAGCAGCTTCTGGGGTGGGGCATGGCCTGCCCCAGAATTAGAGCTGTCATGTTATAGAGTAAATGTTTCCTAGAGTTTCTGGAGAGTTTGTGTTACTGCAGCTTGACTGAAGACACTAACTAAAGGATTTCTATGTGCATGTTTGAAGAAACCGAACTTGTAAAACCAGAGTTTGGAGTTGCATGTTTTATTTCTGTTTTCTTGCTCTGTTTTGTACAGGTATGTGTTCAGAAATGGAGACAGTATTGTACAAGCCAGTCAGAATTTAACAAATCTCTAACAGAGCAACAAATGCTTACTGAGGGCTATTACTCATATGTGCAAAACACTGTACTAGAATAATGTTGAAGAGCAAGTTTAGGCTAAGAATGTTGGGCATTATTTGTTCAGCCAACTGCTGAACTTTAAACAAGGGCTGATTAAGAAGAGCAGTGAGATTGTGCAGTTTGGGTTTTCCACTCATTAGTGCTCTGTTCCTCTGGCTTCCAGCTTGCAGCCTTACACCATCCTGCATGTAGCACTACCGTGTTAGCCCTTGAGTATCTGATGTTGTGTAGGGCACAGTGGATAGGGCCAGGAATGCATGCCCTGCTGTGCTTTATCTTGCTTAATGAATACTGTTCCTTCAATAACTTTATTGCCCTCTGTGTGTTCCAGGATCCTTAATTACTTTCTGCTTGGCAGACAGGTTCCTTTTTTTTATTTTTGTTAAGTATTACCAGATTCCCCAAGCATCACTATCTGCAGGGAAAATGTCATAATAATTAAACCACTAACAAACTATATGGAAAAAAAGACAAAAGGGACAAATTTCAAGTCAGCTCTTCTTACACCATCATATAGAAAAAAAAAATAGAACTGAAGGCTCCACTATATTTTTCTCTTATCTTTAGAAGAAAGACATGAGACCTTGCCACATGTGCCAACTGTGTACACAAAGCCTGTGGGAAGGGACAAAAGGCCAAACCTGGAGGCTAAATCAAGACATGGTACAAGATTAAACTGTTCAGTTATAATTATGGCCTTTAGCAGTAGGATTTCTGTTGAATTATCCCTTCTTTGTGAGGATGTTAGACTTTGCTCTACCTCTGCTGATATAAATGACTTGATGAACTCAGTTCTCTTCTAATTTCTTTCATAACTGCAGCCACATATTAAGTCAATGGCTGTGATCCCAATATCATCAACCTGTGCTTTTTTCTTTTACTTTTGAGTAACATTGTAGAATCACAGAATGGTTTGGATTAGAAGGGACCTTAAAGATCACCCAGTTCCAACCCCCTGCCATGGGCAGGGACACATTCCACTAGATCAGGTTGCTCAAAGCCCCGTCCAGCCTGGCCTTGAACCCTGCCATGGGTAGAGGGGAAGAATCCCCTCCCTTGCCCTGCTGGCCACACCTCTCTTGATGCAGCCCAGGACACGGTTGGACTTCTGGGCTGCGAGTGCAGATGCTGGGTCATGTTGTGCTTCTTGTCAACCAACACTCCCAAGTCCTTCTCTGCAGGGCTGTTCTCAATCCACTCATCCCCCAGCCTGTGTTTGCACTTGGGATTGCCCCAGCCCATGGGCAGGACCTTGCCCTTGGCCTTGTTGAACTCCATGAGGTTTGCCCGTCCCACCTCTCCAGCCTGTCCAGGTCCCTCTGGATGGCACATCCCTTCCCTCCAGCGTGTCACCCCACCACACAGCTCAGTGTCATCGGTGAACTTGCTGCGGGTGCCTCGATCCCACTGTCCATGTCACCAACCAAGATGTTAAACAGCGCCGGTCCCAACCCCGACCCCTGAGGATGCCACTCGTCACTGCTCTCCACTTGGGCATTGAGCCATTGACCACAACTCTCTTAGTGCAACCACCCGGCAAATTCCTCATCCACCAAGTGGTCCTCAGCCACAATCAAAACCTCAGCTCTGAAGTTTGCGCCTCTGACCTAAGAGCCTGCATTTCATTTCACTGATCCATTCTGCCATGGAGATGCACACATCACTTGGAGACTAAAGTTCAACACAACACTGGCGGACAATTCTTAAGACATGACAGTTTGCAGATGCAACAGTCTGTCCATTCCCATCCATACCAAACCTATTCACCTGGGTCAGACTTGCCTATATCCATCCGACAGCGGTGCATAGGAGAGCCATATATCCAGTAAAATGCCTGCGAGTTCACTCAGCCTCTTTCATTTACTTTACCTTTTAAAAATAAGAAAGTCAAAGCATTTTTTTTCATATGGCGAAGCTGTCCTGCCAAGACAGTTTTCACAGCTGAACACTTCCCAAGGTGCCAGTTCTGCAATTCAGGGCCTGGATGTGATCCCCTGAGCATGATGGATAACTTTAAAATGAAGGCACTGTGAGAAGTACCAGCTGTCCAGGTGCACATTGGATCAGCATGGCTGAACCACCCCTCCTCCTCCTCTACCTCCCTCTGAGGAAGGAGCAGGAGCTCATCCTGTGCAGGAAGAAGGCCTTGACGGCAGGAGAGACACGCGAGCCCAGCAGGCATGAGCAGAGGCACAGCCACACGTAGGTCACACTTCACTCAGTTGTAAGCCTGCTTTTACTATGTCCAAAATAACTTGTTGTTACATGGCAAGTCTGGGTGACTCCTTTTCAGTCCCTATTATTTGACCACCTCATTTCTGACTTCTTTATCCCAACAACCTGTAGCCAAAAGAAGAGGCAGACCAAATGCAAAATTAACTTATTTTCTCTGAATAAACCAAGTCAACCTCCAACCTGATGCCCCCTACACACACTTCCTCCCAGTGCCCATTCCAGGTTTCCAGATGTCCCTAGAAAGGGATTTCATTCTAAACCACCATGTTAATTAACAGTTTCTGTTTTGAATCCAGGCTATGAAGACCTTCCTTAAACACTCCTTGCACCACAGCAGTGGAGCATGCTCACGCTGCATGGGGCCGGCAAGGAGCAGGCACCATCTTCAGCAATGGGCACCTCTGTAGCACTCGTTATTTGAGGACTGATGTCTGGGCTGAAACTCAGCCATGACACACAAGAAAGGCAGTGGCTTGGCTTCTTGCATGTAGTGCAGATGCGGGCTGAGCAATCTTGAAAGGAGATTTGTCCCTATACAGTTTTTCTTCTCTTAACAGTGTTTTTCAAGACAGCACAGGACCTATTCCAGGCGTTCTGGGGAATCTGATTCTAGAAGTGGCATAGTTCAAACTCCATTTAGTAGAAACCATATGCCAATACAGTCCTACTTCCTCTCTCCACCCAGTAAATTAGCAATGTGGACAGTCTATTGACTAAACAGAGCAACTTTTACCAGAGCAATAATAGTCTGTCCAGAGAGAACATTACCACTCATTGCCCAACTAGAACGTTGAATGCACGGAAATGCCTTTTGAATAAACACTTGATAACCCTCAATAAAACTGTAAGAGTTACTGCAGATTTACTATCCCAGAAAGGAAAGCTCTTCATAGTGCAGCCAAGAGCTTATTGCTTCTTATTTAATGCTGATAAATGCGAGAGCTTTGCGCTCCCACAGCAACCTGGGTTAGAGCAGCTTAGCATGAAGATAAACCGGGTACCTTATGATCTGCCCATAGAGAGGTGGAGGAGAACCACAAGTTTGCCACAGTGACTGCAAGCTGCATGTGCTTCCTCCAAGTTGTGTGGCATTTACTACAGGGTACATCACTCCTTTGGTAAGCCAGCTCCACCGAGCAGCAGCACACACAGGGCTGACACACTGTGGGTCCATATCCCAGCTTGCTGCCCAGTAACTTCTGGTGTGCTCGGGCTCTGCAGGTGTGGGGGGGAGCTTGGATGGGATTGCTGCCCTTTGGCTTGAAGTACACCCCTGGGTCTTCCACAGAAAGCACAGCTGTGGTGCACATCTGTGGCAGTGGTCAGATGTCTCTTCCTGCTGCCTCACACTGAGAAAAGGAGCACCATAAAAAGAGCCAGGTCATCAGCCCTGCTGCCTCTCCTACATGATGCTTCGACAGTATTTGGGGTTTCTGAAAAAGTGTGATTGGCAAGGAGGAAGGAACGGGTTGGCTTTATTTACACTAATCCAGGTTTCCCAGTAAGGCTGCCCTGCCACCTCGGGCAACAGCCCTTCCTGCATGAGCACAATGGGGATGTTTACAGCCCCAGGGAGGGTACCGCAGCACATTTGTTCCACGAATGAACATTGACATAAAGGTCTTGCCCTTGCTGATGGGCATTGATGTGCTGTTTTCCGTATTCACAGGTCTTAGTGATAGGGAAGTATTTACAGGGTAATTTTGGTTTCCTCCTTAAGAAGTCTAGTGGGGAACAGCCCAGTGCTCAAAAAATAAACACCTAACAAAAATCATTCCTAATTCCCTTATCATTTTTTTCACTTGAACACATTTCCTCCCTCTAGCTGGTGCCTCGCCTTCCCAGGCCCATGCAGGGTGCAGGGCATCATGAAGCCCCGCGAGCCGTGGGGCCGTGCCGCTGCTGTGCGACCACGCAGGGGTACCCCAGTGCTCCCCTTCCAGCCCTTCTCTGCCAAGAAAGGATCAGCGAGTAGGCCCAGCCCAGGGTAGGCTCCAAGGTCCAGCCACTTGTGTATAACAGAGCTTAACTGTCCTCTTCAGCTAATGGCAGCTCTTCCCAGTGCGGGGCTAAGAATGGCTTAGGCTGGTTTTATTTTAACAGCGGCCACTGCAGTCTTGTATTACGTGAGACAGTGAACTGCACTTTCCTACTCACACTATTAATACTACAGCAAACAATCTCTGGAGTAATGGAGGAGGGCAATCATACAAAATTGCCCTCTGAGCTCCCACTATTATTTCCTGTCCAAAAAATAATATTAAATATGCTCTACAATTGTAGTAATTAAAGGGATAAAGTGCTGGTTTGTATGTTAGCGGACCCCTCACACAGGTCAATGGAGTTATCTACTGCTGTTCCAACTGCTTTCTGAATGCAAAACTGATAAATATCTCTGGAAGATGAAAGAGTTTAAGCCATTTAAAATGACACTACACTATTCCTATAGGACAAAAGGTATATTATTGCTCAAGTGATGGTGCATCAGCACCTTCAAATCTTTCCTCATTTAAGCCTTAATCACTTCGCATGCAGAGCTGAAGCCCTAACGGTTTTCTAAATGGGGAAACTGAGGCAAAGATGAGGGAAAGGAAAATAGTTTCACCACAATTGTACAGTGGGTGAGGGACATGCTAGGACAGAAGCAACTTCCTTGAATGAAGGTGGGTGCAGATTTTGGAAGCTAATGCCCAGGCAGCTTTCAGTTGTCAGGATGCAACTTTCAATTGTCAGGATACAAAGAGAAAAGAAGATTATTCTAACCCAAAACATCTATTAAAGAATAAAAAGCAACACCCAGCTGGTAATGAGAACACTGATGCTGGATTGTCCGAATTTCCTGGTCATTTTTTTCTTCTTCTAAAACAATGGGATGAGCCTTGCTTATGTCTTACATAAAGGTTACAGATATGTTGATCAGCACTGGAGCTATTATACCTCCACCTCATTAGTAATCTACATTTTGGAAAACACTTGCAAAATATGGATCCAAATTTGTGTAAGGAATGACAATACTTACATGTAGCCACTTGCACATTCCTAGCAGTTTTCGGCAGTTGTTCACACTAATTTAATAAGGAAGGAGTAGATACCGAGCTGGTGTGTAATCAGTCTGTGCATGCGATTACAGCAACAGTATATCCTCTTACTCCATCTTCTGAATCAGTAAATAAAAAACAGTGAAATACTCTCTCTGATATCAAATAAATTGTCTTAGATTTGGAAACAGGAAATATCAAGACACAAAACTGACAGAAAAGCAAAGGATGTCAGAGAAAAATCTTCCGATACTGACATAGCTGGAATTGGTTAAGAAGGAGGAATAAAAACTATACAAGATACAAACCCCCTATTTTCATAGACAAAAAATCCAACCCCAAAATGCTTCCTGTGCAATGCTCTCAATTAATAATGTAAAGTTTCTGCCACCAATTTTAAACCCTTTCTGTGAATGCTGAAAGTGGTTCTTATGTTTTCTTTCACTTCTAACGCAGTGAACTGAATGCTGCCCTTTTTTTCCCCATTAAGAATCATATCCAAATATTTCAATTTTTTTAATGCTCCATTTTTCTTAATGGCAAATGAGGTTTCAAAATGTAGAGGAAGTTTTGAAAAGATTTTGGTGAAACAACAAATTGGAAAATGAAGGGAGAGAGAAAAATGAAGTAATGCCTGCACAGCATTACTTAAGTTGTAGGGGAAAACACTGGGAACATAAAGAGAGAAAGCTTTTAAACACAGTAGTGACAAATTCTCCCTAGAAGAGCAGGGGGAAAAAATATTAATGGAGACTTAGCGTAATTTTGGCTTATAGAAATGCAAACATTTTTACTGTAACTTAAAAAATGTCTTTTAAAATGTTTTCAATCCAAAATTTGTTAGGATCTGCATTTTTTAATTATTTCTGCAGCAAAGGTTGTTTTGGTTTGACTCGAAGCAGCAAAAGTTAAAGTGGGCACTGCCTCAGCCCTGCACTGAAACAGTCTGTCATTTTGCTGTCTATTTATTGACCTTTCTTGAACATATCATGCTTTCACAAATGATACAAGATCCCTACCACGTTCAATCATTTCTTTATCTGTTGTGAAAGATGCAGTTTATACTGAGCAAGTTTTCTTTCTTATAATCCTTAATTTAGAATTAAAGTTATGGTTTAATTCTAAAAAAAATAGCAGAAAACAAGCAAAGAAGTACAAGCCCTGCACTCAAGGCAATATTGTTTTATACAAGGAAACAATAACACTTGTGTGTTTTTTCCTTTTTCCCCCAGAAAAGTTGCATTAGGTGTTGCTGTGTTTGGAAGTACACAGACATTTGCTATTGCTGCCAATCAATGAATACTACAGATACACAGGGCAAGACTTTTTTTAGTGTGGATGTTGAATAAATGTATTACTCAAATCAAGGACTATCCATGCTTGCCTGAAGTAGGAGGGAAACATGCTCTAATAAGGCAGGGTCCTCCAGCACAGCTCCTGACCCTTGTGAGAAGTGTGCTGTATATGGGAAAGAGGCAGAAAATGCCAGCGTAATGAAATAATCCCTGAAAGGAAACAATAAAGAAAAACTGAGACTGAAGGTGGTCCTTCTTCCATGGAGAAGCGGAAGATAGACTCCCAGCAAAGTTCTGCCAGCCATCACCATCCCACTGACGTGGGGTGGCCCTTAGTCGTGCATCTGCAAACCTACACTGAGGGAGCTGTTTACACAAGTGCCATCAGCTCACTAGGAAAAAAAGGCATAACACACAAATCTTCCTCTTACCAGCGAGATCGTCCTGTGAATTTTGACTTTGTTGACCTAATGTCCAATTCATTGTTCTAAAATGTTGACTCATACAGAATTTCTGATGTGCCTGAGAGGACCAAACGCTTTAGATTTTATAACTCAAATATTTCTCTTTTTGATGCTTC